>NC_067400.1:127047274-128509774 GCF_016432865.1 Antechinus flavipes | reverse complement strand
TATCTAGGATATACTGCAACATATCTAACATATATAGGACTGCTTGCCATCTAGGGGAGGGAGTGTGTAATGGGCTGAGGCTTGAGCTGATGCACTGAGGTCCCAAGCACATGAGGCTAAATAGTAATTGGACCATAATCTATTAATATATAAGCTTGGAGAAAGAATGGCCCCTGCCCACTCTTTGTGCAAGTCCTGATGTGTTGTATAGGAAATGACGATTTTGGTGGGTGGAGGCAGGGGAGTGGAAAAGGAAGGGGAAGGAGAGACTACTTGCATTGTGATTGCGACCGATGGTTTTTCAGCTCAGGTGTCTCTCTGCTAGCTGGCTTCCTGTCGCAGCTGCCCATATTGCTATCACAATCTTTTTTCACCTCTTCACTTCAATAAAGATTGAAGATTTTTCCCTTAACCTGAATTCCTGACTCCAGCTGATTTTAAATACGCGGTCATTACAGGGGTGGAGGGAGGGAGGGGAAAAATCGGAACAGAAACGAGTGCAAGAGATAATGTTGTAAAAAAAAAATTACCCTGGCATGGATTCTGTCACTATAAAGTTATCATAAAATAAAATAAAATATTTAAAAAAGAAAAAAGAAGAACAAACTCTTTCTAAAGATAATGATAAACATTGGAGGAGATGTGGGAAAACGGGGATGCTAATGCATTATTGCTGGAATTGTGAAATGACCCAACCATTCTGGAGAGCTATTTGGAACTACACCCAAAGGGCTATAAAACTGTACATACAGTTTGACCCAGGTGTGCCATTACTGGATCTGTATTTCAAAAAAAAAAAATCATAAAGAAGAGAAAATGACTCACATGTACAAAAAGGTTTGTAGCAGCTCATTTAGTGGTAGCAAAGGAAAATGACTGAATGCCCATCAATTGGGGAATGACTGAACACGTTGTGATATATCAAGGTAATGGAATATTATTGATCTATTAAAAATGATGAACAAGCTGATTATAGAAAGACCTGGAAAGATGTACATGAACTGATGTTGAGCAGAAACAAGAATACATTG
Source organism: Antechinus flavipes (assembly GCF_016432865.1). Classification (NCBI taxonomy): domain Eukaryota; kingdom Metazoa; phylum Chordata; class Mammalia; order Dasyuromorphia; family Dasyuridae; genus Antechinus; species Antechinus flavipes. The sequence continues at coordinate 128,508,743 of NC_067400.1, read as the reverse complement.
TACACAATAACTGCAACAGTGTGCTGTGAAACTATTAAAGACTTGGTTCTTTTCAGTGGTTCAGTGATCTAAAACAACGCTATTGAACTTTGTATAGAAAATACCATCTTAATCCAGAAAAAAGAAGTTAGGAGACTGAATGTAAATCAACACAAGCTATGTTCTTTTCTTTTTCCCCCCTATATTTTTTATCTTTCCCATTTTTTTAATTTCATTTCATTTTTCATTTTTTCATTTTTTCATTTCTCTGATTTTTTCTGCCAACATGATTCATTAAGCAATGTGTATTAAAATTAAATACATTTTCTAGAAAAAAAGAAGCTCTACAATGTGGTGTTCTCTTCTTTTTGAAAATATGATGGTTCTCTGTGGGAGCAGGTTTCTTGGGGGGGTTTCTGGAGGCAGCCTTATTTTCAGTTCCAAGTAATAATCACCTCAAATGCAGCCAGCTGTTAAAGTAGTTATTTATTGTCTTTTCCAAAATAGCCCGGTAAGCTTTCCTTGCTTCCGACAGCTCTTGTTGCTAGTCCTTTGCTTCTGATTCTGCCAGCTTCAGCCTCTCCTCTTCCGAATCCCCATTTCTGCCCATCTGGAGGCTCTAGCTTGTCAACCTCTTCAATTGAGTTCTGCTTTCTCAATCTCTTCAAGTCTCTAGACTGAAGCTCTAAGAGTTTCTTATATATGATCTCTTAAAGGTGTGACTGTCTTTTGCAATACCAGCAGCAACAGAGACAGCCTGAATGGTTACTGAATTCCTTATACAAACTTTTGCAATTATGGGTGTGCCACAAGCAATAAAAACAGATAATAGACCTGCATATACTTCTAAGCATTTTGCACACTTTTCTGCATAGTATCAGATTTTACATACCACTGACATACCTTGTAATCCTCAAGGTCAGGCAATAGTAGAGAGAAGAAATAGATATCACACTCCTCCAAAAACAAAAGAAAAGGAAGCCACAGGTAACCCTAAAGAACTTCTAAATTTATCTCTTTATACAATTAACTTATTGATTTTTGACAAAGATGCACTGGCTCCAGCAGACAGGTTTTATCACCCACTGGAAGGGCAATGTCCAGTGCGAGCAGCTCCACTATCTTTAGATAATCGCCAGGTGATGTGGAAAGACCCAGAAAGTGGTATATATGTATGTATGTGTAAATGCAAATTAAATATAAAGTAAATAAAGGAAATTTTTATTCAGAAAAACATAACTTTAAAAAGTATAAAAAGAAAACGTCCTTTTTAAAACAGTGAAAAATGTATTTATATATTTAGGAAATTTGCTATTATTTTTGCAGAGTTCCACATTAAAATGAGATTTTGACCTTAAAGTCAAAAATGTCCAATTTTCATTATATACTTATAATATATTGATATGTCAAAAACCTTGGCAGAAAAAATGTTTGTAATCCATTTGAGACACTTGTGAGATTTTAAACATGTCTTACTTGTATATTCAGTACCAGTTGTTGCTATATTCCAGGGCCATCACATGAGGGAAAAAATACTGAAGTTGTTAAAACTATTTTTGAAAGGATTTAATACAAGATTCTTCTGCCTAGGCATTCGTGAAATTAAGTTTGTGATTACTGGAGCATGGCCTCTAGAGGAAAAAAAAAAGGTGATGCAAAAGCAACTTAATCCATTTTTTATCTAATACACTTTCCTAATACATTCAAAAGATAGAAATTTTGGTTTTCTCATTATGTATTTTTAAACAAGCTCAATTCAATTCTGCTCCTCTCATAGCATTATGAAGAAGTATACATTTGCAGGGAGTCTCCTTAAAAATGCTGTGCTAACAACAAGATTATGTGATGATCAACTATGATGGACTTGGCTCTTTTCAACATGTAGGTGATTCAAGGCAATCTCAATATATTTTTGATGTAAAATGTTATCTGTATTCATAGAGAGAACTGTAAAGACTGAATGTGGATCAAAGTATTTTCACCTTTTGTTGTTGCTTATTTACTTGCTTGTTTTTTCGTTTCTTGCGTTTTTTTTTTATCTCTCTTTTTTGCATATGTAGCATGACAAATATAGAAATATGTTTAGAACAATTTCATGTGTTTAGCCTATATTTAGATTGCTTGCTGTCTTGGGGAGATGGAGGAGGAGGGAGAAAAAATTTGGAACACATGGTTTTGTAAAAGTTAATATTGAAAACTATCTTTGCTTCTATTTAGAAAAATAAAATATGATAATATATATGTATTCATAAAAATGCTATGAAAAGGAGAATGAAAATATATGATAAAAGGCAAATGCAGTAAACAATGTGGATATTTTATATTAATAGAACTTTGGTATTGGGAGTGATGTTAGAGAGTATCTACTTAAATCATATTCATGTTGAAGATTCATAGAGTGATTGAAAAAAGTGTCATATCTATGTAATAGCATTGTCACTAATAAACATAAGGCTTCAGTCTAAAAATCCAGAGCTCTTTTGACTAAACTATGCTGAAAAGTCACTTCACCTTTGGGAACTATTTATATATAAAATAAAGATAATAACATCTATATCCTTGGCATATATGGAAATATATATATATATATATATATATATATATATATATATATATATATATATATATATATATTGTGTGTGTGTGTGTGTGTGTGTGTGTGTGTGTGTGTGTGTATATATGTATGTATATATATATATATATATATATATATATATATATATATATACATTTATGTACAGGTATATACATATGTATGTGATTATGTTGTTGTGTAGTAGTTACATTTATGTACAGGTATATACATATGTATGTGAATATGTTGTTGTGTAGTAGTTTCAGTATTGTCTAACTTTTTGTAATCATAGTTGACCTTGACGAAAATATGGGAGCAGTTTACCATTTACCATTTCCTTCTCCAGCTGATTTTTGCAAATGAAGAAAATGTGTCAAAAAAAAATTAAATGACTTACCCAGGGCCACACAACTAGTGTCTGAGGTCAGATTTGAGGTGAGAGATGAGGCTTCTTGACTCTAAACTTGGCACTCTATCTAATATGCCATTTAGCTTCAAAGTTCTACTTAATGCATTATAGTCATTGTTGATGTTAATCTTTATTTGCAATATTAATGACAATACTCAAATTTTAATAAATACAGGATAAATAATTTAAATATTAATGGACTACTTGAAAACCATTATCAAAAAAAAAAAAAAAGAGCTTAGACATCATCTTTCAAAAAAATTATCAAGCACAGCTGCCCTGATATTCTAGAATTAGAGGATAAAATAGAAATTGAAAGGATTTTTACTTACTGAAAGAGATACCAAAATGAATTTTCCAGGAATATTATATACAAATTCCAGAGATACCAGGTCAAGGAGAAAGTATTATAAGCAGCTAGAAAGAGACAATTCAAGTATTTTACAGCTACAGTCAGGATAAGAAAAGATTTGGCATGTTCTACATTAAAGGATAAAAGGATTTGGAATTTGATATTTCAGAGAGCAAAATAGCTAGGATTCCAACCAAGAATCACCTAAATAGCAAAGCTGAACATAATCATTCTGGGGAGAAAATAGATATTCTATGAAATAAAGGATTGTCAGCTCTCCTTGATAAAAATTTTATTAGGGCAATTAGAGGAAGTATATATATATATATATGTGTGTGTGTGTGTGTGTGTGTGTGTGTGTGTGTGTGTGTGTGTGTACAAGTATCAGATGGATGTAAAGTGATGATATTTAAAAAGATGAAATTAAAAAGGAGAGATTAACATATTTGGAGAAAGGAGAAGAGGAAGGTAGAATGGGGTAGATTATTACACATGAAACAAGTAAGAAAAAAGTTTTTATAATAGAGGGGAAGAGGTAGAGACTAAAGGGAAGTGAATGAATCTTACTCTCATAAGAACTGGCTCAATGAGGAAATAACATACATACTTAGTTTGGTATAGAAAATTGTCTTATTCTACAGCAAAGTCGAAGGGTAAGGGATAAGAGAAGGGCCAGTGATAGAAGAGATAGAAGACTGGAAGGGTGTAGTAAGAAACAAAACATTTTTTGAGGAGGGAATACATGGAAGGAGTTAGAGAATGGAATAAACAAAGGGGAAATAATAGTTAACAAAAGTAACTGTGGGAACAAATTAAGGAATTTCCTTTAACCAAGGTCTCATTTTTCAAACATATAGAAATGTGAATCAAATTTGTAAAAAAAAAAAAAAAAAAAAAAAAGTGATTACCAATTGACAAATGATAAAAAATATGAATCATTTTCAGATAATGTAATCCCAGCTTTCTATAACCATAAAAAGTTCTATCTCACTATTTATTGGAGAAATTAAAATTAAACCAATTCTCAAGTAGTACTACATACCTATTAGTTTGGCTATTAGGACAGAAAAAGAAAATGATAAATGCTAGAGGGGATGTGGGAAAAATGAGACATGAAATCATTGTTGATGAAGTTGTGAACAGATTCATTCTCTAGAGCAATTTGGAATTGTATCCAAAAGGCTATAAAATCAAACATACCCTTTGACCTACTAATATGACTACTAGCAATATGTATCCCAAAAGAAAGATAAAACAAAAAAACAAAAAAAAAAGAAAAGAAAAAGAAAAAGAAAAAGAAAGGACCTATTTAACAAAAAAAAAAAAAAAAAAAAAAAAAAAAAAAAGAAAAGAAAAGCAATATAGCAGCTCTTGTGGAGGACAAAGAAAGAATTGGAAACTGAAGTGATACCCATCAATTAGGAAATGACTGAATAAATTGAGATATTTGATTATGATAGAATATTCATGTGCTATAAGAAATAATGAGCAGGATGCTCTAAGAAAAACCTGGAAAGTCTTACATGAGCTGAGAAACCCAGCTAGCAATGTTTGGTTCAGCATTCCACTTCCCCCTAAGGGCTCTTGTCCTTCCTAAAATGTCAGGGGGCTTTGACAACTTGTTCTGTAATTAATGCCAAGTGATAAGAGACATCTACACACAACAGCACGTTGTGTATGTGATCCTACATGTGCAGTATATAGCTAGTGCATCCTTAGTGTCCTATAGTTATGTAAGGGTATTAGGATATATAAGGCAGAGGAATAAAAAGACTCCATATTTGACCATCCATGTGAGTCTTGCCTCATCAATGAAACAAGTGAGTCCCATTTGTAAAAATTTGACCTCCAAATATAGGACTCAAGAAAAGCATAAAAAGGCAAAAAAGATAGTTTACCTCTCAGACTTGTGGAGGAGGAAGGAATTTGTGACCAAAGAAGAACTATTGATCACAAAAAAGAAAATTTTGATTTTAACAAGTTAAAAAGTTTTTTTTTTTTTTTTTGTAGAAACGAAACTAATGCAGATAAGATTAGAATGGAAGCAATGAAGTGGGAAAATAGTTTTATAGTCAAAGTTTCTGACAAAGGTCTCATTTCCAAAATATATAAAAAATTGATTGTAATTTATAAGAAATCCCATTTTAGAAAAAAAAAGAATTTTAACAAGGTATTAATCAACTTGCTAAGAAAAAAAAAATCTCATGGGCCAGTTGGATTCACATGTGAATTCTACCAAATATGTAATGAAAAATTAAATCCAATGTGATGAAAACTAAATGAAAAAAGAAATAGGGAAAGAAGGAATCCTACACAATTCTTTTTATAATAGAGACAGGGTGCTGGTTATCTACACCATGTAGGGTCAAAATAGAGAATGAAAGTTATAGACCAGTTTCTCTAATGAATATTGATGTAAATTTTTTTTTATTTTTTTTTAAATTTTATTTAATAATAACTTTATATTGAGAGAATCCATGCCAGGGTAATTTTTTTTACATTATCACTTGCACTTGTTTCTGTTCCAATTTTTCCCCTCCCTCCACCCCCTTCCCTAGATGGCAAGCAGTCCTATATATGTTAGATATGTTGCAGTATATCCTAGATACAATATATGTTTGCAGAACCAAACAGTTCTCTTATTGCACAGGGAGAATTGGATTCAGAAGGTAAAAATAACCCGGGAAGAAAAACAAAGATGCAGATAGTTCACATTCGTTTCCCAGTGTTCTTTCTTTGGGTGTAGCTGCTTCTGTCCATCATTTATCAATTGAGACTCAGGTAGGTCGCTTTGTCAAAGAAATCCACTTCCATTAGAATACATCCTCATACAATATCGTTGTCGAAGGGTATAATGATCTCCTGGTTCTTCTCATTCCACTTAGCATCAGTTCATGTAAGTCTCTCCAAGCCTCTCTGTATTCATCCTGCTGGTCATTTCTTACAGAACAATAACATTCCATAACATTCATATACCACAATTTACCCAGCCATTCTCCAATTGATGGGCATCAATTCAATTTCCAGTTTCTAGCCACTATAAACAGGGCTGCCACAAACATTTTTGGCACATACAGGCCCCTTTCCCTTCTTTAGTATCTCTTTGGAGTATAAGCCCAGTAATAGCACTGCTGGATCAAAGGGTATGCAGAGTTTGATAACTTTTGGGGCATAATTCCAGATTGCTCTCCAGAATGGTTGGATTTGTTCACAACTCCACCAACAATGCATCAGTGTTCCAGTTTTCCCCCATCCCCTCAAACATTCATCATTATTTTTTCCTGTCATCTTAGCCAATCTGACAGGTATGTAATGGTATCTCAGAGTTGTCTTAATTTGCATTTCTCTGATCAATAGTGATTTGGAACACTTTTTCATATGAATGGTAATGCTTTCAATTTCATCATCTGAAAATCGTCTGTTCATATCCTTTGACCATTTATCAATTGGAGAATGGCTTGATTTCTTATAAATTAGTCAGTTCTGTATATATTTTGGAAATGAGGTCTTTATCAGAACCTTTAACTGTGAAGATGTTTTCCCAGTTTGTTGTTTCCCTTCTAATCTTGTTTGCATTAGTTTTGTTTGTACAAAGGCTTTTTAATTTTATATAATCAAAATTTTCTATTTTGTGATCAGTAATGGTCTCTAGTTCATCTTTGGTCACAAATTTCTTTCTCCTGCACAAGTCTGACAGATAAACTATCCTATGTTCCTCTAATTTATTTATAATCGCATTTTTTATGCCTAGGTCATGGACCCATTTTGAACTTATCTTGGTATATGGTGTTAAGTGTGGGTCCATGCCTAATTTCTGCCATACTAATTTCCAGTTATCCCAGCAGTTTTTTTCAAATAATGAATTCTTATCCCCAAAGTTAGGATCTTTGGGTTTGTCAAACACTAGATTGCTATAGTTGACTATTCTGTCTTGTGAACCTAACCTATTCCACTGATCAACAAATCCATTTCTTAGCCAGTACCAAATGGTTTTTGGTGATTGCTGCATTACAATATAGTTTTAGATCAGGCATAGCTAAGCCACCTTCATTTGATTTTTTTTTCATTAATTCCCTTGAGATTCTCAACTTTTTATTGTTCCATATGAATTTTGTTGTTATTTTTTCTAGATCATTAAAATACTTTCTTGGAAGTCTGATTGGTATAGCACTAAATAAATAGATTAGTTTAGGGAGTATTGTCATCTTTATTACGTTCGCTCGGCCAATCCAAGAGCACTTAATGTTTTTCCAATTATTTAAGACTGATTTTATTTGTGTGGAGACTTTTTTTATAATTTTGCTCATATAATTCCTGACTTTTCTTTGGTAGAGAGATTCCCAAATATTTTATGGTATCAACAATTATTCTGAATGGAATTTCTCTTTGTATCTCTTGCTGTTGGGTTTTGTTGGTGATGTATAAAAATGCTGAGGATTTATGGGGATTTATTTTGTAACCAGCTACTTTGCTAAAATTATGAATTATTTTGAATAGCTTTTTAGTAGAATCTCTGGGGTTCTCTAGGTATACCATCATATCATCTGCAAAGAGTGATAGTTTGGTTTCCTCATTGCCTACTCTAATTCCTTTAATATCTTTCTCGACTCTTATTGCCGAGGCTAGTGTTTCCAATACGATATTAAATAATAATGGTGATAGTGGGCAACCTTGCTTCACTCCAGATCTTACTAGGAAGGTTCCAGTTTTTCCCCATTGCATATGATGCTTACTGATGGTTTTAAATATATGCTCCTGACTATTTTAAGGAAAAGTCCATTTATTCCTATGCTCTCAAGTGTTTTTATTAGGAATGGATGTTGGATTTTATCAAATGCTTTTTCTGCATCTATTGAGATGATCATATGGTTTTTGTTTGTTTGGTTATTGATATAGTCAATTATGCTAATAGTTTTCCTAATATTGAACCAGCCCTGCATTCCTGGTATAAATCCTACTTGTTTATAGTGTATTATCCTGGGGATGATTTTCTGTAATCTTTTTGCTAATATTTTATTTAAGATTTTAGCATCAATATTCATTAGGGAGATTGGTCTATAATTTTCTTTCTCTGTTTTCAGCCTACCTGGTTTAGATATCAGTACCATGTCTGTGTCATAAAAGGAGTTTGGTAGGACTCCTTCAATCCCTATTTTTTCAAATAGTTTATTTAGCATTGGAGTTAATTGTTCTTTAAATGTTTGGTAGAATTCACATATAAATCCATCTGGTCCTGGGGATTTTTTCTTAGGGAGTTGATTGATAGTTTGTTCTATTTCTTTTTCTGAGATGGGACTGTTTAGGATATTTACTTCTTCCTCTGTTAGTTTGGGCAAGCTATATTTTGGAGGTATTCTTCTATTTCATTTAAGTGGTCGAATTTATTGGCATAAAGTTGGGCAAAGTAACTCCTAATTATTGCTCTAATGTCCTCTTCGTTAGTGGCGAGTTCTCCCTTTTCATTTTTAAGACTAACAATTTGATTTTCCTCTTTCCTTTTTTTAATCAGATTTACTAAGGGTTTGTCAATTTTGTTGTTTTTTTCATAGAACCAACTCTTAGTTTTATTAATTAATTCAATAGTTTTTTTACTTTCAATTTTATTGATCTCTCCTTTTATTTTTAGAATTTCAAGTTTAGTATTTGACTGGAGGTTTTTAATTTGTTCCTTTTCTAGCATTTTTAGTTGCAAGCCCAATTCATTAACCTTCTCTTTCTCTATTTTATACAAATAGGCCTCTAGAGACATGAAATTTCCCCTTATTACCGCTTTGCCTGCATCCCATACATTTTGGTATGATGTCTCACTATTATCATTTTCTTGGGTGAAGTTATTAATTATGTCTATGATTTGGTGTTTCACCCAATCATTCTTTAGTATGAGATTATTTAGTTTCCAATTATTTTTTTGGTCTACTTCCCCCTGGCTTTTTGTTGAATGTAATTTTCATTGCATTGTGATCTGAAAAGGATGCGTTTACTATTTCTGCCTTACTGCATTTGAGTTTGAGTTTTTTATGTCCTAATATATGGTCAATTTTTGTATAGCTTCCATGAACTGCTGAAAAGAAAGTGTACTCCTTTCTGGCTCTGTTACATTTTCTCCAGAGAGCTATCCTATCTAATTTTTTCTAATATTCTATTTACCTCTTTGACTTCTTTCTTATTTATTTTGTGGTTTGATTTATCTAATTCTGAGAGTGCAAAGTTGAGATCCCCCACTATTATAGTTTTGCTGTCTATTTCTTCTTGCAGCTCTCTTAATTTCTCTTTTAAAAATTTAGATGCTGTACCACTTGGTGCATATATGTTTAATAGTGATATTGCTTCATTATCCAAGTTACCCTTTAGCAAGATATAGTGCCCTTCCTTATCTCTTTTAATTAGATCAATTTTTGCTTTAGCTTGATCTGAGATCAGGATGGCTACCCCTGCTTTTTTGACTTCACCTGAAGCATAGTAGATTTTGTTCCAATCTTTTACCTTTAACCTGCATGTATCTCCCCGCTTCAGGTGTGTTTACTGTAAACAACATATTGTAGGATTCTGGTTTTTAATCCACTCTGCTAACCACTTCCTCTTTATGGGGGAGTTTACCCCGTTCACATTTATGGTTAAAATGAGCATTTCTGTATTACTTGCCATCTTGTTAAACCCTGTTTATGCTTTTCTCCCTTCTTTCTCCCTTACCCCCCTTTCCCGTATTAAGCTTGTGAGCACCACTTGCTTCTCACAGCCCTCCCTTTTTAGTACCCCTCCCCCTGCCTTAGATTTCCTCCCCCATCTAACCCCTTTCCCTCCCAGTTTCCGTTTTTCCTTCCCCTTAGCTTATTCCTTCCCTTTTTACTTTTCCCTTCTCACTTTTCAATTAGGTAGGAGAAGTTTCACCATAAATTGAATATGTCTAAAATTTTTCTCTTAAAGCCAATTCTGAAGGCAGTAAGATACCCACTATATTCATCCCCTGATGCAAAAATCTTAAGTAAAATATTAGATTACAGGAAGTTATCCCCGCTATTATATACCATGACCAAACAGTATTTATATCAGGAAGGCAAGGCTGGTTCAATATTAGGAAAACTATCAGCATAATTGATTATATCAATAACCAAACCAACAAAAAAAATCATATGATTATCTCAATAGATGCAGAAAAAATTATTTCACAAAATCCAACACCCATTCCTATTGAAAACATTAGAGAGTATAGAAATTAATGGAGTATTCCTTAAAATGAACCATAGCATCTATATAAAGCTATCAGCAAGCATCAAATGTAATGTAGACAAACTAGAATTATCCCCAGTAAGATCAGAGGTTAAACAAGGTTGCCTGCTATCACCATTACTATTAAATATTCTATTAGAAATGTTACCTTTAGCAATAAGAGAAAAAAAGTTTATAGGAATAAGAGTAGATAATGAGGAAATTATCACTCTTTGCAGATGATATGATGGCATATTTAGAGAATTCTTGAGAATCATCTAAAAACTACTAGAAATAATTTATGAGTTTAGTGAAGTTATAGGCTACAAAACAATTCCATAGAAATCATCAGCATTTTTTATATTAGCAACAAAGTCCAGCAGCAAGAGATATAAAGAGAATTCCTTTTAAAATAACAGTAGATAATATAAAATATTTGTTGGTCTATCTGCCAAAGCAAAGTCAGGAGCTATAGGAACACTATTACAAAACATTATCCACAAAAATTAATTCAGATCTAATCTCTTGGAAAAAAATATCAATTGCTCATGTTTAGGCCCTAGCTAATATAATAAAAATGACAATGCTACCTAAATTAATCTACATATTTAGTATCATACCAATCAAACTCCCAAGAAATTATTTTATAGAGCTAGAAAAAATAATACCAAAGTTCCTCTGGAAGAACAAAATATTAAGGATCAAGCAAACTAATGAAATATGCAAATGAAGATGGTCAAGCTGTAGCTGACCTAAAACTCTATTTTAAAGCAGAGGTCATGAAAACCATTGGGTGCTGGCTATGAAATAGAGTAGTCAATCACTGGAATACATTGATTTTACTGCACAAAATAGTCAATGACTATTGTAAACTACTGTTTGACAAACCTAACGAACCCAGCTTTTGGGATAAAAACTATTTGACAAAAATTTCTTGGAAAATTGGAAACTAGTATGGCAGAAAGAAGGGATTGACCCACACCTAACACTGTGTATCAAGATAATGTCAAAATGAGTTTGTGATTTCACCCTAAAGGGTGATATAAGCAACTTAAAAGAACAAAAGATAGTTTGCATATCAAATCTGTGAAGAAGGAAGGTTTTGTGACCAAAGAACTATAGAACATCATTGAATACAAAATAGGTATTTTTGATTATATTAAGTTAAACATTTTTATGCAAACAAAACCAATGCAGATAAGATTAGAAGTGAAGCAATAAACTAAGAAAAAAAATTAGACTTAAGGGTTCTGATAAAGGTTTCATTTTTGAAATATATAGAGAATTGATACTTTAAAAAAAAATTAAGCTATTCTCCAATGGATAAATGGACAAAAGATAAGAAGACAATTTTCAGATAAAGAAATTGAAACCGTTTCTAGTCATTTGAAAAGATTCGCTAAATGAGTATTGATAAGGGAAATGCAAATTAGACAACTCTAAGATATGTTGTGGTGCATACATACCTCTCAGTTTGACTAAGATGACAGAAAAAGGATAATGATGAATGTTGCAAGGGATGCAGGAAAATTGGGATACCAAAACTTTTTTTCAACAAATTAGTTTCTTTTTCATATCTATTTTATAAGGAGTTATATGCTCTTTCTATTTCATCATATCTATCTTTAAGTAGTTTCCTTCAGATAATTTGTTTTTTTCCAAACTCTCTTTCAAGTTTCTTTATTTCCTTTGCCCATTTTTCCTTTAACTCTCTTGTAATGTTCTTTTTAAATTCTTCCAATAGTGCCTTGTAAAAGAGAGACCAATTCATATTCCCCTTTCGGACTTCATCTGAAGGTGACTTGTCTTTAGGATACTCAGGGTTTGAGGTCTGCTCTTTTCTTTCTTCATAAAAGCTGTTTATTGTCAGTGTTCTTTTTTCCTTTTTTTTTCCTCATTGTTTTGAAAAGGTAGATTTCTTCTCTTAGGCAAATAGACTACTATTGCAAGCTTTCTCTACAGGTGACAGACCATTTAGCTTGTCTTCAGGCCAGTGCTTCAGAATGACTTCCAAAGCTGAGTAGGCATGGGCAGGTCCTCCAGTTTTCTGGGTTTCAGAAGCTCACTATTTGCCTTTTGTATTTGTATTGGATATCTCACAGCTATTCTGCTGATCCACTGGTTTGTAAGCAGGAAAATCTAGGCTAAGAATCCCAGGAAGTACAGAAGTCTCGATGTCCTGCCTCCCTATTCTGCATCCGAACTTAGCTACCTCCTTTCCCACCCAATTAATACTGACCTTTTCCAAGTATCTTCTGCTAGAAATTTGTTACACTATAAATATCTGTGGGTTCTGTCTCTACAAAACTAGTTCAGAAGCTTGATCTGGTGTTTATTTTATAAGAAAGAATCAGAAGGATGATTTCAAAAAGGCCTGGAGAGACTTACATGAAACAATGCTAAATGAAATGAGCAGAACCAGAAGATCATTGTACATGACAAAAAACAAGATTATACAATAATCAATTCTGATCAAATGGCTGTTCTCAGCAATGAGATGATTCAGGCCTGTTCCAATGATCTTATGATGATGGACCACAACATAGTAGTTTGCTTGAATTTTGTTTTCTTTCTATTTTTTTTTCCTTTTTTATCTGATATTTCTTGTGTAGATAATATCCCAGTCACTAATACAGGTAGTCAATGTGTGACTTATCACCCAGGAGACGTAGTAGCATCAGGGTTACTCATACAGAATCCTAATAAGCAGCATGTGTAGATAATATCCCAGTCACTAATACAGGTAGTCAATGTGTGACTTATCACCCAGGAGACGTAGTAGCATCAGGGTTACTCATACAGAATCCTAATAAGCAGCCTCGTGATAGTCACCCAGGTTCTGGCCAAAACAACTTCTTGTAAGATTAGATCAACTCTAATTACTTAGCAGTTAGTAAGGATTCCAACAATTTCTTGTGCAGCATGATAATTATGGAAATATGTATAGAAGTATTAAACATGTTTAACATATTTTGAATTACTTGCCATTTAGGGGAGGCAGTGGGAATAAATTAGAGAAAAATTTGGAATGCAAGGTTTTGCTAGGGTGAATGTTGAAAATCATCCATGCATATGTTTTGAAATTAAAAAGCTTTAAAAAATAAAGTGCTCAGCTTGAAATAATTTCCTTATTATCAATGAAAAGAGTGTTTTTTTTTAGTTTAATCAAACATAATTAAAATATAAATTGATTATTTTTATTTGAATAATTTATATTATTTCTGAAAAGAATAAGGAAGTTAAAATGTTACATTTTAATAAAATGGTATGCTAATAAACAGCAAAAAAATGCAAAATTCAATATAAGAATTTTTAAAAAGACATGTATGTTTAAAAACAAAAACAGAATGATGAATTTGCAATAAATATTGTATGTAACAAAATAAAAATTTGTAAATACACTTTTCTATTAAAAGAGTCATTGCCTATTTCCAAACTGATAAATGGTCAAAGAATAGGAAAAAAAACAATTTATAGATGAAGAAATAAAAGCTATGCATAATCATACACTATTCATGAGAAAAATACAAAGTAAAATGACTGAGTTACCTTCTCACACCTATCAGACTGGCTAATATGTGAAAAAAGAAAAATGTCAATTGTTAGAGAAGATGTGGGAAAATTAGATTAACCATTGTTGTGGAGTTGTGAACTGATCCAACCAGTTTGGAGAGTAAATGGGAACTATGTGCAAAGGGCTCTAAAACTGTGCATACCCTTTAACTAAGCTATTTATTTAAATGGGAACTATGTGCAAAGGGCTCTAAAACTGTGCATACCCTTTAACTAAGCTATTTATTTATTAACTAATTATTTACTACTGTACTCCAAAAGGATAATAAAAAATAAAAAAAAAAAATCACTCCCACACAGATATTTATAGGAAATTTAGGGCACTGACCTGGTCAGCTTTTCTCTTTAGGAAAATCACTTTGGTATCTGAAATAATATTAGAGTGGAGAGAGGTTTGAAAGTAGCAGACTTGCCAAAAGATCATTGCAGTAGATTAAATATAGTGTGATGGTGGACTTCAACATACTGGGGGCATATATAAATAGTGAGGAATCCCAGGTAACTCCTAAATTGCAACCTTGAGAGCTGTGATCTTAGTCAAAATTAGAATTGGAGGAATTGTGTTTTGAGAAAGATGAGTTCTATGAAGGAGAAGATGAGTTTTGTTGTCTACTGGATATCTAGTTTCCATCTGTTTGAAAAACACAGATTCAAATTGGAGATTATCATGAAATAGCTTTATTTCAGAATCATCAGAAAAGTAGAGAAGCTCTCCAAGTGAAAAAGGAAAGAGGGAGAAGAAAAAGGAAGCTGCAAATAAATCTTGAGGGATATTTATGATTTGATATTTATTCCAAAGATAGATTCAGGAAAGGAAAAAGAGAAAGAGTAGTTAGACAGAGAAGGAAAAAACAAACAAACAAACAAACAAACAAACAAACAAAAAAAAAAAACAAGGAGAGAATGAAATCTCAAAAAACCTAGAGAGAAAAGATAATCACTGAAGAGAATTTCATCAATAGTGCCAAAAAGTGTAGAAAGGTCAAATATTCTAAAGCTTGAGAAATGGCCATTCAATTTAATAACTAAGTAGATCATCAGCACCTTTGGAAAAAAACTGTTTGGGTGAAATGGTAAGATTGAAAGCTAGATTGTAAGTTGAAGAAGCTAATTGAGAAAAGAGAAAATGAAGGAATGTATCATGTGCTTTTTCCCCCCCAAAGAATTTAAAGATGAGAAATGTAGACTACTATTTAGAAGGGATAGAAGGATCAAGTAAAGATTCATTTTGGTTTCTACATTTAGGTGTCTACTTTAGGTAGACAATTGGGCATGTCTGGAGTTAGTAGGGAATTACTCATTAGATTAGGAAAGATTAAAAATATAAATTATAATTAGAAGTATTATACAATACCTGCCACCCAAAAGATCCCATATAAAAACTTATTCATTTATCTATGATTTAATATAACCAGGACTGATGGGACACTAAAATATATTGATCATATTCAAATTGCATTGGAATTATTTTCACCAAAACTTACA
Organism: Antechinus flavipes; assembly: GCF_016432865.1. Classification (NCBI taxonomy): domain Eukaryota; kingdom Metazoa; phylum Chordata; class Mammalia; order Dasyuromorphia; family Dasyuridae; genus Antechinus; species Antechinus flavipes. The sequence goes on along the minus strand of NC_067400.1, from coordinate 128,493,164 downwards.
CAAAGTTTGTGTTATTTGATTTTGTCCAGTTAACCTAACCTATTACATTGATCAACTACTCTATTTCATAGCCATTTATGATTCTGACAAATGCTGCTTTATAATACAGTTTTAAATCTGGTACAGCTAGGCTACCTTCATTTGCATTTTTTATTAATTCCTTTGAAATTCCTTACCTTTTATTCTTTCAGATGTACTTTATTTTTATTTTTTCTTGATTTCTAGTATAAAATGATTTCAAGAAATCTATTCAAGAAAACTATTTCAAGAAATAGTTTGATTGGCATAGCACTAAATAAGTATATTATTTTAGGTAGTATTGTCATGTTTATTATATTCACTCAGACTATCCAAGAACACTTGATTTCCCCCCCAGTTTTTTAGATCTGACTTTATTTGTTGAAAGTGTTTTGTAATTATGTTCATATATTTCCTGACTTTGTCTTAACAGGTAGACACCTAAATATTTCATATTATCAACAGTTATTTTAAATGGAATTTCTCTTTATATCTCTTGCTGCTGGATTTTGTGGGTGACATATAAAAATACTGATGATTTATACGGATGAATTTTGGATCCTGCACTTTGCTAAAGTTGTGGATTGTTTCTAGTAATTTTTTAGTCGATTCTCTATGGTTCCCTATGAGTACCATGATATAATCTGAAAAGAGTGATAATTGTGTTTCCTCATTATTTGTTCTTATTCTTTTTTTTTCCTTCTCTGATTGTCAAGTCTAACATTTCTAATACAATATTGAACAGTAATGGTGATAGTGATCAATGCTTGTTTCACCCTTGATAATAATTGTGAATGTTTCTAGTTTGTCCCCATTGCATATGATGGTTGCTAATGGCTTTAAATAGATGTTACTGATCATTTTAAGGAAAATTCCATTTATTCCTATATTCTGTAGTGTTTTTTTTTAAGGAATAGGTATTGAATTTTATCAAATGCTTTCTCTGCATCTATTGAGATAATCATATTGTTTTTGTTAGTTTGACTATTAATATAGTCAATTAAACTAATCGTTTTACTGATATTGATATATTGCCTTCCTGGTATAAATCATAATCGGTCATGGTATATTATCCTGGGGATGACATTTTGTAATCACTTTGCTAATATTTTATTTAAGATTTTTGCATTAATGTTTTGAAGGAAAACTCCATTTATTCCTCTATTCTCTAGTGTTATGAGTTCAAATGTTGGAGTTCTTGTTCTTCTCAAAACACATCCGATTTAGCTTAGAGCCCTCCAGATGTCTCCAAATCCAAAGGTTCTGTCCTTCAGCTTCTGCCTCTGCTTTCTTCAGCCTCCGACCAACACAGAGATGGAATGAATCTCTTGTCTCCTTCACTTGGGGCTCGGCTAGCTTTCTGGTGAGTCTTTCAGACCAGCTTGGTCTCAGTGGGGAGCGTGCAGGAGCCCAGCCACCAGCTACAGTGGTGTGAGATGAAGATGAATCTGGTTGTCCACTGAACTCTCCACTCATAGCTTTATCCTCTGAAAACTCTTCGTCTGCCACCAGCCAGCCAAGTGGAATATATTCTGCCTTGCCTCAGAAAGAGGGCTTCTGGCGTAATTCCGCTGAAATCCATCAAAGTGCTCTCTGCACCAGAGTCGCTCCTCTCGAGTCCAGCTGAACTCTCCTCTGTGACCAGCCAGCCAAGAGGAAAAATGTATTCTGGAATGGCTCTCTCACCTTATATGTGAATCTTCTGAGAGAATGGGATTATGGGCTTTCTCCCATAGTGCTCTCTGGCCCAAAGAGCTTTAAGGGAGGTGTGAACTCCCTTGAAGTTAGAAAGTTTACTTTGTGAAGCTGACATACTTGTGAACTCCAGTGAGTAAAGGTATGAACACAAGCCTTGTATTAATTAGTTCTACTTAGTACCTTGTTTCAGGTTCTGGCCAAAATCTTCTTGTAAGATTAGATCAACTCTAATTAGTTAGCAGTTAGTAAGGATTTCAACACTCTAGTGTTTTTAATAAGAATGGGTGTTGGATTTTATCAAATATGTTTTCTGCATCTATTGAGATGATGATATGTTTTTTGTTAATTTGGTTATTGATAGAGTTAATTATGTTAATAGTTTTCCTAATACTGAAACAGCCCTGCATTCCTGGTATAAATCCTATTGGTCATAGTATATTATCTTGAGGATGAGTTTTTGTAATCCTTTTGCTAATATTTTATTTAAAATTTTTTCATTAATATTCATTAGGGAGATTGGTCTGTAATTTTTTTTCTCTGTTTTCATCCTACATGGTTTAGGTATCAGTACCATGTTTGTGTCATAAAAGGAATTTAGTAGGACTCCTTTAATCTTTATTTTTTCAAATAGTTTATATAGCATTGGAGTTAATTGTTTTTTAAATGTTTAGTAGAATTCACATGAAAATCCATCTGGCCTGGAAGACTTTTTCTTAGCGAGTTGATTAATAGCTTGTTCTATTTCTTTTTCTAAAATGTGATGATTTAAGTAATTTATTTCCTTTCTGTCTTCATTCAATTTTCTACAAAAATCTATTATACCTATATATTTTTAAAGTATCCTACTTACTTTCTTAACTTCTTCCTTATTTACTTTGTGGTTTAGTTTATCTTGTTTGGAGAAAGCAAGATTGAGACCCTGAGCCATTGTTGTGTTGCTCTCAACTTCTTTTTTTAGTTTAGATGCTATACCACTTGGTGTATATATTCAGTATTAATGTAGATTCATTATTTAGGGTACCCTTTAGAAAGATATAGTGTCTTTTCTTATCTCTTTTAATTGAATCTAGTTTTGCTTTTGGTAATCTGAGATCAGGATGGCTACCATTGCTATTTTTATTTCACCTGATGCATAATTGATTCTGCTCCAGCCTTTTACTTTTACTCTGTATATATCCCTCTACTGCAAATGTGTTTCTTGAAGACAGCATATTGTAAGATTCTGGCTTTTAATCTGGTCTGCTATCCACTTGCATTTTATGGGAGAGTTCACCCCATTCACATTCACATTTAAAACAACTAATTCTGTATTTCCTGCTACCTTTTTTTTTTTTTTTAGCCTCAAATTATGCTTTTCTCTTTCCTTTACTCCTTTCCCTTCCCCACCCAGCATTTTGCTTCTGACCACAACTTCCTCAAACAGCTCTTCTCCTTTATAGCTCCTTGCTCTTTCTTATACTTTCCCCTACTATTTCTATTTTTCCTTCAATTAGCCTCCCCCTTGCCTTTTTTCCCACTCCATTTCCCTATAAAGTGAGACAAGTTTCTCTGTCAAATCAAATATGCCTGATATTCTCCCTCTCAGACAAATCTGATGAAAGTAAGATTCATACAAGATTCACCTCCCTCCCTTCTTTCCCTCAATTATAATAGGTTTTTTTGCCTCTTCATGACATGTAATTTCCCTCATTTTACGTCCATGTTCAACCTTTTCCAGTTCAATCCCTTTTATACCTCAAGTTTCTTTTTTGTATTATAACAGTAAAATCAAATTATACCTCCACACTCTATATATATATCCATATCAGAGATATAGTTCTCAAGATTTCTTTCCTTTTTCCCTTTTTTATGCTCCTCTTGGGTTCTATATTTGGAGGTCATTTTTTGTTAAGTTCTAGTTTTTTCCATCATAAATCAATAAAAATCACCAGTTTCATTGAATGGCAATCTTATTTCCTGAAAGAAAATGTTCAGTTTATCAGAGTAGTTTATTCTAGGCTGGCTTCAAAGTAGCTTTGCTTTTTGGAATATCAGATTCCAGGCCCTTCAATCCTTTAAGGTGGAAGTTGCTAGGTCCTTATTGTGGCTACTCAGTAGTTGAATTGTTTCTTTATGACTGCTTGCAATATTTTTTTCCTTGGCTTGATAATTTTGAAATTTAGCCACAATATTCCTTGGAGTTTTCATTTTGGGATCTCTTTCAGGTGATGATCAGTGAACTTTTTCAATGCCTATTTTGCCTTCTGATTCTAGGACCTCAGGACAGGGTTGCTTTTTTTTTTTTTTTTTTTTTTTTTTGATGATTTCCTGAAAGGTAATATCTAGACTCAATATCATGGTTTTCAGGAAGTCCAAAAATACTTACATTGTCTCTCCTAGATTTATTTTCCAGGTCAATTGTTTTTCCAAGTAGGTATTTTAATTTTTCTTTTTTTCTTTTTTTTCTTTTTTTGGTTTTGCTTGACTGAGTCTTGAAGTCTTATTGAGTCATTTGTCAACAAATTTATCCTATTCTCTTGGTGCACAAGAAAAATCAGATCAAGAAGGAAAGAAAATGAGTAAGAACTAAATGAAAGTGAACAACAACAAAAAGAGTGAGAATGTTATCTTGTGATCCCCATTCAGTTCCCAAAATCCTCTCTCTGGGTATAGATGGCACTCTTTATCACAAGATCCTTAGAACTGGTATCAATCATCTTGTTGTTGGAAAGAATCATGTTCATCAGAATTGATCATTGTATAATATTGATTGTTGCTATGCACAATGATTACCTGATTCTGCTCATTTTACTTCATGTCAGTTGATATAAATCTCCCCAAGCCTCTCTAAAATCATCCTGCTAATCATTTCTTATAAATGATAATATTCCATAACATCTATATACTATAACTTATTCTCCATTCTCCATTCTCCAAATGATGGGCATCTACTCAGTTTCCAGTTTCTTGCCACTGTGAAAAGGGCTGCTAAAAACATTTTTGCATATATGGATCCCTTACCCTCCTTTAAGATATCTTCAGGATAGAAGCCCTGTAGAAACACTGCTGGATCAAAAGGTATACAAAATTTGATAATTTTTAGAGCATTGTTCTCTAGAATGCCTGGATCCATTCACAGTTCCACCAACAAACAGTGTATTGTGTCCCAATTTTCTCACATCCCCTCCAGCATTCACCATTATCTTTTCCTGTCATCTTAGCCAATTTTAGAGGTGTGTAGTGATATCTCAGAGGTCGAATCTAATTTGCAAGGAGTTATATGTTTTTTTGTTTTTCATTTCACTAAATTCATTTTGTAATGGAGTGTTCTTCATATTATTTCTGTGTTTCCTTTTCCAAACACTCTGGCAAAGTTCTCATTTCCCACCCCAATTTTCTTCTAGCTCTCTTTTAAGATCCTTTTTAATCTCTTCCAAGAGAGCCTTGTGAGATGAATACCAATTTATATCATTCTTTATATGCTTAATCTGAAGAAGATATGCTTTTAGTGACCTCAAGTTTTGAAATATGTTCTTCTCTTTCGCCATAAAAACTATGTATGATCAGAGTTCTTTTGGCTTTTTTGATCATTGTGTTTTCCTTTCCTTTCTTCCTTCCTTCCTTCCTTCTTTCCTTCTTTCCTTCCTTCCTTTCTTTCTTCCTTCCTTCCTTCCTTTCTTCCTTCCTCCCTCCCTCCCTCCCTCACTTTCTTTCTTTCTTTTTCTTCCTTTCTTTCCTTTCTCTCTTTCTCTCTCTCTCTTTCTTTCTTTCTCTCTCTCTCTTCTTTCTTTCTCTCTCTCTCTGTCTCTCTCTCTCTCTTTCTCTCTCTCTTTCTCTCTCTCTCTCTCTCTCTCTCTCTCTCTCTCTCTCTCTCTCTCTCTTTCTTTCTGTCTGTCTGTCTCTCTCCAGAGGTCTGCTTTTAGGGCAAGGGAGAGAATGTCCAAACTTCCTCTACACATGGCAATGGCTGTGCTGTGACAGTGCTGACTGTCTTCCAGTGCTTTCTGAGTGTGACCATGTCCCATAAAATTTTGGTGTGTTTTGTGTTGGTATCTTTTGTGTTTGTGTTGGATATTTTATAACTTATCTGCTGATCTACTGGCTTCCAACTAAGGCAGAGTAGCCAACACTGTTGTAGATTACTCTAGGTAGATTCTCCAGCATGAGGAGCCCGTACTATCTGGGACTGAGCACTGCCTGCACTCAGCATCTGTGCTCAATCTGCTTGTGTTTGGCCTATCTCCCTCCATGCCCAATTGAAAGAGACCATTTCTGGAGATTTTCTAAATTATTTTCTGCTGATGATTTGTTACACTCCCAATATTCATGGGTTCTATCAAGCAAAAACTAATTCAGAAGCTGGGTTTGCTGTGTGTGAGGATTGTAGGAATAACTCAGAAGAAGATGTGTGTTCTCTGCCATCTTGGTTCCACTCCAGAAGAGAAGACTTGATAAAAACACCAGTGGTGAATACAATTGTTGGCATTCAAATATGAAACTCTCCAGAATTGGAATGTGGATGCTATGGAATATTATTGTTTTTTAAGAACAATCAGCAGTATAATTTCTTTTTTTTATTATAACTTTTTATTTATAACTTTATTTACCCATATGCATGGGTAATTTTACAGCATTGACAATTGCCAAACCTTTTGTTCCAATTTTTCCCCTGCTTCCTCCCACCCCTCCCCTAGATGGCAGGGTGACCAGTACATATTAAATATATTGAAGTATAAATTAAATACAAAATAAGTTTACATTTCCAAATTGTTATTTCAGCAGGATAATTTCTGAAAAGTTTCAAGAGACTTACAACAACTGATGCTAAGTGAAAAGCCAAGAGAACATTGTAACAGTAACAACAAGTTCATGTGATGATTGTCTGTGATGGGCATGGTTCTTTTCAGCAATTAAGTAATTCAGGCTTCCAATAGACTTCCAATGGTGAGAGCCATCTGTATCCAGAAAGTATCATTGGAACTGAATATGGATCAAAATATAGTATTTTGTTGTTGTTGTTGTTGTTGTTATTGTTGTTGTTGTTGTTGATTTGCTTTTGATTTTCCTTATTTTTTTTCAATTTTTGATCTAATTTTTCTTGTGCAATATGATAAATATGGAAATATGTATAGAACAATTCCACATGATTAATATATATTGGATTACTTGCTATCTAGTGGAGATGGTGGGGGAAAGGGAGGTAAAAAAAATTGGAACACAAGATTTTGCAAATTTTGAAAACTATCTTTGCATATATTTTGAAAATAAAAAGCTATTATTTAGAAAACACTCTACAAAGTCATAAAAATGTACGTAACAAAGGAAAATGGCAAAGGACTTAATAAGGTTAAACTATTTACATTATTCCACTGGAAAATTATATTTGAAGCCTAAGTACTTTCTTCTTCTTATGGCAGTTACAGGGAGTATATATAGGAAGAGGATACAGATGTTAGTTGAATATAAAGAGATAATATCCAAAAAAAAAAAAAATCAAAATTACCAACAAAAATGTTTCTAGCACTTTGTTTTGTGGTGGCAAATAATTGGAAATTATATCTATTAAATTGGGAAAGTATGAACAAACTGTAGAATATGTAAGTAATGGAATGTTATTATTTTATGAGAAATCATGATTAGGAAGTTTTCAGAAAAAAAAAAAAACTAAAGAGATTTACATTAGCTGATATTGAGTGAAATGAGCAGAACCAGGAAAAAATTGTACACAGTAACAGCTACATTGTGCTTTGAATAATTTTGGTGGACTTAGCTCTATTCAGCAATACAGTGCAATCATGATAATTATTCATAACCAAAGAAAGTATTATGGAGTCTACATGCAGATGAAAACATACTATTCTTACCTTTTTTTTTCTTTTTCATGATTTTTCCTCTTCTATTATGATTATTCTTTCACATCCTAAGTAATGTGAAAATATGTTTACCATGACTTTACATGTAGAACCTATGTCAGAGTGCTTGCCATCTTAAGGAAGGGAAAGGGGAATGAGAGAGAAATTAAAAATGAAAAACAAAATCTTATGAAATGAAATGTAATCAAATGAAGAAAACAAAAGACTAGTAAGAGGTTAAAAGAGAATGTACTAGGATAACGTGATAGCGAGAGGTAGAGAGAGATAATTTATCTCATTCTCCCTCTCTCTGTCACGTTAGTCTAATACATTCTCCTCTAACCTTTCTCATTGAAAAATGAGGAATTTCTCAAACAACTTGATCAAATCTACAAAAATAAGATCTATTAACCAATTGAAAAGTGATTAAAAAGATGTTAATAATTTTGAGATGAACTATTTGAAGTTCTTTATAGCTATATTAAAATGGTCTAACTCAATATCAATTGCATAAAATCAATTAAAAGAATTTTGAGATACTACCTCATGCCTATCAGATTGGCTTTTCAAACTGTAAAGGAATGACAGATGTTGGAGGGATTGGATAGAAAAATGAGATGTTAATGCATTGTTGGTGAGGTCGTGAACTAATTCTACCTTATGTAAAGCAATTTGGAACTATACCCAAAGGACGACATATACACTTTCACCTTAAAATATCACTAGTATATCTGTAGCCAAAAAAAAAAAAATGATAAAACTGAAAGAGGAATGGGACCTATATATACAAAAGTAATTGTGGCAGCTTTTTTCTTGAGGCAATTAACTGGAAATTGAGGGACTGCTCATCAATTAGGGTATGAGTAGGGGAAAAACTCTAATTATATATGATTATTAAGGATTCCTATTTCTGTATAGGATGTGATGCTCATGATCCACTCAGAAAAAAACTGCCAATAATTTCATGATCTTTAAAAAAAAATTATAAAGCTTTTTATTTTCAAAATATGCAAGGATAATTTGACAACATTGACCTTCGCATATCCTTGTGTTTCACATTTTCTCTTATTTCTCCCCACCATTCCCCTAGATGGCAAGCAATTCAATATATGTTAAAGATGTTAAAAGATATGTTAAACACAATAAGTATCAATATATTTATACAATTCTCTTGCTTCACAAGAGAAATCAGATTAAAAAAAAAGAAAGTAAATGAGTAAGAAAACAAAATGAAAGTGAACAACAACAAAAAGAGTGAGAATGTTATGTTGTGATCCACATTCAGTTCCCACAGTCCTCTCTGGCTGTAGATGGCTCTCTTCATCACAAAATCATTGGAACTGTCATCAATCATCTCATTGTTGGAAAGAATCATGTTCATCAGAATTGTTCATTGTATAATATTGATGTTGTCATGTACAATGATCTCCTGGTTCTGCTCATTTCACTTAGTATCAGTTCTTGTCTCTCCAGGCCTCTCTAAAATCATCCTGCTGATCATTTCTTAAAGAACAATAATATTCCATAATATTCACATACCATAACTAATTTAGCTATTCTCTAATTGATGGGCATTCATTCAGTTTCCAGTTTCTCACCGCTACAAAAAAAAAGCTGCCACAAACCTTTTTGCACATGTGGAAATTTTTGATTAAGATTACTCAATCAAAATTGGAAATCAGTATGGCAGAAACTAGGCATTGACCCACACTTAACACCGTACACCAAGATAAGGTCAAAATGGGTTCATGACCTAGGCATAAAGAATGAGATTATAAATAAATTGGAAGAGCATAGGATAGTTTACCTCGCAGACCTGTGGAAGAGGGAGGAATTTATGACCAAAGAAGAACTAGAGATCACTATTGACCACAACATAGAAAATTTTGATTATATCAAATTGAAAAGTTTTTGTACAAACAAAACAAATGCAAACAAGATTAGAAGGGAAACAATAAACTGGGAAAACATTTTTACAATCAAAGGTTCTGATAAAGGCCTCATTTCCAAAATATATAGAGAATTGACTCTAATCTATAAGAAATCAAACCATTCTCCAATTGATAAATGGTCAAAGGATATGAACAGACAATTCTCAGACGAAGAAATTGAAACTATTTATAGACATATGAAAATATGTTCCAAATCATTATTAATCAAAGAAATGCAAATTAAGACAACTCTGAGATACCACTACACACCTATCAGATTGGCTAGAATGAAGGGAAAGATAATGGGGAATGTTGGAGGGGATGTGGGAAAACAGGGACACTGATACATTGTTGGTGGAATTGTGAACACATCCAGCCATTCTGGAGAGCAATTTGGAACTGTGCTCAAAAAGTTATCAAACTGTATATACCCTTTGATCCAGCAGTATTTCTACTGGGCTTATACCCCAAAGAGATACTAAAGAAAGGAAAGGGACCTGTATGTGCCAAAATGGCAGCCCTGTTTGTAGTGGCTAGAAGCTGGAAAATGAAAGGATGCCCATCAATTGGAAAATGGTTGAGTAAATTGTGGTATATGAAGGTTATGGAATATTATTTTTCTGTAAGGAATGACCAGCAGGATGATTACAGAGAGGACTGGCGAGACTTACATGAACTGATGCTGAGTGAAATGAGCAGAACCAGGAGATCATTATATACCTCAACAATGATACTGTTTGAGGATGTATTCTGATGGAAGTGGATCTCTTCGATAAAGAGAGCCTTAATTGATCAAAGATGGACAGAAGCAGCTACACCCAGAGAAAGAACACTGGGAAATGAATATAAAACTGCTTGCATTTTTGTTTTTCTTCCCGGGTTATTTATACCTTCTGAATTCAATTCTCCCTGTGCAACAAGAAAACTGTTCGGTTCTGCACACATATATTGTATCTAGTATATACTGTAACCCATTCAACATGTAAAGGACTGCTTGCCATGTGGGGGAAGGGGTGGAGGGAGGGAGGGGAAAAATTGGAACAGAAGTGAATGCAAGGGATAATGCTGTAAAAAATTACCCTGGCATGCGTTTTAGCAATAAAAAGTTATTTAAAAAAAAAAAAAAGATTACTTAATCAAAGATTCCTTTGGTTAAGATCTTTTTTTATTTTGTTTTGTTTTGAAATAGGCCCAATAGAAACACTGCTTGGTCAAAGGGTATACACAGTTTAATAACTTTTTGAGCATAGTTACAAATTGCTCCGCAGAATGGCTGAATCCTTTCACAACTCCACCAACAATGAATTAGTTTTCCAGTTTTACCTCAGCCCCTCCAACATTAGTCCTTGTTGTTTTCTGTCATCTTAGCCAAGGTAATACGTGTGTAGTGCTATCTCAAAGTTGTCTTAATTTGCGTTTCTCTGATCAATAATGATATAGAGCACCTTCTCATATGATTAAAAATAGTTTTAACTTCTTCATCTGAAAATTGTCTGTTCATATCCTTTGACTATCAATTGGAGAATGGCATGGATTCTTATAAATTTGAGTCAATTTTCTATATATTTTGGAAATGAAGCCATTATCAGAACAGTTAAATATTAAAAATATTTCCCAATTTATTTCTTCCTTTCTGATCTTGTCTGCATTTGTTTTGTTTATATGAAAACTTTTTAACTTAATATAATCAAAATTATCTATCTGGTGTTCAATTATGAGTTCCAATTCTTTGGACACAAATTCCTTCCTTCTTCAGAGATCTGAGAGATAAACTATCCCATATCCCTCTAATTTGCTTATAATATCACTCTTTATGTCTAAATCATGAACCCATTTTGACCTTATCTTGGTATGTGGTGTTACGTGTGGGTTGAGCCCTAATTTCTTTCATACTAGCTTCCAATTTTCCCAGCAGTTTTTGTCAAATAGTGAGTTCTTATCTTATTTTTTCTAGATCTGTAAAATAATTTCTTGGGAGTTTGATTGGTATGGCACTAAATAAGTAGATTGATTGGTATGTATGGTCATTTCTATTACATTTGCTCAGATACCCATGAGTAATCAATATTTTTCCAACTGATTAGGTCTGACTTTATTTGTGTAGCAAGTGTTTTGTAGCTGTGTATGTATAGTTCCTGACTCTTCCTTGACAGATAGATTCCCAAATATTTTATACTATCAACAGTTCTTTTGAATGGAATTTCTTTTTGTTTGTCTTGCTGCTGGACTTTATCGGTAATATATAAAAAAATACACAAAATGTGGATTTATATCCTGCAACTTTGCTAAAATGAATTGTTTCCAATTTTTTTTTTCAGTTGATACTCTGGGGTTCTTTAAGCATACCATCATATCATCTGCAAAAAGTGATAATTTGGTTTCCTCATGACCTACTCTAATTCCTTTAATCTCTTTTCTCCCCCTTTTATTGCCACAGCTAACATTTCTAATACAATATCAAATAGTAACAGTAATAGTGGCCAGACTTATTTCACACCTAATCATATTGGGAATAGTTCCAGTTTGACTCTATTACATACAATGCTTGCTGATGGTTTTACAGAGATGCCAGTGATTATTTTAAGGAAAAGTCCATTTATTCCTATAGTATACTCTCATGTTTTTAATAGGAATGGGTGTTGAATTTTATCAAATGATTTTTTTCTGCATCTTTTGAGATAATTTTATGATTTTTGTTTGTTTCATTACTGAGATAGTTGATTATGCTAATAGTTTTCCTAATATTGGACCAGCCCTGCATTCCTGGTATAAACTCTACTTGGTCAGAATGTATTATCCTGAGATGACTTTCTGTAATTTCATTAGGGAAATTGGTCTGTTTTCACCCTACCTGGTTTAGATACCAGTACAATATCTGTGTCATAAAAGGAATTTGGTATGACTTCTTCTTTCCCCATTTTTTTCAAGTAGTTTATATAGTATTGGAATTAATTGTTCTTTGAATGTTTAGTAGAATTCACATGAAAATACTTCTGACTCTGGGGATTTTTTTTTTTTTTAGGGAACTGATTAATAGCTAGTTCTATTTCCTATTCTGTTAACCTGGTCATCCTATATTTTTGTCGGGGATAAAGGAACGAGAAGGCTTTATACCAAGAATGCAGGACTGGTTCAATATTAGGAAAACTATCAGCATAATCAACTATATCAATAATCAAATGAACAAAATTTATATGATTATCTCAATAGATGCAGAAAGAAGCATTTTATAAAATCCAACACCCATTTCTATTAAAAAAACATTTAAGAATATAGGAATAAATTTATTTTTCCTTAAAGTCATCAGTAGCATTTATTTAAAACCATCAGCAAGCATCATATATTATAGGGACAAACAGTCTTCCCTCTTTAGAGCCCCTCTCCTTATTTTACATTTTTCTCCTAATACTTCTGTTGTTCTTTCTATTAGTCTTTCCCTTTCTTTTCCCCCTTTCCATCCCACTTCTCTATAAGGTGAGACAACTTTGTCTGTGAAATCAAATATATCTGATATTCTCTCCTAGAGTCAATTCTGATGAGAATAAGATTCACACAGTGCTCATTCCTCTCCCTTCTTTCCCCCAATTATAATAAGTTTTCTTTTCCTCTTTGTGAGATGTAATTTCCCTCATTTCTCTCCTTTTTTTTTCTTTTTCCATTATGATCCCCTTTCTACTTCTGGTTTCTTTTTCATATTATCATAATAAAATCATACTATACTTCCTTCTCTGCAGGTTTGAGAAAAGGTCTGAGGAGTTCACAAAAAGTGGTGTCTGCTATCTGCCATCGTGGCTCCACTCCCCAGAATTTCATGATCTTATGTAAAGTGAAATGTGCTTTGTAAGATGACATGCCATTAATGGGTTGGCTAGTCTCAGCAATACAATAATCTAAGAAAAATCATAAAAATCTGAAAAAGTTACATTTATAATGAAAAACAAAAGTTATCTCCAAAGGTGTCTGAATACAGATTGAAGCATACTTTGTTTAACTTTATTCTTCTTGAGTATTTTCTTGTCTATGGTTTCTTTTACTACATAACTAATTTGGAAATGTTTTGCATGACCTCACATATATAACATATGCCAAATGTTTTGCTTCTAAAGGAGGGAAGATGAAGAGAAGGAAGAAAGAGAATTTGGAACTCATAATTTTAAAAACAAACATTAACATTATATTTATTTGTACCTAGGGGAAAAATAAAATGCTAAATAATTTTTAAATTAAATTCAGAATATATAGAAAATAATAAATGAGGAGTGAGCATGAAAATTCTGAATATCAATATAAGTTTTCTGAAGAAAGCTTTTATCTATTCAACTCAGAAAAATGAAAGCAAAGTGGTGCATTTGTCTGTTGAGTGAATATTCAATATCTATGTCTTTCATTGACACATGAGAGTGAAAACACTGAAAAAAAGAGAAGCTGTGGAGCTATTTTATTATATCTTTTATTTTTTGAAGCATTCTATAATGTTCTTAACATTTTTTAGTCTAATATAGTCATTGAAATCTTGGTTACTATTATGAAAATAAGAGAATAGCGATTTTACATCTTTTATGTACATAACTCTAAGAATATTTATTGAAAAGTTAGAATGTGAATTAAACTTCAAAAAAGCTACTAATTTAACAAAACAGACTGATAGCATTCAAGGTTTAGGTAATAGAAAATTTTTTCGACACACTAAGACTTCTGAGTGAATCTCTTGGGTAGAATTATCAACTTATTCTTATCAATAGGTAAATATTTTAAAATACCTATTTTATGAAATACCTATTTCAGCTGATAATGTGGAATTGTAGTCATTAAGAGAAGTGATGAAAAAATTTGGAAGACACTTAAGTGGAGAGTGGAATTGTGAGTTAAACAGAGAGGTATGTTATGTTACCCCAGCAACATTGAAGGACCAGTTGAGATTATTTAAGGTAAGTTTGATATGACTTCATCCAAAAATTGTGCATGTTTTTCTTTCTTCATTCAGCAGAATTTGTGTAGGAGTGAAGAGGACAAGCATTAGAAGTGAATCAAGGCTTTGGCTTTACTGGTTGCAGTTGTTGATTTAATAAGACCAGTAAGGATTCAAGGGAAAAGGACAATGGAGAGTAGACCTGTTCCTTCAATGAGTAAAAATTGGTAAAATAGGAAATTATAGTGAAGCAGGGATAATGGTATGGAAAGGAATTGAGGGGTCAAGGAATTAAAGGTCATGAAGGAAATAACAAAGAAATTTTTAAGTGAAAAGAGATAGTCCTAATTTTCTATTCTCTACTTAAGACCTGAATAGAACCCTCTAATTTTTTTTATGTAAAGCATCAGTGACTTCCCTAAATCTGATAGCTGTGTAGGGAATAGAGTGACATTAGTGAGAAATGTGACACTTCAAAACAACTTGACATTTTCCAAAGCTCTCAGCTTCCTTAGCTTCATTTTAATTCCAAGTCCCTACACTTCCGTTAAGTTTATAGTACTATAACAGCAATCATTTTAATTTAAAGAAATAAAAATTTGATCTCATTCATTATTAATGCTATTTCCTAACAAATACTAGAATGTATTCTTACCTCAAAAAGTCACACTTATTAAAGTAAAAACGGAAAGAAATTACTCTTATACTTTGAATACTAATTGCCACATATGGAAATGTATTTGGAAATATCTGAGTAAGCAGAAATGAAATCATAAGCAGTGGAGAAGGTCTTAAATGTTATAACGATTTTTTTTTCTGATTAGATAGAAGGAGCAAAATATCACAATAATCTTCAAACTTAGAAGCTTGGAAAAGCCTTTTAAAAGTTTACTTTTCAATAAATATTCTTAGAGTTATGTACATAAAAGATGTAAAATCGCTATTCTCTTATTTTCATAATAGTAACCAAGATTTCAATGACTATATTAGACTAAAAATTGTTAAGAACATTATAGAATGCTTCAAAAAATAAAAGATATAATAAAATAGCTCCATAGCTTCTCTTTTTTTCAGTGTTTTCACTCTCATATGTCAATGAAAGATATAGATATTGAATATTCACTCAACAGACAAATGCACCACTTTGCTTTCATTTTTCTGAGTTGAATAGATAAAAGCTTTCTTCAGAAAACAATCATTTTTCCTACATTTCTTTGCTATAAATTTATGGTTCTTTTATTCTTCATTCTTCCCTTTCAAAAATACTTCTAAATAACCAATATGATATGAACATTAAAAAGAAATAAAATAATAAAAATAGTGATAATCTTCAGAAAAATGATATTTTTATGAACAATTTCCACAACATAAGAACTCACATAGAGATCCAAAGAAATAATGCAATGACTGTTTAGATGTTTCCAAAGAACTTTGGAATCAATTTTAAGAAATGAAAGAAACTGACACAAAATTGCCCAGTTTGGTATGTCTCCCATATCTTACAATCAATTCTAAATTTTTTCTTAAAGACCTTAAAATTGCCTTTGTATCTCCTATTTTGATTTCTGTGTATGACTACAGGTGGCTTTAAATTTATCATAAGAAAATTTTCTAGAGGGTGAAGCCAAGATGACAGAGAAGACACGTTACATTCTGAGCTCTCTCATACGCTCACTACCAATTATTAAATTCAGCCACAAAAATAGCGCTTGATGTGTAAAAATCATGAATATTAGAAGTGCAACAACTTACTAGCTGAAGATAATCTGGAAGATTGCAAGAAAAGGTTTGTCCTAAGTGGCAGGAACAGCCCAGCGCAAACAGGGATAGCAAATTAGAGGCTAGCATATTGAGCAGACCGAGCAGGGGTGGCCTCTGGGATTTGAAAATTTGCAGAGATGACTCTGCCATAGGCTGACTACTCTGCTCTGCTTGCAAAGCAGTAGGCCAGCTGAGAAATTAAAGCCAAAGGTAGAGGGCACTCTAAAAAATGCCAGAACCTAACAAGATCTGGCTATACCCACCCAAAACTGGAAGTGACTCAGCACAGACAACAGCACAGCTATGCAGCTTCATTCTCAAGCATGGAAGGGGTAGTCACAAATCTGCATGATAGTGGGAGCAGGCCGGGGCAGCCTCTAATCTGCACAATGTGGGGCTCGGCCAGGGACAATAGAATTTCTGCAGCACGACAGTGGTTCCCTGGGCAGAGCCACTTCCTGTTCCCTGTGGGATTATTTGTTGGGCAACTGCTAAAACTCACATCCCCATAGTGGGCTTTGGCTTGAGGTAGTGGCACTTCTGCTGCTCAGCCTCTAGCCCTATGGCATCGCTAATCCATACAGCAGGGTTCTTCACCAGGCACTTCCACAGCTCCGTTGTGATATCCAGTCCTAGTCAGTTCTGGTGGGGAACTTTTTCCCAGAACACTCCTACACTTCACTCTTTGCAGCCCAATGGCGGGACAACTACTATCCATATACCTATCCTTACTCTGCAGAGGAAGCTGGTAACCTCCTTGCCCTGAAGGCAGACACTAAGGGTTTAAAAAATGAGTAAAAAAAAAAAAAGACAATTGATAGCTTCTATACAGAAAGAGAGCAGGTTTTCAACCCCAAGGAGACTAATGGCAGACAGTCTCCAGACAATACCCCAAAGGGGGATCTAACCTGGTCCCCATTCCACAAGCTCTCCTAGAAGAGACTATTAAAAATCTTAAAAGAAAATTAGAAGAAAAATGGGGAAAGGAAAGAGAATCTATGCAAGAAAGTAACAATTTACTGAAATGTGAATTGGAAAAATGAGAAACTCCCAGGAAGTGCAGGGAAACAGAATTTGTGAACTGGAAAAGATAAAGAACTTCCAAGAAAGTGGGATTTGTGAACTAGAAAAGATAAAGAACTCCCAAGAAAGCAGGATTTTTGGATTGGAAAAAGAAAATAACTCAGTTAAAAAATAATGAAATGGAAAAAAAATTCCATAGAGCAAAACCACTCATTTAAAAATTCAATTGGACATATACAAAAAGAAGTTTAAAAAGCTAATGAAGAAAATAGCTCATTAAAAATCAGAACTGAACAAATAGAAATGAATGCTACATTTAGACATCAAGAATCAGTCAAGCAAAACCAAAAAAAAAATAAAAAAATAAAAGAAAAAAAAAAAGAAAAAGAAAAAAAAAAGAAACAAAGAAAAATTAGGGGGGAAAAACATTAAATATCTACTTGGCAACACAACAGATCTGGGAAATAGATCTAGGAGAGATAATATGAGACTTATTGGACTTCCCAAAAATTATGATGAAAATAAGAGCCTACATACTATTTTACAGGAAATCATCAAAAAGAACTGCCCAGATGTAATAGAATCAGAAGGTAAAATAGACATTGAAAGAATTCATCAAAAACCTGGAAAAGATCCTAAAATAAAAACTCCAAGGAATATTGTGGCCAAATTTCAGAACTATCAGACTAAGGAAAAAATATTACAAGCAGCCAGAAAAAAAAAATTCAAATACAGAGGTGCCACAATAAGGATAACACAAGATCTGACTGCCTCCATATTAAAGGATCCAAGGGCCTGTAATCTGATATTCTGAAAGGCAAAAAACTTGGAATGTAGCCAAGAATAAACTACACAACTAAGCTGAGCATTTTCTTCCATGGAAGAAGATGGACATTTAATGCAACAGATGAATCCCATTTGTTTCTAAGGAAAAAACCAAAACTAAACAAAAATTTTGATCTCCAACCATTAGACTCAAGAGAATCAGAAAAAGATAAAAAGAACTCTTGAGAACTGTATTTCTGCTGTGGATATACATAAAAAGTACATCTATAATTTGATTTTACTGATATAACATAAAAGAGGGGAAGTAGAAATGGAAAGGGGATAGTGTCAGAAAAAGGAAAAGGTGAGATAAAAAGAGAGAAACTACATCCCACAAAGAGGCAAAGGAAAGCTATCATACTTGAGGGAATTTAGAGAGGGGGAAGAATATTGTATGACTCTTACTCTCATCAGAGTTGGCTCAAAGAGAAAATAATTGACATATATGGTTTACAGAGAGACTTCTCTCACCTCGTTAAAAAGTGGGAGAGGACAAGGGAGAAAGAAAAGTGTAATAATTAAAGGGTACAAGAAAGTGGAAGGGATTCAAAGGGGGTGGGAGGGATCCTAAAGAGGGAGAGCTGTGTGACGTAAATTGAGCATGCCATAAGTTTAATACTGGGAAAGTGGGGAAGGGGGAAAAAAAAAGAAAGCATAATCTGGAGATAATAAGACAGCAGGAAATACAGAATTAGTAATTTTAACTATAAATGTGAATGGGAGGAAGATAGCAGACTGGATCAAAAGTCAGGACCCTAAAATATACTGTTTATAAGAAACACATTTAAACCAGGGAGATACATACAGAGTAAAGGTAAAAAGCTGGAGCAGAATCTATTATGCTTCAGGTGAAGTAAAAAAAGCAGGGGTAGCCATTCTTATCTCAGATCAAGCACAAACAAAAATTGATCTAATTAAAAGAGATAAGGAAGGAAACTATATCTTGCTAACGGGTAGCATAGACAAAACCTTTTTAATTTAATGTAATCAGTTGTCTATTTTGTCTTTCATAATTTTCTCTAATTCTTTCTTTGGTCATAAATTTCTCCCTTCTCCAAATATCTCAAAGTCAAATTATTCCTTGCTGTACTAATCTGTTTATGGTATCATGCTGTTTGCCCAAACTGTGCATCCATTTTAACATTATTTTGGTATGGGGTGTGAGATATAGGTGTATGCCAAGTTTCTGGCATATTATTTTCTACTTTTCTCAGCAATTTTGTCAAATAGTGAGTACTTATTCTAGAAGCTGTAGTTTGGGGGGGGGTATCAAATAATAGATTGCTATAGGCCTTGATTATTGTGTCTTGTATTTTATTTTTCATTTTTCCCTTTCAAAACACTTCTAAACAACCAATATGATATGAATATTAAAAAGAAAAAAAATAATAAAAAAGTCATCCACCATTCTATTTCTTAGCCAGGACCACTGTTGCTTTATAATAGAGTTTAGTCATTTCTGGTAAGTTCACCAATTCCCTATGTGATGTTGGTGATTTTTTTTCCTTTCCTTTTAACAATAGAATTAACCAAATGCTTTTTCTATTTTGTTGTTTTTCATAAAAGCAATGTTTAATTTTATTTATTAATTCTAATAGTTTTCATAGTTTCAATTTTATTAATCTCTTATTTGAATTTCAGAATTTCTATTTTGGTATTTAATTGGGGGTTTTTATTTGTTTTTTTTTTTTCCCTAGGTTTTTTTTTTTTTAGTTGCATGCTCAATTCATTGAAATCCTTTTTTCTCTATTTTATTCATGTAACTATTTAAAAATATAAAATTTCTCCTAAGAACTGCTTTGGCTGCATCCCATGGGTTTTAGTATGTTGTCTCATTATCATTCTTTTGGATGAAATTATGGATTGTTCCTGTGATTTGCTCTTTGACTAATTTTTTAGAATTAGATTATTTAATTTCTAATTTGTTTTTAATGTATCTTTCCCTGGCCCTTTATTGAATATAATTTTGATTGCATCATGGTCTCAAAAAGAAAACATTTATTATTTCTGCCTTTATGCACTTGATTATGAGGTTGTTGTGCCCTAAGACATGGTCACTTTTTGTGTAGGTGCCATGTACTTCTGAGGAAAAGGTGTATTCCTATAATGTTCAGGCTAGCTTTCTGGAGGTCCTTTGGATGGGCCTTGGTCTCAGTAGTATAGATATCACAAGACTGGTCAGGAATAGAGTCTAGGTTCTTTATTCTGGCCCAGTTTTGATCTTAGTGAAAGAGTGCAGGAGGCATGAGAGCCACTACAAGGCTGGTCAAAGATAGAATGTCTATCTTCCAGTTCTTCTTAGCCCTTATATGCCTTATTGTAATTACATCATTACAGCATACTGATTATGTATGAACTTAGAGAAGTATATATGTGAACTAGAGAACCATTATCTCATCAATTCCACTGAGTTACACCTTGTTATAAATATACTTCTTTAGAGTTCTGGCTCTCTACATATTCTTTTTTGTTCCTATTCGATTTTCTCTAGAGCTCTATCATATCTATGTTTTCGAGGATTCAATTAATCTCCATATTTTGTTTCTTGTGTAGTTTGTGATTAAATTTGTATCATTCTGAGAGGCTAAGGTTGAAGTCTCCCATTAGTACAGTTTTGGTGTCTATTTCTTCCATTAACTTGTTTAAATCTTCTTTAGGAATTTGACTGTCTACCACTGGGTTCATGCACATTTAGTATGGTTGCTACTCCATGGCTCTTCTGCTTTTTATCCATTTTGTGCCTCTTTCCTTATTTGCCATCTTACAGGAATTTTTCACAATCCCCAAGGTCAGACAATTGTTAAGTGTGGGCACTGAGACATCAAAGCCTATCTACAAAAAAAAAAAAAAAAAAAAAAATCTACAAAGGGGGAGTTAAGGGCTGTGTTCAACCTCTCTACAGTAGCACGATTGGCACAGGTGTTATTCACTTTGAACTTTTTTTTCTCCATTCACTCCAACAAGTATCTGAATGTTCTATCAGTGTCAACTGGTGGCCTGACAGGTTATGTGAAAAAAATTGGTTATGTGTAAGTGGCATGGCCACAGTTGAAAAATGGGAGAACTGGTATGTTCTTCTCATTACACATTCTGGGTACTGACAACCAAACCCTAGAGAGTGGTATGGCCCATTGCAAAAGCAGTTGCTGATGTGTGGCTATGATGCTCTTGTTGTGCCTGCTCATTCTTCTGTCACCAGAGTGTGAGTCCA
This sequence comes from Antechinus flavipes, assembly GCF_016432865.1. Taxonomy (NCBI): domain Eukaryota; kingdom Metazoa; phylum Chordata; class Mammalia; order Dasyuromorphia; family Dasyuridae; genus Antechinus; species Antechinus flavipes. Next base: position 128,471,957 of record NC_067400.1, on the reverse strand, counting down.
TGGAACTCCACTGGGCCTTGTGGGATGTCCCACTGTAGTTCTCGATGCTCACCTGGGAAGACCAACTCATTCCTCTCAGATGGATGATAATCCCAAAGACCGCTTGAGCTATGGATATACTAATACCTCCCACTGTAAAACAATCACCCCAGGTGTTATTGCCTGGAGAGGCACATATGATACCCTTAATCAAGAATCATTTTCCTTCATTATCTCTTTTAATAAGATCTATTTTTGCTTTTGTTTTATCTGGGATCAGAAATGCTGGCCCTGATTTTTTACCCACTACACCAACTACCTTGTTTCCTATCACTCCTCACCTTCCAATAATAGTTTTTTTAGCCCACCCCACTCACTACCTTATCTTCCAACAATCTTTTCCCTTTGCTTACCTTTTTTCCTCTATTCTATCCTGTCCCTCCATTTTCTTTCCTTTTTCTCCTCTTTTTTATAGGGTTAGAAAAATTCCTATATTCAACTGAATGATGAAGTTATTCCCTCTTAGAAACAAAACTGATGAAATTAGGCTTCAGATAATGCTCATCTCTCTTCTTCCTCTCCCTCTATTGTATGAAAACTTTTCTGGCTCTTCATATGATCTAATTGTCCCATTATAACTCCCCTTTCCTCTTTCTCCAGTTCAGACATTTTTCCAGCCTTTAATGTATTTTTCTTTGATATCAGCACATCAGAGTCTATTTACAACCACATCATTAGTCCATGTGATTCCCACTTCTGTCTGCCCCAGGGACGGATAGGATACAGTTCTCAAGAGTTACAGATATGATTTTTCCATCTCATGTAAATAATTTAACCTTTAAATAATACAGATGTTCCCCCCATTTACTTTTCTATACTTCTCTTGAATCCTCTGTTAGTAGATTCACTTTTATGTTTAGTTTTGTTTTTTTCATCAGGAAAAAAGAAAACTTTCACCAAATAAAAACTTGATTACTATTAAAAACTTCAGAAAATATAGGTATCAAGGGACTCTTTCTTTTTTATCTATTTTTTGATTTTTTATTTATTTTTTAATAATTATAACTTTTTATTGACAGAACCCATGCCTGGGTAATTTTTTACAACATTATCACTTGCACTCACTTCTGTTCTGACTTTTCATCTCTTTCCCTGCACCCCCTCCACCAGATGGCAAGCAGTCCTATACATGTTAAATATGAAGGGACTCTTTCTAAAAATAAGTATTATCTCTAATAGCAAGAGCAAGCATTGTCCATGATAGTTATAAGTGTGAAGCTTTCCTGACAAGATCAATACTGAAGCAAGGACGGCAAATTTCACCACTATTATCCAATATTCTACTACAAATGCTAATTATAGCAGTAAGATAATTTTTAAAAAGAAAGTGGAAGAATAAAATTAGGCAATGAGAAAGCAAAACTATCATACTTTATTGATGACAGGATAGTATCTTTTGAGAATCACAGTGAATCAATTATAAATCTAGTTGACTTCCAATTAAGATGGCAGAGAGGAGGCAAATAGCTGTGTAGCTCCGCATTATCTCTCACTATCCATTTCATTACAAGCCTTTGAATTAATGCTTGACTGAAAAAAAACCGACAAATAGTTACCAAGAGAAGCCATCCTTGAGATTCGCCAAGAAAGGTCTGTTTTTACTGGAGGGCTGGGATGGTTTTAGATCAGGCGCAGGCTGCGGGCAGTGGCAGTGAGAGCATGGGAGCAGACTGGAGAGGGGGTGGGGAGTGATCACAGCAGTCTCTGCAGGGAGAGCTTCGCTACAGGACTGGATACTTTGCCCTGGCAGCAAGTCAGCAGCCCAGCAGAGAAGCTAAAAACACCGGGGATGAAGAATATAACCCCAAACAGCTGGAGTCTCTCAGGACCTGGCCACCCCCGTTCCCCCCCCCCCCCCACAGTGACTCAGCATGCTCTGGGATCTCAGAGCGCAGTCGCAGCACAGTAGGGCTAGTGCCTCACTGCTGCCCCTGCAGTCTGTAGAGGAAGCTCGGTAATACCACTCAGCCCCTCCCCCAAAGAAAGACTCCAGTTTTTTGCCTTTTTTCTTTGCTAGTTTGTCTTTGATTATTAGACAGAATGAGCAAGAAACTGAAGAGGACTTTAACCCTTGACAGCTTCTATACAGATAGAGAGCAGACTCTAAATCCTGAGGAGACTAAAAACAGACAGTCTCCAGGTGAATCCCCAAAGGAGGAGATCATCTGTTCCTCAGCACAGATGAATCTCATGGTGGTTAAAGAGAGAGTGGATAAAGAAATAAAATCCCTGAAAAATAGGATTGGTGAACTGGAAACAGAAAACAGCTCTCTAAAAAACAAATTTGGCAAAATGGAAAAAAAAATTCCACAGAACAAAAGAACTCAATGGGACAATTAGAAAAAGATTTTAAAAGAGTGAGTGAAGAAAACACTTCACTGAAAATCAGAATTGAACAATTGGAATTGAATGACTCGAGGAGACAAGAAGAATCAGTCAAGCAAATCCAAAAAAATCAAACAATGGAAAAGAATGTGAAATACCTTTTGGGGAAGACAACAGACCTGAAAAACAGATCCAGGAGAGACAATCTGAGAATCATTGGACTCCCAGAAAAGCATGATGAAAAAAAGAGCCTGGACACTATTTTCCAGGAAATTATCAAAGAGAACTGCCCAGAAGTCATAGGAATAGAGGAGAAAATAGACATTGAAAGAATTCATTGATCACCCACTGAAAGGGATCCTAAAATCAAAACACCAAGGAATATAGTGGCCAAATGCCAGAACCCTCAGACGAAGGAAAAAATATTGCAAGCGGCTAGAAAAACCCAATTCAAGTATCAAGGAGCCACAATAAGGATCACCAGGATCTGGCAGCATCCACACTAAAAGATTGAAGGGCCTGGAATATGATATTCTGAAAGGCTAAGGAACTTGTTATGCAACCAAAAATAACTTACCCAGCTAGAATGAGCATCTGTTTACAGGGAAGAAGATGGACATTCAACAAAGTAAGTGAATTTCACCTATTTTTGATGAAAAAGCCAGAACTTAACAAAAAATTTGATCTACAAATATAGAACTCAAGAGAAATCTAAAAAGGTAAAGATTAATCTTGGAAACTATATTTAGGGTATAAAGATGTATAAAGAATACATGTATACCTTGTTCTAGAAATTGATGTGGAAAGGACATTGTACCAGAAAAAGGGTAAAGTGGGGGTAGTACATCTCATAAATAGGCATAGGAAACCTATTTTATCTGAGAGAAAGAATGGAGGGGGATGACTATAGTGGGTATCTTACTGCCTTCAGAATTGGCTTGAAGAGAAAAATTTTAGACATATTCAATCTATGCTGACACTTCTCCCACCTCATTGAAAAGTGAGAAGGGAAAAGTGAAAAGGGAAGGAATAAGCTAAGCGGAAGGGAATACGGGAACTGGGAGGAAAGGGGTAAGATAGGGGGAGGAACTCTAAGGCGGGGGGAGGGATACTAAAAAGGGAGGGCTGTGAGAAGCAAGTGGTGCTCACAAGCTTAAAACTAGGAAGGAGAGTAAAGGGGAAAGAAGGGAGAAAAGCATAAAAAGGGGTTAACAAGATGGCAAGTAATACAGAATTGGTCATTCTAACCATAAATGTGAATGGGGTAAACTCCCCCATAAAGAGGAAGCAGTTAGCAGAATGCATTAAAAGCCAGAATCCTACAATATGTTGTTTACAGGAAACACACCTGAAGCGGGGAAATACATGCAGGTTAAAGGTAAAAGGTTGGAGCAAAATCTACTATGCTTCAGGTGAAGTCAAAAAAGCAGGGGTAGCCATCCTGATCTCAGATCAAGCTAAAGCAAAAATTGAACTAATAAGAGATAAGGAAGGGCACTATATCTTGCTAAAGGGTAGCATGGATAATGAAGCACTATCTATATTAAACATATATGCACCAAGTGGTGTAGCATCTAAATTCCTAAAAGAGAAATTAAGAGAGCTGTAAGAAGAAATAGATAGCAAAACTATAATAGTGGAAAATCTTAACCTTGCACTCTCAGAATTAGATAAATCAAACCACAAAATAAATAAGAAAGAAGTCAAAGAGGTAAATAGAATGTTAGAAAAAAAATTAGATATGATAGATCTCTGGAGAAAATGTAATGGAGCCAGAAAAGAACACTTTCTTTTCAGCAGTTCATGGAAGCTATACAAAAATTGACCATATATTAGGACATAAAAACCTCAAACTCAAATGCAGTAAGGCAGAAATCGTAAATGCATCCTTTTAAGATCACGATGCAATGAAAATTACATTCAACAAAAAGCCAGGGGGAAGTAGACCAAAAAATAATTGGAAACTAAATAATCTCATACTAAAGAATGATTGGGTGAAACAGCAAATCATAGACATAATTAATAACTTCACCCAAGAAAATGATAATAATGAGACATCATACCAAAATGTATGGGATGCAGCCAAAGTGGTAATAAGGGGAAATTTCACATCTCTAGAGGCCTATTTGTATAAAATAGAGAAAGAGAAGGTCAATGAATTGGGCTTGCAACTAAAAATGCTAGAAAAGGAACAAATTAAAAACCCCCAGTTAAACACTAAACTTGAAATTCTAAAAATAAAAAGAGAGATCAATAAAATTGAAAGTAAAAAAAAAAAAACTATTGAATTAATTAATAAAACTAAGAGTTGGTTCTATGAAAAAAACAACAAAATAGACAAACCCTTAGTAAATCTGATTAAAAAAAGGAAAGAGGGAAATCAAATTGTTAGTCTTAAAAATGAAAAGGGAGAACTCGCCACTAACGAAGAGGACATTAGAGCAATAATTAGGAGTTACTTTGGCCAACTTTATGCCAATAAATTCGACAACTTAAATGAAATAGAAAAATACCTCCAAAAATATAGCTTGACCAAACTAACAGAGGAAGAAGTAAATATCCTAAACAGTCCCATCTCAGAAAAAGAAATAGAACAAACTATCAATCAACTCCCTAAGAAAAAATCCCCAGGACCAGATGGATTTACATGTGAATTCTACTAAACATTTAAAGAACAATTAACTCCAATGCTAAATAAACTATTTGAAAAAATAGGGATTGAAGGAGTCCTACCAAAGTCCTTTTATGACACAGACATGGTACTGATACCTAAACCAGGTAGGCTGAAAACAGAGAAAGAAAATCATAGACCAATCTCCCTAATGAATATTGATGCTAAAATCTTAAATAAAATATTAGCAAAAAGATTACAGAAAATCATCCCCAGGATAATACACTATGACCAAGTAGGATTTATACCAGGAATGCAGGGCTGGTTCAATATTAGGAAAACTATTAGCATAATTGACTATATCAATAACCAAACAAACAAAAACCATATGATCATCTCAGTAGATACAGAAAAAGCATTTGATAAAATCCAACATCCATTCCTAATAAAAACACTTGAGAGCATAGGAATAAATGGACTTTTCCTTAAAATAGTCAGGAGCATATATTTAAAACCATCAGTAAGCATCATATGCAATGGGAAAAACTGGAACCTTTCCCAGTAAGATCTGGAGTGAAGCAAAGTTGCCCACTATCACCATTATTATTCAATATCATATTAGAAACACTAGCCTCTGAAATGAGAGTCGAGAAAGATATTAAAGTAATTAGAGTAGGCAATGAGGAAACCAACCTATCACTCTTTGCAGATGATATGATAGTATACCTAGAGAACCCCAGAGATTATACTAAAAAGCTATTAGAAATAATTCAAAATTTTAGCAAAGTAGCTGGATACAAAATAAATCCCCATAAATCCTCAGCATTTTTATACATCACCAACAAAATCCAACAGCAAGAGATACAAAGAGAAATTCCATTCAGAATAACTATTGATAGCATAAAATATTTTGGAATCTATCTACCAAAGGAAAGTCAGGAATTATATGAACGAAATTACAAAAAAAACTTTCCACAAAAATAAAGTCAGTCTTAAATAATTGGAAAAATATTAAGTGCTCTTGGATAGGCCGAGCGAATATAATAAAGATGACAATACTCCCTAAACTAATCTATTTATTTAGTGTTATACCAATCAGACTTCCAAGAAAATATTTTAATGATCTAGAAAAAATAACAACAAAATTCATATGGAACAATAAAAAGTCGAGAACCTCAAGGGAATTAATGAAAAAAAAAAATCAAATGAAGGTGGCCTAGCTGTACCTGATCTAAAATTATATTATAAAGCAGCAGTCATCAAAACCATTTGGTATTGGCTAAGAAATAGATTAGTTGATCAGTGGAAAAGGTTAAGTTAACAAGACAGAATAGTCAACTATAGCTATCTAGTGTTTGACAAACCCAAAGATCCTAACTTTTGGGATAAGAATTCATTATTCGACAAAAACTGCTGGGACAACTGGAAATTAGTATGGCAGAAATTAGGCATGGACCCACACTTAACACCATATACCAAGATAAGATCGAAATGAGTCCATGACCTAGGCATAAAGAACGAGATTATAATAAATTGGAGAAACATAGGATAGTTTATCTCTCAGACTTGTGGAGGAGAAAGAAATTTGTGACCAAAGATGAACTAGAGACCATTACCGATCACAAAATAGAACATTTTGATTATATCAAATTAAAAAGCCTTTGTACAAACAGAACGAATGCAAACAAGATTAGAAGGAAAGCAACAAACTGGGAAAACATCTTCACAGTTAAATGTTCTGATAAAGGCCTCATTTCCAAAATATATAGAGAACTGACTCAAATTTATAAAAAAATCAAACCATTCTCCAATTGATAAATGGTCAAAGGATATGAACAGACAATTTTCAGATGATAAATTTGAAACTATTACCACTCATATGAAAGAGTGTTTCAAATCACTATTGATTAGAGAAATGCAAATTAAGACAACTCTGAGATACCACTAGACACCTGTCAGATTGGCTAAGATGACAGGAAAAAATAATGATGAATGTTGGAGGGGATGCGGGAAAACTGGGACACTGTTGCATTGTTGGTGGAACTGTGAATGAATCCAACCATTCTGGAGAGCAATCTGGAATTATGCCCAAAAAGTTATCAAATTGTGCATACCCTTTGATCCAGCAGTGTTTCTATTGGGCTTATATCCCAAAGAAATACTAAAGAAGGGAAAGGGACCTGTATGTGCTAAAATGTTTGTGGCAGCCCTCTTTGTAGTGGCTAGAAACTGGAAATTGAATGGATGTCCATCAATTGGAGAATGGCTGGGTAAATTGTGGTATATGAATGTTATGGAATATTATTTTTCTGTAAGAAATGACCAGCAGGATGAATACAGAGAAACTTGGAGAGACTTACATGAACTGATGCTAAGTGAAATGAGCAGAACCAGGAGATCACTTTACACTTCGACAATAATATTGTATGTGGATGTATTTTGATGGAAGTGGATTTCTTTGACAAGGACTCAGTTTCAATTAATAAATGATGGACAGAAGCAGCTACACCCAAAGAAAGAACACTGGGAAACGAATGTGAACTATTTGAATTTTTGTTTTTCTTTCCGAGTTGTTTTTACCTTCTGAATCCAATTAGCCCTGTGCAACAAGAGAACTGCTCGGTTCTGCACACATATATTGTATCTAGGATATACTGCAACATATTTAACATATATAAGACTGCTTGCCATCTAGGGGAGGTGGTGGAGGGAGGGAGGGGAAAAATTGGAACAGAAGCGAGTGCAAGGGATAATGTTGTAAAAAAATTACCCTGGCATGGATTCTGTCAATATAAAGTTATTATAAAATAAAATAAAATATTAAAAAAAAGGCATTTAGAATCTTGTCTAGTACAGTTTGGTTAAAATTGTAGGTAAAATCGAGTTCAAAGTATAATTCACATAAAAAACACAATTAAAAAAATGAGAATGTTTTAACAATGTTAGCTGTCATGTACCCACAAGTTTATTAATTACCTTTTTCTTCAGTGTGTTACAGTGCATTGGATTGGTAGTATTAGATTTGGAACTGGATTCTGTTCCTGCTTTATCACTCCTTGCCTTGATGACTTTGTACAATTGTTTAACCACTGAAGCTCATTCACCTTAAATGTCAAATTAGAAGATGAAAGACAAAAATCTCTGCATGTATGACAGATTCTACAAGATTCCGTATCGTGTAACAAGATAAATAAAATCAATCGGAGGGCAAATGTCCCTACCTCCATTCTTCCATTAAGTTTTCAAATGCAGACTTTCAATTTTCTTATAAATATTTTTGGATTTGATTTAATTATGGGTAGCCCAATTTGGACAATTCAGTAAAAAAAAAAATGTTCTGGAGAAGCAGTTTCCATGCACTCACCAAGATGAATGCCAGGATACAAGTTTAAAGTGTTATTTGCATTTCTTGGAAAGATGACAGACTAATGTGTGAAATGGTGCATGTCATTTTTCCTTGATTTTTTTTTTTTTGATGTTACAATGAACAGTACACTACATAAGTGAAAAAGTGAGAAAAGGCTGGGTTGTAAATATAAAAGTTTCCAATAAAATATTTTAAAGAAATATAAGCATTTTAGATGATAGGAAATCCATTTATGAGTACAGATGCTCAGCAAAATATATTAGGAAAAGTAAAGACAGATCAAGCCACTTATAAAATAGCTGCTCTGGACTAGTACTAAATACTAAATACAAATGAAGGCAAAAATAAAAGAAACTCTTGCTCTCAAGAAGCTCTTAGTCCAATGGGGGAGACAGAAGATATAACATAAGGAACTAAATACAAATAAATAGCGAGACATAAGACTTTGGTGAATGGGGTTTGAGAGGAAGTGACAGGGCTAGACCTATGCTGTAGAAATATTGGTTTAACAATTGAGTGTAGGGTATAATTGATTGGTGAGACCAACCAGAAGACTATTTAGATATTTCAGATATAAAGAATTAAGGATGTGTACTACAATCATTGTATTGTCAGAGAAAAGAAAGAGATGTACCCAAAAGATATTCTAAAAGTAGGTGTAAAAGAACTTGTCAAATTATTAAATAAAGGGGAATGAGAGAAAATGGCAAGGCCAGGATTGTATGTAAGTTGTTGACTGTGAATATTGTGGTATCTTCACCAAAAATGTGAAGTGAAGAAGATGGTAGAATTGGAAGAGAAAGAGAGAGTAACTTTAGGTTTGAACATACTGAGTTTATGGTTTTCACAGAAGATAAAGTTTGAGGTGTACAATAGGCTATTTAAGTTCTGTAATTGGTAAAAAGAAAAGTTTTTATACAAACAAAACTAATGCAGACAAGATTAGAAGGAAAACAACAAACTGGGAAAATATTTTTACATTCATGGGTTCTGATAAAGGCCTCATTTCTAAAATATATAGAGAATTGACTCAAATTTATAAGAATTCAAGCCATTCTCTAATTGATAAATAGTTAAAATATATGAGCAGAAAATTTTCAGATGAAGCAATTGACCATTTCGAATCATATTATAATAGTGCTCTAGATCAATAACGATCAGCAAAGTGCAAATTAAGACAATTCTGAGGTACCACTACACCCCTCAAAAATTGGTTAAGATGACAGGAAATGATAAATACAAATGTTAAAGGGGATGTGGGAAATCTGGAACACTAATCCATTGTTGGTGGAATTGTGAATGGATCCAACCATTCTGGGCATCAATTTGGAACTATGCTCAAAATGTTTTCAAACTGTACATACTTTTTGATCCAGCAGTGTTTCTATTAGTCTTATAGCCCAAAGAGATCTTAAAAGAAGGAAAGGGAGCCACATGTGCAAAAATGTTTGTGGCAGCCCTTTTTGTAATGGCAAGAAACTGGAAATTGAGTAGATGCCCATGAATTGGACAATGGCTGAATAAGTTATAGTTTATGAATGTCATGGGATGTTATAGTTCTGTAAGAAACTATAAGGAGAATGATTTCAGAGAAGCCTGGAGAGACTTACATGAACTGATGCTAAGTGAAATGAGCAGAATCAAGAGATGATTGTACACAGTAACAACAAGATTATACAATGATCACTGTGGCTCTCTTCAACAATGAGAGAGAGAAAGAGAGAGAGAGAGAGATTGACAAACACACACACAAAACAGTTCCAATGGTCTTGGGATGAAGAGAGTCATTTACACCCAGAGAGAGGACTGTGGGAACTCCACAACAAGTATTTTCATTCTTTTTGTTCTTGTTTGCTTGCATTTTATTTTAATTTTCTTTTTTTCTGGTTTGATTTGACTTTTCTTGTGCAGCAAGATAATTGCATAGATATGTATACATAAATTGGATTTAAAATACATTTCTGCTTTGTTTAATATATATTGGATTGCTTGCTATCTAGGGGAGGAGGCAAGGAAAGGGGGAGAAAATTGGAACACAAGGTTTTGCAAGGGATAATGTTGAAAAATTATCCATGCATATGTTTTGAAAAATAAAGAAAAAGCTTTAATAAAGTAAAAAAAAAAAGATGAGCAACTGAAAAATTGTAAGAGGAGTACGGAATATATAAATAGATAATATAATTGCTTTCATGTGGATGATCATAAAATTGATGAAATTGCAGGTGAAAAAGGGAAAGAGAAGGAGAAAAGGACAGGAAGTCACAAACATATAGAGAAAAAGGCACAGAAAGAAAGAAAAGAGACAGAAAATGAGACACACAAAAAAGACAGACCCAAAGACAAAGAAATACAGGAACAAAGACAGAGGTACAGATGCAGCGGGGAGAGACCAAAAGAGGGAAAAATAAGGAGAGAGAGAGAGAGAGAGAGAGAGAGAGAGAGAGAGAGAGAGAGAGATTGACAAACACACAGACACCGAGAGACACAGAGAGGAAGAGAGAGAAAGCGATGAAGGGAGAGAAAGAGGGAGGAACAAGTAGAAGGAGGGAAAAGGGGGGGAAGACATAGAAGAAAAAGATAAAATATTGAAGGACATAATTGATGAAAACCCAATAAAGGATACTTAGGAGCAGAGTCAATGAAAGAAAGTAGAAATAGTGTTAAAAACTTAGAAAAAAGACATTGTCACATAGAAAATTGTGATTCACAGAATCAAATACTTCAAAAAGATCAAGAAGGATGAATATAACAAAAAAAATCATTAACTTGGCAATAAGGCAAACATTAATAACTTTCAAAAGAGTAGTTTTAGTTGAATGATGAGATAGGAAGCCAGCCTGCTGAACTTTAAGAAGGAAAGTAGAACTATTTTGGTGGTCTTCTCAAGGAGTTGTGTGTCAGAAGACAAGAGCATCCATCTTATGGTCACATGCAAACTTAATCTCTGATTATATCCCTTTATGACTCAATAGTGAATAGAAAAATGGACTGCATTAAGAAGTACCAAATATATCATCCCTCCCACAACTCCTCAAGCACTTGATTATCACTAAAATAATTAAAATGCAATTGAGACATGTTTAATCAAATAAATAAACATATGATTTTCTAAGTCAATGTATGGTCTCCAGGTTGCTTTGATATATGAGTTTGACATTAGTGTTGGATCATCACAATTTAAGATTACTACAATGGATAGGAATATATAAAGGAGCTATATGTTCATAATTTATGTTTTTATCCATAATTTCATTTTCTTTTGTCAATTGACTAGCTCAGTCTAAAAATAAAATGCTGTATTGTTGGTGCTATATTTTCTTTCTTAAAAGTGTTTTGTTTCTTTTTTATACTTCAAGAAAGGCTATTACATATATTTCAACACCATTATTATTATCAATAGTAGTAGTAATCATATTTAAATCTAATGATGTAAATTATATGATTAATTATCTTTTTAACATTCTAGGTTTCCTCAAAGCATATCTTCTTATTGAACTGATATTATCTCTTATAATTTGGTCAAAACTTATAAGAAATATGTAGAATAATTTAATTCTATATTTAATTTCATGGAGTCATTACATTAGTAGCATACAGATACATAGACTCTACAATCAATACTAATTTGGACAAATATATAGAAATAGATATAGATAGATAGCTATAGTTAGATATCTTTAAATAGATATTTACATGATTGATTAAATTGTAACACACCCAAGTACTGAGTTTTCTGAAATTCAAACATCCTAAAGTTGAATAGAAAAATATATCAAATAAGTGAGACAGTTTCAAGTAAAAAAGAAAATGAAAAGTCTTCATTTTTAGGACATATTACATGGGGAAAGAAACAAAACAATCTCAGTGGATAAATAGAAATAACTTTGAAATAAAATTTAAATTCTTCATCTTGATTTAGGTGTTTATTAATTCAACAAGTGATTAAACATTAATCAATTAACAAACGAGAGACTTAAATTTTGAAGGAAAATATAGTGATAAAGTGATTTGGATATGCAATGGTATATATTTCAACTTTTATAGTCTTGCAGTTTCTTTGGTAAAATACTATGAAGCACGGGTAAGCTGAAAGGGAACAGAGGGAAATTTTAATGGTATAAGATAGAATATGGGTCATCAATTCCTGTGGGCAGAAGATAGCAGTAGCTACAAAATCATATTTTCCATTTCACAAAGCAACACCATGGAATATTTAACCCTAGTTCAGCTTTTTATTGACATAGGTCAACATTTTATGCACAGGTCTATGCTTGGTGTTTCATAGATTTATAGATGTTTTAAATTGGTCTTGTCACAGAGATTTCACACCCATCAAATTCAGTCATATATTTGCCCAGAGCTTCCTTTGCAAACATTTCCTGACTTATTGATATTGTTATTCCCCAATTCCATTCTATCAGTTATCTTTTATTTACTTGACATGGTCAAGCCAGGAGTCTCTTAGAGATCATAGAATCACAGAATTGGAAAGAATCTTAGAAATAGCATGATTTTGCCTCCAAATTTTACAGACAATAAAACTGAGTTTGGAGAAAAGGAATGATATGAAAGAAGGAAAGGAAAAATCAAGTGCAGATTTATTAAATTTTTCTAAAGGACTTATTATTTCCATAATTATTAAAGCATTCATAATATGGAACTGATACAAAAGGGACAGATAAAGAAATTAATATTTGAAAAATTATATACATTTTCTTTTCCCTGAAGTTTACTACTATTACTACTACTACTACTACTATACTACTACTACTACTACTACTACTGTTGCTACTCCTACTATTACTATCACTACCACTATTTTTTTTCTTGTGCTTTATATTATACATATCATTTTACTCATAACAGCTTTGTGATATACTTAGTACAAGTATTACACAGACGTCTTTATGCATTCATAGCGTTCTTCTTGCAAATTAACAAATGGAGCATAAAAATGTAAGTGACATGCCTGTTACCAGTCACATAGGAAATAAATAATATAACTACAATTTGTCTTGAATCCTTCTGAGATCAAATAAAATATTATTCTGGATGATCTTTGTTGCTAAAATGAAATAGTCATTTAAATATTTTAAGTTTTGCAAAGCAATTTTTACATATTATACATATTCATAACAACTTGAAGAAGTATATTACTTTATCCCCAATTTATAGAATAGGAAACAGGCAAATAATTGTCAAATAACTTAGACCAGGTCACAAAATTTGTGTCTATCTGAGGCTTTATTTGAACTCAGTTTTTCGGACTACAAATTTGAGCACTCTATTGTGCTACCTAAGTTTAATCTCATGAATACCATTCTCATAAATTGATTATCAAAACTAGCATTGATAAGTAACAAATGATGAAGGTTAGAATAACAGTTAATAAGATAATATGAAATTACTTCTAAGTTTTCTTTATTTCTTAATTTAGCTAATTAGATTAAATTAGTTTGGTTGATTAGAGTACACTAATTTAAATGCAACATCAATATTCCACAGGAAGCCAGTTTTGGAAATGTAGTCATTTTACTATATAAATACAAGAAAATAGAAAAAATGAATAAATCTTTCTACAACTTTGTAAGGTAGATATCTAATTTATTTGTGAATGTAATTTTGCCTATTTTACAATAATTCCAAATTTCAAATGCAGATACCACGCCCCATAATAAACCTTTATCCTCTGAACTTAAATCTTATGGGTTTCACTTAAATTCATTTCTTCTACTTGTATTCAGTGAAAAATGATTATGAATTTTAGAATTATATTGCATTTCCCTTTCTTCTGCCCTCAAACATTATAATGAATTAGTCCCTTCTACAAAATTATTTCAAGTACTCATTTAGCCTCATTTTAAACACTTCCATTGAAGGTTTATTCAGCACTTATGAAGTAATCCATATATTTTTCATATCGATATGTTTAGAATATATGCCTAATATTGACCTAAGTATTATTTTCCATATTTTCCATTATGCCATAGATGAAATGTGGTGAAATGGATAAAAGTCCCACAATTAGGAAGAAGTATCTGACACATACTTTCTGTATGATCCTAGACAACTCATTACTGAGAAAATGTAGTAACTTCCCTTCAAATATTTAGCCCCTCTCTGGCTGAGAAGTTTCACCTTTTTCAAAAATATTTTTCATATTAATTGCATCATTTAAAGTTTCATTCCTTTTTGGTTTCACTGCACTGGGATATAGAATACCTAGAAGTGTATAGATTCCTGCAGCCATGGAGGATCAATAAGGGATATAATAGAAAAACACCTATTTTCTTGTTTTCAAAGCAAGTGTTTTTAGTTTGGTCCCTTGTGAACTTAAAATAGTTAATGGGCTATCTATCTATATATCTATTATATTAATAATTAATTTTATTAATTTAATAATTAATTTTATTGCAGTCCTATTTGTAACCCAGCTTGGAACATGCTCAGTTTGCTGAGCTGGCTTTGTCCCCTACCACATGAGTGGAGATAGCATCCTTTGATTGGCTACCTCTGTATTTAAAACTGGTAGGACCAAGCTAATCACTTTCTATTTATACCAATTTTTTTTGTGCTGCTAGCTATCTTGCCTGATCTAGCAAAGACATCATAAACTGAAGTGGTGAGAAAAGGAGCTCTCTTTCCTTTAGTCTTACTCTTTTACTGCTAATTTTAAACAACTGGGGTATTTATTTTTGGTCTGTTATTTGTACTCAATTTCAGGTGGCTGAAGTGATCCCCCCAGGTGTAGGAGTTTGAGGCAGAGCAATGGCCAATCAAGATATATGGTAAAGTGCTACAGTCAACCACCTCAGCATGGCAAACCTTGTAAAACCATATTAACTGAGATATGGCTCTGGGACAGATTGGGTTTGGTATCAGATGTGGGCCTGTGTTCCAACTATAAACTTCATTTCTTTCCTCTCCCCAGAGAATAATGTAGTAAAGGGGGAAGGGGAATTATGCCTCCAACTTATATGTGATAATAGCTTTGGGAAATTCACAAAATACATACATACATACATGTTACATATATATGTATATATACACAGAGAGAGAGAGATGTATATAAACTGGTATAGTTCCTTTGTAAAAACTGCTAATATATTATGATTAAAATAGAAGTACATTTTTTCCAAGTCTGCTTCCAAATCCTGTATAGTTCTGTTTTCTAAGCAAATATAAGCATTTGTTTTTAGATATAATTATATCCAAATATGCCTATATACACATGAGTATATAAGCAATTTTTAAACTTGATTCTTAAGCCATATAGTTAAATCTCAAAATAGCTATTGTTATATCATCATATAAAGAGCCACATGTACAGTTGAAAATCAGTTATCTCCAAAAAATAAAGTTTTAGGGATAGAGAGAACAAAGAACATTGCACAATGTTCCCCAATAAGTCTAAGTAATAGAAACATTTTACAAAATTTGCTAAACACTCTGCAAGTTTAACTTTATAGCACTTTTCTTCACCAAGGAGCAAAAGAAAGATCAAAATAAAACAATATAGCAACAGGAAAAAAAAAAATCCTCTTTTATATCAAACAAAAACTTGTCCACAGTGAGCTTTCCAGATGACAAAGAGTTCTTTCCATAGGAATTTGGGACTTTTGTCAACTTGACATTGCCTCTTTCTCTAGTGAATAAAAATTATCCTGGTTAAAACTTTGGACTTCCGGTTAAGATGGCGGAGAGGAGGCACACAGCTGTGTAGCTCCACGGTTTCTCTCACTATCCATTTCATTACAAGCCTCTGAATTAATGCTTGACTGAAAAAAAAACCCAAAATTAGTTACCAAGAGAAGCCATCCTTGAGATTCGGCAAGAAAGGTCTGTCTTTACTGGAGGGCTGGGACAGTTTTAGACCGGGCGCAGGCAGTGGGCAGCGGCAGGGAGAGCATGGGAGCAGACTGAAGAGGGGGTGGGGAGTGATCGCAGCCATCTCTGCGGGGAGAGCTTCTCTACAGGATTAGATACTTTGCTCCGGCAGCAAGTCAGCAGCCCAGCAGAGAAGCTAAAAACACCGGGGGTGAAGAATACAACCCCAAACAGCTGGAGTCTCTCGGGACCTGGCCGTTCCCCCTCTTCCCCCCCACAGTGACTCAGCACGCTCTGGGATCTCACAGCGCAGTCGCAGCACAGTCCTGCTAGTGCCTCACAGCTGCCCCCTGCAGTCTGTAGAGGAAGCTCGGTAACAAAACCCAGCCCCTCCCCCAAAGAAAGACTCCAGTTTTTTTCTGTATTTCTTTGCTACTTTCTTTGCTTTGATTATTAGACAGAATGAGCAAGAAACTGAAGAGGACTTTAACCCTTGACAGCTTTTATACAGATAGAGAGCAGACTCTAAATCCTGAGGAGACTAAAAACAGACAGTCTCCAGGTGAATCCCCAAAGGAAGAGATCACCTGTTCCTCGGCAAAGATGAACCTCATAGAAGTAATTAAAAAGGCTCTCACAAGGGAGCTAGAAGAAAAATGGGAAAAAGAGAGTGAGGCTTGGCAAAAGGAGAGGGAAGCTTGGGAAAAGGAGAGGGAGGCTTGGCAAAAGAGCCTGGAGAAGTCAGTTAAAGAGAGAGTGGATAAAGAAGTAAAATCCTTGAAAAATAGGATTGGTGAACTGGAAAACAAAATTGGCGAAATGGAAAAAAAATTCCACAGAACAAAAGAACTCAATGGGACAATTAGAAAAAGATTTTTAAAAAGTGAGTGAAGAAAATACTTCACTGAAAATCAGAATTGAACAATTGTAATTGAATGACTCGAGGAGACAAGAAGAATCAGTCAAGCAAATCCAAAAAAATCAAACAATCGAAAAGAATGTGAAATACCTTCTGGGGAAGACAACAGACCTGGAAAACAGATCCAGGAGAGACAATCTGAGAATCATTGGACTTCCAAAAAAACATGATGAAAAAAAGAGCCTGGACACTATTTTCCAGGAAATTATCAAAGAGAACTGCCCAGAAGTCATAGGAACAGAGGAAAAAGTAAACATTGAAAGGATTCATCGATCACCCACTGAAAGGGATCCTAAAATCAAAACACCAAGGAATGTAGTGGCCAAATGCCAGAACCCTCAGACGAAGGAAAAAATATTGCAAGCAGCTAGAAAAACCCAATTCAAGTATCAAGGAGCCACAATAAGGATCACCCAGGATCTGGCAGCATCCACATTAAAAGATCAAAGGGCCTGGAATATGATATTCTGAAAGGCTAAGGAACTTGGTATGCAACCAAAAATAACTTACCCAGCGAGAATGAGCATCTTTTTCCAGGGAAGAAGATGGACATTCAACGAAGTAAGAGAATTTCATCTATTTCTGATGAAAAAGCCAGAACTTAACAAAAAGTTTGATCTACAAATATAGAACTCAAGAGAAATCTAAAAACGTAAAGATTAATCTTGGGAACTATATTTCAACTATATAGATGTATAAAGAATATGTGTATACCTTGTTCTAGAAATTGATGTAGAAAGGACATTGTATCAGAAAAAGGGTAAAGTGGGGATAGTACATCTCATGAAGAGGCATAGGAAACCTATTATATCTGAGAGAAAGAATGGAAGGGGATGAATATAGTGGGTATCTTACTGCCTTCAGAATTGGCTTTAAGTGAAAAATCTTAAGACATATTCAATCTATGGTGAAACTTCTCCCACCTCATTGAAAAGTGAAAAGGGAAAAGTGAAAAGGGAAGGAATAAGCTAAGCGGAAGGGAATACGGAAACTGGGAGGGAAAGGGGTAAGATAGGGGGAGGAACTCTAAGGCGGGGGGGAGGGATACTAAAAAGGGAGAGCTGTGAGAAGCAAGTGGTGCTCACAAGCTTAATACTGGGAAGGGGGGAAAGGGGAAAGAAGGGAGAAAAGCATAAATCGGGGTTAACAAGATGGCAAGTGATACAGAATTGGTCATTCTAACCATAAATGTGAATGGGGTTAGGGTTAAAGAGGAAGCGGTTAGCAGAATGGATTAAAAGCCAGAATCCTACAATATGTTGTTTACAGGAAACACACCTGAAGTGGGGAGATACATGCAGGTTAAAGGTAAAAGGTTGGAGCAAAATCTACTATGCTTCAGGTGAAGCCAAAAAAGCAGGGGTAGCCATCCTGATCACAGATCAAGCTAAAGCAAAAATTGATCTAATTAAAAGAGATAAGGAAGGGCACTATATCTTGCATGGGTAATGAAGCACTATCTATATTAAACATATATGCACCAAGTGGTGTAGCATCTAAATTCTTAAAAGAGAAATTAAGAGAGCTGCAAGAAGAAATAGACAGTAAAACTATAATAGTGGGAGATCTTAAACTTGCACTCTCAGAATTAGATAAATCAAACCAGAAAATAAATAAGAAAGAAGTCAAAGAGGTAAATAGAATACTAGAAAAGTTAGATATGATAGATCTCTGGAGAAAATGTAATGGAGACAGAAAGGAATACACTTTCTTTTCAGCAGTTCATGGAACCTATACAACAATTGACCATATATTAGGACGTAAAAACCTCAAACTCAAATGCAGTAAGGCAGAAATAGTAAATGCATTCTTTTCAGACCATGATGCAATGAAAATTACATTCAACAAAAAAAACAGGGGAAAGTAGACCAAAAAATAATTGGAAACTAAATAATCTCATACTACAGAATGATTGGGTGAAACAGCAAATCATAGACATAATTAATAACTTCACCCAAGAAAACGATAATAATGAGACATCATACCAAAATATATGGGATGCAGCCAAAGCGGTACTAAGGGGAAATTTCATATCTCTAGAGGCCTATTTGTATAAAATAGAGAAAGAGAAGGTCAATGAATTGGGTTTGCAATTAAAAATGCTAGAAAAGGAACAAATTAAAAACCCCCAGTCAAACACTAAACTTGAAATTCTAAAAATAAAAGGTGAGATCAATAAAATTGAAAGTAAAAAAACTATTGAATTGATTAATAAAACTAAGAGTTGGTTCTATGAAAAAACCAACAAAATAGACAAACCCTTAGTAAATCTGATTAAAAAAAGGAAAGAGGGAAATCAAATTGTTAGTCTTAAAAATGAAAAGGGAGAACTCGCCACTAACGAAGAGGAAATTAGAGCAATAATTAGGAGTTACTTTGCCCAACATTATGCCAATAAATTCGACAACTTAAATGAAATAAAAAAATACCTCCAAAAATATAGCTTGCCTAAACTAACAGAGGAAGAAGTAAATATCCTAAACACTCCCATCTCAGAAAAAGAAATAGAAAAAACTATCAATCAACTCCCTAAGAAAAAATCCCCAGGACCAGATGGATTTACATGTGAATTCTACCAAACATTTAAAGAACAATTAACTCCAATGCTAAATAAACTATTTGAAAAAATAGGGATTGAAGGAGTCCTATCAAACTCCTTTTATGACACAGACATGGTACTGATACCTAAACCAGGTAGGCTGAAAACAGAGAAAGAAAATTATAGACCAATCTCCCTAATGAATATTGATGCTAAAATCTTAAATAAAACATTAGCAAAAAGATTACAGAAAATCATCCCCAGGATAATACACTATGACCAAATAGGATTTATACCAGGAATGCAGGGCTGGTTCAATATTAGGAAAACTATTAGCATAATTGACTATATCAATAACCAACAACAAAAAAAAACATATGATCATCTCAATAGATGCAGAAAAAGCATTTGATAAAATTCAACATCCATTCCTAATAAAAACACTTGAGAGCATAGGAATAAATGGACTTTTCCTTAAAATAGTCAGGAGCATATATTTAAAGCCATCAGTAAGCATCAGATGCAATGGGGAAAAACTGGAATCTTTCCCAGTAAGATCTGGAGTGAAGCAAAGTTGCCCACTATCACCATTATTATTTAATATCATATTAGAAACACTAGCCTCGGCAATAAGAGTCGAGAAAGAGATTAAAGGAATTAGAGTAGGCAATGAGGAAACCAAACTATCACTCTTTGCAGATGATATGATGGTATACCTAGAGAACCCCAGAGATTCTATTAAAAAGCTATTAGAAATATTTCATAATTTTAGCAATGTAGCTGGATACAAAATAAATCCCTATAAATCCTCAGCATTTTTATACATCTCCAACAAAACCTAACAGCAAGAGATACAAAGAGAAATTACATTCAGAATAACTGTTGATACCATAAAATATTTGGGAATCTATCTACCAAAGGAAAGTTGGAATTATATGAGCAAAATTATAAAAAAAAGTCTCCACACAAATAAAGTCAGACTTAAATAATTGGAAAAATATTAAGTGCTCTTGGATCGGCCGAGCGAACATAATAAAGATGACAATACTCCCTAAACTAATCTATTTATTTAGTGCTATACCAATCAGACTTCCAAGAAAATATTTTAATGATCTAGAAAAAAAAAACAACAAAATTCATATGGAACAATAAAAAGTCGAGAATCTCAAGGGAATTAATGAAAAAAAAAAAATCAAATGAAGGTGGCCTAGCTGTACCTGATCTAAAATTATATTATAAAACAGCAGTCACCAAAACCATTTGGTATTGGCTAAGAAATACATTAGTGGATCAGTGGAAAAGGTTAGGTTCACAAGACAGAATAGTCAACTATAGCAATCTAGTTTTTGACAAACCCAAAGCCCCTAACTTCTGGGATAAGAATTCATTATTTGATAAAAACTGCTGGGATAATTGGAAATTAGTATGGCAGAAATTAGGCATGGACCCACACTTAACACCATACACCAAGATAAGATCAAAATGGGTCCATGACCTAGGCATAAACAACGAGATTATAAATACATTACAGGAATATAGAATATTTTATCTCTCAGAGTTGTGGAGAAGAAAGAAATTTGTGACCAAAGATGAACTAGAGACTATTACTGATCACAAAATAGAAAATTTTGATTACATCAAATTAAAAAGCCTTTGTACAAACAAAACTAATGCAAACAAGATTAGAAGGGAAGCAACAAACTGGGAAAACATCTTCACAGTTAAAGGTTCTGATAAAGGCCTCATTTCCAAAATATATAGAGAACTGACTCAAATTTATAAGAAATCAAGCTATTCTCCAATTGATAAATGGTCAAAGGATATGAACAGACAATTTTCAGAGGATGAAATTGAAACTATTACCACTCATATGAAAGAGTGTTCCAAATCATTATTGATCAGAGAAATGCAAATTAAGACAACTCTGAGATACCACTACACACCTGTCAGATTGGCTAACATGACAGGAAAAAATAATGATGAATGTTGGAGGGGATGCGGGAAAACTGGGACACTAATGCATTGTTGGTGGAGTTGTGAACGAATCCAACTATTCTGGAGAGCAATCTGGAATTATGCCCAAAAAATTATCAAATTGTGCATACCCTTTGATCCAGCAGTGTTTCTATTGGGCTTATATCCCAAAGAAATAGTAAAGAAGGGAAAGGGACCTGTATGTGCCAAAATGTTTGTAGCAGCCCTGTTTGTAGTGGCTAGAAACTGGAAAATGAATGGATGCCCATCAATTGGAGAATGGCTGGGTAAATTGTGGTATATGAATGTTATGGAATATTATGGTTCTGTAAGAAATGACTAGCAGGATGAATACAGAGAGGACTGGCGAGACTTACATGAACTGATGCTAAGTGAAATGAGCAGAACCAGGAGATCATTATACACTTCCACAACAATATTGTATGAGGACATATTTTGATGGAAGTGGATTTCTTTGACAAAGAGACCTAACTGAGTTTCAATTGATAAATGATGGACAGAAGCAGCTACACCCAAAGAAAGAACACTGGGAAACGAATGTGAACTATCTGCATTTTTGTTTTTCTTCCCGGGTTATTTATACCTTCTGAATCCAATTCTCCCTATGCAACAAGAGAACTGTTCGGTCCTGCAAACATATATTTTATCTAGGATATACTGCAACATATCCAACATATAAGGGACTGCTTGCCATCTAGGGGAGGGGGTGGAGGGAGGGAGGGGAAAAAATTCGGAACAGGAACGAGTGCAAAGGATAATGTTGTAAAAAAAAAAAAAAAAAAAAAAAAAAACACCCTGGCATGGATTCTGTCAATATAAAGTAATTATTAAATAAAAATTAAAAAAAAAAAAAAAAAACTTTTCCAATGATTCCCTCAGCACATAAAACCATTCTACTGTGGTCGTAACAAAATGTGTCCTTTTTTTTCAGGGACCATACCAAAATAAACTAACATTTTCTTATGCAGAGCACATTAAAGCAGTGTCCTTTTCTAGACAGATGCACTAAAATTCCCTAATAGTATACTCCAGTATACACAATTTTCACAGCAATTCAGGCAATTTCTTCTGAGTCCCTATCCCAAAGAGTTCTTGGCAACCTCCCATGAATCCTTGCAGCTGCCATGTGAATTTCAAATACACTTATGAGGACAAAAATACCAATAGTTTCAGTGAGAGAAACAGAAAAGGTTTTAGTTAGTTTTGGTTTTTAGACGCAGATACTTTCATAATAGGCAAACAGTACAAAGCTGTTTAAATACAAAAGGAAGAATGTAAATATTTATATTAGAAAGGAACAAGTTAGCAATTTCAGATTTCAATATCAAAGTCTATATCATTAATTTTACAAAACTCAGTAATATAAAATATATCAAAATATATCAGTAGTGAAATGTAGTACTTGAATATATCAGTGTTTATGTATGAATACATGTAAATATAATACATAATGTATATCTATACATATATATCATATTAAGATATATCAGTATTTAAACAGTCAAGTAAAAAACAAACAAAAATGTTTACAAATTAAAATCAACAGAACTAATTTCTGAGGGAACAAGCAGTATGAAAAAGTAACTGTAAATTTATTGTCAAAAAACAACTTCCAAGTTTCTCTAGGATCTTGTGTCTAGGGTTACCTGAAAAATCAAAAGGATTGGAGCAGAGAGTCTCTTCAAGTTTCCATCTTTGAAGAAGGGCCCATTTTTTTTCTCAGAAAAAGACCCAGAATTTAACATAATAAGACTTTTATGAAGAGGGATATTTACTTAAAAAATAAACATACTCCCCAAGTTATAAGAGAATCATAATACTCTTCTCTACCTTACTACCTTGTTTTATTCACTTTAAAAAAGGATCCAGAGTACTTATGAGACTGCCCAAGGGCCCAAGGCAAAATAAATTGTAAGAATCAGTTTTTTAGACACTATACATGGACATTTATTAGTGCTGGCTAATATAGTATTATTTTTTGAGGGACAGATATATTATATTATGTTGTTTTAGTGTCTACATTTTCCTAAGGATGCAAATTGGTAAAATGCCATGATCTCAGGAAAATCAAGTCTCTAGTGACATAAAGAATAATGGGAAATATGTACAATGAGTTGCTGGGTTTTTTGGAGTTTTGACCTGACAAAAGCCAAAATGTTTTGTTTTTTTCTGAAGCATTTCATCTTTAAACATTTCCTAGAAATCCATATGCTCTGGAAAACCTCTATCTGCAATATACTTGATACTTTATAGATAATGCTTGG
Organism: Antechinus flavipes; assembly: GCF_016432865.1. Lineage (NCBI taxonomy): Eukaryota > Metazoa > Chordata > Mammalia > Dasyuromorphia > Dasyuridae > Antechinus > Antechinus flavipes. Next base: position 128,448,071 of record NC_067400.1, on the reverse strand, counting down.
AGAATGGCCAAATTTTCAAAATGTATCCAATTAAAATTCCTATAAAAGGTCTTTCTAATTGGACATCCTTTTAGGATTTAGTTGAAATTATTTTGATTGATGAATTAATATACACCCTGACCTATTTAATTCTTTTGTTAAACCTAAAATAATAGGAATAGTGATATTAGCCCTGCCTTTATTTGAATTCTGAAGTAAAAGGAACATTGCTACAATATAATTTTGTATGCTTTTAGATATTGTTAACAGGTTATTGGACAAAAGTCAGACACAGAAGAAAATAAATACATAATAATAAATGTTCTCTAAGTAAAATGATAAACACATTAATTAAAGACATTTTTCATATATGTCTGACAAATGTAAATGCTATTAAGTCTTCCAAAATTACAAATGCAACACTTGATTTTGAAATATTAATTGTTATAGAAAGTAAATTGATGAATTCTACATCACTAATTTTCTGTCTAAAAATGTATAGATCATATGTCTTTCATCATTTGTCAAATGAAAATCTTAGTCTTGTTGATAACATTTGAAAAAAGTTTTAATTATAAACAAAAAGTAATTTTTAAAGGAAAACAAAATGTGAGTAGGCTTGTCATTTCTCCCAAAAAGAAGTTTGGCAAGTCTTATGTCTTATGGAATTTAATTGGTCCTGTATTTTTCCTTTGCATATCCCATTTGAGTCTAGGCAAGTGTCACTCTTCTGATTGGAACTAAACATTAGCTCCATTCACTGTACATTGTATAATTTAGGGATTTAATTTAGAATTTCTGACAGCCCTGGGGAGAATATGATTGTGCAGTTTATTGCTAACCATACTTCTACTGACATATTTCTTATTTGATACAAGAAAGTATTTAACAAATTTTAATCTCCTTGGTAAAACAGAAAGCACACGATGAATTTTTATTACTAAAGTAATACATTTCACCACTGAGAAGAAATAGTTTATAAATAAACTAATGTGATTTTTGCCTCATTATTTTTAATTATGACAACATTCTCTAGTAAACATAATGACTTAGTAAACATATGGGATTTGCATTTCAGAGCCTGGTATCTTATAAATTAAATTTAAAAAAATGATTTAAAAATAGTAATTTTAATAATGATATAAAAATTAAAATTTTGAAATTTTAAAAACATATATTATAGACTTCAGGACAAGATGGCAGAGAGGAACCACACAGCTGTGTAAGCTCCAGGTTTTCTCTCAGAATTCATTTCATGACAAGTCTCTGAATTAATGCTTGACTGAATAAAAAAAAAAAACCCACAAATAATTACCAAGAGAAGTCATCCTTGAAATTTGCCAGGAAAGGGCTGTTGTTGCTCAAGGGTGGGGACAGTTTTAAATTGGCACAGACTGAGGGCAGGCAGCAACACCAAGAGCCCATCAGGCAGCTCACAGCCGAGCAGACCAGAGTGGGGTAAGGTGTGATCTTAGCCATCTTGGCGGGGAGAGCTTTGCTACAGGATTGGATACTTTGTCTTGGGAGCAAGTCATAGTCCAGCAGAGAAGCTAAAAACACCAGGGGGTGAAGAATACAACCCCAAACAGCTGGAGTCTCTTGAGAACTGGCCACCCTCCCCCACAGTGTCTCAGCAAGCTCTCTGAGTCTCAGAGTGCAGGCGCAGCACAGCCATCACTGTCCTGTTAGGCACTGTTGATGCCCCTCCCCCCCCTTCCCACTTTCCCACCCTCCTATCCCACCACAGTCTGTAGAGGAAGCTCGGTAACACCACCCAGCCCCTACGCCAAACAAACAGATTCCATTTGGGTTTTTTTTTTTTTCTTTTTTTTCTTTGTTAGTTTGTCTTTGATCCTTCTCTGACAAAATGAGCAAAAAATTGAAAAGGACCTTAACCATTGACAGCTTCTATATGGAGAGCAGACTTTAAACCTTGAGGAGACTAAAAACAGACTGTCTCCAGGTGAATCCCCAAAGGAGGAGATCATCTGTTCCTCAGCACAGATGAACCACTTAGAAGAAGTTAAAAAGGCTTTCATAAGGGAGCTAGAAGAAAAATGGGAAAAGGAGAGGGAGGCTTGGCAAGAGAGGCTGGAGAAATCATCCCACTCATTTAAATACAGAGTGGATAAAGAAATCAAATCCTTGAAAATTAGGATTAGTGAACTGGAAACAGAAAATAGCTCTCTAAAAAATTGGCGAAATGGAAAAAAATTCCATAGAACAAAAGAATTCAATTGGAAAATTAGAAAAAGATATAAAAAAGTGAGGGAAGAAAATACTTCACTGAAAATCAGACTTGAACAAATGGAATTGAATGACTCCAGGAGACAAGTAGAATCAGTCAAGCAAAAAAAATCAAACAATAGAAAAAAATGTGAAATACCTTCTTGGGAAACCAACAGACCTGGAAATAGATACAGGAGAAATAATCTGAGAATTATTGGATTCCCAGAAAAATATGACAAAAAAAAAGAGCCTGGACACTATTTTCCACGAAATTATCAAAGAGAATTGCCCAGAAGTCATAGAAACAGAGGGTAAAATAGACATTGAAAGAATTCATCGATCATCTACTGAAAGGGATCCTAAAATCAAAACAACAAGAAATATAGTGGCCAAATGCCAGAACCCTAGATGAAGGAAAAAACACTGCAAGTGTCTAGAAAACTCAATTAAAATATAGAGGAGTCACAATAAGGATTACCCAGAATATTATTGTTCTGTAAGAAATGACCAGCAGGATGAATACAGAGAGGCTTGGAGAGACTTACATGAACTGATGCTAACTGAAATGAGCAGAACCAGGAGATCACTTTACACTTCGACAACAATATTGTATGAGGATGTATTCTGATGGAAGTGGATTTCTTTGACAAAGACTCAATTTCAATTGATAAATGATGAACAGAAGCAGCTACACCCAAAGAAAGAACACTGGGAAACGAATGTGAACTATTTGCATTTTTGTTTTTCTTTCCTAGTTGTTTTTACCTTCTGAATCCAATTCTCCCTGTGCAACAAGAGAACTGCTCGGTTCTGCTTGCCATCTAGGGGAGGGGGTGGAGGGAGGGAGGGGAAAAATCGGAACAGAAGCGAGTGCAAGGGATAATGTTGTAAAAAAAAATTACCCTGGTATGGATTCTGTCAATATAAAGTTATTATAAAATAAAATTAAAAATAAAAAAAGTATTACCCAGGATCTAGCAACATCCACATTGAAAGATTGAAGGGCCTGGAATATGATATTTCAAAAGGCTAAGGAACTCAGTATGTAACCAAAAATAACTTACCTAGCCAGAATGAGCATCTTTTTCCAGGGAAGAAGATGGTCATTCAACAAAATAAGTGAATCTCATCTATTTTTGATGAAAAAACCCAGAACTTAACAAAAAGTCTGATCTACAAATATAAAACACAAGAGAAACCTAAAAAAAGTAAAAAGAAATCTTGCGAACTATATTTCTGTTATAAAGATGTATAAAGAATACATGCATACCTTTTTCAAGAAACTGGAGGTAGAAAGGACAATGTACTAGAAAAAGGATAAAGTAGGGTATCACATCTCACAAAGAGGCAAAAGAAACCTATTATATCTGAAAGAAAGAATGGAGGGGGATGAATATAGTTTTACTGCCATCAGAATTGTTATTACAAGGAAAATTTTAGACATATTCAATTTATGATGAAACTTCTCCCATCTCATTGAAAAGTGTGAAGGGAAAAGTGAAAAGGGAAGGAATAAGATAATCGGAAGCGAATATGGAAACTGTGAGGGAAAAGAGTAAGATAGGGGGAGGAACTCCAAGGCAGGGGGAGGGATACTAAAAAGGGAAAGCTGTGAGAAGCAAGTGGTGCTCACAAGTTTAATACTGAGAAGGGGAGTAAGGGGGAAAGAAGGGAGAAAAGCATAAACAGGGGTTAACAATATGGTAAGTTGTTGGAATCCTTACTAACTGCTAAGTAATTAGAGTTGATCTAATCTTACAAGAAGTTGTTTGGGCCAGAACCTGAAACAAGGTACTAAGTAGAACTAATCAAGACAAGGCTTGTGTTCCCACCTTTACTCATTGGACTCCACAAGTATGCTAGCTTCAAAAAGTACACTTTCTACACCACACCTTAAAGCTCTTTGGGCCAGAGAGCACTATGGGAGAAAACCCATAATCCCATTCTCTCAGAAGGTTCACATATAAGGCGAGACAGCCATTCCAGAATACATTTTTTCCTCTTGGCTGGCTGATCGCGCTAGACTCGAGAGAAACGAATCTGCTGCAGAGAACACTTTTGACGGATTTCAGTGGAGCTACGCCAGAAGCCCTCTCTCCGCGGCAAGTGTGGCTGGGCTCCCCAGAAGGAGATAAGAGAGATCTTCCATCTCTGTTGGAGGCAGAAGAAAGCAGAGGCAGAGGCTGAAGGACAGAACCTTTGGATTTGGAGACATCCGAAGGGCTCTAAGCCTCTAAACCGGCTGTGCCCTGAGAACAAACTCCAACATTTGAACTCTAACATTTGGCGCCCAAGCGTGGGAACCAAGGACCCTACTTTCACTGAAGAAGTCTCCAGTGACCAGGAACTGAGTGAGTACAACCTTTTTTGGCTGAAATGGGACAGATCCTAGGTAAAGATTCTCCATCCCCCCCCCAACCCCCCCAACCCCAGACCCACCCAAGAGTGGTGCTATAGAAAGCCTGCTTAAGCTGATAGAAGATCAAGGGCTACTTGTAACTTGGGGACAGACAGCTAGACTTCTGGCTACATTAAAACGCACCTCCCCTTGGTTCTTAGAGGAAAAGCAAATCTCTCTAAAAAACTGGGCATTGGTTGGTCAACAGATCTCTGCATATAACAATGAAAACAGTCCTCGTTCAGTTTCCATTGCAGTGTTCTATTTATACAATACAATACAGATGGCCTTAAAATACCAGGATAGCCAAAAGGGGAAGCCTGAGATAAAGGAGGAAGACAAAGAACAGATTAATGGCCATATCCCCACAGGGCAGGGAGACTTAAGTGAGGCTCAAGGGTGGGGTGAATCTGAGGCAGCCTCAGCCCCACCTGAGGAACAGGTAATTGACTCTCCTTCATCAACTCCACCCTCCGGGATGGAGGGAGGAGGGGTAGTGGGGGGGACAGTGACAGCACCAGCATCTCCCCCCCAGCATCTAGCATCTTCCCCCAGCATCCAGCACCTCCCCCCCAGTATCCAGCACCTCCTCCCCAGCATCCAGCACCTCTCCCCCGGCATCCAGCACCTCCCCCCCAGCATCCAGCTGCTCCTTTGAGTAGATTACAAAAGGGACTAATTAAGGCCAGAGAAGAAGGGAAAAATATATCAGAATTTCAACACCACATTTTTCCTGTAATTCAACAGTTTAATTCTTCAGGTCAAGAAAGTAGAAGATACTCACCTTTTGATATAGAAATCCTCAAAGACCTGAAAAAAGCTTGCACTCTTTATGGGGCTACATCAGCTTATGTTAAGATGCTATTACAAAATTTGTCTTTTGAAATCTTGACCCCTAATGACTGGAAATCGATAGCAAAAATATGCCTAGAACCTGGACAGAACTACTTGTGGCTTTCTGAATATAGTGAGCTCTGTAGGATACAAGCCCAACAAAATATTCAAAGTGGAGTTCATACGGCAATCACCTGTGACCTATTAACAGGTACAGGTCCTTATGCAGATGTCGCAGCACAAATTGGTTATTCTGTAGCAGCATATCAGCAAATTGCTGATAATGCTATCAAAGCGTGGGCTTCTCTTCACAATAAAGACGACAAAGGGGGAGCCTTCACAAAAATAACACAAGAGCCAAATGAACCCTTCGCTGACTTTGTGGGAAGCTTGGAGACAGCTATCATAATAACAAATGGAGAAAATGCAATAACAGACATCTTGATAAGGCAACTTGCTAAGGAAAATGCTAATGAGGTTTGCAGAAGAATTATACTAGGACTGCGCAAGGATGCTCCTTTAGAGGAACTCATAAGACGCTGTGCCACAGTGGGCACAGGTGCCTTTTATAGCCAGGCTATGATGCAGACTTCCCAAAATCCAAACATGAGAAGACAGAATCCCTCTTGGCAAGGGACTTCCAGAGAGACTCGTAGATGCATTCAGTGTGGAAAAGTAGGACATCTGAAAGCTCAATGTTGGTATAGAGATAGAATGGGAAGACAAGGTGGGAGAACAAGACCCCAAACCCCATGTCCAAAATGCAACAGAGGCTTCCATTGGGCCTCAGAATGCAGACAGATTCAGGGAAACGGGATGAGGGGCCCAGCCCCAGGGCCCAAGGCAAAAAACACTTGGGGCATGATGGCAGCCAATGGTGCACCCAGAGAGTGCCTAGAAGTCCAATACCCAGACATGACCAATCAGCCAGAAAGCCATATAATGGGAGAAGGGGATTACACAGTCAACCAGCCAGGAAGCAACCTGATGGCAGAAGGGAATTACAATTGGGGAGAATAGAGCTGTATGCACCTGGGACAACTGAGATACCCCCTGGAGAGGTGAAATCTGTTCCTCTCCAGCCTATGGATCCCTTACCTCCAGGCACAGTAGGCTTGACCATTTCACCTCCTTGTATGTACAAAACAGTGTCCATCCACACACTGATGTGGGAAACTGGGGAATGTGTAGATAATATCCCAGTCACTAATACAGGTAGTCAATGTGTGACTTATCACCCAGGAGAAGTAGTAGCATCAGGTTTACTCATACAGAATCCTAATAAGCAGCCTCGTGATAGTCACCCAGGTTCTGACTCCAGACCACAAAAACCAGAAATATACTGGACAGCAGCAGTAACGGCTGACCGACCTATGCTCACTATCTATATAAATGGCCTACCATTGGAAGGATTGGTAGACACAGGTGCGGATCGTACAGTTATTAGAGGTGCCAGTTGGCCCAGTCACTGGCCAAAGATTAAAGCAGATACCTATATGTCTGGAGTAGGAGGATCAATAGCAGCTGAAGTTAGTGCTGCCCCTATGAGATGGACTTTTGAAGGCAAAACAGGAGTTTTTACTCCTTTTATAGTTGAAAAAATCCCCATCAATCTGTGGGGAAGAGACGTTTTACAACAATTGGGGTTAAAAATGAGTACTTCGGTTTTTTTAGCAGGGCTGCTGTTGAAGGCCTGCCAACACTTTCACCTATTCCTATCCAATGGAAAACTGATACACCAGTGTGGATAGAACAGTGGCCCTTAAGTAGCGATAAAATTCAGGCCTTATTAGATATAGTACAGGAGCAGCTTGAACAAGGGCATTTACAACCTTCTCTAAGTCCTTGGAATTCTCCAGTGTTCGTTGTAAAAAAGAAATCGGGAAAATGGAGGATGCTCACTGATTTAAGAAAAGTGAACGAACAGATGGAAACTATGGGAACTCTTCAGCCTGGACTTCCATCTCCTACTCAGCTTCCTAGAGAATGGCCTCTTTGGGTTATAGACATCAAGGATTGTTTCTATTCCATTCCTCTGGATAAGGAGGATATGAAGAGATTTGCCTTTTCGGTGCCCAGTGTCAATTTAGCTGAGCCTTATAAAAGATATGAATGGACGGTTTTGCCACAGGGAATGAAGAACAGCCCCACTATGTGTCAAATGTATGTTGCTGCTGCTCTCTGCTCCAATAAGAAAAGCATTTCCAAAAGTTATGCTATTACATTATATGGATGATATATTGGGATGTGCACCGGAAGAACAAATTCTAGAAGCATGTCTACAAAAAACCATAGAAACACTAAGATACTACAAACTTCATATAGCTACAGAAAAAATTCAAAGACATGCTCCTTTTCAATATTTAGGATATGAAATATATCCTAAGGCACTTACACTACAAAAACTGTCTTTAAGAACAGAGAGGTTGAACACCTTAAATGATTTCCAAAAATTAATAGGAGATATCCAATGGATGCGTCCAGTATTAGGTTTAACTACCAATCAATTGCAACCCCTATATGACATTTTAAGGGGAGACACTGCTTTAAATTCACCACGCCGGCTTACAAAAGAAGCTCAAGAGACCTTGAGAGAAGTTGAACTGGCTTTATCCAATGTAGTTGAGAGAGTAACTCAAAAACCCTTGGAAATATCAGTTTTTGCTACGAAAGAAGCACCCACAGCAGTCCTTCATCAAGGAGACAGTGTGATAGAGTGGGTGAACCTCCCAGCACAACCAGAACAAAGCCTTACGCCTTACCCAGTGCTTGTGGCTAGGATTCTATTAAAGGCCATTAAGCGAGCAATACAATTATCTGGGACAAGACCTGACAAGATATATACCTTCTATACAAATGCACAAATTAATGTATGCTGTGAAACCATCCCAGAGTGGCAGATTTTATTGGCCATGGCTCCAAATTTTGCACATGGATCTCCATTAAAGATAACCAGACTACTGCATAATTGGCAATGGATTTTTGAAGAGAAGGTTTCTAAGGTTCCTCTTGAAGGACCAACCATCTTTACAGACGCAGCCAAACAAAATATTTGTGCTGTATACTCTCATGATCTAACCGTAAAAAGAGTAGTCACAACTCCTTTTCAGTCCACTCAGCAGAACGAATTATATGCGATCATGCTAGCTCTCACTTATTACCCAGGCGACATAAATATAATATCTGATTCAGCCTATTCAGTAGGTGTGGTACAAAGAATTGCCACAGCCCAAATAAAATTTGCAGCTTCTAATATATATCAGCTCTTTAAGGAACTTCAAGAGCAAGTGAGAAAGCATCCAGGAAAGATTTATATCCTGCATGTCCATTCACATAGTGGACTTCCAGGTCCTATTTTTGATGGAAATTCAAAGGCAGATAGCCTTTTAACTACGTTGGCCAGTACGCCTTTATTTCAGGAGGCCCAGGAATCCCATGCTAAATACCATCAGGCTGCTCGAGCTTTGCGTTTACAGTTTGGGATTACAAGAGAAGAAGCTAGGAGCATAGTAAAAAGCTGTACAGCTTGCCTTCCCTTCCACGCTCCTACACTGCCTCCAGGGAAGAACCTTGTGGTTTGAGACCCAATGAAATCTGGCAAATGGATGTGACTCATTATAAATCTTTTGGTCGTCTGTCTTTTATCCACGTTGTGGTAGACACCTTTTCAGGATTCACTTTTGCCATACCAGCAGCAAAAGAGACAGCCCGAGTGGTCACTGAATTCCTCATTCAAGCATTCGCAATTATGGGTGTGCCACAAGAAATAAAAACAGATAATGGACCGGCATATACCTCCAAACATTTTGAACACTTTTGTGCACAGTATAAGATTTTACACACTACTGGCATACCCTTCAATCCTCAAGGTCAAGCAATAGTAGAAAGAAGAAACAGAGACATTAAGACACTCCTCCAAAAACAAAAGAAAGGGGGAGCCACGGGTAATCCTAGAGAACTTCTAAATTTAGTTCTCTATACCATTAATTTTTTAATCTTTGATAAAGATGCACTGGCTCCAGCAGACAGGTTTTATAACTCACCAGAAGAGCAGTGTCCAGTGCGAGCAGCTCCACTATCTTTAGATAATTGCCAGGTGATGTGGAGAGACCCAGAAAGTGGTGAATGGAAGGGACCAGATAGGCTAACTGCTTGGGGGAGAGGATTTGCTTGCATCTCTACAGGTGGAGAAGGAATCAGATGGGTGCCTATGAGCCGCATTCGCCTTGTCCATCGCAGAAAGATGGAGCAGACCCTTGAAACAAAGGAGAAGACCCAAGAAATATCAGGTGGTTCTGTTGCTGATTGTGCTCACAAGAATTATTAGATTCCTGGCACATGAACTAATGGACAATGGAATCCTATTGGACTGTTTCTAGGACTTATGGACATGTGTAAATTTTCAGATTGATTCTTGTTATTTGTTACATTACTACTAGCCTGTGTTATATTGCTATGTGCTCATGTAAATTATGTATAATGCCTCCCATATTGATGGATTTATGTATACCATGTATATCTGTTACAAAGTTCTGGCCCATATTGATGGATTTATGTGTACCCCCTCAGAAACCCCCTATGTTTTAAAACAAAAGAAAGGGGGAGATGTTGGAATCCTTACTAACTGCTAAGTAATTAGAGTTGATCTAATCTTACAAGAAGTTGTTTTGGCCAGAACCTGAAACAAGGTACTAAGTAGAACTAATCAAAACAAGGCTTGTGTTCCCACCTTTACTCATTGGACTCCACAAGTATGCTAGCTTCAAAAAGTACACTTTCTACACCACACCTTAAAGCTCTTTGGGCCAGAGAGCACTATGGGAGAAAACCTATAATCCCATTCTCTCAGAAGATTCACATATAAGGCGAGACAGCCATTCCAGAATACATTTTTTCCTCTTGGCTGGCTGATCGCGCTAGACTCGAGAGAAACGACTCTGCTGCAGAGAACACTTTTGACGGATTTCAGTGGAGCTACGCCAGAAGCCCTCTCTCCGCGGCAAGTGTGGCTGGGCTCCCCAGAAGGAGATAAGAGAGATGTTCCATCTCTGTTGGAGGCAGAAGAAAGCAGAGGCAGAGGCTGAAGGACAGAACCTTTGGATTTGGAGACATCCGAAGGGCTCTAAGCCTCTAAACCGGCTGTGCCCTGAGAAGAACAAACTCCAACATTTGAACTCTAACAGTAAGTAATACAGAATTGGTAGTTTTAACCATAAATCTGAATGGGGTAAACTCCCCCATAAAGAGGAAGTAGTTAGCAGAATGAATTAAAAGCCAGAATCCTACAATATGTTGTTTACAGGAAACACACCTGAAACAGGGAGATACATGTAGAGTAAAGGTAAAAGGTTGGAGCAGAATCTACTATGCTTCAGGTGAAATAAAAAAAGCAGGGGTAGCCATCCTGATCTCAGATCAAGCAAAAGCAAAAATTGATCTAATTAAAAGAGATAAGGAAGGGCACTATATCTTGCTAAAGGGTAGCATAGATAATGAAGCAATATCAATATTAAACATATATGCACCAAGTGGTATAGCCTCTAGATTCTTAAAAGAGAAATTAAGAGAGCTGCAAGAAGAAATAGACAGCAAAACTATAATAGTGGGAGATCTTAACCTTGCACTCTCAGAATTAGATAAATCAAACCACAAAATTAATAAGAAAGAAGTCAAAGAGGTAAATAGAATACTAGAAAAGTTAGATATGATAGATCTCTGGAGAAAACAAAATGGGGACAGAAAGGAGTACACTTTCTTTTCAGCAGTTCATGGAACCTATTCAAAAACTGAACATATGTTAGGACATAAAAACCTCAAACTCAAATGCAGTAAGGCAGAAATAGTAAATGCATTCTTTTCAGATCACGATGCAATGAAAATTACATTCAACAAAAAGCCATGGGAAAGTAACCAAAAAATAATTGGAAACTAAATAATCTCATACTAAAGAATGATTGGGTGAAACAGCAAATCATAGACATAATTAATAACTTCACCCAAGAAAATGACAATAATGTGACATTATACCAAATTGTGTGGGATGCAGCCAAAGCGGTTAAGGGGAAATTTCATATCTCTAGAGGCGTACTTGCATAAAATAGAGAGAGAGAAGGTCAGTGAATTGTGCTTGCAACTAAAATGCTAGAAAAATAACAAATTAAAAACCCCTAATCAAACACTAAATTTGAAATTCTAAAAAGGAGAGATCAATAAAATTGAAAGTTAAAAAAAAAAAAAACTATTGAATTAATTAATAAAACTGGAGTTGGTGCTATTAAAAACAACAACAACAACAACAAAATAGACAAACCCTAAGTAAATCTGATTTAAAAAAAAAGGAAAGAGGAAAACCAAATTGTTAGTCTTAAAAATGAAAAGGGAGAACTTGCCACTAATGAAGAGGAAATTAGAGCAATAATTATGAGTTACTTTGCCCCACTTTATGTCAATAAATTCGACAACTTAAATGAAATGGAAGAATACCTTTAAAAATATAGCTTACCCAGATTAAGAGAGAAAGAAGTAAATATCCTAAACAGTCCCATCTTATAAAAAGAAATACGAACAAGTTGGTGAATACCAACTCCCTAAGACAAAATCCCCAGGACCAGATGGATTTACATGTGAATTCTACTAGACATTTAAAGAACAATTAACTCCAATGCTATATAAACTATTTGAAAAAATAGGGATTGAAGGAGTCCTACCAAACTCCTTTTACGGCACAGACATGTTACTGATACCTAAACCAGGTAGGCTGAAAATAGAGAAAGAAAATTATAGACCAATCTCCCCATTGAAAATTGATGTTAAAATCTTAAATAAAATATTAGCAAAAAGATTACAGAAAATCATCCCTATGACCAAGTAGGATTTATACTAGGAATGCAGGGATGGTTCAATATTAGGAAAACTATTAGCATAATCAACTATAGGAATAACAAAACTAACAAAAATCATGTGGTCATCTCAATAGGTGCAGAAAAAGCATTTGATAAAAGCCAACATCCATTCCTAATAAAAACATTTGAGAGTATAGAAATAAATGGACTATTCCTTAAAATAGTCAGGAGCATATATTTAAAACCATCCGTAAGCATCATATGCAATGGGGAAAAACTGGAACCTTTCCCAGTAAGATCTGGAGTGAAGCAAGGTTGCCCACTGATCACCATTATTATTCAACATTGTATTAGAAACACTTGCCTCGGCAATAGAGTCAAGAAAGAGATTAAAGGCATTAGAGTAGGCAATGAGGAAAATAAATTATCACTTTTTGCAGATGAGATGATACCTAGAGAAGCCCAGAGATTCTACAAATAGCTATTAGAAATAATTCATAACTTTAGCAAAGTAGCAGGATACAAAATAAATCCCCATAAATCCTCAGCATTTTTATACATCACCAACAAAATCCAACAGCAAGAGATACAAAGAGAAATTCCATTCAAAATAACTGTCAACAGCATAAAATATTTGGGAATCTGTCTACCAAAGGAAAGTCAGGAATTATATGAGCAAAATTACAAAAAAACTTTCCACACAAATAAAGTCAGACTTAAATAATTGGAAAAATATTAAGTGCTCTTGGATAGGCTGAGCGAATATAATAAAGATGACAATGCTCCCTAAACTAATTTATTTATTTAGTGCTATACCAATCAGACTTCCAAGAAAATATATTTATTGATCTAGAAAAAATAACAACAAAATTCATATGGAAGAATAAATGGTTGATAATCTCAAGGGAATTAATGAAAAAAAAAATCAAATGAAAGTGGCCTAGCTGTACCTGATCTAAAACTATATTATAACACAGCAGTCACCAAAACCATTTGGTATTGGCTAAGAAATAGATTAGTTGATCAGTGGAAGAGGTTAGGTTCACAGACAGAATAGTCAACTATAGCAATCTAGTGTTTTAAAAACCCAAAGACCCTAACTTTTGGGATAAGAATTCATTATTTGATAAAAACTTCTGGGATAACTGGAAATTAGTATGGCAGAAATTAGGCATGGACCCACACTTAACACCATATACCAAGATAAGATCAAAATGGGTCCATGATTTAGGCATAAAGAACAAGATTATAAATAAATTAGAGGAACATATTCTCTCTCAGACTTGTGGAGGAGGAAGTAATTTGTGACCAAAGATGAACTAGAAACCTTTACTGAATACAAAATAGAAAATTTTGATTACATCAAATTAAAAAAACCTTTGTACAAACAAAACTAATGCAAACAAGATTTGAAGGAAAGCAGCAAACTTGGAAAACATCTTAACAGTTAAAGGTTCTGATAAAGCCTTCATTTCCAAAATATATAGAGAATTGGCTCTAATTTATAAGAAAGCAAGCCATTCTCCAATTGATAAATGGTCAAAGGATATGAACAGACAACTTTCAGATGATAAAATTGAAATTATTTCTACTCATATGAAATGATTTTTCCAAATCACTTTTGATCAGAGAAATGCAAATTAAGACAACTCTGAGATACCACTACACACATGCCAGATTGGCTAAGATGACAGGAAAAAATAATGATGAATATTGGAGGGGATGGGGGAAAACTGGGACACTGATGCATTGTTGGTGGAGTTGTGAACGAATCCAACCATTCTGGAGAGCAATCTGGAATTATGTCCAAAAAGTTATCAAACTGTGCATACCCTTTGATCCAGCAGTGCTACTACTGAGCTTATTGCCCCAAAGAGATACTAAGGAAGGGAAAGGGACCTGTATGTGCCAAAATGTTTGTAGCAGCCCTGTTTGTAGTGGCTAGAAACTGGAAAGTGAATGGATGGCCATCAATTGGGGAATGGTTAGGTAAATTGTGGTATATGAATGTTATGGAATATTATTTTTCTGTAAGAAATGATCAGTAGGATGAATACAGAGATGCTTGGAGAGACTTACATGAACTGATGCTAAGTGAAATGAGCAGAACCAGGAGATCATTATATATTTCAACAACGATACTGTATGAAGATGTATTCTGATGGAAGTGGATTTCTTTGACAAAGAGACCTAAGTTTCAATTGATCAATGATGGACAGAAGCAGCTACATCCAAAGAAAGAATGCTGGGAAATGAATGTAAACTGTTTGCATTTTTGTTTTTCTTCCTGGGTTATTTCTACCTTTTGAATCCAATTCTCCCTGTGCAACAAGACAACTGTTCGGTTCTGCACACATATATTGTATCTAGGATATACTGGGACATATTTAACATATATAGGACTGCTTGCCATCTAGGAGAGGGGGTGGAGGGAGAGAGGGGAAAAATCAGAACAAAAGTGAGTGCAAGGGATAATATTGTAAAAAATTACCCTGCCATGGTTTCTGTCAATAAAATGTTATTATATATAAAAAAAAAAATGTTAGGATGATCAAAAAAAAAAAAAAAACATACATTACAAACAAAGGCCATGTCAACACAAGATGATTGACCAGGTATTTGAATAACATTCATAAATTTTTAATTTCCTAATAGCTTTCCCTTCTCAATGTTACCCTGGTAGTGGAATGGTATAGAGAACTTAACACAAAATTGATATTAAATTGTTAAATAATTATTGTTCCATTGACTTGCTTTGCAAGCTCATGCAAATAATTCTCTGAGTCTTTTTCTTTGATTGTAAAGTCTGAGTATTAGTGTTGGTGTTCTAACTTAGTTTGATAAACTTTATTATATGGTAAGTATAATAATTATAGAAGCTCATATATATATGTATGTATATATACACATATAGAGAGATAGATAGATATAGATATAATTATAGATATGTATACAAATGTTTGTGTGTATACACACACTCACACAAACATTCATTTCCTTTATGTAGTGAAAAAGAACGAAAGAAAGATATATATCTGGAGATTTGATTAGATGTCCCTGTCAATATCTGGGGGATTATTTTGGCCAATTCCCAGACATTAATGTATAGACTTTTTCAGGTGTAGCTCTTTTTTACATAATGAAGATTTATGAAAGGCTTAACCATGCCAAGCTACAAAAAGCTCAAACTTTATCAAAAACTTTCTTATGTAACACAATTATGATTATATCTTAGAAATGTCTTCCCAGTTAATTTTATACCATTCAATTTGTTAATATTTCATATTGTCTTACTTTATTGCTCCTTTTACTATATTACAGCTACCACACCAGATCGTT
This sequence comes from Antechinus flavipes, assembly GCF_016432865.1. Taxonomy (NCBI): domain Eukaryota; kingdom Metazoa; phylum Chordata; class Mammalia; order Dasyuromorphia; family Dasyuridae; genus Antechinus; species Antechinus flavipes. The sequence goes on along the minus strand of NC_067400.1, from coordinate 128,432,450 downwards.
TGCTTGAATTCACTTTCTTGGCAGCTCTTAGCTATCTATACTACTGTATATCCTAATAATTATTTGGACTATGCCTTGCCTGCTGCCCTGAAGAATCATAAGGGAAAAGGACATAGACAGAGTGTGATAATCCCAGATTATATTTATGTGCATCTTTCCATTTTTTTCTGTTTGATCTGGATTGTATTAAAAAAGGACTTTATCCTAGTGTCCCTGCTTACCATTCTGAACTCTATTCCTAATATCTATGGTAATTAGTATTTTTATTTCTGAAGTGCACTTGGCAGAAGTCTATCATGTCCATGAAAAAATGAATTCTTCTTTTAATATTATCTCTACCACAGACAAACTTAGAAGATGGATTGCCTAATAACCATCCTGAAGATATGTGAAATGTCACATTTATTTGAGCTTTATAGAGATACTTATCTATTCCAAAGTTATAATATTGCTTTCAGCCTCAGACTTGGAAAGGTGTTGCTAAATGCCACTGGAAGTTCAAAATCCTTGCTGCCCTGTGCTTAGACAAACCCTAAACTTATGACAAGAATTGTGACTCTTCATCCAAAGACTTCCAGAAAATTTCTTGTATGTTTGCATACATGCTTCCTTCCTAAAGCTTAAGTTTCATGTAATAATACTCTCTCCAAACAAAGGTTGATTCTAAGTATAAAACAATCAAGTTAAATATTCTTCATTTCTGCATAATTCAATAAAATATACAAATATATTATTATTTAATCAGCTATTTCTAAGCCTATTTTACCATTTACTTTTGTTTATCTTTCTTCTACGATCAACTTCTCTAATTTCATAGATTTGTAATTGAACATACAATTTATTGTATTTGATTTAAAAAAAATATTTCATATTTTTCCTTGGTTACATTCAAAACATTTTTTTACATTTGTTTTTAAGATTTTTGATTTCTAGTTTCTCTCTCTTATCCCCACCCACAATTAAAAAACCACATGTGAAATTACACAAAACTTTTCCCATAACTTAAATTATGAAATAAAACATAGATCTCCCACCCAATTAAAAATACAAACCCTCAAGAAAAATTAAGGTAAAAATAGAGAGATAGAATAAAACAGAATGCTTCAATCTATATTCAGATTAGATAGTTCCTTCTCTGTGTATGGATCAAATATAAAATTTATTAGGCACATAATAATTTACATATGATACTTAAAATATTTCAACAATGTATAAGTTATGAGAAAGATAAAAGTCAGAATCTCCTTTCACCATCAGCAGCAACTACTGACTTGTTCATAGGGAATAAAGCAGTGGTTCTTACATTTAGCTCTTCAAGGATGATGATCAGAATTTCTCAAGAATTTTCAAGATATGATCCCCATAGATTGTTTTATTCACATGATCAAAGTAAATCTCAGTATTTTCTCTAATATTCTTTAAGTATCAGTATCTGTTTCAAAGTAGACAATTAACTCAATCTCTGTGAAAAAAAGATTCTGTTAGTTTTTTCTATTCATGATTTTTGTGGTATTTTTTATTTCTCGACATCATTATTTCCTAGGGATTCCAAATTGCTATTAGTAAAATATCAATAAATATATATATTTTCCTCCCTCCCCCTCCAGTAGATGGCAAGCAGTCCAATATATGTTAAAATAGTTAAAATAAATGGTAAAGCCAATATGTCTATACTCATTTATACGATTATCTTTCTGCACAAGAAAAATCAGATCAAAAATGAAACAAATGATAAATAAAACAAAATGCAAGCATACAACAATAAAAAGAGTGAAAATACTGAGTTATGATCTGTCTTCTCTCAGGGTGTAGATGGCTCTCTTCATCACAAGATCATCGGAACTGGTATGAATAATCTCATTTTTGGAAAGAGTATATCAGAATTGATCATCAGATAAGTTTGTTTTTCTGGGTATATTGATCTCCTGATTTTGCTCACTTAACTCATATAAGTCTCCATAGGCCTCTCTAAAATCATCCTTTCTTACAGAAGAATAATATTCCATAACATTCATATACTGTAACTTATTCAGCCATTCTCCAACTGATGAGCATCCACACAATTCTCAGTTTCCCGCCACTACAAAAAAGTTGTGCACTTGGTTCCCTTTCCCACCTTTAAGATCTCATTGGAATTTATATTCCAGCCCAGCAGAAACACAGCTGAGTCAAAAGGTCGGCACAGTTTGATAACTTTTTAGCATGGTTCCAAATTGCTCTCTGGAATGGCTGGATGAGCTCACAATTCCACCAACAATGTATTAGTGTTCCAGTTTTTCCACATCACCTCCAACATTCATCATTAGCTTTTCCTGTCATCTTAGCCAATATGAGAGGTGCATAGTGATATCTCAGAGCTGTCTTAATTTGCAATCTTAGAGCATTTTTTTTTTCATTTGAGTAGAAATGGTTTTAATTTATTTATCTGAAAATTGTTTGTTTATATCCTTTGACCATTTATACATTGGAGAAAGGCTTGAATTCTTATAAATTTCAGTCAATTCTCTATATATTTTAGAAAGGAAACCTTTTGAGAGCCTTTATCAGAAACCTTTATCAGAGTAAAAATGTTTTCCCAATATATTGCTTCCCTTCTAATCTTGTCTGCATTAGTTTTGTTTGTTCAAAACCTTTTTAACTTAATATAATCAAAAGCATCTGTTTTGTCATTAATAATGATATCCAATTGTTCTTTGGTCACAAATTCCTTTCCCCCTTCATAGATCTGAGAAGTAAACTATCCTACGGTCTTCTAATTTGCTTATAATATCACTTCTTATGTCTAAATCATGAACCCATTTCAACCTTATCTTAAGTATATGGTGTTAGATGTGGGTCAATGATGACTTTCTGCAACATTAACATCCAATTTTCCTAGCAGTTTTTGACAGATAGTGTCAAAATCTGTGGGTTTGTCAAACAGCAGATTTTGATAGTTATCGACTATTTTATCCCATGAACCTAACTTACTGCACTGATCAACTACTTTATTTCTCAGTACCAAATGGTTTTGATGACTGCTGCTTTATAATATAGTTTTAGGTCTGGCACTTCAAGGCCACTTTCATTGGCTTTTTTTTTTTTCATTAAATTTTTCAAATTCGTGATTTTGTTATTTTTTCTAGGTGTGTAAAATAATTTCTTGGGAGTTTGGTATGACACTAAAGAAGGGAAAGGGACCTGTATGTGCCAAAATGTTTGTGGCAGCCCTGTTTGTAGTGGCTAGAAACTGGAGATTGAATGGATGCTCATCAATTGGAGAATGGCTGAGTAAATTTTGGTATATGAATGTTATGGAATATTATTGTTCTGTAAGAAATGACCAGCAGGATGAATACAGAGAGGCTTGGAGAGACTTACATGAACTGACGCTAAGTGAAATGAGCAGAACCAGGAGATCATTATACACTTCAACAACGATACTATATGAGGATGTATTCTGATGGAGATACTAAAGAAGGGAAAGAGTCTGTATGTGCCAAAATGTTTGTGGCAGCCCTGTTTGTAGTGGCTAGAAACTGGAAAATGAATGGCTGCCCATCAGTTGGAGAATGGTTAAGTAAATTGTGATATATGAATGTTATGGAATATTATTATTCTGTAAGAATTGACCAGCAGGATGAATACAGAGAGGACTGGCAAGATTACATGAACTGATGTTAGGTGAAATGAGCAGAACCAGGAGATCATTATATACTTCAACAACGATACTGTATGAAGATGTATTCTGATGGAAGTGGATTTCTTTGACAAAGAGACCTAACGCAGTTTCAACTGATAAATGATGGACAGAAGCAGCTACACCCAAAGAAAGAACACTGGGAAACAAATGTAAACTATTTGCATTTTTGTTTTTCTTCCTGGGTTATTTTTACCTTCTGAATCCAATTCTCCCTGTGCAACAAGAGAACTGTTCGGTTCTGCAAGCATATATTGTATCTAGGATATACTGCAATATATTTAACATATATAGGACTTGCTTGCCATCTAGGTCTGGGGGTGGAGAGAGGGAGGGAAAAATCGAAACAGAAGCGAGTGCAAGGGATAATGTAAAAAAAATTATCCTGGCATGGGTTCTGTCAATAAAAAGTTATATAAAATAAATAAATAAAATCACAGTATTAAAATAATAATAATAATAATAATAATAAAAACAGTTTTGATTACCAACTCTGTATTTCCCTCCATACTATTTTCTCCCCTATAGATAAATAGATAATTTTGTTCTCTTTATCCATTAGGGACTTATTCTTGTGTTTTGTTTTGTTTTTTTATCCTCCCCACCCACTATCATCTATCATCCCTCCCCCTTTTCTTACCAGTGTTTTATTTACCAATCCCCCATTACCTTATCTCCTATTATACCTTCCACTTCACTTAGTAATGTTTTGAACCCATTCCATCCACTACCTTATTTTTACTCTTCTCTTACCTTTTTTCTCTAATGTTTCTCCCTTCCCTTCTATCCTACCTCTCCCTTTTCTTTTCTTCTTTCTCCTCCTTCTTCTTTATAGTGTTAGATAAATTTTTACATTCAACTGAATGATTATTCTCTCAAAGCCAAAACTGATGAGATCAAAGTTCAGACTACTCTCACCCCCTCCCTATTTCCCTCTGATTGTAATATGACTTTTGTGCCTCTTCATATGAATTAATAGTCCCATTATAATTCTCCTTTCCTCTTTTTCCAGTACAGATTTTTTTGCACCCCTTAATGTCTTTTTCTTTGATGTTATCACATCAGAGTCATTTTATATTCACACTTCCAGTCCACAGATACCCTGTGTGCTCCTGTGATGATTATAATTCTCAGGAATTCAGATAACATTTTCCCATCTATGAGATATAAACAGTTTAAACTTTAAATAGCATGTATTTCCCCCCATTTACCTTTCTATGCTTCTCCTGAGTCCTCTGTTTTTAGATAAAATTTTCTATTTAGTTTAGTGTTTTTTTTCCCCCCAATGGAAATGATTGAAAGTCTCATTTCATTGAAGCTTCATCACCTTCCCTGAAAGATTATGCTGAGTCTTGCTGGGTGATTAATTCTTGATTGTTACTCCAGGTCCTTTGCCTTATGGACTATTATATTTAAGGCCCTCTGATCCTTTATCATAGAAGTTGCCAGGTCCTGGGTAATCCTGATGGTTTCATCTTAATATTTGAATTGCTTTGTCTCACAGATAGCAGAATTTTTTTCCTTGAGGTTATAGTTTTGGAGTTTTCCAACAATATTCCTTTGTGATTTTCCTTGTAAGATCTTTTTTTCCAGAGGTATTCAATACATTCTTTCTTCTTTTTTTTTTTTCCAATGAACTTTTTTTTTTTTTTTAATAACTTTTTATTGACAGAACCCATGCCAGGGTAATTTTTTACAACATTATCCCTTGCATTCACTTCTGTTCCGATTTTTCCCCTCCCTCCCTCCACCCCCTCCCCTAGATGGCAAGCAGTCCTTTACATGTTGAATAGGTTACAGTATATCCTACATACAATATATGTGTGCAGAACCGAACAGTTTTCTTGTTGCATAGGGAGAATTGAATTCAGAGGATATAAATAACCCGGGAAAAAAAAACAAAAATGCAAGCAGTTTATATTAATTTCCCAGTGTTCTTTCTTTGGGTGTAGCTGCTTCTGTCAATTTTTGATCAATTGAAACTGAATTAGCTCTCTTTATCGAAGAGATCCACTTCCATCAGAATACATCCTCAAACAGTATCATTGTTGAGATATATAATTATCTCTTGGTTCTGCTCATTTTACTTAGCATCAGTTCAAATACATTCTTTCAATAATTACTTCTCCCTCTATTTTCTAGAATATTTGAACAGATTTCCTTAATGACCTCTTATAGAATGTAATGCAGGCTTTTTTTTTTTTTTTTTTTGGTCATGGCTGTCAGGAAGGCCAATGACTTTTAAATTGTTTCTTCTGGATCAATTTTTCTGGATGTGTTGTTTTACCAATGAGATATTTCATATTTTCTTCTATTTTTTCATTCTTTTAGTTCATTTGACTGATTCTTGCAGTCTCAGGATTTGGCTCTTTTCAACAATGAAGTGAATTAATTTCACTTAATATTTAATTTCAATAGAAATGATGGAGAGAGCCATCTGAATCCAGAAAATAGACTGTGGTGACTAAATGTGGATAAAATATAGTATTTTCACTTTTTTGTTGTTGTTTCCCTGATTTTCTCTTTTTTAAATCTGATTTTTCTTGTTCATCATGAAAATATACATACACATACATATATATATATATATATATATACTGCACATGTTTAACCTATATTGGATTACTTGCTGTCTAGGAGAGAAAGTAGGGGAAATGAAGGGGAAAAAAAAATTGAAACACAATGTTTTCCCAGACCCCAGCCAATGCCTCAGACCCAATACATCCTGGACAGAACCTGAAGCAGGACCTCTGAATCACTAGTAATGCTAGAGACTTCTGGATCTCTCATCCAGGGAACACCAGGGAGCACTTCAAACAACAGTGGAGATATCTGTGGCAATACAATGAAAGTCTAGTGTGCAGTCCCATTGCAGGGCCCCCACTCCCAGTGCCTTGGCATTAACAAAGAAGAACCCTGTTGATTTAGCACACTAGATCTTACAGGGACAGGTTCAGCAATACTCCTAAAAACTTCAGGGCAGAAATTAATGCTTGTAAAAGTTACTATACGGGGACTTCCGGGGAAGGCGGAGCAGGCACACACGACTCTCTAAGCTCCTCTCATTACCCTCATAACCAACTATTTAATCCAGCCTCAAAAATAACTCTTCACTGCTTAAATTCATGAAGATAAGAAGCACTACAACTTACCAGCCGATCTGGAGGCTTGCCAGGAAAGGTTTGTCCTGAGGGGCCAGGAACAGACTAGCACAGGCAGCAAGAGGCTAGCGTCCTGAGCAGACCAAGGACAGGGGTGATCTCTGTGGCTAGAGAAGATATAGAGACCACTCTGCTGTAGGCTAACTGCTCTGCCTTGATTACAAAGCAGTAAACTGGCAGAGAAGTTAAAGCCTAAAACAGAGGGTCCTCTAAAAAATGCCAGAACCTAACGAGATCTGGCTGTAACCCCTCAAACCCGGAAGTGACTCAGGCAGACTTTACCGCAACCCTGTGGCCACATCTGGCAGTTTGGGGCTTTTGCAGGGGCAGTTACTAATCTGCACGGCAAGGGAGCACAGCCTGGGCAGCCTCTAATCGGCAGAGTGGGGGGCTCCACCTGGGGCAATAGAACCCCCCCCCCCCAGCTGACTGCTCTTCCCTGGCAGACACTTCCCATCCCTGCAAATCCATTCACTGCTCAATTGCTAATACCCATAGCCCCAGGGCAGGGTTTGGCTTGGGGCAGTGAAACTCTCACTGCTAAGTGTCTAGCCCTAGGGCAGTCATTATCTCACACAGCTGAGGTTCTTTGAAAGGCACTTTCCCAGCCCGGCCCTGCAGGCCTGAGTTACTTTCGGGTGGGGAACTCTTTACCAGAGCACTCCAGTACCTCACTGCTTTTTGTAGCCGGTCGGCAGGACAGCTACCCGTCCATATACCTTTCACTGCTCTGCAGAGGAGGCTGGGAACCTCCTGGCTCTGAAGGCAGATCTTATAGGCTTTAACAAAATGAGTAAAAAAATCAAAAGAACAATTGATAGTTTCTACACAGAAAGAGAACAGCTTTTCAACCCTGAAGAGACTAATAACAGACAATCTCCAGACGATTGTTGGTCTCCAATACAAAAAGCTCTCCTAGAAGAGACTATTAAAAACCTTAAAAGAGAGCTAGAAGAGAAATGGGGAAAGGCATATAACTCACTAAAAGAAAAATTTGAATGTGAATTGGAAAAGGTAAAAAAACAGAGTTTGTGAATTGGAAAAAGGAAATGACTCACTAAAAAAAAAAAAAAAAAAAATAGTGAAATGGAAAAAAATTCCATAGAGCAAAACAACTCAATTGGACATATACAAAAAGAAGTAAAAAAAGCTAATGAAGAAAATAACTCATTAAAAATTAGAACTGAACAAATAGAAATGACTGATTCATTGAGACATCAAGAATCAGTCAAGCAAAACCAAAAAAATGAAAAATTGGAAAAAAATATCAAATATTTACTTGGAAAAACAACAGACCTGGAAAATAGATCTAGGAGAGATAACCTGAGGATCATCGGACTACCAGAAAATTATGATGGAAAAAAGAGCCTAGATACTATTTTACAGGAAATCATCAAAGAGAACTGCCCAGAAGTAATAGAACCGGAAGGGAAAATAGGCGTTGAAAGAATTCATCTAACACCTTCTGAAAAAGACCCTAAAATAAAGACTCCAAGGAATATTGTGGCCAAACTTCAAAATTTCCAGACTAAAGAAAAAATTTTACAAGCAGCCAGGAAAAAACAGTTCAAATACCGAGATGCCACAATAAGGGTCACGCAAGATCTGGCTGCCTCAACATTAAAGGATCGAAGGGCCTGGAATCAGATATTCCGAAAGGCAAAAGAACTTGGAATGCAAGCCAAGAATAAACTATCCAGCTAAGCTGAGTATTTTTTTCCATGGAAGAAGATGGACATTTAATGAAATAGAGGAATTCCATCTGTTTCTAAGGAAAAAACCAGACTTAAACAAAAAATTTGATCTTCAACAACAGGAATCAAGAGAAGTAGAAAAAGGTAAAAGGAACTCTTGAGAACTGTATTTCTGTTGTGAATATACATAAAAACCATATGTATAATTTGATTTTACCGATATAACATAAAAAAGGGAAGTAGAAATGGAAAGGGGATAGCGTCAGAAAAAGGGAAGAAGAGATAAAAAGAGGGAAACTACATGCGACAATGAGGCAAAGGAAACCTATCATATATGAGGGAACTTAGAGAGGGGGAGGAACATTATATGAATCCTACTCTCATCAGAGTTGGCTCAAAGAGGAAACAATTGACATATTTGTTTTACCCAGATTCTGCTCTCACTTCATTAAAAAGTGGGAGAGGAAAAGTGAGAAGGAAAAAGAGTAATAAGGGAAGGGTACAAGAAAGGGGAAGGGATTCAAAGGGAGGAGGGAGAGATACTAAAGAGGGAGAGCTGTGCAGCATTAGTGGGACCAATAGGTAAGAAGGGAAGGAGGGCAAGAAAAAGAAAAGTATAATCTGGGGATATTAGAATGGCAGAAAATGCAGAATTGGTTATTTTAACCGTAAATGTGAATGGGATGAACTCTCCCATAAAGAGGAGGCAGATAGCAGACTGGATCAAAAGTCAGAAGCCTACAATCTGTTGTTTACAGGAAACACATTTAAAACAGGGAGATACATACAGACTAAAGGTAAAAGGCTGGAGTAGAATCTATTATGCTTCAGGTGAAGTCAAAAAAGCAGGGGTAGACATCCTTATCTCAGATCAAGCAAAAGCAAAGATTGATCTAATTAAAAGAGATAAGGAAGGAAACTATATCTTGCTTAAGGGTACTATAGACAATGAAGCAATATCAGTATTAAACATATATGCACCAAGTGGTATAGCATCTAACTTTCTTAAAGAGAAGCTAAGAGAGTTGTGAGAAGAAATAGACAGCAAAACTATAATAGTGGGAGATCTCAATCTTGCACTCTCAGATTTAGATAAATCAAATCACAAAACAAATAAGAAAGAAATTAAAGAGGTAAATAGAATATTAGAAAAATTAGGTATGATAGATCTCTGGAGAAAACTGAATGGTGACAGAAAGGAGTATACTTTCTTCTCAGCAGTTCATGGAACCTACACAAAAATTGACCATATATTAGGACATAAAGACCTCAAAATTAAATGCAGGAAGGCAGAAATAGTAAATGCTTTCTTTTCAGACCACAATGCAATAAAAACTACATTCAACAAAAAGCTAGGTGTAAATAGACCAAAAAGTAATTGGAAACTAAATAATCTCATCTTAAAGAATGATTGGGTGAAACAGCAAATTATAGACACAATTAATAATTTCACTCAAGATAATGACAACAATGAGACATCATATCAAAATTTATGGGAAGCAGCCAAAGCAGTAATAAGGGGAAATTTTATATCCTTAGAGGCTTACTTGAATAAAATAGAAAAAGAGAAGATCAATGAATTGAGCCTGGAACTTAAAAAGTTAGAAAAAGACCAAATTAAAAACCCCCATCAATTACTAAACTTGAAATTCTAAAATTAAAAGGAGAAATTAATAATATAGAAAGTAAAAAAAAAAAACTATTGAACTAATAAATAAAACTAAGAGTTGGTTTTATGAAAAAAACAAAATTGATAAACCTTTGGTAAATCTGATTAGAAAAAGGAGAGAGGGAAATCAAATTGGCAGTCTTAAAAATGAAAAAGGAGAACTTACCACTCATGAAGAGATAATTAAAGAAATAATAAGGGGTTACTTTGCCCAACTTTATGCCAATAAATTTGATAACCTAAGCAAAATGGATGACTACCGCCAAAAATATAGGCTTCCCAGATTATCAGAGGAGGAAGTAAATTGCTTAAATAGTCCCATTTCAGAAAAAGAAATAGAACAAGCTATTAATCAACTCCCTAAAAAAAAATCCCCGGGACCAGATGGATTTACATGTGAATTCTACCAAACATTCAAAGAACAACTAGCTCCAATACTTTATAAACTATTTGAAAAAAATAGGGAATGAAGGAGTCCTACCAAACTTCTTTTATGACACAGACATGGTACTGATACCTAAACCAGGTAGGTTGAAAACAGAGAAAGAAAATTATAGACCAATCTCCCTAATGAATATTGATGCTAAAATCTTAAATAAGATATTAGCAAAAAGACTACAGAAAATCATCCCCAGGATAATACATCATGATCAAGTAGGATTTATACTAGGACTGCAGGGCTGGTTCAATATTAGGAAAACTATCAATATAATTGGCCAAAAGTTACTATACTTACATACTTTGAAAATGATCATAAAGCAATCTCCTACATCAAGAGCCTACAAGAAAAATAAAAACTGGGCTCAAGTGATTGAAAATCCCAAAAGGAATTTAATAATCAAGTAAGAGACATAAAGAAAAAAAAAAAAAAAGAACTAAAAAAAGACTTGAGAGAAGTGCAAGGAAATGCAAGAAGCTAATGAAAGAACTTAAAAAGCAAAATTCTCAAATGAGAAAGGAGGTACAAAAGCACTCTCAGGAAAATAATTCCTTAAAAACAGAATTGGAAATGGAAACTAAGGACTTTATAAGAAATCAAGATATGATAAAGCAAAAATAAAAAAAAAAAAAAAAAACTAGGGGAAAAAAGTGAAATATCTCATTGGGGAAAAAAAAAAAAAAAAAAAAAAAAAAAACTGACCTCGAAAATAGATCTGCGAAAAATTTACACATTATCGGTCTACCTGAGTCATAAAAAATAAAGTCAAGAAGGACAACAACCAACCACAAAAAAGGAATAGTAGACATAATCAAAGTACACTAACAATCATTTTTTAGGAGAATAATTCAAATCTATAATCATATGAATAAATTGTCATATAAAATGGTCTGAATCACTTACAACTAGAGAAAGTAAAATTAAGACAAGTCAGTTACCATCTCATACACATCATATTGGCTCAGATGACATCTTGGCTAAGATCCAAGAAAAATGCCAAATACTTGAAGGGACGTATTAAAAAAGGGACACCAATATTTTTTCATCAACATGAACTGATATTGACCAAAACAAGCAGAACCAGGAATATATTGTCCACAATAACAGCAGAAATGATTCTTCTCAATGGTTTAGTGATTGAAGCAATCCCAATAGACTTTGGACAGAAAATGTCTTCTGCATCCAGAAAAAGAACTAAGGAGACTGAATGTAAATCAACACGTGCTATGTTCACTGTTTGTTTGTTTTTGTTTTTGTTTTTTTTCTGTTTTTTATCTCCCCCATGTTTTTTTTTTTCCTTTTTGCTCTGATTTTTCTCCCCCAACATGATTCTTAAAGTAATATGTATTAAAAATAAATTTACTAGAGAATTAAAAATAAAAAGATAATCTTTCCCTCTCAAAATAAGATTAATTCAAATCCAGTTTCAGATGCTTAGTAAATATTTGATTCTAGATTCATCTGTTAATTTCTCTCTCTCTTTTTTTTTTATGTTTCTTTTACTCTAAAATGAAGATAATAATAGCTATTACCTCACAAGGTTATTGTATTTATATACCCAAGTGGAGGAAAAAAAGCCTATTATTTATACATTGACTGCTTCCATCTAAACTTTAGAGCCTTCCTTAAAGATTTTATTTTTTTAAAGCAGGTCAGCATTCTTTAGACAAACAGCCCTCCATTATGATCTGAAGAAATCATTTTTGACCTAAAGAGACTAACTTTAAATCACAAAGCCCATTTAGATGTCTGCTTCTTAACTAGAACTCCTAATAAATATGCTAATTACCATTAACAGTTGGTAGAGCTTTAATTGCAATAATATGTTAAACAGATGCAGATCATCAGGTCATATCCCTTAAGCTACAAAAGTGTTTTACTGCTTTGAAGGAGTTATAATTCATATTATCACTCATGATGTGTTCTTACCCATTAATAGTCTCAAAAGGCATTCATGATTTCTTCCTTACACACACACACACACACACACAAAAAAATATGAATTTATTTGACAGAGTTATTACAGGCAATACCTAAACCTTCTTAATCAATGAAAATAGATATTGATTTTGACAATATTTAAATATATCTATTAAAAGACTTAAGACAACATTCAATAATAAATTTACCTGCTATTATTCCCATCCTTTTCCTTCCCCCATGGCCATAAACTGCATCTTTAAACTTAGAATATAAAATTGGATTTATTTTTACTCTTTTCATCTGTACTGTCAGTGGTGAACATGTTAGGTGGCACATACTAAGAGCTTAATAAAATGATTTTTGGTTAATTGTGATTGAATAATAATCTTGAAAAATAAATTCTTAACATAGAGGAATTAAGGAGAATATGAGTGCAAGTCATTGTAAATACCCCATCACTATGAGATAAATATCACCAAGTGAATTTACCACTGAAATAGCTAAGTAGAATTTAAACAAATATAATTAGATATATAAATTATATGGAAATTTGCTTTGTTTGGCTTCATATATTTAATAGATATTATGTCTCTTGCTTCCTCAAAAAAAGAAAAGTGAGGAGAAAGGAAAGGAGAAATCTGGAACTGAAATTAAATAAGAAAAAAAAAGAAATGTACTAAAATTTGGCAATAACAGTGTTAAAGTGCACAAGCAGTCAGTTGTTATAATCATTATCAGAAAAGAACTGAACATTTCAGATATATCAAAGGTAATTCTGGTGAAAAAAGGAGATTTCCTTTTTCTTTTAAAAAAAATTTCTGATTTTTTTCCCAATTTCCTTATCTCCTAAATTTTATTTTTAATTTATGAAACAAAACAAGCGTTTTCATAACATAGTACAAAAAATTATGATTGCATGTAAAATTGTAAATCTGCTATGTATAATTTGCTATTACTTTCAAATATACAAAAAATTATCATATAAATTTCTTTTTTTCTTCTCCCCTCCCCAGAGATAGCTACCATTACACACACACACACACACACACACACACACAATAAAACCTTACATTTATTATATATATAAATATAGGTTTATATGGATATATGTGTTTGTATGTATATTATTGTGCATTACAAGTGTGATATGCTCATGTAGGAATGTAAAAAGTTTAATCGTTATTAAATTCCTTATGATTTCTCTTTTCTGTTTACCTTTTTATGCTTCTCTAGAATCTTGTATTTGAAAGTCAAATTTTCTATTCAGATCTGGTCTTTTCATCAAGAACACTAAATCTTTTTTTCATTAAATAATCCTTTTTTTTTTTTTTTTTTTTTTCCCCCATGAGGGACTACACACAGTTTTGCTTGGTAGGATATCCTTGATTGGAATCCTAGATCCTTCACCACCTAGAATATTATATTCAAGGCCTTCAAATCATTCAAAGTAAAAGTTGGTAATCTTTTGTTATTCTGACTATAACTACAAAATATTTGACTTGTTTCTTTCTGGCTACATATATTTTATCCTGATCTTTTGACATATCATATTCCTAGGACTTTTCATCTGGGCATGTCTTTTCAAAAAGTGTTTGGTAGATTATTTCAATTTATATTTTACCTTCTGGTCCTGGGATTAAAAAAAAATTGTGAAGGAATATCAGGGCAATCTTCTTTGACAATTTTTTTAAAAAAGATTATATTTAAGCTTTTGTTTAGATCATGGCTTTCAGGTAGTCCCTTTCTTAAATTTATTTTTATTTAAAACTGAATGCAAAGTAAGAAAGAAACAAAATAGAAAAAAGAAAGGCAGAAATGGAAAACAAAACAAAACAAAATAAAATACTGTCATGTGCCCAGCAAAACATCATGTAGGATTCAAAATATGTAACAATAAATTTCTATTTCAAGAAAGCATATGTAATAATAATATGTAATATAAATAAATAATATGTAATAATAATAAAAGTGCTTTACACTTTTTTTATTTATTCCTTCCACTCCCCTTTTATCTCCCTTCCTTTACAAAGTAGGAGACAGTTAAGCATGGGAATATTTATACATACATATATACATGTATATATATACAATATGTTTTCAAGATATTGAGATATCTCAATAGATAGATATAATATTTTTTCAAAACATACATAGATCTATACACACATGTACCTACAAGAATATCTACACACATATGCATACACATTTACAAATATGTTGAATGCATCATAATAATATTAATATGATTGATATATAATGTAGATCTCCCTTGATTGAATCTTTAAGTTTGACTTTGTCTAGATCAATGATTTCTAGCTCCTTAACTTCCCTTCTTTAATTTCCTTTCCCATCCTTTTCTTCCCTCTTTTTTTTTTTTCATTCAATTATCTGTTTAAAGGCTTTCCAATTAAATCTGAACTAGTAAGATAGAAGGTAGGGAAGAAGTGCCTAAGAAAATACACCAGTTTCCATAATTTCCTATTTCTTCCTCCCTTTCTTTTTTTTCTTTTTTTTGACCAAATCTAGAAACAAAAACAAATCTAACAAAGAAAAGTTAGAATAGTCTGAGATAGAAAGACTAGTCCATAAGCACTGCTATAAGATGTGGCCTCTCATTAGTTATAAACTTAAAAAAAAAAAAAAAAAAAAACCTTGACTATCAGGATACAATATCTAGTAACCAATAGATGATCAGAGTAAATACTTATTTGCTCAAGTATTTAGGATATAATGATTACATGTTACCAGATTTGAAACAGCAAGGTATAACATAATTGAATTGCGTTAACAATTTCTTATTGACCATTGCTCTGATTATAGAAATCAGTTACAGGAGGAAAAAAATTGCAGTGGCATATTAACTACAAGCCAAGAAATTTTACCTCCATTAGCAAATCCTATTAACCAAAGTTTTGGACAAATCCTAAACAGATATTTACCATAACTTTATATTTATACAAATCAGTTTGCTCCTTTTAGCCAAGAACCAAGTAGCTACAACTTGATTTAAAAAAAAAAATGTCTGGAATAGTTTAGAGGGAGGGGGGAGTAGAGGATTCCATGTGGTCGCTGTTCCCCCACTCCACCTCCAAAGAGATGGAGGAGGGCAGAGGGGGAGGGAAGTCGAACTAAACTTCTCTCCAGGCTAACTAGATGCTCCAATGGCTAAAGTAACAGGAGTGGGGAGTAAGTTTAAATCTTTACCTTTGAGGACA
The DNA here is from genome assembly GCF_016432865.1 of Antechinus flavipes. NCBI lineage: Eukaryota > Metazoa > Chordata > Mammalia > Dasyuromorphia > Dasyuridae > Antechinus > Antechinus flavipes. The sequence continues at coordinate 128,416,670 of NC_067400.1, read as the reverse complement.
AAAGATCCCTATCCCACCCAATCTTTAAAGTAACAGAAATCAGTGGGGGAGAGGGGGAAGGTTCCACAAAACCCACATGTCCAGCAGAGCTAGATTTAGGTATTATTTCATTTCATTTAAATTGTTGAATTTATTGGCATAAAGTTGGGCAAAGTAACTCCTAATTATTGCTCTAATTTCCTCTTCATTAGTGCCAAGTTTTCCCTTTTCATTTTTAAGACTAACAATTTGATTTTCCTCTTTCCTTTTTTAAATCAGATTAACTAAGGCTTTGTCTATTTTGTTGTTTTTTGCATAAAACCAACTCTTAGTTTTATTAATTAATTCAATAGATTTTTTTTTTACTTTCAATTTTATTGATCTCTCCTTTTATTTTTAGAATTTCAAGTTTAATGTTTGACTGGGGGTTTTTAATTTGTTCCTCTTCTAGCATTTTTAGTTGCAAGCCCAATTCATTGACCTTCTCTTTCTCTACTTTAGGCAAGTAGGCCTCTAGAGATATGAAATTTCCCCTTATTACCACTTTGGCTGCATCCCACACATTTTGGTATGATGTCTCATTATTGTCATTTTCTTGGGTGGTTATTAATTATGTCTATGATTTGCTGTTTCACCCAATTGTTGTTTAGTATGAGATTATTTAATTTCCAATTTTTTTTTGGTGTACTTTCCCCTGGCTTTTTGTTGAATGTAATTTTCATTGCATCGTGGTCTGAAAAGAATGCATTAACTATTTCTGCCTTACTGCATTTGAATTTGAGGCTTTTATGTCCTAATATATGGTCAATTTTTTTATAGGTTCCATGAACTGCTGGAAAGAAAGTACACTCCTTTCTGTCCCCATTTCATTTTCTCCAGAGATCTATCATATCTAACTTTTCTAGTATTCTATTTACCTCTTTGACTTCTTTCTTATTTATTTTGTTGTTTAATTTATCTAATTCTGAGAGTGCAAGGTTGAGATCTCCCACTATTATAGTTTTGCTGTCTATTTCTTCTTGCAGCTCTCTTAATTTCTCTTTTAAGAATTTAGATGCTACACCACTTCGTGCATATATGTTTAATATTGATATTGCTTCATTATCTATGCTACCCTTTAGCATATCTCTAATTAGATCGATTTTTGCTTTAGCTTGATCTGAGATCAGGATGGCTACCCCTGCTTTTTTGACTTCACCTGAAGCCTAATAGATTTTGCTCCAACCTTTTACCTTTACTCTGCATGTATCTCCCTGCTTCAGGTGTGTTTCCTGGAAACAACATATTGTAGGATTCTGGCTTTTAATCCATTCTGCTAATCACTTCCTCTTTATGGGGGAGTTTACCCTATTCACATTTATGGTTAAAATTACCAATTCTGTATTACTTGCCATCTTGTTAACCCCTGTTTATGCTTTTCTTCCCTTCTTTCCCCTTTACCCCTCTCCCTAGTATTATACTTGTGAGCACCACTTGCTTCTTACAGCCCTCCCTTTTTAGTATCCCTCTCCCACCCCACCCCCGCCTTAGAGTTCCTCCCCCTATCTTACCCCTTTCCCTCCCCATTTCCGTATGCCCTTCCGCTTAGCTTATTCCTTCCCTTTTCACTTTACCCTTCTCACTTTTCAATGAGGTAGGAGAAGTTTCACCATAAATTGAATATGTCTAAAATGTTTTTTCTTAAAACCAATTCTGATGGCAATAAAATACACAGTGTATTCATCCCCCTCCATTCTTTCTCTCAGCTATAATAGGTTTCCTTTGCCTCTTCATGAGATGTAGTACCTCCACTTTACCCTTGTTTTGGTATAATGCCTTTCCACCTCTAGTTTTTAGAACAAGGTATACATGTATTGTTTATACATCTTTATAGCAGAAATATAGTTCCCAAGATTTCTTTTTACCTTTTAAGGTTTCTCTTGAGTTCTATAGTTGTAGATCAAACTTTTTGATGATTTTTTCATCAAAAATAGGTGAAATTTGCTTATTTTGTTGAATGACCATCTTCTTCCCCGGAAAAAGATGCTCATTCTGGCTGGATAAGTTATTTTTGGTTGCATACCAAGTTCCCTAGCTTAGAAGTCAGGGAGGGCATGACCACCTATATTCCAAAAGAAAAGAAAGTGGGAGAGGTAAAGGGCTGAAACTATGAAAAGGTGTACTTGAATTACACGACAGAGCACTTGAGGCTAATTACCTATGTGATGTGAGATAATGGCTCTACATACATATATTTAGATAAGATGGTGATGTGATGGCTTTCCTCACCATTGGAGCTTGCTGAATGTTTGGTGGTGAAGTAATCATAGGCAAGGATTGGAGGGCTGAGGGAGAGAGAAGTCGTATTTACTTGGTGGCAGGATGAGGAGGAGAGAGGCTGGAGACTCTGGACTCTAGAATCCAGAATACATTTTTGGCAAGCTATATGGCAACTTGCTTTCCTCCTTCATTTCTCCCTCTAAAGACCAAGAACTTTGTTTGATCCTGACTGACTAATCCTGAGATCCTCCAGGGAGCTAATCCAGACATTATAAATATCATGGTTCGTTTTATAGATGTGACATTTTTGGGCAGCAGTCCTAGTTCTTTAGATTGTCAGTATATTTTATCTCCCATCACCTGTAGGTTTTTATTATAACTGCTGATAATCTTGAACAATTCTAACTGTACTTTTAGAATATTTGCATTATTTTTGTTTGTTAGATATTTTCCTTGTAGGATTTCTTTGAGAAAGTTATCAGTAGATTTTCTTTTTCTATTTTGACTTTTCCTTCTATTCATTTACTCCCAGGCAATTCTCTTTGATTATCTCTTGAAGTATTGTGTCAAGGTTCATTTTTTTTTTTGGTCACAGCTTTTAAGTCATACAATTATTTTTATATTTTCTATTTTTGAACTGTTCCCCAGATCTATTATTTTTCTTATAAAATGTTTCACATTCTGTTCTATTTTTTCATTCTTCATATTTTAATTTATTTGTCTTATGGCTTCACTAACTTCCCTTTACCAAATTTTAATTTTTAAAACCATATTTTCTTCTTTAAGACTCAACTTTTATAGTTAAGTTAATTTTTCCCTGTAATCTTGTATTACATGGATGGTTATACATACATTTTTAGATCAATATCTGCTATTTGATTTTTATAGTCTTTTTTGAGGTCTTTTTAGGCAGGTAGCCATTTAAAATTACTCTTTAGTATAGAAGAGACTTTTTTTTTTAACTTCACTGTCCTCTCAAGATAAGACCCAGTCTTTCCTATTCTCATAGTAAGTTTCTGTGTTTAGATTCTTTATTCTCTGCCTGTTTATTTTTTTAAAAAAAGAACTATTATTGTAAATACCTTTTATCCTAGTATGGGGAGGAAGGTACCTCCAGCTTTCCTAAAGCTTTCTCTTCTTTTCTGGAACCTGAAACCAAAAACATTATCCTCTGAAAGTATCCACAACCAGCAATATCACTTCTCCACTGTTTCTGTACTTACATGCTAGGCTGTTCTTTTCTTGCCCAGAGCCATACCTTAGCAGCACAACTGGGCCTGGCATTGCTAATTAGCTGAGTTTCCCTAACGTCTCCTGGACTCAGGCAATCTACTTTCTCTATGTGGGTGTTAAAATTTCTTGTGTTTAGGATCAAGACTATCTTAACCTCAGTTAGGGGTATTTTTTTTTAAATATTCTTGTGTTGTCCCAGCATAACCTCTGTTCTGTCCCAAGTCTTATTTGTTTTTCATTGATCTATATTCACCCTGAAGTGCAATTTAGTTTTGTTTTTTTGGGGGAGTATCTACAGAGCTTGGAATATTTTTATCCACTCTGCCATCTTCCTAGAATACTCCTTCAGGGTATAGTCCAATATTTTAAAATTATCTCTCCTGAATTTATTTCCAGATTAGTTGTTTTTCCAATGAAACATTTCCTATTGCTTTCTTTTTTTTTTTTTTTTTCATTTTTTGGACTGTTTTCATTGTTTCTTTATTGCTCATAAAGTCATTAGCTTCCATTTTCTTAATTCAAATTTTTAAGGAATGTTTTATTTAATGAACTTTTGTATTTCCTTTTCCCTTTGGTTAATGGTACTATTTAAGGAGTTATATTCTTTTGTATATTTTCTTTTTCATTTGGCCAACTCTGCTTTTTAAGGCATTCTTTTCCTCATGTATTTCCTTTGACATTTGGCCTAGTTTGTTTTTTAAGATGTTATTCTCTTCAGTTGTGTGTGTGTGTGTGTGTGTGTGTGTGTGTGTGTGTGTGTGAGAGAGAGAGAGAGAGAGAGAGAGAGTCTCCTGTGCTAAAATGTTGATTTATTTTTTCATGATTTTTTTGCTTCACTTTCATTTCTCTTCCCCGTTTTTCTCAATCTTTTTTATTTGATTTTTGCAATTATTTTTGTGCTCTTTGAGGACCTGAGGCCACTTCATCTTTTTCTTGGAGGTTTTGAATGTAGGAGTTTTAACTTTGTCTTCTTCTGAGTTTTTTTTTTTTTTTTTTTTTTTTTTATTCCTTGTAACCATGGTAACTTTCTATGTTCAAAATATTTTTCTGTTGTTTGCTCATTTTCCCAGTCTCTAAGTTAACTTTTAAATCTTTGTAAAAGTAGATCTCTGTTTCAGGACGTAAGGTTTACTGTCCCAAGCTTTTTAAGGGTCTTGTACAGCTGTTTTCAGAAATCCTTCTAGGGACAGAAAGGTTTTCAGTTCTGCCAAAAGATATGTACTTAGGAGAGAAGTATTTGCTATTCTCCTGGTTTGTGCTTTAGTCTATGAGTGATCACAAACAAATTTTTATGCCCTGGAACTGTGAGCAGGTCTCCTCTTCTCTGGTGTTCTAGTGCTCTACTCACCCTGGGACAGTCAGTCAGGACCGTAAGTGATAACCACTAGCAAAGAGACCCTTACAACTTCCTTTGGACCAATTGTTCCACCTCCTTATTGTACTTGAGCTGAGAGCTCAGGAAGCTGCTGCTGTTGCTACTGCTACTGATTCAGTAACTCCCAAGGACTGCTGCTGATTGGCTTGAGCTGAGGTTTTCCTGGCATAGCCTATGCAGGACTGTGCTCCACTCTCCCAAATGCAACCAACCCGAGATGGAAATCGTATAAGTTGTCTGTGCTCTCTGTGGGCTTATCGGTCTGGACGCTGCCACCAGTGTCAATGATTCAGAACTTTAAATTTTCTACCTGGTTTGCTAGAGCTGCATTATACTGTCATGGCCCATGCTGGATTGTACTCTATTCTTAACTATGGTGTGACAGAGCTTTCCTGCTGACCTTCTAAATTGTTTAAGTGGGAAAATTGTTTCATTTTGTCATTTTGTGGGCTCTTGTGTTACAAAATTTGATATATTTGAGTTTGTCAATACCTACAAAAAACACACAATGAAGCAACATCAAAAAATTTAAAAAGTAAAATATACATTTTTAAATATACTGATTTATGCCCCTGAGAAATGCAGTTAACCTCTCAGTATTCTAGAAAATACTGCAAGAATATAAGCTGCACAGAAGCCACTAAATGGTATGTTAAGGAGTTTCTCTGTCAAAAGTTCCCTGTACTCAGAAAATCATATCTCTATCTTAATTTACCTATCTTTCTATCTATCTTCATCACAAATCTATCATTTATACATATATACATACACACACACACACACACACATATATGTATACCTGAAATCTCTGTGTAGATAAATTTATCATAACATGTGTATTATGAATAATACAGATTATGAAAAAAACAACAAAACTTACATTCTGTAGACAGCAGACCTTTTCAAACTATTAAGAATTTCACTTATGATTCTGTATTTTAAAAAACCCATAAGAAAAGGAATAATTAACAGCTTATTTATCTGTTTAGTGGTAATCTATTTAATGTTTATTTAAATGCGGATTGTCTGATTTGCATTACTCTTTCAAGATACAGGGGAAGTATTAGATATTCCTTCTATTTTAGAAACTTTTCCAATGGTAATTTAGCGATGTATAAGTCATTTACATGATTTAAGTATTAAAAAATGAAATAAAAAAAAAATCTGTAATTCTGGTTATATGTTTACCAGAAAGAGAAGTACTTCAGTCTCAACTGATTTGTTGCAAAGAAAAGCATGTTCATTGTAAATATAGTTTGCTATGTGACTGTATTCAGAAAAAGTAGAATTTATTTTGTTCTTTTTAAAAATTTTCCTTTCTTTGATCCAGAGCCATAGCCTCTATTATAAGGCTCTACCTTTATTGACCATTCAGAGATGTGTCCCTTTCAAAAATAAAATGAGCAATTTAAAAAAAAAATAAAGACTCTTTTGACTTGATTATAATTTTTTCTGAATTAAATGTAGTTCATCTGGCATGTGACAAAGCCACAATTTTGGGTAAGGTTACATATTTCTTTTTGAGTTATCTTCTCCAGTAGAAGGGTGGGAGATGATATCTATTTAATCCAGACCTAATTTATAAATCTTAAAAAATGGGAATTGTGAAATATATAATGGAAATTTCATAATGTCAAAAGCCCTGGTAATAATCCTCATCTTCATCTGTTTGCACATTTTTGCTAAAATAAACACAACATAATTATCGTAAATAAATTCATTGGCTTCTTTTCTCAGGAAAAAATACATTTTGAGTGCATTGTTTTATAATGAATTTTGCTGAGACTACAACATAAATTGAACACAGCTGGTCCATCATACAGATGGCTAGAAATAATTGCCGAATATGCTTCAACCCTTGAATTTAATTCAATAAAAAGAACATTGTAATTGCATATAGCTCAAGAGTTTACTTGCACAGTAGATGGTCTTTTTTAAGGGAAAGTGTTTGAATCTAGGACACAAATATTATATAATGATGTTGATTATTTCACATTCTATCCTCAGTAAAAGTAATAGTAGTCAGTTAAATAAATAATTATGATGTCAGAAAGACATGAGAAAAAAAATGGCAATATCTTAAAATCATCCATAAAGTCTGTTATATATCAAATGAGATTGGAATCATGCTACTTATCATAAAATTTGCATCTTCGCAATATGCTATTCCTTTCAGATAAAGTCAGAGTATTTTTTTTTTAATTATAGACCATTATCATTAATAGTGTGGGAAGAAAAATATCATGAAGTAAAAAAAAAATAATTGAAAGAGGAGTCATTCTACCTATTATTTCATCATTTTAAGAATCTGAATCCATCTTCTTTATTTTTTTCCCCTTAACTGTTATGAGTTCAAATGTTGGAGTTCTTGTTCTTCTCAAAACACAGCCGGTTTAGCTTAGAGCCCTCCGGATGTCTCCAAATCCAAAGGTTCTGTCCTTCAGCCTCTGCCTCTGCTTTCTTCAGCCTCCGACCAACACAGAGATGGAATGAATCTCTTGTCTCCTTTACTTGGGACTCGGCTAGCTTTCTGGTGAGTCTTTCAGACCAGCTTGGTCTCAGTGGGGGGCGTGCAGGAGCCCAGCCACCAACTACTGTGGTGTGAGATGAAGATGAATCTGGTTGTCCACTGAACTCTCCACTCGTAGCTTTATCCTCTGAAAACTCTTCGTCTGCCACCAGCCAGCCAAGTGGAATATATTCTGCCTTCTCTCAGAAAGAGGGCTTCTGGCATAATTCTGCTGAAATCCGTCAAAGTGCTCTCTGCACCAGAGTCGCTCCTCTCGAGTCCAGCTGAACTCTCCTCTGCGACCAGCCAGCCAAGAGGAAAAATATATTCTGGAATGGCTCTCTCGCCTTATATGTGAATCTTCTGAGAGAATGGGATTATGGGTTTTCTCCCATAGTGCTCTCTGGCCCAAAGAGCTTTAAGGGAGGTGTGAACTCCCTTGAAGTTAGAAAGTTTACTTTATGAAGCTGGCATACTTGTGGACTCCAATGAGTAAAGGTGTGAACACAAGCCTTGTATTAATTAGTTCTACTTAGTACCTTGTTTCAGGTTCTGCCCAAAACATCTTCTTGTAAGATTAGATCAACTCTAATTAGTTAGCAGTTAGTAAGGATTCCAACACTTAACTATTTGTAATCCTCAAGGTAAAGCTTTCAAAGTATAGTGGCATAGGGGCAGCTAGGTCAGATCAGAAGGATTTGAGTTCAAATTGGGTATCACACATTTAACATTTCCTAGCTGTCTAATTCTGGCCCAGTCACTTAACCACAATTGCCTCAGAAAAAAAAATGAAAACAAACAAACAAAGTTACTAAGCATACTGGATTGAAGTCTATTTCTCAACTATTGAAACATATCTAGAATATTCAATTTTATCTACAGATGACAAGTATGTTTCTGACTAAAAGTCAACACTCATACATGGTTAAAAAATACTTAAGAATTTTGGTCGTGAAAGGACCATTGTTGAATATCAACTGTTTTTCTTTTTTATATTATATGTTAAAAGGGCACCCAAGTTTTCTTTTAAATTCTAAATTTATTTGATTATTTATTTATGTTATATGATGTTTGCTCTTACAGCATTTTCTGACTACTTTCTGATTCTAAATGAATCTTGTTCATTCTGTAGCATACTCTCTTTTAAAATCATCTTTACAAATAATTTACAATGTTTTTGATATTTTTGATGTCAAAGGATTCAAAATGTAGTTAATTTCAGACATAGATAGATATATAGATGCACACCCTCATAGATTATGATATATAATTATGTGTGATTGCATGTATGGGGGGATTGCAATATAATGTTTTTTCTCAATGTCATGGATTGATATTATAATTTCACAATTTATAATTTTATATAAATTATACGTACAAATTACATATATATGCATATATATATAAATTATGTAATTTATATACCTTTATATAATTTGTAAATATTATAATTAATGTGATTTAGAGATTCATTTTTATCCAGTTGGTTTCTCCTGAGATTCGGCTCGTGCTTGCTTTGTGTTGAAAAACTGTAACTGTTGTCTAACAGTGATCATATAATTTCTAGCCCATTGTTAATACATGTTGTGTGATACAGTGCTATAAATCCATTTGAGGCCAAGAATCAATGTCACCATAAATTGTTCTTATTATTGTTGTTATTCAATCATTTCAATTATGTACAAGTCTTTGTGACCCCATTAAGGATTTTCTTGGCAAAAACATTGGTGTGATTTGCATTTATTTCTCTAGCTCATTTATAGATAATTAAACTGAGGCAAACAGGATTAAAATATCTGCCCAGGTCATACAGATAGTAGATATTTGATGCCATATTTGAACTCATGAAGATAAGTCTTCTTGGCTTTAGGCCCAGCACTTTGTCACTTAACTATCCATAAAATGTTTTAAGCAAAATATATTTATCTTTACTAAAATGACAAACAATGTTATGTATATGCTGTTTCATAGCCATATCCCATAGCTTTTGCTTCTTTAGCAATACCTTTTAAATATAAGTTGAAAAATCAAAATTTAAGTGCAATGTATTTATATTTAAATAAATGAAAAACCAAAGGGTAAAATCTCTTACAGTTGGAATAATTTTTACAAAGTTATTTTGGACAAAAGTATACTTGTAAGTGTTTAAGGACTCTGACAAAATTCAAGTATCAAGATTTTAATTTTATTTTGCATCATTATAATGTTCCCCATCATTTTTTAGTCTAGATAATTAACAAAATAATAAATCAAATCCTGATTTGTTAATTCCCAAAGTATATTCAAAGTGAACATTTAACAATTAGATATAGGAGCCAACTCCCAAATATGTCTCTGTTACTTTCCCTTTCTTTAAAATGATATTATGCTTTTAGAATAGTCATTCTAGTTTCCTCCTAAGCTTTCTTAAGCAAATAAAAAGATGTTTTCATGATTTGTAATTAGATTGTTGTCACTCTAGCATCTTTTTTTGGTAATTAATAAGACTAGATTCATTGCAGTGAACTGAAGACACAATTTGCCAGGATGACAGGTTACCAATTGGAAGTAAATGGCTAGTGCCTTGCCGGGGTGTGGTGATATAGCTCATAGTTAATTTTAGAGATTATATAAAGAACATAGTTGAAAGAGGTTATTAATGTATTGTGTATCAAAAGATCAAAAAGATTAAGTTCAATGGAGGATATCAAAAGACAAAAGGGAATAGAATGGACATCAGGACCCACTTTTGAAATGATATTTTTGTTCATGCATATTTCTTAGGTATATGTCTTTTCACTAGTGTACTACTCTAAGTGGGTGTTGACTTGTGTTCATTTATGCTGTGTGTATTTTGATAACAGTATATGTTAGTTTTGTAGGAGAGATACTTTTAGCTTTTTTCCCTCCTAAATAATTTTGATAAATACTTTTGCTTTGAGCAATAATTGTGTGAATGTAATGTCTATTAAAGTTGAATATCATGGTAAAAGCTCAGGAGGTAGATAGTTTGGGAATACAAATCCCCAAAGTAGCTTTGACTTGTAGTAATAGTACTCCAGTAAAGTTAGCCAGTAAATTAAGGGATGACAGAGAAAATATGATACAATTCCTTATCAAATATCCCCAATTATATCTTATCAGTTTAATTTCCTTATCTTTTAAACTTTTTTCTTTGAGGAAAATGAAACAAGTCCTACTTATCTTGAGTAGATAAGAGTAATCTGAGCATAACTTATAAGTATACATTTAAGAATTCTATTATAAACATTTTATTATATATCATGAGTTATTTTTTGTTATAAAGTACACATATTAATGTTTGGAGTTGCATTATTTTCTTGTCTCCAAGCTCAGCATTCACAACTGCCTACTACTTTGGCCATATAAGTGTTAATGACATTTAATTAAATTATTTGCCCCGATGCAAGGTTCTCAGGGTAAGTTTTCTGAAGTTTATTTCACATAATATTATTTATTTAAACTTGGAAAGAGTCATTGCAAATAGCACAAAAAGAGTGGTGATAATTGCATATGGTAGCTGAACTAAACAAACAATTTTAAAATGTTTATTTTCCAATTATTACTTTTGAAAAAAATCATAATTTATCTTCACACTGACGTAGCCTTTGATGTTTGTAAACAAACCAAAAAAAAAAAAAAAACTAAAAAGAATCATCTTATACTCAGCAATGTTTTACACATATTCATTCATATTATATGTATTTGTGTATGTATACATGTTCATATTTGTGTGTAGAGAGGATGTTGCCATATGATGTTTTATGGTACAATTGATTAGTTTTTGCTTCTCTCTCCAACTTTATTATTTTAATTTTTTAATAATAGCTTTTTATTTTTAAAATGTGAAAAGATTTTCCCCAAAATTTTCTCCCTCTTTTCCACGTTACATCCCTGGATAGCAAGTATTCCAGTACAGGTTAAACATGTGCAATTCTTCTAAACATATTTCCATATTTGTCATGTTGCACAAGAAAAATCAGAACAAAAAGGGAAAAGTGAAAAGGAAAAAGATGCAAATAACAAGATAAAAGGTGAAATTACTATATAATGATCCACACTCAGTCCCCAAAGTTCTCTCTCTCAATGCAGTTTGTGCTCTCCATCACAAGCTTATTAGAATTGATGAGTCACCTCACTGTTCAAAAGAGCCATGTCCATCACAATTGATCATCACATAATCTTGTTGTTTCTGTGTACAGTTTTCTCCTAGTTCTACTCACTACATTTAGTATCAGTTCATGTTAGTCTATCCAAGCCTTTCTGAAATCATTCTATTAGTCATTCTTATAGAACAATAATATTCCATTACAAACACATACCATCACTTATCCAACCATTTCCCAACTAATGGACATCCATTCACTTTTCAGTTCCATTCCAGGATAAAAAGGGCTCCTACAAACGTTTTTGCAAATGTGAGTTCTTTTCCCTTTTTATGATCTCTTTGGGATACAAACCCAAAATAGACACTGTTTGATCAAAGAGTATGAACAGATTGTTAGCCCTTTGGGCACTATCTCCAATTTTACTATGTGCAAATAACAGAAAGCATTTTTTTGTCGGTTGGCCCAATCATTTATCTGTTCTTTTTTTTTTTTTAACTTATTTATGTTTATTTTTCAAATCCAAATACTTTGTATCAAGTTTGATAATCAAAAAGCTTCCCCATGGAACTTACATGTGTTGCACATGAGAACGTGTTAAATGTCAAAATGGGAAATAATTGTAATTTCCTTGAGGAAAATGTAGCTTTACAAACTTTAATCCTATGCCCTCTCAGTACATTAGGCAGCATATTTAATTCAATTGAAGTTTCAGATCCACAGTTCATTGTATTAAATATATATATATATATATATATATATATATATATTTAATTCCTTATTATAATTTTAGAAAATCAACAATGTGTGTGGGTTTTGGAGAAAATTACATATTTTCAGTACTATTTGTTTTCTTGCAGACATATTTAGAGGAAGGATAACAAACAAAATAAGTAAAACAATTCAAATGTTATAAAAGATATTTTCATGTGTCTACCAAACTGGCCAGTACCTTAATAGAAATAAAGTCAGCTGCTATCATTACAATGAGAGCTCTCTAGGTTGTCACACTAATTTTGCTTATGATAACAATATTGTAAAGTGAAAAATCCAAACTTCTTTCAAATAACTAGTCTCATTTTCCAATCAAAACAACATTAAATAAACATCTTATTACATAATTATTCCATGTCATCATCTTAAGTTTTGAAGAAAGCCTGGAATTGTAAAAAGCAAAAGCTGAAGTAGCATCAGAACTCTGACTTTTCAGATGAAAGTGAGAGATTTAAGCAGTTGCTCATGATCGCACAAGACTGTCAGTTCTTCTGAAATTAGGTCTGGGCCTAATATTTTTATTCATGAGATGAAAGTATCTAAACTCTCTTTAACATATTATTTTAATCTAAAATATTTTACTTGAATTTTAATTTAAGGGAGAAAGATATATCCCTTTGAAAGAATTTTATATTATATACAGTCCCCAAATCTGTTTTCTCTGAAAGAAAAATAGTGATTATTTTGATCCTCTTATAATAATCTCTCTTTTAACCAATAAAATTATGTCTATAGAAGGTTCAATCAATAATTTACTGACGGGGGAAAAAGTAGGTCAGATTTCAAAACAAGTTTGCTTGTTTTTTTTTTTTTTTTCATGAATGATAAAGATATTTTATTACTATTTTAGAAGTAATCCAGATAAAAGGATTCTAGTTAATGTCAGAACTCAACAAAATTCAAAGTGATTACATAAATAAGAACATCTATTTTTGTAACCAGAAATATTAACATATTACAATAAAATTAATTGAGTTATTTTAAACTACAGAATGTGGATTACAGCATGTGAATCAGATTGATTGTTTCATAAAAAAAGAAATTGTTTTAACTAAAATAATGTTATATTCAAGATAATTGAAGTGACTTTGATTTAGTCATTATAATGTAATATTATTAATTAAAATTAAAGTTTAATGAGCATGTAATATAATATGGGATTACAAAAGGGGTCAAGCTCTATAAATATCTGAAACAATCTAAAGTAAACAAACATACTCACATGATGAGTTACAAGGATACCTGCGTTCTCATTTTAATTAGATAAAAACTGTACATGAACAATAGATTTTCTATGTATTCTCAGGTAAGTCATTCTCTTTATCTTCTGTTTCAGTTTCTCAGGAATAATGGGAAAATCAAATCTGTTTTTATTTCTTAAGATAGTTCTTGCATCTTTTTTTTTTTTTTTTGCACAGGTTGATTCAACTTCAGGGAAAGTCAATATAATGAATATGATAAAAACATAACATTTTAAGCTACATAATATTAACAGATGCAGAGAAGGCTTTTGATAAAGTCCCACAAAAACATAGTTTTATGCTCAAAAATACAAATAGTAGACTTAGAAGATTATTTTGGTATGATTGTTTGTATGTGTGTGCTTGTGTGTGCATGTGTTTAGGTATCTTGGTATTTATTGTTAATTGGTTCTAGAAAGCAAGACAAATGGTGAAAATGAGGAGTATGGAAGGAATTTTATTTCCATAATACTCTTCACTAAATTTCCCAAAAGGGCAAGTGGGGCTTTTCAGAGAATGAAGCCAGCCCAGTCCAGCCCAGTCAAGATCCTTCCTTCTTGACCTAACTCATTTTTTGAGAGGAAATTGACCTTTATACTACCTCACCCCAAACACATTTTGTCCAAAATTCCTTGATTAGGAGTGTTTGTATTTAGAGGAGGTGGGCTGGATGTGCAAGAAGAGTCTGTGATACTATACACTTTGTTTCCTGGGGCTCAAGTTTAACAGGAATCCTGGATCCTCCACCATTGCCACAACTTCAACTATTCTCACAGTGCTGCTATTCATACCACTTCCAGTGCTCCTGCTCTTGTTGCTTTTCATCCTTCTGAGTATGTAGACCCCTCCTTTGCCCTTCCTGTATTACCATTTTGTGATCCAGGAGATTATATTCTGCCAACACATAATCCTGCACTAACTATCCTGCAACATGACCTCTGACAAATTGCATCATGAGTCTCTTCTATTCTTCATAAGCTCAAAATTTTAATTTTAATTTCTCAAATTTTACTAGACTGCTTACTTCCTCCCAAGATACACTTGTGAATATATATGTATATGTATAAGATACAAAAAAAAAAAAAGAGCAAATGAACCTGATAGAACTACGAAGAAGCAGAAAAGAGAAATATGAATTTCAGAATTCTTTGATATGACATAATGGAAGTGACAATTTTTTTTCCGCCCAGTGTCACATTAGAAGAAGTCAATAAATTTTGATACCCAATATTTAAAATATATTTTCCAGTTACTGATATTTTATTCAAAACCATTTAAATGCAGAGTGGGAAGGTTTTAATAATTTTACAAATCTGATCAGAGTTTTCTAGTCTGACAAAAGTCACTGAAAAATACCTTCTACTAAAAGTAAATTAAGAGATGAGGATAAAATTGAAGTAATTGAAAGGAAAAAGGTTTAAAAGACTGGCTAATATTTGGCACTCTCAGGAAAAGACAGGGAAAACTAAAATTATTATATTTTTAGCATGTATCATATAAAATTTTCAACACCATGTCCAACATTAAAGAACGTGTAGAAATTTAAACCCACATAAACTAAAATAAGATTCATCAAAAACAAAACAAAACAAAAAAAGGTGGGGAAGCCATTAATAAAGTAAGTAAAATGAACATACAATAGTTATATAATGATTTATATTTTATTTCAACTGTTTTAGAAATAGGAAATATTTTAAATTAATTAAATTATACATTTATAATTATGCTAGATTGTTTTTTAATTCAGAGGATAAGACTTCTTTCTGAATTTATCATGGGTTAGTATTTTATTCTTTTAATAAAGCAGTTCAATGGACTTCTGATAAATTCTATAAACTAGGAGTAATAATACCTATATTACATATGTTATAAAGTTGTTTTCTTAAAAGTTATTTATATATATATGTATACAGACATACATGCATATATCTATGTATAAGCATAGTAATTATTTTTATGTATTCATAAGTATTCTATCACAGTTTCTCATCATGACATGGAAATGACCTTAAATTCTTGAGGTCACCAATTTTGAAAAATTTTGATTATGAATACAGATTACTCTTAATTTTTTTTCCCACTGAGGAATTGTTATTTAAATAACAGACACTTGAAAGTTATCTTCCAAATCAGAAAGACATCTGTAATTTGTTTCAGTGATTAGAAGACTGTATTGATGAAATCACACATATTGATGTTATTTTTTTAAATAAATATAAACTATAAGTTGCAATACCTGTTGGCCAAAGATAAAATTTTTATAATATTATAACTTTGTATATACTTAATAAGTTCCTTGTGGCCAAAAATTGTCTTAGACAGAAAAAATATTTCATCATGACCTTTTGTTAGTTCTGTCACTCTAAAATTTGATTTGAAACGTAAATTTTTTTGTTGTTGTTGTTTTGTGGGGATATGTTGGAAAAGTTCAGCAAGATTATGAAGGTACTAGATGTGGGAACATTGTGGAGGTCAGTTTGTTGAATCCCAAAGTAAGAGAGCAAAGTGAAAAAAGTGGGGACACGTATTTTTAATAAGCATGACTTACATAGTAACATGATGCCAAAAAACATTGAAAAAGAGATGTTTGAAAATTAGGTAGAGATCCAGGAGGCAGTAGTGCCACAAAAATCTACAGGGAAGAGATGCCAACGGGAAGATTATGATTCACAGTTTCAATGACTGAGCAGAGTCAAAAAAAGGATGAGAAATAATAAAAGTAATTATAGATGGCAATTAAAAGATTATTGGTAATTTTGGAGAAATTAATTAACATATGCACACTGAGGTTAGAAATCAGAATGCAGAAAAAGAAATAGAAAGACATTTTGACATGCATTGTATTCAATATTAAGAAGGATTTTAGCCATGAAAATGAAAAGAAATGTAGGATAATAAAAGGTGGATCAGTTGAGGGGTTTTTGAAGATGGAGGAGATAGAAGAATAGTCAGTGGGAAAGTAACCAACAAATCAGGAGACGTGGAAAATTAATTACAAGTAAATTATTACAGAAATGGCAATCTGCTGCAAAAGACAAGACTGAATTGAATAACTTGTGCATATAAAGGGCTTTGAGTCAATGAGAAGAAAAACCATTTTCATGTGGATCAGAAATGCAAGAAAATATAATGAGAGAAGCCAATTATATATTTTAATTTGAAAAGAGAGCTTTTTAGCAAATAACATCATATTTAAAGGGAATATGGATTGTTCTTCTCAGTCTAGATGGGGCAACATGGCAAACCCTGAAAACTTTGAAGTAAAAGAAAAAGTTTGAAAAACCCACTGTTATATGTTGGGTGGTGAATTGATTAGGGAGATGTAAAACAAATTGCTGCTATGAGGTTCATATGATAGAAATGAGTTAAAGTTGAGGGACTCAGAAGTGAGGTGTCTGAGGGAATGATCCACATATATGATGAAGTTTTAACTGTGAATTAGGCATTAAAATCGTTGTTGAAGAAAAGTGAGCATAAAAGGAGTCAGTAAGCAATGCTACTAGAATCATGAATGGGAGATAATGCTTACTGAACGATTTCAAAGAGGTGGATTACTAAATGGTTGTATTAAAGGTGATTTCTAGACATAAGTAATGAGAAATAGGTAAGTTTTCACTACCACTGCAGAGATTGTGGAAAAGAAAGAGCAGAGAAAGGAAGAGAATACTCTTGCAAACCATCTTCAATCAGTGTTCCACAGAAAGTAACCAGACTTTAGCCATTTGATCAGCTCTGGAGTCAGGCTTTCTTTTGGCTCTAATTTCCACTCGATTTCAAATCACTTCGTCTTCTGCTTCTGAACCTACAGCATGGGTTCTGGTCCAGCCTGGGTCCCTTTCCAGCTCTGGATCTAGCTTTTGACCTCTAGTTCACTTTGGGCTCAGCTCTAGGTAGTACATCAAGTACCGACCCTGAAACCATTACTAAATAGTTCTCCTGTTAACTTTGCCTGCTCAGGACTCAAGGTTTCTTGCTGTGACTGGCACGGGGTCCTTAACTGCTGGGTACCAGCTTTACTATGATCCGCTATGAGCTGCCAGCAAGCTGTACCCACCTACTATAAAGTACCCTGACTTTCAAAAATAACAACTGTATGGCTAGTCATCTGACTCCAGCTTTTTGTGCCTGACTCTGCAACAAGACTATGCCCACAGAACAGACAAAGACCAGTGTATCCAGACAGATGTGGACAATTACAATCACCCTTTCATTAGGACTGTGGACATAATAGTGGGAGATGAAGAGATCTATGAGGTATTTGCTGAGTTTTTTGACTGGATGATCCAAGAAAGACATAATGTCTATGATCTCTGAGCAAAGAAGCATATCACAAATGCCAGCAAGATTCGAGCTGGTCACTTTGATGAGAGGTAGATCTTACTCCAAAAGTCCAAACTGGTCTAAGCATTGAAGACGCAGTCTATACCCTGCATGTAAAAGAGCTGAGCGACAGGAGGTGGAACTGTCTGTAGAGGATGCCCTGAGAGGTTTGGGGTAATGTGGTTGGACTATATTCTCAACTCAGTGAGATGAAAGAGGCTGAACAATTTATTGATGACCACTTTCTATTTGAAAAGCCTGTATCTCCTGATCTGACATGAGCAGGAATGGCCCCAGACTGGCCAGAAATCTGACAGAACAATGAAAAAAGATCCTTGATCTGGGTGAATGAGAAGGATCCTACACAGGTCATTTCAAAGGAAAAGATTGGCAACATGGGGGGAAAAAATGTTGGAAAGATTCTGTGAGGGTTGAAGGAGATATAAGCCAAGAATGTGGCTGGAAGTTCTTGTGAAATGCAGTTTGGGTCACATTCTGACTTGTCCTTCTAATTTGGAAACTGGACTTCCAACAGGCATGCGTGCCAAACTACCCCTGTTAAGCAAATTAGAAAACCTAAGGCAACAAAAACCAGGAAATGGTAGCGTTGACAGCAGCCACAGGCAACACTTTTGACATTTCTAACTTGGATCAGCTAGGAAAATCAGAAGTGGAGCTTGTGCAGTTTGTTCTTGATGGGGTCAATTACTGATTGATTATGAAGAGCAGTTAGAGTACAAAATATTCATGTGCCTGCACCCATTGTCAACCCCAAGAAAGAGCTTTCCAATTACTCATAGGTCTTTTCAAGCTGTCAGTCAATTGCTCAGTGAATACCTTCTCCAGCCAGGTGAATCTAACCTTGACTCAATAAAACCTTCCTTCCTACTCCCCTCCTTCTTTCCTTCCTTCCCTCCTTCCCTTCTTCTTTCCTTCCTTCCTTCCTTCTTTCCTTCTTTCCCTTCTTCCTTCCTTCCTTCCTTCCTTCCTTCCTTCCTTCCTTTCTTCCTTCCTTCCTTCCTTCCTTCCTTCCTTCCTTCCTTCCTTCCTTTTCCTATCTTTCTTTTTTATCTTTTTTTTTCTCTTTTCTATATTTTAATAAAATATAGCTTCAACTAAAAAGACTATACATACGGGAATCATGTTTCACAAAAATAGCAGTATTTGTTTAAATTGCTTTTGATTTTTCATCAAGACAGGTTATTTCCTTAGTTAAGGAACTCTTATTTAAATTTTTCCCCTTACAGAGACATATTTTGTGATGACCACATATTTAAAATCAGCCGGAGTCAGGAATTCAGGTTAAGGGAAAAATCTTCAATCTTTATTCTCAGTAGAGAGAATTCTCAGTAGAAGTGAAGAAGGATTGCGATAGCAATATGGGCAGCTGTGACAGGAAGCCAGCTAGCAGAGGGGGATCTGAGATGAAGGGCCTTCACGATAGCAGTACAAGCAGCTGTGTCAAGACGCCAGCCAGCAGTCTCCCTTTCCGCTTCCCTTTCCACTCCCCTACCTCCACTCACCAAAATCGTCATTTCCTATACAACACATCAGGACTTGCACAAAGAGTGGGTGAGGGCCATTATTTCTCCAAGTATATATATTAATGGAGTATGGTCTAATTACTATTTAGCCTCACGTATTTGGGACCTCAGTGAATCAACTCAAGCCTCAGCCCATTACATCTCCAGCTTTCTTTTGTTTTAGAACACAGGTGGGCATGCCATCCCTGACTCCTCAGGGAAGTCAGAGCCCCCAAGGGGAGTTGATCACACCCTCCCTGACTTATCAGGAAAGGAGGTGAAAGCACTGAAAAGGAGGTGATCATGACCCCCCTGACTTCTCAGGAAGGGAGGTGAAAGCACTAAAAAGGAGATAATCACGCCCTCCCTGACATCTCAGGAAGGGAGATGAAAAGCACCAAAGGGAAATGGGGGTTGCTAGTGGGTCTCTGGGCTGAAGGGTCCTATTAGAAATAGGTATGCACAAACACATAAGCATGGGAGATATTACACAAGCACATAGTAATAATTCAGAGGCTATTAGTGATGACTGTCCATTCATATCTTTTATAAGGCTCAGCTAAGTTAAAGCTGGTCACTGAAAAGGCAAATCTTTTCATATCCTCCTTATCCAGAGGAATGGAATAGAAACAATCCTTGATGTCTATAACCCAAAGAGGCCATTCTCTAGGAAGCTGAGTAGGAGATGGAAGTCCAGGCTGAAGAGTTCCCATAATTTCCATCTGTTTATTCACTTTTCTTAAATCAGTGAGCATCCTCCATTTTTCAGATTTCTTTTTTACAATGAACCCTGGGGAATTCCTAGGACTTAGAGAAGGCTGTAAGTGCCCTTGTTCAAGCTGCTCCTGTACTGTATTTAATAAGGCCTGAATTTTATCGCTACCTAAGGGTCACTGTTCTATCCACACTAGTGTATCAGTTTTCCATTGGATAGTAACAGGTGAAAGTGTTGGCGGTCCTTCAACAGCAGCCCTGCTTAAAACCGAAGTACTCATTTTTAACCCTAATTGCTGTAAAATGTCTCTTCCCCACAGATTGATGGGTACTTTTTCAATTATAAAAGGACTAAAAGCTCCTGTTTTGCCTTCAAAAGTCCATCTCATAGGGGGAGCACTAACTTCAGCTGCTATTGATCCTCCTACTCCAGGCATGTAGGTGTCTGCTTTAATCTTTGGCCAGTGACTGGGCCAATTGGCACCTCTAATGACTGTACAATCTGCACCTGTGTCTACCAATCCATCTAATGGTAGGCCATTTATATAGATTTTAAGCATAGGTCAGTCAGCTGTTACAACTGTTGTCCAGTATATTCCTGGATTTTGTGGTCCGGAGTCAGAATCTGGGCAACTATCACCAGGTTGCTTATTAGGATTCTGTATGAGTAAACCTGATGCTACTACTTCTCCTGGGTGATGTCACACATTGTCTACATGTATTAGTGACTGGGATATTATCTACACATTGCCCAGTTTCCCACATCAGTGTGTGGATGGACACTGTTTTGTAGGTACAAAGAGGAGGTGAAATGGTCAAGTCTACTGTGCCTGGAGGCAAGGGATCCATAGGCTGGAGAGGAACAGATTTCACCTTTCCATGAGGTATCTCACTTGTCCCAACTGCATACAGCTCTATTCTCCCCAACTGTAATTCCTTTCTCCCATCAGGTTACTTCCTGGCTGGTTGATTGTATAATCCCCTTCTCCCATCATGTGGCTTTCTGGCATGATTTCATATCTGGGTACTGGACTTCTAGGCACTCTTTGGGTGCACCATTGGCTGCCATCATACCCCAAGTGTTTTGTTTTGTTTTTTTTTTGCCTTGGGCCCTGGGGCTGGGCCCCTCATCCTGTTTCCCTGAATCTGTCTATATTCTGAGGCCCAATGGAAGCCTCTGTTGCATTTTGGACATGGGGCATTGGGTCTTGTTCTCCCACCCTATTTTCTCATTCTGTCTCTATACCAGCATTGAGCTTTCAGATGCCCTACTTTTCCACACTGAAAGCATCTATGATTCTCTCTGGAAGTCCCTTGCCAGGAGGGACTCTGTCTTCCCATGTTGGGATCTTGGGAAGTCTGCATCATAACCTGGCTATAAAAAGCATTTGTGCCCACTGTGGCACAGCGTCTTATGAGCTCCTTTAAAGGAGCATCCTTGTGCAGTCCTAGTATAATTCTTCTGCAAACCTCATTAGCATTTTCCTTAGCATGTTACCTTATCAAAATGTCTGTTATTACATTTTCCCCATTTGTTCTTGTGATAGCTGTCTGCAAATGTCCCACAAAGTCAGCAAAGGGTTCATTTGGCCCTTGTGTTATTTTTGTGAAGGCCCCACCCTTGTCATCTTTATTGTGGAGAGAAGCCCACGCTTTGATAGCATTAGCAGCAATTTGCTCCTATGCTGCTAGAGAATAATTAATCTGTACTGGGATGTCTGCATAGGGACCTACACCTGTTAGTAGGTCACAAGTGATTGCAGCATGAACTCCACTTTGAATATTTTGTTGGGCTTGTATCCTACAGAGCTCCCTATATTCAGAAAGCCACAAGTAGTTTTGTCCAGGTTCTAGACATATCCTTGCTATAGATTTCCAGTCATTAGGGGTCAAGATTTCAAAAGCCAAATTCATCTTAACATAAGCTGATGTAGCCCCATAAAGAGTGCAAGCTTTTTTTAGGTCTTTGAGGATTTCTATATCAAAAGGACCATATCTTCTACTTTCTTGACCTGAAGAATTAAACTATTGAATTACAGGAAAAATGTGGTGTTGAAATCCCAATACATTTCTCCCTTCCGTTTTGGCCTTAATTAGTCCCTTTTGCAATCTAGTCATAGGAGCGGCTGGATGCTAGTGGGGAGGTGCTGGTGCTGTCACTGCCCCCCACCCTCCACCCCCACTATTCCTCCTCCCTCCATCCCGGAGGGTGGAGTTGATGGAGAGGAGTCAATTACCTGCTCCTTAGGTGGGGCTGAAGCTGCCTCAGATTCACCCCACCCTTGAGCCTCACTTAAGTCTCCATGCCCTGTAGGGATATGGTCATTAATCTGTTCTTTGTCTTCCTCCTTTATCTCAGGCTTCCCCATTTGGCTATTCCTAGAGTTTTTTTTTTTCCTTTTCTTCTATAATTTATAAGGTATCTTAAGGCCAACTGTATTATATTGTATAAATAGAATGCCTAGATGGAAATTGAATGAGGACCATTTTCATTGTAATATGCCGAGAGCTGTTGACCAATCAATGTCCAATTATCTGGAGAGATTTGCTCTTCCTCTAAGAACCAAAGGGAGATACGTTTTAATGTACCAAGAAGTCTAGCTGTCTGTTCCCAAGTTATAAGTAGCCCTTGATCTTCTATCAGCCTAAGCAGGCTTTCTATAGCGGCACTCCTGGGTGGGGGTGGGGGTGGAGGGGTTTGGGTGGGGGATGGAGGGGTTGTGGTGGGGGATGGAGGGATTGTAGTGGGGGATGGAGAATCTTTAGTTAGGATCTGTCTCATTTCAGCCAAAAAAGGTTACTAGTTTAGTCTATTATACTCACTTAAGTTCCTGGTCATTGGAGACTTCTTCAGTGAAAGTTGGGTCCTTGGTTCCCATGCTTGGGCGCCAAGTGTGATGATGGCGTATTTAAAATCAGTCGGTGTCAGGAATTCAGGTTAAGGGAAAAATCTTCAATCTTTATTCTCAGTGGAGAGAATTCTCAGTAGAGGTGAAGAAGGATTGTAATAGCAATATGGGCAGTTGCGACAGGAAGCCAGCTAGCAGAGGGGGATCTGAGGTGAAGGGCCTTTGCTATAGCAGTGTGAGAAACTGTGTCAAGAGCCAGCCAGCAGTCTCTCCCTCCACTTCCCTTTCCACTCCCCTGCCTCCACCCACCAAAATCGTCATTTCCTATACAACACATCAGAACTTGCACAAAGAGTGGGCAGGGGCCATTCTTTCTCCAAGCATATATATTAATAGAGTATGGTCCAATTACTCTTTAGCCTCACATGCTTGGTACCTCAGTGCATCAACTCGAGCCTCAGCCCATTACAATATTTTATTAAAAACATGTATGCAAGTATAAATCTAAAGAATTGTCTAGTATATTGATTATTTTGTTGACTTTCCCTGAATCAAATTCTATGTGTCACAGATAGGATTTGAACAAATATTTTCCTCATTTTGAGTCTGCTCTTTGTAACCTATAATGCTCTTTCACTGTCAATTAACGTATGCCTAATATCTTACAAAAGTAAACATATATTTTCAATGAAGGCAGCAAACAGGTACATGGATAAGATTATTAAACCCAAATAAATGTTTTCTCAAACTTAAATTACTTCTACTTTTCTCATACACTGCTCACATACTACTAATGTTCTTTTCTGGATGGTTCACAGGTTAAAAATCATTGAAAATAATGTTTCCATTTTGCTTGCTGCAATGGATTTAGAATGAAGATTAGTTATATATTTAAATATAATAGCAAAAACTCCTTCACCTTGCCAAATGAATTAAGTCCCCCAAATTTGTCTTGTATTGTCAGTGAAGTTGTATGTCTATTAAAATATAAGAACATTCTATAATAATCCCATAAAATTTCATACTTAATAACATGAAATTGTTTAGGTAAAGAAGCACATATAAAATCAAATGATATTAGTGAACATGTTTATCTCTCTCCCTCAAGAAAAAAAAAAAAAAACACTTTTTATATCTCTATGTAGCATATAAAGTAGTTTGCCTTATGTGATATAGCAGTGTTTTAAAAATGAAAGCATGAAGGACACAAAGGAGACCAGATGTATGGGACCAAATTATCCTGATCACTCTTGTGTGCAGAGACTAGTTGGAATTCCTACTATGATTTAATTAGTCATACTCAGTGGGGATGTCACTACATCATAATAATAGAAATCTATCTATGTAGTGCACAATGTCAAAAGTTAAAGTTCTACTTTCATGTTAGTATTGACTACAAAGATGTATTTTGTTTACTAAGGGTAATTATTATCTCTGACTTAATATATTGCTAAAAAAAAAAAAGAACTAACAAAGTAAAGAGAGAAAGAGCCTGAAGGAAATAAAATAAGTAACAAGTAACTCAACTGGAATTTTAAAAAATTTGCTCATGAGTCTAAGTTGACAAGAGACTGAAATCTCATGTTTTCAAAGATGCTTCTTTTGCATAAAATAGAATAGCACCAACTTCTTTTATTTCTTTATTTTTCCACTATTTCTATTAAAATAATTTTATTACATGGGGTTTTTAAGTATCCTTTTACACTTTAGTGATATCCAAAAAATGTCAAATTCTGATAGTAAAATGAGGGAGAAAAATATACTTCTAAAACTTTGAGTTCCAGATTGTCTTCTCTTTTTACCTTTGCAAATGTATGCAATTCAATATAGGTTATACATATGTAGTCACACAAAATATTTGCATATTAGTTAAGATGTAAAAGAAAACAGATTCCCCCTCCCCCCACCAAAAAAAAAAAAAACACTCAAGTATATCAACTCATGAAAGTCTTTCCATATGTTTTTGAGAGCATCTTGCTTATCATTTCTTATAGGACAACAATATTCCATCATAATCATATACCACAAATTTATTTAGTGATTTCCCAATTGATGGACATCTGCTCAGTTTTCAGTTTCTTATTTTTATAAATTTGACTCCGTTCTTAATTTTTTGGAGAAATGAGGCCTTTATTAAAGAAATTTATTATTGTACATCTCTTTATACATATATGAATATATGTATATGTATACATGTGTATTATTATTATTATGTATTACAACTATCATCTTCCCATATAAAAGCTAAATAATTTAACCTTATTAAGTCCCTATTATTTCCCTTTTCTGTGTACTTATTTAGGCTTCTCTGCAATCTTCTATTTGAAAGTCAAATATTCTATTTAGCTCTTGTCTTTTTATCAAGAATGCTTGAAAATCTTCTATTCCATCAAATATCCATTTTTATCCCTGAATGATTTCACAGAGTTTTGATCTGTAGATGATTCTTGGTTGTGACCATAGCAACTTTTCTCTTTACAGTATCAAATTTCAACTCCTCTATTTCTCTAATGAAAAATGTGCTAAATCTTGTGTTTTCATATCTGTGGTTCCATGATTTTTGGATTGTTTCTTTCTGACTACTAGAAATATTTTCTTCTTGACCCAAGAGTTCTTACATTTGGCTATCATATTTCTGGAGTTTTCATTTGGGAATCTCCTTCAGGAGGTGATTGGTGGATTCTTTCAAAGTTTCTTTTACTCTGAGTTTCAAGAATATCAGAGCAATTGGACTGGATAATTTCTTGAAAGGTGATATCAAGTCCACTTTTCCTCCTCCTCCTTTGCTTTCTCTTCTTCCTCTTCCCTCCTCCTCTATCGCCTCCCCTTCTCCTCCTCCTCCTTTTCCTCTTTAACTCTCTATCAGGATTTCTCTGCTCGAGTATTTCTCTGATAGACCCTTACTTCTCTGTTAGGACCTTGCTACTATGGAAGTCAAGCTGCAAATAGGTGCCAATAAAAACTTTGTTTTTTCCACTCAAACATTTCATGTTCATAATTTTTTCTACCCTTTTGATGAAAATGAATCATTCTCTTTTCCTTTCTTGTTTTCTCTCTTTTTCTCTCTCCTGCACGATTTCTCTCCTCTGACTTGCTTTGTCTTTTTCTTTTCCTCTCTCTCCTGAAATTTGTGGGTAGTCAAAGTTTCTGTTCACATACTTACAATGCACATGCATATACATGTACACATATATACTCATATACTTCTAAACATGAATACTGAATTCAAAAAAATTCTTAAAAGTCATTGTAATCTAAACATGAGAATGCAAATTTTGACATCTTTCCAAACTTCAATTTTTTTTTACATAACTGGCTTATCAAATATGTTTGTTGAGATATCCTTTTTGGGTATAATTGTGTTGCTGTTGTGTGCACACAGGCACACACACACATCCTTTTCTGATGTTCCACATCATATTCAATAATCAAGATTATTTTTGAGTGGTAAATTCTGGGAAAATACTATTTAATATTGTATTAGAAATGCTAGCTTTGGCAATAAGAGTTGAGAAAGAGATTAAAGGAATAAGAATAGGCAATGAGGAAACCAAATTATCACTCTTTGCTGATGATATGATGGTATACTTAGAGAACCCCAGAGATTCTACTAAAAAGTTATTAGAAACAATCCACACCTTTAACAAAGTTGCAGGATACAAAATAAACCCACTTAAGTCATCAGCATTCTTATATATTACTAACAAAACCCAACAGTTAAGGTACAAAGAGAAATTCCATTTAAAATAATTACTAATTGTATAAAATATTTAGGAATCTATCTGCCAAGAGAAAATCAGAAACTTTATGAGCCAACTACAAAACACTTTCCACACCACCAACTGGAAAACATATTAAATGCTCTTGGATTGGGCAAGCAAATATAATAAATATGACAATACTACCTAAACTAATCTATTTATTTAGCGCTATACCAATCAGACTCCAAAAAAACTATTTTGATAACCTAGAAAAAAATAACAACAAAGTTCAAATAGAAAAACAAAAGGTAAAGAATTTCAAGGGAATTAATGAAAAAAAAATCAAATGATGGTGGCCTAGCTATACCAGATCAAAAATTATATTATAAAGCAGCGGTTAATAAAACCATCTGGTGGCTAAGAATTAGACTAGTTGAGCAGTGGAATAGGTTAGCTTCAAAGGACAAAACAGCCAAAAACTTTAATAATCTAGTGTTTGACAAACCCAAAGACCCCAGTTTTGGCGATAAGAATGTATTATTTGACAAAAATTGCTGGGAAAATTGGAAATTAGTGTGGCAGAAACTAGGCATTGACTCACACTGTACACCAAAATAAAGTCAAAATGCGCTCATGCTCTAGACATAAAGAATGAGATTATAAATAAATTGGCAGAGCATAGGATAGGTTACCTCTCATACCCATGGAAGAGGAAGGAATTTATGACCAAAGAAGAACTAGAAATGGCTACTGACTACAAAATAGAAAATTTTGATTATATCAAATTGAAAAGTTTTTGTACAAACAAAAGTAATGCAGACAAGATTAGAAGGGAAACAATGAACTGGAAAAATATTTTTACCGTCAAAGGTTCTGATAAAGGCCTCATTTCCTAAATATATATAAAATTGATTCTAATTTATAAGAAATCAAGCCGTTCTCCAATTGATAAATGGTCAAAGGATATGAACAGACAATTCTCAGATGAAGAAATTAAAACTATTTATAGCCATATGAAAATATGTCCAAATCATTATTAATCAGAGAAATAAAAATTAAGACAATTCTGAGATACCATTACATACCTGTCAGATTGGCTAGAATGACAGGGAAAGACAATGTGGAATGTTGGAGGGGATGTGGGAAAACCCCTGTTGCATTGTTGGTGAAATTGTGAACACATCCAGCCATTCTGGGGGCAATTTGAAACTATGTTCAAAAAGTTATCAAACTGTGCATACCCTTTGATCCAGCAGTGTTTCTATTGGGCTTATATCCCAAAGAGAGACTAAAGAAGGGAAAGGGACCTGTATGTGCCAAAATGTTTGTGGCAGCCCTGTTTGTAGTGGCTAGAAGCTGGAAAATGAATGGATATCCATCAATTGGAGAATGGTTGAATAAATTGTGGTATATGAACATTATGGAATATTATTGTTTTGTAAGAAATGACCAGCAGTGTTAGGAGTTCAAATGTTGGAATTCTTGTTCTTCTCAAAACACAGCCGGTTTAGCTTAGGGCCCTCCGAATATCTCCAAATTCAAAGGTTCTGTCCGTTAGCCTCTGCCTCTGCTTTTTTCTGCCTCCAACCAGCACAAAGATGGAATGAATCTCTTGTCTCCTTCACTTGGGGCTCGGCTAGCTTTCTGGAGAGTCTTTCAGACCAGCTTGGTCTCAGTGAGGGGCGTGCAGGAGCCCAGCCACCTACCACAGTGGTGTGAGATGAAGATGAATCTGGTTGTCCACTGAACTCTCACTCGTAGCTTTATCCTCTGAAAGCTCTTCGTCTGCCACCAGCCAGCCAAGTGGAAAAAAATGTATTCTCTCTTGCCTTGCCGCGGAGAGAGGGCTTCTGGCGTAACTCCACTGAAATCTGACCGAGAGCCCCTGTCTGTTTCTTTTATCCAAGAGGGAGGAATTGTGGGATATGAGAGAGAGGGATTATGGGTTTTCTCCCATAGTGCTCTCTGGCCCAAAGAGCTTTAAGGGAGGTGTGGACTCCCTTGAAGTTTGAAAGTTTACTTTGTGAAGCTAGCATACTTGTGGACTCCAATGAGTAAAGGTGTGAACACAAGCCTTGTATTAATTAGTTCTACTTAGTACCTTGTTTCAGGTTCTGGCCAAAATCTTCTTGTAAGATTAGATCAACTCTAATTAGTTAGCAGTTAGTAAGGATTCCAACACAGCAGGATGAATACAAAGAAGACTGGTGAGACTTACATGAACAGATGCAAAGTGAAATGAGTAAAACCAGGAGATCATTATATACCTCAACAACGATAATGTTTAAGGATGTATTCTGATGGAAGTGGATTTTTTTTTGACAAAGAGATCTAACTCAGTTTCAATGGATCAAAGATGGATAGAAGCAGCTACACTCAAAGAAAGAACACTGGGAAATGAATACAAACTGCTTTAATTTTTATTTTTCTTCCTGGATTATTTATACTTTCTGAATCCAATTCTCCCTGTGCAACAAGAGAACTGTTCAGTTCTGCACACATATATTGTATCTAGGATATACTGTAACCTATTTAACATATATAGGACTGCTTGCCATCTTGGGGAGTGGGTAGAGGGAAGGAGGAGAAAAATCAGAACAGAAGTGAGTGCAAGGGATAATGTTGTAAAAAATTATCCTGGCATGTCTTCTGTCAATAAAAAATTTATTTAAAAAAAAAAAGAAGAACTATTTGGTACTTCAGGGTGAACATGAACTAGTGAAAAATCAAAAATTGTGGCAGAACAAAGGGTCTCCTGATACAACCCAAGAAGGATTTGGTGATTACAGAGGCAGTAGGGCAAAGATGCTGCAGGCTGTCAGCACTTACAAGCTGCGGGAATTCTTAGTTTGGGATTCCAGGTCAGGTCAGAGGAAAGAGCTGAAGTTTACTTAGAAGCACCCTATGATTAGGGAAGCTTACACTAATATATTTTATTTTAAAATTAAAATTAAATTATTTTTAATAAAAGTAATAAAAAATAAAATTAAAAAATGAAATGCAAAGAAGAATGAATCCAACCATAGAAACTTAATTATGAAAACAGTAAGGAAGTTAAGGAGCACAATTAAAGCAAGAGTCTGCGAGTTTAGTAATCTGTGTATGCAGGGGGAGGTGTGTTTATGTATTTATGTATGTGTATGTTATATGTATGTATATTTTTACATAGCTATACATTATGCTTCTTAACTACAGCCTATTTGGGAATTGTGAGAGGGAATAAAATGGGCAAAAAAAAAGTTTATAGCAGAGAACAAAAGTACAATTTACAAGGAATTAAGGAAAAGATGGACATGCATGAATATATTTTTTGAATTCCTTTTCTGTTTTTCTTATTCTGTTTCTTTTAAATAAAATAAATAAAAATAACTAAGTTTGGCAACTCCTGTCAGAATTTATCTTTTCATTGATAGGTTTCTCAAGGTCACCTTTAAGCTATGAAAACAAAATAAAATGTCAGGATTCCAAATTATGTAAATTATTAAATAGATGTCACTAGAATTCCATTGTCATATTATAAACATGTTTTTGTAGCTATAATTTTGGAATAATATTAAGCAAAGATATGAGTTATATGAGAAATGAAAAAAAATTTATTTCTTTCTGTTTTTGTTCTCCTTCAAATTTTGCACATGATGACAGAACATATGGAAGATTTTTCTACTTGCAGGCATCTGCTCAGTCCATCAACAAGTATTTATTAAGCACCAACTATTGCTAAGTATTGTGGAATTGTTAGAAATGCAAAGAAAGACAAAAAAAGATTCTGTTCTCAAGAAACTTAAAATCTAATAAATGCCAAAGCTACATAGACATGAGGATTAATGTCACATGCTTGTATCTCTGCATCCAAGCATGGTTTAATGGATCTTTCTTTACTAAACTAAATTTTTTGTTTAATCCCATCAAATCTCAGGGTTAAAGTTATATTTCATAAAATTGGCATCATTAATTGACAAATTTCCTTTTGGGTTCTTATACTAAAGGTTAAATTTACTTTAAATGAATCTTCTTCACTCTGAAACAACTGGATTAGGGATCAGCTTCTACTGGATATTTAATCACATTACATTTCCAATTTTCTTTTTCATCAATTCACTAATCTTCACCTTTTTTTGTGTTACATAAAGTAAAACCAATAATCCAATTATATAATTGTAAATGTCAAGTTAGAAAACTATCAAGAAAGAATCTGATCAGAAATGAGAGTTGGTTGCTTTTAAATATAAAAATGGAAATAATTCAATATATAGTTTTTGACACTTTTCTGACAGAAAATTATCTATTTTTTTCTTAACTCATTGTTTAATGAATTAAGTTTGTAACAGAAGAACCAATTTATAATGAATATGGAGATTTTCCTAAAAATAGAAAATTATTGAGTATGAGTTTGGCATAATTTGGAAACTCAAATAGGAAGTTTAATTACAAATGATGGTATTAGTGGGTATTATTCATT
Source organism: Antechinus flavipes (assembly GCF_016432865.1). Classification (NCBI taxonomy): domain Eukaryota; kingdom Metazoa; phylum Chordata; class Mammalia; order Dasyuromorphia; family Dasyuridae; genus Antechinus; species Antechinus flavipes. The sequence goes on along the minus strand of NC_067400.1, from coordinate 128,385,628 downwards.
GATATTTAAAGAAACTTTAAGATTATGTAACAGAACATTCGACTTCTGAAAGGATTAATAACACAGTGAACTAACTAGAGAGCTTTATGTGACAAAATCACCAATGAAACTTAGGTCATGTCCTATTTGCTTGAGGAAATAAAGACATGTTTTGTTCCTTAACTGTTAATACAAGATATAAATTTCATAATCTGTATAATGTGTTGTAAACTGGCGCTTGCAAAGAGATGTGTTGGACAGGATTTCAGTATAATGCTTCTCCCCTATGATTGAGGAAGAGATGTTATAAATTGATACTGAGATAACAAGATTCCTATCTATGTCAGAAATTTTTATCAATATTGCTATCATTACCCTAAGAAATATGTTCATTACCAATTGAGTATATATGCTTGAAATTGCTTTCTAATTAATCTTTCTTCTCTTTTCCCTTTCACTAAGTTAATCTCAGAATTGCCATATTAATCTTCCATTCATTTTAATAGGTTTGATCATGTCTCTACTCTTGTCAGTTGACATTCAATGATGATATCCTTTTTAGTAAACTACTGATTACTTTGCCTGACATTTTTTTGTCCTGCATAACTTATTACCCTTCCAATTTCTTTTTCCCTCTCCTTGTCACTCTGCTAAATTTATTCTAAAATCTAATCAACTTATTATTTTACTCAGTTCTCCAAAACTACCTTTGATTCTCTTGTCTCTATGGTTTTATTCATGTTTATCACTAAGAATATAATGTAATCATTCCCTGTTTTAAGTTTTAAGTTATCAATATATTAAAAATACGTAGCTGAGTAATGACTGTGTAATATAAAAAGACTTAGAATGCCTCTACTTCAGGAGATTTATGAGAAGGCAGGTAAGAATCATACAAAATGAGAAAGCATAGCTAAGTTGTGATTAATGTCATGGGAAAAGGGGATGATTAACATATAAATGAACCACATATCTATGGAGCATGGATTATTGAAATATTAAGTCATGGTTTCATGTTAATTTTTCTTACTCCTTTTCCCCACTAATAAGAAACTGTAAGCTCCAACATGGAAAGGTTCTTCTTCTCATCTAAATTTAGTAACTCCACTCTCAGAACAACATTCTATACATAATTACTACTCTATATTTGTTGAAAAGAATCTAATTGGTGAATTTTTTATAGTACATCATTTTTATCAACAAGTTTGAAGTGGTATTTGAAAATAATAATAATATCAAGGGGAAAGATCCATGTTAGATTCCATAATATCCAGAAAAAGAAATGTAGAGCTGAAGAATGTATATTTTAAAATGTTAAATTTTTAAATTAAAAATTTTAATGCTCAAAAATATGGTACATATGATCTCTTGGCTAAAGATTAAGAATAAAAAGGAAAACATGTTTAGGAAGAACAGAAAGCATATAAAAGGTGATTTAAAAAAAAAATCTCCCAATTTTCTTTAATAAATTCAATGAGAAAAGAAAGGTGTCAAACAAGATAATATTAATGTGAAGGATTTATTGCAAGATTGGTATGTAAAAGTTTATGATTAAGACTAAGTACACTTTACCTCAAAATATCAGGAAATTAACCAAATTATTAAATCTATTAACAAGAATTTGTACTTCTTTATTTTGTAGCATGAGTATGAAAATATGAAAAATTACGGAAAAGGAAATGTATCATTGTAAGGAAAATATCACAGAAAAATCTTAACATATTATTGAGCAAAAACAAAAAGAAAAAACCCAACAAACTTAATGGATTGAAGAAAATGAAGAGGTATCAAAAATGTGTGTAAAAATCTTGTGAAAAATTGGATAGTATTTCAGTAACCACATTTATTTGTATGGCAATTAATAAATCAATTACAAAATCATCAAAATGGCAGAACATACACAGTGAGATAGATATTTGTGTTTGTGTTTAAATTAGCAAAATATATGAGCAACAAAAATGAGGACTAGATGTGTGGTCAAGTCATATATAGCACATATCTTAATCTCCTAGACAAGTTTTAATTTCACTCTACCAGGCAAGATACTTTGAAGGTACAATGATCTTTGAAGATAAACATATTTTATAAATTAAAACTTAATGTTTATTCTTCAGCCATGCAATGGTAAGCACTACTTTAATTCCACTCATGTGAATAAAAAGTTATCAAAGAGTTCTGTTGTGGGAAGCAGTAGATCTTCAGATGATTTTTTTTCTCAATATAGATAGTTTTGGAATTTTGAAAAATATACAAAATATTTTCATCAAAACCTGAAAATCAAAAATATCAGCCATACAATATTTAAACCATCTTAAAAGACACTTATAACATTGCTTCATAATCTGTAAAACAATGTTGAATATTTGTCAGAATTGATAAGGAAAACTTATGCTAAGCCATATGAACCACCGAAGAGTGTATTTTTTTATTTTTATTTTTTATTATGACAGCAAACAGAAAAAGCTAATGCACTTTTATATTTTGTGAAAATAATTTTAAAATAAATTACCAAAGATGTATAATAAAGAGTGAATCATTTAAAAGATATTGAAGGCCTTATTCTTAAAAGTGGAGGAGTTCAATAAGTATTAAATGAATGGTTATGCCTAATGCAAGTCTTTTCTGCTTCTGCTACATAAGATATAAAAAAAATGTTGCAATGTAAGTAAAACACTGCAGGAAAAAAGAGAATAATAAAAATATCCTGCCATAATATATCCAAGAATATGATTATCTGGACCTGATGTCACAGGCCAAATGCACATATCTGCATACACACACATAATAAATTTATTTAAGTACATGTCCCTCCAAAAAAAAAAAGTATTCATTTAAACAATAGCTTAAACAGGTAAGAAAGAGGAATAACGATGTAAAATCATCACACTTCCCACAAGTTACACTTTTTTTGAATAAAATTCTATTATGCCCTTACCCTCATTAGCATCTCCCCATCTCTGAAACTTCCTTTTGCTTGTTTTCCTCCCCCTTAAATTGTAAACTTCTTGAAATGAAGAATTGTGATGACCGTGTTAGTACCCTGGATACCTTACAATCACCTGGAGTCAAGATAAGCAAAAGTCCTTAGTCTTTATTCTTGGTCTTTAGAGGCAGGATTGAATTGGATGGAAGCAGAACCTCTGCGACCTTCCTTCTTTGTCTCCTGTCCAGGTGACTCTGGCTAGTCTTACTCCACCCCCTAGTCCCTCCTACAATTCTCTTTATACACCAATTATCGAGCCAGCACAAGATAGTGGGAAGGGCCATTTTCCAAGTATATGCTTATAGAGTATTGTCCAATCGGTAATTAGCCTTAAGTGCTAAGATATCCGGACTTCATTGCATGAACTCAAGAGTTTTAGCCCTCTGCAAAGAATTATCTATTTTTTTGTGTGTGTGTTTATATCTCTTAGAACATTGCCTGGCATAGTAGTTTATTGTCTAACCGATAAAAATGACAATAATAAAGTGAAATTAACATTAGTTAAAAAATTATTGTGAAGCTCAAGATGCTAAATTAGTTTTGAACAAAATATCTCTCTATATTATATTAAGGTATAAATATACAAATATATTAGCAACAACAACAACAACAAAAATCCTCAATGATTATTTAGATGAAAAATAGCTGAAAGGGAGGTTGAGATATATTCTAGCAAAAGAAAAAAATGTCCCTCATGTAAGGCTGCCTCTAGGGAAAATTTATGATGAACTATAGACTAAAGTTATTAAAGATTAATTGTTGAAGAACTCAGAGGTGAAATAAATAGATGGCACATTCATCCCAGTGGAATTATCTAAAACATAACGATTTCAAAATGTAAAGGTTGAAAATATTACTTCATTAATTATTAAATTAAGTAGATCATACTCAAACATGTTATTTTTTTTTAAATCAGTCTATATTTTTTTAAATATTTAAATGTCTAAAAATAAGTACACTGTCTTGTAATGACAATATTTCAATATTTTGATCATATTAGTATAGAAGAGGGAAACTTCTTTCAAAAGCTGAATTTTAATCAGGCACACTAATTTTATTTCATTTTGTTTTCAAATCAATTGAAATTTGGATAAACATATTGTTTACTAGATCAAATTGTCTTTGAAATTAATATGTGGTAATTCAAGTGAATAAAGGACGAAAACAATAATACTCTTTTCAAAGATTTAATAAAGATTGACTTTTCTGAGACTATGATGTTTTCAATATATTTTTTTATTGTTATGTTGTTAATTGTGCATTATTTTTTCTTTGGAATAACAGCTGAAATATTTGCAAAGAATTACATAATTCATGATGGTAAATAGTACAAAATAAGCATGCCTTTGAAAGTTCTGCAGAATATTTTCTAAAAAAATCTACATCTTGCAACCCAGGATTGTTATATTTTTGTTCAGTACAGTCATTTCTTAGTTCTCTAAAAAGAACTAATCAACTCCAGTGGAAATACTTCATGTACTTTCAGAAAATAGCTCAAAAACATTAAAAATAAACTAAAAATAGAACCATAAATATACCTAACACCTTTTATTAAATTGCTAGCCTCTCTAGACCAAGGTCAGGCATAAAATATTTTGAATCTATTTCTTTGGGTGTTAAAATAAGGACACTGTCTCACTACTTGAAGTGTTTCTGCTGCAGGAGAGGAAATAAATCATTTATATAACTCAATAGCTGGAAAAAATCAACTAAGCCAGAAATGAACTTTTAAAGAAGATCAGAATAATAATAATAACAACAGATAATGAAAAGAAAAACAGAATTATGTGAATTTCAAGTCTTGTTATTGAAATATTAAAATGAAAAATTTCATATTAAAAATTAAATATAAAAACAGGAAAGGAATGAATTCTTCTAAATTCTTCTTTATGATATAAATAATGTTTATATACATAATAAGGGAGAGAAAAAGCCGAGAAAGAAAGCTGTGGAACAGCATTCTTAATGAACACTGATGTAGAGATATTAAATAAAATACTATCTAAGAAATTTCGATATGTTAACAATAACAAGATAGTGGAAATGAATAATAGCTGTACATTATTTGTTCAATATAATTGTAAATACAATAGATAAGATAATTATAAACAACTACATAATTGCATTAATTATGCTGAAAAAGCTTTTAAATAAATCCAAAATCAATTTTTGTTAAAGTAATACAAACTATATGGTAAATAACACCTACCAAAAATAAGAAACAAAATGCTATATAAATGAAAATGAGTATAGGTCTTTCCAATAAGATCAGAGGTAAACTAAAATGAGTTTTATGACCAGTATTGTGTAATATAGCATAAAGAAGAAGAAGAACAACAGGAACAGCAAGAAGAAGAAGAAATAGAAGAGGAATAAAAAGAAGATGAACAAAAAGAAAAAGAACAAGAACAAGAAGAAGCAGAAGAAGCAGAAGCAAAAAAAAATGCAGCAGCAGCAGAAGAAGAAGAAGAAGAGAAAGAAGAAGAAATAGAAGATGAAAGAAGAAGAAAATCAAGGAGAAGGACAAAAAAAAGGGAAACAAAAAGGGAGGGAGAGAAGAAGAAAAGGAGGGAGAAAACAAAGGAGAGAAATGAGGAGGGGAAAAGAGAAGTACAAAAGGAAAGAAAATATGAAAAAAAAGTTAAAAAATAAAAATAGAAAAAAAGGAGAGAGAGAAAGACTGGCAAAATATAATTTTAAAATAAAAGATTACAAAGATGTTCAGAAAAACCTCAAATCAGGAGGGCAACCTTTTATATACATACATACATACATACACGTATATAGATTCTTAGTATTAAAAAAAAATGATCTCTACTGACAAAGATTTCAAATTTAATTCAGAACACCCCTTCTGTCTTTGCCTCTGTCTCTCTATTTCTCTCTGTCCATAGGTATACAAAGTTTAACATGTCTACACACATACTTAATACAATCATATGTATATATGAACATTCTCATTCCATTTCTTGTTTCTCTAGTTCAAAATAATAGAACAAATTAATAGGAAAAGAAACATAGATGATACGTAAAAAATGCTTTCTTTTTTGCCATATACCATGTCTCCCATGATTTTACCATGTTTGTCTGATGCTGCACATTTTATTTCTTTTTGTTGGTGTTTTAATTTCTTCAGCAAGCAAATATTCAGTATTTGCAAGGAAATATTTCCAACTTCTTTCTCTATCTTTCAGCTTTCAGGACTGAAAAATGCATTGAACATCTGTCCTTTGGGAAGAAAAGTCCCAGGCCAGCTCACTAAGAAGAGCTATCCTTGGTATTGATAATTTCCTTCTGCTTCTACCCTGCCTTGTTGAGTTCTTGTCTTTCAATTGCATACACTGCTGTAGCTATGCTTCTGCTTAGTCCATTACAATCATTATTGTCCTTGAAAAGATCTGTTTCTTATTCTTAGCCTTGATTAAAAGTGTGTTTCATTAACATGGGTGAGTGAGGAAAGCAATGAGTGTGTTTTTAACATCTAGTATACACACACAAAAGTATGTATATAGATAGGTGTGTTCACACATACATTTATACATACACACATACACTTTTACATATATACACACATACACCTCTACATATATACACACACATACATCTTTACATACATATATACATACACACATACACCTTTACATATATACACATGCATACATCTTTACATACATACACACACACACATACACACACTATATATATATATATATAATATATATATATGTTGGGGGCCAGAACTCTGAAATAAGTATTCTTACAAGGTGTTAAGTCAGTGGAATAGATAAAGACAATGGTTACTGAGTTTAGCATGGTGATTAATAATCCAGTTCAATATATGCATTTAGTACTTAATATAGTTCTACAACATTCACACCTAGTTTAATGGAGTATATAACAACCATCAAGGACTGGAAGAGATTCATTCCATCTTCAGCCAGGTTCTTGGTGCCTCTCCTGGGGGACTGAGAGGCTCAGACTCAGAGCCAGAGAAGACAAGCTGACTGGAGGTGGGAGCCCAAGTTCCCAGAGCCAAGGAGAGAGACATTCCATCTTTGGTCAGGCGCTGGCCTCCTGCACTTCTCCCATTGAGATCAAGGCTGATCTGAAAGGCTCTCCAGAAAGCTGGCCAACCCCAGGCAAGGAGACAATAAAGAATTTGGACTTTGTATTTTAATATCTGGCTATTCTTGTAATGATTATTCTGCCTGAAATGAAGGCTGCCCCAAGACCTCCAGAAAACTAAACAAGAACACTATGTGTGTGTGTGTGTGTGTGTGTGTGTGTGTGTGTGTGTGTGTGAATGTGTGTATACATACACATACATATAGTGTTAAGGGAGAAAAATACTTCACGGTTATTTTCTTTCTGAGTTTCATTTCATGCTTTCTTTGTTTATATTTAGATAGTTTGACGTATTCACTTGTATAGCCTCTGGCCACATGCATATAATTGAAATGAAATGGATTTCAGTCAGCATTCAAAATTCATATAACATTTTGACTAAAATTATAACTTTTAACTTTTTATTAAATAATAGCCTTTTATTTTTAAAATACATGCAAAGATAGTTTTCAATATTCAGCCTTTCAAAAACTTGTGTTCCAAAATTTCCCCCACCCCTTCTAGACAGCAAATAATCCAATATATATTAAACATATACAGTTCTTCTATACACAAGTTCACATTTATCATGCTGCATAAGAAAAAGGAAAAAAATGAGAAAGAAAACCAAATCAAGCAAACAAGAACAAAAATGATTAAAAAAAAGTTTAATTATTCTACAAGATAAATTCTGTGTGAATAATTTAACCTAATTTAGTGAACCTAAAATTTAATTTAATTTAAATTAATTTAATTTAACCTAATTTAGTGAAACTAAAATCTTGAAGAACAGAAGTTGGGTTTGATTTCCCTTTTGATGATTTACTATCACTGGACTATTGGCCAAATCAAACTAAATTAACAATGACCCTTTTTCCTTTTCAGGGAAAAAAAAAATATATATATATATCTCCCTCTTCAGAAAAATAAGAATATTTATATTGCCTATCCTAGAGATAGTTTGTCATGAAGACAAAATTGTGTAAATACATATACACATATACTTATGCACATAAAGACAGTACGTATGTGTATATATAGGCTTTATGTATATGCATGCTGTTAGTTCATATAGATATGCAGTGCATATATGTAAATATTTATTGTATGTGTATGTTATATATGTATATAACACACATATATAACATATAATATAACATATAACATAACAGACATAAGAACTTACATACATGAGTGTGTGCATATATATCCATAGACTCATGAAAGGAAAAGTGTGACAATATTTAGATATTTTCCCATCTTAAATATTGTTATTTAATCATGTAATAAAATATGTAAATAGTTATAATTTAAATATAAATGATTTTTATCAAAATGCATTCTCCTTTCACCAGTGTAAATTATAATATGCTCCATAGATCTGTAGAAATTCTCCTGAATTACTCTGCCAGAAGCCATTTATCATCTGGTTACCAGGCAGATTTCTGGTGAAGCATGAGTATATCCACAATTATCCAACCTAATCCTCAGAAAACAGACATACAGTCCATCACCATATTCTAATATTCATCATCCAGGTTACACAGTGTGATGCTAGTATGTCAATGTCAAAGTTTTCTAGAACGCAAGAATCTCTCCATTCTGTATTGAAACATTAGAGTGAAGCGCTACTGCAGTAATAATATCTATCATGTAAAGAATTTAAAGGAATACAATGGGTTTTTACTATCATTATTTCATGTTATCATTTTAGCAATAAATACCCTAAAAGTGATGTTTGTGCAAATGCTACTATCTTCACTTTATTGCTAAGTTAATTGAGACTCAGAAAGAGTTAAAATGATTTGATCAATGAAATATACGTGGTCAATGTCAAAGTCATAGTTCTACTTCAGTTCTCCTGAATCTACTTCTACTATACTTCATACCCTATAAAATGCATACATTTTTATAGCTAATAATTCATCTTAAAAATCTAAAACAAAGAATAATAAATATTAATAATTAGAATAAATAAATCTTAGTAAACCATAATTCTGTGTAGAACTTGTCCTATAATTTAGTGTCTTTCATTTTCTTTTTAACAATATTCTTCAGAGTTCTTCTACTGTCATTAGCTTTCTTTCCTTCTGAAATCTTGGATTTCTTTCCACATCTCTTATTTTCTCAATGCATGAGACTTAACTTGTATCTTGTATACAGCATGGAGCAACTTTGGTATACTTTGGACTGGTTTAAAGTCATTTTACAGTCGGGTATGTTAAAATATTTTAAAAATCAATGTTAATCATTTTATTTTAAAGAAAGAAATTCTCATTTAAAAAATCTGCCTACTGCTATTTAGGGGGAATAAATTAAATGAGGTTATTGTTGCTGTTGTTTGTAGCACAGTGTGTTCCTCCAAATGCACTATGTATAGAGGAAAATTGTCTAAATTAAGGTTTGACAGCTTCATTTTTTTGTTGATGCTCTGATTCCAAACAGAACTCATTATCCTTTCCCCCATCCCCAAACTTTCCCTCTTCCAAAATTATCCACTACTACTGAAGATACTACAATCTTCCTAGATTTCTAGGCTTGTAATTTGTTTATCATTCTTGATTCATGTGTCTCCCCACATAGCCAATCAGTTAGATAGTACTGCAGATTTTATTATCACAATATCCCTCATATTCTCCCTCCTAACTTCTGATTATGCCATCTCTGGTACATCCTCTCATTACTGCATAATTGTTGCCATAACTTTCAGGGGAGTTTCTTTCCCAATTTTATCCACATGTCAGTTCATCCTCCACTCAGACATCAAAATAATCTTTATAAAGTTCAAGTATGACCAAGTCACTCTTCTTAATCATTAAACTCTGGTGGTTTCCTCCCATTTGGTGTTCAAAACTCTTTATAATCTTGTCTTTCCTGATATTTCTAGTTTTCTTCTGCCTTATACCCACTTGTATATTCTCTGATTCTTTGACATTGTCATCCAAGATGTTTTTTGAGGAAGACATTTCATTCATTTCCTTACTCTAGGCAATTTTCCTGACTTTCCTTCATTCACAAAATTTTCTCCTTTGTCTCAATTTTAAATTTCCCTGGCTTTCAGCTAAAATTCTGCTTTATACAGGAAACCTCAACTCTCCTTATTTTTAATTCCTTCCCCCCATTGATTATTTACAATTCATACTATATTGAGCTTATTTTTATGTACTTGTTGGCAAGTTGCCTTCCCATTAGTCTGCGAGTTCCTTGAAAAAAAATGAACTGTCCTTTGTCTTTTTTTGCCCTAAGCAGTTCTATGCATAAACTACTACATATCAGTGCATGCTATATAATAGACTTTTAATGATTATTTATTAACTAACTGTCCATTATTGCCTCTTGGTTGACAACTGGTCATGAGCTTTATAGAAGATATATTGACTCAGTTATTTCTTATGTCAAATGATCTCTCTTTTTTATTTTTTTTTTTATTTTCTCATTATGTGTAATAAAAAAAAAAGAATCTGTGGTGGCAAAGAAGTGGAAATAAGTTTGATACACAGTAGCTATTCTTTAATTTAATAGATTCTAAACATTAAAAATAATGACTATAAAAGATTTAATGAAGTATGGGAAGGCATAAATGGATGGATGCAGATGGAAATAAGCAGAGCCAAGAAAACAGCATATGTGAGAACTGCAAAATGGAAATATAAAAAAAATTAAGAAATGAGTTCTATGTAATATTATGATGAATCAGTTCCATAAAAGAGCTGAGAAAATTAGGTTTTTTTGTTTTGTTTTTTTTTCCCCCTCTGCTGATGTGGGAAACTAGGTGTGTGTGTGTGTGTGTGTGTGTGTGTGTGTGTAGTTGGGTGGTAAATATTCCTATTACATATGCATAAACTATATGCCATGATGTGACATATACTATTAGATTCATTTGAGGTGAAAATTGATTTTGACTGCTTTTTATTCCTCTGCATAACTTTATATTAAAACATCTAACTGGTAAAGTCGAATAGAATGGTTTAAACATATACTGAAGATGGAAAGTGATATAAAAACAAAAAAAAATAACAAAAATTAGATATTAAAAATGAATATATGGGAACACTTCTACATTGTCTCTCTTGTAATCATATTTTAGCATGGTTTTCAATTGTCTTTGGAATGAAAACCACAAAGCATGTATGTAGTATTTACAGTATAAAATATGTTTTTCTATTGATATATTGTGGGAAAGATTTTACAAATATAACTATTTTCACTTTTTAAGTGAGGAAGCTGGACATCAGAGATGTTAAATGATTTTTCAATTGAAAGAAATTCAGCATCTTTCCAGTTTGTATTTGAACTCAGGACTTCAAACTCTTAACTTAAGCTGTAGAAGATACTTCACCTTCATTATAACATAAGGCATAAATAATATCAACTATATGGTTTCATGAATTTCTATGCAATCTTATGAGTTAGCCAGGAGAAATAGCTCTTTTCTATTTTGCAAAAAGAGGAGCTGAGATACATAGATATTAGTGGCTTGCTCAAGATTTCATTCACATCTAAGTTAAAAAAATAGTATTAGAGAAAAATTATTTCAGTGATCTTTTCAGCCTCTCTCAAAAGATATATACATATACATATACATAGAGAGAAAGATATATATTATTGTAGATGAAACTATGTCTTTTAAAATGTAAAGCAATTGAACATAATAAAAATCTGTTATAACTTAGTATTATACATTGTTCTACTTGCAAAAAAAAAAATTGTGACTGAGATTTTCTATTGAAGTCACCTTTCTATAAGTTACTCAAACAAGTATTAGCAAAATGATTTCAGACATTCAAGAAAGCATCTTTTGTAGAGGGCTAGAACTGTGCACTGAGATTGGAACTGTGGGGACTGCCATGACTGCGAGTGCTTGAGGCTAACTTCTGATTGGACAATACTCTATGGGCATATGCTTGGAGTACTATTCGTACTGGCTCAATGATTGGTGTATAGAGGATTGTAGGAGGGATGAGGGGGTGGAGTAAAACTAGCCAGGGACACACTCTCGGTGGTAGATGAGGAGAAGGCGGTTGTGGAGAATCTGCTTCTACCTGTTCAACTCTGAGTCTGGGAACTGAGAATAAAGATTGAGGACTTTTGCTTATCCTGACTCTGGCTGATTCTGGGGTGTCCTGGGTGCTAACACAGTTGTTACAATCTTTAGCTTGTACAAAGGAGACAGACAAACTGTCACAAGGCTTGCCATCAACTTCTCTCTTCCTTGTTCTCTCTCAAAGTGACTCTGGCCTGTCTTATCCCTCCCTCTAGTCCTTTCCTATGATTATCTTAACCTCAAACATTGAGCCAGCACCAATGGTGAGAAGAGCCATTTTTCCAAGCATATGCTAATAATCATTGTCCAATAGATAGTTAACCTTAAGTGCTTGGCTGTCTAATTCTAGTGCACCTTTTCGTAGTTTAGACCTTTACATCTTCCACTTTTTTTGTTTTAGAACACAGATGGTCACACCCTCCCTGACTTCTCAGGAAGAGAGATGGAAAACACAAAAGTAAAGTGGGGAGTCAAGCCAGATATTGTTAGCAGGTTTCTGGGCTGAAGGGTCTTACTAGAAACAGGTAAGCACAAACTCATCAGCATGGGAGATATTACACAAGCACATAGCAATAACACACAGGCTACTAGTGATGACTCTCCCCACGGCCAGTGTGGGCTCAATGTGGTGTAACAAACATGAATTGTACATGTTAAGTAGTACTATAACAAACAAATGAATCAACATAGTTTTAAAATATTTCCAGAAGTCCTAGAAGGAAGATATATAAACAACAATCACACATACACCTCCTTCATCAGCCAAGAGATAGTTCAAAACTAATCTATTGTCCATTATTTCATGTGTCAAGGAATCCAATGATCTCCACCAGTTTTTGAAGTCCTGCAATAGTCTTTATATGTGTTAGGGAATCCAATGATTCTTGCAGATTTTGAAGTCTTGCAATAGTCTCATCATGTCTTAGAGAATCCAATGATTCCTGAGGATTTTCAAGTCCTACAGCAATCTTATCATGTCTAAAGGATTCCAGTGATTCCTGAAGGTTTTGAAGTCCTGGATCAGTCTCATTAACAATTTTTGATGTTCATGAGTCAATCGCCATAACTGCCATGCTCTTTCAGTAGTGGGCACAGTCAGTAATGGAACCATCAATGTTTCTTGGGGCTTCTCCTTTGTTTCAAGGGTCTTCTGTGTCTCTTTCCAATGGACGAGGTGAATATGGCTTGTTGGCACCCATCTGATTCCTTCTCCATCTGTAGAGATACAAGCAAACCCTCTCCCCCAAGCAGTTAACCTATCTGGTCCCTTCCATTCACCACTTTCTGCATCTCTCCACAACACCTGATGATTATCTAAAGATAGTGTTGCTGCTTGCACTGAACACTTCCCTTCTGGTGGGTTATAAAACCTGTCTGCTGGAGCCAGTGTATCTTTGTCAAAAATCAAGAAGTTACTTACATAAAGAGCTAAATTTAGAAGTTCTCTAGGGTTACTTGTGGCTCTTTTGTTTTTGTAATCAGGTCATAGGAGGGGATGATTGCTGGAGGGGAAGCGCTGGTGATAACACTGTCGCTCCCACTCCTCCTCCTCACTACACCCTTTAAGTTCACTTAATTCCTCATGCCTCTACTGATATTTCTATTAATTGCTCCTTTCTCTTCCTCTTTCTCCTCACACTTTCTTATGTGGCGGTTCTTAAAACTTTTCTTTTTTTTTTTCTATAACTTGCGGGATTCTTCAAGGCCAATTGTATTAAGTTGTACATATAGAATGTTTCCTTAGAAATTGAATCAGGACCTTTATCATTATAATATTCACATAGTTGATCTCCTATTAGTTTCCAATTATCTGTCTCTATTTCTTCTTCCTTGAAGAGCCAAGGGGACTTGCATTCTAACGTATCCACAAGTCCCTCGATCTACTCCCAGGTTACAATCAAATCTTGCCTCTTTATTAGTCTGAGTATACTTCCTGTAGATCTCCCTCAGGGTGAGGTTGGAGTTGGAATTGGGGAGAATCTTTTTCTAATATTTGCCCCATTTCAGCTAGAAAATGAGAGTTCTTAGTTTAGCTCTTAACAAAGTAAGTTCCCTGTTTGTCTATTAAAATATTGACCCTATTTCCTGGCCACTGGAACTTCTTCAATGAAATTAGGGTCCTTAGTTATGTTTGGTACTAAAATGTTCAGTTCAGGCTAACTCCCTGGAGGCCTCAGGATCAGCCAGAGTTAGGTTAAATTAAAGTCCTTGGTCTTTAGGGGGAGAAATGAAGGAGACAGACAAACTGCCATGAGGCTTGCCACCAACTTCTCTCCTTGTCCTCCCGCAAAGTGACTCTGACCTGTCTCACCCCACCCTCTAATCCTTGCCTATGATTATATTAACATCAAACATTGAGCCAGCACTAATGGTGAGAAGAGCCATTTTCCCAAATATATGCTAATAGAGCCATTGTCTCATATCAAATTCACAATTAGCCTTAAGTCTGATTCAAGTTCATCTTTTCATAGACATCATGTGATCACTTGTTGAATTATTTTCTGGGGACCTTTTTTGCTTCCTATTTGCAGCTTTTCCTTTATGTCGACATAATTGATAAATTTTTATAGGAAATAGTGATTATCATATTTGATATATTTACCTTTTATCATATATAATATTTGGCTTTAGCATATCATTTGAATACATATGATTGAAATTGTAATTATATCCATTTTTTAAAAAATTAGCCTCCCTAATTTTATTTTTAATATTATCTTCATTATAAGTCAGTTATTTAGCAGTACAGAGATAAATATTTGATCCTGATATGACTTCTTTATCAGTAACCAGTTATTCTTCATCTATTAAAATACTGCAATTTCATTTTTCTACATAATTATATTTCTTTGTTAATTATATCTGATATATTCTGACTCTCTTTTGGAACAAAGTTTCCAGGACATATAGACATAATGCTTATCAATATTCTTTGATTTTGGACTATTTTTGCTACTTAAAGCTGAATTATATTTTCCAGTACATTTTTCACTATCTTCATTTATGCGGGGCAGATAGGGGGCACAGTATATAGGATAATAGACCTGGAATCAAGAAGGATCATCTTCATGAGTTCTAATTTGGACTCAAACTTTATAGCTATGTGACTCTGAGTAAGTTACCTAAGCTTGTTTGTGTCAGTTTCCTCATCTGTAAAATAGACTGGAGATAGAACTATGAATTACACTGGTATCTCAGTCAAGAAAAACACAAATGGGGTCACAGACATAGATTCAATGTTAGAAATGTTTATATAATTTCTCTACTTTTGTTCCACACTGTTTACACTAACACTTAAGCTGAACTTAGCTTCATTATGCTTTTTAATTTTCTTATTACTTCTAGATATCATAAGGATGTTGTCTAAAGAGAACACGTCTCATGAAATAATGTCTTATTACCTTCCAATATATAATAAAACCAAAGAATAATCTTTGAAATATCTTTCCATTGAGATTAAATTTTCTTTGACTTCCAGCACCAACTATAAAATTTGCTTTGGGGTGTTTAAATCCTCTCAAAACCATGCCAGTTTCTTCTTTCAACATGCTCTGTGATCCAGTAAGACTAAACATCTTGCTGTTTTTCTACCCATGACATTCCTCACTCTGAGTTTATTTAAGAGCCAACAAGGTAAGAATGGTCTTCCTTTTTATTTTTATTTCTTGGATTCCCTGACTTTTAAATGATGCGTTGAAATTCTATGTTTTGCAGGCTTTTTCTGCACCTCCTCTTTCCACTTATGTTATTGTTCATTTATATAGTATCTATATTGTGCGCAGTTATTTGTATACTGTTTCTCTCTTAGAGTGTGTATTCACTGAAGGCAGGGACTATGTTTTGTCTTTGTATATCTATACTTAGCTTATTACGGAGATATCGTTTTTGTTGTCATTCAGTCATTTTCAATTGTGTCAGAGTATTAAAGGCTCTATTTTGTTTTGTTTTTTTCCTCAAAATCACTGGGATAGCCTTCCAGTTCTTCTTTAGTTCATTTTACAAATTAGGAAAATGAGGCAAAAATAATTAAGTAACTTGCTGAAAGGTCACAAAACTAATAAGTGTCTGAGACTAGATTTGAACACATGAAGATGAATCTTCTTGACTCTAGTCCTGTTACTCTCTCTAATATGTCATTTACCTGACATACCTACTTGTAGTAATCACTTAATTCCTATTGATTGATTGATATATCTTTTCACTTCAGTTTTCACTATAAATAACGTGATCATGATATAATAAACTTTGATTAGATAGACTCATTAATGCAAGTCAATTCTATAAACATTGATTAAATTCCTAAGTTACAAGATCTGTCTTAAGAGAGGGGATTAATAAAGAGGCAAAACAAAATCCTTACATCATAATTTTTAATCTAATGGAGGAGTTGACTTGTTAATATATATATATATATATATATATATATATACACATAGCAATCCATTTATAAAATACCTAGGAATTTAAGGAAATGGATGTACAAAAAGATTAAATGATACACTTAGGTTCATGCAAGCAGAAGTTGGTAGAGTCAGATGCTGGCTACAAATCTAATGTTTACATCATTGTACCTCAATAATGACATAGTTCAAGTCTTCCAATTATATCACCTCATTAAGGGCAGAACAATTTTTATATATATATATATATTTAGAGCATTAGTATTATAAAAGTTGTAAATTCCATGTGATTTGTTTAAGCCCCTGTCCCAATATTTTTTCCATTTAATGTCATGCATATAATATACAAAAGTGACAATATAGGATCAAGGGAAGTTTATGTTTATTTGATTTTTTTTAAATTTTTCTGCTTCATCATCTGTAGAGGATCTGTAGAGGACATTTATTTAGCTAGGTTGAGCTTGGGAGGATAGGCTCAATATTTACCACCTTAATCATATTAGGA
The DNA here is from genome assembly GCF_016432865.1 of Antechinus flavipes. NCBI lineage: Eukaryota > Metazoa > Chordata > Mammalia > Dasyuromorphia > Dasyuridae > Antechinus > Antechinus flavipes. The sequence goes on along the minus strand of NC_067400.1, from coordinate 128,368,613 downwards.
AAAAGATATTGCTTGGTAGGATCTATGAGATATTTCATTCACCAATACACTTTTTCAGAAACTCAGGCCATTTTTACCTATGTTGATGTATTGGAACCATACTTTATGAAAATGAAGCAAACTCTTAAGTTAAATGAAATTTTATTTCTTCTGCAAAAAGGTTGTACATTTAAGAGATATGATTACAGCCAATTGAAATTTAAAGGAGGGGAATACTAGAAAATATAGATGTAAATAAATGTTATGTCTCTTTTAATAATTAAAGTGCTACATATTCGACAAGTTCCAGTGATTCTACCATTTCCAGAATCATTGTGTTACCTTTAGAACCAATAAATATACAAGAATATGATATGACATCACTTTTTCTTTTAAAATCAAAATTATATGCACCAACTTTTATAGGCATTAAACAGATTTTTTTTTAATTTCAGAAAAAAAAAAAACTAAATATCTTTTCAAAGAAAGAATATTTTCCATTTCTAGGGATATTCAGAAGAATGTATTGTACTATGTGAAGGACATTCTAAATGAAGGCTTTTAAAATTGTTTTAATAATGACAAAATCTCTTAATTTAATTCTGATCTTTTTAAATATACGACACTTTTCTAATATATGAACGACTAAGACAAAGATAATGCATTTCATTATTTTTATCTGATATTATTTCATAAATACAAGTGAAGGAAATAATAAAGGAATGAATGCATCTGTATTTGAAGATGACATCATGGTATATTCAGTAAAATATATAGGGTCATCAAAGAACTTGAGACAATCCTCAGCAAACTATTCAGTTACTAATAAATACACAAAATCATTAGCATTTCTACATAAAAAATGCCAAATGAAAAAATAACAGAAAAAAATAAATTCTATTAGAATCACAAAATCTGTAAAGTTCAGGAGGGCGTTCTACCAAGATACAAGATATAAATAAATACAATTATAAAACACTTTTGAAAGGAATAAAGGATGAGAAATGTTCAGAGAAATTCTTTCCCCACAAGTGGGCAAAATGAATATAATAACATAGTGATTCCACCTAAGTCAGCTTACAGATTTAATTACATGTCAAGGTAAAATAATTCATTCTCAATAATAAAAGTTGTAAAATCTCAGTAGAACTATGACTCATACAAAGAGGAAAAGATTCCCAAACTTCAAATTATATTTTAACTAGTAGCCATTGAACTATTTAGCATTAGTAAAAAATAAAATAAAATAAAATAAAAAGAGAGAGAGAAAGAGAAACAATCTATCATAAAAAAAAAAAAGATTCTCTAAGCAAAAATGAAAAACAGTAATATAATTGTAGATGTAGAGGTGGAAGAAATATATAGATAACATTTAATCAAAACCTTATATTTTAGAGATGAGAAAAGTAATGTCAAATATCCAGCAAATCTGACAAAATATAAATTATGACAGGAAAAATTCCATATAGGACAAGAATTGCAGAAAAAACTGGAAAACAATATTCCAGAAATTAAATTTAGATAAACACCCCACTGTACATACAATAATAAGAATAAAATACCTTTGAATTGAATGCCAATAGTTAACTAACATATCCTAAAAACAAGTGAACAAACAAAAGTTAGGGAAGTGGCATTTTAATTTTCTTCAAAATTTCTGTTGGGCATATAATTCCTAACGAAGTATGATCAGAAGTGATTAGAAAAGATAATATGAGGCACAATATGGCGGCGGCGGCGGTGGTGGTGGCTGGGCCCGGGGAGGGCAGAGCCGGAGGCGGCGCCGCTCATTCTCCCTAGGGTCTGCTGTAAGGGCTGCAGGGACCGAGCCGGAATGTTCGGCCGGCCGGCCGGCGGCTATACTTTTCAAGCCTCGGCGGCGGCGACTGCGGCGGCGGCGCTCAGATTCTAAATGGCTTCTAAGATGTCGGGTTCAGATTTTCATGGGACTTTCAGTTACCTTGATGATGTCCCATTTAAGATAGGAGACAAATTCAAAACACCAGCTAAAGTTGGTCTGCCTATTGGATTCTCCTTGCCTGATTGTTTACAAGCTGTCAGGGAAATACAATATGACTTTTCCTTGGAAAAACAAAACAAAACAAAACAAAACAATTGAGTGGGCAGAAGACATTAAGAAAATCCAGGAAACTCAATGGGAAGCTGAGCGAAAGGCTGAAGAAACAGAAGCCAAAGTGAATTCCAAGAGTGGTCCAGAGGGTGACAGCAAAATGGGCTTCTCAAAGACACACTGCCCAACCACAATGCCACCTCCCATTAACCCCATCCTTGCCAGCTTACAGCACAATAATATTCTTACCCCAACCCGTGTCAGCAGCAGTGCCATAAAACAGAAGGTTCTCAGCCCACCCCACACGAAGGCAGACTTCAACCCTGCTGACTTTGAATGTGAAGAGGACCCATTTGATAACATGGAATTAAAAACTATAGATGAGAAAGAAGAATTGAGAAACATTCTCGTTGGTACAACTCGGCCTATTGTGGCTCAGATCTTAGACAATAACTTACCCAAAGGAGGGTCTGGGTCTATATTGCAGGACCAGGAAGTCTTGGCATCCCTGGAAAGGGCTGCATTGGATTTTAAGCCCCTTCACAAACCCAACAGCTTTATCACTTTACCACAATTAGGTAATTGTGAAAAGATGTCACTGTCTTCCAAAATGTCCCTTCTGCCTATCACTGCTGTGAGCAATATCAAGTCTCTTTCCTTCCCCAAACTTGACTCGGATGACAGTGAACAGAAGACGGCAAAACTCACAAGCACTTTCCACAGCACCACCTGCCTCCGCAATGGCACTTTCTTGAATTCCTTAAAGCCCTGCTCCCAGAGCAGTGCTAGTGAACTCAATGGATACCTTGGGCTGGGACTTTCAGCTTTAAATTTGGACAGTGGCAAGGAGACACCAGCACTCTCCCCCTCATCCCAGCTGCCTTCCTTGTCTGTTTTGTCAGTATGTACAGAAGAGTCGTCATCTCCAAACACAGCGCTGACGGTCACGCCTCACAATGTCAGGACATCGCAAGTGCCCAACACCCCCAGCTGTCCCCAGGGTTCAAGTACAGCAACCTATTCGGACCTGCAAGCACTGTCCCCCAGTGAGCGGCAATGTGTGGAGACAGTGGTCAACATGGGCTACTCATATGATTGTGTCTTGAAAGCCATGAAGAAGAAAGGAGAAAATATAGAGCAGGTTCTTGACTATTTATTCGCACATGGACAGCTCTGTGAAAAGGGCTTTGATCCCATTCTGGTAGAAGAAGCTTTGGAAATGTACCAGTATTCAGAGGAAAAGACAACAGAATTTCTTCAGTTAATGAGCAAATTTAAGGAAATGGGCTTTGAACTGAAAGACATTAAGGAAGTTTTATTATTACACAACAACGACCAGGACAATGCATTGGAAGACCTCATGGCTCGGGCAGGAGCCAGCTGAGAACAGGCCCCCAGCCCACCTCCACCCTGACACGGAGCATTTCTCCCTTTGGGAGGCCCTAAGTATTCCCATCAGTCCCTGGAGGCCCCCTCCCCTCCAGTGGCTTCACATTCTCCTTAAGGAAGAGGAGAGAACGTTGTTTTGGGTTTGCTGTGTTGTTTCGGGTTGGAGGGGGACCGGAAGAGTACTTCTGTACCTTATAGAGACTTACTACCACACATTGATCTGTGTGAGAGTCTGATCCCTGTGGAAATGGGGAGGAGGAAGGTAAAGCACGATGAATGTTGGGACTTCTACGCCCTGCCCCCACTCTACCCATCCAATTAATTTTATTTGTATTTTGAGAAGTGCCCTTCCCAGCTCGGCCCTGGTTTTTCTGGGGGACTGTACATATATTAAAGACCAAACTTTGTTGGTGTGTTTTCACTCTTGCCATGAATAGGAAATAAATACAGGGGTGTTCTGGAATTCCCTCTGAGACTCTGAGGTAGTCAGTGCTGCTCTGAATGTCATGTGTTTGACCAAAACAGTCTAACACACAGTTAGACTGGCGGAACTAAATTCATATCTATCTAGCAATGGAAAGGGTTTTTAGGATGTTTATTTGATTTCACTTTTTTTTCCTTCTTACAAATGAACTCCATGTTAGATTCTAACTTAGTGTAACACTGGTTCCTAAATTTTTAAAAGTCATGAAGAATGCTCTGTTCTGCCCCTTCTGCCAGGCAGCCATTGAGCTTGCCCACACTCAGGTCTTGGCTAAATCCTGGACCTTATTGGAGCAGGGCATCTAACTCCAGCCTTTGACAACCTTCCTCTGGCTTTTTTTCCCAAGAAACTATTCAATTGACACTTTAATATTCAGTGTGAAACAGGAATTTCTTTGCAAGCACTTTCAAATGGGGTTGGGGGAATGAGCCCACAATCCAGTAGCCCAGCCCTAGCTCACAGTTTTGTTTCAGTTTTACTTTCCACATCATTCTTGGGGAATAGACTCACTACTTTAGAATGATATATTTGGTAACATCTAGTAATATAGAAATCCGTCTCTTTGGTTTGTTTTGTATTATGTTGTACATTGTTAAAGCTCTAAATACAAAAAAATACAGTCTTGATGAATCTAAAGTAATTTGCTAACTATTTTGATTCTTCAGAAACTACTAATAAAAGTTTAAAAGATTAAAAAAAAAGATAATATGAGTATTTTTTTTTATTAAATGGAATTCAAATTATTTTTCATGAATAGTTTTAATACCACTATGGTGCTATGCAAATCAATCAAAAGAAAGTAAAATATTTAAATTTGACTGATATAATACATATTTTAAAAAATATATAAGCCTTATAATATGTTACTGTTAAAATCACTTATGTATATAATTTGGCATTGAATTCATAACATTTTGATATTTTATCTAATTCTTCATCATGATAACTACATAGAGGTTATCTGACCTAGTAGATAAAGGAGTGGCTTAAAACCAGGGTACATAGGTCCAATTCTTGCCTTAGACTCACACCTTCTGGTTGACTTTGGGCAAGGAATTTAACCTCTCAGTTTTCTAGGTAAGTTTCTAAGGCTATGTGTTATGGAGATAGTATAAGCTTACATTGATAGGGCAGGTTTCCTTACTGTATACCAGTGAATAACATGTTGAATTGCTATGTAACTCTTCTATCATTTTTATATTAAATGCGTCTTTCAAAGAAAGTTCATTTTTCCAAATACATCCTCAATTACATTCTGTAGTTTGTCAATGGGATTTAAATCAGTTGAATTCTGTCTACTGTGTATAGACAATCTACCTACACACACACACACACACACACACACACACACACACAGACATATACAGTTGTGTAGAGGGCTGAAACTCTTGAGTTTATGCACTGAGATTCGGACAACTGAGCACTTAGGCTAAGTACCAATTGGGCAATACTCTATAAGCATATATTTGGAAAATGACCCTTCCCACTATCCTGTGCTGGCTCGATAATTGGTGTATACAGAGAATTGTAGGAGGGACTAGGGGGTGGAGTAAGACTAGCCAGGGTCACCTGGACGGGAGACAAAGAAGGAAGGTAGCAGAGGTTCTGCTTCCATCCAATTCAATCCTGCCTCTAAAGACTAAGAATAAAGACTGAGGACTTTTGCTTATCCTGATTCTGGCTGATTTTAAGGTATCCAGCATGCTAATGCAGTCATCACACAGTTGTTATTCAGTCATTTTAGCAATGTCTGACTCTTTATAACCTCATTTGGGTTTTCTTGGCAAAGATACTGGAGTGGCTTTCCATTTCTTCCTCTAGCTCATTTTATATATGAGGAAACTGAGGTAAGTGACATGCCCAGAGTCACACAGCTTGTGTCTGAGGTCTGATTTGAACTCAAAGCTTTTTCCCAAGCCTCGAGCTTTATTTGCTGCACTACTTAGCACATATACAAGTATATGTACATATATAATATATATTTATATCCATTTCATATAATTTCTTAACCTTTTGCAGTATTTAGTATTGTATGAGATTATGATATAATATCCTATGTCTATGAAGAAATTGTATGATTCCAGAAAAAATGTTTGTCAGTATATTAATATGTAATTAGCATAACATTGATTAGAATCCATAATTACCTCACAAGACATCCTTTTGATGTACTTTGTAGTTAATTTGGGTACTTACAATACCCAAATGACAGTCACTCAAAGTTGTTCTAAAATAATATTTTTATTATCGAATATACCTTCTTCTTGATTCTGCTGATTTCATTCTTCATTATTTCATGCAAGTCCATCTGTTTTCCTAAGATCATCTGACTGTCATTTCTTACACACAGTAGAACTTTGTCAAAATCATATTCCACAACTTCTTACAAAATGAATTTTTTAAAGTAATTTTCATTTGTCTAAGTTATCTTTATAATAGGTTTAATGTTTGCAATTCTTTCACATGAGAATGTTGTTTTATTTTTTTCCCCTCTAGGAAAAACACTTTTCTAAGTAATCTTCTCAATATTATTCTAGCTCCAAAAAATCTATGTCATAGATTGTAGAGGAATCAAAAGTAATCTCCCTAAATACCAGATCCCTCTAAAAGTCTTTCTTATAAGGTGAGGAATAGTTATGTTATTTTTACTTCAATATATCATCAGTTCTTGGTGTGTTTTTTTTTTTTCATTTTTGATTGTTTTATTTACTATTCTTTTTGGTTACTAACATTATTTTATTTTTAGTCTAATTTATGGGTGGGAAACCTTTCTTCAGCCAAGGACCATTTGGATGTTTTTTATAACATTATTTTAAAGCCAAGCAGTGGAAGACTGTTCTTTCTAACTTTCATCTCATCATCCACACCAGGTGATTATGAAAATGGTTTCGCAGCCTTTATGCAACCTGTTGGTCTGAGGTTACAGAATTCATGCTATAAATGATTTATGAAGTGCTTGACTTCATCACTCCAATTATTGTAATATCAATAAGATAGTAAGATGTATTAAGGAGCTACAACTTATCTTTAAAATTACAGAATTTAAATATAAGGAAAGAGATCAATAAATATGTGTGTGGCATAAAATCTAGTAGTGGGCTAAGAAAGAATTAACTAAAGCTTTGTTAAGTAGTTTGACCTAGTCCAATCTAATCAAGATCATGTGTTCTGAGTCTATCTAACATCAGAAGAAGTATAACACATGGACATTGATCTCAGAAAATGAACTATATTAAATGTATTGGGTTTTTCCAAAGTATTTTGTGTGCCACTATAGGAAAAAAAATGGGGGGGAGGTATATAAGCAAAACTACAAAACACTTTCCACACAAATAAAATGAGATCTCAGTAACTGGAAAAATATCAAATGCTCATGGATAGGTCGAGAGAATAAAGTAAAGATGACAACAATATCTAAACTAATCTATTTATTGAGTTCTATACCAATCAAACTCCCAAAACTATTTTACTGAACTAGGTAAAATAACAAAAATTCATCTGGAAGAAGAAAAGGTCAAGATTTGAAAGGAAATAATGAAGAAAAAAGTAAATGAAGTGGTCAAGCTGTACCAGATCTAAAACTATATTATAAAGCAATGGTCATCAAAATCATTTGGTACTGGCTAAGAAATAGACTAGTTGATCAGTGGATTAGGCTAGGTTCACAGAAAAAAATAGCCAATGACTACAACAGTCCAGAATTTCAAAAAGCCAAAGGTCCCAACTTTTGGGATAAAAACTCATTATTTGTCCCAAAAGTTAGGGCAAAAACTCACTATTTGACAAACCTGCTGGGAAAATTGGAAACTGGTATGGCAGAAATTTGGCATTAACCCACACCTAACAACATATACAAGGCAAGGTCGAAATGAGTTCATGATCTAGACATAAAAAAATGATACTATATACAAATTAGAAGAAGAAATGATAATTTACCGCTCAGATTTTGTGGAGGAGGAAAGAATTTATGACCAAAGAAGAACTAGATATCATTATTGATCATAAAATTGATAATTTTGACTATATTAAGTTAAAAAAAATTGTACAAACAAAACTAATGCAGACAAGATTAGAAGGGAAGCAATAAATTGGGAAAACATTTTTCCATCCCAACTATCTTATAAAGGCCTCATTTCTAAAATACATAAAGAATTGACTCAAATTTATAATAGTTCAAGACATTTTCCAATTGATAAATGGTCAAAGGATATGAACAATTTTTAGATGAAGAAATTGAAAATATTTGTAATCACATGGAAAGGTGCTCTAAATTATTATTGATCAGAGAAATGCAGACAACTCTGAAATACTACAACACATCTGTCAGATTAGCTAATATGACAGGATAAGATAATGACAAATGTTGGAGGGGATGTGGGAAAAATGGAACACTGATACATTATTGGTGGAACTGTGAATGAATCCAACCATTCTGGAAAGCAATTTGGAACTATGCTCAAAAAGTTATCAACTGTGCATACCCTTTGATCCAGCAGTGTTTCTACTTAAATTATATCCCAAAGAGATCCTGAAGGATGGAAAGGGACCCGCATGTGCAAAAATGTTTGTGGCAGCCTTTTTTGTAGTGGCTAGAAACTGGAAACTGAATGGATGCCCATCGATTGGAAAGTGGCTGAATAAATTGTGGTATATGAATGTTATGGAATATTATTGTTCTGTAAGAAATGACCAGCAGGATGAATACAGAGAGGCTTGGAGAGACTTACATGAACTGATGCTAAGTGAAATGAGCAGAACCAGGAGATCACTTTACACTTCGACAACGATATTGTATGAGGATGTATTCTGATAGAAGTGGATTTCTTTGACAAAGACTCAGTTTCAATTGATAAATGATGGACAGAAGCAGTTACACCCAAAGAAAGAACACTGGGAAACGAATGTGAACTATTTGCATTTTTGTTTTTCTTTCCATGTTGTTTTTACCTTCTGAATCCAATTCTCCCTGTGCAACAAGAGAATTGTTCGGTTCTGCAAACATATATTGTATCTAGGATATACTGCAACATATCTAACATATATAAGACTGCTTGCCATCTAGGGTAGGGGGTGGAGGGAGGGAGGGGAAAAATCGGAACAGAAGTGAGTGCAAGGGATAATGTTGTAAAAAAATTACCCTGGCATGGATTCTGTCAATATAAAGTTATTATAAAATAAAATAAATTTTTTAAAAAATAAAATAAAATAAAATAAATTAAAAAATAAATAAATAAAATTTAAAAAAGAAATTAAAAAAATAAAAATGAAGAAATGACCAGCACAATGATTTCAAAGAGGCTTGGAGAAACTTACATGAACTGATGCTAAGACAAATAAGCATAAACAGGAGATCATTATATATGGCAACAATGAGGCCATATGGCAATCAATTCTTACATACATGGTTCTCTTCAGCATTGAGATGATTCAAACCAGTTCCACTTGTCCAGTGATGAAGAGAGCCATTTACACCCAGAGAGAGAACCATGGGAACAGAGTGTGGAACACAACATAGCATTCTCACTCTCTGTTGTTATTTGCTTGCATTTTGTTATCTTTCTCAGTTTTTCTTTTTCTTCCTTCTTGATCTGATTTTTCTTGTGCAACAATATAACTGTATAAATATGTATACATATATTGGATCTAACATGCATTTCAACATATTTAATATGTATTGGACTACCTGCCAGCTAGGGGAGATGGTGGGGGTAAGAAGGGGAAAATTTGGAACAAAAGGGTCAATGTTGGAAAACTTACCCATGCATATGCTTTGTAAATAAAAAAAAGCTTTAATTACAAAAAAGAAAAAAAAGGAAGGGAAAACTTCTCTGCCTCTCCCACCAAAAGAAAATCAAATATATCTAATCAGAGTCTTAAATTTACAGGGTGGAATTAAATGAATTATATATTTATATGTATATATATATATATTTCTCCTTCCACCAAGCTTTCATATATATGGGTGGAAGGAGAAAGGAAAAGAAGAAAAGAGAAGGGTATATTCAAAGGTACATAGCATAAAGATTAACAAAGAGAAGTGTGATCAGTCAGATTCACTGTAAATACGGTATATCTAGAATCAGAAGGCCAGGGTCCTAGAACAAGAGCTAGAATATCTGAGCTAGAAATGACTTGTAATTAGACAAATAAATAATTAATTTGAAATCAGGGCAAAAACAAGGCAAAATAAAACAATGACCACAAAACCTTCCTCAACAAGGAAAGTTCTACAAAAGTGCAATAAGTGTATTCAAGAAATAATTGATTATCACTGATTAGAGTTCTTAAATCAAAGGTTGGATGATCATTTGTTTAATATAGTATAGAAGAAATTCATCTTCTGGATATAATTTGGATTATTTGATAACTGAGGCCCCTTACAATTTGGAAATTTCTATGTGGCCCTAGTTTTTTGTGTTTGAAATCTCATGAATGGCCTGGTAAATTTTCTTCTATTTGGTGTTTGTTTAACATTTCTGGTTTTCCTAAATATAAGGTTCTTTAAAATTCATTTGAGCTGAAAGACCTATGTTTCTGAGGAAAGAGAAAAGACCAATTAGAAGTTCCTCATTGAACTAGTTATTTCATTTGGAATTTGAATCATTAAAATATTATGAATAAGGTAGAGGGGGAGTTACCACCCTAAACACTCTAAAAAGTTGCATAAACACATGTTCAGTTAAAGAAAATAACAGGAAGAACTGAATGAAAGTTATCATTCTGTCTACAATTTTAAAAAAAATTAAACAATTCTATCTCCATATATATTTAAAGGTAAAATTGCACTTTAATACTAAAGTGTGTGACAACAAAGAGAACTCCCAAATGATAAATAATGTAAATATTTTAGGTTTACAAAATCAGGAATAAATCAAGCAAGAAAATAGCTATAGACAAAGTTCTGATTTTGATTTAGAAAGATAATTTTATCAAATCTGGCATATTAGAAATTTTATATGGTAATGTCATGATTTATAATCCCTAAAAAACCTGAAAAGTGACATCTTTAATTTAATATGTCCAAAATAAATTGAACATTAATCTTTATTATAGTACACTTACACCAAAATATCAGTATTCATTATTTTTAAAACTGACATTGTGATTTTAGTTCATTTTTTTTGACAATAGTCATCTTGTAAAGTGTTTATATGAAAGGTGGCAGAATTTGAAGTGAATAACTGAATTATGTTGGAATATTTTCCCATAAGTAAAGCACTCAATGACTAAAAAAGTCAGGTCTCATTGCCAAAGCAAAGTGGATAACTGTGATAATTACTGTGTAAATATGAAGGCAAAATGTACTTACACATGAATAGCTGTGTAATTGATGTTACACAATCAAATGCCTATGAATTGCTTCCTTAAATGTTCATTGTGATAATGGTGTCTGGGACTTGGAAGAGATCTTCAAACATTTAATCCAATGCTTACCTGCACTCTAAATTCCCTCTTTAATATCTCCTTCTTAAGAGTTCTCCAGTGTCATTTCACACTTCTGCTAAATGGGAGCTAACCCTTTACATTTTAGGAAAGATTTCATTTGGTTGAGCCAAAATTTGCCATCTGACTTAAACATGCTGGTAATATTGTTATCACTGCTGCTGCTGCTGATGATGATGATGATGAAGCAGTGGAGGAGGAGGAGGAAAAGGGAAAAAAAAAAGATGAAGATAACAAAAGGACCAGGATGTGAGAAATATTATAAAGCATGTCTTTAAAGATGAGAATATAGTTGATCCAATCAAGTCAATATAATGAAAGTTAAAAGACAGGCAGCTTGAAAGTTATGCAGATAGGCATGAAATATTTAAAGAATAAGAAGGGTGGATTTTTATCATTTATCAGAGTGTCAGAGCCTTGGCATATTCATAAGACCTGAGAGAGTTTTACTCTGTTACCATTACATTCCAATTCATTTACAAAATCTCAGTACTAAAAGATATAGGAAAATGGCGAAATAGGTAAGTTTATTTAATTTTATAGCTTAAAAAAACAAAATTCATATGAAAAATATTTGAAGAATAATTTTAAGGAATAACAATTCCTTATATAACTTTTGATGATAATTTTCTGGAATCTCTGATTAAAATGTCTGAATGCCATAGGAAGCTGCTGAATCTTTGAAACCTTAATCAATTCTCAATGAGTGCTAAGTTTTGAGGCAAATGGTTGGAAGGTTTTAGTGCCTTGACAATAGTAAGGGAATTGTTAAAAAAGAAAGAAAGAAAGAAAGAAAGAAAGAAAGAAAGAAAGAAAGAAAGAAAGGAAGGAAGGAAGGAAGGAAGGAAGGAAGGAAGGAAGGAAGGAAGGAAGAAAGAAAGAAAGAAAGAAAGAAAGAAAGAAAGAAAGAAAGAAAAAAGAAAGAAAGAAAGAAAAAAGAAAGAAAGAAAGAAAGAAAGAAAGGATTATGATGATGAAATTGATGACAAAAATAATAGCTATTCTGTGTGTTTCATTTTAAAGTTTGTAAAGTGCTTTACACATGGTAACTAATTTCATTTTGTCAACAGCCCTAGGAGATAAGTGCTAAAATTATCCCCATTTTATAAATGAGGAATCACAGACACAAAATTAGGCTCACAAAATTATAAGTACGAGAGGAAGGATTCAAAATAAATGTTTTCTTGACTCCCAAGACTAGCACTCTGACTACTAGACCACCTGGCTATTGATTTAAACTGACATTTTCTTTAATCCAAGTCATACAGGAACATAAATTATCATATGCTTAATGTGACCTTACACATCAGTATATTAATATGAAGAGATATTCTAATGGTCTAAATTATTTCCTGGTCACATTGAGAGGATAGGCTTTCAGATGTTTATCTGACATTTTACAGATTATGTTAATTATTCATCTGTCTGAATTTGTCCAATGAAAGATATTTTTATTTTATACTCTACTTGCTTGAACTTAGTGCCTAATGCATTCAGAATGATTCTCTAGCATAAAACGTAATTTGATCTCTTAGTCTCGGTTCACTAATTAATCATTTCAATCAAATTGTCATATGAAGGAGACACTTTTATTTTTTTTTTTGTAATTTATACCTTTATTTCCACTGAAAAGAAACTGCTTAAGGGTAGGAGTCTTAACTTCACTGTTAGTCTTCTGAAGGGCTAGACTCAGTATTCAGGTGTTCAATATCGCTTCCTGATTCTAGAAATCAGAAGATATACATAATTGTTTTATATACATGTTGATAAGGGAAAAGTTTATCAGGAGTTTTTTAAATGTCAACAGAGAAGAGCAAGGAGTGAAATAGTCAATATAATGAAACATTACCATGAGTCCCGTCTAACTAGGAATGTTCATATCAAACAACAGATATAAATTTGGTTCCTTAATAAAAATTTTTTAAAAATAGACATTTTAATTGTCATTTATTAAACTACATATAAAGCCTCTTCAAATCCAAGCAGCTAAGAAGAAAGCATTTACTATGCACTAGGAGCTATGTTCCGTATTGGAAAGACAAACAAAAAGTAAATTTAACCCCGTTTTCAAGAGATTCAAAATTTAATGGAGGTGATGGAAGAATATTTACTTAACCTCCCTAAGACTTCATTTTCTCATGTGTAAAATGGGAATATGGGTTTTATTGTTGTCTATGACCCTTTCAGCCCTAATCTGTCCACTAATTTTTTTGGAAATTTAATATTTAGCATGAAGATATTTTCTGTATAAATACCATTTTATAATAGATAGCAATGTGTTTGTTTTTTTATTTTTTTAATATTTTATTTTATTTTATAATAACTTTATATTGACAGAATCCATGCCAGGGTAATTTTTTTTTTTTTTTTTTACAAAATCATCCCTTGCACTAGCTTCTGTTCCGATTTTTCCCCTCCCTCCCTCCACCCCCTCCCCTAGATGGCAAGCAGTCCTATATATGTTAAATATGTTGCAGTATATCCTAGATACAATATATGTGTGCAAAACCGAGCAGTTCTCTTGTTGCACAGGGAGAATTGGATTCAGAAGGTAAAAAACAACTCAGAAAGAAAAACAAAAATGCAAATAGCTCACATTCGTTTCCCAGTATTCTTTCTTTGGGTGTAACTGCTTCTGTCCATCATTTATCAATTGAAATTGAGTCTTTGTCAAAGAAATCCACTTCCATCAGAATACATCCTCATACAATATCATTGTCAAAGTGTAAAGTGATCTCCTGGTTCTTCTCATTTCACTTAGCATCAGTTCATGTAAGTCTCTCCAAGCCTCTCTATATTCATTCTGCTGGTCATTTCTTACAGAAAAATAATATTCCACAACATTCATATACCACAATTTACCCAGCCATTCTCCAATCGATGGGCATCCATTCAACTTCTAGTTTCTAGCCACTACAAACATGGCTGCGACAAACATTTTAACACATACAGGTCCCTTTCCCTTCTTTAGTATTTCTTTGGGATATAAGCCCAGTAGAAACACTGCTGGATCAAAGGGTATGCACAATTTGGTAACTTTTTGGCCATAATTCCAGATTACTCTCCAGAATGGTTGGATTCATTCACAGTTCCACCAACAATGCATCAGTGTCCCCGTTTTCCCGCATCCCCTCCAATATTCATCATTATTTTTTCCTGTCATCTTAGCCAATCTGATGTGGTATCTCAGAGTTGTCTTAATTTGCATTTCTCTGATCAATAATGATTTGGAACACTCTTTCATATGAGTGGTAATAGTTTCAATTTCATCATCTGAAAATTGTCTGTTCATATCCTTTGACCATTTATCAATTGGAGAATGGCTTGATTTCTTATAAATTTGAGTCAGCTCTCTATATATTTTAGAAATGAGGCCTTTATCAGGACCTTTAACTGTGAAGATGTTTTCCCAGTTTGTTGCTTCCCTTCTAATCTTGTTTGCATTAGTTTTATTTATACAAAGGCTTTTTAATTTGATATAATCAAAATTTTCTATTTTGTGATCAGTAGTGGTCTCTAGTTCATCTTTGGTCACAAATTTCTTTCTCCTCCACAAGTCTGAGAGATAAACTATCCTATGTTCCTCCAATTTATTTATAATCTTGTTCTTTATGCCTAAGTCATGGACCCATTTAGATCTTATCTTGGTATATGGTGTTAAGTGTGGGTCCATGCCTAATTTCTGCCGTACTAATTTCCAGTTATCCCAGCAGTTTTTATCGAATAATGAATTCTTATCCCAAAAGTTAGGATCTTTGGGTTTGTCAAACACTAGATATTATAGTTGACTATTCTGTCTTGTGAACCTAACCTTTTCCACTGATCAAGTAATCTATTTCTTAGCCCATACCAAATGGTTTTGGTGACTGCTGCTTTATAATATAATTTTAGATCAGGTACAGCTAGGCCACCTTCATTTGATTTTTTTTTCATGAATTCCCTTGAGATTCTCGACTTTTTATTGTTCCATATGAATTTTGTTGTTATTTTTTCTAGATCATTATAATATTTTCTTGGAAGTCTGATTGGTATAGCACTAAATAAATGGATTAGTTTAGGGAGTATTGTCATCTTTATTACATTCGCTAGGCCTATCCAAGGGCACTTAATATTTTTCCAATTATTTAAGTCTGACTTTATTTGTGTGGAGACTTTTTTATAATTTTGTTCATATAATTCCTGACTTTCCTTTGGTAGATAGATTCCCAAATATTTTATGCTATCAACAGTTATTCTGAATGGAATTTCTCTTTGTATCTCTTGCTGTTGGATTTTGTTGGAGATGTATAAAAATGCTGAGGATTTATAGGGATTTATTTTGTATCCAGCTACATTACTAAAATTGTGAATTATTTCTGATAGCTTTTTAGTAGAATCTCTGGGGTTCTCTAGGTATACCATCATATCATCTGCAAAGAGTGATAGTTTGGTTTCCTCATTGCCTACTCTAATTCCTTTAATATCTTTCTTGACTCTTATTGCAGAGGATAGTGTTTCTAATACGATATTGAATAATAATGGTGATAGTGGGCAACCTTGCTTCACTCCAGATCTTCCTGGGAAAGATTCCAGTTTTTCCCCATTACATCTGATGCTTACTGATGGTTTTAAATATATGCTCCTGACTCTTTTAAGGAAAAGTCCATTTATTCCTATGCTCTCAAGTGTTTTTATTAGGAATGGATGTTGAATTTTATCAAATGATTTTTCTGCATCTATTGAGATGATCATATGTTTTTTTTTTTATTGTTGTTGTTGTTGTTGGTTATTGATATAGTCAATTATGCTAATAGTTTTCCTAATATTGAACCAGCCCTGCATTCCTGGTATAAATCCTACTTGTTCATAGTGTATTATCCTGAGGATGATTTTCTGTAATCTTTTTGCTAATATTTTATTTAAGATTTTAGCATCAATATTCATTAGGGAGATTGGTCTATAATTTTCTTTCTCTGTTTTCAGTCTTTCTCTGTTTTAGGTATCAGTACCATGTCTGTGTCATAAAAGGAGTTTGGTAGGACTCCTTCAATCCCTATCTTTTCAAATAGTTTATTTAGCATTGGAGTTAATTGTTCTTTAAATGTTTGGTAGAATTCACATGTAAATCCATCTGGTCCTGGGGATTTTTTCTTAAGGAGTTGGTTGATAATTTGTTCTATTTCTTTTTCTGAGAGGGGACTGTTTAGGATATTTACTTCTTCCTCTGTTAGTTTGGGCAAGCTATATTTTTGGAGGTATTCTTCTATTTCATTTAAGTTGTCAAATTTATTGGCATAAAGTTGGGCAAAGTAACTCCTAATTATTGCTCTAATTTCCTCTTCGTTAGTGGCGAGTTCTCCCTTTTCATTTTTAAGAATAACAATTTGATTTTCCTCTTTCCTTTTTTCAATCAGATTTACTAAGGGTTTGTCTATTTTATTGTTTTTTTCATAGAACCAACTCTTAGTTTTATTAATTAATTCAATAGTTTTTTTTTTTTTACTTTCAATTTTATTGATCTCTCCTTTTATTTTTAGAATTTCAAGTTTAGAATGTGACTAGGGGTTTTTAATTTGTTCCTTTTCTAGCATTTTTAGTTGCAAGCCCAATTCATTGAGCTTCTCTTTCTCTATTTTATGCAAATAGGGCTCTAGAGATATGAAATTTCCCCTTATTACTGGTTTGGCTGTATCCCATACAATTTGGTGTGATGTCTCATTATTATCGTTTTCTTGGATGAAATTATTAATTATGTCTATGATTTGCTGTTTCACCCAATCATTCTTTAGTATGAGATTATTTAGTTTCCAATTATTTTTTGGTCTACTTTCCCCTGGCTTTTTGTTGAATGTAATTTTCATTGCATTGTGGTCTCAAAAGGATGCATTTACTATTTCTGCCTTACTGCATTTGAATTTGAGGTTTTTATGTCCTAATATATGGTCAATTTTTGTATAGCTTCCATGAACTGCTGAAAAGAAAGTGTACTCCTTTCTGTCTCCATTACATTTTCTCCAGAGATCTATCATATCTAACTTTTCTAGTATTCTGTTTACCTCTTTGACTTCTTTCTTATTTATTTTGTGGTTTGATTTATCTAATTCTGAGAGTGCAAGGTTGAGATCTCCCACTATTATAGTTTTGCTGTCTATTTCTTCTTGCAGCTCTCTTAATTTTTCTTTTAAGAAATTAGATGCTACACTACTTGGCGCATATATGGTTGTGAGTGATATTGCTTCATTATCCATGCTACCCTTTAGCAAGATATAGTGCCCTTCCTTATCTCTTTTAATTAGATCAATTTTTGCTTTAGCTTGATCTGAGATCAGGATGGCTACCCCTGCGTATTTGACTTCACCTGAAGCATAGTAGATTTTGCTCCAACCTTTTACCTTTAACCTGCATGTATCTCCCCACTTCAGGTGTGTTTCCTGTAAACAACATATTGTAGATTTCTGTATTTTAATCCATTCTGCTAATCGCTTCCTCTTTATGGGGGAGTTTACCCCATTCACATTTATGGTTAAAATGACCAATTCTGTATTAGTTGCTATCTTGTTAACCCCTTTTTATGCTTTTCTCCCTTCTTTCCCCCTTACCCCCTTTCCCAGTATTAAGCTTGTGAGCACCACTTGCTTCTCACACCACTCCCTTTTCAGTACCCCCCCGCCTTAGATTTCCTCCCCCTATCTTACCCCTTTCCCTCCCCGTTTCCGTATTCCCTTCCACTTAGCTTATTCCTTCCCTTTTCACTTTTCCCTTCTCACTTCTCAATGAGGTGGGAGAAGTTTCACCATAAATTAAATATGTCTAAAATTTTTCTCTTAAAGCCAATTCTGAAGGCAGTAAGATACCCACTATATTCATCCCACTCCATTCTTTCTCTCAGATATAATAGGTTTCCTTTGCCTCTTCATGAGATCTAGTACTCCCACTTTACCCTTTTTCTGGTACAATGTCCTTTCCACATCAACTTTCTAGAACAAGGTATACATGTATTCTTTATACTTCTTTATATCAGAAATATAGTTCCCAAGATTAATCTTTACCTTTTTAGATTTCTCTTGAGTTCTATATTTGTAGATCAACCTTTTTGTTAAGTTCTGGCTTTTTCATCAAAAATAGGTGAAATTCGCTTACTTCGTTGAATGTCCATTTTCTTCCCTGGAAAAAAATGCTCATTCTAACTGGGTAAGTTATTTTTGGTTGTATATCAAGTTCCTTAGCCTTTCGGAATATCATATTCCAGGCCCTTCAATCTTTTAGTGTGGATGCTGCCAAATCCTGGTGATCCTTATTGTGGCTCCTTGATACTTGAATTGGGTTTTTCTAGCTGCTTGCAATAATCTTTCCTTCGTCTGAGGGTTCTGGCATTTGGCCACTATATTCCTTGGTGTTTTGATTTTAGGATCCCTTTCAGAGGGTGATCGATGAATTCTTTCAATGTCTATTTTATCCTCTGTTCCTATGACTTCTGGGCAGTTCTCTTTGATAATTTCCTGGAAAATAGTGTCCAGGCTCTTTTTTTCATCATGCTTTTTTGGGAGTCCAATGATTCTCAGACTCTCTCTCCTGGATCTGTTTTCCAGGTTTGTTGTCTTCCCCAGAAGGTATTTCACATTCTTTTCCATTGTTTGATTTTTTTGGATTTGCTTGACTGATTCTTCTTGTTTCCTCGAGTCATTCAGTTCCAATTGTTCAATTCTGATTTTTAATGAAGTGTTTTCTTCACTCACTCTTTTAAAATCTTTTTCTAATTGTCCCATTGAGTTCTTTTGTTCTGTGGAATTTTTTTCCATTTTGCCAATTTTGTTTTTTAAAGAGCTGTTTTCTGTTTCCAGTTCACTAATCCTATTTTTCAAGGATTTTATTTCTTTATCCACTCTCTCTTTAACTGAGTGGGATGACTTCTCCAGACTCTCTTGCCAAGCCTCCCTCTCTTTTTCCCATTTTTCTTCTAGCTCCCTTGTGAGAGCCTTTTTAATTACTTCTATGAGGTTCATCTGTGCTGAGGAACAGATGATCTCCTCCTTTGGGGATTCACCTGGAGCCTGTCTGTTTTTAGTCTCCTCAGGATTTGGAGTCTGCTCTCTTTCTGTATAGAAGCTGTCAAGGGTTAAAGTCCTCTTCAGTTTTTTGCTCATTATGTCAAAGAATCAAGGACAAACTAGCAAAAAGAGAAAAAGAAATCACCCCTTATTTGGAGTCTGCTTTTTGAAGGGAGGGGCTGGGTGGCATTACCGAGCTTCCTCTACAGACTTTGGGGGCAGCACCAAGGCACTAGCCGTACTGCGCCTGCGCTCTGAGATCCCAGAGCGTGCTGAGTCACTGTGTGTGTGTATGTATATGTGTGTGTGTGAGGGGGGGATGGCCCCATCCCGAGAGACTCCAGCTGTTTGGGGTTGTATTCTTCGCCCCGGTGTTTTTAGTTTCTCTGCTGGGCTGCTGGCTTGCTGCCGGAGCAAAGTATCCAAACCTGTAGCAAAGCTCTCTCTGCAGAGACGGCTGCGATCACACTCCACCCCCTCTCCAGTCTGCTCTGCTGTGAGCAGCCTTCCGTGCTCTCAGCTGCTTGCCCACACCCTGTGCCCAATCCAAAACCATCCCAGCCCTCATGCAAAAACAGACCTTTCTTGGCGAATCTCAAGGATGGCTTCTCTTGGTAACTATTTTTGGGTTTTTTTGTTTTTTTTTCAGTCAAGCATCAATTCAGAGGCTTGTAATGAAATGGAGCAGAGAAAAATGCGGAGCTACACAGCTATGTTCCTCCTCTCTGCCATCTTAACCGGAACTCGTGTTTGTTTTTTTTTAATAGTGTCAAACTAGTCACTGAAACTCAAATATATTTATAAGGGAAATTAATAGTTGCCCTAACTGAATTAGTGAAAAAATGCTAATGAAGGTAGCCTAGCTAAACCTAAAACTATATTGTAAAGCAATGGTCATCAAAACCATCTATTATTGCCTAAGGAATAGAATAGTCAATCAGTAGAATAGGTTAATATCACAGGACAAAATGGGCAATAACTATAACAATGTAGTGTTTGACAAACCTAGAGACCCCAGCTTTGGGGATAAGAACTCACTATTTGACAAAAACTGCTGGGAATATTGGAAATTCGTATGGAAAAAATTAGGGCTTGACCCACACCTAATACCACATACCAAACAAGACCTAATTGGGTTCATGATTTAGACATAAAAAGCGATATTATAAGCAAATTATAAGAACAGAGGATAGTTTATGTCTCAGATCTGTGGAAAAGGAAGTTGTGTCCAAAGAAGAGGTAGAACTTATAACTGAACTCTAGATAGATAATTTTGATTATATTAAGTTATAAAGGTTTATGCAAACAAACTGATTCAGACAAGATCAGAAGGAAAGCAATAAATTGGGAGATCATTTTTACATTTAAGGGTTCTGATAGAGGCCTCATTTCTAAATATATAGAGAATTAACTCAAATTTATAAGAATCCAAGCCATTCTTTAATTGATAAATGGTCAAAGGATAAGAACAGACAGTTTTCAAATGAAGAAATCAAAACTATTTCTAATCAGATGAGAAGGTGCTCTAAATCATTATTTATCAGAGAAATGCAAATTAAGACAACTCTGAGGTACCTCTCATATTGGCTAAAATTACAGGAAAAGACAAGGACGAATGTTTGAGGGGATGTGGGAAAACTGGGACACTAATACATTGTTGGTGGAACTGTGAATGGATCCAGTCATTCTGGAGAGCAATTTGGAACTAAGTTCAAAAAATTCTCAAACTGTACATAGCCTTTGACTCAGCAGTGTTTCTATTGGGCCTTAATTTCAAAGAGATTTTAAAGGAAGGAAAGGGAACCACATGTGCAAAAATGTTTGTGGCAGCCCTTTTTGTAGTGGCAAGAAACTGGAAACTAAGTGGATGCCCATTATTTGGAGAATTGCTGAATAAGTTATGGTATATGAATGTTATGGAATATTAATGTTCTGTAAGAAATGATCAGGAGGATAATTTTAGAAAGGCTTGGAGAAACTTACATGAACTGATGATAAGTGACATAAGCAGAACCAGAAGACCACTGTACACAACATCAATATTATACAAAGATCAATTCTGATGAATGTGACTCCAATAATGAGATGATTGATGACTGTTCCAATGATTTTGTGATGAAGAAAACCATTTACATGCAGAGAGAGGATTGTAGGAATTTAACATAACATTCTCACTCATTTTGTTGTTTGCTTGCATTTTGTTTTCGTACTCATTTATTTTCTTTTTATCTGATTTTTCTTGTGCTTTAAGAGAATTGTATAAATGTTTTTATATATATAGTATTTAACATATATTTTAATATATGTAAAACATATATTGGATTGCTAGCCACCTAGCAGAGGGGGTGGGAAGAAAGAAGAGGAAATCTGAAACACAAGGCTATGCAAGGGTCAATGTTGTCAAATTATCCATGCATATGTTTTAAAATTAAAAAGTTTTATTAAAATAATTAAAAAATAGTTGCCCTAACTCAGAGTTCTATCTTCTGTCCCCTTTGGAGTGTGTAATTTTGAGTACTGGGATGGCAGGGAGGGAGACAAACAAAAACTTACCTTTATTTTTCCTAGTTTGATAAAGTCTAGGACCTCCTTGTGTTGAGAAATAGATGAATTTTTCATTTATTATACGTATTCTTTCTTCTGTTTCATCAACAGGGGTTACTGAGGGGAAGGGGCAAGAAGGGAAAATATTCCCAGGCTCTCTACTTCCCTGTTCTGATAATTTAGAGCTTATTTTCCAGATGCCAGGTATTTTATATCATGGAATTACACTTAGTCATTCACATTAAGAGGCAGGTGATATGAATGTGATATAAAATTTCTTTCAGATTTATTTTCATTTAGTTATTCAGGATATGGCCTATTTGCCTAAGGTCTGAAAGATATTTAATCCCAAAATTGAAATTAGTATAACTAGATAGATGGATTTCATATTTTCTATTCTTAACTGACATTTAAGGTCATTAAAAAACACAAATATTTAAATTCCAAAATTAAAAGTAAAACTTCATGGAAATGGGCACAGAAATAGCATCCCATTTTTGTTTGACTAACTGAAAATGGAAGTCTATGTGAGTAACATGATATACACTCAGCTGGAAAACATATCAAACTTGTCAGATCCCCGAGAACATCAATGTTCCATGTTGGTTGATAAAATAAGCTGGATCACACCATTTTTAAAGACTTATGGTCATAGCCAAAAGTGATTAAGAAAAAAAAAAACCTCTTCATAGTTCACTTAGGAAGTATATTAAAATATTGGAAGTCTTTTTTGTCATACTAGTAAAGGGAATTCTACCAGTTATAGGAGAGTCTAATCACATATTGTTTTCAGAGTTCTTAATAAGAAGTTATTCTGGGGGCAATTTAAAAAAAAGATTTTGAGAATGAGCTAGATCTCCAGCATTTTTCTCTCCTATAGTTTATTTTTTAAATATGCATTGTTTTATGAATCAGAGGAGAGAGAAAATTCAGAGCAAAAGTTAAAACAATGGAAGAGATTAAAAAAAAAAAAAGAAGAAAAAGAAGTGAAAATAGCATGTGTTGATTTACATTCAGTCTATTTAGTTCTTTTTTCTGGATGCAAATGGCATTTTCTGTTTAAAGCGTATTTGGATTGCTTTGGTTCACTGAGCTCCTGAGAAAAACCAAGTCTTTCGTAGCCGATCATCACAATATTATTGCTGTTATGGTCTATAATGTGTTCCTGGTTCTGCTTGTTTTTTCTCAACATCAGTTCATGTAAATATTTCTAGGTCTTTCTAAGTCAGCTTGTTAATCATTTTTAAATGAAAAATAATATTCAACTTGTTTATCCTCAATTGATGAGTACCTAATAATTTTCCTTTTTTTTTTTTTTGCTACCACAAAAAGAGCTACTAGAAACATTTTTTCCACATATGGATATTCCCTCCCTCCCCCCTTTATGATTTCCTTGAGATACAGACCCAGTAATGACACTGCTGAATCAAAGGATATGCATAACTTTATAGCCCTGTGGCCTAGTTTCTTATTGCTCTCCACAATGGTTGGATCATTTTATAATCACACCAACAATGCAGTTGTGTTTCAGTTTTTCCACATGCCCTTTAACATAATCATTTTTCCTCATCTTTGCTAATTTACTGGTTTTGATGTAAAACTCCAATGTCATTTTTTTTTTTTTGCATTACTCTTATTGTTAATGATTTAGAATATTATTTTCTATGTTTTTTTAATTTGACTCTTTTGTGGCACCATTTTTATTATATTTTGCTTATCTATTGGAGAGGGTTTTTCCTTATTATGCAATAAAATAAATAGCAATAACTAACATTTCTATAGCATTTATAATGTTAGACACTGCACTATGGTTTTTTTTTTCTATTAAAAAAAAATTGTTCCTCAAAATGAGGCTGGTTGCTCTTATTATCCTCAGATGGAAACATATAAATGGAAGTTAAGTGATTTACTCAGTCACACTATTATTATTAAGGATCTGAGGCTGGATTTGAAGTCATCTTTTTATTTTTTTTATTTTTTAAAAAATTTTAATAGCTTTTTATTTACAAGTTATGTGTATAGGTAATTTTACAGCATTGACAATTGCCAAACCTTTTGTTCCAATTTTTCCCCTCCTTCCTCCCACCCTCTCCCCTAGATGGCAGGATGACCAGTAGATGTTAAATATATTAAAGTATAAATTAAATAGCAATAAGTATACATGACCAAACCATTATTTTGCTGTACAAAAAGAATTGGACTCTGAAATATTGTACAATTAGCCTGTGAAGGAAATCCAAATGCAGGCAGGCAAAAATATAGGGATTGAGAATTCAATGAAATGGTTCTTAGTCATCTGCCAGAGTTCTTTTGCTGGGTGTAGCTGGTTCAGTTCATTACTGCTCCATTGGAACTGATTTGGTTCATCTCATTGCTGAGGATGGCCAGGTTCATCAGAATTGATCATCATATAGTATTGTTGGTGAAGTATATAATGATCTCCTGGCCCTGCTCGTTTCACTCAGCATCAGTTCATGTAAGTCTCTCCAGGCCTTTCTGAAATCGTCCTGTTGATCATTTATTACCAAACAATAATATTCCATAATATTCATATACCACAATTTATTCAGCCATTCTCCAATTGATGGGTATCTGTTGGAATCCATTTTGTTTACACCAACAATCAATTGTTTCACACCTAGTGTGTAGGCCAGAAGGGCATGCATGCTCACGGGTCTGCCCATTCTTTGAGATACCAGCTTCAAATTCACCAACACCAGCAGCAACAATCAGGACAGCACAGTCAGCCTGAGATGTGCCTGTAATCATGTTCTTGATAAAGTCTCTGTGCCCTGGAGCATCAATAATAGTCACATAGTATTTGCTGGTCTCAAATTTCCACAGGGAGATATCAATAGTGATACCACGCTCACATTCAGCCTTCAGTTTATCCAAGACCCAGGCATATTTGAAGGAGCCCTTTCCCATATCAGCAGCCTCCTTCTAAAACTTCTCAATGGTTCTCTTATCAATTCCACCACATTTGTAGATGAGGTGACCAGTAGTGGTGGACTTGCCAGAGTCTACATGTCCAATGACGACAGTGTTAATATGAGTCTTTTCCTTGCCCATTTTTGTGGAGGCTTAGCAATGGTTTTCACTACACCTGTGTTCTGGCGGCAAACCCGTTGGCATCTAATCAGTTTCCAGTTTTTGGCCACTACAAAGAGGGCTGCCACAAACATTCGTGCCCATAGAGATCCCTTTCCCTTCTTTATGTTCTCTTTGGGATATAAGCTCAGTAGTAACACTGCTGAATCAAAGGATATGCCCAGTTTCATAACTTTTTGAGCATAGTTCCAAATTGCTCTCCAGAATGGTTGGATGTATTCAAAATTCCACCAACAATGTATTAGTGTCCCTGTTTTCCCACATCCCCTACAACATTCCACATTCTCTTTCCCTGTCATTCTAGCCAGTCTGACAGGTGATATCTGATTCAGCTTATTCAATAGGTATGGTGCAAAGAATTGACACAGCCCAAATCAATTTTGTAACCTCTAATATATATCAGCTCTTTAAGGAACTTAAAGAGCAAGTAAGAAAGTGTCAAGGTAAGATTTATACCTTGTATGTCCACTCTTATAATAGACTTCTAGGTCCTATTTTTTTATGGAAATTCAAAGCAAATAGCCTTCTAACCATGTTAGCCAATACTGCTTTATTTCAGGCAACCCAAGAATCTCATTTTTTAATTATTATTTTTTTAATTATTATTATAACTTTTTATTGACAGACCCCGTGCCTGGGTAATTTTTTTTTTACAACATTATCCCATGCACTCACTTCTTTTCCGACTTTTCCCCTCCCTCCCTTCATCCTCTCCCCCAGATGGCAAGCTGTCCTATTCAAATTAAATATGTCGCACTGTATCCTAGATACAATATATGTGTGCAGAATCGAACAGTTCTCTTGTTGCACAGGAAGAATTGGATTCAGAAGGTAAAAATAACCTGGGAAAAAAGACAAAAATGCAAGCAATTTACATACATTTCCCAGTGTTCTTTCTTTGGGTGTAGCTGCTTCTGTTCATCCTTGATCAATTGAAATTGAATTAGATCTCTTTTTCAAAGAAATCCACTTCCATCAGAATACATCCTCATATAGTATCATTGTTGAGGTATATAATGATCTCCTGGTTCTGCTCATTTCACTTAGCATCAGTTCGTGTAAGTCTTGTCAATCCTCTCTGTATTCATCCTGCTGGTCATTTCTTACAGAACAATAATCAAGAATCTCATTTTAAATATTCATCAGGCTGCTTGAGCTTTCCATTTACTATTTGGAATAACAAGAGAGGAACCTAGGAGCATAGTAAGAGCCTGTATAACTTGTCTTCCTTTCCACACTCCTACCCTCCCTCCAGGGAAGAACCCTTGTGGTTTGAGAACCATTGAAATTTGGTATATGGATGTGACCCACTATAAATCTTTTGGTCCACTGTCTTTTGCAATACCAGCAGCAAAAGAGAGAGCCTGAGTGGTCACTGAATTCCTTATACAAGCTTTTGCAATTATGGGTGTGCCACAAGCAATAAAAACAGATAATAGACCTGCATATACTTCTAAGTATTTTGCACACTTTTGTGCACAGTATTGGATTTTACATACCACTGGCATACCTTTTAATCCTCAAGGTCAGACAATAGTAGGGGGAGAAAAGAGACATCAAGACACTCTTCCAAAAACAAAAGAAAGGGGGAGTCACAAGTAACCCTACACAACTTCTAAATTTAGCTCTTTATATAATTAACTTCTTGATTTTTGACAAAGATGCACTGCCTCTGTCAGACAGGTTTTATAACTGGCCAGAAGGTCAGTGTCCAGTGCGAGCAGCTCTACTATCTTTAGATAACTTCCAGGTGATGTGGAGAGATCCAGAAAGTGGTGAATGGAAGGGACCATATAGGTTAACTGCTTGGGGGAGAGGATTTACTTGAATCTCTACAGATGGAGAAGGAATAAGATGGGTGCCAATGAACTGTATTTACTTTGTCCATCATAGAGAGATGGGGTAGACCCTTGAAACAAATGAAAAGACCCAAGAAACATCAGATAACCCAATATGTATGGTATTCGACTCATTGGATTCCCTGAGACATGAAGTAATGGACAATAGATTGGTTTTGGACTATCTCTTGACTTCTGGAGGTGTATGTGTGATTGTCATTTATATACCCCCATCTAGGACTTATGGACATGTATAATTCCTCATGTTGATTTATATTGTTTGTTACATCACTACTAGCCTATGTTATATTACATATGTTTGTGCAAAACCTCCCATGCTGATAGATTTATGTATATCTATTTCAAGGAAGGCTCTTCAACCCAGAGGAAATCTGCTAACAATATCTAGTCTGGCTCCTCATTTTCCTTTGGTGCCCACCTCCCTTCCTGAGAAGTCAGGTAGGGCATGATCACCCCCATTCTACAACAAAAGAAAGCAGGAGATATAGAAGATAAATGGGATTTGTGCAGATATTGGGAAACTCTGAGAAATTTATACTTGAAGAAAAGATACTTACAGTAAGGTGTTTATTCAGTATGATTGATGAGATAATGGTTCTCTAGTTCACATATACTTAGTACTTATTGTGATGTAATAGTTCTACTGTTGGCACATGCTCTGTGTGCTGTGGTGATGTAATTGTACTAAGGTATTTAAAGGATGAGAGGACTTGAAATAAGCAGACTGGAGTGTGTGTGTGCTCGAATTTGAGTTCAGACTTCAGACTCCATATTCCAGACTCCCGACTCTATCCCTGACCATCCTTGTGGTGACTCTCCTGCTAAAACCAAGGCCCGTCCAGAGATCCTCCAGGAAGCTAGCTTGGACACTATATTTTCTTCTGCATCTATTGAGGTTTTTGTTAGTTAGTTTTGTTAATTTTGTTAGTTTGCTCATTTATATAGTCAATTATGACAATAGTTTTCCTACTGCTGAACCAATCCAGCATTCCCGATATTAATCTTACTTGGTCATGGTGAAATATACTGAGGATAACTGGCTGTAATCTCTTTGCTAGATTTTTATATTCAATTTGTGCATCAATATTCATTATGGAAATTTGTCTATAATTTTCTTTCCTTGTTTTGTTTCTTTATTTTATTTTTGTACCACTGATTTAAGTATCAGCACCTGAGGTATAAAAGAAATTTGGTAGGACATCTTCTTTCTCTATTGTTACAAATAGTTTGCATAGTTTTCAAATTATTTGTTCTTTGAATGTTTGGTAACATTCATCTATAAATCCACCTGGCCCTGGAGATTTTCCTTAGGGAACTGATTAATAGGTTGTTCAATTTCTTTTTCAAAAATGGGATTATTTTAATAATTTATTTCCTCCTCTATTAATTGGGGCATTCTATATTTTTAAAATATTTATATATTCCACTTGGATTATCAGATTTATTGCCATGCAATTGAGCAAAATAACCAAATTATTTCTTTAATTTCTTCTTTATTGGTGGAAAGTTTACCCTTTTCATTTTTGATAAAACAGTTTGATTTTATTTTTTCCTTTTTCTAATCAAATTAACTAAAGGTTTATCTATTTTTGGTTTATTCATAAAACCATCTCTTGGTTTTGTTTATTAATTCAAAAGTTTTCTTACTTTACATCTCCCCTTTTTTCTGTAATCTCTTTGCTAATATTTTATTTAAGATTTTAGCATCAATATTCATTAGGGAGATGGGTCTATAATTTTCTTTCTCTGTTTTCATTCTATGTGGTTTAGGTATCAGTACCATTTCTGTGCCATAAAAGGAATTTGGTAGAAGTCCTTCATTCCTGATTTTTTCAAATACTTTATATAGTATTGCAGTTAATAGTTCTTTAAATGTTTGGTAGAATTTACATGTAAATCCATCTGGATCTGGGGATTTTTTCTTAAGAAGTTGATTAGTAGCTTGTTTCATTTCTTTTTTTTTAATGGGGCTATTTAAGAAATTTATTTTCTCTTCTGTTAATCTGGTCACTCTATATTTTTGTAGGTATTCCTCTATTTCACTTAGGTTATCAAATTTATTGGCATAAAATTGGGCAAAGTAACTCCTAATTAGTGCTCTAATGTCCCCTTCATTGGTGGAATGTTCTCCCTTTTCAATTTTGAGAGTAACAATTTGATTTTCCTCTTTCCTTTTTCTAATCAAATTAACTAAAAGTTTGTCATTTTGTTGGTTTTTTTCATAAAACTATCATTCAATAGTATTTTACTTACAATTTTATTAATCTCTCTTTTTATTTTTAGAATTTTAAGTTTGGTATTTGATTGGGGGAATTTAATTTGCTCTTTTTCCAGCTTTTTTAGTTGCAAGCCCAATTCATTGATTTTTTCTTTCTATTTTATGCAAGTAAAGATCTAGAAATACAAAAATTCCCCTTATTACTGCTTTGGCTGCATCCCACAAATTTTGGCATGTTGTCTTATTTGTATATTCTTAGATGGACTTATTAATTATATCAATGATTTGCTGTTTCACCTGTTCATTCTTTAGGATGAGATTATTTATTTTCCAATTATTTTTTATCTATTTTCCCTAATAGAAAATAGGGAAGAAAATAGAAGATAAATGGGATTTGTTGCAGATATTGGGAAACTCTGTGAATGAGATCATGTAAGGTTCTGGTTAGCTTTCTGGGGGTCTTGGGACCAGCCTTTGTTTCAGCAGAATAATCACCCCAAAGTCTTATTATCTCCATCACAGTCTGTCTCCTTCACCTAGGGCCTGGCTAGCTTTCTGGAGGTCCTCCAGAATGGGTCTTGGATTCAATGGAGGAGATGCAGGAGGCATGAGAGTCATAAGAGACTGATCTAGTCTTCTCTGTTTCTGGTTGAGTTTGTCCTCAGTTTATATACTCTATTACAATTATATAATTACACTATATTGAGTATAAACCAATCACCATATCACTAGGGAACCATTATTTGTTTTAAGATTAAATCAGTCATAATGAACTGGAGAACTATTAATTACTATGCTAAACTAGATCACAATTGTATTATCAATTCCACTGAGTTAACACCTTGTTATAAGAATTCTTGTTTCAAGTACATTTCTCCAGAATTCTGGCCCTTTACAAAGTCAGATGACAGTAAATTTCACACAATGCTCATCCCCCTCTTTCCTTTCCCTCAATTGTAATAGCATTTTTTGCCTCTTCAGGGAATGCAATTCACCCAATTTTACCTCATTTTTCCTCTTTTTCCAGTATTATCCCCTTTATATTTCTAGTTGTTTTTTTTTTTTTAATATATATCGCAATAAAATCAAACTCTATCTATACTTTCTAAGTAGACTCATAACAAAGATACAATTCTCAAGAGTTAAAAATATCATTTTCCCTTATAGGTTTTCAACTTTTTAACTTAAAAACAATTTTTCCTATTGTTTTTACCTTTTACATTTAAGTTCTATATATAAAGATCAACTTTTCTGTTCAGCTCTTCTGTTTTCATCAGAAAAAATAAAATGAAACTCACTGTTTTATTAAATGTCCATATTTTCCCCTGAAAGATAATGCATAAGTTTCTGGCTGTTCGTTCTTGGCTGCAATTCAATTCCCTTTGTCCTCTGGAATATATAACTTGCCCTCTTTACTTAAAGTGGAAACAGCTAGGTACTGGGTAATACTGATTGTGGTTACTTGATATTTGAATTATTTCTTTATGGGTTCTGGTAGTATTTTTTCCTTGATCTAATAATTCTGAAATTTAGTTGTGATTTTTCTTGGAATTTTCATGTTGAAGTCTCTTTTGGGAGGTGATTGGTGTATTCTTTCAATGACTTTTTTACCTTCTGGTTCTCAGACACCAGGACAATTTTCCTTGATGACTTCCTGAAACATGATCTCTAAGCTCTTTTATAATCACAGTTTTCAGGAAGTGCAATAATTCTTACATTGTCTGTCCTGGATTTATTTTCCAGGTCGATTGTTTTTTTCAATGAGGTATTTTACATTTTCTTCTATTTTTTCATCTTTTCTTTCTTTCTTTCTTTTGTTGTTGTTATTATTGTTTTGGATTGATTGAGTCTTCATGTCTTATTGAGCCATTCAATTCCATTTGTTCAATTTCAATTTTTAGGGAATTATTGTCTTCAGTTAATTTTTTTATTTCCTTTTGCATTTGGCCAATTTTAAATGAATTGTTTAAATCATTGAATTTTTCTTTCCCTTTCATAAATTCTGGTTTTCAGTAAGTTAGTTTCTACTTCCATTTCATCAAATCTATTTTGTAAGGAGTTATATCCTTTTGCAATTTTGAAATCTATGTTTAAGGAGTTTTATTGACATAATTTCTGTGTTTTTTTCAAACTCTCTTGCAAAGGTCTCATTTTCTTTCTTTATATTTGTTCTAACTCTCTTTTAATATTCTTTTTGAATTCTTTTAAGAGAGCCTTGTGAGATGTAGACCAATTCATAATATGCTTTGGAGCTTTATCTTGAGACTATTTGCCATTATTTTCCTCAGAGTTTCAGGTCTATTCTTCTCTGTCTCCACAAAAGCTATGGTCAGAACTCTTATTGGATTTTTGTTTATTTTTAAAGATTGAGTTTGCTCTTAGGGCTAAGGAGAGATTGTCCCTAGCTTCCACTACAGGTGACAGAGCATTCCTGGGTCTGATTCTGCTGATTTTTTTTTTTTCTGGTGCTAGATGGGCATGGCCAAGTCCTGCATTATTCTGGGTAATCAGAAGCTCATTTTTTGTGTTTGATATTTGTGTATTTGTGTTGGATATCTCACAGCTAGGTTTCTGAACCGGGCCACAGTAACCAATTTTGCTATATATATTGACTGAGTCTCCTGGAAGATTCTTCTTGGGTGCAGACACAACACCACCCTCCATCCCTGCCCTCGCCACTTAATCCTTTATTCTCTCCACCTTTTATCCGACTAAAACAGAACTTTTCTGATGTTTCTCCAAAATATCTTCTACTGGAAATTTGTTATACCGCAAATATCTATGTGTTCCATCTCTCCAAAACCACTCCAAAGCCTTGATGTGATTGTTGATGTGAGGGTAGCCAGAAAGAGCTCAGACAAAGTTCTGTCTAGTCTCTGCCATCTTGGCTCCACTCCATCCCCCAAGACCTGTCTTAAGTTCATGCCTCTCTATTTGAGAATTGTTTGTCCAATCTTTCCAATGAAGCTGTGAGAATTTTAGTATAAGATTGAGTTTCATGTTGTAAAGTATTATATTGTGTTGCTATTATTACTTTTTCTAATAAATGCCTTTGTTTTGAGTTCATTGTGATGGTTAGAACAAGGTTTTTTCATAGCAAGTGGGGTAATAAACTGCAGTTAAAAGAATGATGGAACAGAAAGCAAATTAAGAATTGATAGACAAAACCTGAAAGATTCAAACTTTAGGAGATTGTATTTGTGTGTGTGTGTGTGTGTGTGTGTGTGAGAGAGAGAGAGAGAGAGAGTTAAAACCAGGAAGAAAATTACACCTGCGAGTCATTTCAGATGTAGATAATTCCTTTGTTAATGATACCTATTTTCCCTCATAACACCAACAATGGCAAAAAAAGTAAAATAAGGACTTTTTGTTTCATTAAAAAAAATCTTAAAACATCAAGAATCTCAAGGGAATTAATAAAAAAAAAAATCAAATGAAGGTGGCCTACCTGTACCTGATATAAAACTATATTATAAAGCAGCAGTCACCAAAAACATTTGGTATTGGCTGAGAAATAGATTAGTTGATCAGTGGAATAGGTTAGGTTCACAAGACAAAGTAGTCAACTGTAGCAATCTAGTGTTTGACAAACCCTAAAATCCTAACTTTGGGATAAGAATTTATTATTTGACAAAAACTGCTGGAAAAACAGGAAATTAATATGGCAGAAATTAGGCATTGACCCACACTTAACACCGTACACCAAGATAAGGTCAAAAGGGGTCCATGATTTAGGCATAAAGAATGAGATTATAAATAAATTAGAGGAACATAGGATAGTTTACTTCTCAGACTTGTGAAGGAGGAAGAAATTTGTGACCACAGATGAACTAGAGATCATTATTGATCATAAAATAGAAAATTTGGATTACATCAAATTAAAAGGCCTTTGTACAAACAAAACTAATACAAACAAGATTAGAAGGGAAGCAACAAACTGGGAAAACATTTTCGCAGTTAAAGTTTCTGATAAAGGCCTCATTTCCAAAACATATAGAGAATTGACTCTAATTTATAAGAAATCAAGCCATTCTCCAATTGATAAATGATCAAAGGATATGAACAGACAATTTTCAGATGATGAAATTCAAACTATTTCTACTCATATGAAAGTGTTCCAAATCACTATTGATCAGAGAAATATAAATTAAGACAACTCTGAGATACCACTATATACCTGTCAGATTGGCTAAGATGAAAGGGAAAACATAATGATGAATGTTGGAGGGGATGTGGGAAAACTGGGACACTGATGCATTGTTGGTGGATTTGTGAATGAATCCAACCATTCTGGAGAGCAATCTGGAATTATGCCCAAAAAGTTACCAAACTGTGCATACCCTTTGATTCAGCAGTGCTACTACTGGACTTACACCCCAAAGAGATACTAAAGAAGGGAAAGGGACCTGTATGTGCCAAAATGTTTGTGGGACCCCTGTTTGTAGTGGCTAGAAACTGGAAAATGAATAAATGCCCATCAATTGGAGAATGGTTAGGTAAATTGTGGTATATGAATGTTATGGAATATTATTGTTCTATAAGAAATGACCAGCAGGATGAATGCAGAGAGGCTTGGAGAGATTTACATGAACTGATGCTAAGTGAAATGAGCAGAACTAGGAGATCATTATAAGCTTCAGCAACAATACCGTATGAGGATGTACTCTGATGTATATCTTCAACAAAGAGAAGATCTAATTAAATTCCAGTTGATCAATGATGTACAGAATCAGCTATACCCAGAGAAGGAACACTGGGAAATGAGTGTGAACTGTTTGCATTTTTGTTTTTCTTTTCAGGTTATTTTTACCTTCTGAATACAATTCTTCCTGGTGCAACAAGAGAACTGTTCAGTTTTGCACACATATATTGTATCTAGGATATACTGTGACATATTTAACATGTACAGGACTGCTTGCCATCTGGGGGAGGGGGTGGACGGATGGAGGGAAAAACTCAGAACAAAAGTGAGTGCAAGGGATAATGTTGTAAAGAATTTTTTTCCCCCAGAGACTCTACTAAAAAGTTATTAGAGACAATCCACACCTTCAGCAAAGTTGCAGGATACAAAATAAACCCACAGAAGTCATCAGCATTCTTATATATCACTAAGAAAACCCAACAGTTAGAGTTACAAAAAAAAAAAATTCCATTTAAAATAACTACTGATTGTATAAAATATTTAGGAATCTATCTGCCAAGGGAAAATCAGAAACTTTATGAGCAAAACTACAAAACACTTTCCACACAAATTAAGTCTGATCTAACCAACTGGAAAAATATTAAGTGTTCTTGGATTGGGCGAGCAAATATAATAAAGATTACAATACTACATAAACTAGTCTATTTATTTAGCGCTATACAATCAGACTCCCAAAAAACTACTTTGATGAACAAGAAAAAATAACAACAAAGTTCATATGGAAAAACAAAAGGTCAAGAATTTCAAGGGGATTAATGAAAAAAAAAATCAAATGAAGGTGGCCTAGCTGTACCAGATCTAAAATTATATTATAAAGCAGCAGTTATTAAAACCATCTGGTATTGGCTGAGAAATAGACTAGTTCATCAATGGAATAGGTTAGGTTCAAAGGACAAAACAGCCAATAACTTTAATAATATAGTGTTTGACAAACCCAAAGACACCAGTTTTTGGGGTAAGAATGCATTATTTGACAAAAATTGCTGGGAAAATTGAAAATCAGTATGGCAGAAACTAGGCATTGACCCACACTTAACACCGTACACCAATATAAGGTCAAAATGGGTTCATGACCTAGGCATAAAAAATGAGATTATAAATAAATTGGAAGAGCATAGGATAGTTTACCTCTCAGACCTGTGGAAGAGAGAGGAATTTCTGACCAAAGAAGAACTAGAGATCACTATTGACCACAAAATAGAAAATTTTGATTATATCAAATTGAAAAGTTTTTGTACAAACAAAACAAATGCAGACAAGATTAGAAGGGAAACAATAAACTGGGAATACATTTTTGCAATCAAAGATTCTAATAAAGGCCTCATTTCCAAAATATATAGAGAATTGACTCTAATTTATAAGAAATCAAACCATTCTCCAATTGATAAATGGTTAAAGGATATGAACAGACAATTCTCAGACAAAGGAATTGAAACTATTTATAGACATATGAAAATATGCTCCAAATCAATATTAATCAGAGAAATGCAAATTAAGGCAACTCTGAGATACCACTACACATCTGTCAGATTGGCTAGAGTGACAGGGAAAGGTAATGTGGAATGTTGGAGGGGATGTGGGAAAACAGAGATACTGATACATTGTTGTGGAATTGTGAACACATCCAGCCATTCTGGAGAGCAATTTGGAACTATGCTCAAAAAGTTATCAAACTGTGCATACCCTTTGATCCAGCAGTGTTTCTATTGGGCTTATACTCCAAAGAGATACTAAAGAAGGGAAAGGGACCTGTATGTGCCAAAATGTTTGTGGTAGCCCTGTTTGTAGTGGCTAGAAGCTGGAAAATGAATTGATACCCATCAATTGGAGAATGGTTGAGTAAATTGTGGTATATGAACATTATGGAATATTATTGTTCTGTAAGGAATGACCAGCAATACAGAGAGGACTGGTGAGACTTACATGAACTGATGGTAAGTGAAATGAGCAGAACCAGGAGATCATTATATACCTCAACAATGATACTGTTTGAGGATATATTCTGATGGAAGTGGATTTCTTCGATAAAGAGAGCTAATTCAGTTTTAATTGATCAAGGATGGACAGAAGCAGCTACACCCAAAGAAAGAACACTGGGAAATAAATATAAACTGCTTGAATTTTTGTTTTTCTTCCCGGGTTATTTATACCTTGTGAATCCAATTCTCCTTGTGCAAAAAGAAAACTGTTCAGTTCTGCACACATATATTGTATCTAGGATATACTGTAACCTATTCAACATGTAAAGGACTGCTTGCCATCTGGGGGGAGGGGGTGGAGGGAGGAAGGGGAAAAATCGGAACAGAAGTGAGTGCAAGGGATAATGATGTAAAAAAAAAAAATTACCCTGGCATGGGTTCTATCAATAAAAAGTTATTTAAAAAAAAAAAAAGTTTTTTTTTTTTTTCAAAATAAATAAATAAATAAATAAAAGGTAACTACTTCCCCCCCAAAAAAATCTTGTTTTGTTTTTGTTTTTGTTTTTTTTTTTTGTTTGTTTTTTGGCAATGTTTATTTAGGATTTAGGATTATTGTTGTTGCAATTTAGTTATCAAACTAGAATGTAAACTTATTCAGGATAGGAACCATGATAATTTCATTTGTATTTCTATAGAGCTAGGAAAAATTTTAGGAAGGTACAGAATATGCCAAATTCTAGCAGTAGGAAAGTCAAAACACCCAAATGAGACCATGAAGCAAGCTCTCTCTCTCTCTCTCTCTCTCTCTCTCTCTCTCTCTCTCTCTCTCTATATATATATATATATATATATATATATTTGCAGAGATATATGTAGAATTAGAGGTTGTGGTATAATTTTAGATTTGTTGGAGGCAGGATGACATTGGTTACTTTTCTTATATATTGGATAAAATGAGGTATTACCAAATCATGATAGATTTTTGCAAGGTTTATATTTTGTTCAAATATGAGACAAGAAGTGATGGGACACTGAACTTGAAAAAAATTGATTAATATTCTTATATGTCAGATTTCTTGGAAGAGAGATGAAAACTCTTAAGGTTTGTCAGCAAGTTGTTATTCAAACTTCATACCATTGGGGAAGGGACTTTTGACCAATACTGTTGGTCTGATTTTGTAAGAGTGATTTAGGTGACTTAATTTTTTTCAGAGCTTCATTTGGTGATATGGGAAATTTTGTGGAGTTATTACAAAGGTTCCTTTTAAAAATCCTAGAATGGAGTTATATAATTTATAGCAGTAAGACTTTAATTGCTATGGCAACTCTTACTATTGTCTTCCTTGTTATTAGATGCATTCATTATACTTCTTTCTACTCAGTATTTTATAAATTTAGAGAACAAGAATACTAACAATAAAATAGAGAAACAAGAGATTAAAATGAGAACATTAACATTCTCACTATGAAAAAATGTTTTGGAGTACAATCAGTAAGTAATTGAAGTTAATTTGGACTAAAATTACAGGAAAATTGTAAAGCAATTATTTATATGAGATGGCTTGGATTCTTCATTGGAAAGTTAAAGGAAATTGCAGTTAGGTGTCAAAGTTGGTACGGTGTTAGAACTCATCTTAGGAATTCCTTAGTTACTTAGTTATATGACTTACTGACTTAGTTATATAAGCATGTGAAAGTGACTCAAGCTCTAGTCAGTTTTTCACCTCGAATACAGGAATAGTTATAAAATAATAATGACAAGTATGCTATTGGGAGAATAAAATGAGAAAATATATGTAATATACTTTCTAAATATTAAAATGCAATAGATATGGTAATTATTTTTATTAATTGAGTCCAAATTAAGTTATAGGTATAAATTCTTTCAATAGTAATTCAACAAATACTTGAACATATATAGAAATTGGTGGATTCTATAGCTACTTAAGTGACAACCATTTTAAACTAAGTAATATTTTAAAGTGATATTTATTTTTTTTCCAGAATGATATGATACTCTTCCCAAATAATGCTATTTTTTGGCAAATAATGAAGGAATAACTTCATGGTTATTTGGAAAGTCCTCAAAATCAATTTTTATCAGTACAATCACTTCCTTATTGCAAGGAGCTTTGTTTAATGCTGTACTGCATATCATTGTACTGATTTAAACAGTGCTGACAACAAGAAAGGGAAAAAAACACACAAAAGTTTTATAATCAGAATGATGTACTTATTAAAAAATTCCAAATAAATTTGATCCTCACCTCAAAAAGTTTCTTTGAAAAATGAATAAAGACGAATGGAAGAAATATATATACATATACATACATACATACATACATATATATGTGTGTGTTTGTGTGCGTGTGTGTGTGTGTGTGTGTGTGTGTGTGTGTGTACTCTACACTTTTTCTCATCTTTGGAAGGACACAGAAAATGAACAGATATTATTTGGAGATGAATAATTCAATCAGAAACATTTTTATTAATATAAATTATAATATCTGTTCAAATAGATACATTAAAAATAATGTGCTACAGAATATCATATAGTCCTAGTTTTCATGAAATCAACATGCCTTTCATTTAGTGATTTCTAATAGTCCATAGGTGAATATACAATTAAAAAAATATTTTACAATGACTTTTTGAAAATAAAATTCCTGATCTCTAAATAATTATCATTTTCCCCTTTGCCATTGCATCAGATTTCTAAAATATTCATATCCTACCATGTTCCATGCCTTACTTGCATGTCCTGAAATTATAATCCTTGAGTTTTCCTAACAAAAACTCACATTTTTACATTTGGAAACTATATTTTCTTAGTTTTCCGGAGTCTGGTAATCAGAATTATCTTGCATAGATTATTATAAATAATTTTTAACATTCCATATTTTTAAACAACATTTTTCTTCATGGAGTCCTAGGATTCCAGATGCTTCATTGCATTTTTAACTACTTCAGCCATATTTTTCCACTGAATGAATTATGTTCTAGATGCAATAATGTCATATTAAGACTCCCCAGATACCCTAGTACTAAATCAATTAAACTCCACAGAGATCAAAGAAACTAGTTAATTATGCTGGAAAATGAAATACTAGAGTGAACAGGAACTACAGGCATAATAATCAAATGCAAATACTTCATTTTTACAGGTGAGAGAATTGAATCTCAGAGAGATTATATTGATTATTTAAGGTTATGTAACTACTTTTTGGCAGGCATAGAACTAAAATATATACCTTACAACTTTCAGTTCAATATTCTTTCTATGCCATAGCCCCAACTCCCTATATCACAACAGGCACAAAATTAATATGTAAGCATTGTCTTAATTAATTTCACATTTTAAAAATAATCTTTTTTTCTGAATATAATAAAGATATTTCAATTAAACTTTCACAGCATCTTACCTTGATGCCTCATTACACTGTATAAGTGACTTTACTTTCCAGAAGACAGCATTTGAGTACAAATTCTGACAGCTTTTATCACACTAGAAAGTTGGCAAGTACCATCTCAGTACTAAATCCCATCAGCTTTCTCAATATTTTACCAACTAAATACTAAAATGGTTTTCATCAGTAGAATTTGTCCATTTCATCACACAAAATAAAAATACACCCTGCCTCCATTTGCTATATTGTCCTTGAATTTGGAGAAAAGGAGACTTGGGTATTTACTAGATAATATATTTCACCTTTCTATGTTTCAGTTTTCTCATCTGTAAAATGAGATATTATTATCATGTAACATTTTTTGTCTTTCACTGGACCCTTAGTGAATATAGTTTTTGTGACATTGTGATCCAAAAAGGAAGTATTTACTATATTTTTTCATCTTTTTGCATTTGATTGTGAGGATTTTGTGCCCTAATATATAGTCAATTTTCATGCAGGTATCATGTACTCCTGAAAAAAAGATGTGCTGCTTTCTTTCCCTATTCAGTTTTCTCCAGACATCTATCATATCTAGGTTTCCTAGGATCCTATTAATCTCCCTACTTTCTTTCTTGTTTATATAGTGATCATATTTGTCTGATTCTGAGACATTAAGGTTGAGATCCCTCACTAGAATAGTTTTGCTATCTATTTTTTTTTTTTGGTAACTGGCTTAAAATTTTCACCAGGAATTTGCCTGCTCTAAACTTGGTGCATACACATTTATTATGGTTTCTGCTTCATTATTTATGGTATCCTTTATTAAGAATTACTTTCCCTCCTTATCTTTTTTTAGTAAGATCTATTTTTACTTTTGCTTTATCTGAGATCAGAATTGCTGCCCTATTTTATTTTTACTTCAGCTGAAGCATAATAAATTTTGTTCCATCCTTTTACCTTTACTCTGTATGTGTCTATGTCAAATGTATTTCTTGTAAACAACATATTGTAGGATTATGTTTTCTGATCCACTCTACTATGTGTTTCTATTTTAAGTGAAAGTTCATCCCATTCACATTAACAGTTATGATTACCCGGGTCTGTATTTCCCACTATTCTATTTTCTGCCCGTATATATTTTTATTACATCTTTTCACTCTGTCCTTAGTTGTTGTTGTTATTGTTTTACCTACCTGACCCACTAACTTATCTTCTATCTATCCTTCTCCCCATCTCTTACCATTTTTCCTAATGTTTCTGAACAGCCTTCTATCCTGTTCCTCCTTTTTCTTTTTTTTTTTCTCCTAATTTTTTACAGGCTTAAATAAATTTGTATTCTCAATTGAATAATTAAGTTATTCCCCCTTAGGCCAAGATAAAGCTTGAAGATGAAGCTTCATACAATGCTTATCCCCCTCCCTTTTTTATTTATTCAATTGTAATATATCTTTTGAGTTTTGTGGCATAAATTAATTGTTCCATTTCCTCTTTTTCAAATAAAGACCTTTTCCCACCACTTAACATCTTTCTTTTTCTTTGATATTATAAAATCAGAGTCCATTCACAATCCCAACTTCAGTCCATGTGATAATACCACCCCCCACCCCACCTCTGCCTGCCCCGGTAACATAGAACCCATAGAATTCCCAAGAGTTACAGATTTTGTTTTCCCATCAAGGGGTGTAAACAGTTTAACCTTTAAATATATATTTCCTCCTGTTTACCTTCCTATAGTTCTCTTGAGTCATGTATTTATATATTAAAATTTCTATTTAGTTCTGATTTTTTCAATTGAAAATGATTAAAAGCCTTTTATATCATTAAAGATCCATCTCCTCCCCTGAAAGATGATGATGAATTTTGCTGGGAAGTTAATTCTTTGTTGTTACCCCAGTTCATGTCTTCAGAAATATAGTGTTCCAGCCCCCCTGATCCTTTACTATAGAAGCTGCCTGATTCTGGGTAATTCTGACTTGTACTCCTTGATCTTTGAGTTGTTTTTGTCCAGCAGCTTGCTGCATTTTTGCCTTGAGATTACTATTTGCACTGGAGAGTACTGATGATATGATGGTAATCTTAGAAATCCTGGAGAATCAACTACAGAACTATTAGAAATAATTCACAACTTTATCAAAGTTGTAGGATATAAAATAAATCCATGTTAAGTCATCAGTATTTTTATATATTACCAAGAAAGTCCAGCAGCAAGAGATAGAAAGAGAAATTGCATTTAAAATAACTGTAGATATTATAAAATATATGGGGGGAAGGATAATTAAATTACTAGTATTAAAATAGAAGCAAATGAACAATTATCCAGGAAAGATGACATTAAGCAGTTATTATTTGTTCAATTATGTGCCAAATAAACTGATTTTAAAAAGAGATTATAATTTTGCAGTTTTGCAGCAATGTTCCATAGGGATTGGGATCTCTTTCCAAGGTGATGGATGAATTCTTCAAATGAGTCTTTCTTCCTCTGTTTCTAGAATTGGAGCAATTTTCCTTAATGACTTCTTGTAGAATGCTACCCAGGCTTTTTTTTTTTTTTTTGGTCTGCCCTGTCACCATAGTAGCTTTCTACAATCAAGGTTTTTCCTTGGTCATTTTCTTTTCTTTTCTTTGGGTATTTCCACTTTTTTGTTTGCTTTTAAGGTGCAGCTCTACTCCTAGGTTAGTAGTCCTGCTATCCCAAGCTTTCTGTGCAGCTCTGGACCTTGGCTT
Source organism: Antechinus flavipes (assembly GCF_016432865.1). Lineage (NCBI taxonomy): Eukaryota > Metazoa > Chordata > Mammalia > Dasyuromorphia > Dasyuridae > Antechinus > Antechinus flavipes. Next base: position 128,326,754 of record NC_067400.1, on the reverse strand, counting down.
TCAGCATAGAGAACACTTGTATTTACAGGGGGTAGCTTGGCTACTCTTTCCAGAAAACAGTGGGATTTCCCAAAGTTTGGCTTATGAGCTGGTACTGGGGGCTGCCCCTATGATTTGTTTCTCTACTAAGCCAGGACTAAGAGTCGTAGTTGCTGATTTTCTTTTCTTAAGGCCCTCTTAATGGCTTTCTCAGAGTCTATCTGACCTGGGCTGAAGACCCTTTCCACTCCAATAAGACTGAATTTTTTTTAACTTTAGCTTGAGTTGGAAAGTGATTTCATTCCATAAGATTGTTCAAATAATTGGTTTCATGTGGGTTTTGAGGGAAACTGGGAGAGCTAGAGCAATTCCTGACTTTATTCTGCCATCTTGGCTCCACCCCCAGTGATCCCACCTTTTAACAGCCTTTCCATTTTTGAGTCAATTGTTGTATTACGTCTTTTGACTTTTTAGTGAAGGATAGAATGAGAAGAGGATTAGAGAGTACTAACAAATCACACCATTCATAAACCATCTAAAGAACTGACATTGCTCTCACCACTCTAAAGATAAGAATCTTTACCAAAGACCAGTTGATGAAAATATTATTGGAAGAAAAGCATTATATCAATACTGGAAATGTTGCTATGAAATTAATCAAAATAGTTAAAAGTTATGCCATGACTTCTGTGGCTTTTAGTTTAAGATTTAACATCTTATCAAATTAATTTTGGAGAAAAATTAGCAAGAATTATTGACTGATATTACAACTTACATAAAATGCACTTTAGAAACATTTGCATATATATAAAGAGATATCCTATTAAAGTAGTAACATACAGGCTTTCACAAGTTTTATTCATAATTAAGTCATATTTCTTCTATCATCAACAGGTGGAAAAATGGAAAAGAATAAAGAAAAAATCTAGCTGTGCTTGTTATTTCATTATGTTTTCAAAAGTTTTATGCAGTATATCACTCTTCTAATGAAGTGATTACTATTAATGTGTCAAATTAAATTTATTGACCAAAGTATAAATATAAACTTGTCTGATAATCCTTTATTCAAAAATTTCAGACTAAACAAAAGACAGGTTTAACAAATGGTATTCCTTCAACACCAATACTATATGATGATCAATTCTGATGGACCTGGCCATCTTCAGCAATAAGATGGACCAAATCACTTCCAATGGAGCAGTAATGAACTGAACCAACTACACCCAGTGAAAGAACTCTGGGAGATGACTAAAAACCATTACATTGAATTCCCAATCCCTATATTTTTGCCTGCCTGCATTTTGGATTTCCTTCACAGGCTAATTGTACAATATTTCAGCATCCGATTCTTTTTGTGCAGCAAAATAACAGTTTGATCATGTATACTTATTGTGTATCTAATTTATACTTTAATATATTTAACATCTACTGGTTATCCTGCCATCTAGGGGAGGGGGTGGGAAGAAGGAGGGGAAAAATCAGAACAAAAGATTTGGCAACTTGTAAATAAAAAGCTATTTTTAAAAAATGGTATTCACTGTGATAGTAGAAAAGATCTAAGCCAGGATCCACCCTGAAGATAGATTTCTTAAAAATACTAAGAAACTCAGGAAATCTCTCTTTTTAAAAATCACATAGCTCTGGTTTTAATAAGATCGAGATTATTATAGTCTTCTCGGAGTGATTTATAAGTATTCAAAAATGTAAAACCCAATTGTTCATAAGGGAGGAAAAGTGAATAAAGAACATTTATTACTTAGATAATGACATGAAATTAGCAGAATAATCTATAGATTTTCTTCATTAATATGCATGTATTTGTGTGTGTATGTAAGCATTTGATTCAGTAAAACTTTCAAGAAATGTCTTACTTTGTAAAAAAATTATTTGATTGTAAAAAATGTAAACATATAAAATATATACATATGTAAGAAATAAATATGTGTCTATATCCTGACAGCAAAAAACAAAGATCATTTAATCTAACTGAATGACATAAACTAAGTGATAAATAGTCTTCCTTTTTTTTTTTCCTTTGCAAAGGTAGATGTTCATCATCAATGTCTTCATGTGAATACACATCTACTTATGTGACTTAAGGCTCAAGGTCCATTTCCCAAGACTTGTCTTATTTGTGGGGATTAATCCTTAATTATTCCCCTCTTCCTATGGCTCAAAGCCTTGATAGAAAAATCAGTTATTAAAAATTCCAGTTTTGCAAAAAGAAGCCACATGTGTTGTAGAGTCTCTTCAAGAAAAAACCCTGGAAGGCATGCACTAGGAAGATGCCCCATGTACTTTCAAAAATAATCTTGTCTTGTATAGTATCATCTGTCTGCCTTCTCTGATTTCTATTTATTGGATAATTAGATTAATTTGCTATTCACTACATTTAACTAGTATTTAATTGGAAGGAATTCAAGACTTAGGAAGAAAACTGAGTATTCCAATACTCAATTATGGGATAGGCATATATGGATATAGCTGTATATAGTCATTGAAATAAAAAGCCACTGATCTTGGAGTAAAAAAATATCTGTATTCAAGTATTAAACTCCCAACTCTGTTACAAAGCTGCTGTATGAGCTTAGTGTTCTAGGCAAATTTCTGAAATTAAAACTTGCTTCAGTTACTTAGGAAGCAATAATAATGTATTCTTTTCTAATACTCAACAGTTCCATTATTTTCCTTGTGTTCAATACTGTACATTTTGATGTTTAAATTAGATTTCTTGGATATTATATGATTAGCTAGCTAATTAGTAGAAACTAGAATTAATTTAATTAATTTGTTTAAATTAATTTGCAAAGTGTAGCTCAGAACATTTTTTTTTAATTAAGGAAGTTACACATGGTTAATTTGTTACAGCTTACTAGACTTAAAAGTCATGTTTCTATCAATACATTAAAATATCATAAAGGTATGTAGAAAAATAGAGAAAATAGATTCCTTGTAAAATAATCTCATCCTTCTATGATTGTTTTCTGTTTTAGAAAGAGGAATTTACAATAAGCTAAGAAGAATCCAGTGGTACAAATCTTCTTAGAAATGATAAAAAATAGAATTTAGCAGTGTGTCTGTCACAAAGTAGGACTTAGTGAATGATTATACACTGACTGGTAAACTCATTATCCCTTCTGATATTTTCACTTAATATGAAATAAGTTAGGATTATAAGATTCAAAAATGTGTGTGTATTATAAATTTTTACTTTTTATTCCCAGTTCTATGCCTCCCCCATTTTCTTCTTAGATACATTATGTAGTCTCTTTTTCTTCTTCTTCCATATTGAGTAAAATGAAGTTCTATATTCAAATGTGTGTATATTGTTACCTCTGTAACATTTCTTACTTTATACTTGTTTTTCCTCTGACATTTTTTTTAATTTTAAAATTATATTTTGGGCTCTGTCTCTTAGTCCCTGTGTCTCCATTTCTTTGTCTCTGTCTCTGTCTCTTTCTCTCTTCCTCTTGCTCTATTTTAGTTCTTCTTTATTAAAGCTTTTATTTTCAAAAATTCATGCATGGATGATTTTCAAATTCACCCTTGCAAAACTTTCCAGATTTTCCTACCCTTTCCTACATCCTCTCCTCTAGATGGCAAGTCACACAATATATGTTAAACACTGCAGTTCTTCCACACATATTTCCACAATTATCATGCTGCACAAGAAATTTCAAATGTAAAAGGGAAAATATTAGAAAGAAAACAAAATGCAAGCAAACAACCACAAAAGTGAAAATATGTTTTGATCTACACTCAGTTCCTACAGTCATCTCTCTTGGATGGTAATGGCTCTCTCTATTGTAAGATCATTGGACCTGGCCTGAATCATCTCATTGTTGAGATGACCCTTGTCCATTAGAGCTGATCATTGTATAATCTTGTGCTTGCCATGTATAATTATCTACTGATTCTGCTCATTTCACTTAGCATCAATTCATGTAAAGTCTCTCCAAGTCTCTCTGAAATCATCCTTCTGATTGTTTCTTACAGAACAATAGTATTCCATAACATTCACATATCATAACTTATTCAGCCATTCTCCAAATGATGAGTATCCACTCAGTTTCTCTTGCCACTACAAAAAGGCTGCTACAAACATTTTTGCACATGTGGGTCTCTTTCCCTCCTTTATGATCTCTTTGGACAGTTTGATAGCCTTTTAGGCATAGTTCCAAATTTCTCTCAAGAATGGCTTTTAATTCAGTTGCCTATCTCTTTTATGGTAGACTTCATCCCATTTACATTAACAGTTAAAATGACTAATTCTGTATTTCCGGCCACCTTATTTACCCCAAGTTATGCTTTTCTCTTTCCTTTCCTCCTTTCCCACCTTCCCAGTATTTTGCCTCTGACCACCACCTCCCTCAAACAATCCTTCCCCTTTATAATCTCTTCCTCTTCTTTATACCTTTCTCCTATTACTTCTGCTTTAATTTCTACCCCCTCCCCCCCACTTTTCCCCTTTTCCCTCCAACTTCCCTATTGTGTGGTTTTAAGTAAAGTTAAATGTGTCTGATATTCTCTCTTTGAGCCAAATCAGATGAGAGTAAGATTTATACAATATTTATTCCCCTCCCTTCACTCTCTCAATTATAATAGGTCTTTTTTTGCCACTTCATGGGATGCAATTTACCTCATTTTAACTCCATTTTACTCTTCTTTCTCTCAATCATCTTTCCACCTCAAGTTTCTTTTTTATACTATCACAATAAAATCTAAATTAAACCAGTACTCATTAAATATACCCATAACAGAGATATAGTTCTCATTTTTTTCCCTTTTTTTTACATTTTCGTGCTACTCTTGAGTTCTATAATTGGAGATCAAATTTTCTGTTCAACTTTGGGCTTTTCATAAGAAATAAATGGAATTCATTTTTTTTTATTGAATGTCCATTTTCTTCCCTGAAAGATAATGCTCAGTTTTGCTGAATAGCTGATTTTTGGCTGCAATCCAAGTTCCTTTTCATTTTGGGATATCAAATTCTAGGCCCTTGATCTTTTAAGGTGGAATCTGTTGGGTCCTGGGTAATCCTGATTGTAGCTCATCAATATTTGAATTGTTTCTTTCTAGCTATTTAGAATATTTTCTCTTTGATCTGATAATTCTGAAATTGGGCTATAACATTCCCTTTTGGAGCACTTTTGGGGATTCTTTCAGGAGGTGATCAGTGAATTCTTTCAATGACTACTAACTTCTGCTTCTATGACATCAGGGCTGATTTCCTAAAAATTGAAGTTTAGACTCTTTTTTCATGATGATTTTCAGACTGTTCAATAATTCTTAGATTGTCTTGCCTCATCTATTTTAGGTAAGCTATTTTTTCAATGAGGTATTTTACATTTTCTTCTTTTTTTTTTGTTTGCTTGTTTGTTTGATTTTTGATGTTTCACTGAGTCATTCATTTTCATTTTTTCAATCCTAATTTTTAGTGAATTATTTTCTTCAGTTACCTTTTTAAATTTCTTTTGCATTTGGTCAACTGAATTTTTCATTTTTTTTTTTTTCATTTCACAAATTCCATTTTTCAGGAAGTTCCTTTCATTTTCCATTTTTTCAAATCTATTTTGTAAGGAATTTTCCTCAGAAAATCTGTTTCTCCTTCCAAATTCTCCTGCAATGTTTTCATTTCCTTTCTCTATTTTTCTTCTAAGTCTCTTTTAAGATATTTTTTGAATTCTTCCAAGAGAGCCTTGTGAAATGGGGACCAACTCAAATCACCCTTTGGAGCTTCATTTGGAGTAATATGCTTTTAGTGTCCTCAAGTTTTGAAATCTCTTCTTCTCTTTCTCCACAAAAAGCTATCTGTGGTTAGAATTGTTTTTGTTTCTACCTCATTTTTAAAAGGGTGAAGTCTGCTCTTAAGGCAAAGGGGATATGTTCAAGCTTCCTCTACAGGGGACAGTGGTTGATGCTGCTGACTTCTGATGCTGAGTGGACATGGCCAAGTCCTGGGTTATTCTGGGGTTCAGAAGTTCTATTTGCCTTTTTTATTTATATTAGATATCTTATAGCCAATCTGCTGATCCACTGTCTGTTAAGTAGGAGAGAGTAGCCAACAGTGTTGTATATTGACTATGATCCTCCCAAGAGATTTCCAGGCAGTAAGGATGCCACACTGCCCTGCATCTCTGCTCTACCCCTTCTCTTGGCCACCTCCTCCCCTCTACATGCCGTACCTTATTGAAATAGACCTTTCCTTAAGTTCTTCCGAAATATTTTTTTTGGCTGAAAATTTACCTTTGTGGCTTCTGCCATTCCAAAACCAGTCCAGTGGCTTGATTTGGTGTTGATCTGAGCAAGGTGGGAAGACCTCAGGTAAAATGTGCCTCCTTTCCTCATTCATGGCCCTGATCTCTTCTAGGAGTTGTTATTGGAACGTGCTGAATGTATATTTTTGAGTTTTTGCATATTTTCAAGTCCTTCTCTTCATCTGATTATGTACCTTCAGTTTTTCTATCACTATAAAAGATTTTTAAAGTCAAGTTCTCTCTTTGCCATTTACTATTTTTTAAATTAATTTCTTTAGTTTATGTTACAGTTATGTAACAGTTTAGTTATGTTACAGTTATGTTATATTAGCTTTGCTAATATCTAGAGCAGGGGAAAGTGATAGAGATGGCTAATGACCTTCTCTGGCTAGATTCAGGGGGATATAGATTTTCAATGTTTCCAAGATGGTACGATTGGGGAGAGTTCTGATCATTTTATCCTCTTGGTCAATACTTTATTCCTTACTCAGGTGAGGCCTCTGCTCCTATGCAATCTCAGACCATAATTATTCCTTTTACCCTGGAAGGGCAACTCAGAACTGGCTAATAGGCAAACAAGATGATAAATGGCATCTAGGCTACATAATGTACTAACAAAAGAATCCCCCATGATATCTTTCCAACCAGGTATTAGCTTTACTATCCTTAGAAGCTGAATATTCCTAGTGCCTCCAGTGCCATGACCAAGTAACCATACCTTACAAATAGTGGTGCTTCCTCCAAAGCATGCCCCTAGGCAGCTCCTATTCCATTGCCTGGAGATATCTCTGCCCTTCCAAGATGTTTCTGGCTATAAAAAGGATTCACTGTAATTGTTGTGGAAGGTGGGGAAAAGTGGAGATAGAAATACAACTCACATTTTGATTGGACACATTTTAAAAATATGTTTATAGAGTTGTAATATGGTTAGTGGTAGTGCAGAGAATTGTGAGAATCCCTTCTGTTCGACACACATCCAATGTGAAAGAATTCATGAACCCAAAAAGTCTGAATGGCAAAAGGGAAGTTTATTGTTGGCACTGAAAAGCCAGCTTTGCTAGGAAGACAGACTTCTTATTAATAAGATTATGTCAGAGAAATAGAGGTTATCATAGAAGAGGATCTCTGCACAGCAGGCAACAGTCCTGGTAGGCAGTTATGCCAAGAGGAGAAGTCCCTTGGCAAAGCATAATTCTTACTTCTGCAAAGATTTGGAGTTTGTGGGTAGGCCTTCCATTGCATGAAATTCCTTCAATGTTGTCACTGACTCCAGATTTCCAGCTGAAAGAGACCACTTAAATTCAAGCTAAGTAGGAAGTGGTCCAGGGCTAATCTTAATGAAACCACTTACCTGCCTTTAAGGGTGGGTCTCTGTCAGAAGAGACTTTCAGAGCTCACTTCAAAAGTCAAGGAGGACAGCTTCAAGGTTCACTCCCATCATTTGGATTAGGAGATTTCAACAGAAATGCTTAATTTATTCCATCTTCTCTGCTACACACCCCTTGTAAATTTCTTTGTTTTGAGCTAGCAGAAACAGAAGATAGGGTGCTTGGCTAAGCCACTTACTAGTCATGGACTATGAATAAGTCATTTATCTTTTCATCATAAGTTTCCTTGCCTATTAAATGGATATAATATTATCATCTACATCATTTGCTTGTTGTTGTTTTTGAGAAAGGGAAATAAAAGTGAGTATTGTATGCATATACATGGCATGTAAATACTTTGCAAAACTAGACTAGGAGACCTGCTTTGCTGTGGGAAAATCTTAACACATATACTAGTGGCTATATAGTGAGCAGTAAAATTGATAATGCGGAGTGACAGCAACAGTGAGACAAATTAGATTCATAGTAGGTATTCAAGATCAAATCATGGGGACTATAGGTTCTTAGAGATAAGTGTCTGAGTTTAGAAACCACCTGGTGTAGGTGTGAAATAATTCTAGGCTTTTGCTGTGGCTGAATTCATCCAGAGTGAGTGCAAAGGATTGTTTTTATACCAAACTCAAGACACAGCTTTCTTGCTGTTTCTTAGCTCAGGAAAACAGTATGGCTCTTAATGGTAAAGAGACAGGAATAAAAAGAGATAGTTGGTCTTGATATAGAGATCCTGACAAATAACAAGTCTCTTGGATGGTGATAGTATTACTCTTGTATAAGAAATAACAAGCTTTTTAACTTGTATATTGATATTATTTTTTAATTAGAATTTTTATTAAAATAAAGAAAAACTCTTGCAAATACAGGTATTTTTTCCCTTGTTCAATTAATTTCCATGATTGAAAGATTTCCTGAATTTGTTTACATGTACATTTCTGTTCTTGTTTCTTTGCTAATGATAGGTAATCAATAAATTAACTCTGATAAAAATGATTAATTATATAAAACTAGGTGTTTAAAATTAAGTTTACTATTCTCAAGCATGAGTTATTAAACATTAAGCATGAATAATTCATGTACCTAGGTACCATAAGTCAATCAATCTATAAGCATTAATTAAATGCCTACTTCATCAAGATTAAGACAGGGAAAAGAAACTAAGCAGGGGCAATGAGTATAGAAAGCTTTTCCCTGGAGTAGTTCATTAAATGCAAGAGAGACAATATTTTAGTTTTATAATGAATATTTTCTCTAGTTAGAGATAAACTGATGTTTACTATATTCATAGTGACTATTTACAGAATGGACAAAAATGAATAGGTAAGGTTTAATGCTCTTGACCTTAAGAGAAAAAAACGAAAATAAACAAGAGGTATGGGGAGCATGCATAATGCCACTTTTTGTAGGAATTTTTAATAGGTTGGTAAGTTCTGAAGAATCTATCTGAAAGACTAAATTATTTGATTTCCTCTTCTAAATCTTTGAAAAGCAAAAATTAGAGAAAAAAAAAGAAAAAAAAATCACTTGTGTAACTTCTTCTGGTTTTATGCATTTAGGTATGTCACAGTAGGACACTGTCTAACATTTGGCATTTTCTTCTCTCCAAGTGAGGAGATCACAGATATGGCTGTTTTATGGGAACAGAATTGACTTTTTATTTGTAGGAGTAATTGTTAGAGGTTTCACCCAGAAGTTTATTATGCTGAAAGGCTTCAAGAGTGATTTTCATGTCAACTATTATTCTTCACAATACTTGGCAATAAGTGGCTCTGAGCTGATTTCCTTTGTTCACATAGAATCATCAGTTCTAAAAGAACTTATTATGGCTGGACAGCATTCACATTATTTAAATATCTGCTGACAGTCAAAGAATGAGCTCTCTTCTCTCTTGTCATTTGTGTTCATTCACTGCTTAGTGAATCTCCTGTTGTGTCCTAGCAAAAGAACATGAAATTTTCCTTCTGGCCTGGCCTTTGCTATTTGGGAATATGATAAAAAGTAGGATTGGTGTCTTTTAAGACTCTTCATTCTTTCCCCATTTTTTAATTTAATTATAAGTAAATCACAAAAAAAATAGAATAATAAAAATTATATATTTCAGGAAAATGTGTTCAAATTCTCCAGGGGTGATATAAATAAGAGAGTGCCTTATGAGGAAAAAAGAAATAGAATAATACTTGGGTTTACAATTTAATATAACTGCCCTAATTGAACATGCTGAAAGGTATATTCTGTTTTCCTGAAGTAATCTAAATAATTTAAATTTCCAATGGCACATAAATTAAGCTGTCACATTATATGATCATTAAAGTTAACCTGGTGATATGTATTTTTTGAGCTTCTGAAGAAACTTAGTTACTTCTTTCCAATGTTATTTTTATGTACTCCTCAAGAAATGCTCTTAGTGATGTTAATACGTCATTTAGTCTACAACTGTCTCATTGCTCTTGCTTAAAATTATTACTTGACTCTATGAAAGAAAAATGTTTGTATATGTATACATAAATGTGTGTGAATATATATATATATATACACACACATGCACACACACATATATATGCAGTTTATATACATATATACACATATGTGTACAAAATATATTTGACTCTATATAACTATATGTACATGTATGCTATATAGTGTTCAAGGGGATAGGTGTGGGGATTTCAGTGGGTGCATGGATGGGTGTGGTATATGAGAAAGAAAAAGAGAGAGAAATAGACAGACAGAAAGACCAATAAAAAATAATGAAGTAGAAAATAATTGAAATTTATTTGAAGGCCCATAGAGAAACTGATAATAAAGTTTCTTTTTCAGATAGTTTGATTACAAAATGAATCTTGAATGTTATTTTAAAAAGTATTTCCTTTTTTTTTTAAAGAGAAGTAGGTGATTAAGTAACATATTACATATATTATAAAACATTATATATTTTGATGCACATCTTTTGTTCTCCTTTTAAAACAATTTCTTTCGGAGAGCAAAAGTAAGAGTGATATATTCAGAAATTAAGATGTGTTACTAGTAAAAATATCATTTTTTCTCTTTTTTAATAAAATGTGTCAAAGAAAAAGCTCAAGTTCATTTATGATGACTGTAATCATTTAAAATCAACTTTATGGAAAACCATAACATAGAAAAAAAAATGGTAGCAAAACATTAAAGCACCTAGAAGACAAGAGAAATGTGAAATGAGACAAAAATAAACTGAAGAATTTTATTATCTCATTAAGTTAATAATATATAAATCTACATAATACAAGATCTTGAAAAATAGATCTTGATTTAATATTCTTGCAGTTTTTCCTTGCTTTCTGATTTTTACTTATTTTTTGGTGGTGATAAGCGATAAGTTGATGAAAAGTTCAAAATAAAAGAAACAAAATATTAAAAACAAAGTACATTCTGTAAAAGTTTGGCTTTTCACAAAAGAAAATTATAATGGAGGCGGAGCCAAGGTGTCAGAGAGGAGACGTGTTTTTCTGAGCTTACTCCATATCCCTCAAATTAACAGCAAATTAAATCTCTGGACTGATTTTGTAGTGACAGAACTCATACATATTTGGAATGTAACAACTTTCCAATAGATAATATGGAAGATCATCAGAACTTTTTTTTTTTTCAATTGGGCAAGGAAGGAAGCAGGCTGAGCACAGGCAACTGCTCATAAATCCAAGCCAAGGCAATGCAAAAACCTAGGTCTGTATGGGCTCAGCATGCTAGGGAATCTAACGGTAAAAATCTACAGCAGTTTTGGCTACTTTGTCTTGGTTGCAAGTTATTAGATCTGCATATTAACTATAAAATATCCAACACAAATTCAAAAGGTAAATAGTGAGCCCCTAAATCCCAGATTACTGGGACCTGGCCATGCCCATTAAACACCAAAAGTTAGTCCGCACTGAGCCAGCACAGCCACTCTCATCTGTGGAGGAAGTTTGGGTAGTCTCCCCCGAGTCCTAAAAGCAGAACTCAACCATTTTAAAAATATGTATTCAGGAATTAATGTATTACTAGCATTTTTTTTTGTATATGATGAAAAAGCAAAAAGAACTGTGACCATAAACAGTTTTAAAGCAGAAAGAAAAGAACAGATTTCAAACCCTGAAGACACTAAAAGTACATCATATCCAGACAAAGCCTCAAAGACTCAAAATTGGTCACCATCTCACAAGGCTTTCTTGAAAGAATTCAAAAAAGATCTGAAAAGAGAACTAGAAGAAAAATGGGGGAAGGGAATGAGAACTTTGCAAGAGGGTTTAGAAAAGGAAACACAGAAATTACCTGAAGAAAACTCTTCACAAAATAGATTTAGTGAAATGGTAAAAGCATATAACTCCTTACAAAATAGATTTAGCAAAATCAAAAAAGAAAACAATTTGAAAAGTAGGATTCATGAAATGAGAAAAAATAAATAGAACAAAACAACTCATTTAACCGTTCAATTGGACAGAAGAAAAAGGAGCTTAAAAAATGAATAAAATGATTCATTAAAGTTAGAATTTAAGAAATGGAAATGAATGACTCAATGAGACATCAAAAATCAGTCAAACAAAAAACACTTCAAAACTGAAAAAAATAGAAGAAATAACTCTTGGGGAAAAAAAAAATTGATGTGAAAAATAGACGTAGGAGAAATTACATAAGGATTATTGGAGTTCCCGAAAACAATGATAAAAAAAAAAGAGGCTAGAAATTATATTTCAGAACATCTTCACAGTTAAAAGTTCTGATGAAGGCCTCATTTCCCAAATATATAGAGAATTGATTCTAATTTATAAGAAATCAAGCCATTTCCAATTGATAAATGATCAAAGGATATGAACAGACAATTTTCAGATGATGAAATTGAAACTATTTCCATCATATAAAAGAGTGTTCCAAATCATTATTGATCAGAAAAATACAAATTAAGACAACTCTGAGATACCACTACATACAGGGAAAAATAATGCTAAATGTTGGAGGGGATGCGGGAAAACTGTGATACTGATGCATTGTTGGTGAAGTTGTGAACAAATTCAACCATTCTGGAGAGCAATCTGGAATTATGCCCCAAAAGTTATCAAACTGTGCATACCCTTTGATCCAGCAGTGCTACCACTGGGCTTATATCCCAAAGAGATACTAAAGAATGGAAAGGGACCTGTATGTTGCCAAAATGTTTGTGGCAGCCCTGTTTGTAGTGGCTAGAAACTGGAAAATGAATGGATGCCCATCAATTGGAGAATGGTTGGATAAATTGTGGTATATGAATGTTATAGCATATTTGTTCTGTAAGAAATGACCAGCAGGATGAATACAGAGAGGCTTGGAGAGACTTATATGAAGTTAAGTGAAATGAGCAGAATCAGGAGATCATTAATATACTTCAACAACAATACTGTATGAGGATGTATTCTGATGGAAGTGGATTTCTTTGACAAAGAGATCTAACTCAGTTCCAACTGATCAATGATGGACAGAAAGCAGCTATACCCAAAGAAGGAACACTGGGAAATGAATGTAAACTGTTTGCATTTTTGTTTTTCTTCCCGGGTTATTTCTACCTTCTGAATCCAATTCTCCCTGTTCAACAAGAGAACTGTTTGGTTCTGCACACATATATTGTATCTAGTTTATGCTGTGACATATTTAACATGTATAGGACTGCTTGCCACCTGGGGGAGGAGGTGGAGGGAGGGAGGGTAAAAATTGGAACAGAAGTGAGTGTAAGGGATAATGTTGTTAAAAATTACCCTGGCATGGGTTTTGTCAATAAAAAGTTATTTAAAAAAAATAATAATAAATTATATTTCAGGAAATCATCAAGGAAAACTTCCCTGATGTTCTAGAATCAGAAGATAAAATAGCAGTTGAAATAATTCACCAATCACTTCCTGAGACTCCAAAATGAAAACTCCAAGGAATATCATAGTCAAATTTCAGAATTAGTAGACCAAGTAAAAATATTGTAAACATTTAGAAAGAAATAATTTAAATATTGATCAGCCAAAATCAGAATTACCTAGGACCTAGCAATCTCAACTTAAAAAAAAAAAAAAAAAAAAAAAAAAAACTGAAGGGCCTGGAATCTGATATTCCAAAAGGTAAATAAATTTGGATTGCAGCCAGGAATCAACTATCCAGCTAAACTGAGCATTATCTTTCAGGGAAGGAGATGGACATTCAATGACATAAATGCATTTCTTTAGCTTCTGATGAAAAGACCAGAGCTGAACAAAAAAATTGACCTCAAAATACAGAACTGGAGAGAAGCATGTAATGATAAAAGGAAAGAACTCTTGAGAATTATATTTCTGTTATAGGTATATTTAGAGAGAACAGGTATACTTTGATTTTACTATGATAATATTAAAAAAAAAAAAAACCTATAGATGGAAAAGGGATTGTACAGGAAAAATAGGAAAATGGGGGGAAAATGAGGGAAATTACATCTCATGAGGAGGCAAGGAAGACCAATTATAATTGAGAGAAAGAAGATAAGGGGAATGAAACTTATATGAATCTTACTCTCATCAGATTTGAATCAAAGAGAAAATATTAGACATATTTTCTTTCACAGAGAAATTTGTCTCACCTTATAGGGAAATGGGAAAGGAATGGGGAAACGAAAAAGGGAGGCTAATAAAGGGAAATCAGAAGTAGTTGGGAAAAGGCATAAAAAAGAAGGAGAAATAGTAACAGAGGGAAGTAAAGGGGCAGGGCTAACTGAGAGAGGTGATGATAAGAAACAAAATACTGGGTAGGAGGGAAAAGGGGAAAGGAGAGAGAACAGAATAACTTCTGGTAAAAAAAAAAAAAAGATGGCAGGATATGCAGAAGTATTTATTTTAACTGTGAATGTGAATGGGATGAACTCTTCCATAAAATGATAAATGCATATCAGGCTGCATTAAAAGCCAGAATCTTTAAATATGCTGTTTACAAGAAGCACATTTGAAGAAGAATGATACATTTCAAGTAAAGATAAAAGGCTGGGGCAGAATCTGTTAAGCTTCAGGTGAAATTTAAAAAAAAAAAAAAAAAAAAAAAAAAAAAAACAGTGGAAACTATCCTGATCTATCAAATAAAAGCCAAAATAGATCTAATTAAAAGAGATAAAGAAGAAAACTATATCTTGCTAAAGGGTACCAAAAATAATCAAGTAATAACATTACTATACTATATTATACTATATATATATATATATATATATTATACTATGCTATGTGCACCAAGTGATATAGCATCCAAATTCCTAAAGAAGTAGTTAAGAGAGATACAGCAAAATTATACTATTGGGGGAATTTAAAATTGCTCTCTTAAAACTAGATAAATTAAGTGACAAAATAAATAACAAAAAACTTAAGAAGGTAAATAGAATTCTTTAAAAAGTTAAGTATAATAGATCTTAAGGGGAAAAAAATTGAGAGAGAAAGGAATATGTTTTTTTTTTTTCTCAGTACTACATGGAACCTACACAAAAATTGACAATGTGTTAGGGCATAAAAACTTCAAAATCAAATGCAGAAAACCAGAAATAGTAAATTCATTTTTTCTAAATCACAATCAATAAGAATTGCTTGTAATGAAGGGCCAGGGGAAAAAATAGACAACACATTACTTGGAAACTAAATATTCTGATCCCAAAATGAGTGGGTGAAACTACAAATGAATAGTCCCAATTGATAATTTTACCCAAGAGAATAATGATAATGATACAACCTATCAAAAATATGGGATGCAGTTCAAACAGTTTTTAGAGCAAATTTTAAATTGAACCACAAAACAAATAAAAATTTTAAGGAGGTAAATAAAATTTTAGAAAAGTTAGGTGTGATATACCTTTGGAGAAAATTGAAAGGAGAGAGGAAGTAGTACACTCTTTTCTAAACATTTCATAGGATATGCAAAAACTGAGAATATATTGGGGCCTAAAGACCTCAAAATCAAATGCAGAAAAGCAGAAATAGTAAATACAGTTTTTCCAGATCATGATGCAATAAAAATTACATGCAATATATAACCAGGGGAAAATAGAACAAAAACTAATTACAAATTAAATTATCTAATACTAAAGAATGAATGGGTAAAATAACAAATCATAAACAAATCAATAATTTCATCCATCATAATAACAATTATGAGAATGACAATAATGTGACAACATAAGAAAATTTGTAGGGTGTAGTCAAAGCACTTATTAGGGAAAATTTTATTTCTCTAGATGCTTACTTTCATAAAATAAAGAGCAGATCAATGAATTGGGCTTGCAACTAAAAAAGCTAGAGAAAGAGCAAATTAAAAACCCCGAATCAAAAGCTAAACTTGAAATTCTAAAAAATAAAAGGAGAGATTAATAAAATTGAAAGAAAAAAACACTAATTAATTAATAAATAAAACTAAGAGAGTTATTTCTACCAAAAAAAAAAAAAAAAAAAAAAAAAACTAAGAAAATAGATAAACCCTTGGTAAATTTGATTAGAGGAAGGAAAGAGGAAAATGAAATTGTTAGTCTAAAAAATGAAAAGGGAGAACTTTCCACGAATGAAGAAGAAATTAGAGCAATAATTGATTACTTTGCCCAACTTTATGTCAATAAACTTGATAACTTAAATGAAGTGGATGAATATCTTCAAAAATATAGGTTGCCCAGATTAACAGAGGAATAAGTGAATTGGTTAAATAATCTCATTTTAGAAAAAGAAATAGAACAAGCTATTAATCAACTCCCTAAGAAAAAATCTCCAGCACCAGATAGATTTACATATAAATTCTACCAAGCATTTAAAGAACAATTAACTCCAATGTTATATAAACTATTTTAAAAATAGGGAATGAGGGAGTCTTACCAAATTCCTTTTATAACACAGACATGGTAATGATACCTAAACCAGGTAGGATAAAAACCGAAAAAAGAAAATTATAGACCAATCTCCCTAATGAACATTGCTGCAAATATCTTTAATAAAATATTAGTCACAAACCCAAAGACCCCAGTTTCTGGGATAAGAATGCACTATTTGTCAAAAATTGCTGGGAAAATTGGAAATTAGTATGGCAGAAACTAGGCATTGACCCACATTTAACACCGTACACCAAGATAAGGTCAAAATGGGTCATGACCTAGGCATAAAGAATGAGATTATAAATAAATTGGAAGAGCATAGGATAGTTTACCTCTCAGACCTGTTGAAGAGGGAGGAATTTATGACCAAAGAAAAACTAGAGATTACTATTGACCACAAAATAGAAAATTTTGATTATATCAAATTGAAAAGTTTTTGTACAAACAAAACAAATGCAGACAAGATTAGAAGGGAAGCAATGTTTTTACTGGGAAAACATTTTTACAATCAAAGGTTCTGATAAAGGCCTCATTTCCAAAATATATAGAGAATTGACTCTAATTTATAAGAAATCAAACCATTCTCTAATTGATAAATGGTCAAAAGATATGAACAGACAATTCTCAGATGAAGAAATTGAAACTATTTATAGACATATGAAAATATGCTCCAAATCATTATTAATCAGAGAAATGCAAATTAAGACAACTCTGAGATACCACTACACACCTGTCAGATTGGCTAGAGTGACAGGGAAAGATAATGCGGAATGTTGGAGGGGATGTGGGAAAATAGGGACACTGATATATTGTTGGTGGAATTGTGAATACAGTCAGCCATTCTGGAGAGCAATTTGGAACTATGCTCAAAAAGTTATCAAACTGTGCATACCCTTTGATCCAGCAGTGTCTCTACTGGGCTTATACCCCAAAGAGATACTAACGAAAGGAAAGGGACCTGTATGTGCCAAAATGTTTGTGGCAGCCCTGTTTGTAGTGGCTAGAAGCTGAAAAATGAATGGATGCCCATCAATTGGAGAATGGTTGAGTAAATTGTGGTATATGAATGTTATGGAATATTATTGTTCTGTAAGGAAATGACCAGCAGGATGAATACAGAGAGGAGTGGCGAGACTTACATGAACTGATGCTAAGTGAAATGAGCAGAACCAGGAGATCATTATATACCTCAACAATGATACTGTTTGAGGATGTATTCTGATGGAAGTGGATCTTTTCGATAAAGAGAGCTAATTCAGTTTCAATTGATCAAAGATGGGCAGAAGCAGCTACACCCAAAGAAAGAACACTGGGAGATGAATATAAACTGCTTGCATTTTTGTTTTTCTTCCGGATTATTTATACCTTCTGAATTCAATTCTCCCTGTGCAACAAGAAAACTGTTTGGTTCTGCACATGTATATTGTATCCAGATATTGTATATTGTAACCTATTTAACATGTAAAGGATTGCTTGCCATCTGGGGGAGGGGGTGGAGGGAGGGAGGGGAAAAATCGGAACAGAAGTGAATGCAAGGGATAATGTTGTAAAAAATTACCCTGGCATGAGTTCTATCAATAAAAAGTTATTTAAAAATATTAGTAAAAAGATTACAGAAAATCATTCCCAGGATAATACACCATGACCAAGTAGGATTTATACCAGGAATGCAGGGCTGGTTCAATATTAGGAAAACTATAAACATAATTGACTATATCAATAACCAAATTAACAAAAACCCATGATCATCTCAATCAATGCCAAAAAAGCATTTGATACAATCCAACATCCATTCCTATTAAAAATACTAGAGAGTATAGGAATAAATGGACTTTTCCTTGAAATGGTAGCATTTATTTAACACTATCTATAAGCATCATATGTAATGGTGATAAACTGGAACCATTCCTCATAAATTTAGGAGTGAAAAAAGGTTGCCCACTATCACCATTCCTATTCAATATTGTGTTTCAAATGTTAGCTTTGGCAATAAGAGAAAAAAAAAAAACAGATTAAAGGAATTAGAGCAGATAAAGAAGAAACCAAATTATCACTCTTTGCAGGTGATATGATGGTATACTTAGAGATAATCCCCAACTTTATCAAAGTTGCAGGGTACAAAATAAATCCACATAAATCATCAGCATTTTTATACATCCCTGAAAAATCCAACAGCAAGACATACAAAGAGAAATTCCACTTAAAATAACTGTCAACAGTATAATGTTTGGGAATCTATCCGCCAAGGGAAAATCAGGAACTATATGAGCAAAACTACAAAACGCTTTGTACAAAAATAAAGTCAGATCTAAATAACTGGAAAATATTAAGTACTCTTGGATAGGTAGAGCAAATATAATAAAGATGATAATACCACCTAAATTAAGCTATTTATTTAATGCTATACCAAAAAACTATTTTAATGACCTAAAAAAAAAAAAATAGCAACAACATACATCTGGAAGAACAAAAGGTCTAGAATTTCAAGGGAACTAATGAAAAAAAAAATCAAATGAAGGTGTCCTAGCTGTACCTGATCTAAAACTATATTATAAAGCACCAGTCACCAAAAGCATTTGGTATTGACCAAGAAATAGACTAGTTGATCAATGGAATAGGTTAGGTTCACAGGACAAAATAGTCAATAACTATAGCCATCTAGTGTTTGACAAACATAAAACCCCCAACTTTTGGCATATGAATGCACTCTTTTACAAAAACTGCTGGGAAATTTGGAAATTAGTATTGCAGAAACAAGGATTTGATCCACATTTAACATTGTACACCAAGATAAGATCAAAATATGTTTGTGATCTAGGCATAAAGAATGAAATTATAAATAAATTAGAAGAATGTAGAATAGTCTACTTCTCAGACCTGTGGAAGAGGAAGGAATTTGTGATCAAAAAAGAATTAGAGATCATTATTGATCACAAAATAGAAAATTTTGATTACATCAAATTAAAAATGGATGGGGGAAAGGAAGGAAAAATTTGGAACACTAGATTTTGCAAAGGTGAATGTTGAATATTATTCATGCATATGTCTTGAAAATAAAAAAGCTTTCATAACAAAAAAGAAAATCTGCACATTTGTTGAATATCCATTTTTGTGTGGAATATTATAGTTAATTTTGATCTATATGGTATTTTTGGCTAGAGGCCTAGTTCTTTTGACTAATTATATATATATATATATATATATATATATATATATATATATATAATATATATATATATATATATATATATACTCTCTTGTTCCTAATCAACATTCTCATTCTAGTTCTCAGGACTCAGATCCCTGACTTCCCAGGATGTCTGGGAGGTGAAAGTTTCTGTGGTTCCAACTGAATCACTTTCCAAAGTCAGCTGGCCTAGTGCTAGGACTCCCCCCTTGCTATTTCTGAGGAGTTACCTTGAAACTGTTTACACTTCAAACTGTTAAATGTTGATTCTGGGCTCTTTTTTCAGATCTTCATAGGTGGTCTCAGGAAGCTGACAGTTCTGACTCAAATCTTGTTTGTTTTTCAATAGTCTGTGTTTGCCCTGAGGCACAATTTTATTTGTGAAAAAAAAAATCTGTAAAGCTTGAGAAATTTACTTCACCATCCCATATTTCCAAACTCCTTGCTCAAATTTAAATAGTTCCAAATCAGTTTGTTTTTGTTGTCTTTTGTTTTTTCCTAACACACATTTGAACTTCTATTACATTCTCTCATTTTGGATGGCTTCTAAAGTTAAAGTAAAATGAATCTTACTTTCTGAAGTAAACATGCAAATTTCTTGTCACTATTCTTATTCTTATTATAATTTATGATTTTTTTAATTAAAAAAAAAGTTAGCCACATTTTAAAATGTTTTCCTGCTAAAACAAATACATGGTGTCTTTAGCTTAATCTGAGAATTACATCTCTATCTGTTGCATGTTTTTCAGAGCTGGCAAAGATCTTTTACAAAGAGTAATAACATCTAGCAATGTTCTGTAGCATTCTCCAGAGAAACACAATCACAAAAACTTTAATTTAAATGTGATTTCTGTCTTTTTTGCAAGACTAATTTGATTGTTAAAAAATAAATAATATTCTAACACTCCTTATTGTATCAGCTATCCTAATAGTGAATTGTTTCAATATGCAATTAACACAAAATTTCATTTTTTTATGTCTCTATACTTAGAGATGAAAATTTGCTAACTTTTGTTTACATTGAAATGTGGTGGCTTTTTTGCATTAAATGATAGGCTAAGAGTGTTTCTAAAGAGTATCATTTTGGTTTAGCACTTAGTGAGAGAAAAGAAAATAATTTTAAATCTGTAGGTCAATTCCTTACAAGTATTAAATTTTTTTGCCTTTTAATATTCACTTTCCTTTTCTAAATAACAATTCTGGTCTTTAAAAAAAATCAGAAGGGATTTTCCAGATGATAAAGAAAAATTCTTGTTGCTTGATCCTGGCATGATGGACTAACCAGAAGGTTTAAAAAAAAATATTTCTTTCATTATCATAAGTGGAGTGACTTCTAACATATCACTTAACAAAAGTAAAATTATGTCTCATCCACATGAATTTTCAGTGTCAAAGTGAATAAAATAAGTGAACAGTTTGCACTAGAAGTCGCTAAATAAAGAAAAGTAAACACTGATAAATTAGATACAAAGCCATCAAATATATAATACTTATTAAACTAAGGCTTATTATTCCTAATATATTATTACTGGACATGTTCCTGAAGACAAGACAGTGGAAGGTGGATAACATATTTATCTATCCATCTATCTATCTATCTATCTATCTATCTATCTATCTATCTATCTATGTATATCTATATATCTATGTATATCTATATATGTCTATATCTATTTACCTATCTAATTATCTATCTATCTATCTACCTTTAAAGAAGTCTTTTTAATGACATCATGAACAGACTTATCTTGGTAAGATGTAAGGCACTTTGGGCACAGTAATTTCAATGTGCCTTGTAAAAAAACAAACAAACTACTATTTACTTGTTTGAATCAAATAGCAAAATAATCACTCAAAGGTACAAGATTGGGCCTTGTAGTTGTTTTAGTATCTTAAATACATAGGGCAATTACATTACAAACCTGGGAGGGGAGACTTTTAGGGTTTCTGGCCATGTGTAAAACATTGCTATTTACATTCACTTTGAGTCAGTTAGGACAATGACTAAATGGGGCTTGGTCTAGAACCCATTGATACCAATCAATTAGAATCAGAGTAATTTTGGTTTAAGGCATGATCCAAAAGAAACAAATCTATCATATCTTGAGAGGGTTCAGAAAGCAAAAGGAAAAAAAAAAAACATCTTTTAAGAGCATCTGTAGATAAGGGCATGATATCCTATGTATATTGAGTGATGTAGGGAAGGAAGGAAAGAAGAAAAATTGGAAGGAAAGAAGGAAGGGAGTTACAGAAGAAAAGAAGCAAGCAAGAGGAAGGAAGAAAGGAAGGAAGGAAGGAAGGAAGGAAGGAAGGAAAGAAGGAAGGAAGAAAGAAAGAAAGGGAAGGAAGAAAGGAGAGAGGCATCTTGATAATAAGTATATTTTAAAAATCTAATATTTACATAATCCTTAACAAACTCCTTTCTCTCAAACTCCTCAGACCTAATTTTTCACATTTTTTCATACAGTGATTACCTAGGTTTGAACATCTTAGGCTTCCAAAGTCTCTTCAAGATCAAAGTCACAAATAATATAAAGTAAAATATAAATAATGGAGAACTGGGTAATGGGTAATACATTGTTGCAATATATATATTTTTTATTAGTATAGCTTTTCATTTACAAGATATATGCATAGGTAATTTTTCAGCATTAACAGCTGCAAATTCTTTTGTCCCAAAATTTTTCCAGCTTCCCCCCCACCCCTTCCCCCAGATGACAGGTTGACCAATATGTGCTAATTATGTTAAAGTATAAGTTAAATACAATATATGTATACATGTCCAACAGTTATTTGTTGCAATATATTTTTAATGATAATCTTCTTTCAGGAAGTGACATTAATGGATAAATTGTGAGAAAAGAAAAATATATATGTAAACATGTATCTTTATGTAATAACATATATATACATATATGTGTATATATAATATATATATATTAAAATATGGTATATATACATGATTACATATATATACATATATATGTATATATATATATATATATGAACATATATGTATATAATATATAATTTGATCTTAGGAAGACTTGAGTTAAAATTAGACCTCAGAAACTTACCAGTGGTGTTATAGTAGATAAATAATTTTATTCTGTTTGCCTCAGTTTCCTGATGTGGATCAGGATAAGGGAATGGCAAATCCCTTTAAAGTCTTTTCCAAAATCCAAAATCGGGTTACAAATGTCTGAAACAATTGAACAACAAACTAATTTACTTGGCTCCAGTCATTGAAGTTTATTTCCCAGGCTTGTGCTTAACCTGTGCTTTGTATATTAAATTGTTAGGACATTCCTTTCAACTGGAGACAATTATTTTCCATAAACTATTTTTCACCCATCTGTCATTTTTTTTTTCCTTTTAACTTATTTCCTATATAGGTATCTGGCACAAATCTGGAAAAAGACAACTTGAGCTTAACAGGTACCATGTGGTTATAGGTAGGTATTTCTTTTAAAGCCTTAATGTGACAAAACCATTGGCCAGAAACTTCAAAAGGAATTACATCATTACTCAGCTGGAATTCTTTCCACTCAGCAGCATTACAAGCTGGACACCAGCCCAGTGAATTTCAACCTGAATCAACATAGCTCCCTTTGAGAATGAAATAATGCTTACAGAATCCATGATTCCACATTTTATGTCTTCAAAGCTGATTTATTATTTTTAAAGGCCAGCTCTTGTGAAATTCTCTTATTCTCTTTTTCTCCTTCTTTTAAAAATTCTTTCATGCTTAATCCAAATTCAACTTTGTTTCATTACTTTTTCTTTAAGGGTTGTTGTGAGGATTAAATGAATATGTTTATATATGATGTTTTTTAGACCTTTTAGTTCTTTTAGTACAAGTAATTTTTGTCAATATGTATTTTTCTGTTAGAA
This sequence comes from Antechinus flavipes, assembly GCF_016432865.1. Taxonomy (NCBI): domain Eukaryota; kingdom Metazoa; phylum Chordata; class Mammalia; order Dasyuromorphia; family Dasyuridae; genus Antechinus; species Antechinus flavipes. The sequence continues at coordinate 128,303,225 of NC_067400.1, read as the reverse complement.
CTTTTATGAAATTGTAAGGCTATATTTGGTCACAATAATTTCACCACTCCTCTGATGGTGAATTTTGTCTGATTTATCAGGAAGCTTATATATTGTTTTGGGACAATGAAAGTAGAAACACACAGACAAAAAAATACAAGTGCATGTATGTATATATATATTACTATATATATATATAGACCGCATATTTAAAATCAGCCAGAGTCAGGAATTCAGGTTAAGGGAAAAATCTTCAATCTTTATTGAAGTGAAGAGATGAAAAAAGATTGCGATAGCAATATGGGCAAGAAGGATTGCAATAGCAATATGGGCAGCTGCGACAGGAAGCCAGCTAGCAGAGAGAGACCTGAGCTGAAAGGCCATCGCAATGGCAATGCAAGCAGTCTCTCCTTCCCCTTCCTTTTCCACTCCCCCGCCTCCACCCACCAAAATTGTCATTTCCTATACAACACATCAGGATTTGCACAAAGAGTCGGCAGGGACCATTCTTTCTCTAAGCTTATATATTAATAGAGATGGTCCAATTACTATTTAGCCTCATGTGCTTGGGACTTCAGTGCATCAACCCGAGCCTCAGCCCATTACATACATACATATATATATATATGTGTGTGTGTGTGTGTGTGTATGTATATATGTGTATGTATGTATATATATATATATATATATATATATATATATATATATATATAATACAAATAAACATAAATAAAAGTGTCTAAAAAGCTAAGTAATTTACATTAGTTAAAGGAGACAAGATAAAGTCAGATTATAGAAGGTTTTCAAGAGTAGCTTGAAAAGTTTTTTTTTTTTTCTTTTTTTGCTGGTGACTAGAGATAGCCATTGAATGTTATAAAAAGAAATGCAATAAGCTAGAACTCAATCTTAAACATATAATTTTAGTAGCCTTATGGAGTAGAGAGATTGAATTTAGGGACACCAGAGATGATGCTATTGTAATTGTCTATATGAGTTGTGATAGTAGTAGAGTGGTGACAATGTAGATGCAGAGAACAGGAGTGAAATGGAAGGGGATTTATTTTTGTAGAAATTGCAAGACCTGGAAAAAAAATATTTGGGGAGAGGGATTAGTATTGATATAATATAGTCATCTGATCTCTGATACAAACTGACTTTGTGATTTTGAAATTCTTTTAACTTTTCAGTTATCAGAAGAACTCTAAAGCTATAATTTGAGCAGAGTTGCTAATCTGCATTGTTAAAGACATTTTCTGTCTCTCTGTATGTACCTATTTACATAAACCCCTAGATTTCTATTGCACACTTATAAAGCACACATAAAATAAAACAAGCACACAGTGCTATACATTAGAAATATAAAGAAAAAACGAACTATTCCCTGTTCCCAACAAATTTATATTCTGTATGGGTATACAAAGTGTGTCACACAAGTAGAAGAAAATAAATAAAATTAATTATGGGGCAATAGAAGGTAGAGGAGGACTGAAAAGGACTCATCTAAGAGATAATATTTGCACTGACTCTTAAAAATTAAATCATGATACATTGCTGGTGTAATTGTGAATACATCCAGCCATTCTGGAAAGCAACTTGGAACTATGCACAAAAAGTTATCAAACTGTGTATACCCTTTGATCCAGCTATGTTACTACTGGACTTATATCCCAAAAAGATTTAAAAGAAGGGAAAGGGACCTGTATGTGCAAGAATGTTTGTGGCAGCTCTCTTTGTAGTGGCCAGAAACTGAAAACTGAGTGGATGCCCATCAATGGAGAATGGCTGAATAAATTGTGGTTATGAATGTTATGGAATATTATTTTTCTGTAAGAAATGACTAGCAGCATGATCTCAGAAAGGTCTGAAGAGACTTACATGAACTAATGCTGAGTGAAATGAGCAGGACCAGGAGATCATTATATACTTCAACAACAATTTTATATGATGATCAATTTTGATGGATGTGGCCATCTTCAACAATGAGATGATCAAAATCAGTTCCAATAAAGCAGTAATGAACTGAACCAGCTACACCCAGCGAAAGAATTCTGGGAGATGAATACGAACCACTACATAGAATTCCCAATCTCCCCTATTTTTGTCCACCTGCATTTTTGGTTTCCTTCACAGGCTAATAGTACACTATTTCAAAGTCTGATTCTTTTTGTACAGCAAAATAACTGTTTGGACATGTATACATATTTGTATTTAACTTACATTTCAACATATTTAACAGGTATGTATTGGTCAACCTACCATCTGTGGGGGAGGGGTCGGGGGAAGGAAAAGAAAAATTGGAAAAAAAGGTTTTGCAATTGTCAATGCTGAAAAAATACCCATGCATATATCTTGCAAATAAAAAAGCTATAATATAATAAAACAGAGAAAAAACTAGATCATGAAACAGAAGAAAGGACTGAAGTAAAGGCAATAGGAATAAGGGAATAGACTTTTAAGTGAGGAATACCAGGAAGATCAATTTGGCAATGATTACATGAATGGCACTGATGTCTTTTCAGACTGAAAAGACAGATAGTACTCAGGCTATTAAAAAAAAAAAAAAGGTTAAGCACCAAAGAAAAAAATCACTTGACAGGAAAACATTATAATTTCTTACACAGGGAATAATATTTCATTTGTACTTTAGGCAACTATGTAGCTTGGATTGAAAAAAGGAAGAGAAGAGATGAAGATTGATTAGATCATTTAAATACTTTATATTGGAGGTGATAAGAGCCTAATTAGAGTAATATTCAAATGTATATAGAGGATAATTTTTTTTTAGAGTCCTCATTTCCTTTCTTTCTTTCTTTCTTTTTTTTTATTAAAGCTGTTTTATTTTTAAAAACATATCCATGGATAATTATTCAACATTAGCCTTTGCAAAATCCTGTGTTCCAATTTCTTATCCCCTTATCCCATGCCCTCCTCTAGATGGCAAGTAGTCCAATATATGTTTTTTTAAATAACTTTTTATTGACAGAACGCATTCCAGGGTAATTTTTTACAACATTATCCCTTGCACTCACTTCTGTTCCGATTTTTCTCCTCCCTCCCTCCACCCCCTCCCCAGATGGAAAGCAATCCTATACATGTTAAATAGGTTACAGTATATCCTAGATACAATATATGTGTGCAGAACTGAACAGTTCTCTTGTTACACAGGGAGAATTGGATTTAGAAGGTATAAATAACCTGGGAAGAAAAACAAAAATGCAAGCAGTTTACATTCATTTCCTAGTGTTCTTTCTTTGGGTGTAGCTGCTTCTATCCATTCTTGATCAATTGAAACTGAGTTAGATCTCTTTGTCGAAGATATCCCCTTCCATCAGAATACATCCTTATACAGTATCGTTGTTGAGGTATATAACTCATTTCACTTAGCATCAGTTCATGTAATTCTCGCCAATCCTTTCTGTATTCATCCTGCTGGTCATTTCTTACAGAACAATAATATTCCATAACATTCATACACAACAATTTACTCAACCATTCTCCAATTGATGGGCATCTATTCATTTTCCAGTTTCTAGCCACTACAAACAGGGCTGCCACAAACGGTTTGGCACATACAGGTCCCTTTCCCTTCTACTAGTCCAATATATGTTAAACATGATAGAAATATATGTTAAATCCAATATATGTGTACATATTTATACAATTATCATGCCCCACAAGAAAAAAAAGTGAAGCAAAATAAAATGCAAGCAGGCAAGATAAAGAGTGAAAATGCTATGTTGTGAGTGAAAATGCTATGTTGTGAAAGGATACTGTTTTAAGAGATATTGTGGAGGTAGAATTAACAAGATATGCAACTGATTATGTGAGTTCAGAAAGAATGAACAGTCAAAGATATTTCTTATATGTGGGTATATATCTATATCTATATCTATATCTATCTATCTATCTATCTATCTATCTATCTACCTATCTCCTTTCAAAATTCAGGAAACAGCTATAAGGAGCAACTAATCCTCTTCCATTTATCCATGGCTTAAAGAAAAATAATTGACTGCTAGAATGGATATGCTCTGTCAAAAAACTACTCTGATCTCATTTTAATGTTCTTGATGTTATGCTAACAGAGAATAAGCTCTGGATAGGTCCTACTAAATTGTAAAGCAATGTGGTACTGGTTTAGTAATATCATCCAAGAATAAGCCTATCTCAATGTTGAGACATTTGTCAACATATAGTCAGTGTGACAGTGAACAGAAAGCTTATCTTTAAGTCAAGCCTGGATTAAAACTTCATCTTTTATATATAGAACCCATGTTATCTAACATAAGTCACTTAACCTATCAGTTCTTTAAACAAAAGTTTTAGAGAAGAAATTGATATTCATTAATTCATTGATAGAGAATATTTTAATGTTGTTATTATATATACAAAAGAAATAACAAGTCAAGTTCATATTGTGTGTTTCTGTATGCATAGGTGAATCATACCTTCAGATTCCCTGTAGAATAATAAATTTTAATGTTATGACTTTCAAAGACCATATGCTATTTCACATAGCAGTTGTAATATATATCTATAAAGGAAACATTTGCATTAATGAATTAAAATATCTTTGAAGTAAATATCAAAATACTTTCTAGGACAACAGAGCAGAAAGAGTGGATAACATGAGTCTTTTAGTTTTTGTTTCCATTTGCCCTGACAACTCCAAGTTTTCCAGACTTTATTCACTTGAATATTATTCTAGTTAGGCTTTTAACACCTGACATATAGACTATTTAAATGGTGTCCTAATTAACTTTCATCTCTTATCTTCCTTTTTTTAATCCACACTATATAGCTGCCTAAAGTGCAAATGAAATTATATCATTCCCTGGGCAAGAAGTTACAGTGGTTTGATATAACTTACAGGATCAAGTAAAATTTTTGTTTGGTGCTTAACGTTTATTTACAACATGATTATTATGTATCATTCCAGGCTGATTATACATTATTTCCATCCATGCAGGAAATGCCAAATTGTTCTTTTTGGTATGCCTCATACTGGTAATTTTTTTTTTAATATGTTTTTATAAGTCTCAAAAATAGTCAAAAGGTCTATTTGGGAGTTCGGAGGTGGATCCAAGATCACAGAATGAAGTCAGGAGGCTCTTGCAATTTTGAAAACTACCTGAAACCAAGCCTCTAAACAGTCTGACAGAATGAACCTCTCTCCACATCAAAATGGACTAAAAAAAATTCAGGAATGGTCAATCGCACTGAGGTGAAAAGGGGGGGGTCAGCCCAGGTCAGATAGTCTCTGGGAAAGCCATTGAAAGAGTCTTAATCCCAGTAAATCAGCAACTAAGATCCTCAGTTCTGGATCAATAAATGAAAAGATCAGAGGGGTAGCTTCTAGTCCCAGCTCAAAAGGCAAACTTTAGGAAACCAGATTCTTTCCTGAACAAAGAAGGAAAAACTACTCCCTGCTAACTCAAGGGGTGCTTGTACTCAAAGCCAAGGCCCAGAGTTGCACAGAAAGCTTGGGAAAGCTCCATTTTTATCACAGAAGCAGAGTTTGATCTTAAAAGTAAATATATGTGAAATGCCAAAAGAAAAACAAAGAAAATGAGAAAGAAACGTTGATCACAGAAAGTTAGTTTGGTGACAGGGCAGACTACAACACAATCTCAGACAAGGACAGAATGTCCACAAGAGAAATCTGAAAGAGTGAGATCAATTGTTCTCAGATCCAAAGAGGCTTCTTGGAAATGCTTATAAAAGATGTCAAAAGGAAAATAAGAGAGATAGAAGGAAAAAATGGCAAAGAAAATGAGAGGTATGCATAAAAGCATCAACAGCTTGAAAAAGGAAAGAAAAAAAAAACAATGCCTTAAACAGAAGAATAAACCAAATATGAAAAGAGAAACAAAAAATTACTGAAGAAATTCACACATTAAAAACTAGAACCGGGTAAGTAGAAGCTAATGATTTTGTGAGAGCATGAATCAGTCAAAATAAAAAGAATGAAAAAAAATGGAAGAAAATGTGAAATATATCTTTGGAAAAACAGCTGACTTGGATTATACATCTAGAAGAAACAATTTACAAGTTATAGATATAGGGAGCAACTAATTCTTTCATTTATCCATGCCTTAAAGAAAAATAATTGACTGCTATTATGTATATGCTGTCAAAAAACTACTCTGATCTCATTATAGTATTCTTGAGGTTATGGTAATATAGTATAAGCTCTGGATAGGTCCATGACCAAAATAGAGTATAGGTAGCTTTTTACAAGAGGTCATTAAGGAAAACTGCCCCATATAAACAGAGAGGCAAAAGAATCAATTGATCATTGAAAGAATCTATTGATCACCTCTGGAAAGAGATCACACAAGGAAAACTCCTAGGAAAATTGTTGCAAAACTCCAAAACTATAATCTCAAGGAAAAAATACTGCAAGCTTCCAGACAAAAACAATTCAAATATCAAGGAGCAAGAATCAGAATTATCCAGGAACTGGCAGTTTCTACAATAAAGAATTGGAGGGTCTGGAATACCATATACTAGAAGGCAAAGATTATAACCTGGGGTTACAACAAAGAATTAACTACTCTGTGACACTAAACATCATTTTTTTTTTCAGGGAGAAGATGAATCTTCAGTGAAGTACTTTCAGTTATTTGGTAACTGAATTACACAACAGAATGTATACAGAATTAAACAGAAAATTTAATCTACAAATACAAAACTCAAGATAACTATAAAAAGAGAAACAAAGGAAAAATATGTATTATTTAAAGTTTAAACTGTTTACATCCCTAGATGGGGAAAAAATATCTGTAGCTCTCAAGAACTCAAAGGTGCAAAAGACCTATTACAATCAAGGGAAAGAAGGAAGGAAGATGACCATTCTCTGAAGCTTGATTTCATCAGTTTTATATTTAAGAGGGAATAATTTAGTAATTCATTTGGGATAAAAACTATCTATCCATATAAAGTAGTAAGAGGAGAGAAAGGAAAAGAAAAGAGAAAGACAGCATAGAAGGAAGGGCAGAAATACTGGGGGAAAATGTAAAAGAAGGAGGGAAGGGATGATAGAAGATAAGAAAGTGGGGTAAAAAACATTACTAAGAGAATGGGGGAGGGGTGATAGACAATAAGGTAATTAATAAATAAATAAATAAGACAATAGGATAAATTTAAAAAAAAAAACATACAAGTGAGGAGAGGAGAGAATAAAAGTATATATGGAGGAGAAAATAGGATGGAGGGAAATATAAAATTGGTACACATAACTGTGAATATAAATGAGATAATCTCTCCCATAAAACAGAAGCAAATAGCTGAGTGGATTAAAAAATGGAATGCTACAATATGTTGATTACAAGAAACATATCTGAAACAGAGAGACACATACAGAGTAAAGGTGAAAGAATGGAACAGAATGTATTATGCTTCAGTTAAAGTAAAACAAAACAAAACAACAACAACAACAACAACAACAACAACCAAAAAAAAAAAAAGGGATAACAATTCTGATTTCAGATAAAGCAAAAGTGTAAATAGATCTTATTAAAAGAAATAAGGAAGAAAAGTAGATCTTGATAAATGGGAACTATAAATAATGAAGTAGAAATGATACTAAATGTGTATGGAACAAGTGATAAAGCAGGCAAATTCCTAGTGAATATTTTAAGCCAGTTATAGAAATAAATAGACAGCAAAACTATTCTATATTCTAAGTATGGTAGAACTTTGGGAAAAAATTTAAATAGAAACAAAAAGGGGTTACTATTTTCTTGGCAGTTCATAGAACCTACACAAAAATTCACCATGTATTAGTACATAAAAACCTCAGAATCAAACGCAGAAAGTCAGTAATTGTAAATGCATCTTTTTTCAGGTCATGATGCAACAAGAATCACACATAATAAAAAGCCAGGAACAAATAAATCAAAAATTAATTGGAAACTGAATAATCTGATCCTAAAGAATGAGTGGATAAAACCCAAATCATATTCACAATCAATAATTTCATTCAAGAGAATAACAATAATGAGACAACACAGCAAAATTTATGAGAAGCAACTAAAGCAGTTCTAAGGAAAAAAAAATTATATCTCTATTTGCTTACTTGCATAAAATAGAGAAAGAAGATCGATGAATTGGGCATGAAACTAAAAACACCCAAATAAATACCAAATTTGAAGTTTTAAAAATGCAACTGGAGATGAATAAAACTGAAAATAAAAAAAGTTATTGAACTAAAAAACAAAACTAAGAGCTGGTTTCATGAAAAAAATGACAAAATAGACAATCCTTCACTTAATTTGATCAGAAAAAGGGAAAAAAAAAAAGAAAATCAAATTGTTAGTATCAAAAAAAGAAAAGAATGAACTTTCCAGCAATGAAGAGGCAATTGTAACAATAATTAGTAACTATTTTGCTCAACTGCATGACAATAAATATGATAATCTAAGTGAAAGAGATAACTATTTACAAAAACTAAATATTACCCAGATTAATAGAGAGGGAAATAAATTATATTTAAATAATTAATTTAAAAGCCTATTTTTGAAAAAAAAATATTGTACAAGCTATTAAGCAATTTCCTAAAAAAAAATTCTCCAGGGTCAGATGGATTTCGTGTGAATTCTACCACACATTTAAAGAAAATTTAATTACAATATTATGCAAACTCTTTGGGAAAATATGGAAAGAAAGATTCCTAGCAAATTATTTTTGACATAGATATGGTGCTGATATGTACAGCAAGTATGGTTAAAACAGAGAAAGAAAATTATAGGCTGCTTTCCCTAATGAATATTGATGGGGAAAATCTTAAATAAAATATTGGCAAAGAGTTTAAAGCAAGTTATCCCCATGATGATATACCTTGACCAAGTAGGATTCATATCAGGAATACAGGGCTGATTTAATATTAGGAAAAATATTAACATAATTTGCTATATCAATAACCAAACTATCAAAATGTATAATCATCTTAATAGATGCAGAAAAAAAGCATTAGATAATATCCAGTAACCATTCCCATCCAATACCAATTAAAAACACTAGGGATTATAGGAATAAATGGAATTTTCCTTAAAATGATCAATAAGATCTATTTGAAGCCATCACAAGCATCAGATGTAATCAGGATAAACTAGAACCATTCCCAGTAAGATCAGGGGTGAAAACAAGGATGCCCATTGTCACCGTTACTATTCAATATTGTATTAGAAATGTTAGCTTTGGTGATAAGCCAAGAAAAAGAGACCAAAGGAATTAGAGTAGATAAGGAAGAAGCCAAATTAGCACTCTTTGCTGATGATATGATGCTGCACTTAAAAAATCCTAGAGAATGAACTAAGAAAATTTTAGAAATAATTCATAAATTTAGCAAAGTTGTAGGATACAAAATAAATCCACATAAATCATCAGCATTTTTTTTATGTTATTAACCAAATCCAGTAGCAAGAGCTAGAAAGAGAAAATTCATTTTAAAATGACTGAAGTAATATATTGTGAGTCTGCCTGCTAAGGCAAAGTCAGGAGACATATGAACACAATTACAAAAAAACTTTCCACACAAATAAAATCAGACTTAATCAATTGGAAAAAAATATCCAGTGCTCATAGATAGACTGAGCTAATATAATTAAAAGGACAATACTGCCTAAATTAATCTACTTATTCAGTGCCATACCAATTAAATTCTCAAGAAAGTACTTCACAGAGTTAGGGAAAATGTAATAACAAAATTCATCTGGAAAAACAAAAGGTTACAAATTTCAAAGGAAATAATGAAAAATGTAAATGAGTTGTCATAACTGTACCAGACCTAAAACTATATATAAAGCAGCAATCACCAAAGCAACTTGATACTGGCTAAGAAATAGAGTAGTCAATCAGTGGAACAGGTTATTTTTATACGACACAATAGTGAATGATTACAGTAATCTAGTGTATGACAAACTTAAAGACCCCAACTTTTGGGATAGCTATTCACTATTTGATAAAAACTGCTGAGAAAATGGGAAATTAGTATGGCTGAAACTAGATTTTGACCCACATCTAATGCCCTATACCAAGATATGTATGATCAAAAGCAATTCTTGATTTAAACATAAAAAACGATATTATAAGCAAATCAGAAGAACAAATGATAGTTTACTTCTCAGATCTATTGAGAAAAAAGGAATTTGTGGCCAAAAAAGAACTAGAGAACCTTATTGAATGAAAATGGATAATTTTGATTATATTAAGTTAAAAAAATTGTGCAAACAAAACCAATGCAGACAAAATTAGAAGGGAAGCAATAAATTGAAAAAATGTTTACATTCAAGGGTTCTGGTAAAGGCCTCATTTCTAAAACATATAAAGAATTGATTCAAATTAATAATATTTCAAGCAATTATCAAATTGATAAATGAGAATCATTTATCATGATTCATGATATCATATCATGCTCATATATCATATATGTTCTTTCAAAACTTACATCTCAGATTTGCTAAACTGATCAAAAAGATAATGATAAATGTTGGAACAGATGTGGAAAAACTGGACATTAATACATTGTTGGTGAAATTGTGAACTGATTCAATCATTCTGGAGAGCAATTTGGAACTATGCCCAAAGACCTATCAAACAGTATATTCAGCAGTGTTTCTACTAGGCCTGTATCCCAAAAAAGATCTTAAAGGAGGGAAAAAGACCAAGAATGTTTGTGGCTACTCTTCTGTATTGGCAAGAAACTTGGAAGTGAGTTGATGTCTATCAATTGGAAAATGGATTAATAAGTTATGGTATATAAATGATATGGAATATTATTGTTCTATAAGAAATGATCAACAGTATGATTTTATAGAGGCCTGGAAAGACTTACATGAAATGATACTAAGTGAAATGAGTAGAACCAGAAGATCACTGTACATGGCAACACAAGATTGTTCAATGATCAATTCTAATGGACATGGCTATTGTCAACAATGAATTAATCCAGGCCAATTCCAAGGTTTTTGTGATGAAGAAAGCCATCTGAACCTAGAGAGAAGATAGTGGGAACTGAATATGGACCACAACATGGGATTTTTACTATTTTGGTTTTTTTCTCCTTTTCTTTTCCTTTTTGATCTGATTTTTCTTGTGCAGCATGACATTTTTGGAAATATGTATAGAGAAATTGCACATGTTTAACATATTTTGGATCACAAGGACTTCTGGTGGATAAGGTAGGGTTAATGAGGGATAAATTAGAACACAGGTTTTTGTAGTGGAGAATGTTGAAAATTATCTATGTATATATTTTTAAAATAAAAACTTTAATTTAAAAAAAAGAATTATTATTGCAGCTGGCTTGAATGCCTATTGTTGGTGCATTGACCCATGTGCCAAACTCCATTAGTGTCACAGACATTTCATGTCAAACTTTTAAAGGAAATTTTTCTCAGCTTGACCTTTTGTTTTCTCTGTTATTGCAGAATTCAATTTGATGTAATATTTAAAGTTGTCTGGAAGAGAATGTTGTTAGAATAAAGCTGAATTTCTGCCCCTAGTCTGCCATCTTGACTCTACATTCATTAATGATGATTAACATCAATTTTCATCTCTACAAATAGCTTTTATTTCCTCTTTCTGCAAACTTCCATTCATCAAAATCTTTATCAATTGGACAATGTGACATTTTTTAAAAATAAATTTTACTCAGTTCTCTGTGCATTTGAAAAAAAATGAGGCCTTTTTTAGAGAAATTTGTAATATTTTTTCTTTAATTTATTGGTTTTCTTCAAGTTCTAGGTTCATTTGGTTCAAGGTTCATTTCTGAAAAGAAGTCCCTTTAATTTCATGTAATTAAAATTACTCATTTATTTTCCTATAAAACTATCTTATCTTGTTCACAACTCTTCTCTTATTGATGGATCTGACCGAAAAAAATTCTAATATCTCCCAATTTGCTTATGAGATCATCATTTGTTTAAATCATGCACTCATTTTGACATTATCTTTTTATGTAGTGTGAAATATTAGTCTCTATCTAGTTTCTGCTAAATTCTTTTGTAGTTTTCCAAGCATTTTTTTCAAAAAATTGGATGATTCTTTGGGTTTATAAAATAGAAGATTACCATGATCACTTACTACTCCATATTATATAGCTAATCTATTCTATTGATCCAGCATTCTATTTCTTAGCCAGTACAAGATATTTTGTTGTGATTATCACATTTCCCTCCCCATATATTCTCTTGTTACAATTGACTTTCTCAACATGATGAAGCCACTTTGAGGCCCAAAGATGGTATTGGTCCTGCAACTATTCTGGGTCAGGCTTTATCCTGGTGTCACAAACCTCTCCAGGTAATCTTTTCATTTGTCTTGGGTCAAATAAAATTGTCTCATGCAGATGTTTATTGGCTAAGTCAGTGCAAAGTCTGTCATAGTTGATGATCACAAAGGTTTACTGTTGCTATATACAATATAACCCTGGTTCTGTTTGTTTTGCTCAGGATCCGTTCATGTAAATCTTTCTAGGCCTTTATAGAATCGGTTGTTCATCATTTTTATAAAACAATAATACTCCATTACTTTTATATAGCATAACTTATTCAGCAATTTTCCAGTTGTTGGGAATCTCCTCATATTCTAATTCTTTGCTATGAAAATAGGTGCTACTAATATTTTTGCACATGTGAGTCCTTTTTCTTCTTTTATGACTTCTTTGGGTTACAGACCAATTGGTGAGACTCCTAGGTCAAAGAATATTCACAGTTTTATACCTCTTGGGGAGTTGTTCCAATTTTTTCTCTAGAACAGTTGAATCAATTCACATCTCGATCAACAACATATTAGTGTTCCAGTTTTCCACATCCAACATGTATCATTAGATTTTCCTGTCATCTTTGCCAATGTGAGAGTTGTGAAGTGGCATCTCAGAGTTGTCTTAATTTGCATTTCTCTAATCAATTGTGATTTAGATCATTTTTATATGGCTTTAATTTCATTGTCCAAACATCATCTGTTCACATCCTATGTTCAATGTTAAAATTATCAATGTTCAAATGACTTGTATTCTTATAAATTTGACACAATTATTTATACATTTTAGAAATAGGTTTTTATCAGAAATACTAGATCACTCATATATTTTCAATGAAGTTTAAATTGTGTTAGTTCCCTGACTTGAAATACACACACACACACACACACACACACACACACACACACACATATATATTTGTATATAATATATATATATATATATATATGTGTGTGTGTGTGTGTGTGTGTGTGTGTGTGTGTGTGTGTATGTATGTATATATACATTTCTTAGAAAAAGTTCTTAATCCTTTCCATAGGATAAGATTATGTTAAGGTAGTCTACTTCCATTTGAAAACATTCAGATTTCTAAAACTATTTTGTTTTTCAGTATATCAGTATGTTTATCAGTGTTTCTTCACTTCCAGTACAATCGAAGTTTGGGTAAGAGACATTTAAGCCAATTTGTTTTCCTCCTAATATCAACATCTCAAAAAAAAATCCATTTAAAAAATTTTGTTTCTTTGTTATAAATGATTTGCTAAGTTAGAGTATAAACACTTAGGTAAGCAATATGCTTGATTTCTCCAAATTTAAATGTGATTATGGATGTTGGAACTTTTAAATTTCTGAAGAGATTCATCTAATAGAAAGAAATGTCTCATTAAAATGTCTTATCTTAACAAGTATTAATAATCAGCAATACTTAGACACAGAATAAACACTAGAGAGCAAACAGGTAGCTTCCAACATGTGACAAACTTTAAAAAGTGACTCCTTCCAAGATACTATCAGATATAATCTTTTTTAAGTGTCACAATCAAAATATGTGACCTGTGATAAGAATTATAAAACAATTCATTTTAAAACACATTTCCAAAATCTAAATTTTGGATTGAGTTTCATTTAGCCCGTTATCTTATGTTTTTTTTTTCTTGACACTACCACTAGCTAGTAACAAAATTATTTGACATGAAGATGTTTGTTTCCAATGTTGGAAGCATAAATATATTTGTTAATACTTATTACTTTATCTCATTGAGCAATTAGATATTTAATACAAAAATGTAACCAGTATAATTTTGTGAAAATTCTAACTGAATTCTAATTGAAGCACTACTCTATCACCTTTCCTGTGAATAATTAGGGACTTAATAGAATCAATATCTCTCTTATTAGAGGAGAATGTAGATCATTAAATTTAAATGTGTTCTGGTAACTAGTTTGAATACTTGCCATAATAATTTGCATTACCATATTCTATGAAAAACAATCTGCAGTTTTATAAAGCAATGTCATAGAGCAAGATTTAATATATACCCTATTCAGACAGCATGAGGCAGATTATCTAGGCTTTCTGTATTCTTACCATCCCCTACTGATTAATCTTCATGTTTGGAATAGACCATAATCAGTGGATGATCAAGAAAAGGGCAGAAATTATGTGGGTGTCAAATAATTTTGTTACTAGCTAGTGGTAGTGTCAAGAAAAAAAAATAAGATGATGGGCTAAATGAAACTCAATCCAAAATTTAGATTTTGGAAATGTGTTTTAAAATGAATTGTTTTATAATTCTTATCACAGGTCACATATTTTGATTGTGACACTTAAAAAAAGATTATATCTGATAGTATCTTGTAAGGAGTCACTTTTTAAAGTTTGTCACAAAAGCTTTTGTTATATAAAATCGAGTTATAGGGAAAAGGAACAAGCAAATAACTGTGCAAAAATAAAGCATAAAATCATAAAGTATTCAATTCAATATAAAATCAGTTTTCATATGTTTACTATGTAAATGGTTTGTGTCAGCTTCTTAGGACATGAAGCTTAAATAAAACATAGTCCTTGCCACTAGACAACATGCACTCTAAAATCAATAAACAGAAAATACACATATATGCATATTTACATGCAATGATACATGTGTGTGTGTGTGTGTATAGAAAGAGAAAGAGAGACAGAGACAGAGACAGAGACAGAGAGACAGAGAGATTATATGGATACACCTGCACATATTTAATAATATATAACATACATATAAGCATTGTTTATATGTGTACATGTACATATACATATAACCTATATGAGTGTATTTAACAAATATAATTAATAAACTAAAATGGCCACAGAGAGTGATATGAGAAAATTGAAAGTAAGGTCATTTTCACCTAGTGTACTGGATCCTTTGGATACTTGGTAAAATTAATGAATACCTTCTCAGAATACACTTTCAAAAATTCATAAAAAATAACATGATTATGAAGGAAAGCAATAATATAAAAATATAATTAGCAAATTATATATCCTTGTACATTTCTATGTGTATATAGACATACATATGTATACACATATATGAAGTTACATACCTATTTATACATATATGTAAGAATATGTATTATATATAGTATACGTAAAATATATATATATATCTATATATATATATATATATATACATCCATATATATTTATACACAGATATATCTACATGTGTATATTCATGCATATAAATGTAGTTTTGAATATATGCTTCTGAATGTGTGCTTGTAAGAATGTATATATTTATACATGTATGTATGCACCAAATTACAAATTCTAGTTTAGAGGAAGGAATAAATTTGGCTTTGGATATGGTATGGAATAAGGTCTTGTAGTTAAGTTAAAGAATAAAAGAGCCTTGAATGTTGAGGATCTCATTGTTACCATGGGAAATGGCATGTGGAAAGGTTCAGAGAATAGAAAGTAGAAAAAAAAAAGTTAAAAAAAAGGAGGCAGCCATCTATAATTTATTTCATTTTGAATTGAATGTGAGACAAGGGGAAAAGAACTTACAATTAGGCTAGGTCCCATATTACAAAAAAACTTTCATATGAGCATAAGTAGTTTATATTGTGTGTATATGTGTATATATATACACATATACACACACACACACACACAAAACAAATTATATATATAGTTTTGCTGAGGCAATTGGGGTTAAGTGACTTGCCCAGAGTCACACAGCTAGGAAATGTTAAGTGTCTGAGGCCAGATTTGAACTTAGGTCCTCCTGACTTTGGGGGGCTGGTGCTTTATCCACTGCGCCACCTAGCTGCCCCCATCATTGTCTTGTTATAGAAATAAACAGCAGAAAAAAGAAGAAAAGTTCTTATTACAACTGACCTTTATCACTGCAATAACCACTCAAGAAATTAGGGATAAGTAATTCTGAAAACTCAACAAGCTGCAAACCATTGAGAAAGTCAAAGGGAACAATACCACTGTACTTTATATCTATTATATATGGACATGTATGTATAAGCAATTGAATTTTTTATTTCAATAACATGTGTGCTTACAAGTTTAAATGCAAGAAATAGGAGGATTTTTTTTAATTTTGAAAAAAAAATTATTTACAACATTATCCCTTGCACTCATTTCTGTTCCAACTTTATCCCTCTCTCCCTCTATCCCCTTCCCCAGATGACAAGCAGTCCTATACAGTTGAATATGTCACAGTATATCTTAGATACAATATATGTGTGTGCAGAACCAAACAGTTCTCTTGTTGCACTTGGGCAACTGGCAATTGTAGTAGTAAGATATTAATGACTCTAAGAGCATATTTGTAAGCAAATGTAGAATGAAAGAGTACTGATCTGTAGTAGACTACATAATAAAGGATGTTTTGAAAAAGAGGCTCTACCATAGGTTAGTGTCCTCTCTTATTCTTGTAATAATTGACAACATTCTGGAAATTGTCTGGGTGGAAGAGGGGAAACTGGCAAACTCCACAAGGCACAGGCAAAAATTGCCTAGAAGTTAGAGCTTTGAGTGCATGAAAAATGAGGAAAAAAAGAGGGACTAATTAATTGTAGCAATTATCAATTACAGAACAAGTGTTTTAATTCAACAGAAAAAGATATTTGATGAAAAGTATTAGATAAATACCTTTTTGATAGGAAAAAAAATTAATTTAAAAAATTAAACTAAATAATAGGGCTAGGTGAATGAAAGGAAGATGGAGGAACATTATTTAACCTGGAAGAAAAAAGACAAAGAACAAATTATATATAGATACACATACATACACACAATATACATATTTATGTACATGTACACACAAATATACACATACATGTGTATATGTATGTGTGAAAAATGAACTAATAATATATTAAAGAGAAAGAAGTATTGAATGAGAATAGGGCATCAGCTATGAGAGGAAAAAAAATCTTATGGGAACAAAAAACCTTAAATAAAGTTTAAAGTAACTGAAATGAAATAAAACTATATTCACATCAGAAATTAAAATTGAAAATCTTCTGCAGAAACAACATTATTCTATTTAAGATAAGAAGAAAAGGGGTCAGATGGTAGAGGAAGCCTTTGTATATTATTTCTATGATAAAGGTTTGGTATCTAAGATATGTAAACAATTAATAAATATAGTTAAGACTAATAATCATTACCAGATAAATGATTACAGAACATGTACAGTTCTCAGAAGAATTGCAAAATATTTACAACCACAGAAAATAATATTCCAAATAATTAAAAATCAGAGAAGGACAAATAAAAACAATCCTGAAATTTCACTTCTGACTCTGCAAATTGACCAAAGTGACACATTGTTGGAGAGTTTGCTATAAAATACGGTGTAACTAATACATTAGAGGTGTGACTGCAAAGTGGTACAGACATTTTGGAAAGTAATTTAGAAGTAAATCAAAGGGTTAAAAAAGGATTAGGGAAATCCTATTACTTTCATGTTAAATTCAACATATACTTCAGCAACTAAACTTTGTTTAATACAATTAAAATTTCCATACAATGAATATATTTCATATATATTTCCATTGTTTATGATTTAACAATTTAACAATTGGTAACAATTTAGCAATTCATACTTTATTTTTTTTTTTCAGAATAATATGTTAAATTCATAGAAAGGATCATTTCCAAAATTCAAAATTAAACCTTGTCATCCATCCAAAGAACATTAAAAGATTTACTGTGTTTTTTTTTTTTTGTTTTTTTGTTTTTTTTTCATAATTGCTTTGGTTTCTTTTACTCTAAGATATGGAGGGGAAACACTATAACTATCTAAATTTTATGTGGAAAACTTAAGAGCTACTAATCCTCAGAAGCTCTTTCATTGCTGAATCATTTAATTTACCATACTAAAACATACCTTAAGTATATGCTTCTTTATGTGACTATAGTTTGTAGATGTTTCATGTGTGTTTTATATGTGCAGTATATGTGATAAAGAATCTTGTATTGCTCCCTTATTGAGTTCTTGCAGGAAATAAAAAAAAATAGTTATAAAAAATAGAAGAAAAAACTGAAATTTGTCCTATAAGTTCTTAGTATTTAGTAGGAGTATTGTTGTAGAAATGAATTTCTTGAAAACTTAAGGATAAATGACTATAAAAAGCATCTATGGAAACCTAATGGTACATTGGTTTTATTTTACAAAATATTAAAGTTCCTGTGTTCTTAATGTCCCCCTAGTGAGAATGAATTATTGTATTACATTTTAAAGACTTGTAGTGTGCTTTCAAAATCTAGTGTGGAGTAAAGTCATAAAGTGTAGGTCCTAGTTATTTCCTAAAAAAAGATATTGCTGTGGAGTGAATAATCAAATTGGCGTAATATAATGTTAAACCCAGTAGAGTTATTTTTACTCTGTTGAAATTGAAGCTAAGGAGCAAAAATTCATTTATTTATCTCTTTTTGTGATATATTTTACATATGGAGCTAAATTGTTCTTGACTGTTTTATAATATGTGCTGCTTGTTCTTCTTCTGAATACTAATGAATGTCAAGTTTTGTTCTAATGATCTCTCCAAGGGGAAGCCTATTGATCAAGAAAAGGCTACATCCTTAAAAGGAATCCCAAGGCAACCATCTTACAGCATTCACAATGTGAATTAAAAGTGGAAATAATGAATGCTCTTGCCTATTCCTATAAATTTTAAGTTGTTGAAATTCAAACAATACATTTCTTTTTTGCTGTGGTAAATAGAAATGTCTAACTGCAATACTATTATAGAAAGGGACACAGGGGAAAATTTATGTTCAAAACTCAAGAAGAACAGGGTATTTGAGGATATATTTATCCTCATAATTTCAGCAATTGTCCTTAGAGTTTATATTAAATGGTAATTTTAATATATTTATTATAATAATAAATAAGAGAATTACACACAATTGTATAAATAACATGATAGAATCCTTTTAAAAGTGAAATTCAATAGGGCTTAAATTATGAGATAGGTCTGACATATTCATTGTTTAATTCATTTAGAAAATGAAATACATTCTACATGTTTGTAAGACCATTTATATAGAATGATTAGCACCTTAGTCAATCATAAGTTAAAGATTCATAGAACCTCAAAAATTTAAGGATTCTTAGCAGTTACAATATGTATGGTCTCTGATTCCACAGACAAGGAATTAATATGTTCTACAACATAGATGAATAATTTGTTTTATTCTAATGGATTTTAGCTAAGAAGTCAAATTATCATTTTTTTATTTTAGGTGATTATTATTGATTATTAAATTATTATTAATTATTAAAAATAATCAAAACAAAATTTACTTTTTAAATTTAAATTTTATACAAATAGCACAAGACACCAGGGAAGAAACCTCATATTTATAATAGGAACAAGTAGTTTTGAATTTTAGCTCTGCTATTTTCTACCTGAGTTATCATGAGCAAGTTAGTTAATCTTTCTGAACCATAGCTTCTTCATTTTTCAGAATGAGTTATCTTGATTAGGTGGCAGAGATAAGAAGGAAGAACATTCTAAGAAGAGGAGAGAGCCAATGAAAAAACCTTGAATTGCAAAATGGAAGACCTAGCTTGATGATCAGCAAGGAGGTCACTTTCACTGGGTAGAAGTTTATGGAGGGTAAGTAGTAAGATGAAAGGTATAAGAAGGTATAAAAATAGAAAAGGTGGTTATGGAATGGCATGAAAGATAAATGGATAAATTTTTAAAATTTGATCCTACAGATAATACATTGATATGATCATTTTTGTAAGGAAGATCAACTTGACAGCTTAATTAGACTAGATTGAAAGATTTGTGACAAGGAAATGAATATAAACTATCACGATAATCCAAGTGCAAGTTGATAAGGTCTTTACTATAACTGGGGCAAAAAAAATAGAGAAAATGTTATAAATAAGAAATTTTACAAATAAAATTAAATAGGTTTGAGGCAGAGCCAAGATGGTGAGCAAAACATAGCAAGTTGCCTAAATTCTCCACAGTTTTCCTATAAGCGTTAAACATTCCTCTAAACTGATTATGGAGCAAGAGAATCCACAAAAGATGGAGGGAAAAAAAAATTACAGCTTAAAGTAATAGAATTACTTTAAGAAAAGTCTGTCTCACTCAGGTAAAAGGGGAGCACAGCCCAGGGCAAAGTGTCTGGACAAGGCAGTGGTAGGCTCTTAGTCACGGCACAAATCAGCAACTGAGGCCCTTCTTTCTTGACTCAGCAATCCAATGGCACAGAATTTCAGCTGTGAGACCTTTAATCCCAGCAAGCAAGGTAAATTTTGCACCCCAGAACCCAGGCACAATAGGCATAACAAGGCCCAGGCCTAGCACAATGGTCAAACCAACATATCTGCTACTTCTTAGACAGAACATCAGGACAGTATTACATAATAATTTCTTGAAATATGCTTCCTCAATATTTTTTAATTGTGATCTTCAAGTAAACTAATAATACTTCTTAAATTACCTGTCTTGAATCTATTTTCACATTGTTTGTTTTTCCAATGAGATATTTTGCAATATCTTCTATTTTTTTCATTTTGTTATATCCCCACATGGGAAGATTATAATTATAGCTCTTGTAAATTTTATCTCTATAAGGGCATTTAGAACACACACACACACACACACACACACACACACACACACATACACACACACACACATACAGAGGGTGTAGGTATAAGATTACTAATGTGATGATATAAAAATAGTGATGCAAAACATCGTAGTGGGAAAAGAAGAAAAGTGGAGGCAGAATAAGGTGAATTATATCATATAAGGAGGCACAAAACATCTATTACAGAAGAAGAGAAGAAGGGAGAGAGTAAGCATTGTATGAAACTTCCATCAGATTTGGCTTAACAAAGGAATAACATATATACTCATCAACTGGTTATAGAAATTTATCTTATCCCATAGAAAAATAGGAATAGAAATGGCAAGAGAAGTAAAAAAAAAAAAAAAAAAAGAAAAAAAGAAAGAAAGAAGGGCAGGTTAAGAATGATGGTGGTCAGAAATAGAATATTAGTGATCAATTACAGGGTTCATGGAGAGAGAGATATAAACAGGAGGGAAAAGAGGATGAATGGAAATACACAACTAGTAATCATAACTTGTGAATGTGAATGAGATGAATTCTACCATAAAATAAAAATGGAAACAGATCACAAAGTGGATTAAAAACCAGAGTCGTACAAAATGTTGTTTACAAGAAATAGATTTGAAACAAATAGATACATGCAGAATAAAAGTTAAAAACTGGAGCAGAATATATTATGTTTCAGCTTAAGAAAAAAAATAGGTGAGATAGAAACCCTGATTTCAGGCAAAGCAAAAGCAAAAATAGAGCTAATTAAAAGACCTAGAGACTTCTAGCCAACATGGTGGAGAAGACACACATATCTACTTAAGATCCATCTTTTCTCTCAGAATAATTTATTTCATAACAAGTCTCAGAATTAGTGCTTGACTGAAAAAAAATACAAATAATTACCAAGAGAGGATATCCATGAAATTTGCCAGAAAAGGACTGTTTTTGCTCGTGGGTGGGGACAGTAAGATTGGGCACAAATTGAAGGCAGGCAGCAGCAGCATGGCAGACAGTGAAAGTAAGGCAGGCAGCTCACAGCTGAGCAGACCAGAGGGGGATGGGGTGTGATCTCAGCCGTTTTTGTAGGAGAACTTTACAATAATATTAGCTACTTTGCTCTGGCAGCAAGCATTTTTGCATATGTGGGTCCCTTTCCCTCCTTTAAAATCCCTTTGGAATAAAAGCCCAATAGAAAGACGGTTAGATCAAAGGGTATGTGCAGTTTGATAACTCTTTGGGCATAGCTACAAATTTTTCTCCAGAATGGCTGGATCCATTCACAATTCCACCAACAACGTCATAATGTTTCAGTTTTCCCACAATACCCCAACATCTTTTCTTGTCATATTAGCCAATCTGAGAGGTGTGTAATG
Source organism: Antechinus flavipes (assembly GCF_016432865.1). NCBI lineage: Eukaryota > Metazoa > Chordata > Mammalia > Dasyuromorphia > Dasyuridae > Antechinus > Antechinus flavipes. Next base: position 128,281,009 of record NC_067400.1, on the reverse strand, counting down.
GTATCTCAGAGTTGTCTTAATTTCCATTTCTCTGATCAATAATGATTTGGAGCACTTTTTCATATGACCAGACATGGTTTTAATTTCTTCATCTGAAAATTGTCTGTTTGTATGCTTTGAACTTTTATCATTTGGAGAATGGCTTGAGTTTTTTAAAAAATTGAGTCAATTCTCTATATATTTGAGATATGAGGCTTTTATCAGAACTCTTTAATATAAAAATATTTTCCTAATTGCTTCCCTTTTAATCTTGTCTGCTTTAGTTTTGTTTCTACAATAATTTTCCACTGAATATAATCAAAATTATCTATTGGATGTTCAATAAAGCGTTCCATTTCTTCTTTGGTCACAAATTTGTTCCTTGTCCATAGATCTGAGAGGTAAAGTATCCCATGTTCTTCTAATTTACTTATAATATTACTCTTTATGTCTAAATCATGGCTCCATTTTGACCTTATCTTGATATATGGTGTTAGGAGTGCTTCAGTGCTTGGTTTCTGTCATACTAGTTTCCAATTGTCTTAGCAGTTTTTGTCAAATACTGAAAAATTATTGCAAAAGCTGGGGTCTTTGGGTTTGTCAAACACTAAATTACTGTACTCATTAAAAATTTTTCCTGTGACCCTACTCTATTCCAATGATCAAGTAGGGTATTTCTTAGCCAGTACCAAATTGTCTTGATAACTGCTGCTTTATAATATAGTTTTAGAACTGGTACAGCTGGCCATCTTCATTTCCTCTTTTTTTTTTTTTTTTTTTTTTTGGTTATTAATTCTCTTAAAATTCTTGACCTTTTGTTTTTCCAGGTGAATTTTTTTTGTTATTTTTTCAGTAAAATAGTTTCTTCGGAGTTTCATTGGTATAGCACTGAATAAATAGATTAGTTTGGGTAGTATTATCATCTTTATTATATTTGTTCAACCTATCCAAGAGCATTTGATATTTTTCCAATTGTTTAGATGTATCTTCATTTGTGTGGAAAGTATTTTGTAATTTTGCTCTTTAGTTTCTGACTTTCCCTTGGCATATAATTTCCCAGATATTTTATATTATCGACAATTATTTACAATGTAATTTCTTTTTGTATCTCTTGCTGCTGGATTTTGTTAGTGATGTATAAAAATGTTGATGATTTATGTGGATTTATTTTGTATCCTGAAATTTGCTAAAGTTGTGAATTGTTTCTAGTAGTTTTTTAGGTGATTCTCTAGGATTCTCTAAATATACTATTATATCATCTGCAAAGGGTGATAATTTGATTTCCACATGAGCTACTCTAATTATTTTAATCTCTTTTTCTTGTCTTATTGCCAAAGCTAACAATTTGATTATGATATTGAATAGTAATGGGGATAGCAGGCAGCTTTGTTTCACTTCTGATCTTATTGGGATTGGTTCTAATTTATCCCCATTGCATATGGTGCTTGCTGATAATTTAAAATAGATGTTATTGATTAATTTATATTATTTTATTATTTATTTTTTTATTATAACTTTTTATTGACAGAGCTCATGCCTGGGTAATTTATTATCCCTTGCACTCATTTCTGTTCCGATTTTTCCCCTCCCTCCTTTCACCCCCTCCCCCATATGGCAAGCAGTTCTATACAAGTTAAATATGTCACAGTGTATCCTAGACACAATATATGTGTGTAGAACAGAACAGTTTTCTTGTTGCACAGGAAAAATTGGATTCAGAAGGTAAAAATAACCTGGGAAGAAAAACAAAAATGCAAGTAGTTTATATTCATTTCCCAGTGTTCTTTCTTTTGGTGTAGCTGCTTCTGTTCATCCTTGATCAATTGCAACTGAATTAGCTCTCTTTATCGAAGAGATCCACTTCCATCAGAATACATCCTCCTACAGTATCGTTGTTGAGGTATATAATGATTTCCTGGTTCTGCTCATTTCACTTAGCATCCAGTTCATGTAAGTCTCACCAACCCTCTCTGTATTCATCCTGCTGGTCATTTCTTACATAACAACAATATTCTGTAACATTCATATACCACAATTTACTTAACCATTCTCCAATTAATGGGCATCCATTCATTTTCCAGCTTCTAGCCACTACAAACAAGGTTGCCACAAACATTTTGGCACAGACAGGTCTCTTTCCCTTCTTTAGTATCTCTTTGGGATATAAGCCCAGGAGAAAAACTGCTGGATCAAAGGGTATGCACAGTTTGATAACCTTTTGAGCATAGTTCCAAATTGCTCTCCAGAATGTTTGGATATGTTCATAATTCCATCAACAATGTATCAGTGTCTCTGTTTTCCCACATCCCCTCCAACATTCCACATTATCTTTCCCTGTCATTCTAGCCAATCTGACAGGTGTGTAGTGGTATCTCAGAGTTGTCTTAATTTGCATTTCTCTGATTAATAATGATGTGGAGCATCTTTTCATATGACTAGAAATAGTTTCAATTTCTTTGTCTGAGAATTGTCTGTTCATATCCTTTGACCATTTATCAATTGGAGAATGGCTTGATTTCTTATAAATTTAAGTCAATTCTCTATATATTTTGGAAACGAGGCCTTTATCAGAACCTTTGACTGTAAAAATGTTTTCCCAGTTTATTGTTTCCCTTCTAATCTTCTCTGCATTAGTTTTGTTTGTACAAAACCTTTTAAATTTGATATAATGGAAATTTTCTATTTTGTAGTCAATAGTGATTGCTAGTTCTTCTTTGGTCATAAACTCTTTCCTCTTCCACAGGTTTGAGAGGTAAACAAATAATGTGACTGTCTGATTGAAATAGCTCTAAATAAATGGATTAGTTTAGGTAGTATTGTCATCTTTATTATATTTGTTCACCCAATCCATTTAATATTTTTCCAGTTGGTTAGATCAGACTTAATTTGTGTGGAAAGTGTTTTGTAGTTTTGCTCATAAAGTTTCTGATTTTCCCTTGGCAGATAGATCCCTAAATATTTTATACAACCAGTAGTTACTTTAAATGGAATTTCTCTTTGTAACAACTCTAACTGTTGGGTTTTGTTAGTGATATATAACAATGCTGTTGACTTATATGGGTTTATTTTATATCCTGCAACTTTGCTAAAGGTATGGATTTTTTCTAATAACTTTTTTTAGTAGAATCTCTTGGGTTTTCTAAGTATACCATCATATGATCAGCAAAGAGTTGTAATGTGGTTTCCTCATTTCTATTCTTATTTCATTAATCTCTTTCTCAACTCTTATTGCCAAAGCTAGCACTTCTAATACAATATTAAATAGTATGGGTGATAGTAGGCAATCTTGTTTCACTCCTGTTCTTATTGGGAATGGTTCCAGTTTGTCCTCATTACATATGATGCTTACTGCTGGTTTTAAATAGATGCTACTGAGTATTTTAAGGAAAAGTCCATTTATTCCTCTACTCTCAAGTGTTTTTAATAGGAATGGATGTTTGATTTTATCAAATGTTTTTTCTGCATCTATTGACATGATCACATGTTTTTTGTTACTATGGTTATTAATATGGCCAATTATACTGATAGTTTTTCTAATATTGACCCAGCCCTGCATTCCTGATATAAATCCTGTGTGATCATGATATATTATCCTGGAGATGGTTTTCTGTAGTCTTTTTGCTAATATCTTATTTAAGATTTTAGCATCAATATTCATTAGAGAGATTGGACTATAATTTTCTTTCTCTATTTTCAATCTACCTGGTTTAGGTATCAGTACCATGTCTGTGTCATAAAAGGAATTTGGTAGGTCTCCTTCATTCCCTATTTTTTCAAATAGTTTATAAAGAATTGGGGCTAATTGTTCTTTGAATGTTTGGTAGAATTCACATGTAAATCCATATGGTCTTGAGGATTTCTGTTTAGGGAGTTGATTAATAGCTTGTTCTATTTCTTTTTCTGAAATGGGACTATTTAAGCAATTTACTTCCTCCTCTGTTAATCTGGGAAGCCTATATTTTTGGAGGTAGTCATCCATTTTGCTTAGGTTATCAAATTTATTGGCATAAAGTTGGGCAAAGTAACCCCTTATTATGTCTTTAATTTCCTCTTCATTGGTGGACAGTTCTCCCTTTTCATTTTTAAGACTACTAAATTGATTTTCCTCTCTCCTTTTTCTAATCAGATTTACCAAAGGTTTATCAATTTTATTGTTTTTTTTTTCATAAAACCAACTCTTAGTTTTATTTATTAGTTCAGTAGTTTTTGTATTTCAATATTATTAATTTCTCCTTTTAATTTTAGAATTTTAAGTTTAGTAATTGATTGGGGGTTTTTAATTTGGTCTTTTTCTAGCTTTTTAAGTTGCAAGCCCAATTCATTGACCTTCTCTTTTTCTATTTTATTCAAGTAAGCCTCTAAGGATATAAAATTTCTCCTTATTACTGCTTTGGCTGTATTCCACAAATTTTGATATGATGTCTCATCATTGTTATTATCTTGAGTGAAATTATTAATTGTGTCTATAATTTGCTGTTTCACCCAATTATTCTTTAAGATGAGATTATTTAGTTTCCAATTACTTTTTGGTCTATTTATACCTAAGTTTTTGTGGAAGGTAGTTTTTATTGCATTGTGATCTGAAAAGAAAGCATTTACTATTTCTGCCTTCCTATATTTAATTTTGAGGTCTTTATGTCCTAATATATGGTCAGTGTTTGTGTAGGTTCCATGAATTGCTGAGAAGGAAGTGTACTCCTCTCTGTCACTATTCAGTTTTCTCCAGAGATCTATCATACCTAATTTTTCTTATATTCTATTTACTTCTTTAATTTCTTTCTTATTTGTTTTGTGATTTGATTTATCTAAATCTGAGAGTGCAAGATTGAGATCTCCTGTTATTATATTTTTGCTGTTTATTTCTTCTTACAACTCTCTTAACTTCTCCTTTAGGAAGTTAAGTGCTATACCACTTGGTGCATATATGTTTAATATTGATATTTCTTCATCATCTATAGTACCCTTTAAGAAGAAATAGTTTCTTCCTTATCTCTTTTAATTAGATAATTTTTGATTTTGCCTGATCTGAGATAAGGATGGCTACTCCTGCTTTTTTGACTTCACCTGAAGCATAATAGATTCTACTCCAGCCTTTTACCCTTACTCTGTATGTATCTCCCTGTTTTAAATGTGTTTCATGTAAACAACATATTGTAGGTTTCTGACTTTTGATCCAGTCTGCTATCCACCTCCTCTTTTATGGGAGAGTTCATCCCATTCCCATTTATGTTTAAAATTATTAATTCTGTATTTCCTGCCATCCTAATATCCCCAGATTATATTTTTCTTTTTCTTGCCCTCCTTCCCCCTATTCCTAATATTAAACTTATTGGTCCCATTTGTGTCACGCAGCTCTTCCTCTTTAGGATCCCTCCCTCTTCCCTTTGAATCCCTTCTCCTGTCTTGTACCTTTCCCTTATTACTCTTTTTTTCCTTTTCACTTTTCCTCTCCCATTTTTTAATGAGGTGAGAGAAGATTCTGTGTAAAACAAATATGTCAATTATTTCTCTTTGAGCCGACTCTGATGAGAGTAGGATTCACACAGTGTCCCTCCCCTTCTCTAAGTTCCCTCATTATTATAGGTTACTTTTGCCTCATCATCGCGTGTAGTTTCCCTTTTTTTATCTCCCCTTTAATCTTTTTCTGACAGTATTCCCTTTCTATTTCTATTTCCTTTTATGTTATATCAGTAAAATCAAATTATACATGTAGTTTTTACATATATCCACAACAGAAATACAGTTCTCAAGAGTTCCTTTTCCTTTTTCTACTTCTTTTGATTCCTGTTGTTGGAGATCAATTTTTTTGTTTACATCTGTTTTTTTCCTTAGAAACAAATGGAATTCCTCTGTTTCATAATTATCAATCTTCTTCCATGGAAAAAAATGCTCAACTCAGCTGAGTAATTTATTCTTGGCTACATTCCAAGTTCTTTTGCCTTTCGGAATATCAGATTCCAGACCCTTTGATCCTTTAATGTTGAGGCACCCAGATCTTGCGTGACCCTTATTGTGGCATCTCGGTATTTGAACTGTTTTTTCATGGCTCCTTGTAATATTTTTCTTTAATCTGAAAATTCTGAAATTTGGCCATAATATTCCTCAGAGTCTTTATTTTAGTTTTTTTTTTTTTTTTTTTTTTTTTTCCAGAAGGTGTTCGATGAATTCTTTCAACACCTATTTTACCTTCCAGTTCTATTACTTCTGGACAGTTTTCTTTGATGATTTCCTGTAAAATAGTATCTAGGCTCTTTTTTTCATCATAATTTTCAGGTAGTCCAATGATCCTCAGCTTATCTCTCCTAGATCTATTTTCCAGGTCTCTTGTTTTTCCAAGTAAATATTTGACATTTTCCCCTAATCTTTCATTTTTTTGGTTTTGCTTGACTGATTCTTGATGTCTCAATGAATCAGTCATTTCTATTTGTTCAGTTCTGATTTTTAGTGAGTTATTTTCTTCATTAGTTTTTTTTTATTATTTCTTTTTGCATATGTCCAATTGAGTTGTTTTACTCTATGCATTTTTTTTCCATTTCACTATTTTTTTTTTAGTGAGTTATTTTCTTTTTCCAATTCACAAATTCTGTTTCCCTGTACTTCTTGGGAGTTTTTTATCCTTCCCAATTCACATTTCAGGAAGGTGTTTTCTTTTTCCACTTTATCAAATTTTTCTTTTAGTGAGTTACGTGCCTTTTCTGTATTCTCTTACATAGCTTTTCTTTCCTTTCCCCATTTTTCTTCTAGTTCTCTTTTATGGTTTTTAATAGTCTCTTCTAGGAGAGCCTTTTTGTATTGGGGACCCATAATTGTGTGGAGACTGTCTGCTATTAGTTTTTTTCAGAGTTGAAAAGCTGTTCTCTTTCTGTATAGAAACTATCAATCATTCTTTTAATTTTTTTACTCATTTTGTTAAAGCTGGTAGGGTCTGCCTTTAGAGCCAGGAGGTTACCAGCTTCCTCTGCAGAGCAGTGAAAGGTGTATGGGCAGGTAGCTGTCCTGCCAGCTGGCTACAAAAAGCGGTGAAGTACTGGAGTGCTCTGGGAAAGAGTTCCCCATCTGGGGGTAACTCAAGCCTGCAGAGCTGACCTGGGAAAGTGCTCTGCAAAGAACCCTACTGTGTGAGATAATGACTGCCCTGGGGCTAGACACTGAGCAGTGAGAGTTTTACTACCCCCAGCCAAAGCCTGCCCTGGGACTGTGAGTATTAGCAGTTGAGCAGTGAATGGATTTGCAGGGACCAGAAGTGTCTGCCCAGGAAACACAGTCTGCTGGGGAAGTTCTACTGCCCCAGGCTGAGACCCCACTGTGCAGATTAGAGGCTTCCCCAGGCTGTGCCCTCCCCACTCCCCCCCACCCTTGCAGAATTGTAACTGCCCCTGCAAAACCCTGGAACTGCAGGATGTAGCTGCAGGGTTGCATTAAAGTCTGCCTGAGTCACTTCTGTATTTGAGTGGTTACAGCCAGATATTGTTAGGTTCTGGTGTTTTTTAGAGTACCCTTTGTTTTAGGCTTTAATTTCTCTGCTAGTTTCCTGCTTTATAGTCAAGGCAGAGCAGTTAGCCTATAGCAGAGTCATCTCTATAATTTCTCTAGCTACAGAGATCACCCCCTCCCCTGGTCTGCTCAGGATGCTAGCTTCTCACTGCCTATGCTAGTCTGTTCCTGGCCTCTCAGGACAAATCTTTCCTGGTGATCTTCCAGATTGACATGGGCTGGTAAATTGTAGTGCTTCTAATCTTCATGAATTTAAGCAGTGAAGAGCTATTTTTGAGGCTGAATCAAATAGTTGGTTATGAGGGGAATGAGAGGAGCTTAGAAAGTCGTGTGGGCCTTCTCTGCCATCTTGGCTCCACCCCAAAATCTAAACTCCTTAAGAGCAGGCAATGTAAATTATTTTAAATTTATATGCTTTATAAATATACTAGATTCTATACTAGAAGTAAAGATACTTCAGTTCAAAATTGTAGTAGACTATATGCTTATAAACTTATAAGTCTACATATTGAATCTAATTAGATACCATCAGTAGCAAATTATAATAGAACTATATTGAATAAATATATATATATGTATTACATACATATGTGTATTCAGATAAAACATATATGAAATATTCTTTATTCATAGTCTGTAGTAATACTAGTATACCCAAGTGTATCAACTGATGCAAAATATTATATTATTTTGAAATAAAAATATTAATCCCTTCTCTTTATTTTACCTTATGAATAAAAAATATATTGTCCTATCTAGATTATTGAGATATGCAATTTTGCAAGTAATGAAAAAAACAGAATAGATTTGCAAGGATTTCATAATAAAATATATGACAATCATAACAGTAATTTTGGGAATTAATATAAGAAAAATTCCAATGAAACACAAAATGCAGCTTCCATTAAGTTCTAAATATATATCCATTATCTTTTAAATGGCTTCTATCTCTGTATTGACAAATACTTCATTATAAAACACCAACATCAGAAAATAAGGAAAATGAGCCTAATATTAAGTAAATTAAATTTATACTAAACTATTCCTATATTCTTTAAAAAAATGGAATTTTTAATCTTCATTCTTCACTTTCTAAAACTATTCAAAAAGTATCGATAAGCGTTCTATTGATTCAATTATCTGTAGTTCACAACCCTAGTTATTAATCAATGCTGGGAGAGACTCTGGGGGGATGGAGAAAGTGGTTTTGCAGTTTATGTCATCTTCTTGTTACCTTGAAAAGGAATGGAGATCTTAGGGTACCACATCTTTTATGGAAGTATACTTATCTGGATTATCTTAAAAGTTAAATATAAAAGCTGTCACCACCTTAAAGTCATTGCTGATTTTTAATGATCTTTCCCTCAAGCTGCCAGTTATAATAAAATTCTTTTAATCTTTTTGCCCTGTTAATCAAGGTGAAAGCCCAAATGAAAAATTTTCCTTTAAACAGTGTACATAAACTATTCTCATATATTACTTGGAACTTTATGTTTACTAGAGTCAAACATGTGTATACTATCTCTCATTCAGTTCTCTAATTGTCCAGAATATTTGAGAAATAATAGGGATTTAAAGATACATTAGTGCTGTCAAAATCATGACCTAAGTTGAAAGTTATCACATGATTATGACTCTAATTCAACTATGTTCTAACCCATTACTGGTATCATATAAATGCATATATTATGTTTCTGTGCCTGACACAGTAAAAGGACTACATCTATGTTAACTTTACAAAATGTATAGCTTTCAATCTCGGTCAATCAGTAAGTATAATTTAAATAGTTACTAATGTTGTTAATTTTGGGGTGGGGAGGAGGCATTAGGAAGAGAGACTCAAAAACATAGGAATGAATATATTCAGTCAAAACAAATTGATTGATTCCAGTATATTAGTGAAAATTTGATCACTATTATTTTTTTTTCTCAGTTTCATGGGAGTGCAGTCCTATAGTCTAAACATGAAATATTCTTAAGTTCTGGTTTTTATGAACAACTAAAAGTGCAATCAGAAAATCTACATTGCAACTCATCTGTAACTTAGTATGAGAGTAGAAGGAGTTGGCACTGATAAATTTAAATTCAATGGCTCACATTGGACCACAAAACTAATAAGTGAAATAAATGCTGTTTGACCCCAAGATTCAATTAATTGAAGTTGTAAACACTGAATTCCAATGTTTCTACCTGATACTTTTTTCCAAATGAAAACCATTTATTTATGCTGAGCTTAATTATCAAGGAAAAATTGATTAATTTTGTGATATTTACATGTCTTTATGAGGTAACATTATATATATATATATATATATATGTCTATACACACATACATATATATCATATGCACACAGAGATAACTGAAATTTTATTTTATTTCCGATTCATTAATTTACCTAATGTACTATATCATATACTTACCAAAACCAAAGAAGAAGAGAAAATGGTCTAAAATTATAGATAATTTACCGTATATACTCGAGTATAAGCCGAGTTTTTCTGCCCAATTTTTGGGTAGAAAATCCCCTCCTCAGCTTATACTCAAGTCACTGGATAAAACATGTGTAAATATACCTTTGAATGCCCCCCTGCTGTGTAGTATACAGCGCGAGTGTCGACTGTGATACTACAGGGCTGGCCGTTGCTTTGGTGATGTGGCTGTTCCTGTAGTATCACAGTAGGAAACTGGACTGTATGCTAATGCTGGCAACCGCTCTACATACGTATACTGGCACCCACTCTTCTCCTCTGTGGGCACCAGTGCGCTACCTAAACCTACTGATATAATAAGTTTTCCCAGATTTTGGGGGTTAAAATTAGGGGCCTTGGCTTATATTCGGGTCGGCTTATACTCGAATATATACGGTAGGTTCCATATATAATCTATATCTCTATTGTTTAGATTTTAAATGTATCCACTAAATCTGATAAAGTTTTAATATAAGTCACAAAAATTGATGTGTAAGAATAAAATTATCACTCTCTTTCCACTAACCAAAAGATCAAGATGCCCTGAGATTTATTAGTTATTTCTATCATCATTTAAAAAAAAAATCATTGTTGAAAAAATAGGCATATTTTTTTAAACCAAAGAGCCTTTTATCTGAATGCAAAGAAATATCTTTGTAATGTATTTTTCTTAGTACTGTAGGTAAATCACAAAGAAACAATGTCAAGGGTTATTCTTCAAAGCTGTTTTAGATATGACAAATAGCTAAAATCATCTTATTATTCTATGCTCAAATGTGGCAGCCTTGGATCATTCCCTTATAAACAATAATTTATGTCACAACTCCTCAGCACATACTATAATTAGGCACAATTATGTGCACTCACTTTATATGCTAGAAAGTCCTATTTCAGATTAATTTTGAAGCAACACAGAGATCAAGTTGATTATTCCTGCAGAAGCTCATTTAGGAGTGACTGCAGTTATTATAAAGCCATTGCTTGGTGGTCCAATTTACACACAGCTTTGATCTATGAAAAGCTACCTATAGTGTAATTCTAAGAAGTACATCATTAGAGGTGTCATTGGTAGGATAATTGAAAATGTTGTACCAGAAGTAACTAAGATTTGATTACAACAGATTCTTCCTATGAGAGAAACTGAAAGAGGGGAAACATTAAATGTTTTATTTTTCTTTCAATCAACTCATTCTGGCCAAGTAAAAAAAAAATGCAAAAAAACCAAGCAAAACATCAAGCTTCCTCAAATTAAATAGTCTTCAAAAGTGAGAGTTCACAGTAAAGTTTTCTGCAAAGGAACATTTGCTAAGGTCAGCATTAAGCAACCATTTTATTATTGAAGATTTTTATATACTATAAATGCTGCTTATTCTTATGCACACTCTAGCAAGCTGTTTCCCTCAATTTACTAGAGACAACTCTCTCTTAGGGTAGAACTACCTTTCTAATATTATTAGATAAGCCCATTCTAGAACTGTAATATTTTAAATATCAAATGCCACTTCAGATTAATATAGCTTTAATTAAATTAACATTGCCCCAAATTTAAGCAAGGAATATCAATTAGCTTTTGAAAGATGATATTTACTAAGAAGATGTAACAGTAACAAGTTACAAAAACTCTTACTTTTCTATCCATGTAATCAAGTATATACTATGGCTTTATTTTTGTCTCCTATCTATTTTTTTGTTACAAAGCACTGGCCCCACTAAATTTACTTCTAAAATGTGGGATGTGGTGAGAGTTAAAAGGTTTCAGTCACCCCATTTTTCTAATCTTGCCTATCAAACAGTGTTGCAGGAGTTTCTAATGGGGAAGGAGATACCATGTCTGAAACCTTTTGTATTGCGCACAAATTGCCACATTCTTGCTATTTTGGTGAGTTACTGAAATGCAAGGGCCCAATCCCTTCTGCAGAGGTAGTCCTATAGGAACTATCCTAAAGTTTCTTTTCTATAAAAGCGGTACTCACTTTAAGACTATGCTGATCAGACAGTCAAGGTGTTGCTACCATTAGTACTTGGAATAAACTATCTTTAATTCTATTTGTCCCAAGTTTTACTTTCTTAGAGAGTGTTGAAGCCTAAATGAAGAATTTCCTTTTTAATATCTGTATGGATAAAGTTGTCTTCTTATTTGAAGAAGCTAAGACCTTATTATTGATCTATTGCAACTCTAGTCAAGTGAGCTGTTTAAAAGTCATGCCTATTCTGGGCCAGCTATCTGCAAACTTGGAGTTGGAATCCAAATACGCTTGTCTTTGTTCCAAACTTTTTACATTATGTGCAATTTAGTCTAATCCTTCTTCAATACTCCATATAAGAAAGGAAGTTAGAGATATAAATAACAAGAACAGAATCAACAGCTGGACCATATGCTCATAGCTATCCCCAAATAGTCCTTATATCAATTAGCTCTTCCCCACTCCAAAAGAGGAAAAATAATGAATTGCTCCTGTCAAAGCATGTCATATGCACACCAAGTTCAGGCAAGGCAGCTGTATAAAATGTCATAAAGAATATGAATGGATACAGCCTTTGAAAACTGTGTACTGAAAATGTATCCTAATGACCCCTGGTCCACGTAATAGTGTGACAAATAGTCCTATGTTTTCTGAAGCTGAACTCTCCTCTTTGTATTGCCTATACAAATTATTAAGCTGTGGCATTCTTAAGGGTCGAGGAGGTCTTTACATAGATACATAAATAGGTAAACAGATACATATTTACATAAACATGCATGCACACACAGAGAGACATACAGATATGCATAGACACATAACTATATATATTTACTTATATACATAAGTATATATCCATGTCTACATATTCCCAGCACTAATTGACATATAGTGGGTTTTTTTTTTGTTTTTTTTGTTTTTTTGGTTTTTTTTTTGTTTTTTTTTTTGTTTTTTACATTCAGGAATTCGCAAATTTTAACTTCTATTAACTTATAGTATAGTAATATAATATTAATACATATCAATATTGTTTATTGTCACATAACATTGAAATATGTTAATATACTACTATATTAACAATCATTATTAATTCCTGATCCATTCTTTTTCTGTTACTTTTGTTAAGACCCCAGTCTAGAAAGGGTCAGGCAGTTTTAGAAGACAATATCTGAGGAAGGCAATCTTTTCCCAGTCCCAAGACTGAACAGATTCCTGAGCAGGTTCCTTTATTTTTGAAAGATTTAGAACCTTATTCTATAAACAAAAATCAGTCTCCAAGATTACTTGACAAGATAAAGTATTAAACTTAGGTTCTTTCTCAGAATACCATGCCAAACATTCAAATTCTACTTGATACAGGGCAATTTTGTTGTTCTGGCCATGTTGTTCAACTGGCAAATATTAATTTGTCTAAAAGACTATTTCAATAGAGTCTATAGGCAAATAAGTTTTTTATTTTTTTATTTTTATTTTTTAAAGATTGAAGGTTTCTTTGAAATTAGCTATGAAAAGAAAGCGAGAGGAAGAAATTCTAAACTGCACACCCCACCTTGAACTTCACTCTATTTTGTACCATCGGAGCCGGTAAGAGGGTAGGATCAAGAACAAGGTGGTTTAACAGGAAATAGAAAATAAAAAAGTTATAGAGAAAGTTGGGAATGCTGCCACTAGTCTCTAAATCAGAGTTTGTAGATAAACATCTTTTTTTTTTGGAATCTGTAATAGAAAATGCCAATAGCACCTATAAACTCAGATTTGTTTTGATTCAAACATGTCCAAAAGCTAAATCAGAATGCTGTGTGTGTTCCCCTTAGGGAAATTACAGTAGATTCATATCTAAAACTGAGAATTGTCAAATTGAATTTTTGTATTTTGCAGTAAATTAGATGAAAATATAGGCCCTCTTAAGTGTTTGAAATAAATAGGCCTTGACTGGAACAATACTAAATATTTTAATTGGTTATCTAAGTATTTTATATGATAACATTTGGAAATATAGATTTTAAGTAAAATGAATTAGTTCCAGTGGGACAATTAAGTTCATAAAGGACATTTCAAGGGATCCTTCCTATACCAACTTCACAGAAAACTATTATTATCTTCTATATTTCTAAAGAGTTAAAATTATATATACATATCATATTTATGTTGAACACTTCTACTGCATTTAACAAATTGGTAAACTACTGTAATTTGTCTAAAGACCACACTGTTAACAAATTTCCTGATCTATACATTTCCCAATCACTTTGTCTTAGTGCCTAACATAAATGTGATTAGAAATATGGTTTAGAAAAATTAACTCATTTTTGATTCTTTGGGGTTATAAATTTAATTGTTAAAAGAATGACATAAACAGTTTTATTTATGAAAGTTGGAATACTAAAACATTATTACTAAGCTACTTAAAATTTTAAATAATTAAATTTGGAAAATAGTGCTGAGTACTGGCCTTTTGTGGTAGAGAAGGGTGATAAGGGTGTCAATGTTTTAAGATTTCAAGATTAAGCTCCATGTTTAGATACAGTGATTTAATTTAATTGAGAACTAGAAATTACAAAAAGAAAAGATTCAGTCCCTACTCACTCTACCACACTGACCTAAGATTTTCTGTTGCTTTGACTTTTTGGTCTCCTACAAGTAAAGTGTGATAAACATTTGCTTAATGTTTGCCCACTATATTTTGGATGAATTATAAAAAGATTTTCTTCATTAAGAGCTTAGTCTCATGCACATTTCATAATCATGCATCATATAAATGTAAGTTATTGTAATCTGTAACTTTAAATGTTTCCTTATATTATGTAAATTGAGAATTATTTTATTAATTCCCTTTATGAAAATTCTCAAAGTTGTGCTTGGGGCAAATGGGCCATGCTCTATCATCATCTAACCTATTTTTTCTGAACTAAGATGATTTTTCCCCATTTCTTATACAGTAAAATAACATAAATAATAATAAATAATATAATTTTATTTATACATATGAATAATAACAATGATAACTTAATAATATATTTATAAATATATTATAAAATGATTATATATATATGTATATATATAGCACTACACATAAATCACATTTCAAGATAGGTATTCAAGAGGCATGAAATGCTTATAAGGTACATACGTGATGATTTTCATGTTACCTTTCTTTTTCAAACATTTTGAAAGTACAACATAGGTGATTATAGAACAGAAAAAATACTTTTATTTTCTAAACATTGTATTTTTTTCATTGCACTGAAATTTAATATTTAGTATGCTTGTGTTAGCTGTGACATAGCTATAGAAAAGATATATGTTGTTTTCAAAGGAATTCATTGATTCTAGGACAAACCTGTTTTGAGGAGAATGCAGAGGACAGGCTGACTTAGTCTATAAGAATAAAAAGTGATTCTGCAGGAAACTGCAGAGCCTGATTCATCCTTCTGACTAAGTATAGGAAAGATATATATATATATATATATATATATATATATATATATATTTAATTTTAGAGGTAGTGTATCCCTAATGTAAATAGGGAATCATCCTTACATCAGTGACAGCAGCCAACTTTTAAGGAGTGATTGTTATTGGGGTTGTTATTCATAATGGACTAAGGGCAAAATAAAGCATTTTCAGATGACTTTGGGCTGACAACTAGAATTAAAAAAAAAGAAGAACATATAAATCATTAAAGTAACCCTAATTGATATTGTTACTGAGGACAATTAATTCTCAAAAATCTGACAGAATCCTGTCAATATATAATATTGAGAAAGATCGTTGAGAACTAGTCTAGAACCAGAAGTGAAATTGTAATTTGAGATTTGGAAAGGTTGATAAGGACACAATGTTCTGAGTTAAATTGTGAGAGGTGATTCATTTGAACTCCTACTCTATATTATTCAGTATTCATCAATTTGATAGAATTATATAAAAGTTCTGTATATAAGACCCCAGAGCTGTGTGCTGTAGATTCTAAGTTCATTTATTTATCATAAGAGTTTAATTAGAAACTCTCCATCCTTGTTTTTCCATCTCATGGTGACCAAGCCCATTTTGGCAGAGATCACAACTACAAGAAAATACCCCAAAATATTTTTGCATCTCTGGACCAATCTCTTTTTCAACTGGTCCAACTTATGTATTTGACTGTGACTGCTTGCATTATTTCCTCCTGCCCAGCCTAAGGAGAAGTCTATCTATCTTAGGCAGAGATATTACTATTTACCCAAATTATGGTCCAGTTGATATTTTCTTTTGCTTACTTAGCACATTTCAATCAGAGGAATTATTCTGTATTTGTAGTGCCTGGACATTTAGCTTTATGAAAATAGGACTATGGAAGGCATCTTAGAAAATGAGGAAGATCTAAAGTCTACTTTGTTAGAAGGGACCATGAGAATTTGGCTTGTGTCTTTTAATTTAAATAGGATACTTTTAATCCCCATAGAATTAGACAAGAAAAGGAAGGAGCCCTCCCTCCCAGTGATACATGGGTACATCCAATGTATCAAATTTAGGGACCAAATAGATTTTCAGGTGAAGAGGTTAATATGGCATGATAGAGAAAGTCAGGTATTCTTGATTGTTGATTGAAAAAAAAATGAAGAAGAGAAAAATATAATGTCTTTTCCAATTAACTGCTTAATAAAACAAACTTTAATAAAGCTATGATTCCTCCTATCCTAGACAGTCTTTTATTCAGGCTTAAGTATCTCAGCTACTTTAAGTGATCTTTTTTTTATAATATTTTATTTTATTTTATAATAGCTTTATATTGACAGAATCAATGCCAGGGTAATTTTTTTTTTTACAACATTATCCCTTGCACTCGCTTCTATTCCGATTTTTCCCCTCCCTCCCTCCCTCCACCCCCTCCTCTAGATGGCAAGCAGTCCTATATATGTTAAATATGTTGCAGTATATGCTAGATACAATATATGTTTGCAGAACTGAACAGTTCTCTTGTTGCACAGGGAGAATTGTATTCAGGAGGTAAATATAACCCAGGAAGAAAAACAAAAATGCAAATAGTTCACATTCGTTTCCCAGTGTTCTTTCTTTGGGTGTAGCTGCTTCTGTCCATCATTTATCAATTGAAACTGAGTCTTTGTCAAAGAAATCCACTTTCATCAGAATACATCCTCATACAATATCGTTGTCGAAGTGTAAAGTGATCTCCTGGTTCTGCTCATTTCAGTTAGCATCAGTTCATTTAAGTCTCTCCAAGACTCTCTGTATTCATCCTGCTGGTCATTTCTTACAGAACAATAATATTCCATAACATTCATATACCACAATTTACCAAGCCATTTTCCAATCGATGGGCATCCATTCAATTTCCAGTTTCTAGCCACTACAAACAGGGCTGCCACAAACATTTTAGCACATACAGGTCCCTTTCCCTTCTTTAGTATTTCTTTGGGATATAAGCCCAATAGAAACACTGCTGGATCAAAGGGTATGCACAATTTGATAACTTTTTGGGTATAATTCCAGATTGCTTAACAGAATGGTTGGATTTGTTCACAGTTCCAACAAGAATGCATCAGTGTCCCATTTTTCCCGTATCCCATCCAACATTCATCATTATTTTTTCCTGTCATCTTAGCCAATCTGACAGGTGTGTAGTGGTATCTCAGAGTTGTCTTAATTTGCATTTCTCTGATCAATAATTGTTATGAGTTCAAATGTTGGAGTTCCTGTTCTTCTCAAGGCAAAGCCGGTTTAGAGGCTTGGAGCCCTTCGGATGTCTCCAAATCCAAAGGTTCTGTCCTTCAGCCTCTGCCTCTGCTTTCTTCTGCCTCCAACCAAGACAGAGATGGAAGGTCTCTCTTATCTCCTTCTGGGGAGCCCAGCCACCAACTTGCTGCGGAGAGAGGGCTTCTGGCGTAGCTCCACTGAAATCCGTCAAAGTGTTCTCTGCACCAGAGTCGTTCCTCTCGAGTCCAGCGCGATCAGCCAGCCAAGAGGAAAAAATGTATTCTGCCATAGATCCCTCATCGCTGGCCTTTTATCTGCCTCTTCTGAGAGAATGGGATTATGGGTTTTCTCCCATAGTGCTCTCTGGCCCAATGAGCTTTAAGGGAGGTGTGAACTCCCTGAAAGTAGAAAGTCTACTTTGTGAAGCTAGCATACTTGTGGACTCCAATGAGTAAAGGTGGGAACACAAGCCTTGTCTTGATTAGTTCTACTTAGTACCTTGTTTCAGGTTCTGGCCAAAACATCTTCTTGTAAGATTAGATCAACTCTAATTAGTTAGTAGTTAGTAAGGATTCCAACAAATAATGATTTGGCACACTCTTTCATATGAGTGGTAATAGTTTCAATTTCATCCTCTGAAAATTGTCTGTTCATATCCTTTGACCACTTATCAATTGGACCATTATCAAAAAATTTATCAAATTTATCAATTTATCAATCAATAATGGCTTGATTTCTTATAAATTTGAGTCAGTTCTCTATATATTTTGGAAATGAGGCCTTTATCAGAACCTTAAACTGTGAAGATGTTTTCCCAGTTTGTTGCTTCCCTTCTAATCTTGTTTGCATTAGTTTTGTTTGTACAAAGGCTTTTTAATCTGATATAATCAAAAATTTCTATTTTGTGATCAGTAATAGTCTCTAATTCATCTCTGGTCACAAATTTATTTCTCCTCCACAAGTCTGAGAGATAAACTATCCTATTTTCATCCAATTTATTTATAATCTCATTCTTTATGCCTAGGTCATGGACCTATTTCGATCTTATCTTGGTACATGGTGTTAAGTGTGGGTCCATGCCTAATTTCTGCCATACTAATTTCCAGTAATCCCAGCAGTTTTTTATCAAATAATGAATTCTTATCCCAAAAGTTAGGATCTTTGGGTTTGTCAAACACTAGATAGCTATAGTTGACTATTCTGTCTTGTGAGCCTAACCTTTTCCACTGATCAATTAATCTATTTCTTAGCCATTACCAAATGGTTTTGGTGACTGCTGCTTTATAATATGATTTTAGATCAGGTACAGCTAGGTCACCTTCATTTGATTTTTTTTTTCATTAATTTCCTTGAGATTCTCGACTTTTTATTGTTCCATATGAATTTTGTTGTTATTTTTTCTAGATCATTAAAATATTTTCTTGGAAGTCTGATTGGTATAGCACTAAATAAATAGATTAGTTTAGGGAGTATTGTCATCTTTATTATGTTCGCTCGGCCGATCCAAGAGCACTTAATATTTTTCCAATTATTTAAGTCTGACTTTATTTGTGTGGAAACTTTTTTGTAATTTTGTTCATATAATTCCTGACTTTCCTTTGGTAGATAGATTCCCAAATATTTTATGCTATCAACAGTTATTCTGAATGGAAATTCTCTTTGTATCTCTTGCTGTTGGGTTTTGTTCATGATGTATAAAAATGCTGAGGATTTATGGGGATTTATTTTGTATCCAGCTACTTTGCTAAAATTGTGAATTATTTCTAATAGCTTTTTAGTAGAATCTCTGGGGTTCTCTAGGTATACCATCATATCATCTGCAAAGAGTGATAGTTTGGTTTCCTCATTGCCTACTCTAATTCCTTTAATATCTTTCTCGACTCTTATTGCAGAGGCTAGTGTTTCTAATATGATATTGAATAATAATGGTGATAGTGGGCAACCTTGCTTCACTCCAGATCTTACTGGGAAAGATTCCAGTTTTTCCACATTGCATCTGATACTTACTGATGGTTTTAAATATATGCTCCTGACTATTTTAAGAAAAAGTCCATTTATTCCTATGCTCTCAAGTGTTTTTTATTAGGAATGGATGTTGGATTTGATCAAATGCTTTTTCTGCATCTATTGAGATGATCATATGGTTTTTTGTTTGGTTGGTTATTGATATAGTCAATTATGCTAATAGTTTTCCTAATATTGAACCAGCCCTGCATTCCTGGTATAAATCCTACTTGGTCATAGTGTATTATCCTGGGGATGATTTTCTGTAATCTTTTTGCTAATATTTTATTTAAGATTTTAGCATCAATATTCATTAGGGAGATTGGTCTATAATTTTCTTTTTCTGTTTTCAGTCTTTCTCTGTTTTAGGTATCAGTACCATGTCTGTGTCATAAAAGGAGTTTGGTAGGACTCCTTCAATCCCTATTTTTTCAAATAGTTTATTTAGCATTGGAGTTAATTGTTCTTTAAATGTTTGTTAGAATTCACATATAAATGCATCTGGTCCTGGGGATTTTTTCTTAGGGAGTTGGTTGATAGTTTGGTCTATTTCTTTTTCTGAGATGGGACTGTTTAGGATATTTACTTCTTCCTCTGTTAGTTTGGGTAAGCTATATTTTTGGAGGTATTCTTCTATTTCATTTAAGTTGTCAAATTTATTCGCATAAAGTTGGGCAAAGTAACTCCTAATTATTGCTCTAATTTCCTCTTCGTTAGTGGCAAGTTCTCCCTTTTCATTTTTAAGACTAACAATTTGATTTTCCTCTTTCCTTTTTTTAATCAGATTTACTAAAGGTTTGTCTATTTTATTGGTTTTTTCATAGAACCAACTCTTAGTTTCATTAATTAATTCAATAGTTTTTTTTTTTTTTTTTTTTTTTTACTTTCAATTTTATTGATCTCTCCTTTTATTTTTAGAATTTCAAGTTTAGTATTTGACTGGGGGTTTTTAATTTGTTCCTTTTCTAGCATTTTTAGTTGCAAGCCCAATTCATTTAGCTTCTCTTTCTCTATTTTATGCAAATAGGCCTCTAGAGATATGAAATTTCCCCTTATTACTGCTTTGGCTGTATCCCATTTTGGTATGATGTCTCATTATTATTGTTTTCTTGGGTGAAATTATTAATTATGTCTATGATTTGCTGTTTCACCCAATCATTCTTTAGTATAAGATTATTTAGTTTCCAATTATTTTTTGGTCTACTTTCCCCTAGCTTTTTGTTGAATGAAATTTTCATTGCATCGTGGTCTGAAAAGGATGCATTTACTATTTCTGCTTTACTGCATTTGAGTTTGAGGGTTTTATGTCCTAATATATGGTCAATTTTTGTATAGGTTCCATGAACTGCTGAAAAGAAAATGTACTCCTTTCTGTCTCCATTAATTTTCTCCAATCTATCATATCTAATTTTTCTAGTATTCTATTTACCTCTTTGACTTCTTTCTTATTTATTTTGTGGTTTGATTTATCTAATTCTGAAAGTGCAAGGTTGAGATCTCCCACTATTATAGTTTTGCTGTCTATTTCTTCTTGCAGCTCTCTTAATTTTTCTTTTAAGAAGGTAGATGCTACACCACTTGGCGCATATATGTTTAATAGTGATATTGCTTCATTATCCATGCTACCCTTTAGCAAGATATAGTGCCCTTCCTTATCTCTTTTCATTAGATTAATTTTTGCTTTAGCTTGATCTGAGGATGGCTACCCCTGCTTTTTTGCCTTCACCTGAAGCAGAGAAGATTTTGCTCCAACCTTTTACCTTTAACCTGCATGTATCTCCCTGCTTCAGGTGTGTTTCCTGTAAACAACATATTGTAGGATTCTGGCTTTTAATCCATTCTGCTAATCGCTTCCTCTTTATGGGGGAGTTTACCCCATTCACATTTATGGTTAAAATGACCAATTCTGTATTACTTGCCATCTTGTTAACCCCGGTTTATGCTTTTCTCCCTTTTTATCCCCTTCCCCCCCCTTCCCAGTATTAAGCTTGTGAGCACCAATTGCTTCTCACAGCCCTCCCTTTTTAGTATCATTCTCCCTGCCTTAGATTTCCTCCCCCTATCTTACCTCTTTCCCTCCCAGTTCCGTATTCCCTTCCACTTAGCTTATTCCTGCCCTTTTCACTTTTCCCTTTTCACTTTTCAAGGAAGTTGGAAAAGTTTCACCATAGATTGAATATGTCAAATTTTTCTCTTAAAGCCAATTCTGAAGGCAGTAAGATAACCACTATATTCATCCCCTCCATTCTTTCTCTCAGATATAATAGGTTTCCTATGCCTCTTCATGAGATGTACTACCTCCACTTTACCCTTTTTCTGGTACAATGTCCTTTCCACATCAACTTTCTAGAACAAGGTATACATGTATTCTTTATACATCTTTATAGCCAAAACATAGTTCCCAAGATTAATCTTTGCCTTTTTAGATTTCTCTTGAGTTCTATATTTGTAGATCAACCTTTTTGTTAAGCTCTGGCTTTTTCATCAAAAATAGGTGAAATTCACTTACTTCGTTGAATGTCCATCTTCTTCCCTGGAAAAAGATGCTCATTCTAGCTGGGTAAGTTATTTTTGGTTGCATACCAAGTTCCTTAGCCTTTCAGAATATCATATTTCAGGTCCTTCAATCCTTTAATGTGAATGCTGCTAGATCCTGGGTGATCCTTATTGTGGCTCCTTGATTCTTGAATTGGGTTTTTCCAGCTGCTGGCAGTATTTTTTCCTTCATCTGAAGGTTCTGGCATTTGGCCACTATATTTTTTGGTGTTTTGATTTTA
Organism: Antechinus flavipes; assembly: GCF_016432865.1. Taxonomy (NCBI): domain Eukaryota; kingdom Metazoa; phylum Chordata; class Mammalia; order Dasyuromorphia; family Dasyuridae; genus Antechinus; species Antechinus flavipes. Next base: position 128,258,631 of record NC_067400.1, on the reverse strand, counting down.
GGATCCCTTTCAGTAGGTGATCGATGAATTCTTTCAATGTCTATTTTACCCTCTATTTCTATGACTTCTGGGCAGTTCTCTTTAATAATTTCCTGGAAAATAGTTTCCAGGCTCTTTTATTCATCATGCTTTTCTGGGAGTCCAATGATTCTCAGATTGTCTCTCCTGGATATGTTTTCCAGGTCTGTTGTTTGCCCAAGAAGGTATTTCACATTCTTTTTCATTGTTTGATTTCTTTGGATTTGCTTGACTGATTCTTTTTGTCTCCTCGAGTCATTCAATTCTATATGTTCATTTCTGATTTTCAATGAAGTATTTTCTTCACTCACTTTTTTAATATCTTTTTCTAATTGTCCAATTGAGTTCCTTTGTTCTATGGAGTTTTTTTTTTTTCCATTTCACCAATTTTGTTTTTTAGAGAGCTATTTTCTGTTTCCAGTTGGCTAATCCTATTTTTCAAGGATTTGATTTCTTTATCCACTCTGTCTTTAAATGAGTGGGATGTCTTCTCCAGACTCTTTTGCCAAGCTTCCCTCTCCTTTTCCCATTTTTTCTTCTAGCTCTCTTTTGAGAGCCTTTTTAATTTCTTCTATCAGGTTCATCTGTGCTGAGGAACAGATGATCTCCTCCTTTGGGGATTCACCTGGAGACAATCTGTTTTTAGACTCCTCAGGATTTAGAGTCTGCTCTCTATCTGTATAGAAGCTGTCAAGGGTTAAAGTCCTCTTCAATTTTTTGCTCATTTTGTCAAATAATCAAAGACAAATTAGCAAAGAAAAAAAAGAAAAAACCCTAAATGGAGTCTGCTTTTCTGGGGGCAGGGGCTGGGTGGTGTTACCAAGCTTCCTCTACAGACTGCAGGGGCAGTAGTGAGGCACTAGCAGGACTGTGCTGCGCCTGCACTCTGAGACTCCAAAAATGTACTGAGACACTGTGGGGGAGGGGTGGCCAGGTCCTGGGAGACTCCAGCTGTTTGGGGTTGTATTCTTCACTCCCCCACCCCCAGTGTTTTTAGCTTCTCTGCTGGACTGCTGGCTTGCTGCCAGGGCATAGTATCCAATCCTGTTGCAAAGCTCCCCCCCGCAGAGACTGCTGCGATCACACCCCATCCCCTCTCCGGTCTGCTCCCATGCTCTCACTGCTGCTGCCCTCAGTCTGAGCCCGATCTAAAACTGTCCCCGCCCTTGAGCAAAAAAAACAGACCTTTCTTAGTGAGTTTCAAGGATACCTTCTCTTGGTAACTATTTGTGTTTTTTTTTTTTTTCAGTCAAGCATTAATTCAGAGGCTTGTAATGAAATGGATAGTGAGAGAAAACACGAAGCTTACACAGCTGTGTGCCTCCTGTCTGCCATCTTGGCCAGAAGTCCTTGTTTAAGATATATAATGGTGAGAAAACTTCTTGTATCAATCTTCAAATCTTAGTACATTTCTGGTCAACATAAGCTAGATCTTTAGATAAGAGACTCTCTCAATATATAGCACAAGAGGTAGTTTACCCTCTCAGTCATACAGGGCTAGTTTCAAACAATTCAGAAAATTTTTCTCATAATTCCCACAATTGAATAAAGGTTTCTCTTAAGACAGAAATTGGAATAGACTCATAATCAAACAAACAAACTAACAAAAAAAAAAGGAACTGAGCTGCTTCCAGAATTTAATCATAAGATGGAGTCAGTATGGTTCACTCAATTCTAACACTTACTATTTTTATCCCTCAGTTCCCTCATAAGGCTATATACTGTACATTTAAGTCTTGAATCATTTCTCCCTTTTCAATACCTTGTCCAAAACATAAAGAAAAGAAGGTCAAAGTAAGGACATTGTATCATCCCTATTTCCTATCAATCAGCATAGTGGTATAATATCAAGATCATATGATCAGCTCACATGACTATGTTAGTATCCCTAATGTTAGCATAGTTACTTTCTCATTCAAATTAAACTTTTTCTTTTTGAAAACAGCATTTTCAAATTCAAGAATTTTCCAGAAAATTATTTGTTATAATCCCTGGAATAAAGTAAACTACATTATAACATTTAAAATTCTTCATAACCTCAGTCCTACACCACTTTTTAAACATGATTTTACATGATTACCCTGAATGCATTTTTCATTCCAAATAAAATTGACTGTTACTCAAATAAAGTATGTCATATCCTGTATCAATTTGCTGTAAATTGCTCTTCATTTCTGGAATGTGCTCAGTCCTCTCCTCCATTTATTAAAACATTTGGCTTTCTTCAAAGCTCAGTATATATGCTTACTCCTCCAGAAAATCCTCCCAAAGAATTCCTAGTCAGTGATCTCTATTCTATTTCCAAAGTTGCATTTCTTACAAAGAAGATAATATTAAAAAAAACAAAAAAAACAAAACAAAAAAAAAAACCTGAGGCAATTGGCGTGTGATTTTCTTAGAGTGTCACAGCTACAACGTATTAAATGTCTGAGGCCACATTTGAACTCAGGTCCTTCTAACTTCAGTGCTGGTACTCTATCCACTAGGCCACCCAGATGCCCTGAAGATAATAATCTTGAAGGCAGCAACAAATTTTCTTTTTCTTTTTTTTTTTTTTTTTTTTTTAGTTCTAGCACTAGTTCTTTGGATTGAAGATGGACTTAAGGCATCTTTTTGTTTGTTTGTTTATTAGTTAAATTCATTTAAATGCAAAACCATCAGGAAACCAAAAACAGTTTAGTTTAAATGATTTATAATTTAAGCTAGTAAAGATTAATACTAAAGTAATTACAACACCGTTTATATTGCTTAAAAGAACAAAATGCAGTATATTATTTCTTTTTTTTTATTTAAATTTTTTTTAATTCTAAATTTTCTCTCCCTCTCTAACCTTCCCCTGAGACAGTAAACAATTTGATATAGATTATACATGTTCAATCATGCAAAATATATTATCATATTAATCATGTTGTAAAAGAAGACAGAGATCCAAAAACACACACACACATACATGCAAATAAAGTGAAAAATAATATGCATTCAGACTCTTTCAGGTCTTTTATCATCAATTCTTTGAGAATGTCTTGGATCATTGTGTTGCTGAGAATAGCAATTTAATCTACAGAAATTAATTCACAGTTGTTTGTCCTATAATGTTGCTGTAATTGTGTTCTGCTCACTTCACTTTGAATCATTTCATACAGTGTAGCATTTCTTAAAATAATTCCTAATTTATTTTATTAACTTCATCTTTGTATTGCTTTGAAGTAAACAGGAAGTTACTCAAGGTCCTTTACTTCAAAAAATCAAGAGGGAAAGTCGATAACTTAGAACTATATCTTAACAATCATTTCATCACCTACATGTGGAAAAAAGAAAAAAGGTACTAGAAACAGGAACAAAAGCTAATTATTTATTTAAATAGTCAAAGAACATAATATAAACTGGAGTGTTGAATGATGAGAAAAAAAAAGCTGATGAAAGCCAAATATGTTCAAGTAGAATAAAGGGATATTTTTAAGCCAAACTTTGGGTATGAAGGCATGGGGATTTCTTTACAATAACCTTTCTATATTTTTAAAATATTTTTTTATATTATAACCTTTTTATATTATAACAATAAAATCAAATTAAATATACACTCTCATAAAAATCTATGAATTATTGTGCTCATTAGCTATTTTTGTTACTTAGAATTAGTTTGTTAAGAATTAGATATTGGGAAGTAGGCATATTTCCTTCTTACCTCTTAACCAGTTATGTTTTTCGGTAGAATGTAATTGACTTGGCTATAAAAACCATTTTGTTTTTACCTTTATAGCTCTAACACATAGAAAAAATGTTTTGCAAATAGGAGGGTTTTTTGTTTTGTTTTATTTTGAATGCTTATTAAATGGATGAATGAACTTGCCTAATTGGTATCCTTGTACAAGAAAAAAAGTTGCTTCAATAGTTTTCAAATTTATCTTTAATACTTTTAAAATATAAATTCATCAGAAAATTATGTATATAAAATTATCCAAATGACCACTTTTTATCACATTTACTTTCTAATATATTTACTCAATTTAATATATCACTCATGAATATTTGATTATTTGAGAGCTACGAAGCAAACTTGAGTCAAATATTCATCAGTCTAGATATATGTTTCCTGATGGAGTCTTTTGTCTAGAGATACATATAGGTTCAAGATTTTTGCTCAGATAGTTTAGAGGGCAATCAGTTTTAGCTGATTTTATTCTGAGTCTCATTTTGCTCATCTGTCAAAGGAATATCACATTATGCTTTATAAGATCATCACAAGACAGTTTGAAGAATAGTGAGGCCTGTACAATTCTCAAAGAAGGCATGGAATGAATACTTTAATGAGTTTTAATCTATATACTTATTTGTGAAATATTATGGAAAAAAGAGGTAGAGATTTTAAGAAGCATTGTCATAAATCACTAGGAATTCATGAAAGAAAAATATTTTTCCAGAAGGCTTTGTTAGGAATCCATTTATATAAACTATTTCAAGATAATTTATTATAAAACCATAAAGAAGATAACAAAAAGGCAAAATAAAAACCAGAAATAAAGATATCTATCAGAATGCTTCCTCTACAAATAAGAGTACTGCACCATATTTGGACTCTTAGCATCATAGAATCTGATACGATGTATGAAGAAGTCAGAATGCTACTTTATAATAAAACAAACAACAGTAAAAAAAAGTGAGGCACTTTTCTATCCAACTATCATCAATATGATAGATAAATTTTATAAAGAATTTGTAGGAAAAAAAAAAACAGAAAATGTGCAGCCAAGATGATGAAGAAAAGGCAGTGATCTCCCAAACCTATCTGACTGCCAATAAAAATGCCATAAAACCATTACTGGAGCAGAAAAACCCATAAAAGAATGGAGTAGAATAATTTTCCAGCAAAAATACCTTAGTAGTTCAGTAATCAACACTACTTAACCCGTGTGAGCACAGTATGCATACCAACAAAGATCAGGCTCACATCAAACCAGGAATATGCCTTAAGAACTAATGAACCAACAATGGTAGTAGCTACTTCTATAGTTCTTAGCTCATAGAGAGTAAAGGGAGGAGCAAAGGGACAGAAAAATATTTCAGGGGTTTCTTTGCTAGAAAAGAGGTAGCACTACAGTTGAATCTAGGTGGCAGCCCTGAATGGCTGACACAGACCAAAGAAGTGCGCTAATGCACATCTCAACTTTTGACCAGAGGGGAGCAGTGACCCCTCCTCGAAGTTTCAGAGCAGAAAATAATGCTTGTGATTGCTCATAGACCCCAAATACAGGTCAGAAAGTAATTAACACCTCTCTTTAGATTATACTAGCAAAGAAGAATTGGAAACTTGCAGGTCCCTAGAAGTATCTTTGAATATAGCTCTACAAAAACCCTGAAGCTGGGGATCATGTGTCCTCCATCTTGGAATTAGAGAACCATTTTAATAAAGAGTTATAAGTCAATAAATATGCATATAAGCTGAGCAAAATAGAGAAAAAATATTCTGGCCATAGAAATTTAGCATGATAACCAAAAAAAAAAAAAAAAAAAAAAAAAAAAACTAAACATATCCTCAGAAGAAGATGACAAAGTCAAAGATCCCACATATAAAGCTTCCTAAAATTTTTGAATTGGCCTCTGGGCAAAGAAGAATTCATAAAGGAGCTTGAAAATCAAGAAAGACAGATTTATTAACATATAGTTGGGCAAAACAACTTCTAATTATTACTCTAATTTCTTCTTCATTGGTGGGAAGTTCCCCCTTTTCATTTTTGAGATGAACAATTTGATTTTCTTTTTTCTTTTTCTCTAATCAAGTTAACTAAAGGTTTATCTATTTTGTTGTTGTTGTTGTTGTTTTTTGTTTGTTTTTTTTTTTTTTTTTTTTAGTCATAAAACCAACTCTTGGTTGTATTTATTGATTCAGTAGTTTTTTTTTTTTTTACTTTGAATTTTTATTAATCTCTTCTTTTATTTTTAGAATTCCAAGTTTGATATTTGATTGGAGGTTTTAAATTTGTTCTTTTTTTAGCTTTTTTAGTTGTAAGATCAATTTATTGATCTTCTCTTTCTTTATTAAGTAAGCATCTAGAGAAATAAAACTGCTTTTTATTACTGCTTTGGATGCATCCTACAAATGTTGATATGTTGTCTCATCATTGTCATTCTTTTGGATGAAATTATTAATTGTGTCTATGATTTGATGTTTCACCCATTCATTCTTCAGGATAAGATTATTTACTTTCCAATTATTTTTTGATCTGTTTTCCCCTGGCCTTTTATTGAATATAATTTTTATTGCATTGTCATCTGAAATTTACTATTTCTGCCTTTCTGTATTTGAGGTCTTCATGTTCTAATATTTCATCAATTTTTGTCTAAGTTCCAAGAACTGCTGAGAAGAAAGTGTATTCCTTTCTGTGTCCATTCAATTTTCCTTCAAATATAATAGGTTTCCATTGCCTCTTTGTGAGATATAATTTCCCTCATTTTACCTCCACTTTCCTTTTTTTCTTATACAATCTCCTTCCTATCTTTAATACCTTTTTATATTATAACTGTAAAATAAAATTAAACATGCACTCTCTATGTACACCATAATAGAAATATAGTTCTAAAAAGTTATTTTTACCTTTTTGTGCTTCTCTTGAGTCCTATATTTGAAGGTCAAAATTTTTGTTTCATTCTGGTCTTTTCACCAGAAATAGATGGAACTTACTTGTTTCATTGAATGCCTATCTTCTTCCCAGAAAGAAAATGCTCAGTTTAGTGGGGTAGTTTATTCTTGCCTGCATTCCAAGTTGCTTTGCCTTTTGGCATATCAGATCCCAGGCTCTTTGATTCTTTAAGGTGGAAGCTACTAGATCTTGGGTAATCCTTATTGTGGCTCCTTGGTATTTGAATTTTTTTTTTCTGGCTGCTTGTAAGACTTTTTCCTTGCTCTGATAATTCTCTGTGTTAGCAGTATGTAGATATATTGTGTATGTGTGTGTGTGTGTGTGTGTGTGTGTGTATGTGTGTGTGTGTTTGCATCTGCATGTATGCATGCATGTTTGTATGTATGCATACATAAATATATCTGTGCTTAACTATAACCTGCTTGGATGAGGTGGGAAAGATGAAAAGGGGGCAAAAATTATGTAAAAAATACACAGCAGAGAACAAAAGAATAGTGTGTAAGGAAGCAAAGAAAACTGAACAATTATTAATATAATATGTTTTTATTATTATATATGCTTTCTTGAAATGGAAATTTATTGTTACATATTTTGAATCCTTCTTGATGGTCTAATGAACAAATGACATTTTACAAACTTTTTCCTGTTTTCTTTCTTTTCCAATTTTGGTTATGCTTATTTTTGTTTTAAATAAATAAATCAAACTAAAAAAAAATAATGAGTGCATTGATTTTAGGGATCAACTGGAAAGATTTGCATGAAATAATGAAGACTGCAATCAACAGAAAGAAGAATATATTTTATACAATAACAAAAATAATGTTCAAGGAATAACTATAAATGATTATATTGAATATTGTAAATAGTCAAAATCAAAACAGTTAAAAATTTTCAAATTATCTGTGATGAAAGATGCTAACTCTCACTAGAGAAGAGAGAACTTAACAAAAACATATATTTGAATATACACATAAGTATATATGTACATGCATGTATCACGCACATATGTTTACACATATATTTATATCTGTGTATATGAATACATATGTTTGTATATATATACATGTATATGTTGTGAGTGGCACAGTGTTTTTTGTTAGTACTGGATTCAGATGACAGAGGGAGACCACTTGAAAAGTAAAATATAATTAAAATAAATATGTTTAAAACATTCAATAAATCTAAAGATCAAGACAACAAAAAACATAAAACAACAAAATTTAATCCAGAAAAAGAGAAATTATTGTTAAACATATAGTAGAAAAACTAGTGACAACAAAGTTATCAAACCTTTGTTGTAATAGGCTATAGCATTTACTATGTAACTTTGTTTAACCAACTCATGAGGATTTTCAAAGACATAATCTTTTATATATTACCAAATATATTTACTATTTTTGTTCTAGTTTTCCCACCTTAAGTATGATTTGTTTTTGCTAGATAATTTAAATGGAGAAGCAACCTAGGAGTCAGTAAATCTTGGTTTAAAATGTCAAATCTAACATTTGACAAATGTCTAACTTTTGGTGCTTAAATCACTCAATGATAGTTTAATTTAATAGGCTGTTTACAGAGGCAGAGGCAAGATGGCAAAGAGGACACACTCTTCTTTCTGATCTTCTCCAACAACCCTCAGGTAATTAGTAAATTCAGCCTCTTAATTACTTCTGGACTGGCAGAATCCACAAATATTGGGAATACAGAAAATTACCAGTAGAAGATCATTTTGAAGATGGCCAGAAAAGGCCTGTTTTGGTCAGATATATAGAGAGGTGATCAAGTGCAGTCAGGCAGAGCACAGGACTCCAGTGCATGCTGTGCAGACCCAGGACAGGGTTCGGTCTCTGTGGGATGGGATGGTCTCTGTGGGGTGTTGCAGACCTCATACTTCAGAGAATCTACAAGGAGGAATCTATACCAGTGGTGCCCTGCTTGCAAGCCAGTAGATCAGCAGACAAATTATAAAGCATCCAACAAAAACACTAAAAGTAAATAGTAAACCCCAAAATAACAAAATCTCTGGGACCTGGACACATCCACCCCACACTGGGACTGAGTCAGCATAATCCCAGCCCAGACACCACCAGCACTTCACCACTTGTAGAGGAAGCTTGGAAAACCTCCCTTGCCTTAAAAGCAGATCCCAACTTAAAAAAAAAATGAGCAAAAAAACCTCAAACCAGGGATAGATTTTATGGTGAAAGAGAACAACAGGTTTCAAACACTGAGGAGACTAAAAGCAGATTGTCTCCAGATGAACCCTGAAAAGGTGGCATACCCTGGTCCAGCTCACATAAGGCTCTCCTAGAAAAAATTTAAAAGGATCTTCAAAGAGAGCCAGAAGAAAAATGGGGAAAGGAAATGAAAACATTGAAAGAGGGTTTGGAAAAGGTATGTAACTTATTAAAAGATAGATTTGACAAAATGGAAAAAGAAACCAACTCCTTAAAAACAGAATTTGTGAAATGGAAAAAATGCATAGAACATAACAACTCATTTAAAAACTCAATAGGACAAATATAAAAAGAAGTGAAAAAAAGTAAATTAAGAAAATAATTTACTAAAAATTAAACCTGAACAAATGGAAATGAATGAGTCAATGAGATATTATGCATCAGTCAAGCAAACCCAACCCTCAAAAATGAAAAAAAAATAGAAGAAAATGTAAAATATCTACTTGGGAAAACAACTAACATGGAAAATAGATCTAGGAGAGACAATCTAAGGATTTTTGGACTTCCGTAAACCCATGATGAAAAAAAAAAAGAGCCTAAACACTATTTTTCAGGAAATCATCAAAGAGAACTGCCCTGATGTCATAGAGTCAGAAGGTAAAATAGCCATGGAAAGAATTCACCAAACACCTCCTGAAAGAGACCACAAAATTAAAACTCCAAGGAATATCATGGCTAGATTTCAGAACTATCAGACCAAGGGGAAAAAAATCTTAGAAGCAGCCAGAAAATAAATTAAAATAGTGAGGAACAACAATGAGGATTACCCAGGATCTAAATATCCGATTCAGAAAGGTAAAAGAACTTAGAATGCAGAAAAGAATATACTACCACACTAAACTGAACATTTTATTTCTGGGAATAAGATGGGTATTCAATAAAATAGGTGAATTCCATTTATTTGTGATGAAAAGACCAGAGCTAAACAAAAATGTTGACCTCCAAATATAGGATTCAAGAAAAGCACAAAAAGGTAAAAAGAAAGTCTTGAGAACTATATTTCTGTTATGGTGTATATAGGAAGTACATGTTTAATTTGATTTTACTGTTATAATATAAAAAGAACTAGAAGTGAAAAGGGGATTTCTCAAGAAAAAGGGAAAAGTGGAGATAAAAATGAGAGAAATTATATCTCATGAAGAAGCAAAGGAACCCTACTATATTTGAGAGAAAGAAGGAAGGGGGATGAAAATTGTGTGAATCTTACTCTCATCAGATTTGGCTCAAAAAGAAAATATTAGACATATTTGGTTTATAGAGAAACTTCTCTTACCTTATTGAAAAGTGGGAGGGGAAAGGCAAAAAGGGAAGAGGTAGGCTAAATAGAAGGGGAAAGAAAATAGTAGGGGAAAGGTATAAGAAAGGGGGAAGAACTCTACAGGGAGAGAAATTCTAAAAGGGGAAAGGCTGCTTGAGAGAAGTGGTACTCATAAGTTAAATACTGGGGAGGAGAGAAAGGGAAAAAGGAAAAAGAAAAGTATAATCTGTCGATAATAAGACAGAAGGAAATGCAGAATTAGTTTTAAGTATAAATGTGAATGGGATGAACTCTCTTATAAAGCAGAAGCTGATAGCAGACTGGATTAAAAACTCAAATCCTACAATATGTAGTTTACAAGAAACATTTAAAACAGATTGATACATACAGCATAAGGTAAAACACTGGAGCAGAATCTATTATGCTTCAGATAAAGTAAAAAAAAAAATAGAAAAGAAAAAGAAAAAAAAATCAGGGATAGCCATTCAGATCTGAGATCATGCAAAAGCAAAAATTGATCTAACCGAGATGAGGAATGAAACTATATCTTGCTAAAGGGTACCATAGATAATGAAACAATATCAATACTAAACATATATGCACCAAGTGGTATAGCATGGAAATTCCTGAAAAGAGTGAAGAGAGCTGGAAGAAGAAATAGACGGCAAAAGTATAATAGTGGAAGATCTCAACTTTGCTATCTCAGAACTAGATAAATCAAATCACAAAATAAATAAGAAAGAAATTTTAAAAGTACATAGAATATTAGAAAAGTTATGTATGATAGATGTTTGGAGAAAATTGAATGGAGATAGAAAGGAGTACACTTTATTTTCAGCAGTTCATGGAACCTATAAAAAAATTGACCATAATTTATGACATAAAGACCTCAAAATCAAATGCAGAAAAGCAGAAATAATAAATGCATTGTTTTCAGAACATGATGCAATAAAAAAATTACATTCAATAAAAAGCCAGGGGAAAATAGACCAAAAAGTAATTGGAAACTAAATAATCTCATCCTAAAGAATAAATGTGTGAAACAGCAAATCATAGACACAATTACTAATTTCATCCAAGAGAATGACAATAATGAGACAACATACCAAAATTTGTAGGATGCAGCCAAGGCTGTAATAGGAATTTCATATCTCTACATACTTACTTGCCTAAAATAGAGAAAGAGAAGATCAATAAATTGGGTTTGCAACTAAAAAAGCTAGGAAAAGAACAAATTAAAAACTCCAGTCATATACCAAACTTGAAATTCTAAAAATAAATGGAGAGAACAATAAAATTGAAAATAAAAGAACTATTAAATTAATAAATTAAACTATTTTAATAAAAAAACAACAAAATAGATAAAATTTACTTAATTTGATTTGACAAAAAGAAAGAAGAAAATAAAATTCTTAGTCTCAAAAATGAAAAGCAAGAACTTTCCACCAATGAAAAGGAAATTAGAGCAATAATTAGAAATAATTATCCCATACTTTATGTTCTTAAATTTGAGAACTCAAGTAAAATGGAGGAAGATCTACAAAAATAAATTGCCCAGGTTAACAGAAGAGGAAATAAATTACTTAAAGTCCCAATTTAGAAAAAGAAATAGAATAAGCTATTAATCAACTCCCTAAAAAAAAAATCTCCAGGGACAGATGGATTTACATTGGAATTCTACCAAACATTTAAAGAACAGTTAACTGCAGTACTATACAATGCATTTTAAAGAAATAAAGAAAGAAGGACTTCTACTAAATTTCTTTTATGACACTGACATGGTACTGACACCTAAAGCAGGAATAATGAGAACATCCTTACTAGTTAATATTGTAGTAGAAATGTTAGCTTTGTCAATGCAGAAGAAAACGAGATTAAAGTAATTAGATTAGGTAATGAAAATAAACTAAATTATCATTCTTTGCAGATGATATGATTGTATACTTAGAGATCTCTAGAGAATCAACTAAAAAATTACTTGAAAAAATCCACAACTTTAGCAAAGTTGCACGATACAAAATAAATCCATAGAAATCATCAACATTTTATATATTACCAACAGAGGCCAACAGAAAGAGATACCAAGAGAAATTCCTTTTAAAATACCTATTGATAATATAAAATATTTCGGAGTCTACTTGCCAAGACAAAGTCTGGAACTGACTTTGATAAAACATTTAATAAAACATTTTCTACCCAAATAAGTTAAATCTAAGCAATTGGAAAAACATCAAGTGCTCTTGGATAGGCCAAATGAATATAATAAAAATGGCAATAATACCTAAATTAATCTATTTATTTAGTGTTATACAAATCAGACTCCCAGGAAATTTATTTTATAGACCTAGAAAAATACTAATAAATTTCAGCTGGAAGAAAAAAAATTATCAAGAATTTCAAGGGAATTAATGAAAAAATGTAAATGAAGATGGCCTACCCATACTAGTTCTAAAACTATATTATGAAGCAGCAGTCATCAAAACATTTGCTACTGGGTAAGAAAAAGAGTAGTCGATCAGTGGAATAAGTTAGGTTCACAGAATAAAATAGTCAATGACTATAGTAATCTAGTGTTTGACCAACCCAAAGACTCCAGCTTTGGGGATAAGAATTCACTATTTAACAAAAACTACTGGGAAAATTGGAAACTAATATGGCCAAAACTACACATTGAGCCATACCTAACACCATATAGCAAGATAAGTTCGAAATGGGTTCATGATATAGTCATAAAGAATGATATCATAAACAAAACAGAAGAACATAGGATAGTTTATCTCTCAGATTTGTGGAGGAGGAAGAAATGTGTGACCAAAGAAGAACTAGAACTTATTACTGATCACAAAATAGGTAATTTTGAATATATTGAGCTAAAAAGTTTTTTTTTGTTTTTTTTTTTTTTTTTTTGCAATACACTGGGAAAACATTTTTTTTTTTTTTTACATTTAGGGTTTGGCTAAAGGCCTTATTTCTAAAATAGATAGAGAATTGACCCAAATTTATAAGTATTGAAGCCATACTCCAATTGATAAATGGTCAAAGGATATGAACAGATACTTTTTAGATGAAAAAACTGAAACCATCTTTAGTCATATGAAAAGGTGCTCTAAATTATTTGATCAGTGAAATGCAAATTAAGACAACCTGAGATACCACTACGCACGTCTCAGAGTGGCTAAGATGACAGGAAAAAATAATGATGAATGTTGGAGGGCATGTGGGAAAACTGGGACATGAATACATTGTTTTGTGGAGTTGTGAATGGATTTAACCATTCTGGAAAAGCAATGTAGAGCTATTCCAAGAGTCATGAAACTGCATACCCTCTGACCCAGCAGGTCAAACAAAGGCTTATATCCCAGAGAGATGTTAAAGTTGGGAAATAGACCCACAAGTACAAAAATGTTTGCTGCAAACTCTTTTTGTTGGGGCAAGAAACTGGAAACTGAGTGGATGCCTATCCATTGGAAAATAATTATGGCATATGAATTCTATGGAATATTATTGTTCCATAAGAAACAATAAACAGGATGATTTCATAGAGGCCCGGAGAGGGTTGCATGAACTGATGCTAAGTGAAATGAGCCAAACTAGGAGATTGTTGTACATGGCAACAGCAATATTACTGGATGATCAATTCTGATGGATGTGGCTCTCTTCCACAATAAGATGATTCAGACCAGTTCTAATGATTTTGTAATTAACACAGCCATCTACATCCAGAGAGAAGTGTGTAGAGGGCTGTGGGAATTGAGTGTGGTTCACTACATAGCATTTTCACTATTTTTGCTGTTGTTTGCTTGCATTTTATTTTCTTCATCATTTTGTTTTCTGTTGTAGCCGACTTAAGAGTTCCAAGTGTATGTGCCCTTTTATTTCTGAGGTGAGATGAAGAGGTGGGAGACTCATTGAGTATGAAAAGAGCTCCAGTTTATTATGCAGCATAGCATGTTGATATACATTTTTGCAAGTGTTATCAGTGTGTGAACAGTAGGAAATCCCTAGTCACCATTCAGAGAAGCAGTTCATGGGCTTTGCTTATGTATGGTGTCTGTTAATGGGAGGAGAGCTATTATGGGCCAGAACTCTGAAACAAGGATTTTTATAAGATGTTGAGTCAGTGGAATTGATAAGACAATGGTGATTAATAGTTCTCTCGTTCAATACATGTACTTAGTACTTAATATAGTTCTACAAGATTGGCACCTACAATAATGTAATTATAATAGAATATATAAGCCAGCAGGGACACAGAGCCAGATTCATTCACTTCATCTCACACCATCATGGTGGCTGGCCTCCTGCACTTCCCCACTGAGACGAAAGCTGTCCAGAAAGCTGTCCAGCCCCAAGCAAGGAGACAATAAAGAATACAGAATTTATCCCTGGTTATTCTCCTGGTGATTACTTGGCTGAAAAAAAGGCTGCTCCAGAGACCTCCAGAAAACCAACCAAGAACATTACAGAGAGCCCATCCAGTAATTTAGTAATTTGCTCACAGTCAAGAGGCCCTGTCAAGGCATGCCTACTCATGAGCAACTACACTGTGACCCTCAGACTCAACCTGTTCCCATGCCATACATTATTGTTCTTTGCTCAACAAGGGCATTTGGCAACAATTTGGCAGAAAACTTATTGTGCACCTAAGGTTGAGGTGGCCCCTGTACTCCCTCTCAGCAGGGTCCCATAACCTAGCCCTTTTCTGGTTTGATTTTATTTTTCTTCTACAGCAAGATAATTGTATAAATATATATGCATATATTGGGTTTACCATATTTTTCTACTATGTTTAATATATATTGGACTATTTGCCATTTAGGGCAGGAAGGTAGGAGAAGGAGGAGGGGTGGGGGGGACTGGACACAAGATTTTGTAAGGACTAATGTTGCAGAATTATCTCTGCATATGTTTTGAAAAATAAAAAAGCTTTAAGAAAACCATTTTAAAAAGAAGTCATGTAATCAATAGACACAAAGTACAGTGACCCCAGTCTGGCATTATTTGAAGTTTAAGAAATCTGGAAATATATAATAAATTTAATAGCTCATTGACTATTGAATAGTTACTAAAAATACTCAATAACATTCAGACCCTGGTTTTAATATCTAATCTTTGTGAACCTTAGGGTATATTACATGCTTTCCTCCCATCTAATGTTCAATACATTTTTTCTTGACTACTACTTAAATAAAATTAATTCCCTTCTTTGTTCTGCACTTTAAAATTACTTGTCCCTGTTCTTTTAATCTCACAATCTTAAATGTCTCTTCCTTATCAGCAACACAAATGAAGCACTTTTTCTCTTCAATGTCAGTCTTAAAACCAGAATTTCGCTCACCATGGGTTTTTTGACACATGCTGTTTTCTTTTGAAATGAATTCTCATTAAGAATCACAGTATTTGTCTTAATGCTTCAGTCTCACTTTAAATCCTATCATCATTAGTAAAAAGTCCTCAGGATCAGTACTTTTATCCCATTTAAAGTCTTTGCTATGGAAATGAAGCTTACCCACACAGCTTTTCTTTTATACTTAAATGTACTGACATTTTTGTTTGTAACTTCCATTAACTTCTTATGGGAATTACAGATGTCAATTCTTGCAGTGTGAGAAGAATGTGTCCTTAAAATTGGTCCCCAAACAAACAATTAATGGGGAAAAAATCTTTTTTTAATTTTTTTTAACTTTGAAACTGAAAGTTTTCCTTTATTAGCGAAAACTACTGCCTTGGGTTACTTTAAAGTGAAGACTTATTTTACTCATGACTATCTTCTAAAAGAGCCTTTAAGTCCTAGTGGAGAAATAAATAACAGTCATTGTCCTTGGGTATGTAAGTAAAAAGGCCACATTTTAGAAATACATCTCAACTAGGTTTCTTACTTTTGGTTTCCTGAATGTACATTTTTGGTTGTTTGTTAGCTGTGTTCACTCAAGAAACATTAATTTCATGCAGTTAGCTAATCTTTCTTCTGGGGGAAATGCCATTGAAATAAGTTACTGCTTTTAGGGTGATATCCTTAAGTGGATGAATGTGCTTACAATTGTGATACTAATTTAAATAATTATGCTTTACTAACTAGAATTTACATAGAGTTTCTAAAGTTTACAACATACTTTATTCATTTATATGAGTTACATATACTTACATGTGTTACTCATTTAAGCCTCAGGTGTGAAATTCATACAATTATCACTATTTCACAAATGATGAAATTGAGTCCCCAGGACATTAAAGAATTTTCCTATGCTTAGAAAGTCACAAACATCAAATGTCGAATTCAAATTTAGGTCTTCCTGACTTCAGTTCTAGCAAATGTACTACCTAGCAGCATCAATATAATATTTTTTCTCTTTTTATATACTATGAGGAAATGTCGAAGAATTTTATATCACAAATGAAAAATATAATTAATGAAAATATACTTTTTAGCTTTTCTATTTCTTTGAGTGTTTTTTTTTTTCAGTTGTTTTACCTGTGCCCTAGTCTTCTTCCTTCCCCAGCTCATTTTATAGATGAGGAAACTGAATCAAGCAGAGTAAAGTCACACGCCCAGGGTCACATAACTACTGAATGTTTAAGGCAAGATTTAAATTCATAAAGATCAATCTACTTGATTCTAAGTCTAGGGCTCTATCCACATCACCATCTACCTACCTTTTGAAGGTAACAGGATATTAATGTGTAATTATTAATAAAATGATGTACTAAAACATAACATAAAAAATTTCTGCTTAAGTGATCCAAGTTTTCATCACATTGGTACACTCTCCTTTAGCTTATTTGCCAAGGTATTTGTTGTATGTGTATTTCTTTTATTATAAATTTACTTATTTGTAATTAAAGTACAAAACAGGAAAAAAATTCCATGAGAACAAAAGAATGGATTCAAAATATGAAATGGTAATTTTTCATTTCAAGAAAGACTATGTAATAAATAGCACACATTGACTTCAGAGCTGTCAATCTTCTTTTCTTTCTTGTAGTTTTTCTTTTGTACTCTCCTCTGCACTTTCTGTTTTTTTTTTTTATTTCTTCCTCTTTTTCTCCCCCATCTCCCCCAAGAAGGCAACAATTAAGTGGGAATATATAGCTATGTACTTGTATATACGTGTATGTTTCATACATGTGTACATAGATACATTTATAATTCATATATCTATACGCATATTGCATATAATTATATGTATATATCATTATAGATACACATATATATATAATATGAATATTTATTTATAAACATACATAGATATAAATATAGATACAGATGTAAGGCTGCACAACACTTGTTTTTCCCACTTTTCTCTGGAAGTAGTTAAAATCATCCATCTTAAGTCCAAATCTTTTCATAAACCTAACTTCTAGGATAAGAAATCTCTTTTTGACAAAAAATTTCAGGGAAAATTGAAAATAGTATAGCAAAAATTAGGCCTTGACCAACACCTAAAACCCAATACCAAGATAAGGTCAAAATAGGTTCATGATTTAAACAGAAACTATAATACTCTAAGCAAAATACAAGAACAAGATGTGTGGAGAAGGAATGAATTTATGGCCCAGAAAATGAGAGAATATTATAAAATGCAAAATAGATGATTTTGATTATATTAAATTGAAAAGTTTTTTGTAAAAAGAAAACCAATGTAGAGAAGATTAAAATGGAAACAGAAAAGTAGGAAAGTTTTTATATACAAGATTTCTAATAAGGCTTCATGTATGAAGTATATAGAGTTGCCTCGTATTTATTTATTTATTTAAACATTTATTTATTTGAATATATTATTTTATTTTATTTAATAATAACTTTATATGGACAGAATCCATGCCAGGGTAATTTTTTTTTTTTTACAACATTATCCCTTGCACACACTTCTGTTCCGATTTTTCCCCTCCCTCCCTCCCCTCCCTCCCCTAGATGGCAAGCAGTCCTATATATGTTAGATATGTTGCAGTATATCCTAGATACAATACATATTTGCAGAACCGAATAGTTCTCTTGTTGCACAGGGAGAATTGGATTCAGAAGGTAAAAATAATCCGGGAAGAAAAACAAAAATGCAAATAGTTCACATTTGTTTCCCAGTGTTCTTTCTTTGGGTGTAGCTGCTTCTGTCCATCATTTATCAATTGAAACTCAGTTAGGTCTCTTTGTCAAAAAAATCCACTTCCATCAGAATACATCCTCATACAATATCGTTGTCGAAGTGTATAATGATCTCCTGGTTCTGCTCATTTCACTTAGCATCAGTTTATGTAAGTCTCACCAGTCCTCTCTGTATTCATCCTACTGGTCATTTCTTACAGAACAATAATATTCCATAACATTCATATACCACAATTTACCCAGCCATTCTCTAATTGATGGGCATCCATTCAATTTCCAGTTTCTAGCCACTGCAAACAGGTCTTCCACAAACATTTTGGCACATAGAGGTCCCTTTCCCTTCTTTAGTATCTCTTTGGGGTATAAGCCCAGTAGTAGCATGCTGGATCAAAGGGTATGCACAGTTTGATAACGTTTGGGGCATAATTCCAGATTGCTCTCCAGAATGGTTGGATTCATTCACAACTCCACCAAGAATGCATCAGTGTCCCAGTTTTCCCGTATCCCCTCCAACATTCATCATTATTTTTTCCTGTGATCTTAGCCAATCTGACAGGTGTGTAATGGTATCTCAGAGTTGTCTTAATTTGCATTTCTCTGATCAATAGTGATTTGGAACACTCCTTCATGAGTGGTAATAGTTTCAATTTCATCATCTGAAAATTGTCTGTTCATAGCCTTTGACCATTTATCAATTGGAGAATGGCTTGATTTCTTATAAATTTGAGTCAGTTCTTTATATATTTTGGAAATGAGGCCTTTATCAGAACCTTGAACTGTGAAGATGTTTTCCCAGTTTGTTGCTTCCCTTCTAATCTTGTTTGCATTAGTTTTGTTTGTACAAAGGCTTTTTAATTTGATAAAATCAAAATTTTCTATTTTGTGATCAGTAATGGTCTCTAGTTCATCTTTGGTCACAAATTTCTTTCTCCTCCACAAGTCTGAGAGATAAACTATCCTATGTTCCTCTAATTTATTTATAATCTCATTCTTTATGCCTAGGTCATGGACCCATTTTGATCTTATCTTGGTATGTGGTGTTAAGTGTGGGTCCATGCCTAATTTCTGCCATACTAATTTCCAGTTATCCCAGCAGTTTTTATCAAATAATGAATTCTTATCCCAAAAGTTAGGATCTTTGGGTTTGTCAAACACTAGATTGCTATAGTTGACTATTCTGTCTTGTGAACCTAACCTTTTCCACTGATCCACTAATCTATTTCTTAGCCAATACCAAATGGTTTTGGTGACTGCTGCTTTATAATATAATTTTTGATCAGGTACAGCTAGGCCACCTTCATTTGATTTTTTTTTTCATTAATTCCCTTGAGATTCTCGACTTTTTATTGTTCCATATGAATTTTGTTGTTATTTTTTCTAGATCATTAAAATATTTTCTTGGAAGTCTGATTGGTATAGCACTAAATAAATAGATTAGTTTAGGGAGCATTGTCATCTTTATTATATTCGCTCGGCCTATCCAAGAGTATTTAATATTTTTTCAATTATTTAAGTCTGACTTTATTTGTGTGGAAACTTTTTTGTAATTTTGCTCATATAATTCCTAACTTTCCTTTGGTAGATAGATTCCCAAATATTTTATGCTATCAACAGTTATTTTGAATGGAATTTGTCTTTGTATCTCTTGCTGTTGAATTGTGTTGGTGATGTATAAAAATGCTGAGGATTTATGGGGATTTGTTCTGTATCCTCCTACTTTGCTAAAATTATAAATTATTTCTAATAGCTTTTTAGTAGAATCTCTGGGGTTCTCTAGGTATACCATCATATCATCTGCAAAGAGTGATAGTTTGATTTCCTCACTGCCTACTCTAATTCCTTTAATCTCTTTCTTGACTCTTATTGCAGAGGCTAGTGTTTCTAATACAATGTTGAATAATAATGGTGATAGTGGGCAACCTTGCTTCACTCCAGATCTTACTGGGAAAGGTTCCAGTTTTTCCCTATTGCATATGATGCTTACTAATGGTTTTAAATATATGCTCCTGACTATTTTAAGGAAAAGTCCATTTATTCCTATGCTCTCACGTGTTTTTATTAGGAATGGATGTTGAATGTCTCTTCGAGTCATTCAATTCCATTTGTTCAATTCTGATTTTCAATGAAGCTTTTTCTTCACTCACTTTTTTAATATCTTTTTCTAATTTTCCAATTGAGTTCTTTTGTTCTATGGAATTTTTTCCATTTCACCAATTTTGTTTTTTAGAGAGCTATTTTCTGTTTCCAATTCACTAATCCTATTTTTCAAGGATTTTATTTCTTTATCCACTCTCTCTTTAAATGAGTGGGATGACTTCTCCAGACTCTTTTGCCAAGCCTCCCTCTCCTTTTCCCATTTTTCTTCTAGCTCTCTTGTGAGAGCCTTTTTAATTTCTTCTATGAGGTTCATCTGTGCTGAGGAACAGATGATCTCCTCCTTTGGGGATTCACCTGGAGACAGTCTGTTTTTAGTCTCCTCAGGATTTAGAGTCTGCTCTCTATCTGTATAGAAGCTGTCAAGGGTTAAAGTCCTCTTCAATTTTTTGCTCATTTTGTCAAATAATCAAAGACAAACTAGCAAAGAAAAAAAAGAAAAAAAATCCTAAATGGAGTCTGTTTTTTTGGGGGGAGGGACTGGTTGATATTACCGAGCTTCCTCTACAGACTGCAGGGGCAGCCGCGAAGCACTAGCTGGACTGTGCTGCGCCTGTGCTCTGAGACTCTGAGAGCATGCTGAGACCCTGTGGGGGAGGGGTGGCCAGGTCCTGAGAGACTCCAGCTGTTTGGGGTTGTATTCTTCACACACACACACCCCTCTCTTCCCCTCTCCCCTCTCCCCCCCCCCCCCCCGTGTTTTTAGCTTCTCTGCTGGGCTGCTGGCTTGCTGTCAGGACAAAGTATCCAATCCTGTAGCAAAGCTCTCCCTGCAGAGACTGCTACGATCACACCCCACCCCCTCTCCTGTCTGCTCGGCTCTGAGTTGCTTCCCGTACTCTCAGCTGCCTGCCCTCAACCTGCTCCCGATCTAAAACCATCCCCGCCCTCAAGCAAAAACAGACCTTTCTTGGTGAATTTCAAGGATGTCTTCTCTTGGTAACTATTTATGGTTTTTTTTTTTTTTTTCAGTCAAGCATTAATTCAGAGGCTTGTAATGAAATGGATTGTGAGAGAAAACTCGGAGCTTACACAGCTGTGTGCCTCCTCTCCACCATCTTGCCCGGAAGTCGAGTTGTCTCATATTTAAAAGAATACAAGCCATTCTCCTACTGATATCAACAGTTTCAGATGAAGAAATTATAGTCATTTTTAGTCATATGAAAAAATGCTCTAAATCATTGTTGATCAGAGATATACAAATTAAGACAACTCTGAGATATCTCTACACAACTCTCAAATTGGTTAAGGTGCCAGGAATAAACAGTGATTAGATGTTGGAAAATTGGGATAATAATACCTTGTTGGTCAAATTGTGAATTGATCCAAACATTTTGGAGAACAATATGGAGCTATGCCTAAAAAGCTATCAAAAACAAATTGATGCTAAATTAAGTGAGTAGAATCAAGAGAACGTTGTCCATAGCAACTACAAGATTATGTAATAATCAATTATGATGTTCATCACCATGTCTCTTTTCAACAATGAGGTGATTCAGGTCAATTTTAATATTCTTGTGATGGAGAGGACCATTTTTATCCAAAACAAGAACTATGGGAACTGAATGTGGATCACAATATAATATTTCCCATTTTTGTTGCTGTTTGGTTGATTTATTTTCTTTCTCATTTTTCCATTTTTGATTTGATTTTTCTTGTTCAGCATGATAAATGTGAAGATATGTATAGAAGAATTGCATATGTTCAACATATATTGGATTCCTTGCTGTCCAGGGGAGCGGGTGAGGGAAAAAGAAAAATAGGGAACACAATATTTTACCAGGGTGAATGCTGAAAATTATCTTTGCATGTATTTTGAAAATAAAAAGTTATTGTCAAAGAAAAATAAAGTCAGCACATTTAGGTTAAAAAAAAAAAAAAACTCCATTCTTTCCATGTCTGTTTTTTAATGCACCAATTCATCATTTTATACATCATGGTAATATTCTAACCTTATACAATCCAATTATTTTAAACAATGCAAATTAATATGGTTAATGTTTAATGTAGTTTCTGGATTTTTCTCTTTTGATTCAATCTATTTTTGTTTTAACTTTATCTTAGATCAATGATTCATATCACAACCTTTTTTCCCTAAAAATCTACCCCTGATCATCATTATTATGATGATGATTTTGTGCATTTCCTATTTCTTATCTGCTGACTCCTCTGATTTACTTCTACCTACTACCTTACTTTGTCATTACTCAATTGATGACCTTCCAAGAATCCCTCCCTTTTCCTTTCCTTATACATTTTCCCTTGGTTTTTATGCTATTTCTTTTTATCTCACATCCTTCTACACCCCTTTCTAATGTTATTCACTTGTCCTCTTATTTCTCTTTAAATTTAGATTTTTATAATCTCCTATATGTATATGCATTTTTCCATCTTTAATACATTCCTTTCAATGGATTCCCTAAGGAATATCTACTCAATATTCTGGATGTTTGCTTCTAAATGTTTAATATTACAAGAATATCAAAGAAATATTGTCTATTTGATGCTAGCTCAACATAGACCCACCTCCTTTTTTGGTCTTCTTTAGTTATATCTCTCAGGATACTTCTTTAACAGAAGTCTGAAGTGACACTATGCTACTTCTTATTTATAACAACTCACACCACTTATGCCATTTGTTTTGCTCATAAACTTGTCTCTTTAGTGGGTATGTTCCATCATTGGTAACTTCAAAAAATATATATATATACATATATATATTTATATATATAAACTTATACATATAGATATATACTCATGCATATAGATCAAAGATATGATTATATGTTAAATTATATATAACACATTAAAATAATATTGTTATTTGTATTCTTCATATACATTAATACATTTTTTATCAATATAACCAGAAAACTTGTATTGGAAGTATAAAGAGTGAAAAAAAAAATAAGTGAAATAAAATTTGTCATGAATTGTTGCATCTTCAAAAATAATCAGATTTTTAATATTCATTTGTACATGTTGATTTTCAGATGAAGCTACATGAATTGAATTGTTGTAAATGCTAACATTATTAGGGGCAAAAATGATAACCATATTCTTTTTAATCAAAATACTTTTGCTTAAGCAAAATTATCAACTCGTTTTATTTTGTCCTATAGGAGATCATTGGAAGAAACATTGAAATAATCGTAGACAAAAATAGCATTTTCAAAAACACAATGAAGAATTGAGTACATTTATTATGTCGAAATGTATGTTTCCATTTATTTCTATATTAATGCTTAATAATCATGAAATGCAAGTACCTCATATGAAAGAAGAGATAGGTTTTCACTTCATTTTCTGAGGTCACACTCCATTTTACCTTTTTCTTCTTTTCAAAGCATCTAACATGTCATTTATCAAGCTTAAATTAAAGAAGATATAGGTTCTCTTGGAATAATGTGCAATTTAATATCTAATGATGTGTGAACATGTACATTTAACTTACCTTTTTACATCATCTTTTAATCTATGAGGACCACAAATTTTATATTAAACAAATAGTAATGGCAGTTGACAAAATATTGGACTCATTTAAAGCAAGAATAGGAATATTTGCAGTAAATGGAATACACAAACCTTAAAGAAAAGGGGAAATGACACTAAGTGTAAATTGCAAAAAGAGCTAAAGTTTTGAACAAAGGCTGACCACACACACACAAAAAAAAGATCAGAAAGCTGAAATATCATTGAAAGCCAGAGAAAAGATACTAAGTTTATGAGGTTGGAAGTCTGAAGGCAGAGCAAAAAAATAACAGAAACACAGCATAGCTTGAAGGAAAAAGGTAATAGAGAAGGAATAAAGAAACAAGCAAAAACCATAACAAAACAAAAATGACAAAAATTCATAGAATAAGAATTGGGAAAGAACTCTTCTGGCATTTAAAGACCTTGACAAAGTGACTCCACTATAAGTTATTATATATTATATTCCCTCAACAATTTTGGAGTTCACTAAAGTTAAATCAAGAAGCATTTATCTGATAGTTTCATAATTATTAGGGATACAGAGAACCCAGCTTTTGGGATAAGAGCTTACTGTTTGACAAAAATTGCTGGGAAAATTGGAAACTAATATGGCAAAAACTAGGCATCAACCCACACTTAACACCATACACCAAGATAAGATCAAAATGGGTCCATGACCTAGGCATAAAGAATGTGATTATAAACAAATTAGAGGAACACAGGATAGTTTACCTCTCAGACCTGTGGAAGAGGAAGGAATTTATGACCAAAGAAGAAGTAGAGATCATTATTGATCACAAAATAGAAAATTTTGATTACATCAAATTTAAAAGTTTTTGTACAAACAAAACTAATGCAGACAAGATTAGAAGGTAAGCAATAAACTGGGAAAACATTTTTACAATCAAAGGTTCTGATAAAGGCCTATTTTTTTCCTAAAATATATAAAGATTGACTTTAATTTATAAGAAATCAAACCATTCTCCAATTGATAAATGGTCAAAGCATACGAACAGACAATTCTCAGATGAAGAAATTGAAACTATTTTTCATCATATGAAAACATGCTCCAAGTCATTATTAATCAGAGAAATGCAAATTAAGACAACTCTGAGATACCACTACACACCTGTCAGATTGGCTAGAATGACAGGGAAAGATAATGCAGAATGTTGGAGGGGATATGGCAAAACTGGAACACTGATACATTGTTTGTGGAATTGTGAATACATCCAGACATTCTGAAGAGCAATTTGCAACTATGATCAAAAAGTTATCAGACTGTGTATGCCCCTTAATCCAGCAGTATTATTACTAGGCTTATATCCCAAAGAGATACTAAAGAAGGGAAAGGGACCTGTATGTGCAAGAATATTTGTGGCAGCCCTCTCGGTAGTGGCCAGAAACTGGAAACTCAGTGGAATCAATTGGAGAATGGCTGAATAAATTGTGGTATATGAATATTATGGAATATTATTGTTCTGTAAGAAATGACCAGCAGGATGATTTCATAAAGGCCTGGAGAGACTTACATGAATTGATGCTGAATGAAATGAGCAGGACCAGGAGATCATTATATACTTCAGTAACAATACTATATGATGATCAATTCTGATGGATGAGATGAACCAGATCAGTTCCAATAGAGCAGTAATGAACTGAACCAGCTACATCCAGCAAAAGAACTCTGGGAAATGAATATGAACCATTTCATAGAATTCCCAATCACTCTACTTTTGTCTGCCTGCATTTTTGATTTCCTTCATAGATTAATTGTACACTATTTCAGAGTCTGATTTTTTTTGAACAACAAAATAACGATGGACATGTTGTATATATTGTATTTAACTTACACTTTAACATATTTAACATGTATTTGTCAACCTGCCATCCAGGGAAGAGGGTGGGGGGAAGGAGTGGAAAAATTGTACCAAAAGGTTTTGCAGTTGTTAATGCTGAAGAATTACCGATGCATATGTCTTGTAAATGAAAGGCAAAAATAAAAAAGAGAAGAAGAAAACAAACCAAAAAAAAGTGCTAATTTGGTTTTCTCATTACCTATACTAATTCCTTTAATCTCTTTTTCTTCTCTTATTATGAAAGCTTATATTTCTAATACAATATTGAATAGTAATGGGTGATAGTAGGCAATCTTTTTTTACCTTGATCTTATTGGGGATGTTTCTAGTTTGTCCCCATTATATATGATACTTGCTGACGGTTTAAAAAAATACTACTGATCATTTTTAGGAAAAATTCATTTATTCCTATATTCTCTTGTGTTTTTAATACAAATGGGTGTTGGAGTTTATCAAATGCTTTTTTGCATCTCTTGAGATAATCACATGATTTTTGTTAGATTTATTATGTATATAGAGCATTATGTTAATAGTTTTCCTAATATTGTACCTGCCTGCATTTTGGATGTAAATTTTACTTCCTCATGGTATATCATCCTGGGATAACTTTCTGTAATCTCTTTGCTAATATTTTATTTAAGATTTTTGCATCAATATTCATTAGGGAAATTGTTCTATAATTTTCTTTCTCTGTTTTTACCCTATCTGGTTTAGATATCCACACCATATCTGTGTCTTAAAGAGAACTTCATAGGAGTACTGCTTTCCTTATTTTTTTCAGATAGTTTATATAGTATTGGAATTAATTGTTGTTTTAATGTTTGGTATATTTCCCATGTAAATCTAAATGGTCCTGGAATTTTTTTTTTTTTTCCTTAGGGAGATGATTGACATCTTGTTCTATTTCTTTGTTTTTTTCTAAAATGGGGCTAGTTAAATAATTTATTTCCTCTTCTCTTATGCCAGTCAATGTATATTTTTTGTAGATATTCCTCCATTTCATTTAGATTATCAAATTTATTGCCGTATAAACAGGAGGCAAAGCAACTCCAAATTATTGCTCTTATTTCCTCTTCATTGGTGGCTATTTCTCCCTTTTCCTTTTTGAGACTAACAATTTGAATTTCTTTCCTTTTTCTAATCAAATTAGTTAAATCAAATTAGTTTCTAATCAAATTTGTTGTTTATTATAAAGCTAACTCTTAATTTTATTTATTAATTGAATAGTTTTCTTATTTTCAATTTTATTAATCTCCTTTTATTTTCCAAATTTCAAATCTGATATTTAATTGAGGCTTTGTAATTTGTTCTTTTTCAAGTTTTTTTAGTTGTAAGCCCAATTTACTGATCATCTCTTTCTCTATTTTGTGCAAGTAAGCAACTAGAGATATAAAATGTCCCCTGATAGCTGCTTTGGCTGCATTCTAGAAATTCTGGTATATTGTCTCATTATTGTAATTTTTTTGGATGAAGTTATTGATTGTGTCTAGCATTTGTTTTTCTTTTTCCTTCCTTCATTCTTTAGTATTAGATTATTTAGTTTTCTTTTTTTTTTAAATAAGTTTTTATTGACAGGACCCATGCCAGGGAATTTTTTACATTATCCCTTGCACTCTCTTCTGTTCTGATTTTTCTCTTCCCTCCCTCCACCCACTTCCCCAGATAGCAAGCAGTCCTATACATGTTAAATAGGTTACAGTGTATCTTAGATACAATATATGTGTGCAGAACCAAACAGTTTTCTTGTTGCACAGGGAGAATTGGATTCAGAAGGTATAAATAACCTGGGAAGAAAAACAAAAATGCAAGCAGTTTATATATTCATTTCCCAGTGTCCTTTCTTTGGGTGTACCTGCTTCTGTCCATCTTTGACCAATTGAAACTGAGTTAGATCTCTTTGTCAAAGAAATCCACTTCCATCAGAATACATCATCATACAGTATCATTGTTGAGGTATATAATGATCTCCTGGTTCTTCTCATTTCATTTAGCATCATTTCATGTAAGTCTCACCAGTCCTCTCTGTATTCATCCTGCTGGTCATTTCTTATAGAACAATAATATTCCATAACATTCATATGCCACAATTTACTCAACCATTCTTAAATTGATGAGCATCCATTCATTTTCCAGTTTCTAGCCACTACAAACAGGGCTGCCACAAATATTTTGGCACATACAGGTCCCTTTCCCTTCTTTAGTATCTCTTTGGGGTATAAGCCCAGTAGAAACACTGCTGGATCAAAGGGTATGCACAGTTTGATAACTTTTTGAGCATAGTTCCAAATTGCTCTCCAGAATGGCTGGATGAGTTCATGAGTTCATAATTCCACCAACAATGTATCAGTGTCTCTGTTTTCCCACATCCCCTCCAACATTCCACATTATCTTTCCCTGTCATTCTAGCCAATCCAACAGGTGTGTAGTGGTATCTCAGAGTTGACTTAATTTGCATTTCTCTAATTAATAATGATTTGGAGCACATTTTCATATGGCTATAAATCGTTTTAAGATTATTTAGTTTTCAATTAACTTTTGGTCTATTTTCCTCTGACTTTTTATTGGATGTGATTTTCATTGCATAATAATCTGAAAAAATATATTTACTATTTCTACTATTCTACATTTGTTTTTGAGAGTTTTATTACAAAAGTAATACATAGTCGATTTTTGTATAGGTTCCAGGAACTGCTGAAAAAAAGTATGCTCCTTTCTGTCTCCAATCAATTTTCTCCAAAGATCTATCATATCTAACTTTCTAAAATGTTGTTTACCTCCTTAATATCTTATTTATTTTGTGGTTTGATTTATCTATCTCTGAGAGAGAAAGGTTGAGATCCCCCACTACTATAATTTTACTATCTGTTTCTTCTTTCAGATCTTTTAGCTTCTCCCTTAGTAATTTAGATGCTGTGTCACAGTGCATATATTTTTACTATTGATATTACTACATTATCTATGCTATTCTTTAGCAAAATATAATTTCCTTTTTTATCTCTCTTAATTAGATCTCTTTTTGTTTTTACTTGATCTGAGATCAGGATGGCCACTCCTGCTTTTTTACTTCACCTGAAACATCATACATTGTAGGCCAAGTTTTTACGTGTACTCTGTATGTATCACTCTGCTTTAAATGTGTTTCTTGTAAATAATATATTGTGGGATTTTAGCATTTAATCTAGTCTGCTATCAGCTTTTGTTGTATGGGAGAGTTTATCCCCTTTCACATTCACAGTTAAAATGACTAATTCTTTATTTCCTGCCATCTTATTTACCACAAGTTATGCTTTTCCCTTTCCCATCCCACTTTCCTTTTCCCCAGTATTTTGCTTCTAACTATCACCTCCCTTAAACTTCTTTTGCCTTTCAGAGCACCCCCCCCTCACCTTTTCCCTAATACTACTTCTGTTTTCCCTTTATTGGCATCTCCTTTCCTTTCCTCTGTCCTCTTTCACTTCCTTATAATGTGAAACAAGTTTCTTTATGAAACAAAATATGTCTGATATTCTCTCTTTGAGCCAAGTCTGATAAAAGTAAGATTCACACTATATTAACCCCTTCTCCCTTTCCCCCTCAGTTATAATAGATCTTATTTGTCTTTTCATGAAATGGATGTTCCCTCATTTTACCTCCATTTTCCTTCTTTTCCAGTATAATTCTCTTTCTATCTCTTGTTAAATTTTCATAGTATCATAATAAATTCAAATTATACCCCCACTCTCTAAGTAAACCCATAAAATAAATAGTTCTCAAGAGTTCCTTCCTTTTTTACCTTTTTATGCTTCTTTTGTGGGCTGTGTTTTGAGATCAAAATTTTTGTTCAGCGCAGGTGTTTTCATCAGAAATAAATGAAATTCACCTGTATAATTGAATGTCCATCTTCTTCCCTGAAAAACGAGGCTCATTTTAGTAAAATAGCTTATTCTTGGCTAAATTCCAAGTTCCTTTGATTTTGAGAATATCTGATTCCAGGCTCTTCAGTCCTTTAAAGTGGATTCTTCAAGGTCCTGGGTATTCATGATTGTGGTTCCTCAGTATTTGAATTGTTTCTTTTTTGTTGCTTGCTATATTTTTCCCTTTGTTATTTCTGAAATTTAGCCACACTATTCCTTAGGGTTTTGAATTTGGGGTCTCTTTCAGCAGTGATTGGTGAAGTCCTTCGATGGCTATTTTACCTTCTGATTCAAGCATAACAGCACAGTTTTCTTTTATGATTTCCTGAAGGATAATGTCTAGGCTCCTTTTTGCATCATGGCTTTCAGGAAGTCCAATAATTATTAGATTGTTACTCCTAAACTTATTTTCCAGGTCAGTTATTTTCCCTAGAAGTTATTTCATATTTTCTTCTACTTTTTTTTTTTTCATTTTTTGGTTCTGTTTGACTAATTCTTGAGTTCTTGTTGAATCTTTCATTTCCATTTATGCAATTCTAATTTTTATTGTATTATTTTCTTTAGTTACCTTTTTAGCTCCTTTTGTATTTAGCCAATTAAATTGTTGCTTTCATTGCATTTTTTTTTCCATTTCACTAATTCTGTTTTTCACTGAATTTTTATCTTTTTCATATCTGTTTTTAAGGAGTTATATATGCTTTTTCCATTTTATCAAATCTATTATGTAGAGAGATATATGATATATTCCTCTTTTTCTTCTAACTCTCTTTTAAGATCCTTTTTGAGTTCTTCCATTAAGGCCTTTTAAAGGGGAAGCAGTTCATATTTCCCTTGGGGCTTCATCTGAAGTTGACTTGCCTTTGAGAATTTCAGGGTTTGAGGTCTGTTCTCTCCATAAAAGTTGTCTATGGTCAGAGTTCATTTTACTTTTTTATTCACTTTTAGGGGCAGAGGCCTGCTCTTAAGGCAAACAAGTGACAGCTGCTTTAATATGCCCTGGGGCCAGTATTTTTTGACTGACTTCTTGTGCTGGGCAATGCTGCCAGGTGTGGGGTTCCTCCTAGGGCTCAGTGGCTCACATTTTGCCATTTATATTAACTTTGGGGCATCTTGTGGTAAATCTAATAAGGCACCTACCTGCAACCAGGGCAGAGTATCCTTTTTTTTTTTTTAATTTAATTTTATTTAATAATAACTTTGTATTGACAGAATCCACGCCAGGATAATTTTTACACATCATTATCCCTTGCAATCACTTATGTTTCATTTTTTCCCCTCCCTCCCTCCCC
Source organism: Antechinus flavipes (assembly GCF_016432865.1). Taxonomy (NCBI): domain Eukaryota; kingdom Metazoa; phylum Chordata; class Mammalia; order Dasyuromorphia; family Dasyuridae; genus Antechinus; species Antechinus flavipes. The sequence continues at coordinate 128,227,713 of NC_067400.1, read as the reverse complement.
CCCCAAGATGGAAAGCAGTCCTATATATGTTAAATATGTTGCAGCATATCCTAGATAAAATACATATTTGGAGAACCGAACAGTTCTCCTGCTGCACAGGGAGAATTTGATTCAGAAGGTAAAAATAACTCGGGAAGAAAATCAAAAATCAAATAGTTCACATTCATTTCCCAGTATTCCTTCTTTGGGTGTAGCTGTTTCTGTCCATCATTTATCCAATGAAACTCAGTTAAGTCTCTTTATCAGAGAAATCCACTTCCATCAGAATACATCCTCATACAATATCGTTGTCGAAGTGTATAATGATCTCCTGGTTCTGCTCATCTCACTTAGCATCAGTCCATGTAGGTCTCTCCAAGACTCTTTGTATTCATCCTGCTGGTCATTCCTTACAGAGCAATAATATTCCATAACATTCATATACCACAATTTACCCAGCCATTCTCCAATTGATGGGCATCCATTCATTTTCCAGTTTCTAGCCACTAAAAACAGGGCTGCTACAAACATTTTGGCACATACAGGTCCCTTTCCCTTTTTTAGTATCTCTTTGGGGTATAAGCCCAATAGAAACACTGCTGGATCAAAGGGTATGCACAGTTTGATAACTTTTTGGGCATAATTCCAGATTGCTCTCCAGAATGGCTGGATTCGTTCACAACTCCACCAACAATGCATCAGTGTCCCCGTTTTCCCGCATCCCCTCCAACATTCATCATTATTTTTTCCTGTCATCTTAGCCAATCTGACAGGTGTGTAGTGATATCTCAGAGTTGTCTTAATTTGCATTTCTCTGATCAATAGTGATTTGGAACACTCTTTCATGTGAGTGGTAATAGTTTCAATTTCTTCATCTGAAAATTGTCTGTTCATATCCTTTGACCATTTATCAATTGGAGAATGGCTTGATTTTTTTATAAATTTGAGTCAGTTCTCTATATATTTTGGAAATGAGGCCTTTATCAGAACCTTTAATTGTAAAGATGTTTTCACAGTTTGTTGCTTCCCTACTAATCTTGTTTGCATTCGTTCTGTTTGTACAAAGGCTCTTTAATTTGATATAATCAAAATTTTCTATTTTGTGATCAGTAATGGTCTCTAGTTCGTCTTTGGTCACAAATTTCTTTCTCCTCCACAAGTCTGAGAGATAAACTATCCTATGTTCCTCTAATTTATTTATAATCTCGTTCTTTATGCCTAGGTCATGGACCCATTTTGATCTTATCTTGGTATGTGGTGTTAAGTGTGGGTCCTTGCCTAATTTCTGCCATACTAATTTCCAGTTATCCCAGCAGTTTTTATCAAATAATGAAATGTTATCCCAAAATTTAGAATCTTTGGGTTTGTCAAACACTAGATTGCTATAGTTGACTATTCTGTCTTGTGAACCTAACCTTTTCCACTGATCAACTAATCTATTTCTAAGCCAATACCAAATGGTTTTGGTGACTGCTGCTTTATAATATAATTTTAGATCAGGTACAGCTAGGCCACCTTCATTTGATTTTTTTTTCATTAATTCCCTTGAGATTCTCGACTTTTTATTGTTCCATATGAATTTTGTTGTTATTTTTTCTAAATCATTAAAATATTTTCTTGGAAGTCTGATTGGTATAGCACTAAATAAATAGATTAGTTTAGGGAATATTGTCATCTTTATTATATTTGCTCGGCCTATCCAAGAGCACTTAATATTTTTCCAATTATTTAAGTCTGACTTTATTTGTGTGAAAACTTTTTTGTAATTTTGCTCATATAATTCCTGACTTTCCTTTGGTAGGTAGATTCCCAAATATTTTATGCTATCAACAGTTATTTTGAATGGAATTTCTCTTTGTATCTCTTGCTCTTGGATTTTGTTGGTGGTGTGTAAGAATGCTGAGGATTTATGGGGATTTATTTTGTATCCTGCTACTTTGCTAAAATTATAAATTATTTCTAATAGCTTTTTAGTAGAATCTCTGGGGTTTTCTAGGTATACCATCATATCATCTGCAAAGAGTGATAGTTTGGTTTCCTCATTGCCTACTCTAATTCCTTTAATCTCTTTCTCGACTCTTATTGCAGAGGCTAGTGTTTCTAATACAATATTGAATAATAATGGTGATAGTGGGCAACCTTGCTTCACTCCAGATCTTACTGGGAAAGGTTCCAGTTTTTCCCCATTGCATATGATACTTACTGAAGATTTAAAATATATGCTCCTAACTATTTTAAGGAAAAGTCCTTTTATTCCTATGCTCTCAAGTGTTTTTATTAGGAATGGCTGTTGGATTTTATCAAATGCTTTTTCTGCATCTATTGAGATGATCATATGGTTTTTGTTTGGTTGGTTGTTGATATAGTCAATTATGTTAATAGTTTTCCTAATATTGAACCAGCCCTGCATTCCTGGTATAAATCCTACTTGTTCATAGTGTATTATCCTGGGGACGATTTTCTGTAATCTTTTTGCTAATATTTTATTTAAGATTTTAGCATCAATGTTCATTAGGGAGATTGGTCTATAATTTTCTTTCTCTGTTTTCAGCCTACATGGTTTAGGTATCAGTACCATATCTGTGTCATAAAAGGAGTTTGGTAGGACTCCTTCAATCCCTACTTCTTCAAATAGTTTATTTAGCATTGGATTTAATTGATCTTTAAATGTTTGATAGAATTCAGATGTAAATCCATCTGGTCCTGGGGTTTTTTTCTTAGGGAGTTGATTGATAGTTTGTTCTATTTCTTTTTCTGAGATAGGAGTGTTTAGGATATTTACTTCTTCCTCTGTTAGTTTAGGCAAGTTATATTTTTGGAGGTATTCTTCTATTTCATTTAAGTTGTCAAATTTATTGGCGTAAAGTTGGGCAAAGTAACTCCTAATTTTTGCTTTAATTTCCTCTTCATTAGTGGTGAGTTCTCCCTTTTCATTTTTAAGACTAACAATTTGATTTTCCTCTTTCCTTTTTTTAATCAGATTTAGTAAGGGTTTGTCTATTTTGTTGGTTTTTTCATAGAACCAACTCTTAGTTTTATTAATCAATTCAATAGTTTTTTTACTTTCAATTTTATTGATCTCTCCTTTTATTTTTTGAATTTCAAGTTTAGTGTTTGATTGGGGGTTTTTAATTTGTTCCTTTTCTAGCATTTTTAGTTGCAAGCCCAATTCATTGACCTTCTCTTTCTCTATTTTATACAAATAGGCCTCTAGAGATATGAGATTTCCCCTTATTACCGCTTTGGCTGCATCCCATACATTTTGGTATGATGTCTCATTATTATCATTTTCTTGGATGAAGTTATTAATTATGTCTATAATTTGCTGTTTCACCCAATCATTCTTTCGTATGAGATTATTTAGTTTCCAATTATTTTTTGGTCTACTTTCCTGTGGCTTTTTATTGAATGTAATTTTTAATGCATCATGGTCTGAAAAGGATGCATTCACTCTTTGTGCCTTACTGCATTTGAGTTTGAGGTTTTTATGTCCTAATATATGGTCAATTTTTGTATAAGTTCCATGAACTGCTGAAAAGATGGTGTACTCCTTTCTGTCCCCATTACATTTTCTCCAGAGATCTATCATATCTAATTTTTCTAGTATTGTATTTATCTCTTTGACTTCTTTCTTATTTATTTTGTAGTTTGATTTATCTAATTCTGAGAGTGCAAGGTTGAGACCTCCCACTATTATAGTTTTACTGTCTATTTCTTCTTGCAGCTCTCTTAATTTCTCTTTTAAGAATTTAGATGCTACACTACTTGGTGCATATATGTTCAATATAGATACTTCTTCATTATTCATTCTACCATTTAGCAAGATATAGTGCCCTTCCTTATCTCTTTTGATTAGATCAATTTTTGCTTTAGCTTGATCTGAGATCAGGATGGCTACCCCTGCTTTTTTGGCTTCACCTGAAGCATAGTAGGTTTTGCTCCAACCTTTTACCTTTAACCTGCATGTATCACCCCGCTTCAGGTGTGTTTCCTGTAAACAACATATTGTAGGATTCTGGCTTTTAATCCATTCTGCTAACCGCTTCCTCTTTATAGAGGTGTTTACCCCGTTCACATTTATGGTTCAAATGACCAATTCTGTATTACTTGCCATCTTGTTAACCCCGGTTTATGCTTTTCTCCCTTCTTACTCCCTTACCCCCCTTCCCAGTATTAAGCTTGTGAGCACCACTTGCTTCTCACAGCCCTCCATTTTTTAGTATCCCTCCCCCACCCTTAGAGTTTCCCCCCCTAACTTACCCCTTTCCCTCCCAGTTACCGTATTCCCTTCCACTTAGCTTATTCCTTCCCTTTTCACTTTTCCCTTCTCACTTTTCAATGAGGTGGGAGAAGTTTCACCATAGATTGAATATGTCTAAAATTCTTCTCTTAATGCCAATTCTGAAAGCAGTAAAATACTCACGATATTCATCCCTCTCCATTCTTTCTCTCAGATATAGTAGGTTTTCTTTGCCTCTTCATGAAATGTAGTACCCCCACTTTCCCTTTTTTCTGGTACAATGTCCTTTCCACATCTAGTTTCTAGAACAAGGTATACATGTATTCTTTATACATCTTTATAGCCGAAATATAGTTCCCAAGATTAATCTTTACCTTTTTAGATTTCTCTTGATTTCTGTGCTTGTAGATCAAATTTTTTGTTAAGTTCTGGCTTTTTCATCAGAAATAGATGAAATTCGCTTACTTTGTTGAATGTCCATTTTCTTCCCTGGAAAAAGATGCTCAATCTCGCTGGGTAAGTTATTTTTGGTTGCATACCAAGTTCCTTAGCCTTTCCGAATATCGTATTCCAGGCCCTTCGATCCTTTAATGTGGATGCTGCCAGATCGTGGGCGATCCTTATTGTGGCTCCTTGATACTTGAATTGGGTTTTTCTAGCCACTTGCAGTATTTTTTCCTTCGCCTGAGGGTTCTGGCATTTGGTCACTATATTCCTTGGTGTTTTGATTTTAGGATCCCTTTCAGTAGGGGATCGATGAATTCTTTCAATGTCTATTTTACCTTCTGTTTCTATGACTTCTGGGCAGTTCTCTTTGATAATTTCCTGGAAAATAGTGTCCAGGCTCTTTTTTTCATCATACTTTTCTGGAAGTCCGATGATTCTCAGGTTGTCTCTCCTGGATCTGTTTTCCAGGTCTGTTGTCTTCCCCAGAAGGTATTTCACATTCTTTTCCATTGTTTGATTTTTTTGGATTTGCTTGACTGATTCTTCTTGTTTCCTCGAGTCATTCAATTCCAATTGTTCGACCCTGATTTTCAGTGAGATATTTTCTTCACTCACTTTTTAAAGATCTTTTTCTAATTGTCCAATTGAGTTCTTTTGTTCTGTGGAATTTTTTTCCATTTCACCAATTTTGTTTTCCAGTTCACCAATCCTATTTTTCAAGGATTTGGTTTCTTTATCCACTCTCTCTTTAACTGACTTCTCCAGGCTCTTTTGCCAAGCCTCCCTCTCCTTTTGCAGAGCCTCACTCTGCTTTTGCCAAGTCTCCCTCTCCTTTTGCAAAGCCTCCTTCTCCTTTTGCCAAGCCTCCTTCCCCTTTTGCAAAGCCTCCCTCTCCTTTCCCCATTTTTCTTCTAGCTCCCTTGTGAGAGCCTTTTTAATTTCCTCCATGAGATTCATCTGTGCTGAGGAACATATGATCTCCTCCTTTGGGGATTCACCTGGGGACTGTTTGTTTTTAGTCTCCTCAGGATTTGGAGTCTGCTCTTTATCTGTATAGAAGCTGTCAAGGGTTAAATTCTTTTTCAGTTTCTTGCTCATTCTGTCTAGTAAACAAAGACAAACTATCAAAGAAACAGAAGAAAAAAAACCCTTGAATGGAGGCTGCTTTCTTTGGGGGAGGGGCAGGGTAGTCGTGAGGCACGGGTCCTACTGTGCTATGGTGCCTGCGCTCTGAGATCCCAGGGCGCTGAGACACTGTGGGGGAGGGGTGGTCAGGTCCCGAGAGACTCCAGCTGTTTGGGGTTGTATTCTTCACCCTCGGTGTTTTTAGCTTCTCTGCTGGGCTGCTGACTTGCTGCTGGAGCAAAGTATCTAATCCTGTAGCGAAGCTCTCCCCGCAGAGATGGCTGCGATCACGCCCCACCCCCTCTCCGCTCTACTCGGCTCTGAGCTGCTATCTATACTCTCGCTGCAGCTGCTGCTCACAGACTGCTTCAGATTTAAATACCGTCCCCGCCCTCGCGCAAAAACAGACCTTTCTTGATGAGTCTCAAGGATGGTTTCTCTTGGTAAGTAATTGTATGTTTTTTTTTTTTTTCAGTCGAGCATTAATTCAGAGGCATGAAATGAAATGGATAGTGAGAGAAAAATACGGAGGTTACACAGCAGTGTATTTCTTCTCCGCCATCTTGGCTGGAAGTCCCCCCAGGGCAGAATATCCTAAGAGACTCACAGAAGGTTCCCCCATCTACAAATGCAGCAATGCTCTGGGGCCCCACCCCAATTCCCTGCCTATGCGCTTCCCATGTTGTGGTCTGGGCTCAGCAGACTGTTATCTTGAACAATTAAAACAGATCTGAAGTGTTTCTAAGATATCTTCTTCTAGAAATGTGTTGTACTTCAAATATTTGTGGGTTCTGCCACTTCAAAACCAGTTTAGAGGTTTAATTTACTGTTGGTTTGATATAAAGATCATAAGAGATCACAGAAAGTCACATCTGCTCTCTGCCTTCTTGGCTCTGGCCCCAAATGGTCTTAATTTTTGCAATAAAGCGTAGACCAGATTTTTCAACTGGGAGTGTAAAGAAAGATAATTATTTAACTGTGAGAAGAGATAAAAAATTGAATAGTTTAATTGATAAGTGGGATACTAAATCTATTAGGAAGGTGTAAAATTATTGTCTTATTGTAGTGAATGCCCAGTTAAAATTATCAAACAAATTTAATTTTTTTTTGTAATTTTGTAATTACAATAATTTGTAATTTTATTCAGCTCTGTCTAGCTGCATGTGTAGAAGAATGACGGTAGCATGTGGTGGGAGTAATTCAAAATTGCAGTTTGGCAAGCCAGATTTTGGAGAACTTGACATGTAAGACAAAAAAAAAGTATTTATTCTTAGGGGTATAAAGTATGTTCAAGGAAAACTAGCAATTCTGATAAGAATGATATTGAGCCCTTTTCAGGACTATTTTGACCTTTACTCCCTACTTTCTACCAAATGTTCATTTATAGATCCAAGAAACTGTGGTATATATAATAGTCACACCCCAGTAAAACATTTTGATAGGTGAGCTAAATCAGGTTGAGAATAATGGAGGAGTCTCAAACCCTTTGGTGAGTTAGGCGGTACTGTCTACCACAAGCATATGTTCAAAAGAACACAATCCTGCAAATAAGGCTTATTTGCTTCTATAATAAATGCTAAAACCTTTGACCATAAACCTCAGGTTGTAGTCAATCTTTATCCAGTCAAATTTCCTGCTGAAGAAGATGTTTTGAATGCCATTAGACTCGTCTAATATGGAAAAATACCAATTGCCAATTCTATTCCAGCTGAAATTTACAAGAAGAGGTGAAATGCCCATTGCTCATATAAAAGCTGACTGAAATTTTCCAGGTTATGTGACAAGAGGAGTTTATCCCCCTAGTTAAAGGATGCTTCCATTGTCCATCTTTATAAAGATAAAGGAAAGTGTTTGTGATGTGACAATCAGCTGGGAGTTCTCAAAAGAATCTTGCTACAGTCCTCTTTAATAAGCTAATCTTTCATGTGGGAAATGATCATCTACATGAGAGCCAATATGAGTTCAGAAAGGTTTGAGAAATAGTTGATATGGTATTTTTCGACAACTCCCAAAGAAATACTAGAAACAGGATAGAAGTCTATATATAGTGTTCATTAATCTGATGAAAGTATTTAATATTGTCAGTCATTTCAGGTTGTGGACAATTATGTGAAAATTTGATTGCCCAAAGAAGTTTATCACTATGGTATTGCAATTTCATGATGGCATGCTTGCATGGATTCTGGATAACGAGTAGTGTTCTTATGCTTTCACAGTCACCAGTGGAGTGAAACAAGACTATTTGCTTGCTCACAGATTTTTAATTTAAAGCTTTCAGTAATATTGTTAGATATATTCAGTGAGGACAAAATAGTTTCTAGATCAGCTATCTTGTTGAGAGTAAATTCTTCAAATTGAAAAGACTACAAGGAAACACTAAAGTAGAAGGAGAAGGCGATCTGGTACAGAATTATTTTGTTTTCAGATGATTGGACACAACATAGAGATCTTGAAGCTGAAATATAACAAAGTAAGGATTTATTATATGCTGCTTTTGCTACTTTTCACTTAACAACACATAGAAAATGCAGATACTCCTCTAGCCAGCACCACACCATCCATATGTGGAACCACCAGTTACAATAAATGGAGAAATATTTAATACTCATATAAGTTTACTTAGCTCAACAATATCCTTTCCAGGAATGTTCACCTAGAAGAGCAGGATAATGTATGTGTTTAGAAAGCTAGCCAAGTGTTTGGAAGGCTCTGAAGGAAAATGTGAGAGAGAAAAGAAATTAGTTTACCAAACTGAAGGTCATTATGCTTAATGTTTGCCCATAAAATTTGGATAGTATACTAGTGTCATCCCAGGAAACAGAATTGCTTCTATTTGACTTGCCTTAGAAAGATCCTAAAAGTCATCTGGCAAGAGAATATGGGAAACTAAAGTCTTTTCTTGAGCTAAGCATGTAAGCACAACTCTGATGATTAGGACACATTATTCAGATGCCAAATATATTTGCCTAAAAGACTATTTTATACCAACTCATGCAAGACAGGTATTCATATGATGATCAGGAGAAATGATATAAGGACACTCTGAAGGTCTCCCTGAAGAACTATGCAATCAGTTGCTTGACATAGGAGACACTGGAAAATAACTGCCTAGCATAGTGTGCTTACATCAAAGAAGCTGCTATGCTCCATGAGCAAATTATTGCAGTAACTAAAAAAAAAAAAAAAAAAAAAAAAAAGATGTGTGAAGAAAAAATTAGAGATCTTTACTCCTAATTTTCATATGGATTATTTGTGCTTAATCTGTAGTAAAGCCTTCCAAGTCTACATTGGTCTGATCAGCCACAATCAGAAACATTGTATTTTAACTCCAACATTGTGATATCATTTTGGTACCCTTCCAAAATTAAGAACAACTATCATTTAAGCTTAGAGAGAACATAAAGGCACAAGTCTCCAATCATAATTATTCCTCTGAATTTTAGTTCCATATCCCCAGTTGTATTGTGAACATCTCTCCCACATCTTCTACTATTAACTCATGTCTGACATATAAAACCAAAATGCATTATTTTTCTCACTCTGTTTAATTTCCTAATTTCTGTTATTGCTATTGCCACCTTCCTTATTACCCAGAATCCAAATATCAAATTATAGTTGATTATGATCTTCATTCTACATTAAAAATAAATTACTATCACTTCCTGCAGTTTCTGTGGCATTGTAACTATCATATTTCATGTCCTTATCACATCTCACTTAAATCTTAATAATGGTCTCCTAACTAATTTACATAGTACTAACTCTTGCTTTTTCCCTTCATATATATATATATATATTCAACATTGACCCTTGAAAAATTTTTTGTTCTAAATTTCCTCCTCCTTCCCCTAGTTGGCAGGTAATCCAATACAGGTTAAATGTTAAAATATATGTTTAAATCCAATATACATATAAATATTTATACAGCTACATAAGAAAAAATTGGATCAAGAAAGAAAGAAAAAAAAATGAACCTGAAAAAGGAAACAAAATGCAAGCAAAAAACAACAGGAAAAGTGAAAATGCTATGTTGTGGTCCATACTCAGTTCCCACACTCCTCTTTCTGGATATAAATAGCTTTCTTCATCACTGAAAAAAATGGAACTGGTTTGAATTCTCTCACTGTTGAAGAGAGCCACATCCATCAGAATTGATCATCATATACTCTTGTTGTTGCTGTATATAAAGATCTCCTGGTTCTGTTCATTTCACTTAGCATCAGTTTATGTAAGTTTCTCCAGGCCTCTCTGAAATCATCCTGTTGGCTGTTTCTTACAAAACAATAATATTCCATAACATTCATATACCATAATTTGTTCAGCCATTCTCCAATTGATGGGCATCCATTCAGTTTCCAGTTTCTTGCCACTACAAAAAGGGCTGCCACAAACATTTTTGCACATGTGGGTCCCTTTGCCTCATTTAAGTTCTCTTGGGATATAAGGTCAGTAGAAACACTGCTGGGTCATAAGGTATGCACAGTTTGATAATTTTTTGAACATAGTTCCAAATTGCTTTCCAAAATGGTTGGATCCTATCACAAGTCCACCAACAATGTATCAGTATCCCAGTTTTCCCACATCCCCTCCACCAGGTTACACCGGCTTCTATTAGTTCATCTGAAGCATAATAGATTCTACTCTAGCCTACTATCTTTACTCTGTTTGTATCATTCTGCTTTAAAAGTGTTTCTTGTAAACAACAATGTGTGTGTGTATGTTTGTGTGTGTGTGTGTGTGTGTGTGTGTGTGTGTATACTCATCATATATCCCTCATCAAATTTAACATTTGAAAAGCTCTTTTTTTTTCTTAGAAGCAGTAAAGTGTGTGTGTGTATGGTATTGAAAGCAATTCCCTTTGTTCCTATAGATGTTACAAGTGGTTAATAGAAAAGAAAAAATGAGTGACCAGGGAAGTTCATTAGCAATTTAGTAGATTTTAAAACCTTTTCATCAATTCATCCCTCACTCAGCTTTCCTAATTCCCTGTCAGTGTCTTCATTCAGTTAACCAAAAATGCTTATCCTTTTTTATTCATTTTTTATTATACTGAATAGTGTACCTTTGTAGTGGCTTACAGGTGTTTTTGTTGTTATTGTTCCATTTAAGTCAAAATTCCCACAAATACTTTTTCCTCTCATATCTAAATTTTAATCTTGTTCATTTACATATCTCCCATTATTCTTTTGCATTTTGATGTTCTACTCAACTATTTTTTCCCTATTTTTAATATAACTTTATTCTGTTTTCACACACATCTTGAAAAGCTATTTCAATTACTTTATACACACCACTTTTAATCTGAAAAGGAAAGAAGTGAAACTTAGTTTAGAGAAAAGAACATGCAAATAGAAGCGAGATCAATAATTAAATCAGGCCTTAAGCAATGGAATTAGACATTGAGCTGTGCAAATTTAATAACAATATAAACATTTGAAATGTTAAAAAAAGTAAACTATATTTGTATTAGTCAAAGATGTCTCCTTTTATGTTAATAAGTTTTAAGATATTAGTGTTACACCTACTGATAAATACAACTCAGTTGAACAGGTGTGGGGCTAGTTGCTGGTAATTTGTAAATCATAAAGTCTCACTTGTAAATGAGAAATCAGAGTTACATGGCCAGTCCCTAGAGAATAAAATACCTATGAATATCAAAGTCATGTTTTTAACTTATATTAATGCATATTCTCTTCTGATTGGCACATGGATTAGTCTTTTGTATAAAATATGTTAGAATATAACAATATAAACAAATGCTTAATAATTTCAATAACAGTAATATTCAGAGATGACAACTCATACACACACACACACACACACACACACACACAATGACATTAGGTCAACTAATGTATTGCTTAGAAGTTAAAGATTGCCATTCTACTCCCTACAAAAGAAAATCCTTAGGATTTTTTTTTCATATACTCTTTAATCATCTATGTATGTAAAAATGCTAAATCAAAGTACAAAATTTGTTGACAAATATATTTTGAACAATGCTTCCATTTCATTATGAATCATTTAAATTGATTACTCACCTCTCAAAAAGTTGATATATTTCTTTGCAGTCCATAATAACTTCTGTGTTGGAGTTCAAATGTTGGAGTTCTTGTTCTTCTCAAAACACAGCTGGTTTAGCTTAGAGCCCTCCGGATGTCTCCAAATCCAAAGGTTCTGTCCTTCAGCCATGCTCTTTCAGTGTCAGATATTTCTTAAATCTTCTCCTTTGTTTTGAGGTTTTTTTCTTTTTTCTGTTTCTCTCTGATGGACAAGGTGAATATGGCCAACCCTCTTTCCCACACAGTTAACCTATCTAATTCCCTTCTATTTACCACCTTTGGGATTTCTCCTCATCATCTGGCAATTACATTGGAGCTGTTTGCATTGAGCACTGCCCTGTTGGGTTAAATGACCTATATTCTCCTCAACTGTAATCTTTTTCTGCCATGTAATTATTTTTAGGCTGATTGATCACATCAAAGTCCTGACCTTCTAAAGTCTCTCTGGGGGATTTTCCTGAGGGACCAGGGTTCATGTCCCTGTTCGGGCGCCAAAATGTAGTGATCTTCCCAAATGCAGCCAGGTGATAAAAGTTCAGATCTTTTATTATCTCCAATATAGCCCGGTTAGCTTAGAGGCCTATCTCTCTGCTTGGTTCCAAGAGCTCTTGTCGCTTTGTCGCCAAATCCAAAGGTTTTGTCCTTCAGCCTCTGCCTCTGCTTTCTTCAGCCTCCAACCAACACAGAGATGGAATGAATCTCTTGTCTCCTTCACTTGGGGCTCGGCTAGCTTTCTGGTGAGTCTTTCAGATCAGCTTGGTCCCAGTGGGGGGCGTTCAGGAGCCCAGCCACCAACTCCTTTCCAATGCAGCTGAACTCTCTTCTGCTACCAGCCAGCCAAGTGGAATATATATTCTCTCTTGCCTTGCCTCGGAGAGAGGGCTTCTGGCGTAACTCCACTGAAATCTGACTGAGAGCCTCTGTCTGTTTCTTTTATCCAAGAGGGAGGAATTGTGAGATACGAAAGAGAGGGATTATGGGTTTTCTCCCATAGTGCTCTCTGGCCCAAAGAGCTTCAAGGGAGGTGTGAACTCATAAAGGTACAAAGTTTACTTTGTGAAGCTGGCATACTTGTGAACTCCAATGAGTAAAGGTGTAAACACAAGCCTTGTATTAATTAGTCCTACTTAGTACCTTGTTTCAGGTTCTGCCCAAAACATCTTCTTGTAAGATTAGATCAACTCTAATTAGTTAGCAGTTTATAAGGATTCCAACACTTCTGAGTAGGTGTTCATTTACTATAACCAACAATAATTCTAGTTTATTAAGAATCCTGATAGGTGGATAGAAAAAGTGTTGTTGGATTCTGTCTACCAGGAATGAATAAAAAGGGCAAAGTCAGGAGTCATTGCTTACCAATCAAACAAGCAATTAATCAGCTTTAAAGTGATTATTATGTGCTATTTAAGAGAGCCAAAATGGCCAATTAGGGGCAGCTACCCAATTAACTCTTGGAACATTGCTGTCCAAACAAATTTAAAATAAGCCTTCATATCAAATTTTGGAATAGAGTGAATAAAATGATCTTAGAAACCTTAAGAGGTCATGAGAAATAGTTTGTCACATCAGCGTAGAGGTATATCTATAGTTCCCACATGGGACAACAGTAGCAATTGCACCATAACTAGCAGGTCAGAGATTCTAAGTGAAACTGTTCAGAAAGAGCTTTTAGGGAATTCTTTTCTGGAAATGGGTGAAGGTTGGTGCCCATAAATGGTTTTGGATTACAACTCCAGAGCAGAGAGAATTGCTGCTCAGTCACAAAAAGGCAAGGACCTTGGTTGTAGTTCCATAGCAAAAAAGAACCCCAGCCAGAGCAGCTGCTGGACAGCAGGGAATCTTTGCTGGAAAAGACAATATGCAGATCAGATCACTGATCATTTTGTATTACAGTATCTTGAACATCAAAAACTTCAAGATCTTCAGGGCTAATTCTGAAAAAAAAAGTAGCACAAAAACAAAACAAAACCTAAAGGTTGTGACAATGCCTTATCATTCAAATATGAACTGAACCAACATTCAATTATGTACTTTGGAAAACACATAAGGTATTTACTAAAAAAAAAAAAATTCTTAATATGGCAATAACATGACAAGAAAGCAAAAAATAAAAAAGAGCAATAAGCTTCCCTGGGTGTTAGAGTTCAAATGTTGGAGTTTGTTCTCAGAGGACAGCCGGTTTAGAGGCTTAGAGCCCTTCGGATGTCTCCAAATCCAAAGGTTCTGTCCTTCAGCCTCTGCCTCTGCCTTCTTCTGTCTCCAACAGAGATGGAAGATCTCTCTTATATCCTTCTGGGGGGCCCAGCCACCAATTTGCCACGGAGAGAGGGCTTCTGGCGTAGCTCCACTGAAGTCCGTCAAAAGTGTTCTCTGCAGCAGAGTCGTTTCTCTCGAGTCTAGCGCGATCAGCCAGCCAAGAGGAAAAAATGTATTCTGGAATGGCTGTCTCGCCTTATATGTGAACCTTCTGAGAGAATGGGATTATGGGTTTTCTCCCATAGTGCTCTCTGGCCCAAAGAGCTTTAAGGTGTGGACTTTGAGTAAAGGTGGGAACACAAGCCTTGTCTTGATTAGTTCTACTTAGTACCTTGTTTCAGGTTCTGGCCAAAACAACTTCTTGTAAGATTAGATCAACTCTAATTACTTAGCAGTTAGTAAGGATTCCAACACCTGGGAAACATTGTTTTTGACTAAAATATTAATTTCATTCTAGTATACTCTGACCAGAAAGTATCACAGAAGGTACTGTAGTCAATTCTGTGTTCCACATTTATTAAAATTAAAAGAGAAAAAGTAGATATAATTTATCTATTATGTTTAGTTATTTTTTTTTACTCTCCCTACCACATCCACTTCCCTCCATTTGAAAAGAAAAAAAAAAGCCCTTGTAATCTATATGAATAAACTATAAAAAGAAATGCCCAAATTAGTCAAGTCTGAAAGCATGTATCTTATTACTTATCTTATTACTTATCTCTAGTCCATCACTTTTCTTACCAGTATATTTTTTGCATGCATATTTATACAATTACCTTGTTGCACAAGAAAAATCAGATCAAACAGGAAAAAAATGAAAAAGAAAATAAAATGCAGGCTCTCTTCAACGCAAGATCATTGGAACTTATCTGAATTATCTCATTGTTGCAGAGAGCCACATTTATCAGAATTGATCATCATATAATCTTATTGCCCTATAAAATGATCTCCTTGTTCTGCTCATTCACTTAGCAATATCTCATGTAAGTCTCTTCAGGCATCTCTGAAATAATTCTGCTATTCATTTCTTACAGACCAATAATATTCCATAACATTCATATACCATAACTTATTCAGCCATTCTCCAGCTAAAGGCATTCAGTTTCTTGATCCTACATAAAGGGCTGCCACAAACATTTTTGTGCATGTGAGTTCCTTTCCCTCCTTTAAGATTTCTTTGAGATATAAGCCCAGTAGAAACATGGCTGGCTGAAAGAGTATACAGAGTTTGATAACTCTTTGGGCATAGTTCCAAATTACTCTCCAGATTGGTTGGATCCTTACACAATTCTACCAACAATGTATGAGTGGCCCTGTTTTTCCACATCCCCTCTAACAATTTTTCTGTTATATTACCCAGTCTTAGAGGTATGTAGTGGTACCTCAGAGTTGTCTTAATTTGAATTTCTCTGAACAGTATTGATTTACAGCACCTTTTCATAAGATCAGAAATGGTTTCAATTTTTTCATCTGAAAACTGCCTGTTCATATCCTTTGATCATTTATCAGTTGGAAAAATGGCTTGAATTCTGAAAAAAATTTGAGTCAATTCTCTACATATTTGAGAAATTAAGCCTTTATCAGAACCCTTAAATGTAAAAAACATCCTAATTTATTACTTTTCTTCTATTTTTGTCTGCATTAGTTTTGTTTCTACAAAAAAAATAAACTTAATATATTCACTTATCTATTTGGTGTTCAATAATAGTTCAAGGTCTTCTTTGAGGACAAATTCCTTCCCTTTTCACAGATCTGAGAGGTAAACTATCCTATGTTTTTCTAATTTACTTACAATGTGACTATGTGTAAATCATGAACTCAAGATATATGACGTTAGGTATGGGTCAATGCCTAGTTTCAGCCATATTAATTTCTGAATTTTCTAGTAGTTTTTTGTCAAGTAATGAGTTCTTATCTCAAAAGCTGTGGTCTTTGGGTTTGCCAAACACCAAATTTCTGTAGACATTGACTATTTTGTCTTGTGAACCTAACCTTTTCCATTGATTGACTACTCTCTTAGCCAGTACCAAATGGTTTTGATGAACAGTACTTTATAATAGAGTTATAAGTCTGGCACAGGTAAACCACATTCACTGGAATATTTTTTTCAATTATTCCCTTGAAATTCTTCACATTTTGATCTTCCAAATGAACTTTATTATTTTTTATCTAGATCTTGAAAATAATTTCTTGAGATTTTGATTATCATAGCACTAAATAAGCATATTAATTTAGATAGTATTGTTACTTTTATTATATTTGCTTGGCTTACCCATGAGCACTTGATATATGTCTAATTCTTTAGATCTAACTTTATTTCTGTAGAAAGTGATATGTAGTTGTGTTCATATATTTCCTGACTTTCCTTTGGCAGATAGATCCCAAATATTTTATACTGTCTATACTATATATGATACTATTGCATCATGACAGTTATTTTAAATGGAATATCACTTTGCATCTCTTGCTGTTAGGTTTTTGGTGTTAATATATATATTTTTTAAAAAGTTGATGATTTATAGAAATCGATTTTATATCCTGTGACTGCTAAAGTTGTGAATTGTTTCTAGTAGTTTCTTAGTTGATTCTCTAGGATTCTCTAAATATAATATCATTATCTGCAAAGAGTGATAATTTGGTTTCCACATTACCTACTGTAATTACTTTAATCTCTTTGTCTCCTCTTATTGCCATGGCTAGCATTTCTAACACAATATTGAGTAGTAATGTTGATAGTGGGCAACCTTGTTTCACCCCTGATCTTACAGGGAATGATTCTAGTTTATCCCCATTACATATGAAGCTTGTTAATGGTTTTAAATAGATGCTACTGATCATTATAAAGAAAAGTCCATTCATTCCTTTACTCTCTAGTGTTTTTAGTAAGAACAGGTGTTGGATTTTTTTCAATTGCTTTTTCTCCATTTGTTGAAATAATCATACAATTTTTGTTAGTGTGGTTATTGATATCATCAATTATAGTAATAGTTTTCCTAATATTGAACCAGTCTTGCATCCCTGGCATAAATCATCCTTGGTCGTAGTGAATTATCCTGGTGATAACTTTTTGTAGTTTCTTTGTTAGTATTTTATTTAAGATTTTTGCATCAATATTCACTAGATAAATTGTTCTATAATTTTCTTTCTCAGTTTCCTATCAGTACCATGTCTATATAATAAAAGGAATTTGGTAGGATTTCTTCTTTCCCTATTTTTTCAAATAGTTTAAATAGTATTGGATTTAATTATTTTTCATATGTTTGGTAGAATTCGCAGGTGAATACATCTAGTGATGGAGATTTTTTTTTTCTTAGAGAGCTGATTAATAATTTGTTCTATTTCTTTTTCTAAAATTGGACTAATTTAATAATTTATTTCCCTTTCTATTAACCTGAGTAATTCATATTTCTGTATGTATTTCTTCATTTTACCTACATTATCAAATTTATTGACATATACTTGGCAAAATAACTCTAATTATTGCTCTAATGTCTTCTTTAATGGTGAAAAATTCTCCCTTTTCCTTTTTCAGACTAACAATTTGATTTCCTTCTTTCCTTTTTCTAAATATATTAATTAAAGGTTTATCTATTTTGTGTTTTTTTTATAAAACACATTCTGAGTATTATTTATTAATTCAATAGTTTTCTTATTTTCAGTTTTATTAATCTCCCATTTGATTTTCACAATTTCAAATTTGGTATTTAGTTGGGGGGGTTAATTTGTTCTTTTTCTAGCTTTTTTAGTTGAAAGTCCAATTCATTGATCTTCTCTTTCTCTATTTTATGCAAGTTAGCATCTACAGATATAAAATTTTCCCTAATAACTTCTTTGGCTCTATCCCACAAATTTTGGTATGCTTTCTCATTATTGCCATTCTTTTGGATAAACTTATTGATTTTGTCTATGATTTGTTGTTTCACCCATTCATTTTGGGGGGGGATTAGAATTATTTAATTTCCAATTAGTTTTTATTCTAATTTCCCATAGATTTTTTATTGCATGTGATTTTTATGGCAGCATAATCTGAAAAATGTCCATTTACTAATTCTGCTTTTCTGCATTTGATTTTGATGTTTTTATGCCCTAATACATGATCTATTTTTATATAGGTTCTATGAACCACCAAGAAAAAAATGTAAAATCCTTTCTGTCTCCATTCAATTTTCTCCAAAGATTTATCAGACCTAACTTTTTTAAAATTCTATTTACCTCCTTAACTTCTTTTTTTTTTTTTTTTTTAATTTATGTTGTGGTTTGATTTACCTAGTTCTGGGGAGAACAAGGTTGAAATTCCCCTCTAGCATATTTTTGTTGTGTATTTCTTCTTGCAGTTCTCTTAAATTCTCCTGTAGGCATTTGTATAATATAACACTTGGTTCATATATGTTTAGTATTAATATTGCTTCATTATCTAGGGTATGCTTTAGCAAAATGTAGTTTCCTTCCTCATTTTTAAAAATTAGATCTATTTTTGCTTTTGCTTGATCTGAGATCAGGATCACTACCTCTGCTTTTATGCTTCACCTAAAGCATAATATATTCTAGTATAGTCTTTTACCTTTATTCTTTATGTACTATTCTGCTTTAAATAGGTTTCTTGTAAACAACATATTGTGGGATTCTGACTTTTAATCCAATCTGCTATGCTTTTCATTTTTATGGGCTAGTTCATCTCATTCAAATTCACTGTTAAAATTACTAATTCTGTATTTTCTGCCATTTAATTTACACTGTTATGCTTTTCTTTTTCATTTTCCCCTTCTTTCCTCCCCAGTTTTTTGCTTTTGACCATTACCTCCCTTAAACCGCTTTCTTTCTTTACAGCCCCTCCCCCTTTCTTGTACCCTTCTCCTACTACTGCTATTGTCTCTTCTATTACTTCCCCTCTTTCTTTTCCCTTTTCCTCTCTCACTTCCGTATAAGGTGAGACAAGTTTCTCTCTGAAACCAAATATGTCTGATATTCTCTCTTTGAGCCAAATCTCATGAGAGTAAGATTCACAGAATGTTTATTCCCCTCCTTTCTTTCCCTCAAATACAACAGACCTTCTTTGCCTCTTCATGAGATGCAATTGTCTTCATTTTGTTTCCATTTTCCAATTTTTTTCAGTATAATGACTTTCTACCTCCAGTTTCTTTTATATATTATCACATTAAAATCAAATTATACCTTTGCTTTCTAGGTATACCCATAAAAGAAATATGGTTCTCAAGAGTTCTTTTTTTTTCTTCTTCTTCTTTTTAACCTTTTTATGCTTTGCTTCAGTTCTTTGTTTGGAGATCTTTGTTGTTGTTGTTGTTGTTGTTGTTGTTTTGTTTTGTTTTGTGCAGCTCCAGTCTTTTCATCAGAAATGATATTCACCTGTATCACTGAATGTCTATCTTCTTCCCTGAAAGATAATGTTCAGTTTAGCTGGATAGTTTACTCTCGAATGCAATCCAAATTTCCTTGTCTTTTGGAATATAAGATTACAGGCCTTTCAATCTTTTAAAGTGGAAGCTGCTAATTTCTTGGTAATCCTGATTGTGGCTCCTCAATATTTAAATTGCTTCTTTCTGGCTGACTGCAATATTTTTTCCTTGATCTGATAGTTCTAAAATGTAGCTATGTCATTCCTTGGAGTTTTCATTTTGGGGTCTCCTTCATGAGGTGATCGGTGAATTCTTTCAGTGGCTACTTTATCTTCTGGTTCAAGAACATCAGGCCAGTTTTCCATTTGTTCAATTCTAATTTTTAGTATATTATTTTTTTCAGTTACTTTTTTAGCTCCTTTGAATTTGAATTTCAAATGAATTGTTTTGTTCATTGCATTTTTTTCCATTTCACAAATTCTGTCTTTGAATGAATTGGTTTCCTTTTCATATCTATTTTGTAAAAAGTTATATGCTTTTCCATTCCATCAAATCTATCTTGTAGGGAGTTATTTGCTTTTCCCATTTATTTATATCAATTTTAATGAGTTTTCTTTAGATAAATTTGTTTATTAATTTTCCACACCTTTTTGCAAAGATCCCATTTCCTTTGCCCATTTTTCTTCTATGGGGAAGTTCTTTTGATTTCTTTTTGAAATCTTAGAAGAGAGCCTTGTGAAATGGGGACTAGAGCATTTATTCCTTTGGGGCATCATCTGAAGTTGTTTCACCTTTAGGAACATCATAATTTGAGATCTGTTCTCTCTCTCCATAAAAGCTGTTTTTCGTCAGAGTTCTTTTTTGTTGTTGTTGTTGGTTTTTTGCTTATATTTTAAGGGTTGAGGTCTGCCCTTAAAATAAAATAGTTGACAGAAGCTTTAGTTTGTCCTGGGGCAGTTTTGCTGATTGACTTCTGGTGCTGGGTAATCATGGTCAATTCCCATGTTCTTTGGGGGCTCAGCAGTTTATAATTTCCCTTTTGTATTAGCTTTTGGATAATTTATATAAAATTTGCTAAACAACCCACTTGAAACCAGGCCTAAGAGCCTCACAGAAGATTTCCCACTGTGGGGTCACCACAAAGCTCTAGTTACCTACCCCAGCTTTTTTTTCCCTGAGCTTCCTACACTGCAAGTATTTCCCTGAAGTCTTTGAAATTTATCTGAAAACAAGTTTAAAACGGTACCTCAAAATGAACTGCAGAGAAACTGTGTACCAGCAGAACCAATAACATCATGACAGGGAAAGGGCTTGTAGCACAAAACAAGTTAGAAGTTTGGCAGGAAATGTCTGTCTCACTGGGATAAGAAAGAGCTCAGTCCAGTGCAGGTTATACTTGGCAAGTCAGCAGCATGCTTTGGGGGTGACTGAAATTGTGGCTGCCACAGTTCTCATCGTAGTCAGAAAAGACATTGGACAATGGGTCAGAAGGAAATAACAGGAACATCTTCATTGGAACTAAATGCAGGACTTATTTCATTGCCTATAGGCAGCTCCAGTTTATAGTCCCAGGACAAGGAGGAATATTAACACATCACAAAAGCTGAAGTTTGGCACAACCCTGCTCCACTCTGGGAGAAGAACCCAGTTTTCACATAAAGTTAAATGTTCAAAAAATAAACTGTGAGAAAAAAAAAAAAACAACAACAAAATAACAAGAACAATAACAAGAACAACAAAAACAACAACAAAAAAGATAGGCAATTACTATAATGACAATAAAGAACAAAACATAAACTTAAAAGATGACAATAAAATGAAAAAAGCTATATTTAAAGCCTTAAAAATAATGTAAGTTGGTTTCCATTTCAAAAATATTCCCTGGAAATACTTAAAAATAATTTTAAGCAACAAAAGAAAAGAGGTAAAGGAAAAATTGGGAAATAAAATGTGCATTGGGATAAAATCATGACAAAAGTTTGGGTAAATATTGGACAAAAATACTCAAGAAAACATAAACAAAATAGAACAAATGGCAAAAGATGCACAATAATTTGCTGAGGAGAACAATTCCTTGAAAAACAGAATTTATTATGGGGAAAGACATACACAACTTTACTGAAGAAAAAAAACTTCATCTTGACGAGAGTTGGCCAAATGGAAAAGAAAGTACAAAAAACAGTTCCTTTAAAAAAAAAAAAGCAAATTGAGAAAATGAAGCAATGACTCCATCAGATATCAAACAATGAAATGAAGTCAAAAGAATGAAAAAAATTAAAGAAAATTTGAAATATCTTATTGTGACTACAACAGACCTGGAGAATAGATCTAGGAGAGATAATTTAAGAATTGTTGTATTGGTTGGAAGCCATCATCATAAAAAAAAAAGTCAATATAACTGAAGCCAAGTTGTTGGCTAAAAGATGTGAACTCTTCCCCAAACTTCTCCAAATACCTTTCAATGGGGCTCAAAATTATTTTAGAGGGCAGGATCCACAAAATAATGACTTGGAAGAATTGGCCAGCACAAGACAATTCAAACATTTGGCAGAGATGATCTGTTTTTATCAGAATCAGACTGAACTTCAGCATAAGTCCTGGACCAGCAAATCAAGAGCAGGCCTTGGGGGTGACTGAATCAGTGGTAGCAGTGGTAGCTTCTAAACCTCTCTGTCAATAGATGTTAAGTAGGGATAAATAACTGGTCAAAAGTTAGTTAGAGGAGTTCCTTTGCTGGCACAAGAGACAATACTATATTATACTGCCATTCCTTAGATCTGTATCCAAATCCTGGGTTTTAGTTCCAGGTTTTAGGGCCATGGGAATGCTGAGCTTTTAGTTGTAATACAAGCATAGAAAAATTATTTTGCATTTTTATAGACCAGTACACAGTACAGATCAGTTGTAAACTTGCCTCTTCCTAGATCATACCATTTTGGAAGAACTGAAAATGTAACTGACCCCAAAAATTACCTCTGTAAACAACTGCTAACAGCTGTTAAAAACAACAACAACAAAACATGAAGCTTGAGTGTTATATCCCTTTCACTTCAAAAGAAGAATCTACTTTAGCAAAGAATTAAAAGTCAAGGAGCAGCTAGATAGTGGAATGGATAGAGCATTGGCCCTGAAGCCAGAAGTTCAAATCCATCCTCAGACACTTAACACTCTGTAGCTGTGTAACCCTGAACATGTAACTTGACCCCAATTGCTTCAGCAAACCTAAATCAAGAAATAGACTGGAGAATGAGTAAACAGCAGGAAAAAAAAATTAATGTAGAAAGTATATGATGGAGCAACAGTCAGGAGAATACAAGATTTAATAGTTTCTACATCAAAGGATCAAAGTACTTGGAATATGATATCTTTTAGCAAGAATTAAAATCAAGGACAACTTACTCAACAAAACTGAATATAATCCACTCAAAAGAAAAAATTGACCCCCCCACACACACAAAATAAAGGGCTGAATAGAAAATTTGACTTCTAAATACAAGATTTAAAAGAAGCATAAAAAGGTAAATAGGAAAAAAAATTATAAGGGATTCAACAAATAAAAGTCTTTACATTCCTATGTGGAGAAATGATACTTGTAAATCCTAAAATGTTTCTCAGTATTTGGGCATTTAGAAGGGATATATACATAAACAGAAAGCCCGGGTTTGAGTTGAATATAATTGAATGATTATCTAAAAAAAAATAAAGAGCAAGAAAAAAAGGAATGAACTGAGAGAAGAGGAAAGAGATAGAATGAGGTAAATATACCAAGAGATGTTTCAATGATGAGAAAAATAAAAGGTAGAGGGGAACATATGAATTTTACTCCCATCTGAATTAATTCAAAGATTGAGTAACACACACACTCAGCTTGGTGTAGAAATTTATCTTACCATATAAGAAGATGAAAGGAGATGGGGATAAGAAAAGGAAGTTGAGCTGATAAAATATAGGGGGAAATGAGTGAGTTAAAAATCAGAAGCCAGACACTGTTGGTAAGGAGCAGGCTAAAAGCAGAAAGAAATATGGCTGGGAGTAGAGGGAAGAACAGAAAAATACATAGTTGATAATTATTCCCATGGGGGGAAATTACAACTTTTTTCTGATAGATGTCATCTATCAAATACATAAGAAAGAGTCAAATTTATAGAAATAATAATCTTTTCTTCTATTTATAAAGAGTCAAATCATATGAACAGGCAGTTTTCAGATAATTATCAAAGTTATCCATAGTCATATGAAAAAATTCTGTGAATGACTATTGATTAGAGAAATGAAAATTAAAACAACTCTTACTACCACTTACTAGCTAATAAAACAGAAAAAGAAAATGACACATGCTGGAGGCGATGTGGAAAAATTAAAAGACTAATCAACTGTTGCTAAAGTGGTATTTTGATTCAAACACTCTAAAAAGGAATTTGGAAATATGCCCAAGGGGCTATAAAACCTTATGTGCCCTTTGAACAAACTACATCTTTATTCCAAAGTGTTTAAGTAAAAAAAGAAAAAAAGACATATATGTACAACAATATTTGCAGTAGATGCATGAAATTGGAAATTGAGGGGATGCCCATCAACTAGGGAATGGCTGAACAAGTAATGAGACATGACTGTAACAGAATAGTATGATACTATGAGAAATGATGAATAGGATGCTCTCAGAAAATCCTGGAAGGACTTACATGAACTGATGAAATTTAAAATAAGCAGAACATAGGACATTGGATATAGTGAATGTAATATTATACAATGATTAAATGTGAATTGCTTAGCTCTTCTTAACAATATCATAATCCAAGACAATTCTAAAGAATTTATGATGAAAAATGCTATCTGAACTGCAGGAGTCTAAATGCAAATCAATTTCTTTAACTTTCTTTTTTTCTGCTTTTTCTCTTCTACCTGTCTAATATGGAAATATATACATATATATGAAAGAGAGAGAGAGAGAGAGAGAGAGAGAGAGAGAGAGAGAGAGAGAGAAAGAGAGAGAGTATATACAGACACACACATATATTTGTTAAGTGCTCTCTTATATTTAATATAATAGTTAAAAAAAATAATTTGACCTCTGATTTCTTACAGATTGCCTATTAGGCAATCTGTAAATAGACTAATCTGTTAAATCAGGTTCCAGAGTGGAATTAAATCATACACTTTTAGCGCATCTCACTTTTCATTAAAGGAGTGTAATGGGCCAGAACTGTGGAGAAATATACTTGAGGCAAGGATTCTTACAACAAAGTATTAACTCAGTGGAATTGAGAAGTTTATTATGGTGATTAATAGTTCTCTAATTCAACTGGGAAATGAATATAAACTGCTTGCATTTTTTTTTTTGATTCCTGGGTTATTTATACCTTCTGAATCCAATTCTCCCTGTGCAACAAGAGAACTGTTTGATTCTGCCCACATATATTGTATCTAGGATATACTGTAACCTATTTAACATATAAAGGACTGCTTGCCCTCTGGGGGAGGGAGGAGAAAAATTGGAACAGAAGTGAGTGCAAGGGATAATGTTGTAAAAAATTATCCTGGCATGAGTTCTGTCAATAAAAAGTTATTAAAAAAAAAAAAGGTGCCCCTAAACCTAGGGGAAAAAAAATAGTTCTCTAGTTCAGTATGATTGATTTAATCTTACAACAAATAATGGTTTCCTAGTGATATAATGATTGGTTTATACTCAATATAATGGATTGATTTAATTGTAATGGAGTATATATGGACCAACAATGATTGAAAGAGAGACTTTTCATCTCCCTCCATCCTGGTAGCTCTCCTGCTTTCTGAATTCCTCCAGTTAGACCAAGGCACATCTGAAAATCCCCCAGAAAGCTATCCTGGCCCAGGTGAAGGAGACAGACTGTGAAGGAGATAATAAGGTTTTGGGGCTTTATTCCTTACTATGCACATGGTGATAATTCTGCTGAAACCAAGGCCCATTCGGAGGACCTCCAGAGAGCTTGAATATGGATGTAAGGATTTACACTCAGCAGAGACTGACAAGATCTTGAGTTCAGTGGAGAAGTCCCTGTGACCTAGAAATAGGGGTGAGTACAAAAATAGACAAGCAGGAAACTTTGGTAAAGGCTAAACTAGTGTTTCAGCTGAAATGGGACAAATGCTTAGAAAAGAACTGTCCCCACCTCAAGGGAAGTGTGTAGAGTGCATAGTTAAGCAAATAAAAACCAGGGTTTGATTGTAACTTGGAAGCAGATCATTGAACTCTTAGGAACATTAAAGTACACATCTCTTTAGTTCTCTAAGGAAGAAAAATTAGAGCCAGATAAGTGGAAACTAGTGAGAGAGCAACTAATGGAATATTACAATGATAATGGTCCTGATTCAATTCCTAAAGAAACATTATATATACACACCACACACACACACACACACACACACACACACACACACAATACAATTGGCTTTAAGGAATTAAATAAGTATTAGAATAAGGAAAAATGAGAAAGAGCAGGAGAGGGATGGTACTGACAAAATAGGTGAAAAGCATGAAAAATTATAAAAGAAAGGAGTTAAGTACAGTACTGATGAAATTAAAAACAGGGATGGTACTGACAAAATAGATAAAAAGTATGAAAAATTAGACAAGAAAGGAGTTAAGTACAATGCTAATGAAATTAAAAAGAGGGATGGTATTGACAAAGTAGCTGAAAAACATTAATGATTAGAAAAGGGAATTATGTATAGTGGTACCTCACAGCAGAAGCCATTAGGGCATTCCCTATTTCATCACCCTCCCTCCTCAACTTCTCTTTCCTGTGTGGAGGGAGGAGGATGAGGAGGAAGGGCAGTGACACAATCAGCACCACTCATGCAACAGCTTTGTCCAACCCCTATGACATGCTTAGAAAAGACACTAGTTAAAGCTATAAAAGATTGATGGGAGATATCTGATTTAAGAATAAAAACCATACCCTGCGATTGAAGAATTTGATTCTTCAGGTTAAGCCAGGAGAAGATATATTCCTTTTGATCTGGAAATTATAAAATATTTGAAAAAGGGTTGCATTCCTTATGGGCTATATCATCTTATGTTAAGACGGTATTAAAGAATGTGGCTTTTGAAATTTTAACCCCTAGTGATTGGAAATCTATAGCAAGGACATGTTTAGAACCTGGATAAAAATTGACTTGTGGCTTTTGGAGTATAGTGAACTCTGTAGAATATAAGACCGATGAAATAGGCAAACTGGAGTTAATATACCAGTCACTTTGATCAACTATCAGGTATAGATCACTATGCAGACACTTCAGCACAGATTAATTACCCTTTGATAGCATATGAGCAAATTGCTGCTGTTGTTATCAAAGCATAGAACACTCTCCCAGGAAAACAAAATAAAAGGGAAGCCTTCATGAAAATAGAACAAGATCCAAATGAACCCTTTGCTGATTTCATGGGATGTCTGTAGATAGCTGTTATATGAACTAATGGTGAACATGCAGCAATAGAAATAATGATAAAATAACTTGGTAGAGAAAATGCTAATGAGGTCTGTAGAAGAATTATACTAGAACTACACAAGGATACTCTTTTAGAGGAGATCATAAGATGCTGTGCCACAGTGGGCACAAATGTCTTTTATACCCAGACTATGATGCAGAACATGGGAAGACAGGGTCCCTGTTGGCAAGGAACTTTCAGAGAGACTCATCAATACTTTCAGTGTGGTAAAGTAGGGCATCTGAAAGCTCAATGTTGTCATAAAGATAGAGTGAGAGGACAGGGTGGGAGAACAAGACCCAAAACCCCATGACCAAAATGCAACAGAGGCTTCCATTGGGCATCAGAATGTAAATTGACTCAGGAAAACAGGAAGCTAGGCACAGCTCCAGTGCCCCAGGCAAAAAAAAAACAGGTGGGGCATGATGGCAGCAAAAGTTACACCTAGAGAGTCTTTAGAAGTTCAGTACTCTGACATGAGCAATCAGCCAAAAAAGCAATCTGATGGGAGAAAGGGATTATATGATCAATCAGGCAAAAAAGCAATCTGATGGGAGAAAGGGATTATATCATCAATCAGCCAAAAAGCAATCTGATGGAGAAAAGGGTTATATAAATGGGTAGAATACAGATTTTATAGCCTGATGGAAAGGCAGTGTCCAGTGCAAGCTGCTTCAATATAATCTCCAGATGATGTGGAGAGATCTGTATCTCTACAGATGGAGAAGGAATAAGAGAGGTACTAACAAGCCATATTCACCTTGTCCATCAGAAAGAGAGACAGAAAAAGAGAAAAACTTCAAAACAAAGGAGAAAACTCAAGAAACATCAGGTGGTTCCATCTTTGACTATGTGTGCCACTGAAAAAGCATGACTGTTAACCCAATGTGTGTATGGTAATTGATTCATGAACATCAACAATTGTTGATAAGACTGTTACAGAACTTCAAAACCCATATGCATAATTGGATTTGGATTCCCTGAGATGAAAATATATTGATAAAACTGTTGTAGAACTTCCAAACCTCAGAAATCATTGGATTCTCTGAGACATGATAAGATTGTTGCAGGACTTGAAAACCATCAGGAATCATTGGATTCACTAACCCGTGATGAGACTATTGCAGGACTTCAAAAACTTGCAGGAATCATTGGATTCCCTGACACTTGAAATAATGGACAATAGA
Source organism: Antechinus flavipes (assembly GCF_016432865.1). Classification (NCBI taxonomy): domain Eukaryota; kingdom Metazoa; phylum Chordata; class Mammalia; order Dasyuromorphia; family Dasyuridae; genus Antechinus; species Antechinus flavipes. The sequence continues at coordinate 128,199,595 of NC_067400.1, read as the reverse complement.
TGGGTGTTGGACTATCTCTTGGCTGCTGAAGGAGGTGTATATGTGATTGTTATTTATATACCCTCCTTCTAGGACTTCTGGAAATTTTTTACAATACTATGTTGATTCATATTTGTTATGAACACTTGTCACTACTTGCATGTACAATTCATATTTGTTACACATTGAGCCTACACTGCCTGTGGGGAGAGCCATCACTATGAGCCTATGTTATACTACCAGGGGCTTGTGTAATACCTCCCCTGCTGATGGATTTATGTATACCTGTTTCAAGTGAGAACCTTCAGAAACTTGCTAACAAAATCTGGATTGACTCTCCATTTCTCTTTGGTGATTTCATCTCCCTTCCTGAGAAGTCAGGGAGGGCAGATCACCTCCTTTTGGGGATTCTAACCTCCCTGAGAAGTCAGGGAAGGTATGACCACCTATGTTCTAAAACAAAAGAAAGTGAGAGATGTAATGGGCCAGAACTCTGGAGAAATATATACTTGAGGCAAAAATTCTTACATTAAGGTATTAACTCAGTGGAATTGATAATACAATGGTTATTTAGTTTAGCATGATGATTAATAGTTTTCTAGTGATTGAGTTAATAATGGTTTCCTAGTGACATAATGATTGGCTTATACTCAGTATGATGAACTGATTTAATTGTATAGAGTATATAATCTGGGGACAAATTCAGCCACAGAGACCAGCTTTATGGTGTTTCTCCTGCCTTAATCACTTCTCCACTAGTACCAAGAACTCAGGCTGGTCCCAAGATCCTCCAGAAAGCTAGTCTAGATGTTATATTTTAATCCACCCTAGTATGGGGACTCTAAGAAACAATGATACATCAGCCCAATTTGAGGGTTCTAGAAAGCAGGACATTGAGATGCGCAGACTGCTGACTGACTTACTGGTTGAGACTGCTGATGCAGACTGGAGACTGAAGGAGACTATAAAGACCTTGGAGTTTATCCCTGACTATTATCATGGTGATTATTCTTCTGAGACCAAGGCTTGCCCAAAGGCCCTCCAAAAAGCTCCAAAGGATGTTTGCTTAATTGAAGAATATCCATCAAAAATATAATTTTGTGGAGACTAGTGACCTCCTTCAAGGTGGCCTATAAAACTCAGTGTTTGGAAGTCTGAGGGAGGAGGAAGTGACCACTTATGTCCTGACTTCTTTGTTTTTATGTTTGTTTTCCTTTCTTCTTCCCTCCTACTCCTCCCTCCCTCCCTCCTTCCTTCCTTCCTTCTTTCCTTTCTTCTTCCCTCCCCCCATCTCTCTTTCCTCCCTTCCTCCCTCCCTCTGTGTCTCTTTGTCTCTCTCTGTGTGTACCTCTATCTCTGTCTTTCTGTCTGTCTCTTTCTGTTTCTCTCTCTTCTCCTTCCTTACATTATCTGGTACTTATAACAGCAAAAAAAAAAAAAAAAAAAAAAAAAAAATCCCTTACACTTCTGAATCAGTGAGATCTCAAGAATGGTTTCAATATCGAGATTGTTGAGAAGACCTCAGAATATTGCTTCTACCTCAGATTGTGAAACTGAATTTTGAATCAAATTGAAACTTGGACTCATATAGATACCATTGTCAGAAAGAATGGTAAGATTCACAATGGACGCTGCCTTGCTGAATGGAGGGCTGATGAAGTATTTCTACTGACAAATGGTGATCTGATATTTGTCTTTCTTATTTAGTGGTGTAGAAATTTTGAACTATGTGAAATGAATCATACTGGTGGGATAGTTTGGGAGTGCTTGCAAAACTCAGGTTAGAAATTTGAAAGATAAAGAGAGTACACAAGTGTTACTATCCCTTTGTTGTTGCTAATTGCTAATAGAAATCTGGCTGCTGAATTAACAACACTAAAATTAAATGAGGTCAAACTATTTGCTTTTTACACAAAAGATAGAGAATCAACTGATAGCCTGTGTGACAAAATAGTTAAAGATGAAAACAGGTAACTGTATAATAAACTTTTATGAACACTATATCATTTGATTCTCACAAAAAACTGTACATGATAAGTGCTATAATTGACATTGGAAGAAACTGAGGTAGACAGAGTTTAAGTGATTTACTCAGTGCTACAAAACTAGCAAGTGTCTGAGGTAAGATTTGAAATCTATTTCATAATTCTAGTGACTAAACATGCTTTCCATTGAGATGACTAGCTGATATCATATGTGTCATGGAGAAAGCAGATGATACAGGCTATGAAAAATTAGAGTAGTCATTTGAAAAAGTTACTCTGCTCATATCTATCTACAAAATGCATCTCTCAAATTAGGGATTAGTGTATGAATAAAGGCTTTCCTCACCTTAAATACGTTATTATAAGGAAAAATAAATTATAAAACAGAGAAATTAGAGTGGCATTATTTGCATTAAAAAGGTCTCTTTGTTTTACAAAAGCATTCATTTAAGTTTTCTTTAAATAGCAAGCAAGGTCCCCCGTGCATTTAAAGCATAATTAGATTTACATGCTTCTTTCAAGAACACATCTGTTGTAGAAAATACCATACACCTGTAGTGACTTGGCTTTCTGTGCCACAGGCTTTCTGTATATCTCCTGGCAGGAATTTTGTCATACCAAAATTAAACTATTTCATAAAATGCTTCTGCCAGCAGTCATTTTACACTTTATTTGGGTAATAAATTCATGTGGGAATCAAGTAGGTACTTGTAGGTAGAGTAAGGTTATTACCATTTATTCCCAATGGTAAGAATGAATTGCTAGAATATTTCTAGCCTTCGTATAGTGAGTTTATTAAAATTCTATGAAAGAATATATTAAAAGAAGTTGATGTATCTTTATATTAATTCAATTTCACAAACATTTGTTATATCACTCTAACTTTATATAGCAGAGAGCCTAATAAGCAGTATATGATAAGTACATATATATATATATATATATATATATATATATATATATATATATATATCATAGGTGAAATAGATATAAATATGCATATGTGTATATATATATATTTGTTAAATTGAATTCAGTGCAATCAAATTGACTTAAAATTAACCATATCTCTATCAAATTCTTATCTGCAAAGTTAAAGGCAATAGATTCAAGGCTGGAGAAATAATTAATTAAAAGAAAAATGTGGAAATACTGCCAAAAAAGGGGGCAGGGAAAATAGGGAAGAAGTGACAAGGGGAGTTCCTAGCATTAGGACATGTTATTCTTTGGAATTGATACTAGGCAGAGGAACAGATGCAAATTGGAGTGGGTTGAAAGTAGCTTTTGACCCCTAAAAAAGAAACACTGGGGGGCACCCCATACACTAACTTTCACTCAGAAGTGAGAGTAGACTAAGAGAGTTGGTGTCAATCAAGGTTTGACTTAGTATCATGAGAGAGTAGTGACAAACATCACAGAAAGTATGCATTAGAAGTGATGAACTCATTCTAGGAAGGGATTCTTTTTCTTTAAAGTTGAAATTAGAGAGACTAGCAGATGCAAAGTGGAGACTTGAAAATAACAATAGAAATACAAAAATAAACAAAAATAATAAAAATGGATTTGATTCAAAGAGATATAAAAGGGACTACATACAACTAAAAGGTGACATAGACTGAGTTAGTTTACTCTTATAGCATATAGGTATCTAATAGGATTATATTCTGATGCTTAAAGGGAAATATAAATGACTTGATGGAAGAAATAAAAAGTAAAAGTGTAATAGAGAGAAATTTCAACTGATCCTTTATGATCCCAGGGGAAGAAATTTTAAAAGGTTATGAATAGAAATTTAGAAAATTTAAGCATGATTAATTTCAAGTGAATATCAATTAAAGATGCCTGAAAGCAGATTCAAGATGGTTAAGAGAAAAAGATCATAACTTCTAATATTTCCCTTAAATGATCACAGACTACCCATAAAAATTAAGAATATAAGAGCTTCAAGAAAAAGTCACAGTGATTCCTTTCTCTAGCCCATGACAGCTTAGTAAGGCATAAAGAGAAGTCTGCAGATTGGTGAAAGTTAATGGGGTGGATAAAAGCAGCAGAAATAGCATCCAATGTGGCTTGTGATGCATCAGAACCACTCAGGAATAGTAAATGAAGTGCAATAGATGTAAAGGAAACTCTTTATTAAAAATGGGAACAGGATAATCTGGTTATTTGGCAAAACTAGTCACAAGGAAAGGAAAAGTTCACATGGAAAGATGAAATATCATAACATTGCATTAATTCAAAAGTTTCAACATCTACAAAACCTCCCAAATGACCCATCCCATATTGTTAATTTTTGTTTATTAACATTTCCTGACCACTTCCTCCCAGTCTTCTCTGTTTTTTTTTTTTTTTTTTTGGTTTGTTTGTTTGTTTGTTTTTGTAATAACTTTTTATTGACAGAACCCATGCCAGGGTAATTTTTTACAACATTATCCCTTGCACTCACTTCAGTTCCGATTTTTCCACTCCCTCCCTCCACCCCCTCTCCTAGATGGCAAGCAGTCCTATATATGTTAAATATGTCGCAGTATATTGTAGAAACAATGTATGTATGCAGAACCAAACAGTTCTCTTGTTGCACAGGAAGAATTGGATTCAGAAGGTAAAAATAACCCGGGAAGAAAAACAAAAATGCAAGCAGTTTACATTCATTTCCCAGTGTTCTTTCTTTGGGTGTAGATGCTTCTGTTCATCATTGATCAATTGAAACTGAGCTAGGTCTCTTTGTCAAAGAAATCCACTTCCATCAGAATACATCCTTATACAGTATCTTTGTTGAAGTATATAATGATCTCCTGGCTCTGTTCATTTCACTTAGCATCACTTCTTGTAAGTCTCTCCAAGCCTCTCTGTATTCATCCTGTTGGTCATTTCTTACAGAACAATAATATCCCATAACATTGATATACCACAATTTACCCAACCATTCTCCAATTGATGGGCATCCATTCAATTTCCAGTTTCTAGCCACTACAAACAGGGCTGCCACAAACATTTTGGCATATACAGGTCCCTTTCCCTTCTTTAGTATCTCTTTGGGATATAAGCCCAGAACTAACACTACTGGATCAAAGGTTATGCACAGTTTGATAACTTTTGGGGCATAATTCCAGATTGCTCTCCAGAATGGTTGGATTCATTCACAACTCCACCAATAATGCAGCAGTGTCCCAGTTTTCCCACATCACATCCAACATTCATCATTATTTTTTCCTGCGATCTTAGCCAATCTGACAGGTGTGTAGTGATATCTCAGAGTTGTCTTAATTTGCATTTCTCTGATCAATAGTGATTTGGAACACTCTTTCATATGAGTGGTAATAATTTCAATTTCATCATCTGAAAATTGCCTGTTCATATCTTTTGACCATTTATCAATTGGAGAATGGTTTGATTTCTTATAAATTAGAGTCAGTTCTCTATATATTTTGGAAATGAAGCCTTTATCAGAACCTTTAACTGTGAAGATGTTTTCCCAGTTTGTTGCTTCCCTTCTAATCTTGTGTGCATTAGTTTTGTTTGTTCAAGGGATTTTTAATTTGATAGAACCAAATTTTTCTATTTTGTGATCAGTAATGGTCTCTAGTTCATCTTTGGTCACAAATTTCTTTCTTCTGCACAAGTCTGAGAGAAAACTATCCTATATTCCTCTAATTTATTTATAATCTTGTTCTTTATGCCTAAATCATGGATCCATTTTGATCTTACTGTACAGTGTTAAGTGGGGGTCCATGCCTAATTTCCAATTTTCCCAGCAGTTTTAGTCAAATAGTAAATTCTTATCCTAAAAGTTGGGATCTTTGGATTTGTCAAACACTAGATTGCTGTAGTTATTGACTATTTCTTCCTGTGAACCTAACCTATTCCACTGATCAACTAATCTATATCTTAGCCAATATCAAATAGTTTTGGTGACTGCTGCTTTATAATATAGTTTTAGATCAGGTACAGCTAGGCCACCTTCGTTTTTTTTTTTTTTTTATTAGTTCCCTTAAAAGTTTTGACATTTCCTTCTTCCATGTAAATTCTGTTGTTATTTTTTTTTTTTAGGTCATTAAAATAGTTTCTTGGGAGTCGGATTGGTATAGCACTAAATAAATATATTAGTTTAGATAGCATTGTTAACTTTATTATTAATATTTTTAACAGCACTTAATATTTTTTCCAATTATTTAAATATTATTTTATTTGTGTAGAAAGTGTTTTATAATTTTGCTCATATATTTCCTGACTTTCCCTTGGTAGATAGATTAGCAAATATTTTATGCTATCAACAGTTATATGGAATGGAATCTCTCTTTGTATCTCTTGCTGCTCAATTTTCTTGGTGATGTATAAAAATGCTGAGAATTTATGTGGATTTATTTTGTATCCTGCAACTTTGCTAAAGTTTTGAATTATTTCTAATGACTATTTTAGTAGAATCTGTGGGATTCTCTAAGTATACCATCATATCTTCTGCAATGTGAGATAACTTGGTTTCTTCATTACCTATTGGAATACTTTTAATCTATTTCTCAACTCTTTTTGCTGAACCTAATGTTCAATATTCAATATTCAATTGTGAATGGTAATGGTGATAGTGGTTTCAATCTTGATCTTACTGTGAATGGTTGCATTTTATCCCCATTACATATGATGCTTACTGACAGTTTTAAATAGATGGTCCTGGCAAATTTTCTTTTTTCATTTTTAAAATACATTTTTATTTACAGAACACATGCCAGGGTAATTTTTTTTTACAACATTATGCTTGCATTCACTTCTGTTCCGATTTTTCCCCTCCTCCCTCCACCCCTTCCCCCAGAGGAGAAGCAGTCCTATACATGTTAAATAGGTTACAGTATATCCTAGATACAATATATGTGTGCAGAAGCAAACAGTTCTCTTGTTGCACAGGGAGAATAGGATTCAGAAGGTATAAATAACATGGGAAGAAAAACAAAAATGGAAGCAATTTACATTCATTTCCCCATGTTCTTTCTTTGGGTGTAGCTGCTTCTGTCCATCCTTGACCAACTTAAACTGAACTAGATCTCTTTGTTAAACAAATCTACTTCCATCAGAATACATCCTCATACATTATTGTTGTTGAGATATATAATGAACTCCTGGTTCTGCTCATTTCACATAGCATCACTTCTTGTAAGTCTCAGCAATCCTCTCTATATTAATCCTGCTGGTAATTTCTTACAGAACAATAATATTCCATAACATTCATATACCACAATTTACCCAGCCACTCTTCAATTGATGGGCATCCATTCAATTTCCAGTTTCTAGCCACTACAAACAGTGCTGCCACAAACATTTTGGCACATACAGGACCCTTTCCCTTCTTTAGTATCTGTTTGGGGTATAAGCCCACTAGAAATACAACTGGATTCAAAGGGTATGCAGAGTTTGATAACTTTTTGAGCATAGTTCCAAATTGCTCTCCAGAAGGGCTGGATGTGTTCACAATTCCACCAACAATGTATCAGTGTCCCTGTTTTCCCACATCCCCTCCAACATTCCCCAGTATCTTTCCTTGTCATTCTAGCCAATCTGACAGGTGTGTTGTAGTATCTCAGAGTTCTCTTAATTTGCATTTCTCTGATTAATAATAATTTGGAGCACATTTTCATATGTCTATAAATAGTTTTAATTTCTTCATCTGAGAATTGTCTGTTCATATCCTTTGACCATTTTTCAATTGGAGAATGAATTTATTTCTTATAAATTAGAGTCAATTTTCTATATATTTTGGAAATGAGGCCTTTATCAGAGGCCTTTATCAGAGGCCTTTGACTGTAAAAATGTTTTCCAAGTTTATTGTTTCCCTTCTAATCTTCTCTGCATTAGTTTTGTTTGTAGAAAAACTTTTCAATTTGATATAATCAAAATTTTCTCTGTTGTGGTCAAAAGTGATCTCTAGTTCTTCTTTGGTCATAAATTCCTCCTTCTTCCACAGGTCTGAGAAGTAAACTATTCTATGCTCTTCCAATTTATTTATAATCTCATTCTTTATGCCTAGGTCATGACCCCATTTTGACCTTATCTTGGTGTATGGTGTTAAGTGTGGCTCAGTGCCTAGTTTCCGCCATACTGATTTCTAGTTTTCCCAGCAATTTTTATCAAATAAAGCATTCTCATCCCCAAAACCAGGGTCTTTGGGTTTGTCAAAGACTAGATTATTAAAGTTATTGGCTGTTTTGTCCTTTGAACCTAACCTATTCCATTAATCAACTAATCTATTTCTTAGCCAATACCAGATGGTTTTAGTAACTGCTGCTTTATAATATAATTTTAGATCTGGCACAGCTAGGACAGCTTCATTTGATTTTTTTTTTCATTAATTCCCTTGAAATTCTTGACCTTTTGTTTTTCCATATGAACTTTGTTGTTATTTTTTCTAGGACATCAAAGTAGTTTTTTGGGAGTCTGATTGATATAGCTCTAAATAAATGGATTAATTTACGTAGTATTGTCATCTTTATTATATTTGTTCACCCAATCCAATAGCATTTAATATTTTTCCAGTTGGTTGGATCACATTTAATTTGTATGGAAAGTGTTTTGTAGTTTTGCTCATAAAGTTTCTGATTTTCCCTTGGCAGATAGATTCCTAAATATTTTATACAATCAGTAGTTACTTTAAAAGGAATTTCTCTTTGTAACTCTAACTTTTTGGCTTTGTTAGTGATGTATAAGAATGCTGATGACTTATGTGGGTTTATTTTGTATCCTGCAACACTGTTAAAGGTGTGGATTGTTTCTAATAACTTTTTAGTAGAATCTCTGGGATTCTCTAAGAATACCATCATATCATCAGCAAAGAGTGATAATTTAGTTTCCTCATTGCCTATTCTTACTCTTGTAATCTCTTTCTCAACTCTTATTGCCAAAGCTAGCATTCCTAATACAATATTAAATAGTAACGGTGATAGAGGGCAACCTTGTTTCACTCTTGATCTTATTGGGAATAGTTGCAACTTGTCCCCATTACATATAATGCTTACAGATGGTTTTAAATAGATGCTACTAATTATTTTAAGGAAAAGTCCATTTATTCCTCTACTCTGGAGTGTTTTTAATAGGAATGGATGTTGGACTTTATCAAATGCTTTTTCTGCATCTATTGAGATGATCTTTTTTTTTTTTTTTGTCAATTTGATTATTGATATGGACAATTATACTCATAGTTTTCCTAATAATGAACCAGCCCTGCATTACTGATATAAATCCTACTTGATAATGGTTTATTATCCTGGGGATGATATTCTGTAGTCTTTTTGCCAATATCTTATTTAAGATTTTAGCATCAATATTCATTAGGGAGATTGGTCTATAATTTTCTTTCTCTGTTTTTAAACTACCTGGTTTAGGTATAGTAACATCTCTGAGTGATAAAATGAATTTGGTAGGACTCCTCTATTCCCTATTTTTTTCAAATAGTTTATAAAGCATTGGGGCTAATTGTTCTTGGAATGTTTGGTAGAATTCACATGTAAATCCATCTGGTCTTGAGGATTTCTGTTTAGGGAGTTGATTAATAGCTTGTTCTATTTCTTTTTCTGAAAACTATTTAAGCAATTTACTTACTCCTCTGATAATCTGGAAAGCCTATATTTTTGGAAGTAGTCATCTATTTCACTTAGGTTATCAAATTTATTGGCATAAAGTTGGGCAAAGTAAACAATTATTATTTCTTTAATTTCCTCTTCATTGTTAAAGTTTACCCTTTTCATTTTTAAGACTACTAATTGATTTTCCTCTCTCCTTTTTCTAATCAGATTTACAAAGGTTTATCAATTTTATAGCTTTTTTCATAAAACTAATTTTTAGTTTTATTTATTAGTTCAATAGTTTTTGTATTTCAATATTATTAATTTCTCCTTTTAATTTTAGAATTTCAAGTTTAACAATTGATAGGGGGGTTTTAATTTGGTCTTTTTCTAGTTCTTTTAGTTGCAAGCCCAATTCATTGATGTTCTCTTTCTCTATTTTATTCAAGTAAGCTTCTAAAGATATAAAATTTTCCCTTATTAACGCTTTGGCTGCTTCTGAACAATTTTGGTATCATGTCTTATCTTTGTCAATATCTTGAGTGAAATTATTAATTATGTCTATAATTTGCTGTTTCACCCAATCATTCTGTAAGATGAAATTATTTAGTTTCCAATTACTTTTTGGTCTATTTACAACTAACTTTTTGTTGATTATAGTTTTTATTGTATCATGATCTGAAAAGAAAGCATTTGCTATTTCTGCCTGCCTGCATTTAATTTTGAGCACTTTATGTCCTAATATATGGTCAATTTTTATGCATGTTTCATGTACTGCTGAGAAGAAAGTATACTCCTTTCTGTCACCATTCAGTTTTCTCCAGAGATCTATCCTACCTATTTTTTCTAATATTCTATTTACCTCTTTAATTTCTTTCTTATTTGTTTTGTGATTTGATTTATCTAAATCTGAGAGTGCAAGATTGAGATTTCCCATTATTATAGTTTTGCTGTCTATTTCTTCTCGCAACTCTCAACTTCTCCTTTAGGAAGTTAGATGCTATATCACTTGGTGCATATATGTTTAATATTGATATTGCTTCATTGTCTATAGTACCCTTTAGCAAGATATAATTTCCTTCCTTATCTCTCTTAATTAGATCAATTTTTGTTTTTCTTGATCTGAGATAAGGATGGCTATCCCCGCTTTTTTGACTTCACCTGAAGCATAATAGATTCTACTCCAGCCTTTTACCTTTACTCTGTATGTATCTCCCTATTTTAAATGTGTTTCCTCTAAACAACATATTGTAGGGTTCTGACTTTTGATCCAGTCTGCTATCTGCCTCCTATTTATGGGAGAGTTCATCACATTCACATTTACAGTTAAAATGACTAATTCTGTATTTCCTGTCATTTATTATCCCCAGATTATACTTTTCTTTTTCTTGCTACTCTCCCCCCCTTCCCTAGTATTAAACTTATTGGTCCCACTTGCATCACGCAGCTCTCCCTCTTTAGGATCCCTTCCTCCTCCCTTTGAATCCCTTCCTCTTTCTTGTACCCTTCCCTTATTACTCTTTTTCCTTTTCTCTTCTCCTTTCCCACTTTTTAATGAGGTGAGAGAAGATTCTCTGTAAAGCTAGTATGTCAATTGTTTTCTCTTTGAGCCAACTATGATGAGAGTAGGATTCACACAGTGTCCCCCTCACTCCTCCAAGTTTCCTCAGGTATGATAGGTTTCATTGGCCTCATTATCACATGTAGTTTCCCTCTTTTTATCTCCCCTTTTCCCTTTTTCTGACATTATCCCCTTTGCATTTTTATTTCCCTTTTTTTATGTTGTATCAGTAAAATCAAATTATATATGTGGTTTTTATGTATATCCACATCAGAAATACATTTCTCAAGAGTTTCTTTTACCTTTTTGTACTTCTCTTGAGTCCTGCTGTTGGAGATCAATTTTTTTTGTTTGTTTGTTTAAGTCTGTTTTTTTTTTTTCCCTTAGAAACAAATGGAATTCCTCTTTTTCTTTAAATATCCATCTTCTTACATGGAAAAAAAATGCTCAGTTTAGCTGGGTAGTTTATTCTTGGCTGCATTCCAAGTTCCTTTGCCTTTTGGAATATCAGATTCCAGGCCCTTTGATCCTTTAATGTTGAAACAGCCAGATCTTGTGTGACTCTTATTGTGGCATCTCAGTTTTTTAATTGTTTTTTTTCCTGGCTGCTTGTCATATTTTTTTCTTTAGTCTGAAAATTCTGAAATTTGGCCACAATATTCTTTGGGGTTTTTATTTTAGGGTCTTTTTCAGAAGGTGTTTGATGAATGCTTTCAATGCCTATTTTATGTTCTGGTTCTATTACTTCCAGGCAGTTCTCATTGATGATTTACTGTAAAATAGTGTCTAGGCTCTTTTTTTCATCATAATTTTCAGTTAGTCCAATGATCCTCAGCTTATCTCTCCTAGATCTATTTTCCAGGTCTGTTGTTTTTCCAAGTATATATTTGACATTTTTTTGAGTTTTTTTTGACTGATTCTTGATGTCTCAATGAACCAGTCATTTCTATTTGTTTAGTTCTGAGTTTTAGTGAGTTATTTTCTTCATCAGCTTTTTTTACTTCTTTTTGTATATGTCCAATTGAGTTTTTAAATGAGCTTTTTGCTCTATGGATTTTTTTTCCATTTCACTATATATATATAAATATTTTTTTTATTGAATTACTTTTTCTTTCCAATTCACAAATTCTATTTCCTTGCACTTCTTGATACTTTTTTAGCTTTTTCAATTCACATTTCAGGAAGTTGTTAGCTCTCTTGCATAACTTCTCTTTCCTTTCCCTATTTTTCTTCTAGTTTTCTCTTAAGGTTTTTTTTTTTTTTTTTTTTTTTTTAATAGTCTCTTCTAGGAGTGCCTTTTTTATTGGGGACCAACAATTGTCTGGAGACTGTCTGCTATTAGTTGCTTCAGAACTGAAAAGCTGCTCTCTTTCTGTATAGAAACTATCAATTGTTCTTTTGATTTTTTACTCATTTTGTTAAAGCCTGTACAGTCAGCCTTCAGAGCCAAGAGGTTACAAGCTTCCTCTGCAGAGCAGTGATATGTGTATGGATGGGTAGCTGTCCTGCCAGCCGGCTACAAAAAACAGCGAGGTACTGGAGTGTTGTGGGAAAGAGTTCCCCACCAGAAGTAACTCAGGCCTGCAGGGCTGAGCTGGGCAAGTGCCCTGCAAAGAACCCTCCTGTGTGAGCTAAGGACTGCCCTGGGGCTAGATGCTGAGCAGTGAGAGTTTCACTATCCCAAGCCAAATCCCACCCTCTGGCTGTAGGTATTAGCAGCTGAGCAGTGAGTAACTCTGCAGACACCAGAGTTGTCTCTGTCCCGGAAAGCACAGTCTGCTGGTGAAGTTCTATTGCCTCAGGCCGAGCCCAGCACAATGCCGATTAGAAGCTGCCCAGGCTATGACCCACTTTGCCTGGGTCACTTCCAGGTTTGAGTGGTTATAGCCAGATCTTCTTAGGTTCTGGCATTTTTTAGAGTACCCTCTGTTTTAGGCTTTAATTTCTCTGCCAGTTTACTGCTTTGTAATCAAGGCAGAGCAGTTAGTCTATAGCAGAGTCGTCTCTATAACTTCTCTAGCCACAGAGATCACTGCCACCCCTGGTCTGCTCAGGACACTAGCATCTCACTGCCTGTGCTAGGCTGTTCCTGGCCCCTCAGGACAAACCTTTCCTGGCAATCTTCCAGACTGACTTCGGCTGGTAAGTTGTAGTGCTTCTAATCTTCATGAATTCAAGCAGTGAAGAGCTATTTTTGAGGCTGAATTAAATATCTGTTTATGAGGGGAATGAGAGGAGCTTAGAAATTCATGTGTGCCTTCTCCGCCATCTTGGCTTCCCTTCCGCCACCCCTCCCCCCCCCATGATGCACTGCTACTGACAATTTTAATGAAAAGTCCATTTATTCCTAAACTCTCAAGTGTTTTTATTAGGAATTGATGTTGGATTCTATCAAATGTTTTTTTTACATCTATTGAGATGATCACTTTTTTTTTGTTAATTTTGTTATTGATATAGTCAATTATGCTAATAGTTTTCCTAATACATAATGACCTGTATTCCTTCTATAAATCCTACTTGGTCACAGTATATTATCCTGGGGATGATTTTCTGTAATCTTTTGGCTAATATTTTATTTAAGATTTTTGCATCAATATTCATTAGGAAGATTGGTCTAGACATAACTCTCTAAGCTCCTCTCATTCCCCTCATAACCAACTATTTAATGCAGCCTCAAAAATAACTCTTCACTACTTAAATTCATGAAGATTAGAAGCACTACAATTTACCAGCCAATCCGGAAGATTGCCAGGAAAGGTTTTTCCTGAGGGGCAAGGAACAGACTAGCACAGGCAGCGAGAGGCTAGCGTCCTGAGCAGACCAGGGGTGGGGGTGATCTCTGTGGATAGAGAAGTTATATAAAGATTAATCTTGGGAACTATATTTCGGCTGTAAAGATGTATAAAGCATACATGTATACCTTGTTCTAGAATCTAGATGTGGAAAGGACATTGTACTAGAAAAAAGGGAAAGTGGGGGTACTACATTTCCTGAAGAGGCAAAGAAAACCTAGTATATCTGAGAGAAAGAATGGAGAGGGATGAAAATAGTGAGTATTTTACTGCTTTCAGAATTGGCATTAAGAGAAGAATTTTAGACATATTCAATCTATGGTGAAACTTCTCCCACCTCATTGAAAAGTGAGAAGGGAAAAGTGAAAAAGGAAGGAGTAAGCTAAGTGGAAGGGAATACGGTAACTGGGAGGGAAAGGGGCAAGTTGGGGGGGGAACTCTAAGGGGGGGAGGGATACTGAAAAAGGGAGGGCTGTGAGAAGCAAGGGGAGCTCACAAGCTTAATACTGGGAAGGGGGGTAAGGGAGTAAGAAGGGAGAAAAGCATAAACCGGGGTTAACAAGATGGCAAGTAATACAGAATTGGTCATTTTAACCATAAATGTGAACGGGGTAAACTCCTCTATAAAGAGGAAGCGGTTAGCAGAATGGATTAAAATCCAGAATCCTACAATTTGTTGTATACAGGAAACACACCTGAAGCGGGGTGATACATGCAAGTTAAAGGTAAAAGGTTGGAGTAAAACCTACTATGCTTCAGGTGAAGCCAAAAAAGCAGGGGTAGCCATCCTGATCTCAGATCAAGCTAAAGCAAAAATTGATCTAATCAAAAGAGATAAGGAAGGGCACTATATCTTGCTAAAGGGTAGAATGAATAATGAAGAAGTATCTATATTAAATATATATGCACCAAGTAGTGTAGCATCTAAATTCTTAAAAGAGAAATTAAGAGAGCTGCAAGAAGAAATAGACAGTAAAACTATAATAGTGGGAGATCTCAACCTTGCACTCTCAGAATTAGATAAAGCAAACCACAAAATAAATAAGAAAGAAGTCAAAGAGATAAATAGAATACTAGAAAAATTAGATATGATAGATCTCTGGAGAAAATGTAATGGGGACAGAAAGGAGTACACCTTCTTTTCAGCAGTTCATGGAACTTATACAAAAATTGATCATATATTAGGACATAAAAACCTCAAACTCAAATGCAGTAAGGCAGAAATAGTGAATGCATCCTTTTCAGACCATGATGCATTGAAAATTACATTCAATAAAAAGTCACAGGAAAGTAGACCAAAAAATAATTGGAAACTAAATAATCTCATACTAAAGAATGATTGGGTGAAACAGCAAATTATAGACATAATTAATAACTTCATCCAAGAAAATGATAATAATGAGACATCATACCAAAATGTATGGGATGCAGCCAAAGCGGTAATAAGGGGAAATCTCATATCTCTAGAGGCCTATTTGTATAAAATAGAGAAAGAGAAGGTCAATGAATTGGGCTTGCAACTAAAAATGCTAGAAAAGGAACAAATTAAAAACCCCAGTCAAACACTAAACTTGAAATTCAAAAAATAAAAGGAGAGATCAATAAAATTGAAAGTAAAAAAAACTATTGAATTGATTAATAAAACTAAGAGTTGGTTCTATGAAAAAACCAACAAAATAGACAAACCCTTAGTAAATCTGATTAAAAAAAGGAAAGAGGAAAATCAAATTGTTAGTCTTAAAAATGAAAAGGGAGAACTCACCACTAACGAAGAGGAAATTAGAGCAATAATTAGGAGTTACTTTGCCCACCTTTACGCCAATAAATTCGACAACTTAAATGAAATAGAAGAATACCTCCAAAAATATAGCTTGCCTAAACTAACAGAGGAAGAAGTAAATATCCTAAACACTCCTATCTCAGAAAAAGAAATAGAACAAACTATCAATCAACTCCCTAAGAAAAAAACCCCAGGACCAGATGGATTTACATCTGAATTCTATCAAACATTTAAAGATCAATTAACTCCAATGCTAAATAAACTATTTGAAGAAGTAGGGATTGAAGGAGTCCTACCAAACTCCTTTTATGACACAGATATGGTACTGATACCTAAACCAGGTAGGCTGAAAACAGAGAAAGAAAATTATAGACCAATCTCCCTAATGAATATTGATGCTAAAATCTTAAATAAAATATTAGCAAAAAGATTACAGAAAATCATCCCCAGGATAATACACTATGACCAAGTAGGATTTATACCAGGAATGCAGGGCTGGTTCAATATTAGGAAAACTATTAACATAATTGACTATATCAACAACCAACCAAACAAAAACCATATGATCATCTCAATAGATGCAGAAAAAGCATTTGATAAAATCCAACAGCCATTCCTAATAAAAACACTTGAGAGCATAGGAATAAAAGGACTTTTCCTTAAAATAGTTAGGAGCATATATTTTAAACCTTCAGTAAGCATCATATGCAATGGGGAAAAACTGGAACCTTTCCCGGTAAGATCTGGAGTGAAGCAAGGTTGCCCACTATCACCATTATTATTCAATATTGTATTAGAAACACTGGCCTCTGCAATAAGAGTCGAGAAAGAGATTAAAGGAATTAGAGTAGGCAATGAGGAAACCAAACTATCACTCTTTGCAGATGATATGATGGTATACCTAGAAAACCCCAGAGATTCTACTAAAAAGCTATTAGAAATAATTCATAATTTTAGCAAAGTAGCAGGATACAAAATAAATCCCCATAAATCCTCAGCATTCTTATACACCACCAACAAAATCCAAGAGCAAGAGATACAAAGAGAAATTCCATTCAAAATAACTGTTGATAGCATAAAATATTTGGGAATCTACCTACCAATGGAAAGTCAGGAATTATATGAGCAAAATTACAAAAAAGTTTTCACACAAATAAAGTCAGACTTAAATAATTGGAAAAATATTAAGTGCTCTTGGATAGGCCGAGCAAATATAATAAAGATGACAATACTCCCTAAACTAATCTATTTATTTAGTGCTATACCAATCAGACTTCCAAGAAAATATTTTAATGATTTAGAAAAAATAACAACAAAATTCATATGGAACAATAAAAAGTTGAGAATCTCAAGGGAATTAATGAAAAAAAAATCAAATGAAGGTGGCCTAGCTGTACCTGATCTAAAATTATATTATAAAGCAGCAGTCACCAAAACCATCTGGTATTGGCTTAGAAATAGATTAGTTGATCAGTGGAAAAGGTTAGGTTCACAAGACAGAATAGTCAACTATAGCAATCTAGTGTTTGACAAACACAAAGATTCTAAATTTTGGGATAAGATTTCATTATTTGATAAAAACTGCTGGAATAACTGGAAATTAGTATGGCAGAAATTAGGCAAGGACCCACACTTAACACCACATACCAAGATAAGATCAAAATGGGTCCATGACCTAGGATAAAGAACGAGATTATAAATAAATTAGAGGAACATAGGATAGTTTATCTCTCAGACTTGTGGAGGAGAAAAAAATTTGTGACCAAAGATGAACTAGAGACCATTACCAATCACAAAATAGAAAATTTTGATTATATCAAATTAAAAAGCCTTTGTACAAACAGAACGAATGCAAACAAGATTAGTAGGGAAGTAACAAACTGGGAAAACATCTTTACAATTAAAGGTTCTGATAAAGGCCTCATTTCCAAAATATATAGAGAACTGACTCAAATTTATAAAAAATCAAGCCATTCTCCAATTGATAAATGGTCAAAGGATATGAACAGACAATTTTCAGATGAAGAAATTGAAACTATTACCACTCACATGAAAGAGTGTTCCAAATCACTATTGATCAGAGAAATGCAAATTAAGACAACCCTGCGATATCACTACACACCTGTCAGATTGGCTAAGATGACAGGAAAAAATAATGATGAATGTTGGAGTGGATGTGGGAAAACGGGGACACTGATGCATTGTTGGTGGAGTTGTGAACGAATCCAGCCATTCTGGAGAGCGATCTGGAATTATGCCGAAAAAGTTATCAAACTGTGCATACCCTTTGATCCAGCAGTGTTTCTATTGGGCTTATACCCCAAAGAGATACTAAAAAAGGGAAGGGGACCTGTATGTGCCAAAATGTTTGTAGCAGCCCTGTTTGTAGTGGCTAGAAACTGGAAAATGAATGGATGCCCATCAATTGGAGAATGGCTGGGTAAATTGTGGTATATGAATGTTATGGAATATTATTGCTCTGTAAGGAATGACCAGCAGGATGAATACAGAGAGGCTTGGAGAGACCTACATGGACTGATGCTAAGTGAGATGAGCAGAACCAGGAGATCATTATACACTTCGACAACGATATTGTATGAGGATGTATTCTGATGGAAGTGGATTTCTCTGACAAAGAGACTTAACTGAGTTTCATTGGAGAAATGATGGACAGAAACAGCTACACCCAAAGAAGGAATACTGGGAAATGAATGTGAACTATTTGCATTTTTGATTTTCTTCCCGAGTTATTTTTACCTTCTGAATCCAATTCTCCCTGTGCAACAAGAGAACTGTTTGGTTCTGCAAATATGTATTGTATCTAGGATATAATGCAACATATTTAACATATATAGGACTGCTTGCCATCCTGGGGGGGGGGGGAGGAGGGAGGGAGGGGAAAAAACGAAACATAAGTGATTGCAAGGGATAATGTCGTGTAAAAATTCATGGATTCTGTCAATACAAAGTTCTTATTAAATAAAATAAAATTAAAAAAAAAACAAAAACAAAAACAAAAAAAAAAAAAAAAAAGAAAGAAGTTAAAGGGATGGCTCTGCTATAGGCTGCTCTGCCTTGATTACAAAGCAGTAAACTGGCAGAGAAATTAAAGCCTAAAGCAGAGTGTCCTCTAAAAAACGCCAGAAACTAAAGAGATCTGGCTGTAACCCCTCAAACCCGGAAATGACTCAGGCAGACTTTACCACAGCCCTGTGGCCACATCTGGCAGTTCGGGGCTTTTGCGGGGGCAGTTACTAATCTGCACAGCATGGGGCACAGCCTGGACAGCCTCTGATCGGCAGAGTGGGGGGCTTGGTCTGGGGCAATAGAATCTCCCCAGCTGACTGTGCTTCCCAGGCAGACACTTCCCTCCCTGCAAATCCATTCACTGCTCAATTGCTAACACCCACAGCCCCAGGGCAAAATTTGGCTTGGGAAGTGAAACTCTGACTGCTCAGCATCTAGCCCCAGGGCAGTTGTTGTCTCACACAGCCGGGGTTCTTTGAAGGGCACTTTCCCAGCCCGGCCCTGCAGGCCTGAGTTACTTTCGGGTGGGGAACTCTTTCCCAGAGTACTCCAGTACCTCGCTGCTTTTTGTAGCTGGCTGGCAGGACAGCTACCCGTCCATATACCTTTCACAACTCTGCAGAGGAAGCTGGTAATCCCCTGGCTCTGAAGGCAGACCTTACAGGCTTTAACAAAATGACAAAAAAAATCAAAAGAACGATTGATAGTTTCTACACAGAAAGAGAACAGCTTTTCAACCCTGAAGAGACTAATAGCAGACAGTCTCCAGACGATTGTTGGTCTCCAATACAAAAGGCTCTCCTAGAAGAGACTATTAAAAACCTTAAAAGAGAGCTAGAAGAGAAATGGGGAAAGGCACATAACTCACTAAAAGAAAAATTTGATAAAGTGGAAAAAGAAAACAATTTCCTGAAATGTGAATTGGAAAAGGTAAAAAACTCCCAAGAAGTGCAGGGAAATAGAGTTTGCGAATTGGAAAAAGAAAATGACTCACTAAAAAAATAAATAAATTAGTGAAATGGAAAAAAAAATTCCATAGAGCAAAACAACTCATTTGGACATATGCAAAAAAAAAAAAAAAAAAGTAAAAAAAGCTAATGAAGAAAATAACTCACTAAAAATCAGAACTGAACAAATAGAAATGACTGATTCATTGAGACATCAAGATTCAGTCAAGCAAAACCAAAAAACTGAAAGATTGGAAAAAAATGTCAAATATTTACTTGGAAAAACAACAGACCTGGAAAATAGATCTAGGAGAGATAACCTGAGGATCATTGGGCTACCAGAAAATTATGATGAAAAAAAGAACCTAGATACTATTTTACAGGAAATCATCAAAGAGAACTGCCCAGAAATAATAGAACCAGAAGGGAAAATAGGCGTTGAAAGAATTCATCGAACACCTTCTGAAAAAAACCCTAAAATAAAGACTCCGAGGAATATTGTGGCCAAACTTCAGAATTTTCAGACTAAAGAAAAAATTTACAAGCAGCCAGGAAAAAACAGTTCAAATACCGAGATGCCACAATATGGGTCACACAAGATCTGGCTGCCTCAACATTAAAGGATTGAAGGGCTTGGAATCAGATATTCCGAAAGGCAAAAGAACTTGGAATTCAGTCAAGAATAAATTACCCAGCTAAGTTGAGTATTTTTTTATACAGAAGAAGATGGACATTTAATGAAATAGAGGAATTCCATCTGTTTCTAAGGAAAAAAAAAAAAAAACTAGACTTAAACAAAAACATTGATCTCCAACAACAGAAATCAAGAGAAGTAGAAAAAGGTAAAAGGAACTCTTGAGAACTGTATTTCTATTGTGGATAAACATAAAAACCATATGTATAATTTGATTTTACCAATATAACATAAAAAAGGGAAGTAGAAATGGAAAGGGGATAGTGTCAGGAAAAGGGAAGAGGGGAGATATTAGAGTTCAAATGTTGGAGTTTGTTCTTCTCAAAGCACAGCCGGTTTAGAGGCTTGGAGCCCTTCGGATGTCTCCAAATCCAAAGGTTCTGTCCTTCAGCCTCTGCCTCTGCTTTCTTCTGCCTACAACCAAGACAGAGATGGAAGGTCTCTCTTATTTCCTTCTGGGGAGCCCAGCCACCAACTTGCCGCGGAGAGAGGGCTTCTGGCGTAGCTCCACTGAAATCCGTCAAAGTGTTCTCTGCACCAGAGTCGTTCCTCTCAAGTCCAGCGCGATCAGCCAGCCAAGAGGAAAAAATGTATTCTGCCATAGATCCCTCATCGCTGGCCTTTTATCTGCCTCTTCTGAGAGAATGGGATTATGGGTTTTCTCCCATAGTGCTCTCTGGCCCAATGAGCTTTAAGGGAGGTGTAGAAAGTGTACTTTGTGAAGCTAGCATACTTGTGGACTCCAGTGAGTAAAGGTGTGAACACAAGCCTTGTCTTAATTAGTTCTACTTAGTACCTTCTTTCAGGTTCTGGCCAAAACAACTTCTTGTAAGATTAGATCAACTCTAATTACTTAGCAGTTAGTAAGGATTCCAACAGGGAGATAAAAAGAGGGAAACTACATATGACAGTGAGGCAAAGGAAACCTATCATATATGAGGGAACTTAAAGAGAGGGAGGAACATTTTGTGAATCCTACTCTCATCAGAGTTGGCTCAAAGAGGAAACAATTTACATTTTGTTTTACAGAGATTCTTCGCTCACTTCATTAAAAAGTGGGAGAGGAAAGGAGAGAAGGAAAAAGAGTAATAAGTGAAGGGTACAAGAAAGGGGAAGAGATTCAAAGGGAGGAGGAAGGGATACTAAAGAGGGAGAGTTGCGTGACGTTAGTGGGACCAATAAGTTTAATACTAGGGAAGAAGGGAAGGAGGGCAAGAAAAAGAAAAGTATAATCTGGAGATATTAGGATGGCCTGAAATACAGAATTTGTTATTTTAACCATAAATGTGAATGGGATGAACTTTCCCATAAAGAGAAGGCAAATAGCAGACTGGATCAAAAGTCAGAACCCTACAATCTGTTGTTTACAGGAAACACATTTAAAACAGGGAGATACATATAGAGTAAAGGTAAGAGGCTGGAGCAGAATCTATTATGCTTCAGGTGAAGTCAAAAAAGCAGAGGTAGCCATCCTTATCTCAGGTCAAGCAAAAGCTAAGATTGATCTAATTAAAAGAGACAAGGAAGGAAACTATATCTTGCTTAAGGGTACTATAGACAATGAAACAATATCAGTATTAAACATATATGCACCAAGTGGTATAGCATCTAACTTCCTTAAAGAGAAGTTAAGAGAGTTGCGAGAAGAAATAGACAGCAAAACTATAATAGTGGGAGATCTCAAACTTGCACTCTCAGATTTAGATAAATCAAATCACAAAGCAAATAAGAAAGAAATTAAAGAGGTAAATAGAATATTAGAAAAATTAGGTATGATAGATCTCTGGAGAAAACTGAATGGTGACAGAAAGGATTATACTTTCTTCTCAGCAGTTCATGAAACATGCATAAAAATTGACCATATATTAGGACATAAAGTGCTCAAAATTAAATGCAGGCAGGCAGAAATAGTAAATGCTTTCTTTTCAGATCACAATGTAATAAAAACTACATTCAACAAAAAGTTAGGTGTAAATAGACCAAAAAGTAATTGGAAACTAAATAATCTCATCTTAAAGAATGATTGGGTGAAACAGCAAATTATAGACACAATTAATAATTTCACTCAAGATAATGACAATGGTGAGACATCATATCAAAACTTATGGGATGCAGCCAAAGCAGTAATAAAGGGAAATTTTATATCCTTAGAGGCTTACTCGAATAAAATAGAAAAAGAGAAGGTCAATGAATTGGGCCTGCAACTTAAAAAGTTAGAAAAAGACCAAATTAAAAACCCTCAATCAATTACTAAACTTGAAATTCTAAAATTAAAAGGAGAAATTAATAATATAGGAAGAAAAATACTACTGAACTAATAAATAAAACTAAGAGTTGGTTTTATGGAAAAACCAATAAAATCAATAAACCTGTGGTAAATCTGATTAGAAAAAGGAGAGAGGGAAATCAAATTAGTTGTCTTAAAAATGAAAAAGGAGAACTTTCTACTGATGAAGAGAAAATTAAAGAAATAATAAGGGGTTACTTTGCCCAATTTTATGCCAATAAATTTGATAACCTAAGCAAAATGGATGACAACCTCCAAAAATATAGGCTTCCCAGATTATCAGAGGAGGAAGTAAATTGCTTAAGTAGTCCATTTCAGAAAAAGAAATAGAACAAGCTATTAATCAACTCCCTAAAAAAAAAAAAAAACCCAGGACCAGATGGATTTACATGTGAATTCTACCAAACATTCAAAGAAAAATTAGCCCCAATGCTTTATAAACTATTTGAAAAAGTAGGGAATGAAGGAGTCCTATCAAATTCCTTTTATGACACAGACATGCTACTGATACCTAAAGCAGGAAGGTTCAAAACAGAGAAATAAAATTATAGACCAATCTCTCTAATGAATATTGATGCTAAAATCTTAAATAAGATATTAGCAAAAAGACTATGGAAAATCATCCCCAGGATAATACACCACGATCAAGTAGGATTTACAGGAATCAGGGCTGGTTCAATATTAGGAAAACTATCAGTATAATTGGCCATATAATAATCAAATTAACAAAAACCATATGATCATCTCAATAGATGCAGAAAAAGCATTTGATAAAATCCAACATTTATTCCTATTAAAAACTATTGAGAGTATAGGAATAAATAAACTTCTCCTTTAAATAATCAGTAGCCTCTATTTAAAACCAACAGTAAGCATCATATGTAACAGGGACAAACTTTAACCATCCCAATAAGGTCAAGAGTGAAACAAGGTTGCTCACTATCACCGTTACTATTTAATATTGTATTAGAATTGCTAGCTTTGGCAATAAGAGTTGAGAAAGAGATTAAAGGAATAAGAATAGGCAATGAGGAAACCAAATTATCACTCTTTGCTGAAGATATGATGGCAAACTTAGAGAACCCCAGAGACTCTACTAAAAAGTTATTAGAAACAATCCACACCTTCAGCAAAGTTGCAGGGTATAAAATAAACCCACATAAGTCATCAGCATTCTTATATATCACTAACAAAACCCAACAGTTAGTGATACCAAAAGAAATTCTATTTAAAGTAACTACTGATTGTATAAAATATTTAGGAATCTATCTGCCAAGGGAAAATCAGAAACTTTATGAGCAAATCTACAAAACACTTTCCACAAAAATTAAGTCTGATGTTATCAACTGGAAAAATATTAAATGCTCTTGGACTGGGCAAGCAAATATAATAAAGATGACCATACTACATAAACTAATCTATTTAGCACTATACCAATCAGACTCCCAAAAAACTACTTTGATGAACTAGAAAAAATAACAACAAAGTTCATATGGAAAAACAAAAGGTCAAAAATATCAAGGGAATTAATGAAAAAAAAATCAAATGAAGGTAGCCTAGCTGTACCAGATCTAAAATTATATTATAAAGCAGCAGTTACTAAAACCATCTGGTATTGGCTAAGAAATAGACTAGTTGATCAATGGAATAGGTTAGGTTCAAAGGACAAAACAGCCAATAACTTTAATAATATAGTGTTTGACAAACCCAAAGACCCCAGTTTCTGGGATAAGAATCACTATTTGACAAAAATTGCTGGGAAAATTGGAAATTAGTATGGCAGAAACTAGGCATTGACCCACACTTAACATCATACACCAAGATAAGGTCAAAATGGGGTCATGACCTAGGCATAAAGAATGAGAATTATAAATAAATTGGAAGAGCATAGGATAGTTTACCTCTCAGACCTGTGGAAGAGGGAGGAATTTATGACCAAAGAAGAACTAGAGATCACTATTGACCACAAAATAGAAAATTTTGATTATATCAAATTGAAAAGTTTTTCTACAAACAAAACAAATGCAAACAAGATTAGAAGGGAAACAATAAACTGGGAAAACATTTTTACAATCAAAGGTTCTGATAAAGGCCTCATTTCCAAAATATATAGAGAATTGACTCTAATTTATTAATAATCAAACCATTCTCCAATTGATAAATGGCCAAAGGATAGGAACAGACAATTCTCAGACGAAGAAATTGAAACTATTTATAGACATATGAAAATATGCTCCAAATCATTATTAATCAGAGAAATGCAAATTAAGACAACTCTGAGATACCACTACACACCTGTCAGATTGGCTAGAGTGACAGGGAAAGATAATATGGAATGTTTTAGGGGATGTGGGAAAACAGGGACACTGATACATCATTGGTGGAATTGTGAACATATCCAGCCATTCTGGAGAGCAATTTGGAACTATGCTCAAAAAGTTCAAACTGTGCATACCCTTTGATCCAGCAGTGTTTCTACTGGGCTTATACCCCAAAGAGATACTAAAGGAGGGAAAGGGACCTGCATGTGCCAAAATGTTTGTGGCAGCCTTGTTTGTAATGGCTAGAAGCTGGAAAATGAATGGATGCCCATCAATTGGATAATGGTTGAGTAAATTGTGGTATACAAATGTTATGGAATATTATTGTTCTCTAAGGAATGACCAGCAGGATGAATACAGGGAGGACTGGCAAGACCTACATGAATTGATGCTAAGTGAAATGAGCAGAACCAGGAGATCATTATATACCTCAACAATGATACTGTTTGAGGATGTATTCTGATAGAAGTGGATCTCTTCGATAAAGAGAATAATTCAGTTTCAATTGATCAAAGATGGGCAGAAGCAGCTACACCCAAAGAAAGAACACTGGGAGATGAATATAAACTGCTTGCTTTTTTGTTTTTCTTCCCGCATTATTTATACCTTCTGAATTCAATTCTCCCTGTGCAACAAGAAAATTGTTCAGTTCTGCACACGTATATTGTATCCAGGATAAACTGTAACCTATTCAACATGTAAAAGATTGATTGCCATCTGGGGGAGGGGGTGGAAGGAGGGAGGGGAAAAATCGGAACAGAAGTGAATGCAAGGGATAATGTTGTAAAAAATTACCCTGGCATGAGTTCTATCAATAAAAAGTTATTATAAAAAAATTAGACAATAAAATTTAAAAGGAAAAAAAAAAAGGAAGATTGGTCTATAATGTTCTTTCTCTATTTTCAACCTACCTGGTTTATGTATCACTACCATGTCTGTGTCATAAAAGGAAATTGGTACAACTCCTTCAATCCCTATTTTTTCAAATACTTTATATGACATTGGAGTGAATTGTTCATTAAACGTTTGGTAGAATTCACATATAAATCCCTCTGGGCCTGGGGATTTTTTCTTAGAGTGTTGATTAATAGCTCCTTCCATTTCTTTTCCTAAGATGGGACTGTTTAACCAATTTATTTCTTCCTTGGTTAATCAGGGCAAGCTAAATTTTTGAAGATATTCTTCAATTTCATTTAAGTTATTAAATTTATTGGCATAAAGTTGGCCAAAATATCTCCTAATTATTTCTGCATTTTTTCTGCATTATGCATTTCTGCATTATTTCTAATTATTTTTTCTTCATTAGTAGCAAGTTCTCCCTTTCAATTTTTAAGACTAACAATTTTATTTTCCTCTTTTTTTTCATCACATTTACTAAGGCTTTATCTATTGTGTTGGTTTTTTGAATAAAACCAACTCTTAGTTTTATCTATTAACTCAATAATGTTTTTTTTTGTTTTTGTTTTTTTTTTTTTACTTTCAATTTTATTAGTCTCTCCTTTTATTTTTAGAATTCTAAGTTTAGTGTTTGACTGGGGACATTTAATTTGCTTCTTTTGTAGGTTTTTTAGTTGTGAAACTAATTCATTGACCCTCTCTTTCTCTATTTTATGCAAGTAGGCCTCTAGAGATGTAGTAATTCCCCTCATTACTGTTTGGCTG
This sequence comes from Antechinus flavipes, assembly GCF_016432865.1. Taxonomy (NCBI): domain Eukaryota; kingdom Metazoa; phylum Chordata; class Mammalia; order Dasyuromorphia; family Dasyuridae; genus Antechinus; species Antechinus flavipes. Next base: position 128,173,013 of record NC_067400.1, on the reverse strand, counting down.
CATCGCATACATTTTTGTATGAAGTCTCATTATTGTCATTTTCTTGGGTGAATTTATTAATTATGTGTTTGAGTTGTTGTTTTCCCAATCATTCTTTAGGATGAGATTATTTATTTTTTGGGCTATTTTCATCTAGCTTTTTATTAAATGTAATTTTCATGACATTGTGATCTGAAAAAAAATGCATTTACTATTTCTGCCTTTCTGCATTTGAGTTTGAGGTTTTTATGTCCTAATATATGGTAAATTTTTGTATAAGTTCCATGAAATGCTGAGAAGAAAGTGTACTCCTTTCTGTCTCCATTTAGTTTTCTTTTTGTTCTTCCTTTTTTACAATAGCTTTTTATTTACAAGATATATTCATAGGAAATTTTACAGCATTGACAATTGCAAAACGTTTTGTTCCAACTTTTCCCCTCCTTACCTCCACCTGCTCCCCCAGATGGCAGGTTGAGCAATACATGATAAATATGTTAAAGTATCAATTAAATACAATATTAGTATACATGTGGCAACTGTTATTTTGCTGTACAAAAAGAATTAGACTTTGAAATAGTGTACAAATACCCTGTAAAAAAATCAAAAATGCAGGTGGAAAAAAAATTGAGGGATTGGAAATTCTATGTATTGGTTCATAGTCATCTCCCAGAGTTCTTTCACTGGGTATAGCTAGTTCAGTTCATTTATGCTCTATTGGAACTGATTTGGTTCATCTCATTGTTGAAGAGGGCCACGTGCATCAGAATTGATCATCATATAGTATTGTTGAAGTATATAATGATCTCCTGGTCCTGCTCATTTCACTCAGCATCAGTTTATGGACTTTATAAAATCATCTGATTGTCATTTCTTACAGAAAAATAATATTCGATAATATTCATATACTACAGTTTATTCAGCCATTCTCCCATTGATGGGTATACACTCAGTTTCTAGTTTCTAGGCACTACAAACAGGGCTGCGATAAACATTCTTGTATATAGAGATCTTTTTTTCCTTCTTTAAAATCTCTTTGGGTTATTAGCCCAAGGGTATGCACAGTTTAATAACTTTTTTAGCATAGTTCCAAATTGCTCTCCAGAATGGCTGGATGTATTATTCACAATTCCAACAACAATGTATCAGTGTCCCATCCCCTCCAACATGTCATTCTAGCCAATCTGACAGGTGTGCAGTGGTATCTCAGAGTTGTATTAATTTGCATTTCATTGATTAATAATGACTTGGAGCATCTTTTCATATGGCTCAAAATAGTTTCAATTTCTTCATCTGAGAATTTTCTGTTCATATGCTTTCACCATTTATCAATTAGAGAATGGCTTGATTTCTTATAAATTAGAGTCAGTTCTTTATATATTTTGGAAATGGGGCCTTTATCAGAACCTTTGTCTGTAAAAATGTTTTCCCAGTGTATTACTTCCCTTCTAATCTTGTCTGCATTAGTTTTGTTTGTACAAAAAGTTTTCAATTTGATATAATCAAAATTTTCTATTTTTTGATCAGTAATGATCTCTAGTTATTCTTTGGTTATAAATTCCTTTCTCTTCCACACGTCTGAGAGGTAAACTATCCTATGTTCCTCTAAATTACTTATAATTTCATTCTTTATGCCTAGGCTATGGACCCATTTTGACTTTATCTTGGTGTATGTTGTCAAGTGTGGTTCAATGCCTAGTTTTTGCCATACTATTTTCCAGTTTTCCCAGAAAATTTTGTCAAACAGTGAATTCTGATCCCAAAATCTAGAGTCTCTGCATTTGTCAAACACTAGATTATTAAAATTATTGACTGCTTTCTCCTTTGAACCTAATCTGTTTCACTGATAAACTAGTCCATTTCTTGGCCAATGCCAAATGGCTGTGATAACTGCTGCTTTATAATATAATTTTAGATCTGGTACAGCCAGGCCACCTTCATTTGATTTTTTTTCATTGATTCCCTTGAAATTCTTGACCTTTTGTTTTTCCATATGAACTTAATTGTTATTTTTTCTAGGTCATTAAAATAGTTCTTTGGGAGTTTGATTGTCATAGCACTAAATAAATAGATTAGATAAGGTAATATCCTCATTTTATTATATTTACTCGCCCTATCCAAAACCATTTAATATTTTTTTCCAAATTGGTTAGATCAAACTTAATTTTTGTGGAACATGTTTTGCAGTTTTGCTCATATAGTTTCTGATTTTCTCTTAGCAGATAGATTCCTAATTATTTTATACTATTGGTAGTTAAATGGTACTTTAAATGGAATTTCTCTAAGAATATGAGCATGTCATCAGTGAAGAGTGATAATTTGGTTGCCTTATTACCTACTCTAATTCCTTTAATCTCTTTCTCAACTCTTATTGTCAAAGCTAGCATTTCTAAAACAATATTAAATAGTAAAGGTGATAGTGGGCAACCTTGTTTCACTCCTGATCTTATTGGGAATGGTTCCAGTTATATATGATGCTTACTGATGGTTTTGAATAGATGCAACTGATTATTTAAAAAAAAAGTCCATTTATTCCTATACTCTCAAGAGTTTTTAATAGGAATGGATGTTGGATTTTATCAAATTCTTTCCCTGCATCTATTAAGATGACCATATGTTTTTTGTTAATTTGGTTACTAATATGGCCAATTATACTGATAGTTTTCCTAATATTGAACCAGCCTTGCATTCCGAATATATATATATATATATATAAAATCCTCCTTGATCATAGTGTATTATCCTGCGGATGATTTTATGTAGTCCCTTTGCTAATATCTGATTTAAGAGTTTAGCATCAATATTCATTAGGGAGATTGGTCTATAATTTTCTTTCTCTGTTTCCAAACTATATGGTTTAAGTCTCAGTACCATGTCTGTGTCATAAAAGGAATTTGGTAGGACTCCTTCATTCCCTATTTTATCAAATAATTTATATAGCATTGGAGCCAATTTTTCTTTAAATTTTTGGCAGAAATCACATGCAAAAAAACTATATTATAAAGCAGCAATCATCAAAACCATTTGGTATTGGCTAAGAAATAGATTAGTTGATTAGTGGAATAGGTTAGATTCACAAGACAGAATAGTCAACTATAGTAATCTAGTGTCTGACAAACCCAAAGATCCTACCTTTTTGGATAAGAATTCATTATTTGATATTTTAATAACTTCACCCAAGAAAACGATAATAATGAGACATCATCCCAAATGTATGGGATGCAGCCAAAGCAGTAATAAGGGGAAATTTCATATCTCTAGAGGCCTATTTGCATAAAATAAGAAGGAGAAGGTCAATGAATTGAGCTTGCAACTAAAAATGCTAGAAAAGGAACAAATTAAAAACCCCCAGGCAAACACTAAACTTGAAATTCTAAAAAAAAAAAGGAGAGATCAATAAAATTGAAAGTAAAAAAAAAAAAAAAAACTATTCAATTAATTAATAAAACTAAGTGTTGGTTCTATGAAAAAACCAACAAAATAGACAAACCCTTAGTAAATCTGATTAAAAAAAAGGAAAGAGGAATATCAAATTGTTAGTCTTAAAAATGAAAAGAGAGAACTTGCCACTAACGAACACGAAATTAGAGCAATAATTAGGAGTTACTTTGCCCAACTTTATGCCAATAAATTTGACAACTTAAATGAAATAGAAGAATACCTCCAAAAATATAGCTTGCCCAAACTAACAGAGGAAGAAGTAAATATCCTAAACAACCTCATGTCAGAAAAATAAATAGAATGAGCTATTAACTAACTCCCTAAGAAAAAATCCCCAGGACCAGATGGATTTACTTGTGAATTCTATCAAACATTCAAAGAACAATTAACTCTAATGCTATATAAACTATTTGAAAAAATAGGGATTGAAGGAGTCCTACCAAACTCCAACACAGACATGGTACTGATACCTAAACCAAGGTTTTTGAAAACAGAGAAAGAAAATTATAAACCAGTATCCCTAATAAATATTGATGCTAAAATCTTAAATAAAATATTAACAAAAAGATTACAGAAAATCATCCCCAGGATAATACATTATGACCAAGTAGGATTTATACCACGAATGCAGGGCTGGTTCAATATTAGGAAAACTATTAGCATAATCGACTATATCAATAACCAAACAAACAAAAAACATATGATCATCTCAATAGATAAAGAAAAAGCATTTGATAAAATTCAACATCTATTCCTAATAAAAACATTTGAAAGCATAGCAATAAATGGACATTTCCTTAAAATAGGCAGGAGCATCTATTTAAAACCATCAGTAAGCATCATATGCAATGGGGGGAAACTGGAACCTTTCCCAGTAAGATCTGGAGTGAAGCAAGGTTGCCCACTATCACCATTACTATTCAATATCATATTATAAACACTAGCCTCTGCAATAAGATTCAAGAAAGATATTAAAGGAATTAGAGTAGGCAATGAGGAAACCAAACTATCACTCTTTGCAGATGATATGATGGTATACCTAGAGAACCCCAGAGATTCTACTAAAAAGCTATTAGAAATAATTCACAATTTTAGCAAAGTAGCTGGATACAAAATAAATCCCCATAAATCCTCAGTATTTTTATACGTCATCAACAAAATCCAACAAATAATAAACTTGTGTGCACGACGTGCCTCTCACAGCCCTCTCTTTTTACGATCCCTCCCTCCACCTTAGAGTTTCTTCCCTTTTCTTACCCCCTTTCCTCACAATTTCTCTATTCACTTTTTCTTTGCTTACTCCTTCCCTTTTCCCCTCCCACTTTTCAATGAGATGGGAAAAGTTTCTATGTAAATAGAATATGTCTAATATTTTTCTCTTTAAGTCAGTTCTGATAAGAGTAAGATGTTCACCCTCCTCCCTTCTTTTCCTCAAATATAATAAGTTTCCTTTGCCTCTTGATCTGATGTAGTACCCCCACTCTGCCCTTTTTCTGGTACAATTTCCTTTCCACCTCTAGTTTATTTTTTATATTATAACTGTAAAACCAAATTGTACATATGTTCTTTATGTATGTTTATAATAGAAATATAGTTTGCAAATTTATTTTTACCTTTTTATGTTTCTCTTCAGTTCTATATTTGGAGATCAAACTTTTTGTTTAGTTCTGATTTTTTCATTAAAAATAGATGAAATTCACCACTTTCTTTGAATGTTCATCTTCTCCTTCCCCGGGAAAGAAATGCTCATTTTGGATGGGGAAGTTATTCTTGGCTGCATATCAAGTTTCTTAGTCTTTTGGAATTTCAATTTCTAGATCCTTCAATCCTTTAATGTGGATGCTGCTAAATCCTGAGTAATCCTTATTATGGCTCCTCTATATTTGATTTAGGTTTATTTCTAGATGCTTGTAGTATTTTTTTCCCTTGGTCTGATAGTTTTGGAATTTAGCCATAATATTTCTTGGAGTTTTGATTTTGGGGTCTCTTTCAGTAAGTGATTGATGAATTCTTTCATTGTCTATTTTACCCTCTGTTTCTATAACATCTGGGAAGTTCTCTTTAATTATTGTCTGGAAAATAGTGTCTGTGCTCTTTTTTTTTTCATCACAATTTTGAGGAAGTCCAATAATTCTCAGATTATTTCTCCTAGATTTATTTTCCAGGTCTGTTGTTTTCCCAAGTAGTTATTTGACATTTTTTTCCATTTCATTTTTTTGGTTTGTTTTGCTTGACTGATTCTTGGTGTCTCCTTAAGTCATTCATTTGCATTTGTTCAATTCTGATTTAATGAATTATTTTCTTCATTTACTTTTTTATTTCTTTTTGTAATTGTCCAATTGAATTTTCAAGTGAATTGTTTTGTTCTACAGAGTTTTTTTTTTTTTTCCCATTTTGCCAATTTTATTTTGTAGACAGCTATTTTCTTTTTCCAATTCACTAATTCTGGTTTTTTTTTTTTTTTTTAATACTTTACCTTTTCAAATTCCCTAATTCTGTTTTTCAAGGATTTGATTTCTTTATCCACTCTATCTTTAAATGAGTGGGATGACTTATCCAGACCCTCTTGCCAAGCTTCCCTTTCCTTTCCCCAATTTTCTTCTATCTCTCTTGTAAGAGCCTTTTAAATTTATTCTATGAGAGTCTTGTGTATTGGGGACCAGATAATATATCCCTGTGGGGATTCATCTGGACACACTTTTTCATCTCCTCAGGGTTTTAAGTCTGCTCTTTAAGTGTATAGAAGCTATCTATAGTTAGAGTGCACTTTAATTTTTTGCTTATTTTATCAAAAAAGAATCAAAGAAAAAACAAACAAACAAACAATAAGCAAATGTAGTTTATTTTTTGGGGCCATATGGTGTTACCAAGCTTCTTCTTCAGACTGCAGGGGGTAGCCATGAGGCAGCAGCAGGACAGTAATGGCTGCACTGCATCTGTGCTCTGAGACTCTAAGAACATGCTGAGGCACTCCTGGTGTTGGGTAGGTGTGACCAGGTCCCAAGAAACGCTAGCTTTTTGGGATTTTAGTCTTTCCCCTTGTATTTATAGCTTCTCTGCTGATCTACTGACTTGCTGCTAGGGCAAAGTAGCCACATTGTGGTAAAGTTCTCTCGGCAGATTTTCTGCTGTCTGAGATCACACTCCAACCCTCTCTGGTCTCCTCAGTGTGCGCTGTCTTCTGTGCTCTGTCTGCCTGCCTGCAGTGTGCACCTGATCTAACCATCTCCACCCCCAAGCAAAAACAGACCTTTTCTGGATAATTTCCAGAATATCTTCTGTTGGTAATGTATTTGTGAGTTTTTTTCAGTCAAGCACTAAAACAAACAAATAAACAAACAAAGACATTCAATAAATGTGTAGATTTTCAGAACTTTCTATCAACCAAATCCAAACTTTTGAGAAAATATAATGTATAAGAGTAGGTATCAAAGATCAATTTCAATTGGAATCAACATGGACAAATTGTTTATTCTTTAACCCATGGGAAATGTGTACTTTATGTTTAAGATTTATATCAACAATAGAATAAGCTCAAAAGAAAGTGGCAAAGTAAAGGTAAAAATAGTAATTATATTATACAAATGAGGTACAGAGGAAGAAAAATGCAGAGACATTAGAAAGGGGAGGAGGGCTTATAGTTCTGAAAACCTACTCACATCAGGAATGAGGTCAATAGGCAACATTACATGTACAATGGATGATATAACATCCTCCAAAATCTATAAAGAAATGAGAGGAAAATATAGGCAGATGGGAAGCAGAAAGTGAGGGAAGAAAACAAATGAGGAATCCCTAGGTAGGGGGAGGTTAAATAATAGTAGGTCAACTTTTAGAGCAGAATTTAATGAATGAGTCAATAGGGATAGAAAAGACATATATGTATTTGAGGTGTGTGTGTGTGTGTGTGTGTATGTATGTATATATCTATATATGAATATTTAAATATATATCTTAAGTGTAGCTTGCTTAGGGGTACTAGTGATGTTGGATGAAAGAAAGTTATGAGTGTGTCAATGTTTGTATGTATATATGTGAATGTATATATCTACATATGTGTATATAAACATATTCTTTCTTAATTCTGTCCTGTATGGGGGATAGTGGGGAAGTTAAAAGGGGAAAAAGAATAAAGTAAAAAAGGTATACAGCACAGAACAAAAGAAAAAAATATATATATGTGTGTGTGTGTATATATATATATATATATATATATATATATATATATATACTCTTTTGAATTGGAATTTGTCATCATATATTTTGAATTCTCTCTAGTATTCTGTTGGGCACATGATAATATTCTCTTTTGTTTTGTTTCATTTTGTTTTGCTTTACTTTTTTTTTTTTAATTTTCTTTTATTTATTCTGTTTCTTCAAATAAAATGAATTTGGGGAAAAAACAACAACAACAACAACAGATTTTTTTTTAGTTTAATTCATCTGCTTCAAAAATGTTTATGAGTTGTTTTTATATTAATAGAAATTAGTCATTATTAAATAACTTTTCTCTGATTTCTGTAATAATGTTGTTCAAATAGGATAAATTACAATTATCTAATGCACATTTTTCTATTGGCTTTGTTTATTGCAATCACTACTATCTAGTTGAAAAAAAGCAAATTCTACCCAACTGTAAATTATTTTATTTCTTTTTTGCATCTTATTTTCTCACAGTTCTCTCTTGGTATTTGGATGAGAATTTCCATTCAAAGTTTATTGAGGTTTGTTGGATCACTGAACCACTGAAAAGCAAGTCTGTCATCACACAATTCTGTTTTTGTTGAGTAAAAAATTTTCCTGGTTCTTCTTATTTCATTCAGCATCAGTTTATGTAAATCTTTCCAGGCCTTTCTAAAACCATCCTGTTCATCTTTTTAATATAACAATAATATTTTCATATACCATAACCATTCTCCAAAGGAGGTGAAGTTACTTATTTTTCAACGCTTTACCACGACAAAGAGCTGTTACAAATCTTTTTGCACATGTGAGTCCTTTTCCTTTTTTTTTTTTTTTATGATTTCTAGTAGTGTTGCTGCTAGATCAAAGTTCATGCACAGTTTTATAGCTTTTTAGAAATAGTTCCAAGTTGATCTGCAAAATGATTAAATCATTTAATAACTCCACCAACAATGCATTAGTGTCCCCATTTTCCCCCATGCCTTCCAACATTTCTTATTATCTTTTCTTGTCATCTCAGCCAATCTGAGAGGTGTGAGATGGTATTTTAAAGTTGTTTTAATTTTCATTTCTCTATTAGTGATTCAAAGCATGTTTTCATATGTCTATAAATGGCTTTAATTTCTTCTTCTGAAAATCATCTGTTCATATCCTTTGACTAGTTTTTGATTGGTGAATGACCTATATTCTTATAAATTTGATTCAGTTCTTTATATATTTTAAAAATTACATCTTTATCAGAAACAGTGGCAAAAAATTATTTTTTACCTTTCTCCTTCCCCTTTAATCTTGTCTTTGTTATTTTTTTTGTGCAAAACTTTTTTTTTTTTAATTTAATGTAAGCAAAGTTGTTTATTCTGCCTTTTATAATATTCTGTAATTCTTGTTTGGTCATAAATTCCTCCTTTATCCAAAGATCTGATAGATAAACTGTCTCTTGCTCTCCTAAATTGCTTACAATAGTATCCTTTAAATCTAAGCCATTTGCCCATTTTGTCCTTATTTTTGGTATAGGATAGACATGTAAGTCTATCATGAGTCTCTGATTTATTATTGTTATTATTATTATTATTTTCCCAGCAGTTTTTGTGAAATAATAAGTTCCTATCCTGGAAGCTGGATTCTGAGGTGTTTATTAAACACTAGATTAAGAGAGATATTGATTATGGTATTGTGTATATAATCTATCCACTAAAATTTCTTAGCTAATACCATATTTTTTATGACTGCTGCTTTATAATAGAGTTTAGATCTGGTTTTCTTACCATCCTTTATATATATTTTTATTAATTCTCTTGATATTCTTCACTTTTTGTTTTTCCAAATGAATTTTGTTATTATATTTTCTAGCTCTATAAAATATTTTTGGCAGTTTGTTATATCAATGAACAAATATACTCATTTAGGTTGTCACTTTTATATTAGCTCAGCCTGCCCATGAGCAATTGATATTTTTCAATTGTTTAAACTTGACCTCATTTGTGTGAATTTTTGTAATTGTGTTTATATAATTCTTGGGTTTGTCTGTAAATTATTCTCAAATTGAAAAAAAAAAAACATTATCTAAAGTTAGTGGATCCTTTTTTCTTATTACATTATTTTAACATCACTACATTTCCCATTCCTTTTATCCATCCTGGCACAAATCCAAACTAGTGTGCTCACTTTATGGAATAAATGTGTTCTTATTACTCCTATCAGCACTATGCTAGGGACATCTCACTTTATTGTAGACTAGATTCGGAAATCAACCAAAGAAAGCCAATGAGAATAGCTGCAATCATGAAAAAATTACTGCTGTCAGATCATCTTTAGGGAAAGAACTTCAAAATCCAGATGCCCCAATTTAAGCTGGGGGAGGGGCCTCAATATTATTTCAAATTTTGCCTCCAATACATCTATTCTTCACCTTCCTCTCCCCCCCCCACCATAGATAGGAAAAAGATGGGTGAGAATGTGAGATGTATGCCTGTTGGAACTCAAGATTTGTAAGAGGCACAATAGCTTGCTAATCCTGTTTTATATAACCATCTAGTCCTTTCTGAATGGTCTTCCTGTCTTTTTTCAACTGATTTATAGCCCAGTTGAAGTGTCTGTATAGATAACAGAGTGGCTTTAATCCTTCAATAACATGGAGCACAGCTTGAAATAATGAATTTCTTAAGGTATTAGAATGAAATAGGGATTGGCTGCCTCATTGGATTTTTATGGAGATTTTTATTGCTTTATTTGCATAATTCTAAAATACTTGCACTGATTTACAACCTAACCAACAATGTTCTAATTTGTCTTTGTTCCTTCTCTTACATAGTTTCTATCATATGAAGTTTTTTGAGGCTGTTACAGTGTGAATGTAATATCCCTTTTTATGATTTCCTCCTGGATATTATTGGTATAAAGAAATGCTGACATTTTTATAAATGTATTTTGCATCTTGATCTTTTCTTCTTCAGGTTCTTCATTATCTCAATTACTGTTGTTTTTCTTCTTTTCTTTTTATAATTTGCTGAGATTTCCTAAATTATAATGTGGGTATTAAAATTATCCAAAGTGCAATAAAAAAGACTGACTCAGAGCTCTGAGCCCATGTTACTTTACTAAAGGATTCATGGCTGGATATTGAACAAGAGAGAATGGTCCACAGTTATAAAAATAAATCACTGAATTATTTTGAAGAAAGCAAGATCTTAAATGTAAAAGAAAACACATGCTACTATTCAAGAACAATACATGAAAGAGAGGGAAATTCAACATTATATGAAATGTAGAACTAAAAATAGATAATATTATTGCAGCCTTCTATTTCCAGATTTTATTAGGGACTCTGATTAACAAATTAATCTCAATTTAATGGACATTATTAGGAGTTGTTGGGATACACCCCACCCTATCTCCCATTTTCAGGAATAATAACAACTAAAATACTCTCAACCAAACTAACACATCTTTATATACAATTTGCAATTCTGACAACAATCCTTTCCTATTAACAGCAAAACAAGAACAACTACAATTGTACAATTTTACAATAGTAAAATCTTTTTTCAACATAATAAGACTTTCCAGAACTTGCTTTTAATGAGATAAGGAGGCAGAATCAAGGCAAGACTTGCCAGGATTTTCTTAAATTCATCTCCAAATAACTTTAAAATGACATGTCAAAATGAATTTTGGAGTAGTAGCACAAAGAAAGAGATAGGATGAAAAAGTGTACCAATCCAAGACAACTTGGTAGGTTGATAATAAAGGTCTGTCTTTTTGTTATGAGGAGAATGTACAGAGTAGAAAATGGGTTAACTCCAGCCAGTCAGCAAAGAACTTTCCTTAATAAGTCAGCAAGAAGGTGGAGGAGGAGGGCTGAGCCAAGATATAGGATGATAGGTCTTTGTCTGAGTACTATATGGCTTCCCTCAGACAAACATGAGAACAAACCTCTGAACTGGATTTGAAGTGACAAACCATACAAATGATTAGATGTTGGAATCCTTACAAAGTGTAAAGTTACTAGAGTTGATAGAGACAATAGTTATTTAATTTAGCATGGTTCAGTATGATTGATCTGATCTTACAAAGAAATGTTATGGGCCAGAAGAAACAAGGTACTAAGTGGAGCTGATAGAAACAATGCTTGTGTTCACACCTCATCTAAGCAAGAAGCTCTTAGGGTCAGAGAGCACTCTGGGACAGACACAGAGGCATTCTGGGACAGACACAGAGCACTCTGGGAGATTGAAAACCAGGAGCACTCTAGGAGGAAGCCCACAAGCCCACTCTCAGAAGTGGAGTCAGATACATTCCAACTTTCACTGTTGTGGCTGGCCTCCTGCACTTCCCCCACTGAGACCAAGGCTGGTCTGAAAGGCTCTCCAGAAACTGTCCAGACCTAGGCAAGGAGACAAGGGGTTCATTCCATTTTCCACCTCTGTGCTGTCTGGAGGCTGAAGAAAACAGAGGCAAAAGCAAAGGACAAAGCTGCAAGAGCTCTTAGAACCAAGGAGAGAGAGGCCTCTAAGAAAGCTAACCGGGTTTGGAAAGAGATAAGAAATAAACATTTGGATTTTTTCAGCTGGCTGTATTTGGAGTGATTATTACTTTTAACTGAAGCTAAAGCTGCCTCCAGAAAACCTCCCCAAGAAAAATGCTCCCAGAAAGAACCATCATATTATAAAAAAAGAACAAGAACACCATAATCTGAGTGTAACAAATTTCTAGGAGAATATATTTTGGAAGAACTTCTCAGAAGAGATCTATTTTAATCAGGGAGGGTGGGTGGTGGGGAAGGCAGGTGAGTATGTGCAGAGGATGCAGTGCAGGTACCCAGGGCAATGTGGTATATACGCATAGGGGAGAATTTACCAGGAGGCTCTTAGCCAACAAGCAGCAGCATTGGCTACTCTGTCCTGGCTATTAAGCATTCAATGGAGCATCAAAAGTCAAATAGTGGGCCTCTGAATCTAAGAATAATGCAGGATGTGGACTCACATAACCAGCATAGTAAAGAAGTACTGGGCCCAGCGTAGCATGAAGCTGCTGTGCCCTGCAGAGCAACTTGTGGACAATCCCACTTTTGCCCTAAGAACAGATCTCTTTTAAAATGAGCAAATAGCAAAAAGAATGATGACAATAGATAGTTTTTATTAAAACAGAGAAGAATAGACTTCAGACTCAGAGGACCCTAAAGACAAATCTCCAGAATTGGTTTCCAATTTGGAGAATTAAAAAAAAAAAAAAGATCTAGAAGAAAAATGGGGATAGGCAATGAGAACTGTGCAGAAGAGCTTGGAAAAGGAAACACAAAAATTATCTGAACAAAACACCTTTAAAAATGGATTTAGAGAAACACAAAAAATATAAATCCTTACAAAATAAATTTGATAAAATGGAAAAAGAAATCAACTCATTGAAAAACAAAATTTGTGAAATGGAAAAAAAAAAAAAAACAAAAAAACAAAAAAAACACTGAATGAACAAAACAACTAATTTAAAAGTTCAATTTGCCAAAGGCAAAAAGAGATAAAAAGTTATCCGAAGAAAATAATATACTAAGTATTTGAATTGAACAAATGGAAATGAATGACTCAGTGATACATCAAGAATCATTCAAACAAAACTAATAAAAAAAAATTAAAAGGAGAAAACGTAAAAATCTCTCTTTGCAAAAACAACTGACCAGAAAAACAGATCTAGGAGAGACAATTTAAGAATTATTGGACTTCTTGAAAATCATGATGAAACAAAGAGCCTAGATAGCATCTTTCAATAAGTGATAAAGGAAAACTGCCCTGATGTCCTGGAGTCAGGACATTGAAAGAATTCCCTTTCACCTCCTGAAAGAAACCTCAAAATGAAAATTCCAAGGAATATTATAGGTAAATTTCAGAATTATCAGCTTAAAGAGAAAATATTGCAAGCAGCCACAAATGCCTCAAATATCTAGGAGCCACAATCATAATCACTTAGGATCTAGCAGCTTCCACTTAAAGGATCTAAGGGCCTAGAATATGATATAGCTAAGGGCAAAGTAACTTGGATTGTAGCCAAGAATTAACAATCTAGCAAAATTAAGTGTTAGATTTAGGAGGAAAGATGGACATTCAGTGAAAGAGCTGAATTTCATTTATTTTTAATGAAAAGCCCAGAACAGAAGAGAATTTTATCTTCAAATACAGATCTCAAGAGAAGCACAAAAAGGTAAAATAAAGAAGAAAAAATTGTTCCTTTTAAAAGTTAAAAAGTTTAAATCCCTAATTGGAAGATTATATGTTTAACTCTTGAAAATTTTATCTCATCATTATATACTTCAACAACAATACTGTATGATGACTAATTCTGATGGACCTGGCCATCCTCAGCAATGAGATGAACCAAATCAGTTCCAATGAAGCAGTAATGAACTGAACCAGCTACGGCCAGTGAAAGAACTCTGGGAGATGACTATGAACCATTACATTGAATTCCCAATCCCTATATTTTTGCACACCTGCATTTTTCAGTTCCTTTACAGGCTAATTGTACACTATTTCAGAGTCTGATTCTTTTTGTACAGCAAAATAACGGTTTGGTCATGTATACTTATTGTGCATCTAATTTATATTTTAATACATTTAACATCTACTGGTCATCCTGCCATCTGGAGGAGGAGGTGAGGGGGAGAAGGGGAAAAATTGGAACAAGAGGTATGGCAATTGTCAATGCTGTAAAGTTACCCATACATATAACCTGTAAATAAAAAAGCTATTAAAATAAAAAAGGGGGGGGGAAGAAAATTTTATCTCAGTATCAGGGTATACTAGAGAGTGTAGATATAATTTGATTTTATTGTAATGACATAAAACAGAAACTAGAGGTAGGAAGAGAATTGTACTGGAAGAAGAGGAAAGAGGAAATAAAATGGGATAAATTGCACCTCATAAAAGGGCAAAAAGACCTATTATGATTGAGGGGGAAAGGGAGCAGGGTGAGCATTGTGTGAAACTCACTCTCATCAGATTTGACTCAACAAGTGAATAACAGACATATTTAGCTAACAGAGAAACTTATCTCACCCTATAGGGAAATAAAGGAAAAAAAGAGGAAAGAAAGTTGAAGGCTAATAGAAGGGAGAACAGACGTAGAAGGGGAAAGGAATAAGAAAAAGAAAGGCACTATTAAAGGGAAGGGATGTCTGAGAAAAGTGATGATCAGAAGCAAAATACAGGGGAGGACAGAAAGAAAGAAAAGAAAGACATAAATATAATGTGGAGAAAATAATATGGTGGGAAATATTAAGTTAGTAACATTAACTGTGAGCATGAAAGGGATGAATTTTCCCATAAAACTGAAGTCTATTGCAGGCTGGATTAAAAACTAGAATCTTACAATATGCTGTTGACAAGAAACACATTTAAAGCAGAGAGACACAGACCGAGTAAGTGTAAATAATCAGAGCAGAATTTATTATGCTTCAGCTGAAGCAAAAAACAAACAAACAAAAATAGGTGTAGCAATCTTGATCTCAGATCAAGCAAGAGCAAAAATAGCTCTAAGCAAAAGAGATAAGAAAGAAAACTACATGTTGTTAAAGACTGTGATTTATAATGAAGAAATGTCAGTACTAAATATATACACACTAAATACAATAGCATCTAAATTTCTAGAGAAATTAAGAGAACTGCAAGAACTAGATAGCAAAATTATACTAATAGGGTAGCTCAACCCACTCTCTCAAAAGTAGATAAACCAAACCATAAAATAAAATAGAAAGAAGTTAAGGGACTAAAGACAATTTTAGAAAAGTTAAGTATGATAGATCTTTGGACAAAATTAAGTGGAGACAGAAAATAATATACTTTTTTTCCTGTATAACACTTGGAACCTGCATAAAAATTGACTATGTATTAGGGGGAGAAAGCCCTAAAAATCGAATGCAGAAAGGCAAAAATACTAAATGAATATTTTTTTTCAAGTCAGATCAGATGCAAGAAAAATGACATGTCATAAAGGGCCATGAAAAAATGATCAAAAATCAATTGAAAAATAAACAATCTAATCATAAAGCATGAGTGGGTGAAACAACAGAATCAACAATTTCATCCAAAAGAATGTCAATAATGAATTAAAATACTAAAATTTTTGGGATGCAACCAAAGCAGTTCTTAAGGAAATGTTATATCTCTAGGTGCTTGCTTGCATGAAATAAAAATAATAACAATAGAAAAGATCAATGAATTGGGCATGCAACTAAAACTGCTAGAAAAAGACCAAACTAAAAACCCAAATAATAAAAAAAAATTGAAATTATGAAAATAAAAAGGTAGATTAATGAAAATGAAAGTGAGAACACCATTGAAATAATAAACAAAACTAAGGGTTGGTTTTATAAATAAAGAAACAAAATAGAAAAACATTTACTTAATTTGAAAAGTATACTGTCCCAGGGCAAACTAAAGCAGCTATTGCACCTTGTGTTGAGAACAGAATTTAATCCTTTAAAAAGACCAAAAAAACAAAAAAACAAAACAAAACAAACAAAAACAAAATACCAAATAACTCTCACCATATACAGCTTTCATGGAGACAGAGAAGAGCAGATTTCAAATCCTGAGGTTCATAAAGGCAAATTAACTTTAGATAAAACCTCAAAGGAGGTAGGAGCTGGTACCCATTTCACAAGACTTTCTTGAAAGATTTCAAAAAGGATCTCAAAAGAGAGTTAGAAGAAAAATGAGGAAAGGAAATGAGATATTTGCAAGAGGGCATGGAAAAGGAAAAGCTAGAAAATTTCTGAAGAAATTTCTTAAAATAGATTTGAAGAAAATGGGAAAAATGCAATGATCAAACAATTCAATTGGCCAAATACAAAAGGAGCTAAAAAAGTAACTGAAAAAATAATACATTAAAAATTAGAATTGAAGAAATGGAAGTGAATGAGTCAATAAAATTTCAAGAATCAGTCAAAGAGAAGCAAAAATAATGAAAACAATAGCAACAAATATGAAATGCCTTCTAGGAAAAAAAAAACTGACCTGGAAAATAGATCTAGGAGAGACAATCTAAAGATTAGTGGATTTCCTGAAAGCCATGATGGAAAAGAAAAAAGAATCCAGACATCATCTTATAGGTAACCATAAAGGAAAACTGCCATGATGTCCTAGAATCAATAAGTAAAATAGCCATTGAATGAATTCACTGATCACCTCCTGAAAGAGATCCCAAAATGAAAATTCCAAGGAATACCATGGCTAAATTTTAGAACTATCACAACAAGTAAAAGTATTGCAAGTAGCCAGAAAGAAACAATTCAAATACAGAGGAGCCACAATTAGGATTGCCCAGGGCTTAGTAGTTTCCATCTTAATGCATCAAAGGGCTTGGACCTTGGATTACAGAAAAAAGTAAGTTATCTAGCTAAAATGACCATTATCTTTCAGGGAAGAAGATGGACATTCAATGATAGAGATGAATGTCATTAATTTCTGATGAAAAGACCAGAACTGAATAAAACATTTGATGTCCAAACACAGAACTCAAGAGAAGCATGAAAAAGTAAAAACAAAACTCATGAGAACTATATTTCCATCATGGATATACTTAGAAAATGCAGATAATTTGATCTTATGAAATATGAAAAAAAAATTAGAGGTGGAAATAGGATTGTACTGAAAAAAGAAGGAAAAGGAGGTAAAATAATGGAAATTATATCTCACAAAGAGGCAAAGAAGACAAATGAGGGAAAGAAGGGAAGGAGTTGAGTATTGTGTGATTCTTATTTTTATCAGATTTGGCTCAAAGAGAGAATATCAGACATTTAATTTCACAGAGAAACTTATCTCACCTTATAGGAAAGTGGGAGGGGGCAGGGGAAAAGAAAAGGGAAAGCTAATAGAAAGGAAAACAGAAGTAGTAGGAGAAAAGTGTAGGAAGGGGGAGGGGCTCTAAAGGAAAGGAGGTGGTGATCAGGAGCAAAAAATAATAAAATCGATGGAAGGGAGAAAAGAAAGAGAAAAACATTATTTAAATAAGGTGGCAGGAAATACAGAATTAATTATTTTAATTGTGAATGAGAATGGGATGAACTTTCCCAAAATGCAAAATCTGATACCAGATTGGATTAAAAGCTAATGACTTACAATATGTTGTTTACAGGAAACATATTTAAAGCAGAATGATACATAAAGAGTGAGGGTAAGGGGCTGGAGCAGAATTTATTATACTTCAAGTGAAATTAAAAAAAAAAATGGGAGTAGTCATTATGATCCCAGATCAAGTAAAAGCAAAAATAGTTCTAATTAAAAGAGATAAGGAAATTATCATAGATAATGAAGAAATAAAAATACATATATGTGCCAAGTGTATAAGATTTAAAATCCTAGAGAAGTTAAAAGTTAAAAGAGTTACAAGAAGAAATAGACAGCAAAAGTATACTACTGTAGGATCTCAACCTTGCTCTCTCAGAACGAGATAAATAGAAACACAAAATAAATAAGAAAAAAAGTTAAGGAGGTAAACAGAGTATTAGAAAAATTAGCTATGATAGGTCCTTGGAGAAAATTGAACTGAGACAGAAATGAGTACACTTTTTTCTCAGTGATCCATGGAAGCTATACAAAAACTGACCATGTATTAGGGCATAAAAACCTCAAAAGCAAATATAGAAAAGCAGAAAGAGTAAAAGAATTTTTTCAGATTATGGTATAATAATAATAACAAGCAATGAAAGATCATGGGAAATAGACCACAAATTAATTGGAAATAAAATAATCTAATCCTAAAGAATGAATGAATGAAACAACAAATCATAGACACAATCAATTATTTCATCCTAAAGAAGGAAAATAATGGCATAACATAACAAAATTTGTGATATACAACCAAAGCAGTTATTAGAGGAAATTTTGTATTTCTAGATGCTTACTTGTATAAAATAGAGAAAGAAAAGGTCAATGAATTAGGCTTACAACTAAAAAACCTAAAAAAAAGAACAAATAAAAAACCTTCAATTAAATACCAAATTTGAATTTGAAAATAAAAGGGGAGATTAATAAATTATAAAATAAGTAAACTATTGAATTAATTAGTAAAAATATGAATTGGTTTTATGAAAACAACAAAATTGATAAACCTTTAGTTAATTTTATTAGAAAAAGGCAAGAAGAAAATCAAATTGTTAGTTTCAAAAATGAAATGGGACAACTTTCCACCAATGAAGAGGAAATTAGAGCAATAATTAGGACTTATTTTGCCCAACTATATGTCAATAAATTTGATAATCTAAGTGAAATGGAGAAATATCTACATAAATATAGATTGTCCAGGTTAACAGAACAGGAGATTGTTTATTTTTTAGAAAAAAGAACAAGCTATTAATCATATGCCTAAAAATAAATCTTCAGGGCCAAATGGATTTACATGTGAATTCTAACAAACATATAAAGAACAATTAAATGCAATACTATTTTAAAAAATAGGAAAAGAAGAAATCTGACCAAATTCCTTTTATTACATGATAGCTAAACCAGGCAGAGTGAAAACAGTGAAAGAAAAATATAGACCAATTTCCCTAATGAATAGTGATGCAAATATGTTAAATAAAATATTAGTAAAGAGATTACAGAAAGTCATTCTCAAGATAATACAATATGACTAGTATCATTTACACCAGGAATTCAGGGCTGGTTCAACATTAGGAAAACTCTTAGCATAATTGATTATATCAAAAACCAAACTAACAAAAAAAAATATGATCATCTCAATAGATGAAGAAAAAGCATTTGATAAAATCCAACACTCATTCCTATTAAGAATATGAGAGAGTATAGGAATAAATGGACTTTTCCTTAAAATGATCAGTAGCATCTATTTAAAACCATCAGCAAATATCATATGCAATGGGGACAAACTAAAACCACTCCCAATAAGATCAGGGGTGAAACAAGATTGCCCACTACCACCATTAGTATTCAATGTTGCATTAAATATCTTAGCTTTGGCAATCAAAGAAGAAAAAGAAATTAACACAGAGTAAGTAATGAGGAAAGCAACTTATCACTCTTTCAAAATTACATGATAGTATACTTAGAGAAACCTAGTGAATCAACTAAAAACCTAGTAGAAGCAATTCACAATTTTAGCCATGTCACAGGATATAAAATAGATCCATATATATAATCAATATTTTTATATATTAACAGCAAAATCCAACAGCAAGAGATGCAAAAGGAAATTCCATTTAAGATAACTGATGATATTATAATATATTTGGTAATCTACTTGCCAAAGCAGTCAGGAAATATATGAACACAAGTACAAAACACTTTGCACACAAAGTGAGATCATAATAAGTTGGAAAAATATCAAGTGCTCATGTGTAGACTGAGCAAATATAATAAAATTCACAATACTACTTAAATAAATCTACTTGTTTAGTCCCCTACCAATCAACCTCCCAAGAAATTATTTCAGAAATTTAGTAAAATAATAACAACATTCATTTGGAAGAACAAAGGTTCTAGAATTTCAAGGGACTTAGTGAACATGGATTTGGTGCTTTCACCACCACAGGCCAGGTTCGACTCCCAGTCAGGGAACCAAGTGGCAACTGGGAACAGTGACAGGAATCTACAGTGGTGCCAGAGTGACCACTTCACAGTCAAGCACTGCTATGTGGTGAAGATAACCTCTACAAAGATTCCAGAGGGAGAGCCCATAAAACTGTGCTGTTTCTGGACCGAACATTGCAGTGCAGATGGTTAAGTAACCTTACAGGCAGAAAATAGGCACCCAACTACCTTCAGATAGTGAAGTATATGTCAGGACTATATATAAATGTATAAAAGAGCAGGGGTGCACAGTTCAATTAGGAAACATTAGGAAATTCCTGGACATTGTTTACAAAGTTTCTCCATGGTTACCTGAGGAGGGCAGTTATAATTGTGATAGATGGATTGTTTTTGGTGAACAGCTCACCACTTATGATAAGCAATATCCCAGAGAAATTTTTTAAAAAGCCATTTTACTATATATAATCTCATTTAAAAATTCTGAAATTGGAACCAGAAAAGGAGGACAGGAAATTTACTGTTGGAGCACAAAAAACCCATCTCTTAGCAGTAGATGTCCCTCTTCTGAGACTGAGCAAGATTATTTTGAATGACATCTCCCCACCTTCCCCACCTTCAGCCCCATCTTATTTTTGAGTCTATCTGGACCTACAGACTTCCAAAGGCACTCCTAATGTAAAAAATGAAATAAGAATTGAAGAAAAGCAGGATCAGATATATAAAACAAAGATTGCAGCAACACTTAGAGGACAAAAAGCAAAATGTAAGCAGTTATATTCATTATCTTCACTTAAAAATGTTTTGCAACTGACTGGAGATCAAGGAAAAGACACAGATAAATGGGAAGAATTACATCCTGTTATAGAAGAGGATGACCCTTTTAACCCATGGCAGAGAAGACACAGACATGAACTACTTCCCTTTAAAGGTCTAACCCAGCTTAAAAACTCAGTTCATAAATATGGGCTTATAGCACTTTTTGTTATGTTACAATTTGATATAATGTCATGGGCAATTTTGTGCCCCAGTGATTGGAAAGCTCTCACATAGGCAGTATTGACTCCAGGCCAGGCAGTGTTCTGGATGACAGAATTTTTAGAACAGACTCGGTTGACTGTTCCAGGAGCAAGCATAAAGTTATGCTTTGAGCAACTTAGCAGCACTGGGGCTCATGCAGGCACCAGAGATCAAATTCATTTTACTGAATAGACATATCTCCAAATAGCCCAATATGTCAGAACATCATGGAGTAGGATTCCTGTAGAAAAGTGTGAAAAGGAAAGTGTTACCCAAATAAGACAAAAAAACCCCAAAAAACTGGGGAGCCCTTCACTGATTCTGTTGCTTGATTACAGGACGCTGTAGCTAAGGCCATGGGAAATGTAGCAGGTGTAAATAGGATTTTAAAGGCTTTGATACAGGAAAACTATAATGCAGAGTGTCACAGAGCAACAATTATTACTGCCTACCCCCTCATGCAGTTTGTGAAGCAAACAAGCAGCAAGAAGCAGTAAGCATAGTAAAAAGATATGTAGCTTTTGTACCATATTCTCAAAGACCTGTAGATCTGGGAACTAATCTCGGAGGTGTCAGGCCAAATGATATAGGGCAAATGGATTTTACACATATGGGAAAAACATGTATTCATATTACAGTTGACACCTATTCAGGCTTTGTATCTGCATCCTCTCAATGGGGAAGCTGCAACACATATAATAAATAACCTATTTCACTGTTCTGCCTCTATGACTATCCCACACACCAATAAGAGTGATAATGGACCCTCATGAGGGTCCATATACCTAAAAGTTTTAAAAAAGTTTTTACAGGAATTCTCTATACATTATATTTTCGGGATTCCTTATAACCCTACAGGACAGGCCATTTTAGAAAGGACTAATCAGACCCTCAGGAGATTTATAAAAAAAAAAAAAAAAAAAAAAAAAAAAAAGTGGGGGGAGGGAGATGGAGGTAGGGTCACTCAGAAAGGTATAAAGCAGTGTATACAATAAATTGCTTACATTTTGATTCAAATGATTTAAGTCCATCTATGAAATACTCTTTACTGAACATGAAGACTCACTCAAAGATAATATCCCATCTTCATTAAGAAGGCCCCTTAAGAATGAGACCATGATAATGAAAAAGGGTCCTGAAGGATGGGAGGGACCCTATAGGATATGAATGTGGAGGCCAGGATTATGCTTTTATCTCTTCAGTATTTTCAGCAGTGGATTCCCAGCAGACATCTCAAAGAGGTCCATAAAACAGAAGAGGAAAAGAAGGTAGAAGAGACATCCAAAAGGAGAAGACATGCCCCCAAGATGACTAACAAGATCCTCTCTCTCTCTCTCCTGATACACATATACATAATCAGGACTGGCACCAGAGGCCAAAAGCTAGGCTGTGGACCCACCATGGCCTAAGATTGTCTCATGGGGGGTGGGGTATCATGTTCTACATGCTTGGCATGCAGGGATGCCCTGTCTTAGCAACATCCTTATCTGTGCAGGAGGGATGCAAAGATGTGTATACATAAAGGATCATCAGATTGGCTCCTTACACGCTTCCATAGGACACATTCTTTTTTTTTTTTTTTTTTTTTTTTATAATAAATTTTATTTTATTTAATAATAACTTCGCATTGACAGAATCCATGCCAGGATAATTTCTACACGACATTATCCCTTGCAATCACTTATGTTTCGTTTTTTCCCCCTCCCTCCCTCCTCCCCCCCCCCCAGGATGGCAAGCAGTCCTATATATGCTAAACATGTTGCAGTATATCCTAGATACAATACATATTTGCAGAACCAAACAGTTCTCTTGTTGCACAGGGAGAATTGGATTCAGAAGGTAAAAATAACTCGGGAAGAAAATCAAAAATGCAAATAGTTCACATTCATTTCCCAGTATTCCTTCTTTGGGTGTAGCTGTTTCTGTCCATCATTTCTCCAATGAAACTCAGTTAAGTCTCTTTGTCAGAGAAATCCACTTCCATCAGAATACATCTTCATACAATATCGTTGTCGAAGTGTATAATGATCTCCTTGTTCTGCTCATCTCACTTAGCATCAGTCCATGTAGGTCTCTCCAAGCCTCTCTGTATTCATCCTGCTGGTCATTCCTTACAGAGCAATAATATTCCATAACATTCATATACCACAATTTACCAGCCATTCTCCAATTGATGGGCATCCATTCATTTTCCAGTTTCTAGCCACTACAAACAGGGCTGCTACAAACATTTTGGCACATACAGGTCCCCTTCCCTTTTTTAGTATCTCTTTGGGGTATAAGCCCAATAGAAACACTGTTGGATCAAAGGGTATGCACAGTTTGATAACTTTTTGGGCATAATTCCAGATCGCTCTCCAGAATGGCTGGATTCGTTCACAACTCCACCAACAATGCATCAATGTCCCCGTTTTCCGCATCCCCTCCAACATTCATCATTGTTTTTTCCTGTCATCTTAGCCAATCTGACAGGAGTGTAGTGATATCTCAGAGTTGTCTTAATTTGCATTTCTCTGATCAATAGTGATTTGGAACACTCTTTCATGTGAGTGGTAATAGTTTCAATTTCTTCATCTGAAAATTGTCTGTTCATATCCTTTGACCATTTATCAATTGGAGAATGGCTTGATTTTTTATAAATTTGAGTCAGTTCTCTATATATTTTGGAAATGAGGCCTTTATCAGAACCTTTAATTGTAAAGATGTTTTCCCAGTTAGTTACTTCCCTATTAATCTTGTTTGCATTCGTTCTGTTTGTACAAAGGCTTTTTAATTTGATATAATCAAAATTTTCTATTTTGTGATTGGTAATGGTCTCTAGTTCATCTTTGGTCACAAATTTCTTTCTCCTCCACAAGTCTGAGAGATAAACTATCCTATGTTCCTCTAATTTATTTATAGTCTCGTTCTTTATGCCTAGGTCATGGACCCATTTTGATCTTATCTTGGTATGTGGTGTTAAGTGTGGGTCCTTGCCTAATTTCTGCCATACTAATTTCCAGTTATCCCAGCAGTTTTTATCAAATAATGAAATCTTATCCCAAAATTTAGAATCTTTGGGTTTGTCAAACACTAGATTGCTATAGTTGACTATTCTGTCTTGTGAACCTAACCTTTTCCACTGATCAACTAATCTATTTCTAAGCCAATACCAGATGGTTTTGGTGACTGCTGCTTTATAATATAATTTTAGATCAGGTACAGCTAGACCACCTTCATTTGATTTTTTTTTCATTAATTCCCTTGAGATTCTCGACTTTTTATTGTTCCATATGAATTTTGTTGTTATTTTTTCTAAATCATTAAAATATTTTCTTGGAAGTCTGATTGGTATAGCACTAAATAAATAGATTAGTTTAGGGAGTATTGTCATCTTTATTATATTTGCTCGGCCTATCCAAGAGCACTTAAATTTTTCCAATTATAAGTCTGACTTTATTTGTGTGAAAACTTTTTTGTAATTTTGCTCATATAATTCCTGACTTTCCTTTGGTAGGTAGATTCCCAAATATTTTATGCTATCAACAGTTATTTTGAATGGAATTTCTCTTTGTATCTCTTGCTCTTGGATTTTGTTGGTGGTGTATAAGAATGCTGAGGATTTATGGGGATTTATTTTGTATCCTGCTACTTTGCTAAAATTATGATTATTTCTAATAGCTTTTTAGTAGAATCTCTGGGGTTTTCTAGGTATACCATCATATCATCTGCAAAGAGTGATAGTTTGGTTTCCTCATTGCCTACTCTAATTCCTTTAATCTCTTTCTCGACTCTTATTGCAGAGGCCAGTGTTTCTAATACAATATTGAATAATAATGGTGATAGTGGGCAACCTTGCTTCACTCCAGATCTTACCGGGAAAGGTTCCAGTTTTTCCCCATTGCATATGATGCTTACTGAAGGTTTAAAATATATGCTCCTAACTATTTTAAGGAAAAGTCCTTTTATTCCTATGCTCTCAAGTGTTTTTATTAGGAATGGCTGTTGGATTTTATCAAATGCTTTTTCTGCATCTATTGAAATATCATATGGTTTTTGTTTGGTTGGTTGTTGATATAGTCAATTATGTTAATAGTTTTCCTAATATTGAACCAGCCCTGCATTCCTGGTATAAATCCTACTTGGTCATAGTGTATTATCCTGGGGATGATTTTCTGTAATCTTTTTGCTAATATTTTATTTAAGATTTTAGCATCAATATTCATTAGGGAGATTGGTCTATAATTTTCTTTCTCTGTTTTCAGCCTACCTGGTTTAGGTATCAGTACCATATCTGTGTCATAAAAGGAGTTTGGTAGGACTCCTTCAATCCCTACTTCTTCAAATAGTTTATTTAGCATTGGAGTTAATTGATCTTTAAATGTTTGATAGAATTCAGATGTAAATCCATCTGGTCCTGGGGTTTTTTTCTTAGGGAGTTGATTGATAGTTTGTTCTATTTCTTTTTCTGAGATAGGAGTGTTTAGGATATTTACTTCTTCCTCTGTTAGTTTAGGTAAGCTATATTTTTGGAGGTATTCTTCTATTTCATTTAAGTTGTCGAATTTATTGGCGTAAAGTTGGGCAAAGTAACTCCTAATTATTGCTCTAATTTCCTCTTCGTTAGTGGTGAGTTCTCCCTTTTCATTTTTAAGACTAACAATTTGATTTTCCTCTTTCCTTTTTTTAATCAGATTTACTAAGGGTTTGTCTATTTTGTTGGTTTTTTCATAGAACCAACTCTTAGTTTTATTAATCAATTCAATAGTTTTTTTACTTTCAATTTTATTGATCTCTCCTTTTATTTTTTGAATTTCAAGTTTAGTGTTTGATTGGGGGTTTTTAATTTGTTCCTTTTCTAGCATTTTTAGTTGCAAGCCCAATTCATTGACCTTCTCTTTCTCTATTTTATACAAATAGGCCTCTAGAGATATGAGATTTCCCCTTATTACCGCTTTGGCTGCATCCCATACATTTTGGTATGATGTCTCATTATTATCATTTTCTTGGATGAAGTTATTAATTATGTCTATAATTTGCTGTTTCACCCAATCATTCTTTAGTATGAGATTATTTAGTTTCCAATTATTTTTTGGTCTACTTTCATATGGCTAAAAATAGTTTCAATTTCTTCATTTGAGAATTGTTTGTTCATATCCTTTGACCATTTATCAATTGGAGAATGGCTTGATTTCTTATAAATTAGAGTCAATTCTCTATATATTTGGGAAATTTGGGAAATTTGGAAGGTTTATCAGAACGTTTGACCTTAAAAATGTTTTCCCAGTTTATTGTTTCCCCTCTAATCTTGTCTGCATTAGTTTTGTTTGTACAAAAAGGTTTCAATTTGATATAATCAAAATTTTCTATTTTGTGGTCAATAGTGATCTCTATTTCTTCTTTGGTCATACATTCTTCCCTCTTCCACAGGTCTGAGAGGGAAGCTGTCCTATGCTCTTCCAATTTATTTATAATCTCATTCTTTATGCCTTGGCCATGAACCCATTTTGACCTTATCTTGGTGTATGGTGTTAAGTATGGGTCAGTGCCATACTAATTTCCAGTTTTCCCAGCAATTTTTATCAAATAAAGCATTCTTATCCCCAAAACCAGGGTCTTTCAGTGTGTCAAAGGCTAGATTATTAAAGTTATTGGCTGTTTTTCCTTTGAACTTAACCTATTCCATTGATCAACTAGTCTATTTCTTAGCCAATACCAGATGGTTTTAGTAACCGCTGCTTGATAATATAATTTTAGCTCTGGTACAGCTAGGTCACCTTCATTTGATTTTTTTTTTCATTAATTCCCTTGAAATTCTTGACCTTTTGTTTTTCCTTATGAACTTTGTTGTTATTTTTTTCTAGGTCATCAAAATATTTTTTTTTGGGAGTCATTGGTATAGTGCTAATAAATTGATTAGTTTAGGTAGTATTGTCATCTTTATTATATTTGTTCACCCAATCCAATAGCATTTGCTATTTTTCCAGTTGGTTAGATCAGACTTAATTTGTATGGAAAGTGTTTTGTAGTTTTGCTCCTAAAGTTTCTAATTTTCCCTTGGCAGATAGATACCTCAGTATTTTATACAATCAGTAGTTACTTTAAATGGAATTTCTCTTTGTAACTCTAATTTTTTCGTTTTGTTAGTGATATATAAAAATGCTGATGACTTATGTGGGTTTATTTTGTATTCTGCAGCTTTGCTAAAGGTGTGGATTGTTTCTAATAACTTTTTAGTAGAATCTCTGGGGTTCTCTAAGTATACCATCATATCGTCAGCAAAGAGTGATAATTTGGTTTCCTCATTGCCTATTCTTATTCCTTTAATCTCTTTCTCAACTCTTATTGCCAAAGCTAGCATTTGTAATACAATATTAAATAGTAATGGTGATAGTGGGCAACCTTGTTTCACTCATGATCTTATTGGGAATGGCTACAATTTGTCCCTGTTACATATGATGTTTACAGCTGGTTTTAAATAGATGCTACTGATTATTTTAAGGAAAAGTCCATTTATTCCTCTACTCTCAAGTGTTTTTAATAGGAATGGATGTTGGATTTTATCAAATGCTTTTTCTGCATCTATTGAGATGATCATATGGTTTTTGTTAATTTGGTTATTAACATGGCCAATTATACTGATAGTTTTCCTAATACTGAACCAACCTTGCATTCCTGGTATAAATCCTACTTCATTGTGGTGTATTATCCTGGGGATGATTTGCTGTAGTCTTTTTGCTAATATCTTATTTATGATTTTAGCATCAATATTCATTATGGAGATTAGTCTATAATTTTCTTTCTCTGTTTTCAACCTACCTGGTTTGGTATCAGTACCATCTCTGAGTGATAAAATGAATTTGGTAGGACTCCTACATTACCTATTTTTCAAATAGTTTATAATTCATTGGGGCTAATTGTGCTTTGAATGTATGGTAGAATTCACATGTAAATCCATCTGGTCTTAGGGGTTTTGTTTTAGGGAGTTGATTAATAGCTTGTTCTATTTCTTTTTCTGAAAACTAAGCAATTTACTTCCTCCTCTGATAATATGGAAAGCATATATTTTTGGTGTAGTCATCCATTTCACTTAAGTTATCAAATTTATTGGCATAAAGTTGGGCAAAGTAACCACTTATTATTTCTTTAATTTCCTCTTCATTACTGGAAAATGAATGAAAGCCCATCAATTGGAGAATGGCTGGGTAAATTGTGGTATATGAATGTTATGGAATATTATTGCTCTGTAAGGAATGACCAGGAGGATGAATACAGAGAGGCTTGGAGAGACCTACATGGACTGATGCTAAGTGAGATGAGCAGAACCAGGAGATCATTATACACTTCGACAACGATATTGTATGAGGATGTATTCTGATGGAAGTGGATTTCTCTGACAAAGAGACTTAACTGAGTTTCATTGGATAAATGATGGACAGAAACATCTACACCCAAAGAAGGAATACTGGGAAATGAATGTGAACTATTTGCATTTTTGTTTTTCTTCCTGGGTTATTTTTACCTTCTGAATCCAATTCTCCCTGTGCAGCAGGAGAACTGTTCGGTTCTGCAAATATGTATTGTATCTAGGATATACTGCAACATATTTAATATATATAGGACTTCTTGCCATCTTGGGGGGGGGAGGAGGGAGGGAGGGAAAAAAACGAAACATAAGTGATTACAAGGGATAATGCTGTGTAAAAATTATCCTGGCATGGATTCTGTCAATACAAAGTTATTATTAAATAAAATTAAATTTAAAAAAAAATAAAAAAAAATTTCCTCTTCATTGGTGGAAAGTTCTCCCTTTTCATTTTGAAGACTACTAATTTGATTTTCCTTTCTCTTTTTCTAATTAGATTTGTCAAAGGTTTATCAATTTTATTGCGTTTTTTCATAAAACCAACTTTTAGTTTCATTTTTTAGTTCAATAGTTTGTTTTTTTCTTTCTTTTTTTTTTTACTTTCAGTATTATTAATTTCTCCTTTTAATTTTAGAATTTCAAATTTAGTATTTGATTGGGGGTTTTTAACTTGGTCTTTTTCTAGTTTTTTTAGTTGCAAGCCCAATTCATTGATCTTCTCTTTCTCTGTTTTATTCAAGTAAGCCTCTAAGGATATGGAATTTCCCCTTATTACTGCTTTGGCTGCATCCCACTAATTTTGGTATCATGTCTTATTGTTGTCATTTTCTTGAGTGAAATTATTAATTATGTCTATAATTTGCTGTTTCACCCAGTCATTCTTTAAGATGAGATGATTTAGTTTCCAATTACTTTTTGGTCTATTAAGACCTAACTTTTTGTTGAATATAGTTTTTATTGCATCATGATCTGAAAAGAAAGCATTTACTATTTCTGTCTGCCTGCATTTAATTTAGAGCACTTTATGTCCTAATATATGTGGTCAGTTTTTGTGTAGGTTCCATGAACTGCTGAGAAGAAAGTATACTCCTTTCTGTCACCATTCAGTTTTCTCCAGAGATCTATCCTACCTATTTTTTCTAATATTCTATTTACCTCTTTAATTTCTTTCTTATTTGTTTTGTGATTTGATTTATCTAAATCTGAGAGTGCAAGATTGAGATCTCCCGCTATTATAGTTTTGCTGTCTATTTCTTTTTGTAACTCTCAACTTCTTCTTTAGGAAATTAGATGCTATACCACTTGGTGCATATATGTTTAATATTGATATTGTTTCATTGTCTATAGTACCCATTAGCAAGATATAATTTCCTTCCTTAAATCTTTTAATTAGATCAATTTTTGCTTTTGCTTGATCTGAGAGAAGGATGGCTACCCCTGTTTTTTTTACTTGACCTGAAGCATAATAGATTCTGCTTCAGCTTTTTACCTTTACTCTGTATTTATCTCCCTATTTTAAATGTGTTTCCTCTAAACAACATATTGTAGGGTTCTGACTTTTGATCCAGTCTGCTATCTGCCTCCTCTTTATGGGAGAGTTCATCCCATTCACATTTACATGACTAATTCTGTATTTCCTGCCATCTTGTTATCCCCAGATTATGCTTTTCTTTTTCTTGCCCCTCTTCCCCCCTTCCCTAGTATTAAACTTATTGGTCCCACTTATGTCATGCAGCTCTCCCTTTTTAGGATCTCTCCCTCCTCCCTTTCAATCGTTTCCTCTTTCTTGTACACTTCCCTTATTACTCTTTTACCTTGTCTCTTTTCCTCTCCCACTTTTTAATGAGGTGAGAGAAGATTCTCTGTAAAACTAGTATGTCAATTGTTTTCTCTTTGAGCCTACTCTGATGAGAGTAGGATTCACACAGTGTTCCTTCCCGTCTCTAAGTTCCCTCAGATATGATAGGTTTCATTTGCCTCATTGTCACATGTATTTTCCCTCTTTTTATCTCCCCTTTTCCCTTTTTCTGACATTATCCCCTTTCCATTTCTACTTACTTTTTTTATGTTATATCAGTAAAGTCAAATTATACATGTGGTTTTTATGTATATCCACAACAGAAATACAGTTCTCAAGAGTTCCTTTTACCTTTTTCTATTTCTCTTGAGTCCTGTTGTTGGAGATCAAATTTTTTGTTTAAGTCTGTTTTTTTTGTTTGTTTGTTTTGTTTTGTTTTGTTTTTTTTTTTTTTGTTTTTTGCCTTAGAAACAAATGGAATTTCTCTATTTCATTAAATGTCCATCTTCTTCCATGGGAAAAAAAAATGCTTAGCTTAGCTGGGTAGTTTATTCTTGGCTGCATTCCAAGTTCTTTTACCTTTCTGAATATCAGATTCCAGGCCCTTGAATCCTTTCATGTTAAAACAGCCAGATCTTCCATGACCCTTATTGTGGCATCTCAGTTTTTGAATTGTTTTTTCCCTGGCTGCTTGTCATATTTTTTTCTTTAGTCTGAAAATTCTGAAATTCGGTCACAATATTCCTTGGAATTTTTATTTTAGGGTCTTTTTCAGAAGATGTTCAATGAATGTTTTCAATGCCTATTTTACATTCTGGTTCTATTACTTCCGGGCAGTTCTCTTTGATGATTTATTGTAAAATAGTTTCTAGGCTCTTTTTTCATCATAATTTTCGGTTAGTCCAATGATCCTCAGCATATCTCTCCTAGATCTATTTTCCAGGTCTGTTGTTTTTCCAAGTAAATATTTAGCATTTTTTCCCAATCTTTCATTTTTTTTTTTTTTTTTTTGGTTTTGCTTGACTGATTCTTGATGTCTCAATGAATCAGTCATTTCTATTTGTTCAGTTCTTATTTTTAGCGAGTTATTTTCTTCATTAGCTTTTTTTACTTCTTTTTGTATATGTCCAATTGAGTTTTTAAATGAGTCATTTTGCTCTTTGGAATTTTTTTTTCATTTCACTATTTTTTTTTTTTTTAGTGAGTTATTTTCTTTTTCCAATTTACAAACTCTGTTTCCTTGCACTTCTTGATACTTTTTTACCTTTTCCAATTCACATTTCAGGAAGTTGTTAGCTCTCTTGCATAGCTTCTCTTTCCTTTCTCTATTTTTCTTCTAGTTCTCTTTTAAGGTTTTTTAAATAGTCTCCTCTAGGAGGGCCTTTTTTATTGGGGACCAACAGTTGTCTGGAGACTGTCTGCTATTAGTCTCTTCAGGGTTTAAAAGCTTCTCTCTTTCTGTATAGAAACTATCAATCGTCCTTTTGGTTTTTTTACTCATTTTGTTAAAGCCTGTAGGGTCTGCCTTCAGAGCCAAGAGATTATCAGCTTCCTCTGCAGAGCAGTGATATGTGTATAGACAGGTAGCTGTCCTGCTATCCAGCTACAAAAAGCAGCTAAGTACTGGAGTGCTCTGGGAAAGTAACTCAGGCCTGCAGGGCAGAGCTGGGAAAGTGCCCTGCAAAGAACCCTGCAGTGTGAGTTAAGGACTGCCCTGGGGCTAGATGCTGAGCAGTGAGAGTTTCACTACCCTAAGCCAAATTCCACCCTGGGGCTGTGGGTATTAGCAGCTGAGCAGTGAATGGCTCTGCAGAGACTACAGTCTGTTGGGAAAGTTCTATTGCCCCAGGCTAAGCCCCCCTCTGTGCCAATTAGAAGCTGCCTAGAATGTACCCCCCTGCCATGCAGATTTATAACTGCCCCTGCAAAAGCCCGAACTGCAGGATGTGTCTGCAGGGCTGAGTTACAGTCTGCCTGAGTCACTTCCAAGTTTGAGTGGTTACAGTCAGATCTTGTTAGATTCTAGAGTTTTTTTAGAATACCCTCTCTTTTAGGCTTTAATTTCTCTGCCAGTATACTGCTTTGTAATCAAGGCAGAGCAGTTAGCTTATAGCAGAGGTGTTTCTATAGCTTCTCTATCCACAGAGATCAACACCCCCACCCCTCCTGCCCCCTGCTCCTGGTCTTCTCAGGACAGTAGTCTCTTGCTGCCTGTGCTAGTATGTTCCTGGCCCCTCAGGACAAACCTTTCCTGGCGATCTTCCAGATTTTCTTTTGCTGGTAAGTTATAGTGCTCCTTATCTACATGAATTTAAGGAGTTAAGAGCTGTTTTTGAGGCTGAATTTAATAGTTAGTTGTGAGGGGAATGAGAGGAGCTTAGAAAGTCACATGTGCCTTCTCCGCCATCTCAGCTCCGCCAATTTTACCTTCTTATTCTAAGACATCGGAGCAGTTCTCCTTGATGATTTCATGAAAATTAGTGTATAGACTCTTTTTTTTTTTTATCATGGTTTTCAGGAAATTCAATAATCCTCAGATTGTCTCTCCTAGATCTATTTTCCAGATCAGTTGTTTTCCCAAGTAGGTATTTTACATTTTCTTTTATTTTCTTTTTTTTTCTTTTATTTATTTATTTATTTGTTTGTTTGTTTATTTGTTTATTTATTTATTTTGCTTTTGCTTGACTGATTCCTTATGTCTCATTTGATCATTCATTTCTATTTGTTCAGGTATGGTTTTTCATAAATTATTTTCTTCATTTCTTTTTTTTTTTTAACTTCTTTTTGTGTTGGTCCATTAGAATTTTTAAATTAATTGTTTTATTCTATGAATTTTTTCCCCATTTCACAAATTCTCTTTTTCAGGGAGTTTTTTCCCCCTATTTTGTTAAATCTATCTTTTAAAGACTTATATGCCTTTTCCATTTCACTAAGTGTATTTTGTAAAGAATTTTCTTCAGGTAGTTTCTATGTTGTCTTTTCCAAAACCTCTTGCAAGATTTTCATTCCCTTTCCCCATTATTCTTTTAGCCCTCTTTTAAGATCCTTTTAATTTTTTTTCTAGAAGAGCCTTTTGTAATGGGGACCAATTTATATCATCCTTTGGGGCTTCATCTGAAGCTGATCTACTTTTATTCTCCTCAGGGTTTGAAATCTGGCCTTTTCTTTCACCATAAAAACTATCTATGGTCAGCATTATTTTTGCTTTTTTTCCTCATTTTTCTTTAAAAAAAAGTTAAGATTTGCTTTTAGAGGAAGGGAGATTGTCCAAGTTTCCTCTACATGTGGCAGTGGCTCAGCTGAGTCAGTGCTTACTGACTTCCTGGTTCTGGGAGGGAATGGTCAGATTCCATGAATTTCTGGTGTTTCAGGGGTTCACTATTTACTTTTTCTTTTTGATGTTTTATAACTTTTTTGTTGATCTACTTCATCCAGGGCAGAGTAATCAGTCCTACTGTAGATTCCTCCCTGTATATTCTCTTGCATTTGGAGCCTGCATCATCCCAGGCCTATGCTGTTTGAACTAGCATTTGTGCTAAACCTTCTTGTCCTTGGTCCATTTCCCTCTGTGCTGATTAAAACAGACCTTTTCTGGGGAGCTTGAAATTATCTTCTCCTGGTAATTTGTTACACTCCCAATATTTGTGGGTTCTGCCAGTCAAGAACTAATTCAGAGGCTGGATTTGCTAATTAGTTTGAGGGACATAGGAAGAGGTTAGAAAGAAACATATCTCCTCTTGGCCATCTTGGCTTCTCCTCCCTGGGCTTATTTTTTTTTAAGGGAAATAACATATAATGATCTCAAAGACACTTTCCAGTTTTAACATATTAAGATTTACATGCTTGAATTTCTACATCCAGGCATTCTGATTTTCTTGAAAGTTATAACATTTATTATTTTACTGTTGCTAAGAATTTATGACTTTCAATTTTGTGACAAGTGTATTTTAGAATTTCATTAATTTGCATAGAATGGTCTCAGCAAATGAATGTTTGTTTATTTTTCTAAGAAAGCTTTCCCTACAGCACTTAAATATGCTTAAAATATGAAGTAGTTTAAGTTGGCAGGAAATATATGAAATCAGCAAAAGTGAATTGAACCCAGTTGCTTTTGGGGAATTTTTAAAATGCTGCTTATCCAGCATCGTCACTGTAGCTGCTGAGAGGCTATTTTAATTAGGCCACAATTCATATGCCAGAAAGTCATTTTGTAATTACCTTCAAATGACCAAATCTATGTAGAATCCTAAAGAGGATTATGTATTCCCAGTAATGAACCAATTTGCAATTGACTGAATTTGTTTTCTGAGGCATTGATTTGGCAAACTACTCTTAAAACATACAACTTTTCAAATCATTATACATGTAGTTGAAATCTTTGGTCTTCATCTTGTGAAAGGTATATCACAAATGGAAAGGTATTAAATTTAATTCTAAATAATGACAATGCATCAGTTATAGAATATTAAATTTCTATTTGTAAAGCTCTAAATATTTGGAAACCATTAATAATATAACATCCTTGAAAAGGGTAAAATGTTAGAAAAAAATGAATTGTCCTTCAAAGGAATATATGTTTCAACTATGAGTAATGGTAATTGAATCACTTAGGAACCCACAGGATTACAATCACTTCTTTAACCTTGCAAAGTCATTTCTTAGGTATTTTGTTATCTTCTTTGTGTTTTTTAATCATTATCAGAAAAGAATAGAATATAAAATTTTTAACTGTTATATGCTATTGTAATTTTAAGCTATGGTAAAATCTAGCTGTAACCTGTTGAAGCTGGTCAGTCACAACCCCAAGATTGACATTGTTAAGGCTCACTGACCTCGAGATTGGGCACTGCCAAGCTTTCTAAGCTACTGTGTTACAGAGTTAAGGTTCCTTAGGCTTTACATATCTTTATAAATGTTCCACATATTGCATTCCTCACTAGTCATAGTCAATATTAAAAATACATTGATTTTAATAGTTTTTTTTACAATATTCTGTTTATTCCACTATGGGTGATTAATTAGAATCCTTTAATGGAATAGTCAATTCTCTCTCTAAAACTCTTATCTGAATTTTGACCTCTGATTAACTTGGCTCAGATAAGGATGTAAAGTTTGTTGCACATCTGACTAATTATCTTGCCTGTATATATGGAGATAGTGAGAGAAGAGGGAATTTAGGATATTGCTTTTAGCAGTGTTCCCCACTGGTTTCAATTTCTGCTCTTGCTCCCACTTCTGTCACATTTATGTGGCACTGTATCAACAATGCTATCCTGAAACCCTCTTTTTTATTTATTTTTATTTTTTAATTAAAGATTTTTATTTTCAAATCATATAGCAAGAAAATTTTCAACATTGATCTTGAAAACTTGTGTTTGAAATTTTATTTTCCTTCCCTTTTCCCCACCCTTTCCCCTAGATGGCAAGTAATTCAAAATGTGTGAGCCATGTGCAATTCTTCGATTCATATTTCCACAATTAACATACTGTACAAGAAAAATCAGATTAAAAAATAAACGAAAAATCCAAGCAAACAACAAAAAGTGAAAACATTGTGATCCATGCTCAGTCTCCACTCTCAGGGAGCAGATGGTGCTCTTCATCACAAGACCATTGGAACTGGTCTGAATGAACTTACTGTTGAAAAGAACCATGTCTCTCAGAATTGATCATCATGCAATCTTGCTGTTGCTGAGTACAATGTTCTCGTGGTTCTATTCGCTTCACTTAGTATCAGTCCTTGTGAACCTCTCTAGTCCTCTCTCAAATACTCCTGCTGATTATTTCTAATAGAGAAATAATATTCCATAACATTCATATACCATAACTTATTCAGTCACTCTCCAGCTGATGGGCATCCACTCAGTTTCTAGTTCTTCATCACAATATAAAGGACTATTTCAACCACATGTGTGCATGTGGGGCCTTTTCCCTTTTTTTATGATCTCTTGGAATACAAGTCCAGTAGAGACACTGCTGGATCAAAAGGTAGGTACAGTTTGATAGCCTTTTGGGCATAGTTCCATATTGCTCTCTAGATCGGTTGGATCATTTCACAACTTCACCAACAACATCCCAATTTTCCCACATGTCCTCCAACATTCATCATTATCTTTGTCATCGCAGTCAATTTGAAAGGTGTATAGTGGTACCTCACAGTTGTCTTAATGTGCATTTCTCTGATCAATAATGATTTAGAGCATTTTTTCATATAATTAGATATAGTTTTAATGTCTTCATCTGAAAACTGTTCATATCCTTTATCAATTGGAGAATGGCTTGCATTCTTATAAATTTGATTAATAAATGAGGCTGTTGCCAGAATCCTTGGATATAATTTTACTTAGTTTTTTGCTTCCTTTCTAATCTTGTCTTTATTAGTTTTGTTTGTACAGAAACTTTTTGACTTAGTAAAATCAAAATTATCCATTTTCATTCTGTAGTATTTTAGTTTTTCTCTGGCCATAAATTCTTTCCTTCTCCATATATCTGAGACATAGACTATTCTCTCTTCTAATTTGCTTATAGTATCACTCTTGATGTCTAAATCAGGAACCCATTACAACCTTATTTTGGCATAGGATATTAGGTATGGGTCAATGCCTAGTTTCTGCCATACTAATGTCCAATTTTCCCTGAAATTTTTGTCAAACAGTGATTTCCTATCCTAGAAGTTGGAATCTTTGGCTTTATAAAATATTAGATTTCTATAGTTATTGAATATATTGTTTTGAATATATCTTTTATATATAATATTATATATAATATATAATAACAATATTATATATATATGTATATATATATATTTTAAAAGATTATATAATCCTAAGCTAGTCTACTGATTGACTACTCTATTTTTTATTATTAAAGCTTTTTATTTTCGAAACATATGCATGGGTAATTTTTCAACATTGACCTTTGCATAGTCTTATGTTCCAAAATTTCCCTCCTTCCCCACCAACCCCTCTCTTAAATTGCAATCAATATAATATATGTTATATATGTTAAAATATATGTTCAATCCAATATATGTAAACATATATATATGTATATATATATACACACACACACACAAACACACACACAATTATCTTGCTGAACAAGAAAAATCAGATAAAAAAAGAAAATGAATAAGAAAACTAAAAGCAACCAAACAACAAAAAAAGAATGAGAATACTATGTTATGATCCACACTCAGTTCCCACAGTCTTCTCTCAGGATGTAGATGGCTCTCTTCATCACAAGATCATTGACACTCTCTTCAATCATCTAATTGTTGGAAAGAGTCATGTCCGTCAGAGTCCAATTCCATCAGAATTGATTATCATATATTGTTCTTATATCATATTATTTATCATCATATATTATTGTATAATGATCTTCTGGTTCTGCTCATTTCACTTAGCATCAGTTCATGTAAATCTCTCCAGGCCTCTCTAAAATCATCCTGCTGATCATTTCTTATAGAATAAAAATATTTCAGAACATTTATATATCATAACTTATTCAGCCATTTTCAAACTGATGGGCATCTGCTTCATTTTCAGTTTCTTGATACTATGAAAAGAGCTGCCACAAATATTGGCACATGTGGGTCCCTTTCCCTCCTTTAAGATCTCTTTGGTATACAGTCCCTGTAGAAACATTCCTGGATCAAAGGATATACATACTTTGATATTTTTTTTTTAACATAGCTCCAAATTGCTCTCAAAAATTGCTGGATCTGGTCACAGGTTCACCAATGTATTCGTGTCCCAGTTTTCCTAAATTCCCATCCAACATTGTCATTATCTTTTCCTGTTCTCTTAGCCTATCTGAGAGATGTGTATGGTATCTCAGAGTTGTCTTAATTTTCATTTTTATGATCAGTAGTGATTAAGAGCATCGTTTCATACAATTGGAAATGCTTTTAAGTTTTTTCATCTGAAAATTGTATGTTCTATCTATTGACCATTTATCATTTGGAAAATGGCTTAGTTTCTTATAAATTTGAGTCAAATATATGTGTGTGTGTGTGTGTGTATTATAAAGGAACAGTCACCAAAACCATTTGGTATTGGCTAAGAAATAGGATAGTTAATCAGTGGAATAGATAAGACTCACAGGACAAAATAGTGGCAAAATGCTAATGACCAATGTTAGGTCCAGTTTTAATTACAGGGAAGGGCTTAGATTATTTTAATTAATAGAGCTTTGGATTTAGTAAAATCAGTGGAAATCTTTGATTATTACCTTTTAAAAGTAAAACAGAAAATATAGAAACAGAAAAAAAAAAGTCAAGTAAAGCATAACTACTGGATTCCACTCAGACTTGAAGATTAACAGGGCAAAAACTAGAACTGTATGGGTGAATCAGAAGAATGACAATTTGCATTGTCCTATCAAAGTATATTTTGTGAAATTGTTTGCTGTTTTTTTCACTTCTATAAATCTAAAGATATTCCTAGATGGCAAGCAAAGCAAGTATTGCTTTTATTTTACAGATGAAGGAAATTATATTCTGAGACATAAAATATCTTTTTTGAGGTCATACAGTTTCAGAGAATGGAATTCCAATCCATATCTTCTTTTTTTTTAAAAATTTTTATTTAATAATTACTTTATATTGACACTCATTTCTGTTCTGATTTTTATTCCCTCTCTCCCTCCACCCCTTCCCCTAGATGGCAAGCAGTCCTTTATATGTTGGATATGTTGCAGTATATCCTAGATACAATATATGTTTGCAGAGCCGAACAGTTCTCTTGTTGCATAGGGAGAATTGGATTCAGAAGGTATAAATAACCCGGAAAGAAAAACAAAAATGCAGATAGTTCACATTCGTTTCCCAGTGTTCTTTCTTTGGGTGTAGCTGCTTTTGTCTGTCATTTATCAATTGAAACTCAGGTCTCTTTGTCAAAGAAATCCCCTTCCATCAAAATATGTCCTCATACAATATCGTTGTCGAAGTGTATAATGATCTCCTGGTTCTGCTCTTTCACTTAGCATCAGTTCATGTAAGTCTCGCCAGTCCTCTCTGTATTCATCCTGCTGGTCATTTCTTACAGAACAATAATATTCCATAACATTCATATACCACAATTTACCCAGCCATTCTCCAATTGATGGGCATCCATTCATTTTCCAGTTTCTACCCACTACAAACAGGGCTGCTACAAACATTTTGACACATACAGGTCCCTTTCCCTTCTTTAGTATTTCTTTGGGATATAAGCCCAATAGAAACACTGCTGGATCAAAGGGTATGCACAATTTGATAATTTTTTTGGGCATAATTCCAGATTGCTCTCCAGAATGGTTGGATTCGTTCACAACTCCACCAACAATGCATTAGTGTCCCAGTTTTCCCGCATCCCCTCCAACATTCATCATTATTTTTTCCTGTCATCTTAGCCAATCTGATAGGTGTGTAGTGGTATCTCAGAGTTGTCTTAATTTGCATTTCTCTGATCAATAATGATTTGGAACACTCTTTCATATGAGTGGTAATAGTTTCAATTTCATCCTCTGAAAATTGTCTGTTCATATCCTTTGACCATTTATCAATTGGAGAATGGCTTGATTTCTTATAAATTTGAGTCAGTTCTCTATATATTTTGGAAATGAGGCCTTTATCAGAACCTTTAACTGTGAAGATGTTTTCTCAGTTTGTTGCTTCCCTTCTAATCTTGTTTGCATTAGTTTTATTTGTACAAAGGCTTTTTAATTTGATGTAATCAAAATTTTCTATTTTGTGATCAGTAATGGTCTCTAGTTCATCTTTGGTCTCAAATTTCTTTCTCCTCCACAAGTCTGAGAGATAAACTATTCTATGTTCCTCTAATTTATTTATAATCTCGTTCTTTATGCCTAGGTCATGGACCCATTTTGATCTTATCTTGGTATATGGTGTTAAGTGTGGGTCCATGCCTAATTTCTGCCATACTAATTTCCAATTATCCCAGCAGTTTTTATCAAATAATGAATTCTTATCCCAGAAGTTAGGGGCTTTGGGTTTGTCAAACACTAGATTGCTATAGTTGACTATTCTGTCTTGTGAACCTAGCCTTTTCCACTGATCCACTAATCTATTTCTTGGCCAATACCAAATGGTTTTGGTGACTGCTGCTTTATAATATAATTTTAGATCAGGTACAGCTAGGCCACCTTCATTTGATTTTTTTTCATTAATTCCCTTGAGATTCTTGACTTTTTATTGTTCCATATGAATTTTGTTGTTATTTTTTCTAGATCATTAAAATATTTTCTTGGAAGTCTGATTGGTATAGCACTAAATAAATAGATTAGTTTAGGGAGTATTGTCATCTTTATTATGTTCGCTCGGCCGATCCAAGAGCACTTAATATTTTTCCAATTATTTAAGTCTGACTTTATTTGTGTGGAGACTTTTTTTATAATTTTGCTCATATAATTCCTGACTTTCCTTTGGTAGATAGATTCCCAAATATTTTATGGTATCAACAGTTATTCTGAATGGAATTTCTCTTTGTATCTCTTGCTGTTGGGTTTTGTTGGTGATGTATAAAAATGCTGAGGATTTATGGGGATTTATTTTGTAGCCAGCTACTTTGCTAAAATTATGAATTATTTCCAATAGCTTTTTAGTAGAATCTCTGGGGTTCTATAGGTATACCATCATATCATCTGCAAAGAGTGATAGTTTGGTTTCCTCATTGCCTACTCTAATTCCTTTAATATCTTTCTCGACTCTTATTGCCGAGGCTAGTGTTTCTAATACAATATTAAATAATAATGGTGTTAGTGGGCAACCTTGCTTCACTCCAGATCTTACTGGGAAAGGTCCCAGTTTTTCCCCATTGCATATGATGCTTACTGATGGTTTTAAATATATGCTCCTGACTATTTTAAGGAAAAGTCCATTTATTCCTATGCTTTCAAGTGTTTTTATTAGGAATGCAATCCATATCTTCTTAAACAAGACTCAGTGATTGTTACATTATAGTATACTACTTTGTTTTATGTATATACCCTGATAATGAAACCCCCTTTAATTATCTTTAATTAAAATATTTGGAAATAGATATATTTTAAAAATTTCCCCCAAAACTTCTATACAAGGATATGTAAAATGTTACATGGCAAGTGTGTGTGAATAGTATAACAAATTGATCCACTATTCCTAGTTAAAAAATTAAAATTTAATTTAACTCATCATGATGGTGATTTATGTTTAACATGTTATTAATGTACAAGGAATAACTTTTTAATATATAAATGAGTGCATGAGGCCCTTCCTAACCTAAAGGATACTGTGCAAATTTTTGCATATATTAGTGATTTCACTTAAAAAAGGTGAGGAATTTAAGTCACATATCCATAGTCACAGATTTAATATCACATACCTATTCAATCTTAAGTGTCTATTGATTTTCTTTCTTGTTTTTTTTCCCTTATTAAACCAAAATTTTGAAAGAGAAAGAGGGAGGGGAAATATATATAATGTAGAGGAATTTAAAAATAAACAGTGCATAACTCCTTACTTAAAATCAGAATAAAAGAGTTGGGGACAATTTTTAGGACATACTTTCTGTATATGTTTTTTTTTTTATTTCCAGAAATTTTAATAACATTTAAGTATTAGTTGAGATTTTGGGGATGGAAGGACAGTGCCTTTTGTTGTTGTTATTGTTTCAAGTAGCTTAAGTATAGTCTGAATAGAAGAAAAATAATTCAAATATTTTCCCATGCTCTAGACTTAACTCAGTTCTATTTAATTCAACAAATATTAATTAAATGAATTTGATAATGTTTGGAAAACACTCCATTTTACCAACTATGCATTTTTATCAGCTACATCTCCTGCCTAGCTTCCCTGGCTTTACTTCAAATTCAACAAAAATCCCCGCCCCTCCTCCCCCCATAGGAAGTCTTTCTTGACTTCTCTTACTATGCATGTATTCCATCTGAAATACTTTAATACTTTCCAACTTATATACTTTTTGGAACTTAGTTGTTTATTTGTTTGTTTTTGTCTCCCCAAAACATCATCTGTTTCCTGAGAACAAAGACTGTTTTTGCTTTTCTGTGTCCTCAATTCATAGTGTTGTACATAGAAGGCACTAATACATCAGTGTTTACTTGATTAATCTATTTCCCAAACAATTAGATTCCATTAACATTTATTTCTCATTCTAGATAGACAAAACATTTAGTATTCAGAGAAGTTATTAAATTCATCATTCTAGAGACTAAGGAAGAAATAGAAATGTTTATTTTTATATTAATTCCATAGTAAGCTTTAAAATGCTCTCTATTTGGCCCTATCCATAAGTTAATAATAAATGCATTTGAAGAGAATGTGTTACTAAAGCTATATATACAAATATATTTCTTACCTGAATTTTGAGAGTATAATACATACACTTTCTAATGCTTTACAATATTTGACTGTTTAACAATGAAGCAGTTACTTCTCATGTCATTTGGCCAAATATTTCTAGTGTAATAGAGTATGTGGAAAACTTCAAACATATCCTGTCTATTTTGCCAGTTGAAGCTATAATTAATAGAGTAAGGGAAATCATGTTTTGTGTCTCTGTTAAATTTTAAAAAGAGTAATGTTAATGGCCAATCATAGTCTTAATAAATAAATAGACACACACAATCACACACATATGATATGAATTGTGCTTTGAATATAACAGTTGTTGCTGGAGTTTATTATTCCCCTAGATCCATGATTATAATTTTGTTGCTAAAATGTGATGTCTCTTTTTAATCCTTTCACTGTATTATTAGCCCCCTAACAATGAGCCTGATGCTGCTGTTGTTAAATGAAATGCATTGTGAATCATGTTTCAGGACCAGGGAGATGTGAATTGAGATATCCAAGTGTGATGCATTTTAAACTAATGAGAAACATGAACTTAGAACATTAACTCTCTAGAGATGCCGAATACATTTGATATAATGTCAGCTGAATACAGCTGATATAAATAATGTAAACAACCATAACTCCTTTCTTGTGGAAGTCCAATATAGAAACAGAAGTACAAATTTGTAAATATTTTTCCACTAACATGTTTGGGCAGTTATTTATTTGAAAATAGAAGAGGAAAATGACAAAGCAAATTTGCTTTATAAATTATCATTCCTATATGTGACACAGTGATTTTTCACTAAGATACTGTGAGATATGCATTATTTTTAATATTCTTGCATATTTACATAAAGGTAAAAAAATAAAACAACATCTCTGTACCATTAATATACATGTTAAAGTTTTAATATTCTTGAAAAAATATTATAGTTTAGCAGGTAATAGCATTAGTGTGAAAACAGTAAGTGAAGCCAATATGATGTTATGTTATGAATTGGTGAAACCAAAATATTAGAGAAAAGTCAGTGATTCACCTGAGTATTCCAAAATTCCCCTTCAAACAATTTAAAAATAATATCTCAAAATAAATTTTTGAGTGTCAGAACCCACAAAAAGATGGGGTAAAATAAATTTCCAGCCAAAGATAATTTCAAAATTTGGGAGGAAAGGTATATTTCAATGGGATGAAAATGGAACACAGAAGCAGAACAGCTCTAACAAGTCAGAAGTAGGCTTTGAAGGAATTTGAATTGGCAGCAGCATATTAAAGAGCTGTCAGTTCAGAAATGGTAAGCTTATTGGAAAATTGGTCAGAAGAATAAAGTAATCCCACTGCTGACACAGAGTTCATTATTCTATTGTGTTGCTCATA
The DNA here is from genome assembly GCF_016432865.1 of Antechinus flavipes. Classification (NCBI taxonomy): domain Eukaryota; kingdom Metazoa; phylum Chordata; class Mammalia; order Dasyuromorphia; family Dasyuridae; genus Antechinus; species Antechinus flavipes. The sequence continues at coordinate 128,129,003 of NC_067400.1, read as the reverse complement.
GACAGTCTTGGATTGAAAATGTATATATCTCAAGGAAGTAGCTTTGAAAATAATTCCACAAAAACCCTGAAGCTCAAGAGAGTGCTTCTTTTACCCCAGTAGAACTAAAGATTAAAATAAAGATAAAAATAATAAAATAGATTGGAAAAATTAGAAAATAACAACAGCAACTAAAGAATATTGAATCACAAGAAAGATCAGAAGACAAATTTAAAGAAAGACAATAAAATCAAAATGATCACACATAAAGACTCAAAGAAAAAGAAGAATTGCTTTGGGGTTTAAAAAAAATTCATGGGACCAACTAAAAAAGATTCTAAAAATTATATATGAGGGAAGAGAAATCACAGTGTTGCAAGAATATTATTTTTTAAAAAGTCAATAGCCTGATAAAGGGAGCACAGAAAATACAGAAGAAAATAGTAAGTAGATGGTGCTTAGAAAGAACATTGGCCCTGAAGAGCAGAACTGGTTCAAATCTTGCCTCAGATACTTAACACTTCTTAGCTGTATGAACCCTAGGCAATTCACTTAATTCTACTTGCCATGATCTACCCCCAGTAGCAAGTATTATCTGTAATGGACACAAGAGCAGCTGTACACATTCCCAATAAAATTAGGGGTGAAAAAAGCATGGACATTACTACCACTATTATTCAATATTGTACTAGAAATGTTGGCTTTAGCCATAAAAAAAGAAAATATAATTAAAAGAATTAGAATATGCAATGAGGAAATAAAATCATAACTCTTGGCAGATGACATATTTAGAAAATCCTAGAAAATCATCCAAAATCTTACTTGAAACAATTAATAACTTTGGGAAAGTTGCAGGATAGAGACTAAACCCAGGCAAATCATCAGCATTTTTTACATATTACTGTTAAAGCCCAGCAGCAAGATATAGAAAGAAATTTCATTTCAAATATCTGTAGACACAATAAAATATGTGAGTCTATCTGCCAAAACAAACCCAGAAACTATATGAACACAATTAAAAAAAACTCTTCTCACACTATAAATGAAGACATAAACAACTGGAAAAATATCAGTTGCTCATGGGTATGACAACTTAAGATAATAAAAATGGAAATTCTACCTTTTGTGGTCTACTTATGCAGTGCCATACCAATCAAACTGCCAAAAAATTACATTATACAGCTAGAAGAAATAATAACACAATTCATCTAGAAGAAAAGGTCAAGAGAATTAAGGAAAAAAAAATTCAAAGGATGGTGACCTATTAATACCAGACCTCAACTATATTATAATGCACCATTTACCAAAACCATTTGGTCCTGGCTAAGAAATAAAGTGGAGGATCTGTGGTGAGCTTTTTCTTCTCAAAACGCAGCCAGGTGATAAAAGTTCAGATCTTTTAGTATCTCCAATATAGCCCGGTTAGCTTAGAGGCCTATCTCTCTGCTTGGTTCCAAGAGCTCTCTCCAAATGTCTTTAAATCCAAAGGTCTGGTCCTTCAGCCTCTGCCTCTGCTTTCTTCAGCCTCCAGCCAGCTCCAGTCTTCATGTCATTCCGGTGAAATCTCGACTTGTAGCGTCTTCCTCTGAAGAACTTCTTCGACTGGCCCATTGGCCTATTTATGCTCTTTCCAGAGAGAGGGATTATGGGTTTTCTCCCCTAGTGCTCTCTGGCCCAAAGAGCTTCAAGGGAGGTATGAACTCATTGAACTCCAATGAGTAAAGGTGTGAACACAAGCCTTGTATTAATTAGTTCTACTTAGTACCTTGTTTCAGGTTCTGCCCAAAACATCTTCTTGTAAGATTAGATCAACTCTAATTAGTTAACAGTTAGTAAGGATTCCAACAAGGATCAAAGTAATAGATTATATATACTTGACACAATAATTAAGGCCTATAGTAATCTAGAATTTGATAACCTCCCAAACTCAAGTTTCTCACTACTTGACAAAAATTGCTAGGAAAACTGGAAAATATTATGTCAGAAACTGAGCATAGACTTACATCTCATATCCCATATCAAAATAAGGTCAAAATGGGTACATGATTGAATCAATGCAAAAAGGATGATACCATAAACAAATTAGGAGAGCAAGAAATAGTTTATCCATCAAATCTTTGGAGATGGGAGGAATTTATTTCCAAAGTGAACATTATGAAATGCAAAATTGACAACTTTAATTATATTAAGTTTAAAAATTTTTGCACAAGCTAAACCAATATAAAGAGATTAAAGGGGAAGTACAACACTGGGGTAAAAATTTTACAGCCAGTATTTTCAATAGGTCATGTTTCTAAAATTATATAAAGAACTGTGTCAAATTTGTAGGACTACAAGTCATTCCTCAACTGATAAATTGTCAAAGGAAATGAATAGCAAATTTTCAAATGATGAAATTAAGGCCATCTATAGTCATATAAAAATCACTGTTGATTAGCAAAATGGTAATGATAAATATTGGAGGGGATGTGGAAATTGGAATACAAATGCATTTTTGGTGGAATTGTGAAATTGTCCAACCATTCTGGAGAGCAATTTGGAGCTATGACCAAAGGGCTATCAAACTGGGACCTAGAAGTACAACTACTGGGTCTGTATTTCAAGGAAATCATAAAGGAGCAAAAAGGATCCACATGTGCAAAAATGTTTGTAGCAGCTCTTTTTGTGATAGCAAAGAATTGAGAAATGAATAGATGCCCATCAACTGGGAAATGGTTGAACAAATTGTGATAAATGAAGACAGTGGGATATTATTGTTCTATAAAAACGATGAACAACCTGGTTTTAAAAAGGCTTGGAAAATGTTACATGAACTGATGCTGAGCAAAACAAGAATTGCCAAGAATACATTAGTAATAGCAAGACTGTGCAATAATCAACTGTGGAAGACTTGGTCCTTCAGAGTGATTTGGTGATCCAAGGAAATTCCATTAAGCTTGGATAGTAAATGCCATCTGCACTGATTAAGACAGTGGAGATTGAAAACACATGCTATTTTTACATCTTTTTTTCTGTTTTTTTCTCTTTCTCATGTTTTTCCTTTTAGTTATGAGTTTTCTCTCCCAGTATGATTCATAAACAGATTTGTATTTTAAAAGTTTACATATGTATATAACCAAAAAAACAAAATAATGGAAAAAATAACCACTTTTTAGACAAGTCAATGAACTCTAATTGTCAAGCCCCACAAAAAGCAAGTTTACGAAAAAAATTAATACCTTTTAAAAAGTCAAATAATAAAATAGACACAAAAATCCAATAAAGAGAATAACTCCTTGAAAATCAGAATTTGTTTATGGAAAAAAGTACAAAAATACACTAAAAATAAGAACATATTAAAAAATAGAATTGAGCTAATAATCAGAAATGAACATATTGAAACTAATGACTTTGTCCTACATGAAGAAACAATAAAACAGAATCAAAAGAATGAAAAAGACAATATATGCAATATTATATTAAGAAAAAAAAACTGACTTGAAAAAACAATAATTTAAGAATTACTGGAGTACCTGAAATCCACGAGGAATAAAAAATGAAGGAAACAAATAATACTAGAGAGGGAGAAACAAACAAACAAAAAACAACAACAGAAAACACAACTTGACAATATCTTTAAAGACATTAACAAATTACCAGAAGATAATTTTGAAGATCACCAAAAATGTCTCTTTCAATAAGGTATGGAGGGAGGCAGGCCAAGCATAAGCAGGCCAAACATACACACCAAGCAGAACAAACCTGGGGCAGTGCAGGATCCACATGTGAATGGAAGAATCTACAGGGAGGAATCTACGGCAGTGTTCGCTACTCTGCCCTGGTTGGAAACCAGTTGATAAGCAGAAAAGTTATACAACATCCAACCAACACAAACACAAAAGATAAATAGTGAACCCTGAAACTCCAGAATTTCACAGGACATGGCCATGCTAACCTGTCACTGGGAGTGAGTCAGCACTAACTCATTACAACTATTGCTGCTTGTAGGGGAAGCTACTGCCACATGTAGAAGAAGCTTGGACAACCTCTCTTGCCCTAAAAGCAGATCTCAACTTTAAAAAATGAACAATAAAGCAAGAAGAAATCTAACCATAGATAGTTTTTATGATGAAAGAGAAGAACAGATTGTAAACCCTGAGGATATTAAAAGCAGATCATCTCTAAATGAAGCCCCAAAGGGTGATATAAATTGGTTCCCATAATACAAGACTCTCCAAGAAGAAATTTTAAAAGATCTACAAAGAGAGCTGGAAGAAAAATGATGAAAGGAAATCAGAACTTTAAAAGAGGGTTTGGAAAAGAAATCACCAAAATTATCTGAAGAAATTTCATTACAAAATAGTTAGTGAAATGGAATCATATAACTCCTTAAAAATAGAGTTGAAGAAATGGAAAAAGAAAACAACTCCCTGAAAAACAGAATTTGTGAAATGGAAGAAAAACCCTACAACAAAATAACTTATTTAAAAATCCAATTGAACAAATTTAAAAATAAAAATAAAAAAAAATAAATGAAGACAACAATTCGCTAAAAATCAGATCTCAACAACTGGAAATGGATGACTCAATGAGACATTAAGAATCATTTAAGCAAAACCAAATATATATATATATATATAATTAAAATATAAAATATTTACTTTGGAAAACAACTGATCTGGAAAATATATCTAGGAGAGATAATATAAAGATTATTGGACTTCTTGAAAACCCTGATGAATAAATGAACCTAGATATTATTTTTCAGGAAATCATCAAAGAGAACTACCCAGATGTCATAGAATCAAAAGGTAAAAGAGCCATTGAAAGAATTCACTGAATACCTCCTGAAAGGGACCCCAAATTTAAAACTCCAAGGAATAACATGGCTAAATTTCAGAACTATTGGACCAAGGGGAAAATATTACAAACAGCCAAAAAAAAATCAAATACTGAGTTGCCACAATAATGATTACACAAGTCCTAGAAACTTCCGTCTTTGAAGATCAAAGGTCCTGAATCTGATGTTCAAAAAGGCAAAGGGATTTGGAATGCAGCCAAAAATATACTCCCCCACTAACCTGAGCATTTACTTCCTGAAAAGATGGATATTAAATGAAACAGGAGAATTTCATTTATTTCTGATGAAAAAAACAGAGCTAAACAAAAAAAAAAATTGACCTCCAAATATAGAACTCAAGAGAAGCATAAAAAGGTAAAATGGAAAGAATTCTTGAGAAATATATTTCTATTTTGGATATACTTAGAGCATGTATAGTTTGATTTTACTGTTATGACATAAAAAAGAAACTAGAGGTAGAAGGGGATTGTACCCAGAAAAAAGGGGAAAGTGGAGGTAAAATGAGGGAAATTACATCACAAGAAGAGGCAAAGGAAACCTATTATATTTGAGGGAAAGGAAAGAGAGGTATGAACATTGTGTGAATCTTAATCTCATCAAATTTGGCTCAAAGAGAAAATATTTTACATATTTTGCTTCACAGAAAAACTTCTCTCACATAGAAAAGTGGTGGTAGGAAGAAAAAAGGAAAGGAGTAGGCTAAATAGAAGGAAAAATAGGACTAGTCCCTTAAGAAAGGGAAAGGGACTCTAAATGTGCATATTCTTTGATCCAGCAGTGTTACTACTGGGCTCATATCCCAAAGAGATCTTAAAGATGGAAAAGGGACCTTTATGTGCAAAAATGTTTGTGGCAGCCTTCTTTGTAGTGGCTAGAAACTGGAAATTGAATGGATGCCCATCAATTGGAGAATGGCTGAATAAATTGTGGTATATGAATGTTATGGAAAATTATTGTTCTGTAAGAAATGAACAGCAGGATGATTTCAGAAAGGCCTGGGGGGATTTACATGAATTGATGCTGAGTGAAATGAGCAGGACCAGAAGATTACTATATACCTCAACAACAATATGGCTCTCTTCAACAATGAGATGAACCACATCAGTTCCATTTGTTCAATAATGAAGAGAGCCAGCTACACCAAATGAAAGAACTCGGGGAAAAGGGTATGAATACAACACAACATTTCTAATCCCTCTGTTTTTGTCCACTTATATTTTTGATTTCCTTCTAAGGTTAATTTTACCTTATTTCTAATTCTGATTTTTCTTGTGAAGCAAATTAACTATATGGATATGTATACATATATTATATTTAACATATATTTTAACTAACATATTTAACATGTATTGGTCTACTTGCCATCTGGGGGAAAGATGGGGGAAAAGGGGAAAACTTGGAACACAAGGTTTTACAAGGCACAATTCTGAAAAATTACCCATGCATATATCTTGTAAATAAAAACTATGATAATAATAATAATAATAATAATAATAATAATAATAATGTTTGGTAGAATTCACATGTAAACTCATCTGGTCTTGGGAATTTTTTCTTAGGAAATTCATTAATATCTTGTTCTATTTCTTTTTTTTTTCTGAAATAGGACTACATAAGCAATTTGCTTCCTTCTCTTTTATTCTGGGCAATCTATATATTTTAAGTATTCCTTCATTTTATTTAATTATTAAATTTAATATCATAAAATAGCTCTTAATTATTGCTCTAATTTCCTCTTTATTGGTGGAAAGTTCTCCCTTTTCATTTTTAAGACTAACAATTTGATTTTCCTCTTTTCTTTTTCTAATAATATTTACTGAAGGTTTATCTACTTTGTTGTTTTTTTTTTCCAAAAATAACTCTTAGTTTTATTTATTTATTAATTGAATAGTTTTTTAGGTTCAATTTTAATAATTTTTTCTTTTATTTTTAGAATTTCAAATTTGGAGGTGGAGCCAAGATGGCAGAGAAGGCACACTCAACTTTCTAAGCTTCCCTTATAATCCTCACTAACAATATTATATTCAGCCTCAAAAATAGCGCTTGACTGCTACAACCATAAAGACTAGAAGTACAACAACTCACCAGCCAAAGATAATCTGGAATCTCACCAGAAAAGGTTTGTCCTCAAGGGGACAGGGAGAAGATCAGCACAGGCAGGGAGAGAACTAGAAGCAGACCAAGTGGAATCCCAAACCAGAAGTGAGAGGACAGATCATAGTATAAGCTAGCAGCCCCAACCCACAGTATGGGGCTTTTCCTTGGGGCAGTTGCAAACATACAGGGCAGGGGGCACAGCCCAGGGCAGCCTCAGCCTCTAATCTGCACAATGTGGGGTCGGCCAAGGGCAATAGAACTTTCTCAGGGTGATTTGCTTATGGGCAGAGACTTCTAGGCAGAGATTTCTGGTCCCAGCCAGGCTATTTGCTGGCCAGCTGCTAATACCCACAGCTCCATAAGGGGCTCTGACCTGGAGCAGTGACACTTTCACCGCTTAGTCTCAAACCTTAGGGCAGTCACTAAACCACACAGCAGGGTTCTCCACTGGGCACTTCTGTAGCTCGGCTGTGCTGAATCACCTCCAGTTGGGGGAGGGGGAAACTTTCACTCAGAGCACTCCCATACCTCGCTGCCTGAAGCCGGTTTACATCTCTCCCTGCATTGCAGAGGAAGCTGGTAACCTCCTTGCCCTGAAGGCACACCCTAAAGGCTTTAAAACATGAGTAAAAAAATGAAAAGGATGGTCAATAGCTTCTATACAGAAAAAAAGAGCAGGTCTGCAACCCCAAAGAGACTAATAGCAAACAGTCACCAGACAATACCCCAAAGGGGAATGTTACCTATCCCTTTTACATGATTCTCTCATAGAATAAACCATTAAAAGTCTCAAAAGAAAGTTAGAAGAGAAATGGGGAAAGGAAAGAGAAGCTTTGAAATATAGATTGGAAAAGGAAAAAAAAATTACCAGAAAGTGCAGGGAAACAGAGTTTGTGAATTGGAAAAAGTAAAAAAAAAAAAATCTCTGGAAAGTAAGATTTGTGAATTGGAAAAGACAAAGAACTCACAAGAAAGTAGGATCTGAGAATTGGAAAAAAAAATAATTCACTAAAAAAAAAAAATTAGTGAAATGGAAAAAAATTCCATAGAGCAAAAAAATTCATTTAAAAACTCAATAGGACATATACAAAAAGAAGTAAAAAAAGCTAATGAAGAAAATTCATTAAAAATCAGAATGAGCAAATAGAAACTAATGATTCATTGAAACAGCAAGAATCAGTCAAGCAAAACCAAAAAAAAAAAATGATAAATTGGAAAAAACCATGAAATATCTACTTGGAAAAATGACAGACCTGGAAAATTGATCTAGGAGAGATAATCTGAGGATTATTGGACTTTCCAAAAATTATGATGAAAAAAAGAGCCTAGATCCTATTTTACAAGAAATCATCAAGTCCAGAGGTAATAGAATTAGAAGGTAAAATAGGCATTGAAAGAATTCATCAAATACCTTCTGGAAAAGATCCTAAAATAAAAACTCCAAGGAATATTGTGGCCAAATTTCAGAACTATTAGGTTAAGGAAAAAATATTACAAGCAGCCAGAAAAACACAATTTAAATACTGAGATGGCACAATAAGGATCACCCAAGATCTATCTGCCTCCACATTAAAGGATTGAAGGGCCTGGAATCTGATATGCTAAAAGGCAAAAGAACTTGGAATGCAGCCAAGAATAAATTACTGTGCTAAGCTAAGCATTTTCTTCCAGGGAAGAAGATGGATCTTTATTGAAACAGATGAATTCCATTTATTTCTAAGAAAAAAACCAGAACTAAATAAAAAATTTGATGTCCAACCATAGGACTTAAGAGAAGCAAAATAAATAAATAAATAAAAGGAACTCTTGAGAATTGTATTTCTGTTGTGGATATACAAAAAGACTACATGCATAATTTGATTATACTGATAAAAAATAAAAAAGGGAAGTAAAAATGAAAAAAAAGGTATAATATCAGAAAAGGGGTAAAGAGGGATAAAAAGAGGGAAACTACATCCCATGAAGAGACAAAGGAAACATCATATCTGAGAGATCTCAGAGAGGGGGAGGAACATTGTGTGAGTCTTACTCTCATCAGAGTTGGCTCAAAGAGAAAATAATCGACATACTCATTTTACAGAAAATCCTTTCTCACCTCTTTAATAAGAGGAAAAGGAAAAATAAAAAGAGTAATAAGGGAAAGGTACAAGAAAGGGGAAGAGATTCATATGGGGGGAGGGAGGGATCCTAAAGAGGGTGAGTGGCATGATACAAGTGGGGCACATAAGTTTAAAACTGGGAAAGAGGATTGGGGGAGGAAGTAAAAGAAAAACATAATCTGGGGAGAACAAGATGGCTGGAAATACAGAACTAGTCATTTTAACTGTAAATGTGAATGGAATGAACTCTCCCATAAAACAAAGGCAGATAATAGACTGGATCAAAAGTCAGAACCCCACAATATGTTGTTTACATGAAAACACATTTAAAGCAGGGAGATACTTACAGAGTAAAGATAAAAGGCTGGAGCAGAATCTATTATGCTTCAGGTGAAGTCAAAAAAGAAAGAGTAGCCATCCTGATCTCAGATCAAGCAAAAGCAAAAACTGATCTAATTAAAAGAGATAAGGAAGGAAACTATATCTTGCTAAAGGGTACTATAGACAACGAAGCAATATCAATACTAAGCATATATGCACCAAGTGGTATAGCATCTAACTTCCTAAAGGAGAAGTTTAGAGAGTTGCAAGAAGAAATAGATAGCAAAACTGTAATAGTGGGTGCAATCTTGCACTCTCAGAATTAGACAAATCAAACCACAAAACAAATAAGAAAGAAATTAATGAGGTAAATAGAATGTTAGAAAAATTAAGTATGATAGATCTCTGGAGAAAACTGAATGGTGATAGAAAGGAATATACTTTCTTTCTTTCTTCTTTTTTTTTTTTTTTTTAAGAATGAGAATATTATATTGTGATCCACACTCAATTCCCACAGTCCTCTCTCTGGGTGTAGATGGCTCTTTTCATCACAAGATCATTGGAACTGACCTCAATTATCTCATTGTTGGAAAGAGTAATGTTCATCAGAATTTATCATCGTATAATCTTGTTGTGGCTGTATACAATGATCTCCTGGTTCTACTCATTTCACTCAGCAGCAGTTCATGTAAGTCTCTCCCAGCTTCTCTGAAATCATCCTGCTGATTATTTCTTACAGAACAATAATATTCAATACCTTTCATATACCATAACTTATTCAGACATTCTCCAATTGATAGGCAAGGATCAAGCAATTTCTTCATGATATGGATTGGGGAGAGATTGACTACCTCATTGTAGATACCCCTCCTGGTACTTCAGAAAAACATATATCCATAGTCTAATATCTCAGTGCAACACACATAGATGAAACAGTCATAATCACCAAAAGGAGTATACTTTCTTCTCAGCAGTTCATGGAACCTATTCAAAAATTGACCATATATTAGGACATAAAGACCTCAAAATTAAATGCAAGAAGAAAGAAATAGTAAATGCCTTATTTTCAGATCACAATGCAATAAAAACTACATTCAACAAAAAGTTAGGGGTAAATAGACCAAAAACTAATTGGAAAATAAACAATCTCATCTTAAAGAATGATTGGGTGAAACAGCAAATTATAGACACAATTAATAATTTCACTCAAGATAATGACAACGATGAGATATCATATCAAAATTTGTGGGATGAAGCCAAAGTGGTAATAAGAGGGAATTTTATATCCTTAGAGGTTTATTTGAACAAAATAAAGAAAGAGAAGATCAATGAATTGGGCTTGCAACTAAAAAAAAAAAAAAAGAAACTAGAAAAAGACCAAATTAAAAACCCCCAATCAAATACTAAATTTGAAATTCTAAAATTAAAAGAAGTTAATAATATTGAAAGTAAAAAAAAAAAAAAAACTGTTGAACTAAGAAATAAAACTAAAAGTTGGTTCTATGAAAAAAACAAAATACATAAGCCTTTGGCTTATGGTAAATCTGATTAGAAAAAGGAGGGAGGAAATTCAAATTAGTAGTCTTTAAAATGAAAAGGGAGAACTTTCCACCAATGAAGAGAAAATAAAAGAAATAATGAGTTAGTTTTCCCAACTTTATGACAATAAATTTGATAACCTAAGTGAAATGGATGACTACCTCCAAAAATATAGGCTTCCCAGATTAAAGGAAGAGGAAGTAAATTGCTTGAATAGTCCCATTTCAGAAAAAAAAAGAAATAGAGCAAGCTATTAATCAACTCCCTAAGAAAAAATTCCTGGGGCCAGATGGATTTGCAAGTGAATTCTACCAAACATTTAAAGAACAATTGGCCCCAATGATATATAAATTATTTGATAATATAGGGAATAAAGGAGTCCTACCAAATTTGTTTTATGACACAGACTTGATACTGATACCTAAACCAGGTAGGTTGAAAATAGAGAAAGTAAAGTATAGACCAGTCTCCCTAATAAATATTGATGCTAAAATCTTAAATAAGATATTAGCAAGAAGAGTATAGAAAATCATCCCCAGGATAATACACTATGATCAAGTAGGATTTATACCAGGAATGCAGGGCTGGTTCAATATTAGGAAAACTATCAGTATAATTGGCCATATTAATAACCAAATTAACAAAAAACATATGATCATCTCAATAGATGCAGAAAAAGCATTTGATAAAATCCAACTTCCATTCCTATTAAAAACACTTGAGAATATAGGAATAAATAGACTTTTCCTTAAAATAGTCAGCAGCATCTATTTAAAACCATCAGTAAGCATCATATGTAAATGGGGGAAAACTGCAATCATTCCCAATAAGATCAGGAGTGAAACAAGGTTGCCCACTATCACCATTACTATTCAATATTGTATTAGAAATGCTAGCTTTGGCAATAAAAGTTGAAAAAGAGATTAAAGGAATTAGAGTAGGCAATGAGGAAACCATTTATCACTCTTTGCTGATGATATGATAGTATACTTAGAGAACCCCAGAGATTCTACTAAAAAGTAATTAGAAATAATACACAACTCTAGCAAAGTTGCAGGATACAAAATAAACCCACATAAATCATCAGCATTCTTATATATCACTTACAAAATCCAACAGTCAGAGTTACAAAAAGAAATTCCATTTACAGTAACTACTGATAGTATAAAATATTGAGGTATCTATCTGCCAAGGGAAAATCAGAAGCTTTATGAGCAAAACTACAAAACACTTTTCACACAAATTAAGTCTGATCTAACCAATTGGAAACATATTAAATGCTCTTGGATAGTGTGAGCAAATATAATAAAGATGACAATACTACCTAAACTAATCTATTTGTTTAGTGCTATACTAATCAGACTTCCAAAAAACTATTTTAATGACCTAGAAAAAATAACAACAAAGTTCATATGGAAAAACAAAAGGTCAAGAATTTCAAGGGAAATAAGGGGTAAAAAATCAAATGAAGGTAGCCTAGCTGTACCAGATCTAAAATTATTTTTTAAAGCATTAAAAGGGAAGTGGTTACCAAAACCATTTGGTATTGGCTAAAGAATAGATTAGTTGATCAGTGGAATAAGGTAGGTTCAAAGGATAAAATGGTCAATAACTATAGCAATCTAGTATTTGACAAATCCAGATACCCCAGCTTTTGGGATAAGTCCTTACTATTTGACAAAAATCACTGGGAAAATTGGAGACTATTATGCCAGAAACTAGGCATCGACCTACACCTAACACCATACACCAAGATAAGGTCAAAATGGGTTCAAGATCTAGGCATAAAGAATGAGATTATAAATAAATTAGAGGAACACAGGATAGTTTACCTCTCACACCTGTGGAAGAGGAAGGAATTTATGACCAAAGAAGAACTAGAGATCATTACTGATCACAAAATAGAAAATTTTGATTATATCAAATTAAAAAGTTTTTGTACAAACAAAACTAATGCAGACAAGATTAGAAGGGAAGCAATAAACTGGGAAAATATTTTTACAGTCAAATGTTCTGATAAAGGCTCATTTCCAAAATATATAGAGAATTGACTCTATAAGAAATCAATTCATTCTCCAATTGATAAATGGTCAAAGGATATGAACAGACAATTCTCAAAGAAATGGAAAGTGTTTCTAACCATATGAAAAGATGCTCCAAGTCATTATTCATCAGAGAAATGCAAATTAAGACAACTCTGAGATACTACTACACACCTGTCAGACTGGCTAGAATGCAATGTTGGGGGGGATGTGGAAAAATAGGAACAGTAATACATTGTTGGTGGAATTGTGAATACATCCAACCATTCTGGAGAGCAATTTGGAACTATGCTCAAAAAGTTATCAAACTGTGCATACCCTTAAATTCAGCAGTGTTACTACTGGACTTTTAAACCAAAGAGATCATAAAGAAGTGAAAGTGATCTGTATGTGCATGAATGTTTGTGGCAGCCCTCTTTGTATTGGCCAGAAACTGGAAACTAAGTAGATGCCTATCAATTGGAGAATGGCTGAATAAATTGTGATATATGAATATTATGGAATATTATTGTTTGGTAAGAAATGACCAACAGGATGATTTCAGAAAGGCCTGAAGAGACTTAGATGAACTGATGCTGATTGCAATGAGCAGGACCAGGTGATCATTATATACTTCAACAACAATACTATATGATGATCAATTCTGATGGACCTGACCATCTTCAGCAATGTTAAGCAATCAGTTCCAATGGAGCAGTAATGAACTGAACCAGCTACACCCAGTAAAAGAAGTCTGGGAGATGACTAAGAAACATTACATAGAATTCCCAATCCCTATATTTTTATCTGCCTGCATTTTTGATTTCTTTGCAGGCTAATTGTACACTATGTCAGAGTCTGATTCTTTTTGTACAGCAAAATAATGGTTTGGACATGTATACTTATTTTGTATTTAATTTATACTTTAACATATTTAACATGTATTAGTCATCCTTACATCTAGGGGAGGTTATGGGGGATAGGAGGGGAAAAATTGGAACAAATGTTTTGGCAATTGTCAATGCTGTAAAATTACCTATGCATATTACTTGTAAATAAAAAGCTATTTAAAAAAAAAGTATGATTGGGTGAAACAGCAAATTATAGACACAAGTAACAACTTCACTCAAGATAATGACAATGATGAGACATCATACCAAAATTTGTGGGATGAAGCCAAAGTGGTAACAAGGGGAAATTTTATATCCTTAGAGGCTTACTTGAATAAAATAGAATAGAAGATCAATGAATTGGGCTTGCAACTTAAAAAGCTAGAGAAAGACCAAATTAAAAACCTCCAATCAAATACTAAACTAGAAATTATAAATTAAAAGGAGAAATTAATAATATTGGAAGTAAAAAAAAAACTTGAATTAATAAATAAAACTAAGAGTTGGTTTTATGAAAAAAAAATAAAATAGATAAACTTTAGCCAACCTGATTAGAAAAAGGAAAGGAAAATCAAATTGTTAGTCTTAAAAATGAAAAGGGAGAACTTTCCCCCAATGAAGAGGAAATTAGAGCAATAATAAGGAGTTACTTTGCCCAACTTTGTTCCAATAAATTTGATAACCTAAATGAAATGGATGACTACCTCCAAAAATATAGGCTTCCCAGATTAACAGAAGAGGAAGTAAATTGCTTAAATAGTTCCATTTTGGAAAAAGAACTAGAACACGTTATAAATCAACAACCTAAGAAAGAATAATTAGCAAGATGATTTTAGAGAGACCTGGAGAGACTCACATGAACTCAGTGAAATGAGCACAACCAGGAGATCATTGTACATAGCAACAATAATATTATACAATGATCCATTCTGATCAACATGACTCTTTCCAACAATGAGATGATTGAAGGCAGTTTCCATGATCTTGTGATGAAGGGAGCGATCTACACCCAGAGAGAGGACTGCAAGAACTGAGCATGAACATAATATTCTCACTCTTTTTGTTGTTGTTAGTTTACATTTTTTTTCTTATTCATTTTCTTTCCTTTTTGATCTCATCTTTCTTGTGCAGCAAAATAGTTGTGCAAATATGCTTACATATATTGGATATAACATATATTTTATTACATACAAAATATATTGAATTACTTGACATGTAGGGGAGGGGATGGAAGAAAGGGGAAAATTTGGAACACAAGGTTATGAAAGGTTCAATGTGAACAATTATCCATGCATATGTTTTGAAAATAAAAAGTTTAATAATTTAAAAAGATTGTTTCACAATTACTATGGGTAACTGTATTCTCCTTTTTTATTCTATCCTCTCTCCATTCAGACACTCCTTAACAATGTTTTGTTACTGATCATTCCTCTCCATATATGTGCCATCTTTTCTAACACTCTCTCCCTTTTCTGTATCCTTTTCCCTTTTTATTTTCCTGCAAGATAAATTAGATGTCTATATTCATATTGAATATATATGCTATTTCAAGTTTAAGTCAATTCTGATGAGGCTAAGATTTGTTTATCCCCCTTCCCCTCTTCCTCTTCCCCTCCACTGTAAAAGCTTTTATTTGCCTCGTTATGGAAATTTACACAATTCCACTTTTCCCTTTCATATTCTCCTAGTACATTCCTTTCTCAGCCCTTAATTTTATTTTTTATCTTTTACATTCATTTCATACCTATTCCCTCTGCCTATACATACCTATTGTAACCACCATAATAAAAAGAAAATTATAATAAGTTACAAGTATCATTCTCCCATGTAGGAATATAAACAGATACACCTTATTAAATCCCTCAAGATACTTCTTATACTTGAGTCCAGTATTTGAAAATCAAATTTTCTATTTAGCTCTAGTCTCATCATCATGAATGTTTAAACTTATTTTATTTAATTGTTTTTCTACCTTTCCTCTGAAAGATTATACTGAATTTTGTTGGGTAGATGATTCTTTTTTGTTATCTTAGCTCCATTGCTTTCTAGAATGTCATATTCCAGTCACTCTGAATCTTTAATGTAGAAGCTACTAAATTTTGTTTTATTTTGACTGTGGTTTTCTCCTTCACTGTGAGTTCTGGAATTTGGCTATAATATTCCCAGGAGTTTTCATTTGGGGATCTCTTTCAGAAGGCAATTGATGAATTATTTCAATTTCTAGTTTGCCCTCTTTTTCTTCACAGTTTCTTCAACATGATGTTTGGGTTCTTTTTGACCCTGATTTTCAATTAGATCTAAACTTTAAAATGATTTATCCCGGATCTATTTTCTAGGTCAGTTATTTTTCCAATGACATTTACTTTGTTCATTCTTTTGATTTTGTTTTGTTTTATTATTTCTTGATTTCTCATAAAGTCATTACCTTCCATGTACAAAATTCTAATTTTCAAGTCATTTTATTCAGTGATCTTTTGTGCTTTTCTTCCATCTGGTCAGTTTTACTTTTTAAGTCATTCTTTTCCTAATTAGATTTTTTTCATACAATTCTCAATTATCTTCCCAATTTTCCCTCTTTCTCTCTAACTTATTTTTCAAATTTCCTTTTGAACTCTTCCATGTCTTGTGAGTAATTTTTACTTTTCTTGGAGGCTGTGAATATAGGAATTTTGACTTCGTTATCTTCTGAATATGTGTTTTGATTTTCCTTTTTATCACAAAACTTTCTCTTGTCAGAATTTTTTTTTTTGCTGCTTACTCATTTTTGCAGCTTATTACTTATAGTTTTACTCTATGTTAAAGTAGGGCTATTTTCAGGGTGGAGAGTGCACTGTCCCAACTTTCAGAGTCTTCTGTGCAGCAATGTTGAGAAATATTTTTAGGTCCCTATTCACAAACACTCTTTTCTGCCCTGGAGCTGTGAGGATTCTTGGCTTTAGCAACAGAAACATTCCTCACTACTAGTAAAGGGCTTTCCTGTAAGGTGAGGTTTCCAAAAGCTGGCTCTGCCACTCCCTCCCTCCCCAACATGAACATCCTGTCCTGGTTTACTAGTTTTCCAAGTCCATCTCATCCAACTGACAAACCTTTTCTGCTGACCTTTATCACTGGTGTCTCTGGGCAAAGAGAACTATAAACCTCCAGTACTATAGCTGATTTAGAGACCCAAAGCTTGTCCCCACTTTACTGGCACTTAGCTGGACTGAAGTTGTGGTGATGCAGTTTGCACTAGGTCTGAGCACTGAACTCTGTCCTGGTAAGAGAGAACTTCCTGATCACCTTCTAAATTGTCTTTGTTTAGAAAATGATGCACTCCATTTTTGCGTGTGTTCTCATGATCTATTTTTTAATGTATAATTTACTTCAAGGAATTTGAAGCAATTTGGGGGAGAGCTCACTAAGTATCTGCCTTTATTCAACCATCTTGGCTCCAATTCCTGTAGTCACCATTCTTCAAATTTCTCGTTATTTGTGTATCAGCTATTAGTTCCCTTTACTAATCAATTATCTATTTAGGGTCTCTCACCATCATTCCCTTTGTCTTTTGAAAAGTGAAATTATCATTTAGGAAAAAAAAAATCTCCTTTTTGCCAATGATAAATAGTAGATACATAGATAATGAAAATGCACTGCCACAATTGAGAGGCAGTCATTTCAAATAAAGAAACTGAATTACATTCAATTTCAGATTCTGTAATAGAATCAGAAAGGTCTGTATTCCAGTCTCTGCCTCAGGCACAAACAAGCAATGTAACTGTGGGAAGTCATTTCAATTTGTGCTCAAGGCAACTTTCTAAAATTAGAAGTTGTAGGTAAGGTACAAACTTGTATCATTGAAGAGAGTTTCCTGACCTAAGAGTTACAAATGCCAAATAAAATCATAGGTTCAGTCTCATATCCTGTCTTGTTGCTATTATAGTATAGGTAATCTATGATATATTCATCTTTCTTTAAAAAAAGTATTTAAAATTTTTTCTCAATTTTGATGAAAATAGTTTCTGACAAGCTTGCTTATTCTGATTTATGAATTTCCTCTTATGAATTTGTGAGACTAGTATCTCAGCTCTTAATCTAGTCTCTTTTTACCACCCCATAATGCTAAAGGAAGATAAAATAATATAATCTCTAAAGACTTGGCTAACAAAGAATAGCCAAATGGGCAATCCATTCAGTGAATGATGATAACTCAATTCAGGACTGAATAGGTTGTTATATTGTATTATGGTAATATAGCACATAGATAATAATTCAGAGGACTAGGAATTGTAAAATAAATGAAGTTCTTCCATTTCCCTTCTTAACTCTCCCCACTTCCACCCAACTCTTTCATCATTTATAATGGGCCAGAAATCTGGAGAAATGTACTTGAAACAAGGATTCTTACAACAAGGTGTTAACTCAGCGGAATTGATAAGACAATGGTTATCTAATATAGCATGTGAGTTGTCTAGTTCAGTATGACCGATTTGATCTTACAACGAATAATGGTTCCCTAGTGATATAATAGTTTATACTCAGTATACTGTAATGATGTAATTGTAATAGAATATATAAACTGAGGACAAAGTCAGCCATAAACATTCCATCTTTGATCAGCCTTTGATCCTCCTGCATTTTGAGAGAGAAGACTTGATCACTATCCTGGTGGCTCTCCTGCCTCCTGCATTCCTCTACTGAAACCAAGACCTATTATGGAGGGCCTCCAGAAAGCTAGCTGGGCCCCAGATAAAGGAGACAGACTGTGAAGGAGATAATAAAAACTTTGGACTTTATGTCTATCTATTCTCATGGTTATTATTCTGCTGAGACCAAGGCTGGTCCCGAAACCTCCAGAAAACCAGCTAGAACATTACAATCATTCAACATACATATGATTTTTTTTAGTTAAAGACCCTTGTGGATAACAATCATTTAACATTCATACACTGAAATTCAAAATAAATCCAAATCAAAAATGAACATTAATGCTTACTTGATAGAGTTGTGAACTGATCTCACTATTATAGAAAATAGTTTGAAACTATACAACAAAAGATATGTACAAACTATATGTGTTTTTTTTTAAAGTGTGACACATGTATATATGTATGTGTGTGTGTGTGTGTGAAAGAGAGAGAGAGAGAGAGAGAGAGAGAGAAAGAGAGAGAGAGAGAGAGAGAAAGAGAAAGAGAGAGAGAGAGAAAGAGAGACAGAGACAGAGAGAGAGAAAGAAAGATAAACAGAGAAAATGAGACAGAGAGATAGAAACACAGAGAAAGAGATAGACAGAAACAGAGGTTATTTTTGGTCTTTAAAGATATTTTCATATAAAATTTTTCATATTATATGTGAAATAATATTAGCTTTATGCAATGTAAAAATAAAATACCACATCTCAATAATCTTAAAGTCTGTTGAAGTTTGTACATTATGTCCTAATAACAATTCAATTCTGATTTCATTACCTAAAAATAAAATCTCTTATCACTGAGTCATCACACATTTAAAAATATATTTGACTGTATAAGATATAAATAAGCACTTATGCAATTGTTTTGTCCCCAATACATTCAGTCTTTATTTGTATGGTACAACTAGGTCAAAGTTTACGAAGTAATTTTCTCTAATAATGATTCACATTTAGATAATGTTCAAGTTTTGCAATGAAATGCATAATAGTTTGGTTAAGTAGATAAAAGTAGTGTTAATGTACCTAATTTACTGATGAAAAAACTAAGTGTTGGAAAACTTGTATTTTGATCAATCTTTAATGTATATAGTGGAATATAGAGCTGACATCCAGTTATCTGAATCTTAACATCAGTGATCCAAAAACTAGAGAAAACTTTAGAAATGCCATAAAAAGGAACCTAGTGTAAATGCTAGGAAGACATAAATTCTGATGTCAAAGAAAGAAACTATGGGTAGCAATTGGCCCATCTCCCTACCCCACAATAATACATCCTCTTTGTAGGATATAGTTCCTTTATTCATCAACTTAGGCCACAGGCTAAATGTTTTTAATGCCCTGAGTAGTCTATGGTTAATCAGAAAATTAGTCAAAAAGAAATTATGAATTATGTACCAGGCCTTATGCTAAGTTCCAGGATACAAAGACAGTCATTAATATGGTCCAAACCTTCAAAAGCCTCACATTTATTAGAGAAAGTTAATACATAAAAGGAAACTGAAAACAAGGATGGATTAGTAAAAGTAATCAATGTAGAAGCTATTGAAATCAATTGGTAAACTAGCAAGAACTTCTACTACATATCAGGCATTGTGTAGGATAATGCCACAGATATGAAAGAGAGAGACCCACATGTTTTAATACTTATTTTTAAATTTCTTTTGTATTTGTCCAATTGAATTTTTAAATGAGTTGTTTTGTTCATTGATTTTTTTTCCATTTCATGAATGCTGTTTTTAATGGAGTTGTTCTCTTTTTCCATTTCACCAATTCTATTTTTCAAGTTATTTTCTTCAGTATATATATTTTCCATTTCACCAATTATATTTTTTTAAGGAATAGTTTTCTTCATATAGTTTCTGTGTTTCCTTTTCCAAACTCTCTTATAAAGCTTGCATTTACTTTGCCCCATTTTTCTTCTAACTTTCTTTTTAAATACTTTTAAAATTCTTCCAAGAGAATCTTTTGAGTTCATCTTACTCTATGAGGCTTCATCTGAAGGTGTTTTGCCTTTAGTGTCCTCGGGGTTTGGAAGCTCTTTATCCCTGCCTTCATAGTAGCTATCTATAGTCAGAGCTCTTTTTTTTTGCTCATTTTAAAGGTTGAGATCTTCTCTTAGAGAAAAGAGGAGATTGTCCCTAGCTTCATCTGTAGTGAAACATGGCTGCCCTGGTATTGATGCTGCTGGCTTCTTTTTCATGCTAGGTGGGCATGGCCAAGTCCCACTTAATATGTTAGGGATAATGGGCTCACTATTTGTTTTATGTAATTGCTTTGGAGGTCTCACAGATATTCTGTTAATCCACTGCCTTTTGAATCAGGACAGAAAAATCAATGTTGCCTTCTTATGACAAAGAACTTCCCACTAGATTCCCTATCCAAGGCACTTTTCCTTCCTGTGACTTTCCCTGCATTGACCCCGTGTTGGGTTATGTCTCCTCCTGCACACATAACCAATTGATAAAGACCTTCTCTAAAGTCCTTCCAAGATATCTTCTGCTGGAAATTTGTTACACTCCATATAATTGTTTGATCGCTGACTCCAAAATCTGTTCAGAGGCTCAATCTGTTCTGAGTTCTGAGGGAAGCCAGGAAAAATTCAGGCAAAGACTTGTCTACTCTCTGCCATCTTGACTCTGCCCCCCAAAATGTTCTAATATTTAATAATAGCCAACATTTATTAAAACCTTGAAATTTTTGAAATCCCCTTATATAGTTTATCTTTGACTCAACACAATCATGTTTTAGAGTATGTAGAGTACATTTTACAAAAGTTCTATTTTACAAAAGTAGGAAGTTAAGCTGATAGGAGATGATTATCTAGTGTCACACAGCTAGTCAGTGTCTCAGGCAGAATTTAAACTCAAGTCTTCCTAACTCCAAGTTCAGTGTTCTGTACACTATCCATCTAGATCAATTAATTTAAAGTATAATAGTTATATTTTGACATATACAAAATTGATTAATTACTATAATTTGGTCAGATAAGGGGATTAATAACTGATGGAATCCCAAAGAGTTTCATGTAGAATGCGCACTGATAATTGAGAAAAATAGATATTCATTTTAGAAAGTAAGGAGAAAAATGGTTTCAGACATGGGATAACAGTAATGAAAAGAAACAGGCATAGGAAAAAGAAAAATAGAATAAAAGAAAAAAATATGTATTAGGAAATAGAAGAAAAATGAAATTGAGTGATCTGAAGTGTATATAAATGAGAATAATGTAAAATAAAAATAAACTGTAGATTGCATTCAAATTGTAAAACATTATGAATTACAGAAAAGAATTGATTTTCCTTTGAAATTATTATTGGCAAAATGTTTGTGGCAGCCCTGTTTGTAGTGGCTAGAAGCTGGAAAATGAATGGATGCCCATCAGTTGGAATGGTTGAGTAATGAATGTTATGGAATATTATTGTTCTGTAAGAAATTACCAGCAGGATGAATACAGAGAAGACTGGTGAGACTTACATGAAGTGATGCTAAGTGACATGAGCAGAACCAGGAGATCATTATATACAATGATACTGTATGAGGAAGTATTCTGATGGAAGTGAAATTCTTTGACAAAGAGATCTAACTCAGTTTCAATTGATCAAGGAGGGACAGAAGCAGCTACACCCAAAGAAAGAACCCTGGGAAATGAATGTAAACTGCTTGCATTTTTGTTTTTCTTCCCGGGTTATTTATACCTTCTGAATTCAATTTTCCCTGTGCAACAAGAAAATTGTTCGGTTCTGCACACATATATTGTATCTGGGATATATGGTGACATATTCAACATGTATAGGACTGCTTGCCATCTGGGGGGGGGGGTGAAGGGAGGGAGGGGAAAAGTTGGAACAGAAGTGAGTGCAAGGGATAATGTTGTAAAAAAAAATTACCCAGGCATTGGTTCTGTCAATAAAATGTTATAATAATAATAATAAAAAAAGAAATGTAGTTTCAGAACAAAATAATTCTAGATGTGGTGTAAATGGAAAGGAATAGATCAAGATTAGCACTATCATTACCTTGGAAAATATATAAATTGAAATTACTTATCTTTTGGGCTCCCTTATGACACTATTAACACCTGGAATCTTCAAGATACACACACACACACACACACACACACACACATGTACACACAAATCAATAAAACAATAGGTTGTCCTTACAAGAAATGTCTAGCTTTGGTTCTCTAAAACTACATATTTATGTTATTAATGTATGTGCATGACAAGACAAGTAGTCCTTTTAACCAAAGGCTTACACATAATACAAAGGATTCAGATTTACTTTGCAGCATTTATCACCTCATTGGTTAATTATTCCCTGAAAAAACTTTTTGAAAAATGGCTATATGAAAATATTGTTTCCATTGAAATTGCATAGTACAAAACTAAAAGATTTTTTATAGTTTAATTTATAAACTTTTTTTTTAACTAAATGAGTTGTACAATTGATCTGGGGAGGTTTTAGGCTACCATTTATGAATTATGCAACATAGTTTGTTGAGTTTATTTATTCATACACTTTTACCATCACTTCTATCTTCTTTTAGATTGTATCTCTATTTTTATTAACAAAACATATGGCAATTTCTGAAACATCTTATCAAAATAAAAGTACAATATTTCAGCATTCCTAGAAAACGAAACTTTATACTTTCCTAGGAAAACCTACCTATTTTGGCATGACCTGTTCTTTAAGTTTTTTTTTTTTTTTAAATTTTGTGTTCCTTTAAAAGATTGATATTTTTCTCATCCCATTTTCATTAAAGCTTTTTATTTTCAAAACATATGCATGGAATTTATTTCAACATTGATTCTTCCAAAATTCCAAAATTCCAAATTCCCCTTCCTCCTGCCATGCCTTCCACTAGATGCCAAGTAATCAAATATATATATATATATACACACACACACATACATCTATATATATATATATATACATATATATATATATGTATATATATAACATGTGCAAATCTTCTATATATATATTTCCAAAATTATCACGCTGCACAAGAAAAAGCTGATGAAAATGGAAAAAAATGAGAAAGAAAACAAAATACAAGCAAACAACAAAATGAGTGAAAATTTGATGCTGTGATCCACAATCAGTTCCCACATAATCATTGGAAATGACTGACCTCAATAATCTCACTGTTGAAAAGAACCAAATCCATCAAAAGTGGCATTCCTATAATCTTGTTGCCATGTAATGATCTCCTAGTTTTGCTCATTTTATTTCACATCATTCATGTAAGTTTCTCCAGGCCTCTCTGAAATTATTCTGTTGATCATTTCTTATAGAACAATAATAATTCACAACATTCATAGACCATAACTTATTCAGCCATTCTCCAACTGACGTACATCATCTCAGTGTCCAATTTCTTGCCAATGCAAAAAGGGCTGTTAGAAATACTTGTACACATATGGGTTCCTTTCCCTACTTTATTATCTCTTTGAGATACAAGTCCAGTAGAAATATTAGTGGATCAAAGGGTATGTACATTTTGATAGCCTTTGGGGCCTTCAGAATGGTTGAACCACTTCATAAGTCCACAATGTATTAGTGTCCCAGCTTTCCCACATCACCTCCAAAGTTCTTCATTATGTTTTCCTGTCATCTCAATTTATATGAAAGGTGTATAGTGGTATCTCAGAGTTTAATTTTTGGTTTAACATGAAATAATTTTAGCATATATGATGTTTATAGGATGATATAGTTAAATAGTTTAGGGTCACATATTAATAGTGAATAAATAAATGTCTTCTATATTATTCTACCTAGGCCATAGAAATGATTCTGAGCTGCTGGATATTTAAACTGTTCAAACTACCAAAATTTTCAGGTTTAATTTAGATTATCTACAATTATTTGCAAATATTTGACTGTATGGTGCAGCCCATTCTATTTTCAAGTCTTCTGAGTCCATAGAATCCTGAAGTTTTCAGAAGGATCCTCAATTCAAAATATTCATTATAAATTAAAGGTTTATTTCTCAAAACTGCCTGATTTTCAATAAAGCTCTGAGAAATATAAATATTAATTTTAATAATTTGAAAAGCAAGGTAATTATTTTAAATGTATAATTAGCTAATATTTTGACAATATATTTAACACTTGCACTATAAAGACCACATGTAAGCAAATATATGTATATTAACATATTTTCTGAAGTTTTCTTTAAATTAAAGTATAGAAAGTTACAAAATCATTATCAAGATAGTCATATGAATCCTCTAAATGGGTTATTTTTTTTAATCACAAGTTAAAATATGTGACTCCATATCTTTCTCCCTATCTTTTAATGCATATAAAAATATCCTTCAAATCAGAAAATATATGATATTATATAAAATTAATATCTCGGATTATTATTATTGACTTTTTAATTTAAACTGCATAATTTTCCCTTGAGTACATTTAGTATGCCCATCAGTGCAATGAGAGAAGTCCTACAATTAATTAGGAAGTTAACTGAAGAAAACAATGGTAATTTCAAAACAATTAAACTTATTCTGATCTGTGCTTCTTGTTTTTCAAATGGATAAAAATAAATTTATTACAGCACAGGTATTTTTCCAATAATTTGGAATCTTAAAAATTATACCTGTCTTTGTTCATAAACATGCAATTCGTAATAAACTCTTAGTAAGTGCTTCTTGACTTAATGATTTAAAATGTGAAGAACATTTAAAGAACTAGGTCTACAAAATTATATTGATTTTACTAACAAGAGTTTTTACTACCTGAGCAAAAGCAGTTTTGAATTTGCCAACTTACATCCTTCATATTGCAGGAAGATTTTGATTAGAAAATGGTTATAAAATAAGAGAAATTATAATTAGCAACCAATGATTTGGGGGATAATTTTATTTCATTCTTTTTCTTAATGATCATCTCAAGATCTTAGACTAAGAAGGTTGAGCTACCTTTTTTTTTTCTATCTAAATCTCACCATGGAGCAGCCATTCTATTTTGCTCAAATTTGGATTGGGCATATTTTTTTTAACAGATTGCCCAAGGCTGGGCAGGGACGGAACTTGCAAGTGGATGATATAATCAACAGTCAGGTCCAGTCTCTTATTATAATATTCTTTCCTTCATTGGTGGTTAAATAAATTTTGGGTTCAATCTGGGAAATATCTACTTTTAAAGGGGATATAAACTGTGAATTGTACCATGACTGTCTTTGATTTAAGATAAAATTGCCCAAGTGACCATGCTTTTATTAATATGCTGGTATTATTAACAAAGTGATTAAATTATCAAGGATTTGTATATCTTGAACCTCTTTAATTTTAGCAGTTATGGCTAATCACAAAGAGATTAGAAGATTTTACTCTAGATTTTAAATAGAAACTGCCCTATGGTGGTGAAAACTCACATAGAGACTTTTCCAAAAGGAGAGTTCTCTGTTAGGAATCTGGTCATGATTTGATTTTCCCTTTTACCAGTAATTTGACTTTTTTGGGTATGTTTATATATTCTGTCTGTTTTTAGTGTTTTAACTTCAGTTTTCTAACTTTCACTTTCGCAGGAAACATTATGTCAAGTAGAAGTGTCTTAGAAAAACAAGTAAGCTATAAGGGGATAAAAGATAAACATGTACACAATAAAGGGTCACTGGAAAATTCAGGATGTTTTGAAACTTCATATGAAATTGGTTAGCATGAGATTCAAAAATATAAGTAATATATTATCTTTTTTGCTTTGTTTGTAAGAATAGGATTTCAAAAAGGGAAATCAAGAGCTTTACCCTATGAGAGAATTTTGCAAATTGTAATTCTTGTTTTCAACTTTTTGAGGGCTAAACATAAATTAAGTTGTGTGTACAAAAGGAAATCTTTAAGCAAAGAAAGAAATTAGCTATTTTTCAAAGATTGGATATAAAAATGTCATTTAATTTAGCTTTTCCTGGGAAGTTATGTGATTTAGAAGAGGAAAATTATTATCAAATAGCCAGTAAAGTAAAGAGAAATTAGAGGTCAGTTTGCCCAAATATGAATTTTAACTTTGTTAGAATAATGGAGCAGCGGTTAGTGATGAATCATCTATACTGGACAAAGGTGAATGGAAGATCAATATAGTGGATGCACAAAAAACTAAACATATTATCCCTCTGTCTCTTAAAATGAATATGATAGATAAATTATTTAAGAGTGAAAATTTCCTTTCCTTTGATTTAGTGTTTTTAAGTATCTAACAGCTTTTCTTCATCAATGTATAAATGTAAGATTTAGCTGTAAATGTTAAAGATTGCTAGCTCTAAGAATGTAATGGTTCTAAAACCCAACTTGCATCTCTCAATGATACTTTTCTGTCTTATGTATGTGATTTCATCTTTTCCTAGGACAAAAACCATAGAACTAATCTAAGAAATTATCATGTTGTACTCCCCCATTTTACAGATGAAGGTATTAATAGATAAAACAGTTTATTCTGAATCACACAACTAGTAAATAAATAAGATTTGATTTAAAAAAAAAAAAACATAGAACTTAGCAGCAGCAGTGGGAGAAAGTTGTGACACTAACATTCCAGATATCCTTTAAGCATCAGATCAGCATTTTTCTACTACAAAGTTAAATATTCTAGATGTCTCAAACACTCAATCTCCAGTTTAAAATTTTCAGCAAAATAAATTGGAGCCAAGTTGAATCCTCTCAATATTTCCCCCAAATAACTTTAAAATAACACATAAAATCAAATTTGGAGCATAAAAGTCCACAAAAGTTCAGAGGGAGACATTTTCTTCACCCTAAGAAAACCGAATATTCAAAGTGGAAAAGTATTTTTCCAAATAAATGCAAAGATAGCTTTTAACATTCATTTTTTGTAAGCTATTGCATTCCAAAAATTTCTTCCTCACTTCCACACTTCCCACCAAACACCAAGATAATAAGAAATTTGATATAGGTTATACGTGTGTGATTCTTTTTTTTTTTTTAATTAGCAAATATGTTTAATTCAAAACATATAGATAGATAAGGGTCAACTACAACTTTTTAAAACCTTGTGTTCAATTTCCCCCCTCTCTTCTCACCACTCCCTCTCTTATACAGCAAGTACTCTAAAATATATTAAACATGTGCAATTCTCCTATACACATTTCCAAATTTGCCATGCTGCACAAGAAAAATCAGATCAAAGAGGAAAATAATGAGAAAGAAAAGAGAAAACAAAATGCAAGCAAACAACAACAAAAGAGTAAAAATACCATGTGGTGATCCACATGTAGTTCCCAAAGTTGTCTCTCTGAGTTAAGATGGCTCTCTTCAACACAAGACCACTGGAACTAGCCTGAATCACCTCATTGTTAGAAAATAGTCACATCCATCAGAATTGATTGTTGCATAATGTTGCTGTTGCCATTTGCATGGATCTCCTGGTTCTGCTCACTTCCTTTAACATCAGTTCATGTAACTTTCCATACCTCTCCAAAATAGTCCTGCTGATTGTTTCTTATAAAAATATAATAATCAATGACATTCATATACCATAACTTATTCAACTGTTCTTCAACTGATTGACCTTCACTCAGTTTCCAGTTTCTTGCCACTACAAAAAAAGGCAACCACAAACATTTTTGCACATGTTGGTCCCTTTCCCTTCTTTATAATCTTTTTGGGATACTGGACCAGCCTATTTGAGACATTGCTGGATCAAATAGTAAGTAGAGTTTGATAGCTCTTGGGGCATAGTTCCAAAGTATTCTCCAGAATGGATGACTCACTTCAACACTCCACCAAAAATGTATTATTGTCCCTGTTTTCCCACATTCCCTCTAAAATTCATCATAATCTTTTCCTGTCATCTTAGCCAATCTAAGAGTTGTATAGTGATACTGCAGAGTTGTCTTAATTTGCATTTCTCTGATCAATAATTATTTAGAGCATTTTTATGACTTGAAATGATTTCAATTTGTTCATCTGAAAATTGTCTATTCATATCCTTTGACCATTTATCAATTGGGGAATGGCTTGAATTCTTATAAATTTGAGCCAATTATATATATATATTTTAGAAATAAGACCTCATAAGCTTTGAATGTGATTTCCTTCCCTATTTAGCATTTCCCTTCTAAGCTTTTCTGCATTGGTTTTGTTTGTAGAAAAAAAAAAACTTTTTAACTTAATGTAATTAAAATTATAATTTTGCATAATTATAATATATGCCAGTTTTTCTTTGGGCACAAATTCCTTCCTTCTCAAAAGATCTGAGAAATAGAGTGTCCTTAATTTCTCCTAATTTGTTTATAATATCACTCTTTGTCTAAATAATCAACTCATTTTTACTTTATCTTGGTATAGGGTGTTAGGTGTGGGTCAATGCCTAGTTTCTGCCATACTAATTTCCAAATTTACCAGTAATTTTGGTAAAACATTGAATTCTTATTTACAAGCTAGGGTCTTTGGATTTATCAAACACTAGATTACTATAGTCTTTTGACTATAGTCTTTGAGAGGATCTTGTGAACATGACCTATGCTACTGATTAACTACTCTATTCCATAACCAGTACAAAATGGTTTTGATGACTGCTGCTTTATAATACAGTTTTATTTGTATTTTCCATTAATTTTTTTGAAATCATTGACCTTTAGTTCTTGCAGATGAACTTTGTTATTAATTTTTCTACTTCTGCAAAATAATTTTTAAGGGTTTGATTTGCATGGCATTGAATAAGCAGATTGATTTTGATAGAATTGTCATTTTTATTATATTAGCCCAGCCTACCTATAAGCATTTAATATTTTTTCCAATTGACTACATCTGACTTGTTTTGTTTGGAAACTAGTTTGTAATTATGTTGATATGCTTCCTGATTTTGTCATGGCAGGTAGACTCCCAAACACTTTATATTATCTACAATTATTTTAAATGGAATTTTCTTTTTGTATCTGTTGATGCTGGACTTTGTTGGTAACATAAAAATGATTTATGTGGATTTATTTTGTATGCTGTAACTTTGTTAAAGTTGTGAATTGTTTCTAATAGTTTTTTAGTTGATTTTCTAGAATTCTCTAAGTATACCATCATATCATCTGGAAAAAGTGATAATTTGGTTTCCTTATTACCTACTTGAATGGCTTTAATTTCTTTTTCTTCTCCTAAGGCTAAAGCTAACATTTCTAATAAAACATTGAATATTAATAAGGATAGTGGGCAACATTGTTTCATCCCGTATTTTAATAGGAATGGTTTTAGTTTATCCACATCACATACAATATTTTTGATGGCTTTAAATGGATGTGATTGATGTTTTTAAGAAAAAATTCCATTTACTCTTATACTTTCTAGTGTTTTTAATAGGCATGCATGTTGGATTTTGTCCAATCTTTTTCTGCATCTAATGAGGTAATCACATGATTTTTGTTAGTTTGATTATTGATATAGTCAGTTATGCTAATAATTTTTGTAATATTGGATCAGTCCTGCATTCCTGGTATAAATTGTATTTGATCATAACCTGGGGATAACTTGTTGTAATCTCTTTTCTCATATTTTATTTAAGATTTTTTAAAAATCTATATTCATTAGGGAAATTGGTTTATAATTTTCTTTCTCTATTCTGATACTACCAAGTTTAGTTATCACCAGCATGTCTGTGCCATAAAAAGAATTTGGCAAGGTTTCTTCTTTCCTTATTTTCCCAAATAGTTTGCATAGTATTGGAATTATTTGTTCTTTTAATATTTGGTAAATTTAATATCCATCTATTCCTGGAGATTTTTCCTTAAGAAGCTGATTAAAGCTTGTTCAGTTTCTATGAATATAGATAATGAAGTAACTTTATTCTTTTGCAAGATGTATTTTCCTTCCTTGTTTTTTTTTTTTTTTTTTTGCTTTTGATTGATCTGTGTCAGGATCACTACCCTTTTTTTTTTTTTTTTTTTTTTTTTTTTTTTTTTTTTTTTTTTTTTACTTTAGCTTTTAATCCAGTCTGGTATCTGGTATCGTATCGTTTTATGAGATACTTCATGCCATTCATATTGACAGTTAAAATTATTATTTATTTCTCAAACATCTTATTTTTCCCAAGTTATACTTTTCTCCTCAATAATTCCCTTTCCTTCCTCCCCAGTATTTTGCGCTTGACCATCACCTCCTTCAAATAGCCCTTCCCTCTTTTTTTATACCTTTCCTCTTCTGCTTTTGTTATTCCTTCTTTTAGCTTCCTCTTTTCCTTTCCACTTTCTCCCCCAACTTTCCTATAGAGAGACAAATTTCTCTATATTGCTAAATGTGTCTGATATTCTATTTTTGTGCCAAATTTGATGAAGTAAGATTCAGACAATGTTCAACCCCCTTCTTTCTTTCTTTCTGTTGTAATAGGTCCTTTTGTTTTTTCATGGCATGTAATTTACCCATTTTCCTCTTCTTCCAGTACAATACTCATTCTACCTCTAGTAAAATCAAATTATACCTGCACTCTCGAGATGCAGATATCAAGACTTAAATATATCATCTTTCCATGTAGGGATGTAAACTTTTTTCATTTTTAAAAGAAATAGTTACTTTTTTTCTTTCTTTTTACTATTTTATGTTTCTCGAGTTCTGTTTTTGAAGATCAAATTTTCTATTAAGCTCTGTTCTTTTCATTAGTAATAAACGAAATTCATCTTTTTCATTGAATGTCCAACTTTTGGACAGTTTTATAGATATTTGATTGTGGGCTACAATCTAAGTTCCTATTTTTCTTGTTATTCTAAGACGTCATGGTAATTTTCCTTGTTAATTTCTTGAAAAAAGATGTTGCCTAGGCTCTTTTTTTCCCTCATTGTTTTCAGATAGTCCAATAATTCTTAGATTGTCTCTTCTGGATCTATTTTTCAAATCATTTGTTTTTTCCAATGAGCTATTCTACATTTTTTAAAATATTTTTTTGCTTTTGTTTGCCAAATTCTTGATTTCTCTTTAAGCCATTCATTTTCTTTTCTTCAATTCTAATTTTCAGTGAATTATTTTCTTCAGCTAGTTTTTTTTGTTTTTTGTTTTTTTTTTTTTTTTTAATCTCCTTCTGCATTTGGCCAATTGAACTTTTTGGCCAATTGTGACCCCATCTTTGGTCACAAATTTCTTTCTCCTCCACAAGTCTGAGAGATAAACTATCCTATGTTCCTCTAATTTATTTATAATCTCGTTCTTTATGCCTAGATCATGGACCCATTTTGATCTTATCTTGGTATACAATGTTAAGTCTGGGTCCATGCCTAATTTCTGCCATACTAATTTCCAGTTAGTTATCCCAGCAGTTTGTATCAAATAATGAATTCTTATCCCAAATGTTAGGATCATTTTTTTTTTTTTTTGTCAATCATTTTGTCAAACATTAGATTGCTATAGTTGACTATTCTGTCTTGTGAACCTAACCTATTCCACTGATCAACTAATCTATTTCTTAAGCAATACTAAATGGTTTTGGTGACTACTGCTGATATATATCTAATATAATTTTAGATCAGGTACAGCTAGGCCACCTTCATTTGATTTTTTTTTTCATTAATTCCCTTGAGATTCTCGACTTTTTATTGTTCCATATGAATTTTGTTGTTATTTTTTCTGGATCATTAAAATAATTTCTTGGAAGTCTGATTGGTATAGCACTAAATAAATAGATTAGTTTTGGGATTATTGTCATCTTTATTATATTCACTCAGCCTAGCCAAGAGCACTTAATATTTTTCCAATTATTTAAGTCTGACTTTATTTGTGTGGAAAGTTTTTTTTTTTTTTTTTGAAATTTGGCTCATATAATTCCTAACTTTCCTTTGGTAGATAAATTCCCAAATATTTTATGCTATCAACAGTTATTTTGAATGGAATTTCTATTTGTATCTCTTTCTGGTGAATTTTGTTGGTGATGTATAAAAATGCTGAAGATTTATGGGGATTTATTTTGTATCCTGCTACTTTGCTAAAGTTATGAATTATTTCTAATAGCTTTTTAGTAGAATCTCTGGGGTTCTCTAGGTATACCATCATATCATCTGCCAAGAGTGATAGTTTGGTTTCCTCATTGCCTACTTTAATTCCTTTAATATCTTTCTCGACTCTTATTGCAGAGGCTAGTGTTTCTAAAACAATATTGAATAATAATGGTGATAGTGGGCAACCTTGCTTCACTCCAGATCTTACTGGGAAAGGTTCCAGTTTTTCCCCATTGCATATGATGCTTACTGAAGGTTTTAAATATATGCTCCTGACTATTTTTAAGGAAAAGTCCATTTATTCCTATGCTCTCAAGTGTATTTATTAGGAATGGATGTTGGATTTGATCAAATGCTTTTTCTGCATCTATTGAGATGATCATATGCTTTTTGTTTGGTTGGTTAATGATATAGTAGATTATGCTAATAGTTTTCCTAATATTGAACTAGCCCTGCATTCCTGGTATAAATCCTACTTGGTCATAGTGTATTATCCTGGGGATGATTTCCTGTAATCTTTTTGCTAATATTTTATTTAAGATTTTAGCATCAATATTCATTAGTGAGATTGGTCTATAATTTTCTTTCTCTGTTTTCAACCTACTTGGTTTAGGTATCAGTGCCATGTCTGTGTAATAAAAGGAGTTTGGTAGGACTCCTTCAATCCCTATTTATTCAAATAATTTATTTAGCATTGAAGTTAATTTTTCTTTAAATGTTTAGTAGAATTCACATGTAAATCCATCTGGTCCTGGAGATTTTTCCTTAGGGAGTTTGTTAATAGCTTGTTCTATTTCTTTTTTTGAGATGGGACTATTTAGGATATTTACTTCTTCCTCTGTTAGTTTGGGCAAGCTATATTTTTGGAGGTATTTTTCTATTTCACTTAAGTTGTCAAATTTATTGGCATAAAGTTGGGCAAAGTAACTCCTAATTATTACTCTAATTTCATGTTTGTTAGTGGCGAATTCTCCCTTTTCATTTTTAACTAACAATTTGATTTTCTGCTTTCCTTTTTTTAATCAGATTTACTAAGAGTTTGTCTATTTTGTTGGTTTTTTCATAGAACCAACTCTTAGTTTTATTAAGTAATTCAATAGTTTTGTTTTTTTTTTACTTTCAATTTTATTGATCTCTCCTTTTATTTTCAGAATTTCAAGTTTAGTGTTTGACTGGGGGTTTTTAATTTGTTCCTTTTCTAGCATTTTTAGTTGCAAGCCCAATTTATTGATCTTCTCTTTCTCTATTTTATACAAATAGGCCTCTAGAGATATGAAATGTCCCCTTATTACCACTTTGGCTGCATCCCACACATTTCGGTATGATGTCTCATTATTATCGTTTTCTTGGGTGAAGTTATTAATTATGTCTATGATTTGCTGTTTCACCCAATCATTCTTTAGTATGAGATTATTTAGTTTCCAATTATTTGTTGGTCTGCTTTCCCCTGGCTTTTTGTTGAATGTAATTTTCATTGCATCGTGGTCTGAAAAGGATGCATTCACTATTTCTGCCTTACTGCATTTGAGTTTGAGGTTTTTATGTCCTAATATATGGTCAATTTTTGTATAGGTTCCATGAACTGCTGAAAAGAAAGTATACTCCTTTCTGTCTCC
Source organism: Antechinus flavipes (assembly GCF_016432865.1). Classification (NCBI taxonomy): domain Eukaryota; kingdom Metazoa; phylum Chordata; class Mammalia; order Dasyuromorphia; family Dasyuridae; genus Antechinus; species Antechinus flavipes. The sequence continues at coordinate 128,094,999 of NC_067400.1, read as the reverse complement.
ATTACAGTTTCTCCAGAGATCTATCATATCTAATTATTCTAGTATTCTATTTACTTCCTTGACTTCTTTCTTATTTATTTTGTGGTATGATTTATCTAATTCTGAGAGTGCAAGGTTGAGATCTCCCACTATTATAGTTTTGCTGTCTATTTCTTCTTGCAGCTCTCTTAATTTCTCTTTTAAGAATTTAGATACTACACCACTTGGTGCATATATGTTTAATATTGATATTGCTTCATTATCTATGCTACCCTTTATAGCAAGATATAGTGCCCTTCCTTATCTCTTTTAATTAGATCAATTTTTGCTTTAGCTTGATCTGAGATCAGGATGGCTACCCCTGCTTTTTTGACTTTACCTAAAGCATAGTAGATTTTGCTCCAATTTTTTACCTTTAACTTGCATGTATCTCCCTGCTTCAGGTTTGTTTTCTGTACACAACATATTGTAGGATTCTGGCTTTTAATCCATTCTACTAACCGCTTTCTCTTTATGGAGGAGTTTACCCCATTCACATTTATGGTTAAAATTACCAATTCTATATTGCTTGCCATCTTGTTAACCCCTGTTTATGCTTTTCTCCCTTCTTTCTTCCTTACCCCCCTTCCCAGTATTAAGCTTGTGAGCACCACTTGCTTCTCACAGCCCTCCCATTTTAGTATCCCTCCCTCCGCCTTAGAGTTCCTCCCACTATCTTACCCCTTTCCCTCCCCGTTTCCATAGTCCCTTCCACTTAGCTTATTCCTTCCCTTTTCACTTTTCCCTTCTCACTTTTCAATGACGTGGGAGAACTCGCACCATAAATTGAATATGTCTAAAATTTTTTCTCTTAAAGCCAATTCTGAAGGCCGTAAGATACCCACTATATTCATCCCCATTCATTCTTTCTCTCAGATATAATAGGTTTCCTTTGCCTCTTCATGAGATGTAGTACCCCCACATTACCCTGTTTCTGGTACAATGTATTTTCCACATATAGTTTCTAGAACAAGGTATACATGTATTCTTTATACATCTTTATAGCAGAAATATAGTTCCCAAGATTTCTTTTTACCTTTTTAGGTTTCTCTTGAGTTCTATATTTGTAGATCAAACTTTTTGTTAAGTTTTTGTTCATCAAAAATAGGTGAAATTTGCTTATTTCTTTGAATGTCCATCTTCTTCCCTGGAAAAAGATACTCATTCTGGCTGGGTAAGTTATTTTTGGTTGCATACCAAGTTCCTTAGCTTTTGGAATACCATATTCCAAGCCCTTTGATCTTTTAATGTGGATGCTGCTAGATCCTGGTTGATCCTTATTGTGGCTCCTCTATATTTGAATTGGGTTTTTCTAGCCACTTGCAATATTTTTTCCTTCATCTGAGGGTTCTGGCATTTGGCCGCTGTATTTCTTGGTGTTTTGATTTTAGGATCCCTTTCATTAGGTGATCGATGAATTCTTTCAATGTCTATTTTACCCTCTGTTTCTATGACTTCTGGGCAGTCTCTTTGATAATTTCCTGGAAAATAGTGTCCAGGCTCTTTTTTTTCATAATGCTTTTCTGGGAGTCCAATGATTCTCAGATTGTCTCTCCTAGATCTGTTTTCCAGGTCTGTTGTTTTCCCAAGAAGGTATTTCACATTCTTTTCCATTGTTTGATTATTTTTGGTTTTGCTTGACTGATTCTTCTTGTCTCCTCGAGTCATTCAATTCCATTTGTTCGATTCTGATTTTCAATGAAGTATTTTCTTCACTCACTTTTTAAATATCTTTTTCTAATTGTCCAATTGAGTTCTTTTGTTCTATGGAATTTTTTTCCCATTTCGCCAATTTTATTTTTTAGAAAGCTATTTTCTCTTTCCAGTTCACTAATCCTATTTTTCGAGGATTTGATTTCTTTATCCACTCTGTCTTTAAATGAGTGGGATGACTTCTCCAGACTCTCTTGCCAAGTCTACCTCTCCTTTTCCCATTTTTCTTCTAGCTCTCTTGTGAGAGCCTTTTTAATTTCTTCTATGAGGTTCATCTGTGCTTAGGAACAGATGATCTCCTCCTTTGGGGATTCACCTGGAGACAGTCTGTTTTTAGTCTCCTCAGGGTTTATAGTCTGCTCTCTGTCCATATAGAAGCTTTCAAGGGTTAAGGTCCTTTTCAATTTTTTGCTCATTTTGTCAGAGGAGAATCAAAGACAAACTAGCAAAGAAAAAAAAGAAAAACACACTAAATGGAGTCTGCTTTTTTTGTGGGGAGAGGCTGGGTGGTGTTACCAAGCTTCCTCTACAGACTACGGGGGCAGCGGCAAAGCACTAGCAGGACTGTGCTGCGCCTGCACTCTGAGACTCCTAGAGAGTGCTGAGACACTGTGGGGGAGGGGTGGCCAGGTCCCGAGATACTCCAGCTGTTTGGGGTTGTATTCTTCCCTCCCTCTCCCTTCCCCCCCCCCCCAGTGTTTTTAGCTTCTCTTCTGGGTTACTGACTTGCTGCCAGAGCAAAGTATCCAATCCTGTAACAAAGCTCCCCCCACAGAGATGGCGGAGATCACCCCCCACCCCACTCCGGTCTGCTCGGCTATGAGCTGCCTGCCCGGCTCTCGCTGACACTGCCTGCCCTCAGCCTGTGTTAAATATAAAACTGTCCCTGTCCTCGAGCAAAAACAGACCTTTCCTGGCGAATTTCAAGTATGTCTTCTCTTTGTATCTATTTGTGGGTTTTTTTTCAGTCAAGCATTAATTCAGAGGCTTGTAATGAAATGGATTCTGAGAGAAAACGTGGGTTTTAGAGGGAAACTGGGAGAGCTTGAGCAGTTTACTTACTTTACTCTGCCATCTTCCTGTTCTAGTTTTTTATGTTGATTTTTTTCAGATTCAAGAACTATCTCTTTTTTCACTTGATTAATTCTACTTTTGAAGGTGTCATTTTCTTCAATGGATTGGTTTTGTTTTTATTTGTTTGTTTGCTTTTTTTTTTTAATTTGGCCAATTGTAATTTTTAAGCAATTGTTTTCTTCAGTCACTGTTTTTCCTTCCTTTTCAAAGATGTTTACTTTCTGTTGCATACCTGTCATTTTTTCTTCTCCCTCTCTTATTTGCCTTCTAAAATCCTTTATGAGCACTTCCAAGAAGTCTCTTTGGACTCAAGACCAATTCATACCACTCTTTTAGATTTCTTCTGTGTACATTTTTTTTTGCCTGAATTGGTGTTTTGATCTTCCCTATCATCATAGTAGGTTTCTATGGTTAAGGTTCTTTTTAGATTCTTGATCATTTTCTTTCTTCCTCTTTTTTTCTTTCCTATTTTTGGTCTATTATGGTTGGGCTCTGTTCCTCGGTTAAAGGAAGTAATGTCCCAAACTTCCTGCACAGCTCTAAGGCTTGGCTTTGAGCACAGGAGCCTCTGCTTACAGCAAGAGAAGCCACACCTGCTCTTTCCAGGAACCAGTCCGGTTTCCCTAACTGGCATTTTGCCTTCTGTACTGGAATGGAGGCATCCCTACAGGGTCTGCTCTACTACTGAGACATTACTAATGGGCTCAGATGCTTACCTTCTGTGATTAAGATACTTTCATTGGCTTTCCCAGTCATCATCTAAGCTCAACTGATTTTTCTCGTAGTTTTTACAATCTATCTTGAATGGGAGAGTGGCTTCATTCCATCACGCTCTATTCAAAGGCCTGGTTTTTCATAGTTTTTGAGGGCAACTGGGAGAGCACAAGTAACTTTTTGGATTCACACTGCCATTTTGGTTGTGCCCATGATCCACCCATTCTGTAGAACAATTTGCAACTATGTCCAAAGAGCTGTAAATCTGTACATACCCTTTAATCTAGTAGTGTCTCTATTAGGTCTTTATCCCAAGGACATCATTAAAAAAAGAGAAAAAGACTCATGCGTTCAAAAACATTTATAGCAGCTCTTTGTGTTGACAAGGAATTAGAAACTGAGTGGATGCCTATCATTTGGGGAATGGCTGAATAACTGAATAAGCCAAGTATATATGAATGTAACAGAATATTATTTTTCTGTACAAAAGGATCAGGAAGCTGATTTCAGAAAATCCTGGAAAGACTTACAAGAATTGATAGTATGTGAAGTGAGTATAACCAAGAATATCATACACAAGAACACGATTGTGGGATGATCAACTGTGATGGATCGAGCTGTGTTCAACAATGAGGTGATTCAAAGCAATCCCAATAGAATTGTGATTTTAAAAGCCATCTGCATTCAGATATATTGAATTGTGGAGACTTAATGTGGATAAAAATATAATAATTTGCTTAAAAAGAGACAAATTTAGTCAAGAAGCTTGTATGCCTCTCAATACAAGAAATAAATACAGGATCCTGATAATATGATTGTTCCTTAGAGGAAAATGTCATGCTACCATTCTCAGTGCCTGTGTTCCCACCATCTTGAACTTTGATGAGCTCAAAGAAAAATTTTATGAAGATAAAATCTTAAAATTGATTTGTCAAAAGAGAACAAGTTTATAAATCTAGAGTAATATCAGACTACCAGAAGTTACAGGGTGTCCTTGGAAGGGATGGTATTGGAGATAGAAATGGTAATGGTCACTTACTATGAAAGACTTTTGTATTTCACAACCTTCTCAACAACTACACTCTTCCATTTAATGAAATGTAATAAAATTCTGTTAATTCATCCTCACAACCAACATTGGTGATTAATAGACTATGTCATTGCATGGAGACAAAATAGATCATATGTGAGAGTAATGAAGGCAATGGAGCAAAGTGCTAGACTGATTATAGATGTCCTCTCAAAACTAAATATTCTCATTCTATAAAAGCAGCAGCTCCAAGGAAAGACAATGACCAACAAGACAATGTCAACAGATTAGAGTATTTCTCTAAGCAAGAAATATTTGTTGCTTACTTGGAGTTGGGGGCAATGTTGGAGGAATTGAGCCAACACATGGTTTCTAAAAGTAGAGCACAAAAGAAGTGTGAAGTTTTCAGAGATTTAGTGAACATCATTGCATCTGCTCATCTGAGTCAGAATTTTTCTAAACTAGTTTGAGGAAAAATATGGGAAAGTTTATAAACTTCTAAATGAAAAATAAGAATCTCTTATGATTTACCACTAGGGTAGTTCATTCATATCTAAGAAGGCAGAATTTACCTCCATCAAAAGTAAAGTAAAAGTAAAGCTCAGAGAGATGAATAATTCTTGACTCACTAGGAAGGCAGATGAAATTCAATTAGATGCAATAACAATCCAAAATGCTTTTTTTTTTTTTTTAATGATACCTTGAAGAATATTTCTCCTTCAGGTCAAAGGCATATTGTACATCTCAACTACTTGGTACTGATGAAGTCACATTGATAAGTGATAAATAAGTACATGATTTTGGAGTTATGAGCAGAACATTTCATAGTGTTCTCAACAGATTGCCATTAATCAATGCAACAGTCACTGTACTTCTTACCTCAGATTAAAGTCAATCTGCCTTTAGTCAAATTCCTTGCTGAAGAAATTTTGAATACCATTAATATATTTTCCTATTCCAAAATACCTTGTGCTCCTTTCATAGAGGTTGAGATTTATAAGATTGCTCCTACCAAAAAAAAAAAAAATAGAATTTTTAGATGTTATGGCAAGAGAAGGTTAACTCCTAAAAGCTCAAAGATTTCTAGCTTGTTTATCTCTATAAAAGTAAAAGAAATAGATTGTCCCATGCTAATCATATTAGGAGAATCTCAGTCATTCATTGCTGGCCAGATTCTTGGCATAATTCTTCTTCATTTGACATCCACTCAGTTTCCAGTCTTGCCACTACAAAAAGGATTGCCACAAACATTTTAAATCTTAAAGTTATTGACTATTTTGTCTTGTGAGCCTAATGTATTCCACTGATCAACTAGGTTATTTCTTAGCCAATAACAAATGGTTTTGGTGACCATTGCTTTATAGTATAGTTTTAGATCAGGTATAGCTAGCCTGCATTTATTTCATTTTTTTTTCACTAGTTCTCTTGAAATTCTTGATCTTTTCTTCTTCCACATGAATTTTGTTGTTATTTTTTTCTAGGTCAGTAAAATAGTTTTTTGGAAGTTTGATTGGTATGGCACTAAATAAATAGATTAGTTTAAGTATTAGTAAGTATTAGTTAAGTAGTATTGTCATCTTTATTATATTCACTCGACCTATCCTAGAGCACTTGATATTTTTCCATTTGTTTAGATCTGACTAATATATATATACAGAGTCAGGAATAAAAATGCAAGCAAATAACAAAAGAAAGAGTGAAAATGTGATGTTGTGGTCCACATTCAGTTCCCACAATCTTCTCCCTGAGTGTAGATGGCTCTCTTCGTTACTGAACAATTGAAACTGATATGAATCAATTCATTGTTGAATTGTCCATCAGAATTGATCATTTTATAGTCTTCTTGTTGCCGTGAAAAATGATCTGCTGGTTCTGCTCATTTCACTTAGCATCAGTTCATGTAAGTCTCTCAAGATCGCTCTGAAATTATCCTGTTGGTCATTTCTTACATAACGATAATATTCCATAACATTCATATACTGTAATTTATTCAAACATTCTCCAACTGATGACCATCCATTCTGTTTCCACTTTTTTTAGCCATTACAAAAAGGACTGCACATCGGGTCCCTTTCCCTCCTTTAAGATCTCTTTGGGATATAAGCCCAGTAATAACACTGCTTAGTCAAAGAGTAAGCACAGTTTGATAACTTTTTGAGCATAGTTCCAAATTGTGAAATATAATAATATCCTGAAGTTAGGAGGGCAGTTTTGGGCAATCAAAATGATGGGATCCTAAGAGTCTTGAGTGATTGAATCATTGAAAGAATCTAATCTCGAAATATTCTATAAAAGAATAATCATGAAAATATTTTGGTGCTAGTTTTAAAAAAATGTTGATTAGTAAAATGGATTAGGTAAATAAGACAAAGCAACAATTAAATATAATGAAGTTATATATGATAACCCTAAGGAAACTAACTCCTGGACTAAGGACTGACCATTTATAGAATAGTGATAGGAAGAGATGTAAGCAATTGATAAATAAATATCCGTTACTTTAGTCCTTTATCTTCTCCAGATTCCATAAAACTTCAAGACACATGATCTACAAATAATTTTATAAAGTAACATATGAAAGGGAAGAATTACCTTTATTATCTTTGTTAGAAGGATAATTCTTATATCAGTAAGGAATAAAAAGGATCATAAAAATAATTGAAAAAATGTACTTAATATTGAAATATATAGGCAAAATTGATTAATTTAGAATTATAAAGAAAAAAAACCTTAATTATTTTCTATGAAAAATCTCTGCTAACCAAATTTCATAAATGTTGATTGAAATTATAAAAATAAGAGCCATATCCCAATTAGATAACTGGTCAAAATTTTGAACAGGCAGTTGTCAACTGTTATAATTTTCCTGACATTGCCTACCATACTTTGTTGTTGAGTTATTTTGGCAATTTTTAACACTACATAAACCTATTTGGGGTTTTCCTTGCAAAGATCCAGAAGCAGTTTGTAATTTCCTTTTCTAGCTCATTTTACAGATGAGGGAACCAAGACAAAGTGACTCTTTTGCCCAAAGTCCAAAAATGTGTGAGCCTAAATTTGAACTTAGATTCTCAGAACTACATAGATGATTTCTGTCTTTTGCAATTAGCAAAGATTAAAAATCAGAAAAATCACAATTGCTTAAGGGAATTGTTCAAGAACACTATTCATGGAGCTATGAATTGATTCAACCTTTGTGAAAAATTATTATTCATCTGGATATATCCTTTGATCCAGCAATATTAATTTTTGATATAGGGTACTTGAGGAAAGAAGAGAGATTTGTGTATAAATTCAGTGATGATTGTGATAGAAAATCAATTTGTGAGGATTAAAAATATTATCTTACTGCAGTGAGGGCCTATTTCAGATTTAACATTATAAACTTTATTGGATTAAGTCAGAATGTTTGCATGATATCCACTAGCAACTTTCAGCAATAGCACATGAACAGGATTGAAATATATGGATGATATGAGAGTAATACAAGTCTGGCATTTACTGAGGCAAAAGACATTATAGGATAAGGAATCAAGGGATTTGGGATCATAGTTAGAACTAATTAACGTTGAACTACTATACTAGTTAGATTGGCAAAGAGGAAAGTAATACTAGCACTGGAGAGAGTTCTTTCTGTGGAAGCTACAGTGAGGAAAAATAAATAAATAAATAAAAACTGTGACACACGGAGTGTTAAGAGGATTATGATTGGAGAAATTAGTTTTGTAATTATTATTATTATTTCTGAATATTTTTGACATCATATTTGTGATCATTCCTATGTGTATGCAGCTGAGATGGAATGAATGAAAATCAAGGAATTTGAGACCATTTGAAAGAATGAAAAAATTTAAATTCCCACAGAATGAGGATGGGGTCATGTTTGAATGGGAGACCATTATCAGGCATTAAATTCTTGGAAATAGGAAGGAGAATGCAATTAGAGTTAGCACTTAAATATCACAAAATTCTGGAATGGATGACATCTCTACATAGACTAAATTTTAATATAGGAAACCTCATTGAGTGATGACAGAAAGTGGGTCTAGGATTACTAATGAGGAGCAAGGAACATACCAAATCCCGTTCAAGGGATGTGTTGATGTATGAAATAAAAAGCTAACAATACAGAACAAGATGTTTGCAATTAACTTGTCTTCTGGAAGGAATCCAGTATGTATGAATTTCAAAGATAGAATGGGAGAGATGTAGGCGGTGGAGAAACTATCTAAGTTTAAAAGAAATATTCTAATTGTGCTGTGAGATTAAGGAAATCACATTGGAAAAACTGGGCCTATTTGAGTTGTATATAAGAAAGGAACCATGAGAAAAACAAATATAAGAACATAGGGTAACACAGGGAGGATGTAATTTTTATTTAAGGAGAGAAGGAATTTGTATTCCTAGATTTAGGAGAATAAGTAGATTTTTTTTTATTTACTAGAAAGAACATAATCTGGGGCTCAAAATCTTAGAAATCCTCAAGATAATAGATGGTCAGTCATTCATTGTTCAAATGTCCTATTTTTTTTTTAATTGAAGTAAAAATGTGCCAAAAAAAAAAAAATTAGCATGGTGTCTGGCAGAAAGCAAATACTAAATAAACATTTGACAATCTCTCCCTCTCTCTCTCTCTCTCTCTCTCTCTCTCTTTTCTTCAGGTCTGTCTCTGTGTATTTGTGTATTTCATTCATTATTATTATGATGAGTTTTTGAAGGGAAGGATTATCCTACACACAAGAAGTCTGAAGTCTTAGCCAAAGATAAAAGTTTGGAAGATGCTCAGATCCTGAGCAGAGTTTCAAATAAAAGTCAAACAGTATTGTTTCTGGTCTTGGCCTGAGTCCAATTTGCCAAGAGGGGCTTTTTTTTTCTGTTTATATTAATCAGTCATTTTACATCATATGCCATTTTGATTTATAAAGTGCCTATTGATATTGTATGGGCCATTCTTTGTAGTGAATATATGGTTTTGTTTCAGTGAATCTCTTTTGAGAAAACACCCTCTATTAATGCAGATTAATATTTGTTCTGAAACTCAGTCAAACTTTTGACTGGATATTGAGAACTTAAGTATATGTCATTTTTGGCACTTGAACCCAGTTCTTCCAGATGCAAAAGACATATTTTTTTGTAGAATAAAGTATGATTTCTCTCCACACAAATCATATAATCATCACTGTAATAATTTTCTATGGTCACACTGTTGTTTTCTGGCACATTTTTCCCCCCCACATTTTTGCTTTCTTTTAAATTTGAGTTCTCCTCCAAGCATGGAAGGGGTACTATCTCAGGTTTCTTGTGCCAGGGACTATAGGCCCTAGAGTGGTGATGCACTGATGTTGGCCTGAGATCTGCAGAGGATAATCATGTCTCTTGCTTCACTGATGGGGTGGGGTTGCTGGATGATGAAAGCCAGAGGGGTCTGGCAGATTACCTGGTAATGAGCTGGGGCCCTAATGCTATTGTCTGGTATGTGCTGAGATTGGTGGAGTATCTCTGTGTTTCTCTGGAGCTACATGAAGCATGTTGCCAGTTGGCCTGTTTACCTGGGACTACATAGACCTTGTGCTACCTTTTGGGATAGATCCTGGTAGGGTTAGCATCTTCTTGTTTTCCTAGGTTGTGCTCACACACATGATGGCTCTGGGAGATGGAAGTTGCTGATTCCCCTGGGTATCAGGTAAGTGATGGGTACTGGTGTTGGTGTTTGCCTGATCCACGTATTGGGACTGAGAATCTTCCAATGTTTTGGTAATAGGAGCTAACTGCTAGCTTGCTGGGATGCTTCCTGTGCTGGACTCATCTTTTACCTGAGTGAGATAATCTTTTCTTGCCAATCTCCCATTTTTCTTGGGCTAACAGATTACTTTACTCCATTTTTTGCTGCTTCTATTACTACAGGATTTGTATAGGGGTACTATTTTATGATTGTTTGGAGGTGAATATGGGAGAGTTACAATGATTTACTCTTACACAATTATCTTGGCTCCCAGATGTCCCATTTGGAGTTTTTGTTTGTTTGTTTGTTTGTTTTTTGGGGATTTTTTTGGTAATGATACTGGAATATTTTAACATTTCCTTCTCTATTTTACAGATGAAGAAACTAATGAAGAAAGGGTTAAATGACTTGTTCAAGGCTATACAACTAGTAAAGTGATTGTGATCAGATTTGAACTCAAGAAAATGGGTTTTCTTGACTTCAGGAAAAGGAATCTCTCTACTGTACTGCTTAACTCCCAATACCAATATATAGAGTCTCAAGAAGATGAATCACTGAGACTTAATTCTTTAATGTGTTTGCATATACAGCTTTCAAAACTTGACATATGGATCAAAAAACTGTAAGGAAAATTTTGATATATCCACTGTAGATTAAAAAGGTAAAAAGAACTAAATTAGGATTATCTTTCTGAATACATTCTATTTAGCATAAAAGTCTCAGCTGTAGTCTGAGCTCTAAATTGTATGTAGGTCAGAAAATTGAATAACTCATTTTTAATCAGAATTTTTTGGAAAAAGTGTACCAATCACTGGAAAACATTATTTTCTGACTCAATATAGGACAGATTTATAATGGCTCTTTTATTGTCTGAAAGGATCTATATAAAATAAACCTGGCGTATCTCCCCTAATATTAATATGTACATACTGTGCTCTTTGTGATAGCTATAAACTTTCTGTTTCATTTGTCTGTAAAGAGCTTTGTTGAATTACCAGGATACAATAGAACTCCGAAAACAGCTTAAATTAGAGAAAACATCTCTAACAACTTCCTATTTTGGAAGGTCAAAGTAAGAAACTCCAGGTCTACAAATGAGCCCAGAAGCAGGCATAAACCACATATTAAAGTGAAAATGTTGTCTGAAACTTGACAGTTTTTTTTTTTTTATTATTATTTCTTTCCTCTTTCTCATTCATACAACTAAAGAGTCATCTGGGATGAGAAGTAAATTTGATGTTTAATTAATTGACTTTCAATCATTATAAATGATGTATTTGTTTGTAAGTATTTAATTAAGCAACATTCATTATGATTAATATCTTTAATTATGTTTTTTAAAGGGTGGGGCAAATAAATCATTTATAAGACAACTTTGCTGGATAAAATCTGAGGAAACAAACCAACATTCTTAGGGATCAATGAGCAAGTTTAAAAAAAAAATTACAAGTTAATTCAAATGCTATAATACAAAATTTACTCATAAAACAATTAATGTGTTAAATATTACAATTTATTACCTCAATTTCCTTTTACACTTTTTCATTACAAGAAAGTCTCATTCTCTTTCTCTTCCTCTTCCTTTTCCTCCAACTACTATTATTACTGTTACTACTACAATTACTATTATCACTACCACTACTATTACTAATAACTCTTTTAGCTAGCATTTATACAATTCTGTAAGATTTGAAAATGATTTCATAAATTTTAACTTATTTAATCTAAGAAAGTGAGTCAGAGAGCAGTTTAATGGCTTCCTTAATTAGTATCAATATCAGGACTTGAGCTCAGGTCTTGCTAACTCCAGATCTTGGTATTGTATCATTTGTGCTATCTAGCTACTTATTACCATTGTAATAATTGAATTGAAAACAGTTGATAAAATGGTTTTGCACTTCCATTTACACCTACTCTGGTGAATTAGATACCCAAAATATCATCACCCTCATATTATTGATGAGGAAACTGCAGTCCAAAGACATCAAATGCCAAACAACTGCAGAATACATGTGACCTTCTAAACCACAATTTCATTATTTGAAACACAAGGAGATTGTATTTTGTGATTTCCATGGTCTTTTTAAGTCCTATATCCTGTGACTTGACCACTATTATTGATTAAATAAATGACATGTGCTGGATTCAAATCCCAATTCTCCTAGAATCAGCACTATTATGTATCTATATCTATGTCTATATGTCTAGTGTATGACCAAGGGCATATAAATAGCATTATCAAAGGCACAATCTGAACCCATATTCTTTGATTCTAAAATCAGCACCCTTTTAACTCTATCATGCTGCCAACAAGTCAATACAACTTGCCTAGCTTGACTTCATTTTCCCATAGCTTATAACTTTGCTTAAGAAGCTTGAGAAAAAGTCTATTTTAAATCCTATCTTAACTTGAGGCTAATAGAAGTCGGCAGAATAATGAATAACCACAAAGTATGATCATGACATTTGCTATCAAAATATCTATAAAGCATTTGCAGCTGCTCAGGTAACATGCTTTTTGAAAATGGTGTGTAAATGGATTTGCATTCACCTTTATCTCATTCATACAGCAATGAGGAATCATATCACCATTTAATCCTTGCCACACAAAACATTCTTATCTAATAAAATGCAGGAAGATATCTTTGTAAATGTAAATGGAACTTTCAAAGATATTTTTGAGCTAGGATTCTTTTCACACTTTATTTCCCTCTTTCTACTATTTAACTGAACAGGAAGTATTAGTCAAAATATAAACCTAAAATCCTTAAAGGTTACCATTAATTTCTATGCCATTTTCTATTAAGATCAAGAGCCATATGACCAAACACCAAAACAAAACAACAACAACCAAAAAAAAATCATAGCTTGCTAGTAGCCTGCCTATCATTTTACATTTTGTATATTATTTAAGGTTTTCTGTTGGCTAAAACTATGCAATTATTCTAAATCTTGTTAAATACAAAATTTTTTTGGTTGCAGTATGTGATTTTATAATTATAACTCAGAAATAATAACTCAGATTTATTTAATGCTTTAAGTTTTATAGTGTATTTTCTTCACAATACTATTGCTAATTAGATAATGTAAATATCATTGTTCACATTTGATGGACAAAAGAAGAATCTGTGACTGAGACAGTCTAATTGATTTGCCCAAGATGTTAACTCTGGACTCCTGACTCCCGATCTACCATACTTTCTACTATCACATATTGCCATTATTATTATCAAAGAAAAAAAATTCAGAATTCCTATGAATATGGCCTACTGATTTATACTACTTCACCTCCCTACCTCCCAAAAAGGAATGTTATTTCTTTTTTTTTTTTTTTTTTTTTTTTAAATAATAACTTTATATTGACAGAATCCATGCCAGGGTAATATTTTTTACAATATTATCCCTTGCACTCGCTTCTGTTCTGATTTTTCCCCTCCCTCCCTCTACCCCCTCCCCTAGATGGCAAGCAGTCCTATATATGTTAGATATGTTGCAGTATATCCTAGATACAATATATGTTTGCAGAACCGAACAGTTCTCTTGTTGCACAGGGAGAATTGGATTCAGAAGGTAAAAATAACCCGGGAAGAAAAACAAAAATGCAAATAGTTCACATTTGTTTCCCAGTGTTCTTTCTTTGGGTGTAGCTGCTTCTGTCCATCATTTATCAGTTGAAACTCAGGTCTCTTTGTCAAAGAAATCCACTTCCATCAGAACACATCCTTATACAATATCGTTGTTGAAGTGTATAATGATCTCCTGGTTCTGCTCATTTCACTTAGCATCAGTTCATGTAAGTCTCTCCAAACCTCTTTGTATTCATCCTGCTGGTCATTTCTCACAGAACAATAATATTCCATAACATTCATATACCACAATTTACCCAGCCATTCTCCAATTTATGGGCATCCATTCAATTTCCAGTTTCTAGCCACTACAAACAGGGCTGCCACAAACATTTTGGCACATACAGGTCCCTTTCCATTCTTTAGTATCTCTTTGGGGTATAAGCCCAGTAGCAGCACTGCTGGATCAAAGGATATGCACAGTTTGATAACTTTTGGGGCATAATTCCAGATTGATCTCCAGAATAGTTGGATTCATTCACAACTCCACCAAGAATGCATCAGTGTCCCAGTTTTCCCCGCATCCCCTCCAACATTCATCATTATTTTTTCCTGTCATCTTAGCCAATCTGACAGGTGTGTAGTGGTATCTCAGAGTTGTCTTAATTTGCATTTCTCTTATCAATAGTGATTTGGAACACTCTTTCTTTTTTTTTTTTTTATATTTTTTTTTAATTTTTTATTTAATAATTACATTATATTGACACTCGTTTCCGTTCCGATTTTTTCCCCCTCCCTCCCTCCACCCCCTCCCCTAGATGGCAAGCAGTCCTTTATATGTTGGATATGTTGCAGTATATCCTAGATACAATATATGTTTGCAGAACCGAACAGTTCTCTTGTTGCGTAGGGAGAATTGGATTCAGAAGGTATAAATAATCCAGGAAGAAAAACAAAAATGCAGATAGTTTACATTCGTTTCCCAGTGTTCTTACTTTGGGTGTAGCTGCTTTTGTCCGTCATTTATCAATTGAAACTCAGGTCTCTTTGTCAAAGAAATCCACTTCCATCAAAATATGTCCTCATACAATATTGTTGTCGAAGTGTATAATGATCTCCTGGTTCTGCTCATTTCACTTAGCATCAGTTCATGTAAGTCTCGCCAGTCCTCTCTGTATTCATCCTGCTGGTCATTTCTTACAGAACAATAATATTCCATAACATTCATATACCACAATTTACCCAGCCATTCTCCAATTGATGGGCATCCATTCATTTTCCAGTTTCTAGCCACTACAAACAGGGCTGCTACAAACATTTTGGCACATACAGGTCCCTTTCCCTTCTTTAGTATTTCTTTGGGATATAAGCCCAATAGAAACACTGCTGGATCAAAGGGTATGCACAATTTGATAATTTTTGGGGCATAATTCCAGATTGCTCTCCAGAATGGTTGGATTCGTTCACAACTCCACCAACAATGCATTAGTGTCCCAGTTTTTCCCGCATCCCCTCCAACATTCATCATTATTTTTTCCTGTCATCTTAGCCAATCTGACAGGTGTGTAGTGGTATCTCAGAGTTGTCTTAATTTGCATTTCTCTGATCAATAATGATTTGGAACCCTCTTTCTTATGAGTGGTAATAGTTTCAATTTCATCATATGAAAATTGTCTGTTCATATCTTTTGACCATTTATCAATTGGAGAATGGCTTGATTTCTTATAAATTAAAGTCACTTCTCTATATATTTTGGAAATGAGACCTTTATCAGAACCTTTAACTGTAAAGATGTTTTCCCAGTTTGTTTCTTCCCTTCTAATCTTGTTTGCATTATTTTTTGTTTGTTTTGTTTGTTTGCAATATTGTTTATACAAAGGCTTTTTAATTTGATATAATCAAAATTTTCTATTTTGTGATCAGTAATGGTCTCTAGTTCATCTTTGGTCCCAAATTTCTTTCTCCTGCACAAGTCTGAGAGATAAACTATCCTATGTTCCTCTAATTTATTAATAATTTTGTTCTTTATGCCTAGGTCATGGACCATTTTGATCTTATCTTGGTATATGGTGTTAAGTGTGGGTCCATGTCTAATTTCTGCCATACTAATTTCCAGTTACCCCAGCAGTTTTTCTCAAATGATGAATTCTTATCCCAAAAGTTAGGATCTTTGGGTTTGTCAAACACTAGATTGCTATAGTGGACTATTCTGTCTTGTGAACCTAACCTTTTGCACTGATCAACTAATCTATTTCTTAGGCAATACCAAATGGTTTTGGTGACTGCTGCTTTATAATATAATTTTAGATCAGGTACAGCTAGGCCACCTTCATTTGATTTTTTTTTTCATTAATTCCCTTGAGATTCTCGACTTTTTATTGTTCCATATGAATTTTGTTGTTATTTTTTCTAGATCATTAAAATATTTTCTTGGAAGTCTGATTGGTATAGCACTAAATAAATAGATTAGTTTAGGGAGTATTGTCATCTTTATTATATTCACTCGACCTAGCCAAGAGCACTTAATATGTTTCCAATTATTTAATTCTGACTTTATTTGTGTGGAAAGTTTTTTGTAATTTTGCTCAAATAGTTCCTGACTTTCCTTTGGTAGGTAGATTGCCAAATATTTTATGCTATCAACAGTTATTTTGAATGGAATTTCTCTTTTTATCTCTTGCTGTTGGATTTTGTTGGTGATGTATACAAATGCTGAGGATTTATGGGGATTTATTTTGTGTCCTGCTACTTTGCTAAAATTATGAATTATTTCTAATAGCTTTTTAGTAGAATCTCTGGGGTTCTCTAGGTATACCATCATATCATCTGCAAAGAGTGATAGTTTGGTTTCCTCATTGCCTACTCTAATTCCTTTAATCTCTTTCTCGACTCTTATTGCAGAGGCTACTGTTTCTAATACGATACTGAATAATAATGATGATAGTGGGTCACCTTGCTTCACTCCAGATCTTACTGGGAAAGGTTCCAGTTTTTCCCCATTGCATATGATGCTTACTGAAGGTTTTAAATATATGCTCCTGACTATTTTAAGGAAAAGTCCATTTATTCCTATGCTCTCAAGTGTTTTTTATTAGGAATGGATGTTGGATTTGATCAACTGCATTTTCTACATCTATTGAGATGATCATATGGTTTTTGTTTGGTTGGTTATTGATATAGTCAATTATGCTAATAGTTTTCCTAATATTGAACCAGCCCTGCATTCCTGATATAAATCCTACTTGGTCATAGTGTATTATCCTGGGGATGATTTTCTGTAATCTTTTTGCTAATATTTTATTTAAGATTTTAGCATCAATATTCATTAGGGAGATTGGTCTATAATTTTCTTTCTCTGTTTTCAGGCTACCTGGTTTAGGTATCAGTACCATGTCTGTGTCATAAAAGGAGTTTGGTAGGGCTCCTTCAATCCCTATTTTTTCAAATAGTTTATTTAGCATTGGAGTTAATTGTTCTTTAAATGTTTGATAGAATTCACATGTAAGTCCATCAGGTCCTGGGGGTTTTTTCTTAGGGAGTTGATTGATAGTTTGTTCTATTTCTTTTTCTGAGATGGGACTGTTTAGGATATTTACTTCTTCCTCTGTTAGTTTGGGCAAGCTATATTTTTGGAGGTATTCTTCTATTTCATTTAAGTTGTCAAATTTATTGGCATAAAGTTGGGCAAAGTAACTCCTAATTATTGTTCTAATTTCCTCTTTGTTAGTGGCGAGTTCTCCCTTTTCAGTTTTAAGACTAACAATTTGATTTTCCTCTTTCCTTTTACCTTTAACCTGCATGTATCTCCCTGCTTCAGGTGTGTTTCCTGTAAACAACATATTGTAGGATTCTGTCTTTTAATCCATTCTGCTAACCGCTTCCTCTTTATGGGGGAGTTTACCCCGTTCACATTTATGGTTAAAATGACCAATTTGGTATTACTTGCCATCTTGTTAACCCCTGTTTATGCTTTTCTCCCTTCTTTCCCCCTTACCCTCCTTCCCAGTATTAAGCTTGTGAGCACCACTTGCTTCTCACACCCCTCCCTTTTTAGTACCCCCCCGCCTTAGATTTCCTCCCCCTATCTTACCCCTTTCCCTCCCCGTTTCCATAGTCCCTTCCACTTAGCTTATTCCTTCCCTTTTCACTTTTCCCTTCTCACTTCTCAATGAGGTGGGAGAAGTTTCACCACTTCTTAATTAAATATGTCTAAAATTTTTCTCTTAAAGCCAATTCTGAAGGCAGTAAGATACCCACTATATTCATCCCACTCCATTCTTTCTCTCAGATATAATAGGTTTCCTTTGCCTCTTCATGAGATCTAGTCCTCCCACTTTACCCTTTTTCTGGTACAATGTCCTTTCCACATCAACTTTCTAGAACAAGGTATACATGTATTCTTTATACCTCTTTATATCAGAAATATAGTTCCCAAGATTAATCTTTACCTTTTTAGATTTCTCTTGAGTTCTATATTTGTAGATCAACCTTTTTGTTAAGCTCTGGCTTTTTCATCAAAAATAGGTGAAATTCACTTACTTCGTTGAATGTCCATCTTCTTCCCTGGAAAAAGATGCTCATTCTAGCTGGGTAAGTTATTTTTGGTTGCATATCAAGTTCCTTAGCCTTTCAGAATATCACATTCCAGGCCCTTCGATCCTTTAATGTGGATGCTGCCAGATCCTGGGTGATCCTTATTGTGGCTCCTCAATACTTGAATTGGGTTTTTCTAGCTGCTTGCAGTATTTTTTCCTTCATCTGAGGGTTCTGGCATTTGGCCACTATATTTCTTGATGTTTTGATTTTAGGATCCCTTTCATTAGGTGATCGATGAATTCTTTCAATGACTATTTTACCCTCTGTTTCTATGACTTCTGGGCAGTTCTCTTTGATAATTTCCTGGAAAATAGTGTCCAGGCTCTTTTTTTTCATAATGCTTTTCTGGGAGTCCAATGATTCTCAGATTGTGTCTCCTGGATCTGTTTTCCAGGTCTGTTGTTTTCCCAAGAAGGTATTTCACATTCTTTTCCATTGTTTGATTATTTTTGGTTTTGCTTGACTGATTCTTCTTGTCTCCTCAAGTCATTCAATTCCATTTGTTCGATTCTGATTTTCAATGAAGTATTTTCTTCACTCACTTTTTATATATCTTTTTCTAATTGTCCAATTGAGTTCTTTTGTTCTATGGAATTTTTTTCCCATTTCGCCAATTTTTATTTTTAGAGAGCTATTTTCTCTTTCCAGTTCACTAATCCTATTTTTCGAGGATTTGATTTCTTTATCCACTCTGTCTTTAAATGAGTGGGATGACTTCCCCAGACTCTTTTACCAAGCCTCCCTCTCCTTTTCCCATTTTTCTTCTAGCTCTCTTGTGAGAGCCTTTTTAATTTCTTCTATGAGGTTCATCTGTGCTGAGGAACAGATGATCTTCTCCTTTGGGGATTCACCTGGAGACTGTCTGTTTTTAGTCTCCTCAGGGTTTAGAGTCTGCTCTCTATCTGTATAGAAGCTGTCAAGGGTTTAAAGTCCTCTTCAATTTTTTGCTCATTTTGTCAAATAATCAAAGACAAAGTAGCAAAGAAAAAAAAGAAAAAAATCCTAAATGGCGTCTGCTTTTTGGGGGGGAGGGGCTGGATGGTATTACTAAGCTTCTTTTACAGACTTCGGGGCAGCAGCGAAGCACTAGCCGGACTGTGCTGCACCTGCACTCTGAGACTCCAAGAGTGTGCTGAGACACTGTAGGGGAGGGGTGGCCAAATCCCGAGAGACTCCAGCTGTTTGGGGTTGTATTCTTCACCAACTCCCTCCTCTACCCCCCTCCCCCCAGTGTTTTTAGCTTCTCTGCTGGGCTGCTGGCTTGCTGCCGGAGCAAAGTATCCAATCCTGTAGCAAAGCTCTCCCCACAGAGACGGCTGCAATCACACCCCAACCACTCTCCCATCTGCTTGGCTATGAACTGCTTCCCCGTGCTCTTGCTGCCTCTGCTGCCCTCAGCCTGTGCCTGATCTAAAACCGTCCCCACCCTCGATCAAAAGCAGACCTTTCTTGGTGAATTTCAAGGATGTCTTCTCTTGGTAACTATTTGTGAGTTTTTTTTTTTTCAGTCAAGCATTAATTCAGAGTTTTGTAATGAAATGGATAGTGAGAGAAAATGCGGAGGTTACACAGCTGTGTGCCTCCTCTCCACCATCTTGGCCGGAAGTAGGAATGTTATTTCTTATGAGAAGATATGAAGTATAATATAAAGAGCTTTTCATCCATAAAGTTTTATGTTTCCTTTCAGATTGGCAAAAATGTCAAGAAAAGATAATAATAAATGTTGAATATGATATGGGAAAACAAGAACACTGATGCATTTTTGGTAAAATGAAATGATCAACCCATTTTGGAAAGCAATTTGGAACTATGCTCAAAGGCTATCAAACTGTACATAGTCTTTGATCCAACATTGTCTCTACTGGGTTTGTATCCCAAAAAGATCATAAAAAAGGGAAAAAGATTCACATGTGCAAAATATATTTTAGCAGCTCCTTTTGTAGTGGAAAAGAGCTGGAAATTGAGTGAATGCATATCAATTGAGGAATGGCTGAATAAGTTGTGGTATATGAAATTTAAGGAATACTATCATTACATAAGAAATGATCAGGAGGCTGATTTCAGAAAAGTCTGGAAAGATTCCCATGACCTGATGCTTAATGAAGTGAGCAGAACCAAGAAAATACTGTACAAAGTAATAAGATTATATGATGATCAATTGTGATGAACTTGACTTTTCTCAAAAATGTGATATTCAAGGCACTTTCAAAAGACTTGAGATGGAAAATAGCATCTGCATCCAGAAAGAAAATTATGGAGAATGAATGTAGATCATAGCATAATGTTTGCACCTATTTTTTTACTTATTGTTTGTTTCTTTTTTTTTCCTTCCTGTGTTTTTTTAATCTGATTTTTCTTGCACAATATGACAAATATAGAGATATGTTTAAAAGAATTGCATATATTTAAGCTATATGAGATTAACTGCTGTCTTAGAAGCAAAACCCTACTTGAACTAAGTGTTAAAAGTCCAGTAATAGGCTAGGAAAATGAACAGAAACAAACAAATAAACAAAACTTTCTAAGCATTGAAAGTTATTATGGTGATGAGGAAGATCAAAACACACTCAGAAGATGATAACAAAGTCAAAGCTTCTACATCCAAAGTCTCTAAGAAAAAAATAAGAATAGTACTCAGACCATGGAAGAAGCAAAAGGGCCTTTGAAAATCAAGCAAGAGTGACAGAGGAAAAAATAGGGAAGGAATTGAGAGAGGTGCAAAGGGAAATACAAAAAGCTAATTAGAAGAATGTTTTAAAAGGCAAAATTGGACAATTGGGAAAAGAGGTACTTAAGTTCACTGTGGAAAACAATTCCTTAAAAAATAGAATTGAGCAAATGGAAGCTAATGACTTTATAAGACCTCAAGATGCATTAAAGAAAAACTAAAAAAAAAAAAGAAGAAGAAGAAGAAGAAGAAAGAAAGAAAGAAAGAACAGAAAAACAATTCAAAACATTTTGAAATAGCTCACTGGAATAACAACTGACCTGGAAATCAGATCCAAAAGAAATTATTTTAAAATTATCGGTCTACATGAAAGTCATGGTCAAAAACAGAGGCTGGACATCATCTTTCAAGAAATTATCAAGGAAAACTGTCCTGATACTCTAGAACCAAAGGGTAAACTAGAAAGGAAAAGAATCCCCAAAAAGGAAAAAGAGATCCCAAAATGAATATCCCTGGAATATCATAGCAACTAGAAAGGAAAAGAATCCCCCAAAAGGAAAAAGAGATCCCAAAATGAATATCCCTGGAATATCATAGCCAAATTCTGGAACTCCCAAGGCAAGGAGAACAATATTGCAAACATCGAGAAATTAAAAAAAATAATAATAATAATCAAATATAATGGAGCCACAGTCAGGAAAACACAAGATTTAGCAGCTTCTACATTAAAGAACCAGAAAGTTTGAAATATGATATTCTGGAGATAAATGAAGCTAAATTATAACCAAGAATCAGCTACCCAGCAAAACTGAGTATAATCCTTCAGAGGAAAAGGTGATTATTAAATGAATTAGTTAATTTTTAAGCATTTGTGAAGAAAAGATCAGAACTGAATGGAAAATCTGATTTTCTTATATAGAACTGAGGAGAAGCATGAGAAGGTAATCAGGAAACTACTATGATAAGGGACCTAATAAGGTTTATCTGTTTACATTTCTATATAAGGTGATGATACTTGTAACTCATTAGAATTTTCTCATTATTATGGAAGTTAAAAAGAGTACATATAGACAGAGGGCACAAATGTAAGTTGATGTGAAGGGATACTATTTTTTTTAAATAATAAAATTATGGGGTAGGTGAAGAATGTACTGCGAGAAAGGGAAAGGGAAAAATGAAATGATACAAATTATCTACCATAAAAAAGAAACAAGGCAAAGCTTTTTACAGTAGAGGAGGAAAGGGGGAGGAGAGGATGAGTGAGTGAACCATACTCTCATCAGAATTGGCTCAAATAGGAAATAATAGAGGTATAGAAATAAATATAGAAATAAATAGAGGTATAGAAATCTATCTTATCCTGCAGGAAGATAGGAGGGAAATGAGATATGGGAAGTGAGGGAGGGTGATAAAAGAGAGGGCATAATGGGGCAGGTAGTAAATAATGCAAAACACTTTTGAGAAGGGACAGGATGAAGGGATAGAGAGAATAAATGTGGAATATATATATTCAAGTTTCTCTGGTATAATATTGTTCTCTGAGAAATGAAGAGCAGAATGATCTCAGGAAACAAACCAAAACAAAACAAAATTGGAAAGTCCTACATGAAAAAAAAAGTGAAATATACTGTATTCAAAATAATAGCAATGTTCTGGGATGACCAGTTGTAAATGACTGTTTTTCTCAGAAGTACAATGATCCACAGCTACTCAAAGAGTATACCTTTGCAGATTTAAAAAAAAAAAATTTCTTTTCATTGATATTCAGTCTAAATTATCCAAAGAATGACTCTGCTTATTTTTTCCCCTGTTTTCTCACTAAAATTTCTTTAAATTAAACTGGTTTTAAATTCCATTAGCCAGATATATTTTTGAAGCTACAATGCTAACAAATTTCTGCCATGTCCTCACAAGATTTTTTAAAAAGAGTTTATATTCTAAACTATTTATGTATTGTTGCTATTACTTACTACTTAATAAGTAATTCAGGCATCAAGTTATTTACATTCCTTTTTCATTTTCTTTTATTCATGTTATAATCATTAGATTAGCTTATTTATAAAATTATTTTGTTCACCATTTTAAACATTATTAATATTTTTAAAATAAATTACAAATACTTTAATTGCATAATAAAGATATATTGTAAGAATTTTAATTTATTATTAAATTATTTCAAAGGATTTATTTAAAGATATCCAATATACACAAACTTCAAGATATTATTCTGAAATATAATCTAAAATCTCTAGCATATAGATGTATTTCTATATAAAGATATATATATATATATACATATGAAGTAAATACAGTCATATAATAAACATGTTATATTTCTCAGTCTACATCTTGTAGACTTCTTTAGAACAATTCTTATATAAAATTTTGGGTTTTGTTGTTGTTGTTGTTGTTGTTTCTTCTGTTTGTAACTTGTTCCTTTTAGATGACCAAAATTAAGTGGGTGCATACAGGCAACTGGGTAGTGAGATGGAGATAGAGGGCTGCTTCATGCCAAATTATTTAATCTGTCTAAGATTCAGTTGTGCGTATGTAAACAATAGAAAGAGAAAAAATGACAAAGAAAATGAGAGACAGAGAAACACAGACAGAAAGAGAGACACAGAGACAGAGACAAAGAGATAGAGAAAGACAGAGACGGAAAAAGAGAGTTGTAATAAATAGCACATGTTCCATAAAAGTTGATTTGAGGATCAAATGAGATTAAATATATAAAGTATTTTGGAAACTGTTTAAAAGCTAGGTGTAAACTATTAAGTAAACTCCAAGCCTCATCTAATTTCTAGAGAATGTGTTGCACATACATATTGAGCCTTCAGACTTTGTGATAGATACCTAATCATAAGCATTGCAAAACTATTGAATTGAATTGAATTGAATTGTGTCCTTTAAAAAGAAATGTTAAAATCATAACAAACTAAAGATTAAATATTGTACTGATCCTCAATTATTTGAATTGTTGTTTATGATATTAAAAGTAAAATACTATCTTCAGGGACAAATTAAAAAAAAATAACAGCAGAAAAATTGAGCCATAATTTCATGATAGGAAAATATAACAATGACCATTGGTTCCTAATTGTAATTCCAATTAAACATGAATTTTGATCAAATTAAGCAAGTTTTGAACATAAGCCTTTTGATGGATGATAAACAAAGGACTACTAGAAGTAATGGTGGAAATTACTGAAATATTGCAATCCAATTAATGAATTTTTAGCCTGAGAAATTCATTAAACCCTCACTTTTAGTGTGAAAAATTTGTGTTATATTTGTTGTTGTAGAAGCAATCCAAATGGGTTATGACCAGTCTCTTGTACTTTTGAAAAAGTAGATTTTTTTTAAGCATCACACAATTGAAACAGGGAGATTCATTTTTAGTTATCATTGACAATTTTCAAAGTTTTAATGTAGCTCTCAAAGTCCCATTAAATGTTATCACTTCTGCAGTGTTTCAAATGAAAAAAAATATGGCACCAGAAGGTATAGTACAGAAAGTGGAGCAAGAGCTATGTTTGTATCCTATTCTTGACTTACTAGCATATGAACATAGAAGACACTGGATATTTTTGAGCCTTAGTTTACTTATAGACAAATGTAGAGGAATGAAGTACAAGACCCATCTCAAAAAAAAAAAAAAAATCCGTGGAAGGTACTATCCAAAGTATGACTCAATATATACATATTTATGTGTATAGTAATTAACTATGTTATAATAATTAAATATCATGAGTAACCCAAAGAAAAATGATGCTTGAGCTTAAGGTACACTTGAAATAGGTATGAGCTCAACTCCATTCCTTATAGATACCATTCAAAATTAAAAAAAAAAAATAAGATTATAAAAAGAGAATTTAGTGTCTATCTACTCTCATCTTCCATATAGCTGTTGCAGTAATGTTCCTAAAGCTAAATGTTCCTATTTTATTCCCCTGACCAAAAAGTTCCAATGCCTTCTTATTACTTCTATGTTATATTTTAACATAGACTTTCTGATTGGTCTGGAAGGCCTTTCACAATCACAATAACTGCATTCTATTTTATTAGATTTGCTATATAGTATTCTAATTTTGCGTCAGTAAAACTCATTCATTTGCTATTTTAAATATATATATATATATTTTTTTCCTTGTCTCTTATGGCTAAAATGCATGTTTCTTTTTGCTTTTTTGAATCCTTTATCCTTAAGCACAGCTCTGACTCCCCTATTCAACCAACTTAAGTATTTGATAATTACCTCTAAGATAAAATATAAATTCTTCTACTTAAATTTTTAAAATATTTTTAAAAAGAAAAAAAAAATCTTTATAATCTAGCTTTAATCTTTCTCGTTTCATTTGTTATTATACACCTCCTATAGTTCTGTGATCTAGACAAAATGAACTTCTTTCCATTTTCCTCATATGATATTCTATCTGTGATATTTATATTTTTACCCTTGCAGTTCTCTGTTTTCTTTAGCTCCATCTAATGAAGCTTATCTCTTTATGATGCAATATATTAACTCCATAAGAATTGTTCTCCCTTCCTCCCAAACAATTTTGTATAGATACCTATTTATTGATTTTATATTTCTGTTTTATCTATTTACATATGCACATGTTCTCATTTCTTTGGGAATCCAAGTTCATTGTGAACAGGGACTGTTCCATTCTTTGTACAGAATGCCCAGTACTTACCATAATACCTCGCACACAATAGGTTTTTAATAATTACTTATTGATTTACTGATTCAAAACTCAGCTCAACCATAATGTCACACCATAATGTCAATTTCACATTCTTGAGTTGGTGGTATCACCTCCAGATTAATTTTTCACTTTTTTATATACTTTATGTATGCACAATTTATTGCTAATAGAATCCTTGAAAGTAGACACTATTCTGTTTGGATATCCCCAGAAGCAATGACAGTGCCATTCATATAACTTAATGACTGCTTATTGACTGGTTGATTAAGTATTGTAATACTGGATATTAAACTTTACACAGGATTTCTTATTTATTTTTAGTGAAAAATAAGTCAGTGATGATTCATTTCTTTAAGTTAGCCTATTATATTCTAGGACACAAGATTACTCATGGACACACACACACACACACACACACACAAATTACTGTGGAGTAAAGTAATATTGTATTATTTGCAATTGAAGTAAATATACCCTTAACCTCACTTTTAAATTAGATGCCATCTGAGATTACTTCTGACTCTTAAACTATGATTCTATGAATAAGGGTGTTTTCTTTTTAAGACCTACTTATCATACAATGGAATCTATTGTTTTTTGGAAACTATTATCATTATTTCCTTGATTTTTTTCCCCTCTAGAATATTACTTGCATTAATTTAACTGCTTACTGTGGGCCAGGCTCTTGTGCTAGAGATTTAATACAAGGTAAATGATCATCCCTCCTCTCTAGGTACATCAGTCTGTTTAGAAAAGACAATATGCAAGAAATGGTGTATGAATATACACAGGACAAATTGGACACAATCAATGGATGGATACACTAGCATTAAGGTAGGAGGAGATCAGAAAGATTTCCTCCAAAAATGTGACTTTGGATGAAAATTAAAGAAATTCAAGGAATCTAAAGATATGAGGAGGGAGAGAATTCCCAACATGAGGGACAGCCAGAGAAAATTTCCTAAGTTCAGTGTCTAGATTTAGTCTCAGAATCACCTGAAGTCCCTGAATTCTCCATTGGTTAATCAAATGATACCATGGGTGCTTGTGTGTCTTCCCTGGTCATCACTCTAACCTAAGTTATATGCTTTCTTTGCCAATATCAATCAAATACTATCATTTTCCAGTTCCATAGTAATATTTTAAAAGTAGTCTTAAACAAGGAGAGGGGGACTGAGCCAAGGTGGCAGAAAGTAGACAGGTCTTTATCTGAGCTCTTTCTGGCATCCCTCAGATCAACATTAAATCAAGTCTCTAAAGATTCTAAACAGAATCCACAAATATTTGGAATTTAACAAATATTCAACAGAAAATATTTTTAAAGAACTTCAGAAAAAGATCTGTTTCAATAAGCAAGGGAAGGAAGTGGTGGGGGAAGACAGCCAAGTGCAGGCTTGGTACAGGGACTCAGGGTGGCATGGCCAGTGGGATTAGCATATTAGCTGTGAGGCATCCAACTTACCTACAAAAAGCAAATACTGAGCCCCTGAACTCCAGAATAGTGCACGATTTGGCCATGCTAATCCAGCATGGGTAAGAAGTCATCAGCATCACCTTTAAAACAGTTTGAAGTCACTGTCACATGGAGATGAAGCTTGGAAGAATTTCCTCTATGCTCTGAGAACACACTTCAACCAGTAAAAATGAGCAAAAAAGCAAAAAAGAACTCTGACCATAGCTAGCTTCTATGAAGACTAGACTTCAAACCCTAAGTATTCTAAAGGTAAAGCATCTGCAGATAAAGCCCTACAGGGGGATATAAGTTGGTCCTCATCTCACAAGATTCTCTTGGAAGAATTAAAAAAGGATCTTAAAAGAGAGTTTAGAAGAAAAATGGAGAAAGAAAATTAGAATACTGCAAGAGGGTTTGGAAATTGAAACACAGAAATTGTTTGAAGGAAACTTAAAAGATAGATTTTGTGAAATGGAAAAAGCATATAACAACTTATAAAATAGACTTGACCAAAAAGTAAAAGCATATAATTCCTTTCAAAATCAGTTTGACTAAATGGGAAAAGAAACCAAGTCATTGAAAAATAGAATTTGTAAAATGGAAAAAAATCAAATTAAAAAACCAAACAAACTCATTTAAAAGTCCAGTTGATCAAATGTAAAAGGAGATTAAAAAAGCTAACTAAAGAAAAAGATTCACTATAAATTAGAATTGAAGAAATGGAAGTGAATGACTCAGTGAGACAACAGGAAGCACTCAAACAAAATATTAAAAAAATGAAAAAATAGAAGAAAATGTAGCATGCCTCATTTGAAAAAAACAACTGACTTGGAAAATAGAACCAGGAGAAACAATCTAAGAATTATTAGCCTATTGGAAAACCATGATGAAAAAAGAGCCGGGATATCATTTACAGGAAATCATCAAGAAAAACTGCTTTGATGTCCTACAACCAGAGGGTAAAATAGATATTAAAAGAATTCATTATCATCTTCTGAAAAAGACCCCAAAATGAATACCCCAAAGAATATTGTAGCTGAATTTCAGAATTATCATTTCAAGGAGAAAATATTGCAAGCAGCCAGAAAAAAAAAATTCAAATATTGAGGAGCCACAATCAGTTTTATCCAGGACCTAGCAGATTTCATTGTAAAGGACTGATGGGGCAGGAATCTGATATTCCCAAAAGTAAAGAAACTTGGAATATAGTCAAGATTTAACTATTCAGCAGAAGTAAGCATTATATTTCAGGGGAAAGGATGGATATTCAATGAATTAGATGATTTCATTTATTTCTGATTAAAAGAATAGAGATGAACAGAAAATTTGATTTTCAAATACAGAACTCAAAAGATATGTAAAAAGGAAAGAAAAAAACAACTTTCTTTTAAAACTTAAAAAGTTTATATCCCTAGATGTGTTTAACTCTTGGGAGTTGTAGCTCTGCTACGGATATATTTAGAGGGTGAAGGTATAATTTAATTTCATTGTGAAGATATAATAAAGAAACTACAGCTAGAAGTGAGGATTATAGTGGAAGAAGAGGAAAAAAAAAGTAAAATGGGGTAAATTACAAGTAATGAAGAGACAAAAAAACTACCACTCAGAGTACATTCAAAATGATATCAGTAAACAGGGAAAAAGAGCTATATAGCAATGTCTTAAATGACTATATAGTTTTGGCAGCTCTTACAAGTAATAAGAAAAATCAGATTCATAAAATCATTGTAACTGAGGCATCTTATTAGAATTCAATCTCTTTATGTTGATATAAATTTGATAGTTAAAATTTTGATATAAGAACACCCTATTGTGTGACTGTTAAGTATAAACTTCATGGAGCTCATGCTCATGCTTGAAATATTGATGGTATAATATTAACTGCCTAAATGTGTTGGTGTTCAGCTGTTTCAATTAAATCTGCCCTTTATGATACCTCTTAGTGTTTTCTTGGAAAAGATACTAAAGTGCTTTCCATTTTTGTCTCCAGCTCATTTTCAGATGAGGAAACTGAGACAAACAGGATTAAATGACTAGCACAAGGTCACATAATTGGTAAGTGTCTGAGTCCAGATTTCAATTTAAAGATGATGAGTCTTCCTGACTTCTAGCCAGGCACTCTCTGCAAACACCACCTGGTTGTCAACTGCTTAAACAAACAACAAAAATTCTAATAATGGTTAACTGACAAGGAAAATTGGGCAATCTTATGTAATGTCTGTTTTCTCATTTATTGATCTTATTTTCAAATTTATCATCTTTAAATTTCAAACTCAGTCTCTAAAAAAACATTATACCATGAGTAGCCAGGTAAAGACTATTTTTTTTGAAATGTCACAACATGTGGTAAGCAATACCAATATGAATTATCAAATTTGCTGTAAAAATTCTTTTTTCTCCAAGTTTTCTTCAGCAAAAAAAAAAAAAAGTCTTTTTTCTACCCCATCTTCTCAGCTTTATATTTTCACATTAAAACAGAGTGAATATTGAGCAAGAATCTTATCTGCTACTGCCTTCAAGCTTATCATAGAAAAAGTACTGAGGAAAAAATAATAGTAGTTTATCTTCCATATAAATATGCATACTCTTAATGGAAAATTATAAATAAGAGATTTTTTTCCCCTCAGAATGAGATGATGCCTTTTATTTAAGGAATTTTGTCATCTTGGAAAAGGAGAGAAAAATCTCCAAAGCTCCAAAGTTCCACAGTTTTCTGAACTAGCCTATAATTAGTAAGTTTAGAGCATAAGCCTGTCCTTATGATTATAACTGTTATTACTAAGCTTACAAAGAGAATTACTGCTATCTATTATTTTCAATGCATATTGGTGAAAGTTCATGTTAGACAATACAAAAATTTAGTGAAGGACAAAAAAGGACCATTGGAGAATGAAGATGGACAAATGCTGATGAATATTTCCCTTATCCTGTAGTTCACTGTGGCATATGGTCACTTTTGCTGTTCTTTAATAAATTTTATACAAGAAGCAGAGCCAAGATGGCAGAATAAATGTAGGAACTCACCCAATATCTCCTACAACCACTCCAAATTCCTTTAAAGACTAAACAAATTTTAGAACTTCAGAATACCCTCTCCCCAAGTGGAGTAGAACATTTCCCACAAGAAGACAACTTATAAACTTCAAAGATCCACAGAAAAAATCTGTGACAACATGGTAGAAGTCCGACATGCAGTCTTAGTGCAGGCTGTGCCAGCACAACCTCAGACTCAGCCTCAGACCCACTCCTGGCTGAGGTCCCAGCCCCAGTCTGGAATCCCTGTCCCAGCCAGACTTCTGCATCAGAGCAGTATTGGTGGCTTCCAGAGCTCTCAGCTCAGAGACACCAGAGCAGGCTTAGAAAGTCATCAGGAAAAGTCCGTGAAACTGATGTGCCCCCTTTAATTTTGGGGGGAGCCCTGATATAAAAAGTCCTGATGTAAACCATGTGGGGAAGGGTGGTCCTGAGTCTCAAAACTGTCCTGGCCTCTGGGAGGGGCCCACCCTTCTGTACACAAGGGCAATTCCAAGATAAGTAATCTCATTCAATTGTAATTCTCTGCCTGAGGCACAGCCAAGGCCCTGTATTGAATTGGAGATTAGTCCCTCATTCATCAGGAAATTGGCCCTGGTTTGGAGCCAAAAGAAACCCCAATATATCTAGTGTTATATGCCCAGACATTTTGCAAAAATAATCCTAACAGGATTCTTTGCTCACTAAGAAAGCTGTCTTCTTAGTGTAAATAAATAACCCTTTGCCACTGTGATAAACCAAAGGGAATCTCTAAACTCTCAGTTCTCACACTGTTGTGCCACAGTTCCCTTTTAATGCCCTGACCCAGTTTCCCTAATTGTCCTATTTAGTTACTCTGCCTTAGGTTTTAACCATTCCCTCTTAATGTTTGATAGGATAAAGGTTTTCTATATTAGACCTTAGCCTATACTTATTCCCTAAACATATTAATATTTAATAGTCATTAGACTATCAGGTACCTCCCCCATTATGTCATCCTAGATGCCTCCCCCGCATTAGGTTATCCCCATCCAGGTACCTCCCCCATTGTGTCATTGTTCTTGTTATCTTATAAAAGTCTTGCTGTCTGACATTCAGGGCTAGATTCTTTGAGATGATAGTCTCGTTTAGCCCTGGGACCAAACATGGATCATTTGGTCCCAGTAAATCTCTCCATTTAATAAACTTTTGGAGGCCCCAGCGAGATATTAAAAACTGAGAATGGGACTAGGGTTTTTTTTTTTTTTTTCCTTGGGAAAGGTTAGTCCTCTGGATTCCTCCAGAGGCTCCAGGAAGAGAGCAGTTCACCAGCTGCAGCCACACCCAACAGTGGATATATTTCGATTCTGCCAGGGGAGAATAAGTCCAAGTGTCAGAAGACACAATCTGATCTGTTTTCGTCTATCTTTCTATGTTAGCACCTGGATTCTCAGAATAATAAGATGCTGACAGGCATTGAATTCTGAGAAGGTTATTATTGAAGATGCTGGATAATACCCTCTGGTTTTGTGTTTCCTAGACACCTGGTGCTTTTGTGGGCACTATCTGACTACCTGCTTGTGCTAGTACCTGGATTCTCAGAATAATAGGGCACTGACAGGTGTTGAAATTCTGAGTAGTGTCAAACTAGACACAGTTGGCACTACCTGAGTGTTTCCTAACACATATCTAATTCTGTTTGTGAGAGATGTAGAAGACCCTTATTCAAAATGATTACTCAAGAGATCACTCAGTAGAAGGCAGAAACGTTGTTTATTGAAAACCTCTGGAGGACGAGCCGTCCCAACGCAAGATAAGAAAGAGAAAGCTTGTGGTAGGAGGGCTAAAGAAGTAGTAATCATAGCTTTTATAAAAGAAATTACATCACAAGTAAGAGAGCATTGAGAAGGGAGGGGGAGGCATCTAATTGGTTGTTGGTATTTGGGGAGATTGGAATAGAAGGTTTCTGTTTCCCTGAAATCTCCTGATTTCTAGGACACATAAAGTCAGGCCTTCAGGTTTAATCAAACAGACAGTGGTCCAGCTAATAGACTAAATATCGATAGATGTCAAATACCAATAAATGTCATCAGCTCAGGTTAAGTAAATATGTTTCAAGTTGGCCAAGGCTTAAGTAGATATGAGCTTGCACGTATTATACAGGTCATAGGGGAAACACAGAAATAATAAAATACAATACAGAAAAAGAACTCATAAATTCCTGTAAGTTCTTCACCTTATCTATTCCCCACATGTGTTCCAGTTGGCACAACTCTGGGCATTCCAGAGTATAAATCTGGGTGTCTTTTTTTAAGACACCATCTGGTTAAAAAAAAAAAATGGCAGGCTAGATTTAGTTAACTTTAAGTATGAGATCTTAAAAAGAACGATAGCTTGTCAAAGAAGTTTCGCTAACTTATCTGAAAGGGGTCATGGGCCTCTAATTAAGTAAAGTATGTAATAAAAAAGGATCTGACTTCTGAAAGCTTCAACTCTGGCCAAGTTAGAACTTAGGAGAAGTCCACTGGAAATAATGGCCACATGGGGCCAGAGGGAGAAAAAAAAACAAAAAAAAACTATGCTGTTTCATTATTTGAAATATGATAGGAAAAGCAATTTTATATTATTGCGAATTTAAAGCTGTATTTAGTTTGGTTCAGTTTGTTATCTATATTATAACACTATAAGTAATGCTTTAATGCTTGGACATGTGGGTTTTATGGAATCTTCCCCCTCCTGCCCACTGATACTTTGCTACTTTGAAGGTTGGGTGGGGTAGGGATCTTTTGTCTTCAAAGATAAAGATTTAAACTTGTCCCCCACTGCTGTTACTTCAGCTATTGGAGCATCTAGTTATCCCAGAGTGAAGTTTACTTTGACTTCCCTCCTCTCCTTCCTCCATCCTCCACCCCCTCTCCCCCCATCTCTTTAGAGGTGGAGTGGGGGGAAGGGCAGCCACATGGAATCCTCTCCTACCCCCTCCCTCTAAACTGTTTCAGAATTTTTTTTTTTTTTTTTTTTTAGCAAGTTGTAGCTACCTGGTTCTTGGCTAAAAGGAGCAAACTGATTTCTATAAATATAAGGTTATGATAAATTGATAAATATCTGTTTAGGATTTGTCTGAAACTTTGATTCAAAGGTAAAATTTCTTGGGTTTGGTGTTAATATGTCACTGTATTTTTTTTTTCTTCCTGTAACTGATTTCTACAATCAGAGCAATGGTCAATAAGAAATTGTTAATGTAATTCAATTATGTCATACCTTGCTGTTTCCAATTTGGTTATCTGTAATCATTATAATCCTAAATACTTGAGCAAATAAGTATTTAGTCTGGTCATCTATTGCTTACTAGATAGTGTGTCTAGATATTCAAGTTTTTTTTAACATTTATAACTAATGAGAGGCCACATCTTGTAGCAGTCTTTGTTGACTAGTCTTTCAATCTCAGATTGTTCTAACTTTTCTTTGTTAGATTTGTTTTTGTTTCTAGATTTGGTCAAATTTCAGATATATTGACTTGCTTTGGGGACCTAGATAGAGCTTTGATTGTCAGCATGCCATACCACACCCATCCCCCTCCCTGGGCTGAGCATCTTTGCCCATCTTCAGCAGGAAGCAGCTTTTGAGAAAACCATTGCCCCTGCTTCTGATATAATTTGTACTTATATGGGGGAGTGGGAAAGTGGTTAAATTGTTTTAACTGTATTACTATGTGTTTAAGACTTGGGATGGTAATTGTTAAACTTGTGTAACTATTGCTGTTATGTTTGAGAGATTTTTAGTCTGTTATATATATGTGTATGATTTATATGTGGGGATGGTTATTTGATAATTCCTTTCTGTAAGAAAAAAAAAGGAGGAAGAAATAGGAAATTGGGGAAAATGGGGTATTTTCTTAGGTACTTCTGCCCTACCCCCTATCTTACTAGTTCAGATTTAACTGGAAGTCCTTTAAACAGTTCTTTTCATTCTTTACTCCTTGTTTACATTTATTGGATTATGATTTGCTGGTTATGCTTTAACTTTGAAATCTCTTATTCTGTTGAAATTGCCCTAGCAGACTCAGTTTTGGGGATTATTTTTTTTTTGAAACAACCAGAAATTGGATACCTGTCTTGGGACTGGCAGTCTCTCTAATCTGTTTCTCCACTCCTGTTACCCCAGGTCCATAATTAGTATTTCAGTATATTTAAAAGGACCTTGTAGTTTGATATTGGGCCAGAAGTTTAGGGTTTGCCTGCCTCGTTCTCATTATGCATAATCTGCTCAGAAATCTAATTCTTTCTGCATCCCTGTCTGTTCCTCTGGGCCTCACCTTTCTCCCTTTGTCCCTCTGAATGGGCAGTAGAACTGTCTGGAGCCCTGCTGCTCTGTAAGCAGAGGCTGAATTATAAATGATCACAGACCTAACTCACAGTGAGCTGTCCATATGCTCCCCAACTGCAGAGGAACTGACATGATTGCAATAAGGAATTTTGTGTATTGCTGATTAACTCTGGGGTTATAAGGGAGAGACTTGACCTTGCCGTAAGTTCTTGCATTGTTCTAGCTTTATTTTTATTTTTATTTGGTCTATTTACTTCACATTAGATTTGGTCAAAATTATGGTGCTAAGACCTTCTAGAGGAAGATAATTCAAGGATTTGAATAGTTTGAAGAGAGAGAGTGTGGACTGTTGTGCCACTGTTCCCTTTTAATATCCTGCCTGATCCAGTTTCTCTAATTGTTCTATTTAGTTACTCTGCCTCAGGTTATAACCATTCCCTCTTAATGTTTGATAGAATAAAGATCTTACATCTTAGACCTTAGATTATATTTATTTGCTCTTATTGTTTAATGGGTTAAAGGTCTTTATCCATTTTCGATGTCCTTAGACTATCAGGAGCCTCTCCAGTACCTCCCCAATTATGTCATCCTAGGTGCCTCTCCCCATTAGGTTATCCCAGGTACCTCCTCCATTGTGTCATTGTTCTTGTTATCCTATAAAAATGATATAAAATATCCTTGTTGTCTGATATTCAGGACTAGATTCTTTGAGATGATAGTCTCGTTCAGTCCTGGGACCAAACATGGATCATTTGGTCCCAGTAAATCTCTCCATTTAATAACCTATTAAATTGTTTCCTAATTTTTGTATTGCTCCAGCATTAAAACACCTCATCAGAACTAGAGTGGGAGCCTAGCACATATTCCCACTGTAGGCTGCACAAGCACAGCCATAGCACAGCATGCCCTAACTCAGACCCCAGCATCATCCAGGAGACAGAATCTGAATCAGCAGCAGAACTAGAGGCTTCTGAGCATACCCAGAAGAATTTAGAAGGTCAGGGAAGAGGGTCTGCAGCAACCGGGTAGAAGCTCAACAGTCAATCCAAGCACAGGCCTCTTCAGCCCAACCTTGGTCAGCAGCTTCACTTCACCAAGGGCCACCACAATAGATCTTATAACTACAGTGGGGTGGGGACACTCCTAACAGCTTCAGGGCAGAAAAGAGTGTTTGTGGTCAGATTCATAAAATGATTCCTGAAAATACCAGCACAAAACCCCTGAAGCTTGGGACAATGTACCCTTCTCCCTGGAAACAGAGCCCTACTTTAAAGAGTTAAAGGTCAAGTAATAGGCAGAGTAACAGGCTTGGAAAATGAGCAGAAAACCAAAAAAAAAGTTTCTAACCATTGAAAGTTATTGGGTTTCCCAATAAGATCAAGGTGAAATAAGGATGTCCATTATCATCACTATTACTCTATATTGTGTTAGAAATGTTGACTTTAGTAATAAGTAAACAAAAAAATTAAAAGAATTAAAATATGCAATGAGGAAATAAAACTATTGATGCTGTTTGAGTGGTGTAGATTAGTGGCTATAAGAGAGTTGTTAAGAACCCCCTTTAAATTGGTGCAGGTTTTAGGAGTGAAAGAATTCGCACATTCCCAAATTATTAGTTGCAAAATGAAAGTTTATTGTTAGATTAGAAATCAGTTTACCAAGAGACCGACTTCTATAGTGGCGGATCTATTGGAAAATGGAGTTTTGCACTGAGAATGCTGTTCTCAGTGGACAGAAAGTCCTGGCAGCTGAGTGAGTACCAAGGTCCATCTGCAAAAGACTGTCATTGAAGGAAGGTATTATATTGGGTCTTAGTGAGGGCTGGAACAGCCCTAGTTGGTTCATCTACAAGCTGGGTTTCAGTTTGAGCTGGAATTTGAATAGAATTGAATGAGTTTCTTTAATTCAATAGGGTTGGAATTCTTTTGCTCAGGACTGAACCAACCCCACCTAGAAAACAGAATGAAGTTGTTTGTCTTGTTTCCCTCAGGTGGGGTCTCTCACTGAGGCAGAGTTGAAGATTTTCTCCTTCAAGGAGTTTGAGTTTCAGGGTCCCTTCTTCACTATCACTCTTTGCAGAAATATGATGAAATGTTTGGAGAATCCTAGAAAATTATCCAAAAAGCTACTTGAAACAATGACCTTTGGCAAAAATTCATTATATAAAATAAACTCACACAAATCATCAGCATTTCTATACATTACTAACAAAGCCTATCAGCAAGAGATAGAAAAAGAAAAAGAAATTCCATTTAAAATTACTGTAGTCTTGGGAGTCTAACTGCCAAGACAAATCCAAGAATATGAATACAATTACAAAACACTTCTCACACAAATAAAACCAGATCTTAACAATTGGGAAAATATTAATTGCTCATGGAAATGTCAAGCTAATATAATAAAAATGACAATTCTGTCTAAATTGGTCTAGTTGTTTGGCATAATAACAATCAAACTTCCAAAAAAAATTTTATAGAACTAGAAAAAATAATAACAAAATTCATCTGGAAGAACAAAAGGTCAAGAATATCAAGAGAATTAATGAAAACAAAACAAAACAAAAAAGGTGGTTTAGTAGCACCAAACCTAAAACTAATTATAAAATAGCAGTCATCAAATATTAGGTACTGGCTAAGAAATAAATTGGGAGATTAACAAAATGAGGTGAGTTCTCTCAAGATAGTAGTGAAAATTGAGTAAGGCTCCATCTACTTCAGAGTTGGAGTAGGCCTGAAAGTCCTTGAGCATTGATTCAAGAGCAGACTTAAGTCCTCTTCCTGCTATCCTCCCATGACATCATTTTCTCGCTACTTCAGTCAAATATGAGCAACTATATATTTATTAGCCAAGTTCAATTTCTTGGGTATTTCCCTCATTTAGAATGTAAGACCCTCAGCCAATGAGGATGATGGTCAGTGATGGGAGGGGTGTTTGCATTAGGGACTTTCAAAATGTAAAACCTGTCCCAAAAGGTGTCTCCTTTCCATTGCTTGCTCAGCTGGAGGGATGCCCACTTCTTACAAGAATATACAATAAACTTTTGTTTTGTTCCTAGCTCTCTCCAACTTTTTATTAAATGGTGGCCATTTACCAGTCTGAGCCATACAGTAGATCAGTGGAATAGATTAGATGCACAGGACACTATAATCAAGGCCTGCAACAATCTAGTATTTGATAAACACCCAAACTACAACTTCTGGAATAAAAACTCAGTATTTGACAAAAATTGCTGGGAAAACTGGAAAAGAAAATGTCAGAAACTTTGCACAGAAGGTTATTATGGTGACAGGTAAAATCAAAACAAACACCCAGAAGATGAAATCAAAGTCAAATCTACATCCAAAGCTTCCAAGAAAGGTAAGAATTAGACTCAGTCCATGGAAGGCCTCTAAAAGGACTTTGAAAATCAAGTAAGAGAGATAGGATAAAATTAGGGAAACAATTGAGAGAGGTGCAAAAGGAAATGCAAGTTATTGAGGAGAAGAATTTGCCACTTGTGAAAGGAGGTTCAAAAGTTCACTGAGGAAAATGTTTCCTTACAAAAGAGAATTAAGCACATGAAAGCTAATGACTTTATGAGAAATTGAGATGCAAAAAAGCAAAACCAAAAAAGGAAATAAAAAATGTGAAATATCTCATTGGAAAAACCTGGAAAACCTGGAAAATAGATTCAAGAGAAATAATTTTAAAATTATTTGGCCTCCTGAAAGTTATGATAAGAAAAAAGAATATGAAACATCATTGTTCAAGAAATTATCAAGGAAAATTTTTGGATATTCTAGAAGCAGCGGATAAAATAGACATTGAAAAAATTCACTGATTACCTCCTGAAAGATCCCCAAATGAAAACTTGCAGGAATATTACAGTCAAATTCTGAAACTTCCAGGGCAAGGAAAAAAATATTGCAACCATCCAGTAAGAAACAATTCAAGTATAATGGAGCCATAGTCAGAATAACACAAGATTTATTTAATAACTTCTAATTAAAAGATCCAAATGCTTGGGATATGATATTCCAAGATAAATAAATAGAGTAAGATTAAAACCAAGAATCACCTACACAGCAAAATGGAGTACAATCCTTCTGAGAAAAAGAGGTTATTAAATGAAATAGAGGATTTTTGAGCATTGTGAAGAAAAGACCAAAACTAAATGGAAAATTTGATTTTCAAATACTGGACAGAGGTGCAGTATGAGGAGGTTATCAGGAAAGTATTATCATAAGAAACTTAATAAGGTTTATTTGTTTATATTCCTATATAAGAGGATGATACTTGCAACTAATTAAACCTTTCTCATCATTATGGCAATTAGAAGGAAGATAGACAGAAAACACAAATGTGAGTTGTATATGAAGGGATAATATCTTTAAAAAATAACGATGAAATTAAGAAATGAGAGAGGAATGTACTGGGAGTATGGGAAAAGGAGAAGGGGAATGGCACTAACTATCTGCCATTAAAAAAGTCAAGAAAAAGCTTTTATAGTGCAAGGGAAGAAGGGTAGGAGAGGGTAAGAGAGTAAACTTTACTCTCATCAGAATTGGCTCACATAGGAAATAACCTACATACTCAATATAGATATACAAATCTATCTTACTTTGCAGAAAAATAGGAGGGCAATGGGATATGGGAAGGGGGGAGGTGATAAAAGAGAGGGCATGATGGAGGAGGGAATAGTCAGTACCAAAACACTTTTGAGGAGGGACAGGGTAAAAGGAGAGAGAGAATAAATTGAGGGGGAGGGGAAAGAATACAATTAGCCATCATAATGGTAAAGCAAATTTTGAAGTTTCTCTAATTAGCCTTCATTTCTCAAGCACAGAAGGAATGGAGTCAAATTTTGATAAAGAATTATGCCCCAATTGATAAATGATCAAAAAATATGATCTGTGCCCAAAGGGTTATAAATGCATGCATATCTTTTGACCTAAGCATAACACTGATGAATACCAAAAGAGATTTGGGGAAAAAAAAAAAAAGGAAAATGACCTCTCTCTCTCTCTCTCTCTCTCTCTCTCTTTCTCTCTCTGTATATATATATATATATATATATATGTGTGTGTGTGTGTGTGTGTGTGTGTGTGTATATTTCTCCCCCAGCAACTCTCTTCTCATGTCAGAAAAAAAAAGAAAGAAAAGAAAAATGGAAAACAAAGTAATGCCCATCAATTGGGGGAAATGGCTCAATAAACTGTAGTATATGTTTATGATGGAATATTATTGTTCAATGGGAAATATTGAGCAGGATGCGCTCAGGAAAAACAAAAACAAAACCTGGAATGTCTTCTATGAATTCAAGTAAAATGAAATTCACTGTGTATAAAATAATAGCAATGTTCTGGTACCACCATCCATGAATGGCTTAATTATTTTTAGTAGTACAATCATCCACAATTACTCTGAAGAAATTATAATGAAAAATCCTATCCATACCCAGAAAACTATCCATACAGATTGAACCATTCTCTATTTTCTTTCTATGTCTCTCTCTTTTTTTTTAATGTAATTTTTCCTGCAGGTTTTTATTTTCATTAAGGTGAAATTTCTATGCAGTTTTTTTTTCTTCCCACAACTTGATTTTTATGGACATGTTTTGCATAGCTACATAAGTGCTTTCTTAATTGTATGTGGGGATAAGGAAGAGAAACTAGAACTCAAAAGTTTTAAAAATGGTTTTCCATGCAACTGTGGAAAATATTAAAGATATAATGTTTGAATTTAAATAACTTTTTTAAAGTAAATTTTATACCCAATCCATGATTACAAAGTTTGTTCTAATTTGATCATTTGTATACTGTAGAGTTGTTTATAAAGCTGTTGTGGAATTAATAAGAAACTTATAAGTCCCAAGTTTGGGGAAATGGTGGCAAACAGGGCAGAAAGTTAATACAAAGGGACATCTTCAATTTCTTCTCATATTAAAAAAAATGATCAAAATTTCAAGATCAAACATTCATTTCTGGTAATATTGAAAATTCTTTTCCAACCTTTGGGATATGGCAGAGGGAATTAAAACATATAAAAATATTACATATGTTTCTTATAATTTGAACTAGAAAACAGAATCTAATAATCAAAAATATTGCTAACTATCTATTGCTGTGAATGAGATTATAGCAAAAGGGTAAATTGAGTTAGATCTCTGAGCAAAGGAATT
This sequence comes from Antechinus flavipes, assembly GCF_016432865.1. NCBI lineage: Eukaryota > Metazoa > Chordata > Mammalia > Dasyuromorphia > Dasyuridae > Antechinus > Antechinus flavipes. Next base: position 128,054,259 of record NC_067400.1, on the reverse strand, counting down.
TCTTTATGACAATTATTAGCAAGGGAACACTACTAATAAATGATTCTATGGCTTGTCTCTATTAAGGTCAAAGACCTTGAAGATAGTTCTCCTTATTTAGGTTCAGAGGAGTATAGAATAAAGAACAGAACAAAAAAAATAACATCATCAAAATAGAGGCAACACAATTTATAATAGAGCTGAGGCACATGAAACAACATGATTAGTTGAAAGTTTGGTAATAAGAACAAATAATGTTGACCTTGCCCTTCCTTTTTTCTCTCACTTTACTTTCTCAGGTGACTAAAATGTGATGGTGTTTTTTTTTTTTGTTTGTTTGTTTGTTTTGTTTTGTTTTGTTTTTGTTTTTGTTTTTGTTTTTCTTTTTATCTCCAGATGCAAGATAGGGCTCAGATTGTTAGATGTTAAAGCAGACATTTTTGAAAGATACATTAGTGTCATAAAATTATTAGGTTCAAACTCCTTTGGTTTCTTACACACTCATCAATGTTAATTAATGTCTTGAGGCAAGAATTTTTAAATTTCACCTATGACAGACCAGCTGAGTTTTGAACTTAAGTTCAGAGACAAAGAACTATGACACAAACAGTTACAGGACAAAAGTAGTCAAAGGGCAAAATCAATTACTTGTAAATTTTTCTATATGAAAAATGATACAGGGTAAATTTTAATCTTCTCATTACTATGTTCCAGATATTATGTGTGGTGCTGGTGATACAAATTATAAAGAAAATTAAGTTGTATGTATCCTCAAGGAGATACCATTCCATCAGGAGAGAAAATACAAACACATAACAATATCTATATCTATATCTAGATATTTAGATTATGTCTCTAGATGGACAGATATTTAGGTGAATTCATAGATAAGTAGGTAGCTACATAAGTAGATCAAAGAGATGCAAGGTGATTTATGAGGACATTAGGAAAATCATTGTGATTATAAAACATTAGTATAAGGAAAGATTCCATAAGAAGATTTAAAAGAAGGCATTTAAATTGAGTCTTGAAAGAAACTAAACATTCTAAAGTCTAGATTGCATTTTGTTCTTGGTAAAAACCCAATGGATAATGCATGAAAAAAAAAAGAAAGTTTTTTCAAGTATATTGAAATCCAGCTTCAATATTTCCCTTATAGAGCTAAATTAATAAGTCAGTACATTGTTTTTATAATGTTCCCAAATTCAGCACTTTTTTTTTTAATTTGCTTATGCTGAGCTCATGGAAGAGAACCATAATAAAAATAGTTATAGTTTTTGTCAAGTCACAAAATATGTAAAACTTCTCATTGCTACTAAAAGATCCAACAAAGGTGTCCATGATAATCATTTAAAAATATTTTTGTAAATCTATAGATTTTATTTTATTTTTTACATTTAATGTCTTTGGAGTATTATTCTGATAGTTTTATCATTTGGTAAGTGGATATTCATAGTTTTATAATATTTGGGGCACAATTTTAATTTTCATCTCCAAAACTTCACTGAATCCACGAATAATGCATTAGTGTTGTTGTTGTTGTTGTTGTTTTTGTTTTTCCCATAGTGTTTTAAGCTTTTGCTATTTTCCTCTGTCACCATTGCTGGTATGATTGGTATTGAATTAATACTCAAAGTTATTTTAACATATATATACATATATACTATATATGTATATATTCCTATATATAATTCCTTAAATATATAGTCAGTTACTTGTACAGCTTGAATATGAGACAGAAAAAAATGTCTTAAGGGTTTTTTTTTTAATTCTATTACCCAGTTCTTTCAATTTTAATATTAAATATTTGTGAAAAAAATCAGAAAAAAATTCAGAAAGCAACCTTAATGTTGGAGTCTCCTCCATTGACTACTTCTTTAACCACCTTTCACTCACTAGTAATATGTTCATAAAATGCAGTTTGTTGTTAGAAATTTTAGATATACAAAAATACTGCAGAAATCAAAATGTGTTCTAAAAATAGAAAAAGAAGATTTAGGTATGAATATATCATGAAACAGTAACAAAGAAATAAGAATATGTGGAGCTAAGTTCAAATTCATAGCTGTTACATAGAGAATGGGGAAATTAATTTATATCTATATTACAGGTGTGTGTGTGTGTGCCTGTGTACCTCAAAAGTTATTCCTGACAGTTCATCTAAGCCTTTTCATTCTAGAAGCCCTTCTTAAATATTCCTCCTATAAATTCCAACCAGAATTCTAGTCTTCTATATAGCATTATTTAATCACTAGTGGAATATAAGTACTTTCCTTTGACCATTCACATGTAGTCATAAGACATGACCAAACTACCCCATTCTCTACCTATTCATTTAAGGGAGATATTTTATTATTTTTCTCCAATGTATCTCTTCATTGAGAATATGATTTATTATTTAACAAGTTAATATTATATGAATTTATTCTTGCCCATTATGTTTTATTCCATTAATTCCATAATTCTTGGTAAAAAATCATTCCATGATTCATAGCTCCATAAGACTCTGAAAAAATATATATGCATATTATTTAAATTGGAAAAGTTGTACTTATGTACTATTGACTATGATTAGTATAGTGAACTCCCTCAACAAATCCAAATCATCAGATAAGTCACACAACTACTATGTGCCAGAGAGCTAATTTAAATTTAGATTTTTTGATTCTGTGACCAACATTCTCTCTGTGACACCATGACATTTGATTATGTTTATGTGCATGTGCATGTGAATGTATGTGTATGACCAGAAATAAGAAAATAGGGTTTTAGTTCTATCACTGTCACAAACTAAATCAATCTTCTTTATAAAATTGCTTTACTTTTTTCATATTTGAAATGAAATGATCAGACAAAGTAATTTCTATTTCTCTTCCTATTCTGGATACTAATAGTCTATGAATAAGATGGGGAAAATTACAGTTTTGATTTCTACCTAAATCTTTTTTATTGTAATGATTGTTAAGTTTTTCAGATTTCATATGAGGCAATAGATTGAACCACAGCAACATAGACATATAACATACATTTATTCCCCAATTTTGAACCTTTTGTATCCTTTCTCTGGCTATTGAACTAGAAAAACATTAAAAAAAAAAAAACTGTATCAAATTCCTTATGGTATATTAAACCCTACTTCATAAACTCACACTATTTCTTAATTTTTTTTCAAAAATAAAGCAATAAGCAACATGTTTTAGATCTTTTTGTATGTTTCCCCCCCCTCCCAGTATTGGGGCAGATAGGTAGTACAGTGGAGAGAATTCAGGGCTTGAAGTCAAGAAGACCTTAGTTCACATTTAGCCTCTGTGTGACTGTGGGAAGGTTACTTAGCTTTTATTTGCCTTGAATATTCATAGAGTTTTTTGAGCAGGAACTTTCTAAAGTGATCAGTATGCATAGAGATCACTTCACAAGGGAATGTCAGCCAACAATGACATAAAATTTGTTTCAGTTTTATCGTTGTCTCAAAACCCCATCTGATTTGTTCTAGAAAGCAAAAAAAAAAAGTCTGTTTTCTTTCTCTTTCACACAATCTTTCTAGCTACACGAATCTTTAAGGATAGGACATGGATTTTCCTCACTATTTGAGAAAATCGAAATATTAGAAATGATTAATAGTTTGATAGCAAAATATTGATTTTCAAGATTTCTTATCTTAAAATTATATTTTAAATATTCATCACTGGATAATGTTACATTTATACTGCAGTAAAGATTCGTACACTTTAAGACCTTTAATTCTGTAAGATCAAAGGGTTAAAAGATAAAGATTTAATCTAGCTTGAAGGTAAACAAAAGGAAGATTGAAACTAGAAAGTGCCTAGCAGATATGAAAAATTATTTTATTTTCAGGAAGTCATAAAATTGATAGTTCTGTGAGGAGCCACTTTCCAACTAAGCGTATAAAAATATAGTTAGAATGTTGAGGTCTCTTCCTTTGATTTCTCTTCCCATCCTTTTCTTTTTTCTAAATATAGCAACTGCTTCCCTCTAGGAATATAAAAGATACTCACTATAATAATTTCATTCCTTTAGGAAGAAAAACACTTTAGATGATTAATTCAACAAATTCAATTAATAGCATAGTTCCTTATTTTAGAAAATTTTAATCCTGCCCTCCATCCATATTTCATTGTAAAAACTATTTTGTGTCATAATGAGCACACCGTTCAGATTGTGTGGGATTCATATTTTTCTAGATATCTAACTTGATCTTTAAAAAGACTATCAACTTATGTTTTACTTAAAAATCTAAGTATTTGCAAAAGTGAGATATAAACATATTAAATATATATATTATTCCCACTCTTTATAGAATTTATTTGACATTCGCAAAACAGGCATTTGGAGTGATATTATAATTTGAATTCATATATTGCTTTTATCATTTTTTTATTCCTATAACTTCAAATAGATACAGTTGTGGTAGTTCTATAATATTAGCTTTGAACTGATTCATTTAAGCACAGTTCACTTTGGGGATGCATTTGATTTTATTATTTTGATTTTGGGAGAAGACCAGCAAATTCAGTATATGCAATATCAGGGATGAATTAAAATATTGGAGTATAAATCATAAGTAAGATGTTTAGAAGTACTTATAGTTAAAATCGATATCCCTATGCAATTTGAAAATTGTATTTTTTTTACACTAATCAGAGATTAATTATCACCTGTTCTTTTTGGAATTAATTTGCTTTATAAAATAGCATTTGTATTTCAGTCTTCTGTTGTGTCTCAAACTTTGTGAGTCTGTGGACCATAACATTTCAGGCCTTTCTATCATCCACTATCCATGAAAGTAGTACCCAAACTTACATTAATTGCTTTTGCAACACTATTTATCAGATTCTCTGCCATCCCTTTCTTCTTTTTTCTCCAACCTTTTTCATCATGAGAGGCTTTCCAATGAGTCATGTCTTATCATTTTGTGGCTAACAAATTTAATCTGCAGCTTCAGAATTTGTCCTTCCCATGAATAAAGTAAAATTTTTAACTATTAATTGATTTTATTATTGTGCTAACCAAGGGACTCTCAAAAGTCATCCCTAGCACCAAAATTTGAAATCATTGATTTTATGATGGTTAACTTTCCTTATAGTTTAGATCTTAGAGCTGTACAATACTATGTGAAGAAAATAGTGTTGACCATACACATTTCTGTCTGCAAAATTCTGTCTCTACTTTTTAGCATGTTGTCCAGTTTTACCATACTTTTCGTTCCAAAGGACAATCATTTTTTTTTTTTAATTTCATGACTGTAGTCACCATCTGCTTTGTTCTTTGAGTCCACGATTACAAAATCTGACACTTTTTCTCTTTCTTCTACTACTACTTATCAGGAAATAATAAGACCAGATGCCAGCATCTTAATTTTTTTTAAATAACTTTTTTATTGACAGAACCCATGCCAGGGTAATTTTTTACAGAATTATCCCTTGCACTCACTTCTATTCTGATTTTTCCCCTCCCTCCTTGCACCCCCTTCCCCAGATGGCAAGCAGTCCTTTACATGTTAAATAGATTACAGTATATCCTAGATAAAATAAATGTGTGCAGAACCAAACAGTTCTCTTGTTGCAAAGGGAGAATTGGATTCAGAAGATTAAAATAACCTGGGAAGAAAAACAAAAATGCAAGCAGTTTATATTCATTCCCCAGTGTTCTTTCTTTGGGTGTAGCTGCTTCTGTCCATCCTTGATCAATTGAAACTGAATTACTTCTCTTTATCGAAGAGATCCACTTCCATCAGAATATATCCTCAAAAAGTATCATTGTAGAGGTATATAATGATCTCCAGGTTCTGCTCATTTCACTTAGCATCAGTAAATGTAAGTCTCGCCAGTCCTCTCTGTATTCATCCTGCTGGTCATTGCTTACAGAACAATAACATTCCATAATGTTCATATACCACAATTTATTCAACCATTCTCCAATTGATGGGCATCCATTCATTTTCCAGCTTCTAGCCACTACAGATAGGGCTGCCACAAACATTTTGGCACATACAGGTCCCTTTCCCTTCTTTAGTATCTCTTTGGGGTATAAGTCCAGTAGAAACACTGCTGGATCAAAGGGTATGCACAGTTTGATAACTTTTTGACCATAGTTCCAAATTGCTCTCGAGAATGGCTGGATGTGTTCACAATTCCACCAATAATATATCGGTGTCCCTGTTTTCCCACATCCCCTCCAACATTCCACATTATCTTTCCCTGTCACTCTAGCCAATCTGACAGGTGTGTAGTGGTACCTCACTTAATTTGCATTTCTCTGATTAATAATGATTTGGAACATATTTTCATATATCTATAAATAGTTTCAATTTCTTCATCTGAGAATTGTCTGTTCATATCCTTTGATCATTTATCAACTGGAGAATGGTTTGATTTCTTATAAATTAGAATCAATTCTCTATATATTTTGGAAATGAGGCCTTTATCAGAACCTTTGATTGTAAAAATGTTTTCCCAGTTTATTGTTTCCCTTCTAATCTCATCTGCATTTGTTTTCTTTGTATAAAAACTTTTCAATTTGATATAATCAAAATTTTCTATTTTGTGGTCAATAGTGATCTCTAGTTCTTCTTTGGTCATAAATTCCTCCCTCTTCCACAGGTCTGATTGGTAAACTATCCTATGCTCTTCCAATTTATTTATAATCTCATTCTTTATGCCTAGGTCATGAACCCATTTTGACCTTATCTTGGTGTATGGTGTTAAGTGTGGTTCAATGCCTATTTTCTGCCATACTAATTTCCAATTTTCCCAGCAATTTTTGTCAAATAATGCATTCTTATTCCCAAAACTGGGGTCTTTGGGTTTGCCAGACACTAGATTATTAAAGTTATTGGCTGTCCTTTGAACCTAACCTATTCCATTGATCAATTAGTCTATTTCTCAGCCGATACCAGATGGTTTTAGTAACTGCTGCTTTACAATATAATTTTAGATCTCATAAAGCTAGGCCACCTTCATTTGATTTTTTTTCATTAATTCCCTTGAAATTGTTGACCTTTTCTTTTTCCATATGAACTTTGTTGTTATTTTTTCTAAGTCATCAAAATAGTTTTTTGTGAGTCTGATTGGTATACTGCTAAATAAATAGACTAGTTTAGGTAGTATGGTCATCTGTATTATATGTGCTCGCCCAATCCAAGAGCATTTAATATTTTTCCAGATTTAATTTGTGTGGAAAGTGTTTTGTAGTTTTGCTCATAAAGTTTCTGATTTTCCCTTGGCAGATAGATTCCTAAATATTTTATACAATCAGTAGTTACTTTAAATGGAATTTCTCTTTGTAACTCTAACTGTTGGGTTTTGTTAGTGATATAGAAGAATGCTGATGACTTATGTGGGTTTATTTTGTATCCTGCAACTTTGCTAAAGGTGTGGATTGTTTCTAATAACTTTTTAGTAGAGTCTCTGGGGTTCTCTAAGTATACCATCATATCACCAACAAAGAGTGATAACTTGGTTTCCTCATTGCCTATTCTTATTCCTTTAATCTCTTTCTCAACTCTTATTGCCAAAGCTAGAATTTCTAATATAATATTAAATAGTAACTGTGATAGTGGGCAACCTTGTTTCACTCTTGTTATTATTGGGAATGGTTGCAGTTGTCCCTGTCACATATGATGCTTACTGCTGGTTTTAAATAGATGCTACTGATTATTTTATGGAAAAGTCCACTTATTCCTATACTCTCAAGAGTTTTTAATAGGAAGGGATGTTGGATTTTATCAAATGCTTTTTCTGCATCTATTTTGATGATCATAAGGTTTTTGTTAATTTGATTATTAATATGGCCAATTATATTGATAGTTTTCCTAATATTGAACCAGCCCTGCATTCCTGGTATAAATCCTATTTGAACATGGTGTATTATCCTGGGGATGATTTTCTGTAGTCTTTTTGCTAATATCTTATTTAAGATTTTAGCATCAATATTCATTAGGGAGATTAGTCTATAATTTTCTTTCTCTGTTTTCAACCTACCAGGTTTAGGTATCAGTACCATGTCTGTGTCATGAAAGGAATTTGGTAGGATTCCTTCATTCCCTATTTTTTCAAATAATTTATATAGCATTGGGGCTAATTGTTCTTTGAATGTTTGGTAGAATTCATATGTAAATGCTTCTGGTCCTGGGGATTTTTTTTTAGGGAGTTGATTAATAGCTTATTTTATTTATTTTTTTTCTTTCTCTCTTTTTTTTTTTTTTTTAATAATTTTTTTTGATAGAACGCATGCCAGGGTAATTTTTTACAGCATTATCCCTTGCATTCATTTCTGTTCTGATTTTTCCCCTCCCTCCCTCCACCCCTTCCCCCAAATGGCAAGAGTCCTTTACATGTTGAATGTGTTGCAGTATATCCTAGATACAATATATGTGTGCAGAACCAAATGGTTTTCTTGTTGCACAGGGAGAACTGAATTCAGAAGGTATAAATAACCCGGGAGGAAAAACAAAAATGCAAGCAGTTTATATTCATTTCCAGTGTTCTTTCTCTGGGTGTAGCTGCTTCTGTCCATCTTTGATCAATTAAGGCTCTCTTTATTGAAGAGGTCCACTTCCCTCAGAATACATCCTCAAACAGTATCATTGTTGAGGTATATAATGATCTCCTGGTTCTGCTCATTTCACTCAGCATCAGTTCATGTAAGTCTCGCCAGTCCTCTCTGTATTCATCCTGCTGGTCGTTCCTTACAGAACAATAATATTCCATAACATTTGTATACCACAATTTATTCAACCATTCTCCAATTGATGGGCATCCATTCATTTTCCAGCTTCTAGCCACTACAGATAGGGCTGCCACAAACATTTTGGCACATACAGGTCCCTTTCCTTTCTTTAGTATCTCTTTGGGGTATAAGCCCAGTAGAAACACTGCTGGATCAAAGGGTATGCACAGCTTGATAACTTTTTGAGCATAGTTCCAAACTGCTCTCCAGAATGGCTGGATGTGTTCACAATTCCACCAACAATGTATCAGTGTCCCTGTTTTCCCACATCCCCTCCAACATTCCCCATTACTTTCCCTGTCATTCTAGCCAATCTGACAGGTGTGTAGTGGTATCTCAGAGTTGTCTTAATTTGCATTTCTCTGATTAATAATGATTTGGAGCATATTTTCATATGTCTATAAATAGTTTCAATTTCTTCATCTGAGAATTGTCTGTTCATATCCTTTGACTATCAATTGGAGAATGGTTTGATTTCTTATAGATTAGGGTCAGTTCTCTATATATATTTTGGAAATGAGGCCTTTATCAGAACCTTTGATTGTAAAAATGTTTTCCCAGTTTATTGTTTCCCTTCTAATCTTGTTTGCATTTGTTTTGTTTGTACAAAAACTTTTCAATTTGATAAAATCAAACTTTTCTATTTTGTGGTCAATACTGATCTCTAGTTCTTCTTTGGTCATAAATTCCTCCCTCTTCCACAGGTCTGACAGGTAAACTATCCTATGCTCTTCCAATTTATTTATAATCTCATTCTTTATGCCTAGGTCATGAACCCATTTTGACCTTATCTTGGTGTACGGTGTTAAGTGTGGGTCAATGCCTAGTTTCTGCCATACTGATTTCCAATTTTCCCAGCAATTTTTGTCAAATAATGCATTCTTATCCCAGAAACTAGTGTCTTTGGGTTTGTCAAATACTATATTATTAAAGTTATTGGCTGTTTTGTCCTTTGAACCTAACTTATTCCATTGATCAACTAGTCTATTTCTTAGCCAATACCAGATGGTTTTAGTAACTGCTGCTTTATAATATAATTTTAGATCTGCTACAGCTAGGCCACCTTCATTTGATTTTTTTTTTCATTAATTCCCTTGAAATTCTTGACCTTTTGTTTTTCCATATGAACTTTGTTGTTATTTTTTCTAATTCATCAAAGTAGTTTTTTGGGAGTCTGATTGGTATAGCGCTAAATAAGTAGATTAATTTAGGTAGTATTGTCATCTTTATTATATTTGCTCACCCAATCCAAGAGCATTTAATATTTTTCCAGTTGGTTAGATCCGCCATCTTAACCGGAAGTCAATTTTGAGGTCTTTATGTCCTAATATATGGTCAATTTTTGTGTAGGTTCCATGAACTGCTGAGAAGAAAGTATACTCCTTTCTGTCACCATTCAGTTTTCTCCAGAGATCTATCATACCTAATTTTTCTAATATTCTATTTACCTCTTTAATTTCTTTCTTATTTGTTTTGTGATTTGATTTATCTAAATCTAAGAGTGCAAGATTGAGATCTCCCATTATTATAGTTTTGCTGTCTATTTCTTCTCGCAACTCTCTTAGCTTCTCTTTAAGGAAGTTAGATGCAATACCACTTGGTGCATATATGTTTAATACTGATATTGCTTCATTCTCTATAGTACCCTTAAGCAAGATATAGTTTCCTTCCTTATCTCTTTTAATTAGATCAATCTTTGCTTTTGCTTGATCTGAGATAAGGATGGCTACCCCTGCTTTTTTGACTTCACCTGAAGCATAATAGATTCTGCTCCAGCCTTTTACCTTTAGTCTATATGTATCTCCCTGTTTTAAATGTGTTTCCTGTAAACAACAGATTGTAGGGTTCTGACTTTTGATCCAGTCTGCTATCAGCCTCCTCTTTATGGGAGAATTCATCCCATTCACATTTGTGGTTAAAATAACCAATTCTGCAATTCCTGCCATCCTAATATCCCCAGATTATACTTTTCTTTTTCTTGCCCTCCTTCCCTTCTTCCCTATTGATCCCACTAACATCGCACAGCTCTCCCTCTTTAGTATCCCTCCCTCCTCCCTTGGAATCCCTTCCCCTTTCTTGTACCCTTCCCTTTTTTATGTTATATTGGTAAAATCAAATTATACATATGATTTTTATGTATATTCACAACAGAAATACAGTTCTCAAGAGTTCCTTTTACCTTTTTCTACTTCTCTTGATTCCTGTTGTTGAAGATCAAATTTTTTGTTTAAGTCTGGTTTTTTCCTTAGAATCAGATGGAATTCCTCTATTTCATTAAATATCCATCTTCTTCCGTGGAAAAAAATACTCAGCTTAGCTGGATAGTTTATTCTTGGCTGCATTCCAAGTTCTTTTGCCTTTCAGAATATCTGATTCCAGGCCCTTTGATCCTTTAATGTTGAGGCAGCCAGATCTTGGGTGACCCTTATTGTGATATCTGGGTATTTGAACTGTTTTTTCCTGGCTGCTTGTAAAATTTTTTCTTTAGTCTGGAAATTCTGAAGTTTGGCCACAATATTCCTTGGAGTCTTTATTTTAGGGTCTTTTTCAGAAGGTGTTCGATGAATTCTTTCAACGCCTTTGTGTCCTAATATATGGTCAGTTTTTGTGTAGGTTCCATGAACTGCTGAGAAGAAAGTATACTCCTTTCTTTCACCATTCAGTTTTCTCCAGAGATCTATCATACCTAATTTTTCTAATATTGTATTCACCTCTTTAATTTCTTTCTTATTTGATTTATCTAAATCTGAGAGTGCAAGATTGAGATCTCCCACTATTATAGTTTTGCTGTCTTTTCTTCTCACAATTCTCTTAACTTCTCTTTAAAGAAGTTAGATGCTATACCACTTGGTGCATATATGTTTAATACTGATATTGCTCCATTGTCTATAGTACCCTTTAGCAAGATACAATTTCCTTCCTCATCTCTTTTAATTAGATCATTTTTTGCTTTTGCTTGATCTGAGATAAGGATGGCTACCCCTGCTTTTTTTTTTTACTTTACCTGAAGCATAATAGATTCTGCTCCAGCTTTTTACCTTTACTCTGTATGTATCTCCCTGTTTTAAATGTGTTTCCTGTAAACAACATATTGTAAGGTTCTGACTTTTAATCCAGTCTGCTATTTGCCTTCTCTTTATGGGAGAGTTCATCTCATTCACATTTATGGTAAAAATTACTAATTCTGTATTTCCTGCCATCCTAATATCCTCACATTATACTTTTCTTTTTCTTGCCCTCCTTCCCTTCTTCCCTAGTATTAAAATTATTGCTCCCACTTGCATCACGCACCTCTCCCTCTTTAGTATCCCTCTCTCCTCCCTTTGAATCCTTTCCCCTTTCTTGTATCCTTCCCTTATTACTCTTTTTTTTTCCTTTTCCCTTTTCTTCTCCCACTCTTTAATGAAGTGAGAGAAGAATCTCTGTAAAAGATATATGTCAATTATTTCCTCTTTGAGCCAACTCTGATGAGAGTAGGATTCACACAGTGTTCCTCCCCTCTCGAAGTTCCCTCAGATATGATAGGTTTCCTTTGCCTTATCATCGCATGTAGTTTCCCTCTTTTTATCTCCCCTTTTCCCTTTTTCTGACACTATACCCTTTTCATTTCTACTTTCCTTTTTTATGTTATATCAGTAAAATCAAATTATACATATGGTTTTTATGTATATCCACAACAGAAATATAGTTCTCAAGAGTTCCTTTTACCTTTTTCTACTTCTCTTGAGGCCTGTTGTTGGAGATCAAATTTTTTGTTTAAGCCTGGTTTTTTCCTTAGAAACAAATGGAATTCCTCTATTTCATTAAATGTCCATCATCTTCCATGGAAAAAAAAATATTCAGTTTAGCTGGGTAGTCTATTCTTGGCTTCATTCCAAGCTCTTTTGCCTTTCGGAATATCTGATTCCAGGCCCTTTGATCCTTTAATGTTGAGGCAGCCAGATCTTGGGTGACCCTTATTGTGATATCTCGGTATTTGAACTATTTTTTTCCTGACTGCTTGTAAAATTTTTTCTTTAGTCTGAAAATTCTGAAGTATGGCCATAATATTCCTCGGAGTCTTTATTTTAGGGTCTTTTTCAGAAGGTCTTTGATGAATTCTTTCAACACCTATTTTACCTTCAGGTTCTATTACTTCTGGACAGTTCTCTTTGATGATTTCTTGTAAAATATAATCTAGGCTCTTTTTTTTCATCATAATTTTCGGGTAGTCCAATGATCCTCAGGTTATCTCTCCTAGATCTATTTTCCAGGTCTGTTGTTTTTCCAAGTAAATATTTGACATTTTTTCCCAATCTTTCATTTTTTTTTTGGTTTTGCCTGACTGATTCTTGATGTCTCAATGAATCAGTCATTTCTCTTTGTTCAGTTCTGATTTTTAGTGAGTTATTTTCTTCATTAGCTTTTTAAACTTCTTTTTGTATATGTCCAATTGAGTTGTTTTGCTCTATGGAATTTTTTTCCACTTCACTAATTTTTTTTTTTTAAGTGAGTTATTTTCTTTTTCCAATTCGCAAACTCTGTTTTTTACCTTTTCCAATTCACATTTCAGGAAGTTGTTTTCTTTTTCCACTTTATCAAATTTTTTCTTTTAATGAGTTATGTGCCTTTTCTGTACTCTTTTGCATAGCTTCTCTTTCCTTTCCCCATTTTTCTTCTAGTTGTCTTTTAAGGTTTTTAATAGTCTCTTCTAGGAGAGCCTTTTGTATTGGAGACCAACAATTGTCTGGAGACTGTCTGCTATTAGTCTCTTCAGGGTTGAAAAGTTGTTCTCTTTCTGTATAGAAACTATCAATCGTTCTTTTGATTTTTTTACTCATTTTGTTAAAGCCTGTAGTGTCTGCCTTTAGAGCCAAGAGATTCCCAGCTTCCTCTGCAGAGCAGTGAAAGGTATTTGGACGGGTAGCTGTCCTGCCAGCTGGCTACAAAAAGCAGCGAGGTACTGGAGTGCTCTGGGAAAGAGTTCCCCACCTGAAAGTAACTCAGGCCTGCAAGGCAGGGCTGGGAAAGTGCCCTGCAAAGAACCCAGGCTGTGTGAGATAATGACTGCCCTGGGGCTAGACACTTAGCAGTGAGAGTTTCACTGCCCCAAGCCAACCCCTCAGGACAGGAAGTGTCTGCCTGGGAAGCACAGTCAGCTGGGGAGGTTCTATTGTCCCAGGCCGAGCCCCCCAATCTGTCGATCAGAGGCTGCCCAGGCTGTGCCCCCCTGCCGTGCAGATTAGTAACTGCAGGATGTGGCGGCAGGGCTGGGGTAAAGTCTGCCTGAGTCACTTTTGGGTTTGAGGGGTTACAGCCAGATCTTGTTAGGTTCTAGTGTTTTTTAGAGGACCCTCTGTTTTAGGCTTTAACTTCTCTGCCAGTTTACTGCTTTGTAATCAAGGTAGAGCAGTTAACCTATAGTAGAGTGGTTCCTATAACTTCTCTAGTCACAGAGATCACCCCCGCCCCTGGTCTGCTCAGGACACTAGCCTCTCACAGCCTGTGCTAGTCTGTTCCTGGCCCCTCAGGACAAACCTTTCCTGGCGAGCTTCCCGGATTGGCTGGTAAGTTGTAGTGCTTCTTATCTTCATGAATTTAAGCAGTGAAGAGTTATTTTTGAGGCTGGATTAAATATTTGGTTATGAGGGTAATGAGAGTAGCTTAGAGAGTCGTGTGTGCCTGCTCCACCATCTTGGCTCCTTGTTTTATTTCTTTTTCTGAAATGGGACTATTTAAGCAATTTACTTCCTCCTCTGATAATCTGGGAAGCCTATATTTATGGAGATACTCATCCATTTTGCTTAGGTTATCAAATTTATTGGCATAAAATTGGGCAAAGTAACCCTTATTTTTTTTTTTTTATTTTTTTTTAATTTCCTCTTCATTGGTGGAAAGTTCTCCCTTTTCATTTTTAAGACTATTAATTTGATTTCCCTCTCTCCTTTTTCTAATCAGATTTACCAAAGGTTTATCAATTTTATTGGTTTTTTCATAAAACAAACTCTTAGTTTTACTTATTAGTTCAATAGTTGTTTTACTTTCTATTACTATTTTATTAATTTTTTTTTATTTTTTTATTAATTTTCCTTTTACTTTTAAAATTTCAAGTTTAGTACTTTATTGGGGTTTTTTAATTTGGTCTTTTTCTAGCTTTTTAAGTTGGAGGGCCAATTCATTGATCTTCTCTTTCTCTATTTTATTCAAGTAAGCCTCTAAAGATATAAAATTTCTCCTTATTACCGCTTTGGCTGCATCCCATAAATTTTGATAAAATGTTTCACCATTGTTATTATCTTGAGTGAAATTATTAATTGTGTGTATAATTTGCTGTTTCACCTAATCATTCTTTAAGATAAAATTATTTAGTTTCCAATTACTTTTTGGTCTATTTACACCTAACTTTTTGTTGAATGTAGTTTTTATTGCATTGTGATCTGAAAAGAAAGCATTTACTATTTCTGCCTTCCTGCATTAAATTTTGAGGTCTTTGTGTCCTAATATATGGTCAGTTTTTGTGTAGGTTCCATGAACTGCTGAGAAGAAAGTATACTCCTTTCTTTCACCATTCAGTTTTCTCCAGAGATCTATCATACCTAATTTTTCTAATATTGTATTCACCTCTTTAATTTCTTTCTTATTTGATTTATCTAAATCTGAGAGTGCAAGATTGAGATCTCCCACTATTATAGTTTTGCTGTCTATTTCTTCTCACAATTCTCTTAACTTCTCTTTAAAGAAGTTAGATGCTATACCACTTGGTGCATATATGTTTAATACTGATATTGCTCCATTGTCTATAGTACCCTTTAGCAAGATACAATTTCCTTCCTCATCTCTTTTAATTAGATCATTTTTTGCTTTTGCTTGATCTGAGATAAGGATGGCTACCCCTGCTTTTTTTTTTTTTTACTTTACCTGAAGCATAATAGATTCTGCTCCAGCTTTTTACCTTTACTCTGTATGTATCTCCCTGTTTTAAATGTGTTTCCTGTAAACAACATATTGTAGGGTTCTGACTTTTAATCCAGTCTGCTATTTGCCTTCTCTTTATGGGAGAGTTCATCTCATTCACATTTATGGTTAAAATTACTAATTCTGTATTTCCTGCCATCCTAATATCCTCACATTATAGTTTTCTTTTCCTTGCCCTCCTTCCCTTCTTCTCTAGTATTAAAATTATTGCTCTCACTTGCATCATGCAGCTCTCCCTCTTTAGTATCCCTCTCTCCTCCCTTTGAATCCCTTCCCCTTTCTTGTATCCTTCCCTTATTACTCTTTTTTTCCTTTTCCCTTTTCTTCTCCCACTCTTTAATGAAGTGAGAGAAGAATCTCTGTAAAACATATATGTCAATTATTTCCTCTTTGAGCCAACTCTGATGAGAGTAGGATTCACACAATGTTCCTCCCCTCTCGAAGTTCCCTCAGATATGATAGGTTTCCTTTGTCTTATCATCGCATGTAGTTTCCCTCTTTTTATCTCCCCTTTTCCCTTTTTCTGACACTATACCCTTTTCATTTCTACTTTCCTTTTTATGTTATATCAGTAAAATCAAATTATACATATGGTTTTTATGTATATCCACAACAGAAATATAGTTCTCAAGAGTTCCTTTTACCTTTTTCTACTTCTCTTGAGGCCTGTTGTTGGAGATCAAATTTTTTGTTTAAGTCTGGTTTTTTCCTTAGAAACAAATGGAATTCCTCTATTTCATTAAATGTCCATCTTCTTCCATGGAAAAAAAAAAATATTCAGTTTAGCTGGGTAGTCTATTCTTGGCTTCATTCCAAGCTCTTTTGCCTTTCGGAATATCTGATTCCAGGCCCTTTGATCCTTTAATGTTGAGGCAGCCAGATCTTGGGTGACCCTTATTGTGATATCTCGGTATTTGAACTATTTTTTTCCTGACTGCTTGTAAATTTTTTTCTTTAGTCTGAAAATTCTGAAGTATGGCCATAATATTCCTCGGAGTCTTTATTTTAGGGTCTTTTTCAGAAGGTCTTTGATGAATTCTTTCAACACCTATTTTACCTTCAGGTTCTATGACTTCTAGACAGTTCTCTTTGATGATTTCTTGTAAAATATAATCTAGGCTCTTTTTTTTCATCATAATTTTTGGGTAGTCCAATGATCCTCAGGTTATCTCTCCTAGATCTATTTTCCAGGTCTGTTGTTTTTCCAAGTAAATATTTGACATTTTTTCCCAATCTTTCATTTTTTTGGTTTTGCCTGACTGATTCTTGATGTCTCAATGAATCAGTCATTTCTCTTTGTTCAGTTCTGATTTTTAGTGAGTTATTTTCTTCATTAGCTTTTTAAACTTCTTTTTGTATATGTCCAATTGAGTTGTTTTGCTCTATGGAATTTTTTTCCACTTCACTAATTTTTTTTTTTTAAGTGAGTTATTTTCTTTTTCCAATTCGCAAACTCTGTTTCCCTGCACTTCTTGGGAGTTTTTTACCTTTTCTAATTCACATTTTAGGAAGTTGTTGCTCTCTTGGATAGCTTCTCTTTCCTTTCCCCATTTTTCTTCTAGTTGTCTTTTAAGGTTTTTAATAGTCTCTTCTAGGAGAGCCTTTTGTATTGGAGACCAACAATTGTCTGGAGACTGTCTGCTATTAGTCTCTTCAGGGTTGAAAAGTTGTTCTCTTTCTGTATAGAAACTATCAATCGTTCTTTTGATTTTTTTGCTCATTTTGTTAAAGCCTGTAGTGTCTGCCTTTAGAGCCAAGAGATTCCCAGCTTCCTCTGCAGAGCAGTGAAAGGTATTTGGACGGGTAGCTGTCCTGCCAACTGGCTACAAAAAGCAGTGAGGTACTGGATTGCTCTGGGAAAGAGTTCCCCACCTGACAGTAACTCAGGCCTGCAGGGCAGGGCTGGGAAAGTGCCCTGCAAAGAACCCAGGCTGTGTGAGATAATGACTGCCCTGGGGCTAGACACTTAGCAGTGAGAGTTTCACTGCCCCAAGCCAACCCCTCAGGACAGGAAGTGTCTGCCTGGGAAGCACAGTCAGCTGGGGAGGTTCTATTGTCCCAGGCCGAGCCCCCCAATCTGTCGATCAGAGGCTGCCCAGGCTGTGCCCCCCTGCCGTGCAGATTAGTAACTGCAGGATGTGGCGGCAGGGCTGGGGTAAAGTCTGCCTGAGTCACTTTTGGGTTTGAGGGGTTACAGCCAGATCTTGTTAGGTTCTGGAGTTTTTTGGAGGACCCTCTGTTTTAGGCTTTAACTTCTCTGCCAGTTTACTGCTTTGTAATCAAGGCAGAGCAGTTAACCTATAGCAGAGTCGTCTCTATAACTTTTCTAGCCACAGAGATCACTCCCGCCCCTGGTCTACTCAGGAAGCTAGCCTCTTGCTGCCTGTGCTAGTCTGTTCCTGGGCCCTCAGGACAAACCTTTCCTGGCGAGCTTCTGGATGGACTTCGGCTGGTAAGATGTAGTGCTTCTAATC
The DNA here is from genome assembly GCF_016432865.1 of Antechinus flavipes. Taxonomy (NCBI): domain Eukaryota; kingdom Metazoa; phylum Chordata; class Mammalia; order Dasyuromorphia; family Dasyuridae; genus Antechinus; species Antechinus flavipes. The sequence goes on along the minus strand of NC_067400.1, from coordinate 128,036,104 downwards.
TTCATGAATTTAACAGTGAAGAGCTATTTTTGAGGCTGAATTAAATAGTTGGTTATGAGGGGAATGAGAGGAACTTAGAGAGTTATGTGCCTTCTCTGCCATCTTGGCTCCGTCCCCAGTATTCCCAATCATTTTTTTTTTTCAATGTTAATCTTTAAATCAGCTTGTAAACATTCTTTTTTTCATCCCCATCAAGAAGCTTCTTAATTCTCATTTATTTTCTGGTATCATTGTGCTATTAGCTGCATATATTATATTGTTGATATTTTCCCCCACAACCTTAATTCTGCTTTTTGATTCAGTCTAGTATTTTGCATAATGTACTCTGCATGTAAGTTAAATAAATAAGAAGACAATATCCAACCTTGTTATACTCCTTTACCAGTACTGAAACTATCAATTGTTTAGATTCATTTCTATCTGTTGTTTCTTGGCCCTCACATAATTTCATCAGTAGACAGATAAAATGATCTGGCAATCCCATCTATTTGAGAACTTAACCACATTTTGCTGTGAACTATGTAATCAAAAGCTTTTGTGTAGTCCATAAAGTAGAACTATATGTATTTCCAGAATTTCATTGCTTTTGCCATAATTGAGTGAATGTTGACAATGTTTTCTCTAGTTTTTCTGCCTCTTCAAAAACTAGTCTACACTTTTGGTAATTGCTGAAACCTAGCTTGTAAAACTTTAGGCATAATGGAGGTGGCACATAAAATGAACTCCATTGCTTAGTAAGTTGAAAATTCATTGGCATTTTTGTATTCTTTGTATTAGGACATAAACCTACTTTTTTCAATCTAGTGGCCACTGTTGAGTTTTCCAACTTGACTGTCATATTGAGGCCACTAGACATTCATAACTCAGTATGAATTATTTAAAGCAGTTGCTTTCCTATTAGTACATATTTTATCTCTCTGCAGTGTAAAGTGAAAGCAGAGAGAGAGAAAGAGAGAGAGAGAGAGAGAGAGAGAGAGAGAGAGAGAAAGAGAGAGAGAGAGAGAGAGAGAGAGAGAGAGAAGTGTATTTAGGACTGTTTCAGTAATTGTTAGAAATTCTTTCTTAATCCAAATTCAAATTCATTTAATGATTTTCTTTTTTAGAAAACTCAAGTTTTAAACCTGTGTCACTTGATAATTCAGCAAATTGTTCTTGAATATTTAATGGTGCATGACTAGTATTTTTTTTTTTATTCCAAATAAGTATGGTTTGTGAATTCAACTTGGTTTTTTACAATAAAAATGTGAAGGGAAGTATTTATGAAATTGTGTCTCTAGGTACGTCAGATGATCAAATTTAACTCTTACAACTAAATTTTTGGAAGGAAGTTTTCAATTATAAAATCAACTGAAGCTGTAAACATTTCTAAAGAACCATTTTCCACCCTCACATATATTAAGTTTTTAGTAAAACTTTCCATTTTACTTTTTCATATAAATATATTACAACTTTTTTCTTAAAGAAACATGTTTAAATCACTGAGGTTTTGAAAAATATCCCACAAATAACAAGGTCTTGAAAGCTATAAATCATTTCTATAAATTGACAAAAAAAGACTCTTGTACAGACAAAAATATCATGTCATCTTTCAGTTTCAATAATCTACTTAAACTTTTTTCCTCTTGAGAGCCACCTTACTTCTTCATGTAGTAATAAGCTTTTGTAAACAATGTTTGTATCATTGCACAGGTTTGAAAATAAACAACTTCTAAGGATATTTAAGATTTTGATAACATCAAGAAGCAAAACATCTAATTCTTGTGATATTTTTGTGACTATAAGTGACTGAAATGGATTGTGTAGTGAATAAAACTGATATTTTCTTTGCTACAGTTTTAATTTTTGCCACAAATCCAAAATTATTGCTTATCATTACTGCAGTACCATCTGTACAAACTCCAATGCTATTTTCCACTCTTAATCTTCACTTCTGAAAAGTTTATCAACTTTGAGGAATGTATCTTCTCATCTTGTGTGCTCTCCAAAAGGATTAAAAAACAATAATTTCTCATGTATACTTACTTCATAAACATAGCTTATATAAAGGAATTTCTGTGCCATGTTAGAAAGATCAATTCTTTAATCTAACTGAATTGCAAATGTTGTAATGTCCTTAAGCCTGATAATAAGCTTCTGGAATTGGTCATTACTATTTTCAAAAATTCTTTTTGAAAAGTATTATTGATAAAGGAATTTTATGAATGCCCTTCCATATTGTTTCCTATGAACTATTATTGACCTTTTAATAGCAGAAGGCAACACATTCTTCTCCTATTGCATAAGATTTTTTAGTTTTTTGCAATTAAATAAGAAGTTTCATAGGATGCAAATAATTACCTTTTGTTGACAATAATTTTTCAAAACATTTTCTTTTTTTGAAGGTTAAAGTCATTCAAAATAGTACTCTTGTTTATTTCAGTGTGCCAAATGCTTCATATTATGATGCTTTAATTCAGCTAGTTTCATATTCTCAGCAGCCAAAACTTCATTTCAGATTAAGCAAAGAGATTTTTCCACACAATCAGCATTTAGGGTTGCAAAAATGATTTGGCATTTTTTTTTTCTTGTCAATTTAGGTGTACTACAATGTGGTGGCAAAGATTATACTTTGTCATCACTATTTTTTTTTTCTTTTCTGTCTAAATTTAGCCATTTATCCATAATGGAAAAATATTTTTGTCCAAAAATATAAATGAACATTGATAATAATTTCTGAAATAACTATGGGTTTTAGTTTATGAAATGACATTTGTTTGTGCTTAATTAAAAAATAATAATTTTCACACTTGCATATATATACAGCAGTGATGGAAGAAAATATTATTAAAGGGCTTTTCTCTTTATTTGCTGAAATTAACCACATATTTCTGTGAAAGGAGATGGCAATTAAAAAAAATCAAACCTTTTAACAGAAAACAATTCAAAGATATAGTGATTTATTATTTAGATGCTGAAGAATGATGGTAGAAAAATATTAAAAGATTTTAGTTTCCATAATTAAACTCTTCTGTTTCTGTAATAGCAGAATACTTTATGTTTACAGTAAAAAATAAAACAAAACACAACAAACAAACAAACAAAAAACTGAATTCATTACATACAATTGTCTCAAATCTAAGCCAAGGTATTTCTGGTAGTGTTTGTTGATTTTGCAAGGCATTATGTCTTGTGCAGTGCAAAAAGCATATATTGTATGTTCAGAACCAAGATAACAGTGAAGTAACATGATGTAAAACTGACAAATAATCCCAGAAACACCTCAGATTCATTGTGCATTTGATTTTGAATTAATTTTTGGTTGCCGTGCATTCAGAAACCTTTTACTGTTTCCAAATTTTTCACTATCTCCACATTCAATTACACAACTTCATATGGGGTCAAGACTGACATTTTAAGAAGCTTAGAGGGGCTAGAAGGGCAATTCTGTTTGAATACTATAGCTTGGTGTAACTCTGAGAAATTTTAAAAAGTAAAGACAAATTTGTAAGGGTTCCAGTTATCAAAGCTTTGGGACTTGGTCCAACCTGAACCAAATGAACACAGAAATGAAATACAATGATAAAAGGATTCTGTTCAACTGATGTCACTCTATGGAGCACATATTCTACCAAACTGTGATATCAAGATAAATTCATAATCTTTGAAATGCCTATCTAGCTCTAATATCAGAACATTAAAAAGAAAATGAAATATTACACCAATTTCTTCATAAATTTGAAGTAAATATGCAATAAACTTCTAAAACCTGTTATCTTATTGTAGTCATATCATTATCAACATCACATAATGAATATTCTTAAGTTACATCACCATATACACATTCTTTATTAAAAATAAAATAAGCACGCTATACAGAATATTCAGCTCTTAAAAGTGGGGCAAAATATGTTCTCTTTGTCCCTGGGTGGGGGGGGAGGGGAGAAGAAGAAAAGAGATGGGTGTAAGTTGCGTGATAAATCAAGATTTTAATATGAAACTGCTAGATGGTGCAGTAGATAGAGCACTGAGCCAGGAGTCAGGAAGACCTAAATTCAAATATGGCCTTAGACACTCATTAGCTGCGTGACATGGACATATACCTTAACCTTTGTTTAGTTAATCCACTGGAGAAGAAAATGGTAAACTACCACAATCTTAGCCAAGAAAATCCCATATGGATTCACAAAGAATCAGGCACAACTGAGTAAGATAAAACAAGGAATCTTAACCTGAGTTCCATAAGTTTGTGAAATTAGATTCCAATAGATCTGTAAACTTAAGTGAGGGAAAAAAAAAGGCATCTTCATTTTCATTAATCTCTAAGTAAAATTCAGTATTATTTTTCTTTAAAATTCTCTAAGAAAGATCCTTTAGACTCTATAAAACTTTCAGAAGAGTCCATCATACACACCTACACAAGTGTGCATAACATGCAGTATCTAAACTATTTTTACTAGAAGTGAGATATGCTACTTCAGTAGGTTATATCTTCCTTTCTTTTGGAAGTCATTTTTAGTAAAGTATGGTTGGTTACTTACTAGGTTTATTTGTAAAGATCTCTTTTTTGTGATAAAATTTCAATTAGATTATATCTGAAATTCTGTGATGCATAACCCATTTATTTTACAAAGCCAACTTTTATGTAAGCATAAAATGAATTGAACTGCATGAAATTTATATGGTAATATTTACTGACTTAAGGGTGTTTCCGTTATATATTGTAAATATGCAGACAAAAAGAAGTACTGAATATTAATGCTCCATCAGCTACAAATATTAAGAATCCTGGACATGAAAGAAATCTTTTTGGTCTAGGTAAAGTCAACAAGAAATTTCAGATACCTAGAAAACTATTGGATTTTAAGGTTAGTACTCTGTTTCCAGAAGGCATAACTAAGTTATAAAATACTTAGAATATCACAAGGATGAAAAACACCAGCCTCCTTTACTCAAGAAGTTTCCAATTAGTTCTGTTTCATTATTATGTCCCCAAATTTTTCTTCTAGCATTTCATAATGAGAATTGATGAGAAAATAGCATTCATTTTAAAAAGAAGTTTGTTTCATGACTAAGTGCAAAACAACAGTGTTTTGTTGTTTTTCCCTTTAAAGTGATTTGTCAGTAATTAACAAGATGGCATTATCAAGGTGACTTAATAACTCTGCTCTTGTTGCCTCACCCAACATTGCAGCATTATATTGAAAAGAGTTATATGAAACAATAAATGAACAAGATATTTAGATGTAAAGGTGCTATATAAATGTGAAACATAGTGTTTTACTTTGGAGCTTTAGAAGTTTATTTTTTTGCTTTTTATACATTATAAGGAAAGAATGGACCTTTGATAATTAACATAATTTTGCTTAGATAGTGTTGTCTTCCATTTAGATTGTAATTTTTTTGAGAATAGATTGGCTTTTGCTTTTTATTGTAGCCCCATGTCATAGTAGCCACTTACTCAATGTGTTAGAAACACACTAGACAATGAAAAGCAGAAATGGAGAAAATTTTATTAAAGAAGGATCTTAAGGAATTGTCTTACTATTTCTGGCCAGAGCTGAGCTTTGTTTCTTCTTCAGGAAGAGACAGCACTGAGCAGAGAGAAGCTCTATATCTATTAGCTCAATCAATCCCTCTCTTCAGAGACCAGATTGGATTGTTCCCTTCCAGGGTACAATCTTTCTGCTATGGCCACTATATGTTTCCTTCTAAATACACATAAAAATGCCCCTCTTCCCTCATCATACATCCTATGTTCAAAAATGGCAGAAAATTTCTCCTATGGAGTGTGTTGTTTAGTATTCAACTAGCCTATGAAGGTGGCCCAATGGCAATTTTGTCAAGTTTGGTCATTGACCCCAACCAGTTTGAGCTGGATTGGCTATTATGTTTAGTTTGTGTTTTTTTTTTTTTTTGTTTTTTTTTTTTTTTGTTTTTTGTTTTCAAAGCCACAAGATTCTTTTCCATTTGTGGCTGAGTCATCTTCCTAGTTTCCCAATTAATTTTTTGCTTAAGGCATTTGAGAGATTGAAATTTAATTGTTCTGTTGAAACTTAACTTTCCTTGATGCCCCACATTCTGAAAATGCACTGGTCAGTGGTACTTATAGGTGGTATCTTACATTACTTTGAATCTTACAACATTTCATGGAAACCTAACTTTCCAGTATTTCTCACAATCCTCCCATTTCCTTTCCAATAATGTTTTGTTTTCCATTTCTTTTCTGTTGCACTTTCTTCAGATCTTTTTAATATCATCTCACATTCCTCATCTATATTGTGATCTTCCTCAGAAATAAGTACTCTCTTTTTCTTTCTTTTTCTTTTTTTTTTTAAATTAGCTTATTTTTATTGATTTTTTTTTTTATTTTCAAAACATATGCATGGATAAGTTTTTCAACTTTGACCTTTGAAAAACTGTGTGTTCCAATTTGTTCCCCCCTCCCACACTCCTTCCTCTAGATGGCATGTAATCACATATAAGTTAAACTTGGTAAATATATATGTATATGTTAATTCCAAAATAGACTTATGTATTTATATAGTTATCTTGCTGCACAAGAAAAATCAAATCAAATAGTAAAAAAAAAAAAAAAAGACAATAAAAACAAAATTCAAGCAAACCACAACAAAAACAGTGAAATGTTATATTATAATTCACCCTCAGTTCCCACAGGCCTATATCATCTCATTGTTGAAAAGAGCGTCTTCTAGCAGAATTGATGATTGTATAATCTTCTTGTTGTTATGGACAATGATCTTCCGATCTTGCTCACTTCACTTAGTATCATCTCATATAAGTCTCTTTTGCCCAGATACAAATGGATCCATTCACAATTCCACCAACAATGTATTAGTGTTCCAGTTTTCCAATATTCTCTCTAATATTTGTCATTATCTTTTCCTGCCATTTTAGTCAATCTGAGTGATATGTAGTGTTATGTCAGATTTGTCTTAATTTGCCTTTCTTTTATCAATGTGATTTAGAGTACCTTTTCCTATGACTAGAGATAGTTTCAATTTTTTCATCTGAAAATTATCTGTTCATATCCTTTGACATATTTATCAACTGGAGCATGGCTTGAATTCTTATAAATTTAAGTCAGCTCTATATCTATTTTAGAAATGAAGCCTTTATGAGAACTGTTGATTGTAAAAATGTTTTCCCAGTTTATTGCTTCCCTTCTAATCTTGTCTGTATTAATTTTGTTTGTACAAAAACTTTTTAACTTAATATAATCAAAATGTCTATTTTCGTATTCTATAATAATCTCTAGTTCTTCTTTGGTCATAAATTATTTCTTTCTCCACAGATCTGAGAGGTAAACTATCCTATTATCTTCTAATTTGCTTATAATATCATTCTTTATGTTTAAATCATAAATCCATTTTGACTTTATCTTGGTATGTGGTGTTAGGTATGGGTCACTGCCTAGTTTCTTCCATACTAGTTTCCAGTTTTTTCATCAGTTTTTGTCAGATAGTGACTTCTCATCCCAAAAAGTTGAAGTCTTTGGTTTGACAAACACTAGATTACTATAGTCATTGACTATTTTGTCCTGTGATAACCTCTACAACTGATTGACTACTCGATATCTTAGCCAGCACCAAATGGTTTTGATGACCACTGAAAAGTAACTATTCTCGATTAACATTTCTCTTTAAACTGAAAACATAACCTGAGAGAAATAAAACTAACAAAAGAATACAATAAACTTGCCCCAAACAGGAAGATAATAAAAACAATAATAGGTTCCATATTCCTTAACTATGTACATGGCTCAGTTCTGACCCATCATCTCCCCACCCCACTCCTGTCTTTTGGAGAGATCTAATTCTGGCAACAAGGGCCAGAGATCTGTCTTCCACAGGAATAGCAGCTACTTCAACCTTTAAGGGTATATAGAGTTGAATCAAACTATAGGGTAAACTTTTAAGTACTTTGTTTCATACACATACAGATATATGCATTTATAACAACAGATAGATGGTTAGACCAAATTTACATACTTATTTAGAATATAATGATTATATATTTTCACATTTAAAACTGCAAGATCTTAAGTACTCAAATTATGCTCATGGCTTCCATTGAACATTTACTCTGATTATAGAAACGTTATAAGAGGAAAAAGCAGGGACATGATTATATTAGCATCAAACGATTCCTTCAGGCTTCAACCTCAGAGCACATATATGACAGAATAAGGCATCATTAACTCAGTTTCACAATTGACAAACAATTATGCAGTAAAAATTCCACTTTATAGCCAGGCTTAGGAATCATCAGGAGAGTTCTTATTTTAAAAAATACCATTTGGAAACTAAGTCAGAAGGAAGAAGGTTGTCCTCCCAACTCTTGTCCAGATACAAACCTCCATCTATAATAGTTTAGGATCATATTCCTCTGAAAAGTTTATGCCATATCTCTCAAATAGTTGATTACTAAATTAATGATCATAACCAAATTCAAAACTCCAAAAAATTCCCCCTTCCACCAAAACATTCTGAATTGGCCCTGTGCAAAGTCAATTTTAGAGGTTATAAATTGTAACAGTCCATTCTTGAGGTTCCTCCACAAGTCCCTTAACTCTGGTGTAATGAGTCCATCCCTTTTCAGTCTCTGGATTGATGTCTCAATCATCAGTAACATCTGGTAATGTCCTTCCCACTCTGCTCCTTCTAGGACTTAGTGAGCATTCAGTCTCCTGGAATCACATATTCCAAAGATGTTGTCTGAATCAGGAATCCTTGCTTCCTAAGGGCTGAAAGGGATTGAAGATACTGATAGTATATAATTCTTTAAAAAAACTTATTCTCATTTTCCCTCCTAAATAAAGTAAACTAAACAGCATTTCATATGGGGAAAGTCCAAGATCACTTCTGGGGACAGTTCTAATTCTTAAACAAAGTAATAGGAAAACATTTGATGAAAGGAAATTTAGTCTCTCACATCAAATTTGTAAACTGTTTCTTAAGAATAGGATTCATTCTTTCTACTTTCCATATTGTGCATTCTCTTTATGAAAATGCACAAGTGTACGGAATTGCCATTCAATTTGCAATTCCTCCATTTTTTTCAATAAAACCTTAGAAGCAAAGTATTTTCTTTTTTATCAGAATCAGTAATCTATAGCGATCCATACTTAGGTAGAATTTCTTCCAATTATATTCTACTAACCTCTCTAAAGGTAACAGAGCTCAAGGGAAAACTTCTACCCATCCTATCAAATGGGTCCACTATAACCAATAAATATCTCATTTTTCCTACTGATGTCATTTCAGTAAAATTTAACTTGAATATTCTGAAACCAGGCTTTTTCCCTCCAGAGGGACACCTCTTTGATACATTCTTATTTATCTTTAGCCACATTATACAACTTTCAGATATTTGTTTTGTAATTGCACATGTCTCTATACACCAAATTTTCTTGCTTTGCTCACAATGGGCTGGGGCCAGGGCTGCACTGGCACATCATGCACCAGGACTGCATGCTGAACTGCCATCCTGGTATTTCAGATCTTTTTTAGCTTTCTAAGTGCCTTCAGGTAGAAAATGACCTACTCAGTATTTTGGAGTATTCTCATGCTCTAAAATATGTTTAGAATCATTATTTAAAGGAATTTTGAGTGGCTTAGGGGAGAGATTGGGTGAGCTCCTGCCTTTACTGTGCTACATTGACTCTACTTTTCCAAATTTTATTAAAAACTCATCACACATTGGTTAAGCACCCCAAAGGCTTCCTTGTTGGAATCCTTACAAACTGCTAACTAATTAGAGTTGATCTAATCTTACAAGAAGATTTTGGGCAGAACCTGAAACAAGGTACTAAGTAGAACTAATTAATACAAGGCTTGTGTTCACACCTTTACTCATTGGAGTTCAATGAGTTCACACCTCCCTTGAAGCTCTTTGGGCCAGAGAGCACTATGGGAGAAAACCCATAATCCAATTCTCTCAGAAGATTCACATATAAGGCGAGACAGCCATTCCAGAAGACTTTTTTCCTCTTGGCTGGCTGGTCGCAAAAGAGAATTCAGCTGGACTCGAGAGGAGCAACTCTGGTGGCAGACGAAGGGTTTTCAAAGGATAAAGCTACGAGTTCAGTGGACAACCAGATTCATCTTCATCTCACACCACTGTAGTTGGTGGCTGGGCTCCCCAGAAGGAGACAAGAGAGACATTCCATCTCTGTGTTGGTTGGAGGCTGAAGAAAGCAGAGGCAGAGGCTGAAGGACAGAACCTTTGGATTTGGAGAAATCTGGAGGGCTCCAAGCCTCTAAACCAGCTGTGCTTTGAGAAGAACAAGAACTCCAACATTTGAACTCTAACACTTCCTTAATAAACAATGCAGTTAAAATTTCCCATATCTTGTCCTTATTTAATATTCTTTTCCCATTAGGAATTGTTTTTAATAGCTCTAATATCTTCCTTTTTTTTTTTTCCCTTCGTTTTCTGAACCAGAAAAGGATTAAGTACTTGCAAAAAAGTTGTCTGCTGCCACAGTTTTTAATATAGCAACAAACTGCTTTTCTATTTCCCTAAAGTTCCCCAAACTCTCAGTATGATTTTCTTTCTATTTTTCTTTCTTATTCTGGTCCAATACTTTTAATATCTTCACTATGCTGAATATGTTTTCTATCCTTCTCTACCCCAATCACCCAGCAAGTAGTACCATTCATTCATTTGCAGCAAGTAGTATAAATAGTGAGCTTAGAGAGAGAAATTTTTCCATCAAAATCTTCACTCTTATCAGTTGCTTTTCCAACAAACCTTTCTTGCTTTTAAACCACATTTCTTTTTTTTTAAAATAATTTTTTATTGATAGAACGCATGCCAGGGTAATTTTTACAGCATTATCCCTTGCATTCATTTTTGTTCCAATTTTACCCCTCCCTCCCTCCACCGCTTCCCCGAGATGGCAAGAGTCCTTTACATGTTGAATGGGTTGCAGTATATCCTAGATACAATATATGTGTGCAGAACCAAACAGTTTTCTTGTTGCACAGGGAGAATTGGATTCAGAAGGTATAAATAACCCGGGAGGAAAAACATAAATGCAAGCAGTTTATATTCATTTCCAGTGTTCTTTCTCTGGGTGTAGCTGCTTCTGTCCATCTTTGATCAATTAAGGCTCTCTTTATCGAAGAGGTCCACTTCCATCAGAATACATCCTCAAACAGTATCATTGTTGAGGTATATAATGATCTCCTGTTCTGCTCATTTCACTCAGCATCATAAACCACATTTCTTTATATAATTTTATAAACTCTACCTTTTAGGTATATTTGTTTGTTAAAGGAAGAACACAAGAATATTCTTAAAATTCAGAATATAGGTAATATCTAAATAATTTTGGACAAAATTTCACAAAGTTTATGCCACATGTCTAGCAGGGCTGACAAAATGTTAAAATACAGCTCGTGTGATTTTTTACAAATAAGCCAATATACAATTTAAAAAATAAATTAGAAAAAAAAATCTCAGATATATTACATCTAATTAGAAATTACAAACTTGTAACCTCTTTAAGTAAGTTATCAGAAAACTTTGTTTTAATATCCATTTTTAAACTTAAAATCAAATCAAATGCAGATTTAAATTTCCAGTAGCAATACTTAAATATCAATGAATACATATTTTAAAAATTTTATTCCCAAATGCATCAATAGAAAATAATTTTAATCATATACAATTCAAATTTAAACATTAAAAATGCAGGTCATATTTTTGGAACAAATCTCCTCTTTCTTCTTAAAAAGTTTCACTGTCCTAAATTCCCAAAATCTTTACAATAGTTCCTCTCTTCCTCCCAAAATTTGTACTCTCTATTAAACCTATGTGGACTGTTTGTATAGGGAATGAGGAAAGATTTCATAGCTCAGAGATAATCTCCTTTTTTTTTTAATCTTTATTTAATAATTACTTTATATTGACATTCGTTTCTGTTCCAATTTTTTTTTTCCCTCCCTCCCTCCACCCCCTCCCCTAGATGGCAAGCAGTCCTTTATATGTTGGATATGTTGCAGTATATCCTAGATACAATATATGTTTGCAGAAGCAAACAGTTCTCTTGTTGCATAGGGAGAATTGGATTCAGAAGGTATAAATAATCCAGGAAGAAAAACAAAAATGCAGATAGTTCACATTCGTTTCCCAGTGTTCTTTCTTTGGGTGTAGCTGCTTTTGTCCATCATTTATCAATTGAAACTCTTTGTCAAAGAAATCCACTTCCATCAAAATATGTCCTCATACAATATCGTTGTCGAAGTGTATAATGATCTCCTGGTTCTGCTCATTTCACTTAGCATCAGTTCATGTAAGTCTCGCCAGTCCTCTCTGTATTCATCCTGCTGGTCATTTCTTACAGAACAATAATATTCCATAACATTCATATACCACAATTTACCCAGCCATTCTCCAATTGATGGGCATCCATTCATTTTCCAGTTTCTAGCCACTACAAACAGGGCTGCTACAAACATTTTGGCACATACAGGTCCCTTTCCCTTCTTTAGTATTTCTTTGGGATATAAGCCCAATAGAAACACTGCTGGATCAAAGGGTATGCACAATTTGATAATTTTTTGGGCATAATTCCAGATTGCTCTCCAGAATGGTTGGATTCGTTCACAACTCCACCAACAATGCATTAGTGTCCCAGTTTTCCCGCATCCCCTCCAACATTCATCATTATTTTTTCCTGTCAGCTTAGCCAATCTGACAGGTGTGTAGTGGTATCTCAGAGTGTCTTAATTTGCAGTTCTCTGATCAATAATGATTTGGAACACTCTTTCATATGAGTGGTAATAGTTTCAATTTCATCCTCTGAAAATTGTCTGTTCATATCCTTTGACCATTTATCAATTGGAGAATGGCTTGATTTCTTATAAATTTGAGTCAGTTCTCTATATATTTTGGAAATGAGGCCTTTATCAGAACCTTTAACTGTGAAAATGTTTTCCCAGTTTGTTGCTTCCCTTCTAATCTTGTTTGCATTAGTTTTATTTGTACAAAGGCTTTTTAATTTGATGTAATCAAAATTTTCTATTTTATGATCAGTAATGGTCTCTAGTTCATCTTTGGTCACAAATTTCTTTCTCCTCCACAAGTCTGAGAGATAAACTATTCTATGTTCCTCTAATTTATTTATAATCTCGTTCTTTATGCCTAGGTCATAGACCTATTTTGATCTTATCTGGGTATATGGTGTTAAATGTGGGTCCATGCCTAATTTCTGCCATACTAATTTGCAATTATCCCAGCAGTTTTTATCAAATAATGAATTCTTTTCCCAGAAGTTAGGGGCTTTGGGTTTGTCAAACACTAGATTGCTATAGTTGACTATTCTGTCTTGTGAACCTAGCCTTTTCCACTGATCCACTAATCTATTTCTTAGTCAATACCAAATGGTTTTGGTGACTGCTGCTTTATAATATAATTTTAGATCAGGTACAGCTAGGCCACCTTCATTTGATTTTTTTTTCATTAATTCCTTGAGATTCTCGACTTTTTATTGTTCCATATGAATTTTGTTGTTATTTTTTCTAGATCAATAAAATATTTTCTTGGAAGTCTGATTGGTATAGCACTAAATAAATAGATTAGTTTAGGGAGTATTGTCATCTTTATTATGTTCGCTCGGCCGATCCAAGAGCACTTAATATTTTTCCAATTATTTAAGTCTGACTTTATTTGTGTGGAGACTTTTTTATAATTTTGCTCATATAATTCCTGACTTTCCTTTGGTAGATAGATTCCCAAATATTTTGTGGTATCAACAGTTATTCTGAATGGAATTTCTCTTTGTATCTCTTGCTGTTGGGTTTTGTTGGTGATGTATAAAAATGCTGAGGATTTATGGGGATTTATTTTGTAGCCAGCTACTTTGCTAAAATTATGAATTATTTCCAATAGCTTTTTGGTAGAATCTCTGGGGTTCTCTAGGTATACCATCATATCATCTGCAAAGAGTGATAGTTTGGTTTCCTCATTGCCTACTCTAATTCCTTTAATATCTTTCTCGACTCTTATTGCCGAGGCTAGTGTTTCTAATACGATATTAAATAATAATGGTGATAGTGGGCAATCTTGCTTCACTCCAGATCTTACTGGGAAAGGTTCCAGTTTTTCCCCATTGCATATGATGCTTACTGATGGTTTTAAATATATGCTCCTGACTATTTTAAGGAAAAGTCCATTTATTCCTATGCTCTCAAGTGTTTTTATTAGGAATGGCTGTTGGATTTTATCAAATGCTTTTTCTGCATCTATTGAGATGATCATATGGTTTTTGTTTGTTTGGTTATTGATATAGTCAATTATGCTAATAGTTTTTCTAATATTGAACCAGCCCTGCATTCCTGGTATAAATCCTACTTGGTCATAGTGTATTATCCTGGGGATGATTTTCTGTAATCTTTTTGCTAATATTTTATTTAAGATTTTAGCATCAATATTCATTAGGGAGATTGGTCTATAATTTTCTTTCTCTGTTTTCAGCCTACCTGGTTTAGGTATCAGTAGCATGTCTGTGTAATAAAAGGAGTTTGGTAGGACTCCTTCAAACCCTATTTTTTCAAATAGTTTATATAACATTGGAGTTAATTGTTCTTTAAATGTTTGGTAGAATTCACATGTAAATCCATCTGGTCCTGGGGATTTTTTCTTAGGGAGTTGATTGATAGTTTGTTCTATTTCTTTTTCTGAGATGGGACTGTTTAGGATATTTACTTCTTCCTCTGTTAGTTTGGGCAAGCTATATTTTTGGAGGTATTTTTCTATTTCATTTAAGTTGTCGAATTTATTGGCATAAAGTTGGGCAAAGTAACTCCTAATTATTGCTCTAATTTCCTCTTCGTTAGTGGTGAGTTCTCCCTTTTCATTTTTAAGACTAACAATTTGATTTTCCTCTTTCTTTTTTTTAATCAGATTTACTAAGGGTTTGTCTATTTTGTTGGTTTTTTCATAGAACCAACTCTTAGTTTTATTAATCAATTCAATAATTTTTTTACTTTCAATTTTATTGATCTCACCTTTTATTTTTAGAATTTCAAGTTTAGTGTTTGACTGGGGGTTTTTAATTTGTTCCTTTTCTAGCATTTTTAGTTGCAAACCAATTCATTGACCTTCTCTTTCTCTATTTTATACAAATAGGCCTCTAGAGATATGAAATTTCCCCTTATTACCGCTTTGGCTGCATCCCATACATTTTGGTATGATGTCTCATTATTATCGTTTTCTTGGGTGAAGTTATTAATTATGTCTATGATTTGCTGTTTCACCCAATCATTCTTTAGTATGAGATTATTTAGTTTCCAATTATTTTTTGGTCTACTTCCCCCTGCTTTTTTGTTGAATGTAATTTTCATTGCATCGTGGTCTGAAAAGGATGCATTTACTATTTCTGCCTTACTGCATTTGAGTTTGAGGTTTTTATGTCCTAATATATGGTCAATTTTTGTATAGGTTCCATGAACTGCTGAAAAGAAAGTGTATTCCTTTCTGTCTCCATTACATTTTCTCCAGAGATCTATCATATCTAACTTTTCTAGTATTCTATTTACCTCTTTGACTTCTTTCTTATTTATTTTGTGGTTTGATTTATCTAATTCTGAGAGTGCAAGGTTAAGATCTCCCACTATTATAGTTTTACTGTCTATTTCTTCTTGCAGCTCTCTTAGTTTCTCTTTTAAGAATTTAGATGCTACCCCACTTGGTGCATATATGTTTAATATAGATAGTGCTTCATTATCCATGCTACCCTTTAGCAAGATATAGTGCCCTTCCTTATCTCTTTTAATTAGATCAATTTTTGCTTTAGCTTGATCTGAGATCAGGATGGCTACCCCTGCTTTTTTGACTTCACCTGAAGCATAGTAGATTTTGCTCCAACCTTTTACCTTTAACCTGCATGTATCTCCCCGCTTCAGGTGTGTTTCCTGTAAACAACATATTGTAGGATTCTGGCTTTTAATCCATTCTGCTAACCGCTTCCTCTTTATGGGGGAGTTTACCCTGTTCACGTTTATGGTTAGAATGACCAATTCTGTATTACTTGCCATCTTGTTAACCCCGGTTTATGCTTTTCTCCCTTCTTTCCCCTTTCCCCCCCTTCCCAGTATTAAGCTTGTGAGCACCACTTGCTTCTCACAGCCCTCCCTTTTTAGTATCCCTCCCCCCGCCTTAGAGTTCCTCCCCCTATCTTACCCCTTTCCCTCCCAGTTCCCGTATTCCCTTCCGCTTAGCTTATTCCTTCCCTTTTCACTTTTCCCTTCTCACTTTTCAATGAGGTGGGAGAAGTTTCACCATAGATTGAATATGTCTTAAGATTTTTCACTTAAAGCCAATTCTGGAGGCAGTAAGATACCCACTATATTCATCCCCCTCCATTCTTTCTCTCAGATATAATAGGTTTCCTATGCCTCTTCATGAGATGTACTACCCCCACTTTACCCTTTTTCTGATACAATGTCCTTTCCACATCAATTTCTAGAACAAGGTATACATGTATTCTTTATACATCTATATAGTTAAAACATAGTTCCCAAGATTAATCTTTACATTTTTAGATTTCTCTTGAGTTCTATATTTGTAGATCAAACTTTTTGTTAAGTTCTGGTTTTTTCATCAGAAATAGATGAAATTCGCTTACTTCGTTGAATGTCCATCTTCTTCCCTGGAAAAAGATGCTCATTCTCGCTGGGTAAGTTATTTTTGGTTGCATACCAAGTTCCTTAGCCTTTCGGAATATCATATTCCAGGCCCTTCTATCTTTTAATGTGGATGCTGCCAGATCCTGGGTGATCCTTATTGTGGCTCCTTGATACTTGAATTGGGTTTTTCTAGCCACTTGCAATATTTTTTCCTTCATCTGAGGGTTCTGGCATTTGGCCACTATATTCCTTGGTGTTTTGATTTTAGGATCCCTTTCAGTGGGTGATCGATGAATCCTTTCAATGTTTATTTTTTCCTCTGTTCCTATGACTTCTGGGCAGTTCTCTTTGATAATTTCCTGGAAAATAGTGTCCAGGCTCTTTTTTTCATCATGTTTTTCTGGAAGTCCAATGATTCTCAGATTGTCTCTCCTGGATCTGTTTTCCAGGTCTGTTGTCTTCTCCAGAAGGTATTTCACATTTTTCTCCATTGTTTGATTTTTTTGGATTTGCTTGACTGATTCTTCTTGTCTCCTCGAGTCATTCAATTCCACTTGTTCAATTCTGATTTTCAGTGAAGTATTTTCTTCACTCACTTTTTAAAAATCTTTTTCTAATTGTCCAATTGAGTTCTTTTGTTCTGTGGAGTTTTTTTCCATTTCGCCAATTTTGTTTTTTAGAGAGCTGTTTTCTGTTTCCAGTTCACTAATCCTATTTTTCAAGGATTTTACTTCTTTATCCACTCTCTCTTTAACTTTCTCCAGGCTCTTTTGCCAAGCCTCCCTGTCCTTTTCCCAAGCTTCCCTCTCCTTTTGCCAAGGCTCACTCTGCTTTCCCCATTTTTCTTCTAGCTCCCTTGTGAGAGCCTTTTTAATTACTTCTATGAGGTTCATCTGTGCTGAGGAACAGATGATCTCCTCCTTTGGGGATTCACCTGGAGACAGTCTGTTTTTAGTCTCCTCAGGATTTAGAGTCTGCTCTCTATCTGTATAGAAGCTGTCAAGGGTTAAAGTCCTCTTTAGCTTCTTGCTCATTCTGTCTAATAATCAGAGACAAACTACCAAAGAAAAACAGAAAAAACTGGAGTCTTTCTTTGGGGGAGGGGCTGAGTATGTTATCGAGCTTCCTCTACAGACTGCAGGGGGCAGCAGTGAGGCACTAGCAGGACTGTGTTGCACCTGCGGTCTGAGGTCCCAGAGTGTGCTGAGTCACTGTGGGGGGGGGGGGGGGGGGAAAGGGGAGGCGGCCAGGTCCTGAGAGACTCCAGCTGTTGGGGTTGTATTCTTCCCCGGTGTTTTTAGCTTCTCTGCTGGGCTGCTGACTTGCTGCCGGGGCAAAGTATCCAAACCTGTAGCGAAGCTCTCCCCACAGAGATGGCTGCGATCACTCCCCACCCCCTCTCCAGTCTGCTCCCGTGCTCTCCCTGCCACTGCCCGCCGCCTGCGCCCGATCCAAAACCGTCCCAGTCCTCCAGTAAAGACAGACCTTTCTTGGCGAATCTCAAGGATGGCTTCTCTTTGTAACTATTTGTGGGGTTTTTTTCAGTCAAGCATTAATTCAGAGGCTTGTAATGAAATGGATATTGAGAGAAAGCGTGGAGCTTATGCAGCTGTGAGCCTCCTCTCCGCCATCTTAGCCGGAAGTCCGATAATCTCCTTTTGAAAAATGTTCACATTGCTTGCCAAAAAAAAAAAAAAAAAGTGAAATTCCCTAAACACATGTAAACCACTTTTGGAAGAAACAGGTTTTGCTAAAAATTGGGTTCATTTTAAGATAGATTGGGATCTTTGAAAAATACTATTGGAAGAAAAAGTCCAGAAGTAAGACAGCAGTGGAAGTTACCTGAAAATAAGGGAATGAAACTTAAAAAGTGTGTATATAGTAGCCAGTAATTAGATCTCCAGTAAATAGATGTGGACAACTTCTATTTACATTGAATTTTGGCAGGAAATTGCTATTTGTGAATCAAAGTCATCTGAACAAGGTAAGAAAATAAAAATGAAAATTAGGAAGAAAAGTCATATCACAAATAAAACTAACATAGAACCCTCCAATGAATAAAAGATTAAAGTGACAATATTTTTTTTACATTATCTACCTAAAATAAAAAAATGAAAGGGATTACCAACAAAACTTTTAGAACAAGATTTAGGAATTAAGTAGAGAAGCAAAGGCCAAATTTGAAAATTTTAGATATTCATAAAAAATATATTTTGCAGTGCAAGCTAGTTTCCTTCTCTGAAGAGATAAAATGATTTGAAGAATGTACATCTATTATACTTAATGTTGTCATAAATTAATTATACCTTAAAAACACACAAACAAACAAATGAGTTGATAAAAACAAAGACAAAGGTCCTAAAAAGACCTAAAAAGATACACACACACACACACACACACACACACACACAAAGGAATAATGACATGTTTCTACAGATGTAGTTATAGTAGGTGGGTTACTCAGGTAACCATGAAAGCAAAATAATTTGGATTGAAGTCTATACAACATACACTGTGACCAATCAATTAACCTCTCAGTATAGATCACCCATTTAAATTGTTTGCTAATGCAGAAAAAAAAGAAAAAAATTACAGGAGCTACAGGGAAGCATAAGATTAAATGGAGCATTTTTTCAGGATTGTACATATGTATTTGTCAGGAGAGAGAATGGATATGAATGAAATGAAGAGACTGAAGATAGAACACTTGAGGAAGAAAGAATACAGAAAGGTTAAAGGGACTGGTGTCAATGAAAAAAAAATTAATGCATTAGACTTGAAGGTGAGGAAGGATAAGTCTGTAAGGAAACAAAGGAGAAAGATGAAATATGTTTGTTAGAAATTATTAGTACCTTTATTTAAGATCTGATTTTAGTAATCTCTTAGCAAATATTTTTAGACAATTAGAAGAACCATAGAAACTGATAATTGTAAGAAATTCCAAACTATTTCTGGTTCAACTTCTCTCTCAGCAAGATTCCCTTCTACCAAAAACCAGTAATCATTACAAAATCTGTCCTTGGCATCTTTCACTAAAAAGAAATTTACCACTGCTCAATGAACAGCATTCCAATTTTTGTACTACATTGTTTTGAAATGTTTATTTTACCTGACATTAAGTTTAAATATTCTTTTTAGGTTACTTATAATCATTTTACCTATAGGACCAATATGAAAATGTCTGATTATCTCTCTACATGACAGTTTTTTTGTAATTAGAAATAGTTATAACCTTGTTAAATAATGTCATTTACCCCTAAAAAAAAAAAAAAAAAAAAAAAAAAAAAAACTTTATGGGCTTGATAGTTATGTGCGATTGTCTTCATCTCTCTTATCATGCATATTGCTCATTGCTCTCCTTTCACCCCTTGTCTTTGCTGCACTCTCCAGAGGAAGTAATACTATCTTCAAGCTCTGAAACCATGAATCCATAGTTATATAGCAAAATATTATTTGTCTATATAAATGACAACTTGCCCCATCAGTCTAATGTATATTTGATACCTTTTGATGCTATGTAGGGGTAATAACTGCCTGGGAAATCCCTGAAGCAATCTAGATAATAGTGAGGGAGCACAGAGGAAAAGATCTAGATTAAAATGCTTCCTCTTCCTTATCTTCAGGACCATTAGTAAATCATTTTACTTCCTTAAACCATGAACTTCTATAATACAGAGTTGCACTAGGTGACACCAAAATAATTTTTAGATTAAAATTGATTTTATTATTTTTGATTTTATTTAACTAGATACTCTTTTTAATCATAAATTCCTCAAAGCTTCAATTTTTGTCTCTGGCATTCAATTTAAAGTTTATTTGATTATTTGAAATACAGGTCTTTTTACCTAGTTATTAAGCAATTTCCCCTAAATGAAGGTAAATTTCTTAATATAGGACCTATTTCTTTCTTTCTTTCTTTTTTTTTTTTTGTCCATATATTCCTGATATCTAGCAAAATGTCAGGCAGATAATAGATACTTAACTATGCCTACTGTTTTATTTTTTGACACCATTCCTCATGTCCTTTAACTGCGTTCTGGGCTTAAATCTGAGTTGATTGGATAAGAAGCATCACATATGTGCTGTAGGATATTCAATTCTGGACCATACCATTCTGGGGGCTCTATGGGTAATAATTCAGAAGTGATAGTATAAGATTCACATCAGTTTTTCTCATAGTTAGAGCTTCACTTAGCAAAGAGAATATTGAATCTGAAGGCTAGATATACTTTCTTTGCACATATTAGTGACCTATTTCTAATTCATTCTCTGACAATTCAACTTTCAGTTTACATAAATCTAAGGTTGTGCATTTTAATGCCTAATGAATCCACTTTCTTATGTTACAAATCATAAAGTTTAAATCCTGTACAAAAGACCTTCACACTGCATTAATCTTTCTTTGCCTGGTTGGCTTCTTCTCAGATTGTTTTCATTTTCATCTCTATACACACTTCTGGAGAAAAAATCAATATCACTATTTATTTCAAGCATTAGAAACCACAATTACCATGTTCATAGTACAGACTGGAGGTATATGGGAACTGATCATGCAAGGATCTACATAATTAATTTGGATAACAGTTAATTGGTGGTTTGAAGGCATTAACCAAAATGAAGTTTTGCTTGAGTGGTATTACATAACTCCATGTGTATGTATTACATAAAAAAGCTTATTATCTTTGTAAGCAGAATTGAAAGTCCTTGGAAAAATCCATGTTCAGTCAGTTAGGAGCCACAATTTGCTATAACCCATCACGTTAGGAGGGTGGCTTATTTAAAAGCCCAGAGATACAAACTGCTTATCTCCAGTTCTATAATGGTAACATATTACAAAGGAAAAAGATTTGAATTGAGAGTTCCAATGAATATTGGTTATAAGATAATAGGAAACGGACTTCTTCATACTTCTATTTCTTCATCCTCAAAAGGTAGAAAAATAACACAAGTGCTACCTTCCCCAAAGGGATTCATAGGAAAGAACAAATGTTATAAATTTTAAAGCACCATAAAAACATTAATTATATAATATCAATTTTCACATCATACCCTGAGGACTACTCTGTGTTTTTTAGAATAGAACATTTGTTCCTTCTAGGATCCTTCATCTTTAAGAGAAAACATGGTTGTTCACACTTCTTGAATGTATCACCATTATAGTTCTTTAGGTAGGATAAAAGACACCAGACTTTACTAAATGCCCTTCTGTCTTAAAGACCCCTAAGGAAATCTCTGTAACCTGTGATTGCCGCTTTTCCCAGAGAGGAAATCTTGTCCTAGAGAGATCAAGAAAAAAGACAGATGGAAGTGAAGTTACTTAGTTCTGTGCTATGTCTTTTTCCCACAAATTATTCTTTCTTTTTTACCTTTGGAAGATAAATTGAAACAAGCTCTCCTACTGTAAATAACAAATATTTCTGAAGCACTCATTATATAATAAAGAGAAAAACAAAGACTATAAGGAAGTGTACTTGTTTGCCTACATCTCTATATTTCTATGGGGAAATTGTTAGTCATACTTTTTTTGTGCAACAAATACATTAATTTAAAAAAAGATAAGCAATAAGAATGCTTGCATACAAACATTCAAAATCCTAATAGCAAGGAGGCAGACCCAAGATGGAGAAGTAAAGGCAAGAATACACCTGAGCTTTCCTCAAAACTCCTCCACATTCCTTGAAATAATGACTAAAAAATTCTAGAGTATCAGCACCCACAAAAAACATGGTATGCAGCAATTTTACAGCCCAAATCAATTTAGAAGGTCAACTGAGAACTTCTGTTATACCAGGGCGAGACTGGAACAGAGTCCAGCCCAGACTGTGCCAGTGCAGACTGGTCCTAGCAAAGTAGGAGCCAACAAATCAGTGTTTGAATCAGTAGCAGAAGTGATGGTTTCTAGACATCTCAGCTTACATACACCAAAGACTACTTGAAAGGTCAACAGAAAAAAAAAAATTGATACAGTAGAGTGAGAGTAGTAAGAAATCTAGCAAAACCTGCACTAGCACAATTCTCGCCCAGGAAAAGCAAAAACAAGCCTGATGGGACTCAAAATTATCAGTGGCTACTTCCAGAGGTCTCAATCTGCATAGGTTCAAACAACTGGACAGAAGATTACAAGGTTCTCTTTGGAGCATTAAGTAAGTCCATCATGAGGTTCATCATCAAATTGGAATAAAGACTAAATAATGGGTAGGCTGAGTATTTTACTGGTACCAATTATATACATATATTATTTTCTATCTCCATAGTAGTACTTTATGGTCAGAGCCCTTTTTGCTTTTTTGTCATTTTTAAAATATTGAGGTCTGCTCTTAGGCCCAAAGGATATTGTCCCAAACTTCCCTTGCAGGGTGAAAGAGCTTTCACTGATTGTGCTGGGGTGGTACTCTAGATTTCCCCATTGTGCTAGTAGGCCTGGCCAAGTACCACCTATTATACTGGGATTCACAGGCTCACTATTTGTCTTCTTTAATTGTGTTGGAAGTATCAAAGCTACTCTGCTAATCCAATGTCCTTCTGCACTAAATTAGAGTGGCCATGCTGTTGTATTTTGAGTGGAAGCCTCCCACTAAATTTTCCTCGCTTGCCTCTCTGTTTTGGTTTTAGCTGTATTATATCTCCTCTGGATCACATTCATCCCTGCACAATTGAAATGCTTCCAAGATATCTTCTTGCTGAAAAGTTACTACACTCTGAATATTGGTGGGTTCTGTCACTTGAGAATGTATTCAAAGGCTTCATCTAGTGTTGATTCTGAGGGAAGCTAGGAAGATATCAGGCAAAGGAATGTCTACTCTCCAACATCTTGGCTCTACTCCTAAGTTTCAATCTTTGAGAAACTCTTTTCCTCAGTGAGCATTTGTACCCCCTTGCCCAATTTGAAAAATTTTGATTTTTATGACATTCTTCTTCTAATTGACTTTTTCGATTTTCTCTACTGTGGTGATTTTCTTCTTTAATATATAATATAATAAATGGTTCTCTCTGGGAGAAGGTAGGTTTCTTGGGGAGGTTTTCTGGAGGCAGCCTTAGTTGCAGTTAAGAGTAATAATCACTCAGATGCAGCCAGGTGTTAAAAATTCAGATCTTTTATTGCCTCTAATATAGCCCAGTTAGCTTAGGCCTGTCTCTCTGCTTGGTTCCAAGAGCTCTTGCCGCTTTGTCCTTTGTTTCTGCCTCTGCTTTCTTCAGCATCCAGAGCCAGCACCAAGTTGAATCTGTCTTGCCTCCGAGGAGCTCTTGAAGCTTTGTCCTTTGCTTCTGCCTCTGCCTCCAGCCAGCACCAATGTAAAAGTTGTAATGAATTTTTCTTGCCTCCGAGAGAGGGCTTCTGGTTCTCCCAGAGTGCTCTGTGTCTGGCCCAGAGTGCTCCTCTCCAATATAATTCAGCTGAAATCCCTTAATTGGGCCTCTTCTTTTATATCAGAGAGCAGGATTATGGGTTTTCTCCCATAGTGCTCTCTGGCCCTAAGATCTTCAATGGAGGTTTGAATTCGGATATCTCATACTAAACCCTGAAATCTCCCAAGCCTGTGAACTCCAATGAGTAAAGGTGTGAACACAAGCATTGTATCAATTAGTTCTACTTAGTACCTTGTTTCAGGTTCTGGCCCAAAACATCTTCTTGTAAGATCAGATCAATAATCTATCTACTCTAATGAGTTAGCAGTTTGTAAAGATTCCAACACTCTACTACCACTCGATTATTTTCCTAATATTTCTTCTATCTCTCTTACTTGATTTTCAAAAAATTCCTTTTGAGTTCTTTCATAGCCTGAGAGTAGTTTTTATTTTTTTGAAGATTTAAGTGTAGGCTTTATTATGTTCTTCTGAGGGTGTATTTTGATCTTCCTTGTCACCATAGTAACTTTCTATGGTCTGAGCATTTTTTTTTTCTGTTGTCTGCTCATTTTCCTAGCCTGTTATTCAGTTTTAAATTCCTTGGTAAAGTAGGGCTCTGTTTCCAGAGTCAAAGGTGCACTGTTGCCAGACTTGGGAATTGTATTCAGCTATTTTCAGTGATCCTTCTAGAGATATGACCACAGCCATTCTTTTCTGCTTTGGAATAATTGAGAGTGTCTCTGTCCCACTGTAGCTATAAGATCTAGTGTACTAAATCAACATAGTCTTACTTTGCTGATTCTGGGGCTGAGGCTAGGGCCAGGACTGTGTTGTCAAGGCCTATTCTTGGATTGAGTGCTGGACTTTCACCCTGTTATCACATACCTTTTCTGCTGACCTTCCAAGGCTTCTTTGGTGTTTCTGGGCTGAAAGGTCTGGAAGTCAATAAAACTGTCACTGATTCAGAGTTTTTCTAGACTTGTTCCTGCTTTATTGGTATAGGGTCCTGGGTGGGGCTGAGGAGGGGCTAGAGCTGGGCTGGGCTGGGACTATGCTGGCATGGCCTGAATTGGAACAGCATGCTGGACTCCCATTTCTGTTAACCTTCTAAGCCATCTTTGGCTGGAAAATGTTCTACTTTGTTTTGGGGGGTGTTCTTATAGTCTAGTTTAGTTTAGAATCATTATTTAAAGGAATTTAGAGTAATTTGTGAGAAACAGTAGAAGAGTTTTTGCCAGGATATCTGGATTTTACTTTTAAAGCAATCAGCTACATTATATTGAATAATTTTAAATGATAAAAATATGTTTTCCAAGATATTATAATTTCCCCATTGGCACAGATGTTTAAAAAAAATAATAGGAGAAAAGAAAAAAAATTTGCTTGACATTTAAACCCCAGCCCTTGTAATTATTAAAAACTTGTGCATATTGTAAAAAATCATCCTAAATTAAAGCATAGAGCATGAAGGACAATGAGGAGGCTCATTTATTTGTTGTTTGAAATGGCAGATGGGACATATTTTATGTGGTAAACTGTCAATTCCCTAGAAGGACCAAGTCTTTATTTTATCAGTGATGGATTCTATACTGCATCATTGACACAAAACAAAAAATTAGCTCAAAACTTGATATAATGAGCGGGAGTTTTAACTGAAAGTTTAAACTAAATTAGAATGACAGTAAAAATCATTTAGCTTAATTCAATGAAAAAGAAGAGTTATATATGAATAACTTATTGCTCTCAGCTATTTAAAACTACGATTTAATTACATATTTTATATGCTCTCACAAAGCTAAAAATACCACTCAATCATATAATAACATGCAGATATGATTCAAAGGACCATGTTGCTTATACAGGGGAGGCAATTTTTTTTCTTAAAATACAGGTTGTACTATTTCCTAATGAATTATTTTTTTTTGTTTGTTTTATTAGGTGAGATTTAGTGTCTCTTTGCAAATTCCCATGTCACAACTTACATTGCAGAGTAAAGTCCATTTATTATAGTCAAACTATTTCTTCTGCTATTCTGCTTAGGAACAATAAAAACAATGATAACAATAACAATGGAACACATTTACATAGTACATTAAATTTTGTAAAGTACTTATACATTTAAGTCATTTAATTCTCACAATAATTCTTTAAGGTAGGACCTATTGTGATCTTCATTACTCATAACAATTTGAGAAATTAATTGACTTGCCCAGGATCATGTAGCATGTAGGTATGTATAAGGCAGGATTCCAATTCAGTTTTTTCTTATTCTAAGTCTATCACTCTTTCCATTATGCTATTTACATGCACAATAACCAGATCAAAATCAATGCTAAATATGTGATATTTTCAAGTTGCTTTCTTGAAATTATTCTATGCATTTAGTTGCATAGTAAATTTAAACAATTTAGTAAATTGTTTAAAATTGGTACATCAAGTAAAATAGGTTATGGTATATTGACCAGTAAATCATTAAAAAAAATTTCTGTAGTCCATGGTTTGCAGTTTGAAAACCATATTATCATAACATAAAATATTTTTTAATCTCATCTTAATTTCAAACTTCTTCCAAAACAAGAAATGTGTGCCATACCAATTATGTAGAGTATCCGAGACAACAGAAGTACAATAATGCTTACTGAACAGTTGTCAAAAGTATTGAAATGTCGTCTGTAGAAAGAGTTAAATGAAATTAGGGAAATAATATAATTACTGTGGAAGTAAATTGCACAAGAATCATTTCTGTGTAAGAGATGGAAGGAAACTTTGCAAGCAACTTTATGCACAGCTTCTGGCTTATCAGATTTTGGTCAAGGTCAAGTGTGTCCCAAAGTCACACAGTCTATAAGTGGTAAAGTCATTATAAGACTCCAAGTCTTGCAACTCTTAGTTTTCTTTCCCCCTCACCACATTCCCCACTCAATTACATAATTTTACAGGAGACCTTATATTGTACATTTCAACTGAATGTTACAGAACAAGGCCTACAAACTTCAATTATCATTTACAGCTATTGGTTTAAAAAAGTGAATACATGCTTCCAATTTGTATATTTAACTTATTTATAAGTTAAATTCATAGTCTAATGCATTAATAACAATGTACATTACAAAATATATAAAAGAGAGATAAAAATATGAAACTTATAAAAAAATAAAATTATTAACTTCATCAATCCCCATAGTCTACAAATTCATTTCAATTTGGCTATCCACAGGGATATCCATACTCTTTCAACATTAACCATAATACCTCCATGATCCAAGATGAAGAAGTTCCTTTGTCTTGTTAGAAAAACTGAGAGTGGCAAACTACAGATTCTGAAGAATGGGAGGAGACTGAGTTGGTTTCAATATCTAGCCTTTGGGGGAAAACCTTCTAAAGGAGAATTAGAAAATGAGTAAGATAGGAAGACTGAAATTACCAAAGATCTCAGGAAAAAAAGGAAAAATATAATGGCCTTGAAAATAGGGAATAAATCAATAGGAAAAATATATATATATATATAAAGGACCATTGTTTGCAGATCAGATTAAAGTCCCCATATATCTATAAATTAATTACAGAAGATGAAGAAAAATGAATCAATACCTCACAAGGCAGAGGAAATGGTGGATTGTCAATAGAGAATATTCTTGATTCAAATAAGTGAGTAATAAGCATAATGAAACTAATTTTGATAAGAAATGCATATCTCACCTATAAAATCTCACCTATAAAAAAGAATTAATGATTGTGAATAAGGATATGATGATCTTTAAAAAACAAGATATGAAGAAACAACTTGAGGAGTGTATTTCTCTCAGAAGAATGTGAGAAGTCAAAAAGTTTAAATACAATAATGCTAGGAATAATTAAAAAAAACTGCACTGAACTTATAACACAAAATCAAAGTGGCAATTAAAATAATCTAAAGATTACCTTGTATAAAAGGAGAAATAAAAACAGAAAGCTTCAAAAAATTCATAGTGATTAATTTTTAAATTCCAGCTATAAACAACAAATTCTGCAAAACATTCAAATATAAAGAGGAGAAAGACATTCAAATATAAAGGAAAGAAAATAACAAATACCATCAGCAGCAACAAGAAAATCCTCTCTTCTCCTCCCACCAGGTACTGCAAGAGATAATAGAGTAATGTATTTAAAAAGCAAAAGAGCTCCAAAAGCAACCCAAGTCACCTACTTTATAAAATTGAGCCTAACTACTAATTGAAAAAAAAAATTGGATTTTCATTAAAAAAGAGATGTTCAAACCATTCCTGGAAGGCAAAGGGCTTATCAAACTGTGCATAATCCTTTGATCCAGAAGTGTCTCCACTGGGTCTGTATCCCAACAAGATCAAATTCAAAAATTTTTGTAGCAGCCTCTTTTATAATGGCAAGGTACTTGAAACTAAGTGGATGCCCATTAGTTGGGCAATGGCTGAATGTTATAGTACATGAATGTTATGGAATATCGTTGTTCTATAAGAAACAATCAGAAGGATGATTGCAGAAAGATTTGGAGACACTTACATGAAATGATGCTGAATGAAGTGAGCAGAACCAAGAGGACATTGTACATAGCAACAGGAAGATTATGTGATGATCAATTCTGATGAACATGATTCTTTTCAATAACGAGGTGATTCAGGCCAATTCTAATAGACTTGTGATGGAAAGAGTCATCTGCATCCAGAAAGAAGATTATGGGAACTGAATGTGGATCACAACATAGTACTTTCACTGATTTTTGTTGTTATTTGCTTGAATTTGTTTTCTTTCTCATTGTTTTTCCTTTTTAAATGATTTTTCTTGTGCAGCACAATAAATGTGGAAATATTTCTAAAGGAGTTGTATATATTTAACATAGATTGCTGTCTTTCCATGTATGTTGATAATAGAGTTATTATTTTTTTTTAATTTCATATTTTCTCAAGAACTAAAAATATCTATAATTGTCACATGAATATTTGCATCAAATGCAACAGACCAAAGATAAGTGGCTACAATTTTCCAAGAATTTTGCATCAACAACAATGATTCAAATCAATATGACATTATCTTTGCCTCAGATTTTCTTTTCTTTTAGTTACAGAAATGTTTTTTTTTTCTCCCTTTAGTGACTAAAGGGATTCTGTTGCAGTCTTTATAAGTTTACTTAGTTTAAAAAAATTTTTCATCTTGATGACATAACTGACATTACAACCTTTTTATGCATTGCTTAATATACTTACTTTTTATACTTTCATTTCAAGGAATAAAATCTGCTGACAAAAGCTATGATTAATAGTTAATATCCTAAATTTGATTAGAAAATCAAGATGGTATTTCTTTTCCAAGCTGATGAAGCTCCATACAATTAAAGAATATAAAAATGAAAAGGAAAAGAAGGGGGAAAAAGCTTAGTTCATGCATTATTTTCCAAAGTCCAATCACTTAAGAGACACATCTTCAAAACATTTCATTCAAAACAATGCTATCCATTTTGTAGAGAAAAGGTTATTATGAAAGTAAAATATGAAAAGCATATATTCATATATGCATGAGCTAATTATTCATTTTGTATGAACAGTATATGTAACTTAATAAGTACTTACTAAAAATTTGTTGATAATTTTTTAATTGAGTTATATAAAGCATTCCAAAAGAAACTGGACCAGCATACACTAATGATCTCTAGAAGATCTAGAAGAGTTTGTAGCCAGAGAGGAGGAAAAGGAGCCAATAAAACACAGTTGATCAGTGGTACCAAATGAGAAGCATGAGATTGTTATTATATAACAGAATACAATGATAAAGAAGCTAATTTGTTTTTCAGTATCAGATCATTCCATGTGTAAGCAGTTTGCTTCCTTAAAGGTACAGAATCATCTTCTATAATATCCTATATTTAACTGATTAAGAAACTGATATATTAAATAACTTGTCCCAAATTTCAAAATATCCATTAATGGTAGTTTCAGGAACAGAACACTATAGCTACATTACTCAGTCTTATTTATCCCAGTTTCCTCACATGTAAAATGAACTGAAGAAAAAAATGGCAATCCTTTCCAGTATCTTTACCAAGAAAACCCAAATTAGGTCAGGAAGAGGAGGGCAGGACTAAAATTATTAAATGACAACACTGCATATCTGTGTATCTACAATACAAAGATATATTCTCTGAATCTATTGAATAAAAGTAAATATGTTAATTGCTACAAAACAAGGCTCATTCTTTGTAGAATGAGGTAGGGATAAGAGTAAAGAAGAAATCTTGAAAAAAGTTAAAAAGAATAATAGTATGAACATTGCAATTTTTTCCCTATTTCAAAAATTATGATTATGTTGCAATTACAAATTATTGAAAATTAATTTATAAAAATCAAGAAAGAGCTGAAATCACTGTTCTATAATGAAATACTTTTAGTTAAGGGGAAAATTCATCCTGGGGAGATTTAGGGAACTAAATTAATCTTTAGTATAAGTAGAATCAGTAATAATCCATGGTTGCAATTATTTGAGTGGAATTTGAAATTATATAAAAACCCCAGTCTTATTCAATTTAATTTAATTCAAGAAATATTCAATTCAAATTAATTCAAGAAATAAAGCTCTGTCTATTTGCCAGGAGAAAAGTAGGCTTAATTTTGAGCCAAGAAGACTTTTAAGCTAACTTTGGAACCAAACAAAGACTTGAGATCAAGCTCTGCATATGAGATAAATTCACACACACACACACACATACACACACAGAGAGAGAGAGAGAGAAATCTAGAAATAATAGAAGTTGCTAATATGTAATGGTAGAAGGCATTTCTTCATCTAGGTATTTCTTGATCTTAAGAAAACACAATTCTAGTTCCTATCTTTATCATAACCTATGTGCAAGTAACTGTTCCACTTGAGGGGAAATTGAAGACAAAATTTATATAATCTGTCATCAGAGTGATAGGGATTAGTGATAGAGGCAGTTAGAGAATTCTGACTTCAATCTGAGACAAAAACTACCAGTTTTATTGCAGAATGCTGCCAATCCAGAAGATGCCCCACGAAATAAACTAGGAATATTCACTTAAGAATTAATAGACAAAAAGGATAGTATGTCCCAAACACTGTCTAATCCTAAAGATTCCTGAAGTAGTTCATTGTCTTTACAATCAAACATTAGACTTTTATTTACCTTCTGTAGATTTTTGAAAAAACTATTTCTTGTCCAATGATAGCTATAAGAAATGGGAGAGATCTGATGAAAGACCCATGTCCCACATAAGGAAATAAAAATATAATTTTTCCTTCCTCAGTTTCCTAGAACTCTCCTCGTAAGTGCTGTTTACTTCTGCTCCCATCATAATACTTGATTTTTAGATTATTTGTTTACATGGAATAATGAAGAGAATATTCCACACAATTAAATGTTAAGATCTAATTTCAATGCCTGCCTCAGAAACTTACTCTATAATCCTTGAAAACCACAGAACCTCCCTGAGTTTCTTCATCTCTAACATAATAAGAGGTTTGCCCCAAGAGACTCCAAAGTATCTTTCATCTATTGATGTGTAATTTTACCATACTGCTCCTTTTCCCTAGCTTCCCTTGGACGTGTGTGTGTGTGTGTGTGTGTGTGTGTATCCGCGCATGTGTGACAGAGAAAGATAGACAGAGAGAGGAGTGGGGGGTGTACAGTTGTGCATGATACATGTGTGTGCTTAAATAATTAATTTTGTTGTTACAGTTTCTTTTTTTTTTTTTTTTTTTTAATTTTATTTTATTTAATAATAACTTCGCATTGACAGAATCCATGCCAGGATAATTTCTACACGACATTATCCCTTGCAATCACTTATGTTTCGTTTTTTCCCCCTTCCTCCCTCCTCCCCCCCCCCAGGATGGCAAGCAGTCCTATATATGCTAAACATGTTGCAGTATATCCTAGATACAATACATATTTGCAGAACCAAACAGTTCTCTTGTTGCACAGGGAGAATTGGATTCAGAAGGTAAAAATAACTCGGGAAGAAAATCAAAAATGCAAATAGTTCACATTCATTTCCCAGTATTCCTTCTTTGGGTGTAGCTGTTTCTGTCCATCATTTCTCCAATGAAACTCAGTTAAGTCTCTTTGTCAGAGAAATCCACTTCCATCAGAATACATCTTCATACAATATCGTTGTCGAAGTGTATAATGATCTCCTTGTTCTGCTCATCTCACTTAGCATCAGTCCATGTAGGTCTCTCCAAGCCTCTCTGTATTCATCCTGCTGGTCATTCCTTACAGAGCAATAATATTCCATAACATTCATATACCACAATTTACCCAGCCATTCTCCAATTGATGGGCATCCATTCATTTTCCAGTTTCTGGCTACTACAAACAGGGCTGCCACAAACATTTTGGCACATACAGGTCTCTTTCCCTTCTTTAGTATTTCTTTGGGGTATAAGCCCAATAGAAACACTGTTGGATCAAAGGGTATGCACAGTTTGATAACTTTTTGGGCATAATTCCAGATCGCTCTCCAGAATGGCTGGATTCGTTCACAACTCCACCAACAATGCATCAATGTCCCCGTTTTCCCGCATCCCCTCCAACATTCATCATTGTTTTTTCCTGTCATCTTAGCCAATCTGACAGGAGTGTAGTGATATCTCAGAGTTGTCTTAATTTGCATTTCTCTGATCAATAGTGATTTGGAACACGCTTTCATGTGAGTGGTAATAGTTTCAATTTCTTCATCTGAAAATTGTCTGTTCATATCCTTTGACCATTTATCAATTGGAGAATGGCTTGATTTTTTATAAATTTGAGTCAGTTCTCTATATATTTTGGAAATGAGGCCTTTATCAGAACCTTTAATTGTAAAGATGTTTTCCCAGTTAGTTACTTCCCTACTAATCTTGTTTGCATTCGTTCTGTTTGTACAAAGGCTTTTTAATTTGATATAATCAAAATTTTCTATTTTGTGATTGGTAATGGTCTCTAGTTCATCTTTGGTCACAAATTTCTTTCTCCTCCACAAGTCTGAGAGATAAACTATCCTATGTTCCTCTAATTTATTTATAGTCTCGTTCTTTATGCCTAGGTCATGGACCCATTTTGATCTTATCTTGGTATGTGGTGTTAAGTGTGGGTCCTTGCCTAATTTCTGCCATACTAATTTCAGTTATCCCAGCAGTTTTTATCAAATAATGAAATCTTATCCCAAAATTTAGAATCTTTGGGTTTGTCAAACACTAGATTGCTATAGTTGACTATTCTGTCTTGTGAACCTAACCTTTTCCACTGATCAACTAATCTATTTCTAAGCCAATACCAGATGGTTTTGGTGACTGCTGCTTTATAATATAATTTTAGATCAGGTACAGCTAGACCACCTTCATTTGATTTTTTTTTCATTAATTCCCTTGAGATTCTCGACTTTTTATTGTTCCATATGAATTTTGTTGTTATTTTTTCTAAATCATTAAAATATTTTCTTGGAAGTCTGATTGGTATAGCACTAAATAAATAGATTAGTTTAGGGAGTATTGTCATCTTTATTATATTTGCTCGGCCTATCCAAGAGCACTTAATATTTTTCCAATTATTTAAGTCTGATTTTATTTGTGTGAAAACTTTTTTGTAATTTTGCTCATATAATTCCTGACTTTCCTTTGGTAGGTAGATTCCCAAATATTTTATGCTATCAACAGTTATTTTGAATGGAATTTCTCTTTGTATCTCTTGCTCTTGGATTTTGTTGGTGGTGTATAAGAATGCTGAGGATTTATGGGGATTTATTTTGTATCCTGCTACTTTGCTAAAATTATGAATTATTTCTAATAGCTTTTTAGTAGAATCTCTGGGGTTTTCTAGGTATACCATCATATCATCTGCAAAGAGTGATAGTTTGGTTTCCTCATTGCCTACTCTAATTCCTTTAATCTCTTTCTCGACTCTTATTGCAGAGGCCAGTGTTTCTAATACAATATTGAATAATAATGGTGATAGTGGGCAACCTTGCTTCACTCCAGATCTTACCGGGAAAGGTTCCAGTTTTTCCCCATTGCATATGATGCTTACTGAAGGTTTAAAATATATGCTCCTAACTATTTTAAGGAAAAGTCCTTTTATTCCTATGCTCTCAAGTGTTTTTATTAGGAATGGCTGTTGGATTTTATCAAATGCTTTTTCTGCATCTATTGAAATGATCATATGGTTTTTGTTTGGTTGGTTGTTGATATAGTCAATTATGTTAATAGTTTTCCTAATATTGAACCAGCCCTGCATTCCTGGTATAAATCCTACTTGGTCATAGTGTATTAACCTGGGGATGATTTTCTGTAATCTTTTTGCTAATATTTTATTTAAGATTTTAGCATCAATATTCATTAGGGAGATTGGTCTATAATTTTCTTTCTCTGTTTTCAGCCTACCTGGTTTAGGTATCAGTACCATATCTGTGTCATAAAAGGAGTTTGGTAGGACTCCTTCAATCCCTACTTCTTCAAATAGTTTATTTAGCATTGGAGTTAATTGATCTTTAAATGTTTGATAGAATTCAGATGTAAATCCATCTGGTCCTGGGGTTTTTTTCTTAGGGAGTTGATTGATAGTTTGTTCTATTTCTTTTTCTGAGATAGGAGTGTTTAGGATATTTACTTCTTCCTCTGTTAGTTTAGGTAAGCTATATTTTTGGAGGTATTCTTCTATTTCATTTAAGTTGTCGAATTTATTGGCGTAAAGTTGGGCAAAGTAACTCCTAATTATTGCTCTAATTTCCTCTTCGTTAGTGGTGAGTTCTCCCTTTTCATTTTTAAGACTAACAATTTGATTTTCCTCTTTCCTTTTTTTAATCAGATTTACTAAGGGTTTGTCTATTTTGTTGGTTTTTTCATAGAACCAACTCTTAGTTTTATTAATCAATTCAATAGTTTTTTTACTTTCAATTTTATTGATCTCTCCTTTTATTTTTTGAATTTCAAGTTTAGTGTTTGATTGGGGGTTTTTAATTTGTTCCTTTTCTAGCATTTTTAGTTGCAAGCCCAATTCATTGACCTTCTCTTTCTCTATTTTATACAAATAGGCCTCTAGAGATATGAGATTTCCCCTTATTACCGCTTTGGCTGCATCCCATACATTTTGGTATGATGTCTCATTATTATCATTTTCTTGGATGAAGTTATTAATTATGTCTATAATTTGCTGTTTCACCCAATCATTCTTTAGTATGAGATTATTTAGTTTCCAATTATTTTTTGGTCTACTTTCCTGTGGCTTTTTATTGAATGTAATTTTCAATGCATCATGGTCTGAAAAGGATGCATTCACTATTTCTGCCTTACTGCATTTGAGTTTGAGGTTTTTATGTCCTAATATATGATCAATTTTTGTATAAGTTCCATGAACTGCTGAAAAGAAGGTGTACTCCTTTCTGTCCCCATTACATTTTCTCCAGAGATCTATCATATCTAATTTTTCTAGTATTCTATTTATCTCTTTGACTTCTTTCTTATTTATTTTGTGGTTTGATTTATCTAATTCTGAGAGTGCAAGGTTGAGATCTCCCACTATTAAAGTTTTACTGTCTATTTCTTCTTGCAGCTCTCTTAATTTCTCTTTTAGGAATTTAGATGCTACACTACTTGGTGCATATATATTTAATATAGATACTTCTTCATTATTCATTCTACCCTTTAGCAAGATATAGTGCCCTTCCTTATCTCTTTTGATTAGATCAATTTTTGCTTTAGCTTGATCTGAGATCAGGATGGCTACCCCTGCTTTTTTGGCTTCACCTGAAGCATAGTAGATTTTGCTCCAACCTTTTACCTTTAACCTGTATGTATCACCCCGCTTCAGGTGTGTTTCCTGTATACAACATATTGTAGGATTCTGGCTTTTAATCCATTCTGCTAACCGCTTCCTCTTTATAGAGGAGTTTACCCCGTTCACATTTATGGTTAAAATGACCAATTCTGTATTACTTGCCATCTTGTTAACCCCGGTTTATGCTTTTCTCCCTTCTTACTCCCTTACCCCCTCCCTTACCCCCCTTCCCAGTATTAAGCTTGTGAGCTCCCCTTGCTTCTCACAGCCCTCCCTTTTTCAGTATCCCTCCCCCCCCTTAGAGTTCCCCCCCCCCAACTTACCCCTTTCCCTCCCAGTTACCGTATTCCCTTCCACTTAGCTTATTCCTTCCTTTTTCACTTCTCCCTTCTCACTTTTCAATGAGGTGGGAGAAGTTTCACCATAGAATGAATATGTCTAAAATTCTTCTCTTACTGCCAATTCTGAAAGCAGTAAAATACTCACTATTTTCATTCCTCTCCATTTTTTCTCTCAGATTTACTAGGTTTTCTTTGCCTCTTCATGAAATGTAGTACCCCCACTTTCCCTTTTTTCTAGTACAATGTCCTTTCCACAACTAGTTTCTAGAACAAGGTATACATGTATTCTTTATACATCTTTACAGCCGAAATATAGTTCCCAAGATTAATCTTTACCTTTTTAGATTTCTCTTGAGTTCTGTGCTTGTAGATCAAATTTTTTGTTAAGTTCTGGCTTTTTCATCAGAAATAGATGAAATTCGCTTATTTCGTTGAATGTCCATCTTCTTCCCTGGAAAAAGATGCTCAATCTCGCTGGGTAAGTTATTTTTGGTTGCATACCAAGTTCCTTAGCCTTTCGGAATATCATATTCCAGGCCCTTCGATCCTTTAATGTGGATGCTGCCAGATCCTGGGTGATCCTTATTGTGGCTCCTTGATACTTGAATTGGGTTTTTCTAGCTGCTTGCAGTATTTTTTCCTTCGCCTGAGGGTTCTGGCATTTGGCCACTATATTCCTTGGTGTTTTGATTTTAGGATCCCTTTCAGTAGGGGATCGATGAATTCTTTCAATGTCTATTTTACCTTCTGTTTCTATGACTTCTGGGCAGTTCTCTTTGATAATTTCCTGGAAGATAGTGTTCAGGCTTTTTTTTTCATCATACTTTTCTGGAAGTCCGATGATTCTCAGGTTGTCTCTCCTGGATCTGTTTTCCAGGTCTGTTGTCTTCCCCAGAAGGTATTTCACATCCTTTTCCATTGTTTGATTTTTTTGGATTTGCTTGACTGATTCTTCTTGTCTCCTCGAGTCATTCAATTCCAATTGTTCGACCCTGATTTTCAGTGAGGTATTTTCTTCACTCACTTTTTTAAGATCTTTTTCTAATTGTCCAATTGAGTTCTTTTGTTCTGTGGAATTTTTTTCCATTTCGCCAATTTTGTTTTTTAGAGAGCTGTTTTCTGTTTCCAGTTCACTAATCCTATTTTTCAAGGATTTGGTTTCTTTATCCACTCTCTCTTTAACTGACTTCTCCAGGCTCTTTTGCCAAGCCTCCCTCTCCTTTTTCAGAGCCTCCCTCTCCTTTTCCCATTTTTCTTCTAGCTCCCTTGTGAGAGCCTTTTTAATTTCCTCCATGAGATTCATCTGTGCTGAGGGACATAAGGTCTCTTCCTTCGGGGATTCACCTGGGGACTGTTTGTTTTTAGTCTCCTCAGGGTTTGGAGTCTGCTCTTTATCTGTATAAAAGCTGTCCAGGGTTAAATTCTTTTTCAGTTTCTTGCTCATTCTGTCTATTTATCAAAGACAAACTATCAAAGAAACAGAAGGAAAAAAAAACCCCTTGAATGGAGGCTGCTTTCTTTGGGGGAGGGGCAGGGTATTTGTGAGGCACAGGTCCTACTGTGCTATGGCGCCTGCGCACTGAGATCCGAGCGCTCTGAGATCCGAGCGGGTTAAGACACTGTGGGGGAGGGGTGGCCAGGTCCCGAGAAACTCCAGCTGTCCGGGATTGTATTCTTCACCCCCGGTGTTTTTAGCTTCTCTGCTGGGCTGCTGACTTGCTCCTATAGCAAAGCTCTCACCGCAGAGACGGCTGCGATCGCGTCCTACCACCTCTCCGCTCCACCCGGTTCTGAGCTGCTATCTGTGCTTTGGTTGCCGCTGCTGCCCGCAGACTGCTTCCAAATACCGTCCCCGCCCTCGCGCAAAAACAGACCTTTCTTGACGAGTCTCAAGGATGGTTTCTCTTGGTAAGTAATTGTATGGTTTTTTTTCAGTCGAGCATTAATTCAGAGGCATGAAATGAAATGAATAGTGAGAGAAAAACACGGAGATTACACAGAAGTGTATTTCCTCTCCGCCATCTTGGCCGGAAGTGTTGTTACAGTTTCAATTTTATATACCTCTGCAATCATTTCCTAATATAGTAGCTATTGATCCTAGGATGACACAAGCTAAATAAATTTATTATGTTGGAAAGCAAATCAATACACCTGAAGTAAACTTAGAATATTTGATTTGTATTTAATTAGTTCTTCTGTCTAATTTTTTTTTCTTCCAGATCTGCAGGTTGGCTGTTTCTTTTCCAATGTGGAATAAATAACAAAAAGCTGCCCACCTATTTTTTTTCAAAGTGACAAACACTTCTTTTTTTAGTAGTAATATCCATTTTTACATTTGTTTCCTCAACCAATTGATGACATTTTTCTATCATTCCCTTGACTTTAAAAACATTAAATTTGTCTGTTGATTTTGTTACAAGGATGTATTCTGTCTCTTTAAGAGAAAGTAAAAGTCCTTGAAAATAAAACCTCGTTATTTACTTTACCCTAAAGTCCCTCCTCCCCATTTCTAGCCTGTCTATGAAATAATCTTAATTAAATAATAAACTTATATATATACAGCATTAAAATTTTTAAAGTACTTTAATCACAATAGTCATTTCAGGTGGTAGGTATTGTCAATAATATCTATTATTTAGATGAGGAAACTGAGGATCAGAGAGGTTGTGACTTAAAATCACAGAGGTAGCAATGAATTCAATTAGATAAAAATAATTCTTATTACTAGGTTTCTTAAAATTTTTCCATGTCCAAGTTTACTCAAATAACAATATGGATAATACATATAAAATAGATATATAGATTAAAAATAGAAAAATTAAGGCCAGATAAACGGAGAGACATAGAGAGATAGAAACTAAAATATAATATAGATTTCATCAATGAAAATATACCACATAATCGCTTAATATCCCCAAAATGAAACTGGTTTTTATCCTGTGTAGTTTTTGTTCAAATTTCCCCATGACTCTTCCACAAGATACTACTTTATGTAACATTTCTTCTAGATCTCTTCATCTAATATAGAAACAAATGAAATAAGACTATTTAATTTGTTATATCTCACTTTTACTATATGACTGAGTCATATTGTTTGTTTGTTCATCTAGAATTTTACTATCATATATTTTACAACCTCTTCAAATATATTGATTTTTTGCTGGTAATATATTAAATAATATATTGCCAAGTGTCCATTGTTTACTTGCCCCTTGTGACTTCAAATTTTGATTCCTGAGGTATTATTTTATTCCATATTTCAAATTATCATGATATAATAAAAGGGATGTTGTTATTGAAAGGATAGTATTTCATTCCAAGTAAAAAGTTTGGAGCCAATCTAACATATTCTCTTACTATTATCCAGTTGTTTGTAGAGTTAGTTTTCTATCTACACTTCTGTCAAAGTTACAATTTTTGATGCTACAGAACCAGGATTACAGAAGGAAATACACGTATATCCTGAGCAGTAGACTTTCTTACTGTACAGTTTTGACTACATTAGCTTTTGCTAATTAAAGTCACAAGTAGTAGACTTGAAAATGTTCTACTTTTGATCCCATGAGACAAATACCATCCATAAAAATATAGACATTGAAAACAAATATGAAAGAGAACTTTCACAATTAATAAAAATTTGATAATCGTACTTTCTTAAGTGCTTTATTGTTAAATTCTGTTAGGGTACAAGATGTAAAATAACAACAACAATTATAACATTTATATAGCATTTTAAGGGTAATAAGTTGCTTTTTGATTCCTAAAAGAATAATGTAAATTTTAAAATTTAATTTACGTATAAAAAACTGAGTCAGAGGTTAAGTAATTTTTTTTAAGGTTGTAAGATGGTAAGTGTCTAAAGAAATGTTTGAAAATTCAGGTTTTACTGATCCTTAGATGAATGCTTTACCTCCTGCATCATGTAGGTTTTAGTAAACTTTAGAATTCTTCAATAATACATTATATATATATATTATATATATATATATATATATATATATATATATATATGTATGTATGTATGTATGTATATATGTACATATATACATACATACATATATATATATATATATATATATATATATATATATATATTATATATATATATATATATATAAGAATTATCAAGGAACAGCAATGAAATAAAATTTCCTAAAACTGAGAATAAAATTAATTAGTCAATCATGATCTAAAAAGTCATGCTTACTGAAAATTGTTCAAAGAAAATAAAACACAATAAATCTACGGCAATCATTAGTTGTCATCAGATATTATCAACCACATAGCTATCTTCCAAAAAAGAAACATGGACCAAGGTAAAGGAGTAGAGGAGGCATTCAATCAACCTCTCCCAACATTATCCTCCAACTAACTTTAAAATTACATTTTAAATATATTTCTGGAGTGGTAGGATTTTCCTACCCTGCCAACAACAAATATATATATATATATAAAATGTCAGGATTAGATATTCTTTTAATTCAAGACAAATTGGGAAGTTGGAAGGATGGCATGAAAGCTGGCCTGAGAGCCCACATGGATGAAACAATGATGAGACTAGTTGGTGGTTACAGAAGCAACAATAGTTTTAGATTACCTCAACTCACAGATGTGAAGAGAACCTGGAAATTTGTCATAAAGCAATTATAGGGGACCTCTGTTCTACCAGTGAATGTAGGACTATAAGTACTTTAGCAATTCCATTACCAGTACCAAATTCTAGGTCACAACTGAAGGGAAGAGATAAGCATTTTTATTTAGGAGAAATCTAGAGCTGTGGAGAGCATTATTGCTTTAGGTCACAAGGGATTAGGAATCCTGAGGTTTGGGATGTTTATTTTATATTTTTCTTGGATCTTATATATGAAATTTTCTACTAAATTCAAGATTTTCTGCAAGAAAAGAAAAGAAAAGAAAAGTTCTTTTGCTTTACAATTTATAGCATTCTAAAACCTATATCCTTTTGACCTTGCTGGTATTAGGTTTTGGGGAACTGTAATTATGATTCTGTTGTATTAGAATTTTTTTTTTAATTTCTTGTAATACTTTCTCTTTAACCTAGGGGTTTCAGAATTCAACTATGGCATTTTTGTAGGTTTTTCTTGTAGGATCTCTTTTAGATAGTGATTAATAGCTCCCCCCCCCCCTCATTTTTACTTTTCCCTCTTGTTCTAACACTTCAGAATAATTTTCTTTAATTGTTTCATGTATTATCGTATCAAGATTCTTTTTTATCATAACTTTCAGGTAGTTCACTTATTTTATGATTTTTCTTTTTTTTTTTTACCAGGAATAATTTTATTTAATATTACATTTATTAATATTTAATGCTTTTCTACCTTAGAGAAAGAAATGTCCAAACTGGAATATTCCCCCCATATTGAGAATATCTTCTTCAAGACAATTTGAACTAACATTTGCATGAATATTGATCAAGGAAAAGGTCATGTTATGTTTAAAAAAAAAAAAAAAGTTCTGAATAAACATTCCAGAATTATTTTGATCTTTTCTTAACCTTTTTTCCTTAAAGACTGAAAAGACTTCCTTTGATCAACATCTGGTGAGTTTTTTTCTTTTTAATCTGTTTTCAAGATTAGTTGTTGTTCCTGAGGGCTTTGTCACATTCTCTTCTATTTTTAAAATTTTATTATATTTTCCTTTATTTTTTATTGTTTTTATGACTTTACCAGTTTTCCCTTGCACAATTCTAGTCCTGAAGGAGTCACTTTCTTCCTGAAGTTTCTGAATCTACTTTTCTACTTGGTTGATTTTCTTTTCATGATCTTGTTTTTCTTGTAGTGTTCTTTCTTTAAAAAAGTTTTTTTTTTTCTCAATATATTTTATTTGATTTTTAAAATATTTGTGAGCTGTATGAATGCATTTTGGGCAGATGATCATTTAATATTACTCTTTGGGGTAGGGAAAATTTCATTTTGTTTTGTTTTGTTTTTAAATATTTTTCCCCTGAAAATGTATTCTGGACTTCCTTATTCCCATAGTAACTTTTTTCATAGGATTCTTTTTTTTTTTTTTTTTTGATATCTTGAGAGACTCTTACCAATTAGCTAGTAAAAGGCATAATCATATACTATGCCTGATTTTCAAAGCAACCAGAATCTTGTGCAGACTTAATTTATTGCTGAGCAGAAACATGCAGGATAGAATAAAAGGCTATTAAATTAGTAAAGAAAGGTATAGTTTACTTGTCAAGTCTTTGGAGAAGGGAGGAATTTATGGCCAAACAAGAGATAGAGAACATTGTGAAATTCAATATTAATAATGCAACCAAATGCAACCAAAGCCAATGCAATCAAAACTAGACGGGAAGCAAAAAGGTAGGAAACAACTTTTATGAGGCCTGATAAAGTCCTCAATTCTCAAATATATAGAGAGCAGAACAAGTCATTCCTTAGTTGATAAATGGTCAAAGGATATGAATAGGCAGTTTTTAGATGAAAAAATTAAAGCCATCTATAGTCATATGAAAAAATGCTCTAAATTATCATTGTTTAGAGAAATGCAAATTAAAGCACTTCTGAAGTACTGCCTCAGACCTGTCAGATAGGCCCATATTCCATAAAAAGGAAAATGATAATTATTGAAAAGGATGCTGGAAAATTGGTGGAGTTGTAAACTAATCCAATCATACTGAAGAACAATTTGGAATTAATATCAAAAGGCTATAAAACTATGCATACCCTCTGCCCCTGCAATAACTCTACTAGGTCTACATCCCAAAGAAATCACTACAAAAGTAAAAAGACACTTGGAATACATGGGAGAGCTGTTGGAATATATAGGAGCTAAATGACAGTGGCTGCTGAAGAGCCAACCCAGAATGGATCTCATCTTGTGAGAGGATAATACAAGGAAACTGAGAAGCAGTTGCCATTCTCTGACTTCTCTGACTGAGAGGCCAGTGTGTTGTCTGACCTCTCTCCTCTTCCCTCTGCCTCCAATTTATCTCATCCCCGTTCTGCAACATCTGTGTCATCAAAGGCTGCCTTGCAGTTCCTTCAGATGCTATGATCCACAGCTGTGGAGGTTCTTGGAGAATTGACCTGTCCCTTAGCAGACACACATATACAAAATGATTTAGAGCAGCTTTCTCTGTTGTGGCAAATAATTGGAAATCAAAGGGATGCTTATCAATTCAGATCCGGCTGAAAAATTGTTGTATAAATGCAATGGAATACTATAGTTCTAAAATAAATGATGAACAGGCAAATATCACATACACACACACACACACACACACACACACACAAAAAAAAAAAAAAAAAAAAAAAAAAAAAACTTGTGAAGACTGATAGGAACTGATATGGAAATGTGAGCAGAACCAGAACACTGTGCATAGTAATAGCAACATCAATGTAACAGCAGATGGTCAACTTTGATAAAAACATTACTCTTAGCAATACAGTGATCTAAGAGAATTCTAAAAGACTCAGGACTGAAAATGTTATCCATATCCAGAGAAAGAACTATTGCAAATTGAAGCAAGCTCTTTTCACTTTTGCTTTTACTGTTTTTTTTCTTTCTTGTGTTTTCTTTTTCCTTTTTTCTGGGTCTTTTTTCACAAAATGACTGATGTCACAATATACTTAACATGATTGTACATGCATAACCTATGAGATTGATTGCTATTGTGGGGAAGGTAAAAAAAAAGAGGAAGGGGAAAAAAAGAAATTAAAATCTTATAGAAGTAAATGTCTAAAGCTAATGAATATTTTTAAATTAATCAGAGAAGCAAAGAAAAAGCCACTTTCTGCAAAATGCACCAATTATTTTCTCTGATAAAGTCATGCATATGACTATAAACTTATGCCTTGTTTTCACCGGATTGAACATTTAACAAATATCAACAAGAGACACAGAAAATATAAACCACATATATTTTATTTAAGATAATAATGTTTAAATAATTTAACGTGTAAATAATGTGGTATAATAAATTCTCCACTGGAGAAATTTACTCACAATCATCTTTTTTTTTTTTTTTGTCACAATATTCATTATATAAAATTCAATATTCTTTAAATGCTGGTAATAAATGTATTCTTTCTTATTTTTTTTCAATTTGGTAATTTAGATTTGGATTATTTGGATTTGGATTTCATAATTGGGATTATTATCAATCCTAATTCAGTTCATTCTCCAATGACTTTTTCCCTAATTTTTATTTGATATGAATAATTTATCATAAATTTTTTTCACATTTCCTATAGATTTTCCCACATTTCTTAGACAAACTTAAAATTTAAAAATTTCTAAACTAAAGAGCTTTTGTTTTTAATTACTGAAAGAGTAGTACATCTTTAGGACTATTTAAGGACTGTGTGTATCACTAGTTTTGTGAACTTGGATAAAGTCCTTACATAACCTCTA
The DNA here is from genome assembly GCF_016432865.1 of Antechinus flavipes. Lineage (NCBI taxonomy): Eukaryota > Metazoa > Chordata > Mammalia > Dasyuromorphia > Dasyuridae > Antechinus > Antechinus flavipes. The sequence goes on along the minus strand of NC_067400.1, from coordinate 127,991,618 downwards.
TGAAACTTTTCCCATCTTTAAAGCTGATATAGAGAGGTAATATGGTAATTAGTAGAGAAAAAGCAGGACTGGTTATTCAATCTTCCCCCTAGATAAAGAAGGAGCACGATTATGAGCAAGTTAACTTCTAGTCTTCCCAGAAACTCACTAAAATTGTAAATTATTTAAAAAAGTTTCTTGTGGTGAGCTTTTTCTTCTCAAAACTCAGCCAGGTGATAAAAGTTCAGATCTTTTATTATCTCCAATATAGCCCGGTTAGCTTAGAGGCCTATCTCTCTGCTTGGTTCCAAGAGCTCCCTCCGAATGTTGCCAAATCCAAAGGTCTAGTCCTTCAGCCTCTGCCTCTGCTTTCTTCAGCCTCCAGCCAGCTCCAGTCTTCATGTCATTCCGGTGAAATCTGACCGAGAGCTTCTGTCTGTTTCTTTTATCCAAGAGGGAGGAATTGTGGGATACGAGAGAGAGGGATTATGGGTTTTCTCCCATAGTGCTCTCTGGCCCAAAGAGCTTCAAGGGAAGTGTGAACTCATAAAGGTACAAAGTTTACTTTGTGAAGCTGGCATACTTGTGAACTCCAATGAGTAAAGGTGTAAACACAAGCCTTGTATTAATTAGTCCTACTTAGTACCTTGTTTCAGGTTCTGCCCAAAACATCTTCTTGTAAGATTAGATCAACTCTAATTAGTTAGCAGTTAGTAAGGATTCCAACAGTTTCTCATCCACATTAAAGTACATTAGAATTGGTAATTAAGTATCTTTACTATTATTATTTACATAAAATGCTAAATTTTACCTAATGCTAAATAAATAAAAATGCTAAATATAAGGTATAATTTTCTATTATTTGATGGGAACATAAAAATCAGATAAATTACTGAGACTTTGACACTTGAATTGCTGTGAATAGAATAATAATTAGTGGGTTCTTATTTTTGGCTATGTTTTTTACTAAGTGTAACTATGGAAATTATTTGTCTTGTTTCTTCATCTGTCAAATTAGGAGAATGAATTAAATGTATTCTATGAGTTTCCTTATGACTACAAATCTTTACTGAGATTGTAAAGTAGAGGTGGAGAAGCTGAGGACAGGGTCAGGAACCATCTAAGAGAGAGTGGTTTTTTAGTAATGGCTTATAATAAGGATACAAGCTATGAGAAATATTTACAGTGCAAAATCTCATTGTCAGATAGCAAATATAGTCATGGTTTTTGTATTGTCTGAAATAGGATATGAGTTTGTATCTTATGGGGAAGTCTGCAATGTGATTAGATTCAGATGCTGATGGTAAATCCTTTCAAGAATAGCAAGTGGAAACAACAGGAAGAATGAGGAGAAAAGCAACAGTTTCTATTAAAGAGTACTTGGTAGAATGCTGGAGGGGAAATAGTTTTTTTTTTTTTTGTTTGGTTTTTTTTTTAATAAATTTGATTTTTGGAAAGTGAATTACTAGTTGGAATAATTTTTCTCACATTAGAATTTTTAGAAGTCAGAGCCAGGATGGTGGAAAATAGACAGGTCTTTATCTGAACTCTTCCTTGCATCCCTCACATCAACACCAGAAAGCCTCTGACCTTGTTGTGGAGTGAAAAAACCCACAAATATTTGGAATATAACAAATTTCCAGCAGAAGATATTTTGGAAGAATTTCAGAAAAGATCTATTTTAATCAGGCCCAGGCAAGGCAGCTGAATACAGGCACAGCACAGGGACCCAGGGTAATGTGGCATCTGCAGGCTGTGGAATCTACTAAAAAGCTCTTAAGCAAAATACAGCAATGTTAGTTATTCTACTGGTTCAGAAGCCAGTGGATCATCAGACTAGCTGTGAGATATCCAATGCAAGTAAAAAATGGCAAATAGTGAATCTCTGAACTCCAGAATAACTCAGCACTTTGCCATGCCCATGCAGCAGAGGAAGGAATTCAGCAGGGCTGGCCCAGTTCAGCAAAAAGCTGTAGAAGAAGCCTGGGACAGTATCCCCTTTGCCATACAAGCATACCACAACATTTAAAAAATAAGCAAAAAAAGCAGAGTTTTTGGGAACTGTGACCATAAATAGCATTTATGGAGAAAAAGGAGAACAGACCTCTTAAGGCACTAATGGCAAATCATCTCAGATGAAGGCCCATGGGATGATATGAGTTGGTCCCCATCTAACAAGGCTCTCTTGGAAAAATTTAAAAGAATAATAAAAGAGAGTTAGAAGAAAAATGGGAAAGGCAATTAGAACATGGCAGGAGAGTTTGGAAAAATAAACACAAATTATTTGAAGAAAGCTCCTTACAAATAGATTGGATAAAAAGGAAAAAGCATATAACTCCATACAAAATAGATATGGAATATAGAATTTGTCAAATGCAAACAAAAATTACAATGAACAAAATAACTCATTTAAAATTCAATTTACCAAATGTGAAAGAAGATAAAAAACTAACTGAAGAACATATTTTGCTAAAAATTAGAATTGAATAAAGAGAAATGAATGACTCAAGGAGATCTCAAGAATCAGTCAAGCAACATTAAAAAGAGAAGAAGAAAGAAAAAAAAAAATACCTCGTTGGAAAAACAATTAATCTGAAATATAGATCTAGGAGAAACAATCAAAGAATTATTAGATTTATTGAAAATCATGATGAAAAAAGAGCCTTTACATCATCTTTCAGGAAATTTTAACAAGGAAAACTGCCCTGATGTCCTAGAACCAGAGGGTAAAATGGCCATTGAAAGAATTCACTCATCATCTTCTGAAAGATACCCTAAAATACAGAAAGACAGAAATATCTTTTTCAGATCATGATGCAATAAAATTACATATCATAAAGTGTAGTGTGCTTTCCAGAGCCCCTATGCTGGGGAGACAAAATATACCATTCAGACTAGCTCTCTGGAGGATCTTGGGCCTAGCCCCAGTACTTAATTAGATTAGAAACATTTTTTTTTTCCATCTGTTTTTCCAACTGCTTGCCAAAAATATAATAATTTAGGTGAAGACTTGCAAAAAATAGATTGCTCAGATTAACAAAGAAGGAAATGTTAGCTAAATAGTCCTGTTTTAGAAAAATAAAGTATACAAATTATTAATAAACTCCCCAAGAAAAAAATCTCCAGGGCCAGATGGATTGACATGTGAATTTTGCCAAACATTAAAAAAAAAAAAACAATTAATTCCAATATCATGCAAACTATTTGTAAAAATAGGGAAAGAAGGAACACTACCAAATTATTTTTTATGACACAAACATGGTGCTGCTACCTAAACCAGGTAGGGTCAAAACCAAAAAAAGAAAATTATTGACCTATTTTTCTAATTGAATATTGATGCAAGTTTTTTTTTTTTTTTTTTTTTTTTTTTTTTTTTTCCTGAGGCAATTGAGGTTAAGTGATTTTCTCAGGGTCACACAGCTAGGCCAGATTTTAACTCAGGTGCCTAACATTGCCTAACACCACTACTATTCATTATTATATTAGAAATGTTAGCTTGGACAATAAGAGAAGAAAAAAAAATTAAAGAAAGTAGAGTAGATAATGAGAAAGTCAAATTGCCACTTTTGGCAGATGATATGATGATGTAATTAGAGAATCAACTAAAAAATTACTAACGTTATTTACAACTTGGCTGAAGTTGCAACATACAAAATAAATCTGCATAAATCATAGGGATTTTTATATGTGACCATCAAAGTCCAGCAAGAAGAGATACAAAGAGAAATTCCATTTAAAATTTCTGTAGGTAATATAAAATATTTAGGAATCTACCTGCCAAAGCACATTTGAGAACTATATGAACATAATTACAAAACACTTTCCACACAAATAAAGTCAGATCTAATTAATTGGAAAAATATCAATTTTTGTTGTTCATATGTAGGCCAAGCTAATACAAAAATGACAATGCTACCCTAAATTAATCTACTTATTCAGTGACATACCAATCAACTCTCAAGAGCATATTTTACAGAGCTTGAAAAAAAAAAAAAACTCCATCTGAAAAAACAAAAGATCAAGAATTTCAAAGGAAATAATTAAAAATGCAGATGAAGGTAACCTATCTGTACCAAACTTAAAACTATATTATAAAGCAGTGGTCATCAAAATCATTTGGTACTGGCTAAGAAATAGAATAGTTGTTCAGTGGAATAGGTTAGGTTCAGAAAACACAATAGTCAATGTCTATGGTAGCCTAATGTTTAATAAATGCAAAAACCCCAGCTTTTGGGATAAGAGCTCACTATTTGACAAAATTGCTGAGAATAAAACTAGGCATTGACTCACACCCAATATCATTTATGAAGACAAATTCAAAATGGATTCATAATTTTGACATAAAGAGTGATATTACAATGAAATTAGAAGAACAAAGAATAGTTTACTTTTCAGATCTAAGAAGAAGGAAGAAATTTGTGGCCAACAAAGAACTGGAGTACATGATGGAATGAAAATGGACAATTTTGATTATTTTAAGTTAAAAAGGTTTTTTTTTGTATAAAAAAACAATGTAAATAAGATTAGAAGGGAAATAATAAACTGGTTAAAATTTTTATATTCAAAGGTTCTGATAAAGGCCTCATTTCCAAAATATATAGGGAATTAATTCAAATTTTATAAGAATTGAAGCCATTCTCAAATTGATAGTCAAAGGATATGAGCAATTTTCAGATGAAAAATTGAAATCATTTCTAGTCATTAAAAAAAAAATGTTGTAAATCATCTATCAGAGAAATGCAAATTAAAATGTCACTACTCACCACTCAGATGAGCTAAGATGACAGAAAATGATCATGATGAATGTTGGAGGAAATGTGGGAGACCCGGAACACTAATACATTGTTGGAATTGTGAACTGATCCAGCCATTCTGGAAAGTAATTTGGAACTATGTTCAAAGGGCTATCAAACTATGCATACCATTTGATCCAGCAGTGTTTCTACATAACATAAAGGAGAGAGAAAGACCCACATATGCAAAAAATGTGTGTGACATCCTTTTTTGTAGTGGCAAGAAACTTAAACTGAGTGGATGCCCATTAGTTGGAGAATGCTGAATAAGTTATGGTATACGAATGCTATAGCATATTATTGTTCTATAAGAAACAATCAGCTGGATGATTTCAGAGAAGTCTGAAGAGACATACAAGAACTGATGCTAAGTGAAGTGAGTAGAACCAGGAGATCCTCATACATGGCAAAAGCAAGATTATACAATAATAAATTCTTAATGACATAACACATTTCAATAGCAAAGTGATTCAGGACAGTGCCCATGATCTTGTAATAAAGAAAGTCATTTTCACCCAGAGAGGGCTGTGGGGATTGAGTGACAATCACAACATATTATTTTTACTCTTTTTGTTATTGTTTGCTTGCGTTTTGTTTTCTTTCTAATTTTTTCCCTTTTTGATCCGATTATTTTTTGCAGCATGATAATTGTGGAAATATGTATAGAAGAATTGCACACATTTAACACATATTGGATTACTTGTTATCCAGACAAGATGGTGGTGGGAAGGGAGGAAGGGAAAAAATTTGGAACACAAAGTTTTGCAAGTGTGGATGTTGACAATTATCCATGAACGTGTATATGAAAATAAAAAGTATTAATAACAAAAAAGAAAATTCCTAAGTTTTAGAAATTACCTACTTTATATATTTTTCCTATATTGATTAACAAATAGATTGATTCAGACAAAAGAGATGTACTTGGAGAGTTATTCAATAATCCTCTTTGTCATCTCTTATTTTTTATTATCTTAATGTAGGTAAAATTATATTAATTGACATTTCTTATAAAAATAATTTTATTACATTAACAAATCACCCTACATTTTATTATCAAATAATTAATGTTGCTGATTGTTTTATTTCATTGTGCCTCAAACTTGACTTTTGTTCTTCTTGTGCTGTTGTATATTTTACTTTAACTTGCATTTATTGTATGTAAACTACTTTGTTTTGCTAACTTTTTCGAGTTAAAATGTGCTTTTAATCAAAAGATACATTTCACATTGATAAAATTATGCAAAAAAAACAGCAAAAAAAGAGCTCTCCTCTCAAAATTATGAAAACTATTTTGATCCATTAATCAAAATAAATTAATATCTCCTATTATCCCTTATAATATCATTTCATGATATGGACAGTATTAAGTTTTTAAAAAAATATTAGTTTCTTTGTATAAAGTTAAGGAGAAAATATATTTCACTAGGAAAGGGGAGGAAAAGATACACTCTTTGTTTTTGTTGAATTGTGAGTTTTAATCCTCTTATTGCAGAGCTAGGTGGTGCAATGGACAAAATGCTGGGAATATAATCAGGAAAATATCTTCTTACATTCAAATCTGGTCTCAAACACTTGTTAGTTATATGACCCTGGTGCTGTCAAGCCTATTTATTTCATTTTTCTTGTCCATAAAGTGATATGGAGTAAAACATTTCAAACCATTACATAATGTTTGCCAAATGGGATCAAAAAAATTTGGACATGACTGAAAATTATTGAAGAACAATATATTTTGCTGCTTCTAATTTTTGTCATTTTTGTACATCAGACCATTTTTCCTTTCTTGTCTGATTTTGCTTTTCTTTGTAACTCCACAATTTCTCTACTTTTGTAGATGCTTAATAAATATTTGTTTACTGACTATGAATCAATGAAGTCTAACATTCACAGGTTAGAGATGAGGAAACTGAAATTCAAAAATGTTAAGTACTTCTCCAATGTTCATGTAGCTAATAAAATTTAGATTGGAAAATTGAATTTAGGATCCCTGGAACTAAGTCCATTGATAAATCCACTATATCAACTTGCCTTCCAATTATCAAAAACTACAGATACACACACACACACACACACACACACACATACACATATGTCCTTACATATATATATATATAGGTATATATATATACATATCCTAAAAATTATGGTGACATTGAAATTGATTTAATAAAATACCAAAAAATAAACTGCTTGATAAGTATTTTCTAAAAAATGTTTCATCTTATTTTTGTTTGTTGTTGTTGTTGTGTTCTTGAGGAAAAAAGGATGAGAACCCCAATTGACAAAAATCATTAATTAATATACGATTAATTACGTATACGTAATTAAAATAATACGATAAATATTGATTAATTAATATATAATCAATCCCTCCTGGATATAAAATTGTTCACTTATAGCACTGGATTAGCTTTCTTTCAGTTGTATAAATAATATTTTTTAAAGCCTTACCTATGAAACACTAGAATCTGTCAAAATAATGAATAGAATAGCTAATCTTTCAAGTACTCTACTTCTCCCTATTAAATGAAAGTGAAAGTCTCCTCTTCTTCCTTCTATACTTCCTCTCCCCCTTCCTTCCTCCAATGTCGCTAGTTCATAAATGTAGTTCAATTGGATAAAGGTAAACTTGCCATTGTAATAGTAGAAATAAGAACTTCTAGGGTTGTATTTGCAAGTTTTATCATGGCTTTTCCACTTTGTCCTCTGAAATTCATCCTCCTGAGAGTAGATATGACTAAATCAGTGTCCTGCTCACCAAGCCTTAAAGCATGCCTATTTTCCCTAGGTTAAAATATAAATTCCTCTATTATGCATTGAAAGCCTTTGATTGTCTGAATCCAGACTGTTTTTCAGATTTATTAACCAACACTTCACTTCACAGTATTAATTTTCTTGTCACATTGATTCTATGTTTTCTGCACACTGTATTTTATTTTTATCAATATTTTGCAAACCAGCACCTCCTTCCATACACCCACCTTTGCCCCATGCAGTCATTTTCTCATCTATACATCTTAGGCTATCCTTTGTTTCCTTTGAAATTTATGTCTCCTTTTATATAAAACTGTTCTGATCTCCCTTGCTGATAGTTATTCTTCCTAATCAAATTATTTTGCATATATTGTTATATTTAATTATTTATTTAGTCATATGTGTATATGTCATTTCTCTGATATAGACTAAAGTCTTGAAGGCAAGGATTATTTTTCTATCTTTGACTTTTAAATTTTTAATTTTGTTTGTTTCTGTATCCTTAACTCTAAAACATTATTTGTTGAATGCCATCTTGTAAATTAGATAAACCCATAGGAGTAGAAATACTCCTTGAATCCAAATAAATAAATAAATAGGATGGTGGGGAGTATAAGAAGGAACCATTGGAAGGATAGTAATAGAGTTCTTTCATGACACAGATCCCTTGTTGGTGAACAGACAGTTTTTGGAGAGATTCAATGAATATAATTCTGAGAATATATGCTCAAAAGAATAAGTAGAATGTGTTGGAAAGAAACAATTTGAAGCTAAACAAAATTGTGTCCTAAGTTTCTTGTTATTCCTTCATAATTGCTCTGCATGTTGTGAAAGTCACTATCCATGCAGATTGTGAAGTTGTTATTGCTTTTCTAGAACTCATTTAAGGATCCATCCTGGAACTGCCTATTTAAATTATTCCATTTTGAGCTTTAATCACAAAGCCTTGTCTGTAGAGAAGGATCATAATTTGAGCTTATTTGGCATACATGGCAAATAGGGAAAAATACGTGTGCTTATTTTTGTTTTTGTTTTTTCATTTGGGAGTGATATGACATGGTTAATCAGATCACATGAAAAGACAGAATTATTTCTTGAAATTTATACCACTGAAATTTTATATAGTAGAGAAAAGGCCATCTTTTGAATCTGAAAGATGTGGTTTTAATTCTACTTCTAATATATGTTGACTATGATAATGTCATTAACAATAAACCATGTAGAATAATTGTTAATTGTGAAAGAATAATTAAGTGACAAAAATCTAAATAATTGATTTATCTATTTCTATGAATGTAATAAATCCTATGCAGGATTGTTATTACTGTTGTTTTTATTTAAATAAAGAGTTTATCTTATCTTCACAGAGTAAAATGTGTCTAAGCTCTGTGTCTGACACAAACTGGTTTCATGTCTCTGGACTAGTTATTTAGCTTCTCAATTTCTGAAGTAACACTCTGGCAATCTAAATAGAAAGAACATTGTCCATATCTATTGATTAAAGAAGTTTTATTATCAAAAGTTCCTTATACTAATGATAGCATATGCTTAGATAAAAACATTTTAATGATTCCAACCAACAGAACTTAGGATAATAGGTTCAGAACTAGAGGTTAGATAGTCCAATGTCCTCGGGTTTTTTTTTTTTTTTGTTTTTTTTTTTTTTTTTTTTTTTTTTTTTTAATTTGGGGAAATTGAGTCCAAAAGAGGCTGCAAATAATTTAAGGTTAGAAATGTAGTATGTAGTAGATCCAAGATTTGTATCCCAGAATGCTTTTCACACAGTTCCATCCTGTCCCCTCTTCAGTCTTCTTCCAAAGATTATAATTATCAAATGGGAATGGCTCAAGACTTTCTTTTTTTATGTGTGCAGGTAGAGAGTGATTTAAAACTCATTTTCATAGATGATTTTAAAATGTTAAATTTTCTAATAGGGTACACATAACTCCCTGGTTATCTTTTGGATATGGTTCATTGATTCTAATATGATAAAGCAAAGGGACCAGGATTTGTTTTTATTAAGTTATATTTATTTATCAGCTATAAATCTTTAGTACAGAAATTTTCAATTTAAAATATAGGGGAAAATCTTAATAATGCTTAAATAAGAATGAAATTAAAACATCTAGGTAATAAAAATTATGCTCAAAAATCTCATATACTCATTGAAAACCCTGATTATTGCTTAGTTGTCATAAAGAATTTATGTGTTCTTCTGAGATAGATTTCAATCAGCACTTCCACTCTCTGAATCTCAGCTTTAATGGTTTCAGACAAGTGCTTTACTAAGTTGATTGTCATATAAGCCATTCTCTTTGAATCAATATTTGGGGATTGTGTCTCTTTTAAGAGATTCAATAATCAAGACTGAATATGTGTTATCACCTTGCACTCACCACTGATGCCCCAAGACTAGAGCAATAAGGGCATGCTACAGTAGTAACTTTTCCCCCTATATAATGTTTAGTAATGTCAAATACACAAAGTTTCTATACAATTATCCTGTCTGCAGCAATTGGATTGCTGATAGGAAAAGGTAAACTGAGAAATTTTCTTGGTTTAAAGTTAGACACAGCTTTATAAATTTATATTATGAAGAGACTTATTACCTGAGGTTTATTGAGCAAAATAAGCAGAACCAGGAATATATTGTATATAGTAACAGCAAGATTGTGGAATGATCAACTATGACAGATCTCATTATGCTAAGCGGTTCAGTGATACAAGGCAATCTCAATAAACTTTGAATGGGAAAATGCCATCTGCATTCAGAGAGAGATCTGTGAAGGCTGAATATAAATCAGCACATGCTATATTCACTTCCCCCCCCCTTTTTTTTCTTTTATTTTTTCCCTTTTGCTCTGATTTTTCTCTCCCAACATGATTCCTGATTCCTAAGTAAATATGTTTTTAAAAATGAATGTACATGTATAATCAAAAAATACATTAAAAATTTGGCATTTTACCAGTTTTAATCATCACTCATTTTCAATGAGTATATGAGATTTTTGAGCATAATTTTTATTACCTAGATGTTTTACAAATTAAATAGTTAATTCAATTTCATTCTTATTTAAGCATTATTAAGATTTTGCCCTATATTTTAAATTGAAAATTACTGTTCTAAAGATTTATAGCTGATAATTAATTATAATCAGGTGATTATAAAAGTTTCCAAAGAAAGAAGTTCATGATTTTTTCTTTTCTTTTCTTTTTCTTTTTCTTTTTCTTTTTCTTTTCTTTTCTTTTCTTTTTTTTTTTGGTGAGGTGATTTCTTTTTGATATCTTTGGGTAAGCTGAGTACAATATTACATAATCATAAAATTAGTGGGTATAAGATTCTTAAAAGTCATTTAGATCAACCCCCACATACAACAAATGGGGAAAATGAAGTTAAGAGAAATTAAATACTTTGATTAAAGTCCACGTAGTGGTAAAGAAGAATTAAACTTAGGCTGCTCTGAAATTATATCTATCCATTTGACTGATAGTGCACAAAAAATATGATAATAGGTAAAGTAGAAAGACTTTATACAGCAAAATCTTCCAAGCAGCTATACAACAAAAATCTAGAAAATATGCCAAACTAAATCCTGATTGAAAAATATAAGAACAAAACATCATGAGTCACTTTTTTAGCTTAACTTAAGTAGGAAAGAGAGAAGAAGAAAGGGAAATAGGGAAGGAAGAAAGGAAAGAGAAGAAAGGAAGGAGCGAAGAAAGGCAAGAAAGTATCTAACATTTTTATAGAGAAAAGCAATGTGACAGATAGTGTAGAGGACCTACCACAAAATCAAATCTAAATTGGTACATGTCCTAATTCTGATACACAATGACTAGGAGCCAGTAGGCAAATTATTTTTATCTCTTGATACCATAGAAAACTTTGTAATACTATACATTATAAAATAGCTATGTTTTTTGATGGCAGAGGAAGACTCTAATCAGAGGCATACTAAGAAATACTTGCCAAAAATACTTATAAAGCATAATAAAAATAATATCTCATTTGAATTTCTTAGCAATACATTTGAAGCCAGAAATTCTGAGCTACACAGCAATTCCCTTACACCTCTTACTGTATCTGACCTGCTCTAATGCCAACATTCTAGGTGAGAAAAAAACCAGCTGTACAAAACTCTGCCCATTTATCCATCCATAATACCCCTTGAAGTGAAGACATAAGAAGGCAATCACATCCTCTACCTACACTGGCTGTACACTATGCTGTGTCACTCTTCAATAAGAGAAATGGAAAAAAAAATATTAAAAGTAATTTAATAGGATGTTAACACTTGTGGTAGTGAACAGGACAGCTAGTGTCAGTTTTCATTGAAAAGTCAGTTGTAGCAGGATTGAATCCAGTGAAAAAGTTAATTCCCCATTATTCAAGAAGAATGAGAGACACATTTGCTGTTACTTATAGCATACCCCACATCAAAAGGGAAAGAGTCAGAAAATGAGCAATAGGTGAATAAGAAGGAGAAAATAACTTGAATTGTTTTAAAGATTTCAGCAAAAGAAAACACATTTAAAAACTTTGAACAAAAGCTGATAACTTTTCAATGAAACTACTGAAATAAAGGATGATGTTTACTAGGATGCTTATGTTTAAGCATGGAGAAAATTTGAATTTCTTGCATGAAGTAAAGAAAAATAAACTTTATTTAAATAAAAATAACAGTTATAACAAATAACAGTAATAGCATGATCGCATTTGTGTAGTGCTTTTTTTTGCAAAGATTCTTACAAATATTATTTCATTTTATACTTACATCAATTATGGCATGTAGATGCTATTTTTCATTCCAATTTTGCAGATTAAGAAATTGAGGCTGATAAATTTTAAGGAATTTACTCTAGTGACACAACTATTGTCACTCTAAGGCTAGATTTTAAACCAGAACTTCTTAATTCAGAGACAATATATATTTATTCATTCAATAACCAACTACCTAGGGAAAAAAAAAATTAATTGACTTTTGGAGCTGACTAATCTTTGTGATCTCTTTACACAGATGAAGATGTTGGAGAGGAATAGCAAATTGTGCATAATCAATTTGCAATTTCATATGTAATCATCTATTTTATTGTACTATGTAATGGAAATGTTTGGTTTATTCCATAAGTTAAAAATTAAATGAAAAATATACTAATAGAACAAAAAAATGGGAAGAATGTTGATTACTAACATGACTTTACATGTTATATGAAGTTAAGAAACAGAGGTTACTTTTTGTTACTCATACAATTCTCTGATGACATTATTCGATCCATTTCTTTATTATTCCTTGAATATACTGATAAATCCTACACATATCCCGCATTTGTTTTTCTTTTTTTGTTGTTTTTATTATAGCTTTTTATTTACATGTTAAATGCATGTGAATTTTACAGCATTGTCAATTGCCAAACTTTTTGTTTGAATTTTTCCCCTCCTTCCCCCCCTCGCCTCCCCCAGATATCAGGTTGATCAATACATGTTAAAGATGTTAAAGTATAAATTAAATACAATATTAGTATATATATATCCAAACAGTTATTCTGCTGTACAAAAGAATCGGGCTTTGAAATAGAGTACAATGAGCCTGTGAAGGAAATAAAAAATGCAGTCAGACAAAAATAGAAGGATTGGGAATTCTATGTAGTGGTTCATAGTCATCTCCCAGAGTTCTTTCACTGGGTATAGTTGGTTCAATTCATCACTGCTCTATTGGAACTGATTTGGTTCATCTCATTGTTGAAGACAGCCATGTCCATCAGAATTGATTATCATATAATATTGTTGTTGAAGTATATGATCTCCTGGTTCTGCTCATTTCACTCAGTAACAGTTCATATAAGTCTCTTTAAGCTTTTCTGAAATCATCCTGTTGGTTATTTCTTACAGGAAAATAATATTCATATACCACAATTTATTCAGCTATTCTCCAATTGATGGGCATCCATTCATTTTCCAGTTTCTGGCCACTACAAAGAGGACTGCCACAAACATTCTTGTATATTCAGGTCTCTTGCCCTTCTTTAAAATCTCTTTGGAATATAAGCCCAGTAGTAACACCCAGCATTTGTTTTTCAATTGTCTTTTGGGTATTCCTTTATTTTAGTTTTTTCAGAGACTATAGTGTATCATGATTTGTATCAAAAAAAAAAATTAGAAAAAAATTTTGTGTGAGTATATGGATATTTATGTTTATGCAATGCATATACATCTATTCTTGTGTATTTATTGCATAATTGTTGCATATATGCATCTATATATTATATATATGTATTTTTTTTGTTGTTGTTTTTATTATACCTTTTTATTTACATGTTAAATGCATGTGTAATTTTACAGCATTGTCAATTGCCAAACCTTTTGTTTGAATTTTTCCCCTCCTTCCCCCCCATCCCCTCCCCCAGATATCAGGTTGATCAATACATGTTAAAGATGTTAAAGTATAAATTAAATACAATATTAGTATATATATATATATATATATATATATATATATATACATATCCAAACAGTTATTCTGCTGTACAAAAGAATCGGGCTTTGAAATAGAGTACAATGAGCCTGTGAAGGAAATAAAAAATGCAGTCAGACAAAAATAGAAGGATTGGGAATTCTATGTAGTGGTTCATAGTCATCTCCCAGAGTTCTTTCACTGGGTGTAGTTGGTTCAATTCATCACTGCTCTATTGGAACTGATTTGGTTCATCTCATTGTTGAAGACAGCCATGTCCATCAGAATTGATTATCATATAATATTGTTGTTGAAGTATATGATCTCCTGGTTCTGCTCATTTCACTCAGTAACAGTTCATATAAGTCTCTTTAAGCTTTTCTGAAATCATCCTGTTGGTTATTTCTTACAGGAAAATAATATTCATATACCACAATTTATTCAGCTATTCTCCAATTGATGGGCATCCATTCATTTTCCAGTTTCTGGCCACTACAAAGAGGACTGCCACAAACATTCTTGTATATTCAGGTCTCTTGCCCTTCTTTAAAATCTCTTTGGAATATAAGCCCAGTAGTAACACCCAGCATTTGTTTTTCAATTGTCTTTTGGGTATTCCTTTATTTTAGTTTTTTCAGAGACTATAGTGTATCATGATTTGTATCAAAAAAAAATTAGAAAAAAATTTTGTGTGAGTATATGGATATTTATGTTTATGCAATGCATATACATCTATTCTTGTGTATTTATTGCATAATTGTTGCATATATGCATCTATATATTATATATATATGTATATATATATATATATATGTATTTGTTTTTTTGTTGTTATTTTTATTATACCTTTTTATTTACATGTTAAATGCATGTGTAATTTTACAGCATTGTCAATTGCCAAACCTTTTGTTTGAATTTTTCCCCTCCTTCCCCCCCATCCCCTCCCCCGGATGTCAGGTTGATCAATACATGTTAAAGATGTTAAAGTATAAATTAAATACAATATTAGTATATATATCCAAACAGTTATTCTGCTGTACAAAAAGAACACACACACACACACACACACACACACACGTACACACACGCACACACACATTCACACTTTTATTTCAATTAAGTAATGGGAGGGTCATTAAAAGAATATTGAATTTTCTAAATTTTATACTATCCCCTTTCTTTTATACATCCAATTTTGGAGTTAACTCAATATCTTCTCACAGTCTTAAATAAATAAATAAGTGTGTGTGTGTGTGTGTGTGTGTGTGTGTGTGTGTAATATATATATATATTATTTTATTATACATATATGTAGTTATATTTATGTATATATGTGTATAAGTTTATTCTAATTGATATTTTCTATAGGTTACTTATTCAAATGATTATCAAAGAGTAGACTATTATTATCATTCATCCATTTTTTTTCAATATTGACTATTAGCTCAGACTTGTCATAATTTTTATGGATCTCATTTAGTTGTATTTACAGTATTCCAGTATTCCTAAGCTTCTTTCAATCAATTCAATACCATCTGAAAAAAATAAACATTTTCAAGATCTCATTATTTAATTCTTAGATTAGTTCTCTATAGGGCACATGGATGGAAAAGATAAAGATTGCCCATTAATATAATTAATATGATAATAATTAATGATAATTTATATGACAATGAGGTGTGCACAATATCACTGAAATAAGGTCATCTCTATTTTTCATAAAGACAAGTTTTGCAATATTAAAGGTGCCATGCAAATAAATGTTTAATTTAGGAAATCTATCCTTTTAAAAATAAAATTAATTATTTAGTGATTACCTGTGCAGAGTAATCTTATATGGCTATTTGACAAAAGAATAATTGGATATTTGTATCAGAAATGCCTTATCTTCTTAATTTAAAAAAAATGTTCTTCAAAAGTACTGTACTTTTGTTAAATTTTTTCCACTTAGTAATATACATATATGACAAATGATGAAAGTAGATCTAATCTAAAATAATCCTAAAGTATCTAAAAATATTATTTAAAACAATTTATACTTTTAGATAGTAAAAAGTTTTTTTTTAACCTGATAACAAAAGTTAAAGTATCACATATAAAAATAATAGATATTGACACTCAGGTTGAGGGTTGGATTATGGAATAAAGAATAATTTTGTAACAGAAATAGTTAAATCTAATATTTCATAAATATGCATTTCTATGATTTGTACTCCATCTAATTCATGTAAACAGCTAAATAAATTCACATTTTAAATCTGGTTCTGTTACATTCTATTCAAAACATGAATTTTCATCTAGTAATTTTGTTCGATGAAAACAATGCTCTATCTTTAAGAATCTCCATGATTTGTAATTTATATAAATATTAATTTATGGTAATAAAACTTATAACCCTTTAATATTGATATAATGATATCTATAAATTTCCATAATATTTTCCAGATAAATGTTGCTCACTTCTATTGACAAATCAAACATATCATAATCATAAAATCCTCCCCTTTGGTTAAGATTAAGCTTTTCCCCACAGATATTAATTATCAGCTCTTTAGTATTACCTACAGGAAAATTCAATTTCATGACAAGTAGAATCATTTATCAATTAGTTGCCTTTTAAAATAATTCCTGACATTCTTGTTTTAGGTGGAATTAAAAGTTTCACACAGAGAAATTCTCTTTGGGAATGTCACCTTCAAATATTTACAACATTGAAAGTAGAATAGATATAATATTCTATAATGTCTTAAAAAAAGAAAGAAAAAAAACTAGACTAGTACATTATAATACAAAGAAAAATTTGAAATGAACTCATCCTAATAAATATAATTTGTAAGCATACTCAAATGCATACAAAGCTCTTCAAATAATTAAGGACATCATCTATTACAAAGAAATACTTTAAGATTATGTGGAAGAAGGTAATTTGAATAGTTAAAATGAATTGACTAATCAATTCTCTTGATTTTATCAAAGGAAGTGATTTAAAAGTAGAGCAAAACTATAATAAAAACTTTGAATCATATTAGTTCTCAGAAGAACTTTAGAAATATCATCCATTCAATTTATTTTGGAGATGAGTGAATTGAAGTTTTGAAGTGAACTGAAGTGACTTTCCCACAGTGGCAAATTTGGTCACTTTTTGAGTTGAGATCAGAATTCAGATACCTTGACTCACAATTTTATTATTGTTGTTGTTCAGTTGTTGAGTATGTGAAACTCTTTTTGATCGCAAAGACAATACAACAGGCTTTTCTATTCTCCATTATTTCCTGAAGTCTGTCCAAGATCATGTTCATTGTTTCCATCAAATTATCTATCCATTTCCCATTTCATCCTTTGCTATATCTTTTCCTTTTGTCTTCAATCTTTTTCCATATCAGGGTCTTTTTCCAGTGAGTGTTATCTTATTGTTATGTGCCAATGTATTTAAGCTTCAGCTTCACAAGATCTTCCAAGTGAACAGGGTGAATTAATTTCTTAAAAGTATTAATTAACTATATCTTTTTGCTGTCCAAGAAACTCTCAAAAATTTTCTCCAGCCCACAATTCAAAAGCATTGATTCTTCTGTCCTCGGTTCTCTTTGTAAACCAACACTCACAACTCTATATGAATATTGGGTAAAAATAGCTTTGACTTAATCATCTCACATGATATACTCTGCACACAAGTTAAATAAATAAGGTGAAAATATACAGTCATCTTTTAATTTTTTCCTAATCTTAAGCCACTCATTTGTTCCATGTTCTTGATCCTCATACAGTATCTTCAGGAAACAAATAAGATGATCTGGTACTCCCATCTCTTTGAGGACTTGTCACAAGTTGTTGTAATACACAACAATTTTAGTGTAGTCAATGAAGCAGAAGTAAATGTTTCTAGTTATTGGCTCTACAACTCCAATGTTTTCTCCATAATCCAGGAGATGTTGGCAGTTTGTTCTTTGAAAACTAGTCTTTTCTCATGGTAATTCTTGGTTCATATACTGCTGAAGCTGAGCTTGCAGAATCTTAAGTGGTAGCATGTGATGTGAGCACAATTGTTTGGTATTTTGAACATTCTTCTACATTGTCTTTCTTTAGGATTGGGATATAAATTGATCTTTTACAATCCAGGGGCTATTGTTGATTTTTCAAAATCTGCAGAGTTTTAAGAGAATCCCTTTTTTTTAGTAAAGCTTTTTATTTTTCAAAACATATGTATGGACAATTTTTCAACATTAGGCCTAGAAAAACCTTGTGTTCCAATTTTCCCTCCCTTCCCCCATGCCTTCTTCTAGATGGCAAGTAGTCCAATACATGTTAAACATAGCAGAAATATATATTAAATCTAATGTATGCATACATATTTATCCAATTATTGTGTTGCACAAGAAAAATCAAATCAAATCAGAAAAAAAAAGAAGAAACAAAATAAAATGCAAGCAAGCAACAATAAAAAGAGTGAAAATGCTATGTTGTGAACCACATTTATTTCCCATAGTCCTCTCTCTGGGTGCAGATGGTTCTCTTCATCACTGAATAATTGGAACTGGTTTGAATTATGTCATTGTTGAAGAGAGCAATGTTCATCAGAACTGATCATTGTATAATCTTGTTTTTGCTATGTATAATGATCTCCTGGCTCAGCTCATTTCACTTAGCATTAATTCATGTAGGTCTCTCCAGATCTCTCTGAAATCATCCTGCTGATCATTTCTTACAGAACAATAAAATTCCATAACATTCATATGCCATGATTTATTCAGCCATTCTCCAATTGATGAGCATCCATTCAATTTCCAGTTTCTTGTCATTGAATGAATCACTTTAATAGCACCATGTTTTAGGATTTTAATATCTCAGCTGAATTTTCATCATTTTTACTAGCCTTAGTATTAACATTGTTCTTTAAAGCTGGCTCTAAACTATCATGGTTATTAATGACATTAAAATCTTTCTTGTACAATTCTTCTAAATATTATTGCCACTTCTATTTAATCTCTTTTACTTTGGTTAAGTACCTACTATTTTTTGCTTTTTATTATAATCATTTTGCTATGAATCATTCTCTGGACATTTCTAATTTTCTTGAAGAGAGCTCTTGTCTTTCCTTTCTTCTGATATCATACCTTTTATTATTTTAATAGTATTCACAGGATTTTCTTGGCAAAGAAACTGGAGTGGTTTGCCATTTCCTTCTCCAGTGGATCACCTTTTGTTAAAACTCTCCAATATTACTTTTCCCTCTAAGTAACTTAGAACAGCATAACTCATACATTCATTGATCTTTATGCATCCCTCCACGATAACAAGGCAGGGATTGAAGAAAGAGTCTCAATCTACTCTATCCCATTTTAACCCTTCTCCATATGGATAAAATAACTTTTTTTAAAGGTTAGACAGCATACCCCTTTCAAATGCATTATTTTAATTCATTACTTATTACAAAATAATATGTGTGTACATATGTACACACACACAACCATCTAATGAATTTACTGTTTCTGTCAATAGTTCTGAATTTTTTCTAGTTACACACACTTCAGACATGAATCATTATTTACCCCAATATTGTTCATTTCACTACTTTTCTATTTCCTCTCTAGAAAAAACAAAAAACACAATAATATTGGTGGGTATTGGATGCTTCTCCTGCTGTGTTTCTTGTTTGACCTTTGAAGGCATCATAGATCCATCATTCACACTATCTCAATTTAGTTCTTCATTAGCTTTTCACAATATTTTTTTTCTTATGTAGCTTTCTAATTCCCCTTCCCAGAGAATCATCCCTTAAATTAAAAAAAAAAAAAAAAAGGGAAGGAATAGAAATAAGTTCAGGAAAAACAACTATCACATTGAAAAAGTTTGACATTATCTTCAGTAATTTCACTCCCTTGTATATAAGTAAGAGTGTAGATGTAGATCTATATCGATATATATATATATATATATATATATATATATATATATAGATCTATACATTTATATATCTCTTCAAAATTCACCTTGATAATTTTCATGCATCTAGTTTTAGTTGTTTTGCTTTTATTTTTCTATTTCAGATTTTTTAATTATTGTATATATGGCTCTGTTTACTTCATTTTTCTTTCATAGAAATACTCCATTCCTCTTTATCATCAAATTCATCATTTCATATAGTATATTTGTACTAGGAATATTTAACTGTCCTCCTATCAATGTAAATCTACTTTACATTTGTTCTTTACTATTATAAAAAATACTTATTATATAATGTTCTCCTATAAATATATTTGCTTATGTGGGTCTTTTTTTTTTTTTTTTAACTATTGACTTCCTTGGGGATAAAAATGGTCAAAGGATTTCTACATATCTATGTCAATAAATTGATAAATGTATACATAGGTAGATAAGATATAGACAATTTATGAGTAAGCAAATACACACACACATACACACACATATATATAGCTTTATGTAGGTATACCTAGATTTGTCCAGTATATACATATATACACATATGTGTATATTTATGTGTGTATTGCAGTGATTTGTTCATAATCACTTTAAATTTCTTATTAAATGATATAAATTATTTTTTGCTTTCAATGGATTAATATTATTTGATTGCTGGCATTAAGACATATGTCTAATTAATTATTCCATTGAACAAACATAAGTAATGGTCAATTAGTTTTGCTGTGCATTATATATTACACTTCTTAATTTTCCATCATAAACAAACATTTTCCATAGAAATGCCCTTCAGGAGTATCTTATTCCCTCATGTCCCTCAAATGAGATTGCTTCTTTCTGTAACACATTCTCAAGCCCTTCCTTCTGCCACCTTACTCTTTCTTTTGCTATTCTTCCCTCCTAAATTTTTTGAGAACTTACCTGAATTATCACTTCAGCTCCAGGTTTGAAACTGCCCTCTATCCTTCCTCTTCCCAATTTATGTATCTTCTCTGAGACTCTGTTTCACAAAAGATGTTTATTTGCTTGAGGGGAAAAAAAATAAATTAAGGATTTATTCTTGAGTGCTTCAGTTCTGCAAGTAAATTTCAACTTCTCTAGTTCCTTTAAGTTTTAGACAGAAATTTGTTTGCCTGTTTGCATGTTTAGAAGGATGTATGTTTATGATAGGGATATGTCCTTATTTTCAGCTCATCTTGTCATTCCAGCTTTAGCATTACATGGCTGGGCATTTCATAATCATCTTCTGTCATATATTTGAAAGAGCAATCATTTTCTCTTGAAAATTAGTCAAGTTTAATTTTTCTTCTTCAGTATACTTACATTCTCTTGTGCAACTTTATTCAGTTTATTTGGAAATATTTTTGTAAGTGCTTGAATCGCCTCTATTGATTTGAAGTTATTTGTTGACATTTGTACAATGAAGTATAGAATATTCTGTCTATGCTGGGATTTGAAATTTTTTATTTCCAAATATTTCAATAAGAATATCTTTGACATTTGAATAATTGTTTTTTTTTTTTTTAATGATGACAACACAGTTCAATTATTTAATTATCACTATGGTAAGAGTGCTCTTATTATATAGAAGCAAACTGATATTTGGTGTTTATATTTCTTAAAATATTAAAGGACTAACACAATCAAGAGAATGTTAGCCCTTAAGGCCTAAACTTCTATCTGATGAGTTTTATGAGTTTTATTTCATTATGAAATCTTTTTAACAAAATAGTGTAATTTCTTACTGTATTATAACTTGTATGTCTTAGATGTTACAATAATAGTTCTATAATTATGGGTCTCAGTTTTTTCTCTAAAATAAAGATAAAAATTCTATCTTACGAGGCTAGTGTTAAAATAATGTTTTAAAAGTAATATTTACATAGAAATTAGGATTATTATAAGTGTGATTTATACATATATTCACCTATCAATCTATCAATCAGCCTATCAACCTATCTTTTGAAATGTATATTTATTTATCATATATATATATATATATATATATATATTATTGATACAGATCTTTAGTTTTATTAGTATAAGAAACTCTTCTTGCACATTCAGTGTCCAACTGATTTTGTAACAGTCTTAGAGAGATTGTTTATGAATTCAAACTAAATCACCTTTCCAGAATCATCTATTCCATATGTATAAACTTCAATATGTAAATCTCAATGTTTCTAACTTCCAGTCAGATTTTTCTAGATCTTAGGATATACTGACTCTTTTAATTATTCTTGGGTCATCCCACAGATTATTCTATCAAGAACACTATACTATACCTATGTTTATATTCCCTACAATTTGGGCTTCATCCCCACAATTGGATAAAAATTCTCCTTTCAAAATGCCTATAATAATTTAATTGCTCAAGAAACTAATTTTTTTTCTTTTCCTCAATCTTTAAAACCTTAACTATTTTACCATATCTTATATTGTTGATAATCCCATTCTCCAAAATAATCTCACCTCCTATCTTGCTTTCAGGGAAACACAGTCTCTTATTTTTTCTCTATACTTTCCTATATCTATGATCTACTTCAATTATTCCACTTCAGTTTCCTCATAAACAAAAAGATGAGGTTGAACTGGATTATCCCTGAATTTTTTGTTTTGTTTTGTTTTTGTAACTGCTTCTAACTGTTTTTTTTTTTTTTTTTTTTTTTTTTTTTTATTGCTAACATTACTTCCTACTTCTGGCACTTTCCATCTCATTAATCTAATTAGCTAGTTCCCAATTTTTCTTTCATGCTGGTGTAAGCACCTTGGTTAGAACTATCAAACTCTTTTTAACTGGTGGTACATTCTTCTGGGTTCATTGCCCAGTAGAAATTAAATTTGACCTCTGGCCTAGAGAAATGTGTTACAGAAATACAGAAATAGTCTTTTTAGAATGTCACATAATAGGATCAGCTAAAAGCATTGAATCCTTCCTGAAGGGACTGATTCCTGCCAGCAAAATTTAAAGACCCCTATCTAGAACTTTGGGAAGCTTTTTGATACTACTTCCAATGATCAAACAATTAAATAAGGCACATGTTGCTTCAGAAAAGGAATATCTCTATTATGAAGTATTTCAGGGACTTTTAAGAGCTAGTCCTGATTGCCTGCTATAAACAAAATGCTTTAATGATTCAATTTGTGGAGTATAAGTCCAACCCAATATAATAAGATGCATTAAGTACCTATTATGTGTACTGTTGAAGAACTAAGTGGTACAGTGGACAGACTGTCAAGCCTGGAACCAGAAAGGGATGAGTTCAAATCAGGCTTCCAGACACTTAGTATTTGTGTGACCCTGAGCATGTCCCTTATCCTGTTTGTTTGAGTTTCCTCCTCTATAAAATGACCTAGAGAAACAAATATCAAACAACTCCAGTATCTTTGCCAAGAAAATTACAAATACAATCACAAAAAGTGAAATATGACTGAAACAATTGGAAAAAACCCACAGAAATTTACACTGTAATACTTAGATATAGCTAGGTGGCTCAGTGGAAAGAACTAAACCTGGAATCAGTAAGACTTGAGTTCAAACTTCTCCCAGACAGCATTATCCATGTAAAACTGTCTAAATTACTTAATATTTCTTTGGTTTTGATTCCTCAGCTATAAAATGGGAATGATATTGACACCTAAAATACACAGTCATTGTGAGAATGAAATGAGGTAATATTTGTAAAGCTCTTAACAGAGCAAATGCACATAGTAGTGTTATATAAATGTTTACTATCTCCACCTTATATGCTATCAAATGTAGAGAGCTGGAACTCTGAAAAGGTATATTTAAATCTAAGACAGTAGAGCACTTGAGACTAATTACCTATTCAATGTGAGATAATGGTTCTGTAAGCATATACTTAGATGATATGGCAATGTGATTGTTCTCCTCATGAAGGGCACTTGCTGAATGTGTAGTGGTGAGATAATCATAGGCAAGAATTGGAGAGTGGAGGGAGAGAGATCAGAATCTCTTTGCTGAAGCATGCTGAGGAGAGAAGACTTCAGGCTCCCCGCTTGACAGTTCAGGAGTCATCTTTAATGAGCCTGTCTCCTTCACTTCTCCTCCTAAAGACCAATGATTTTGACTGATCCTAACTCTGACTGATCCTGAGGTCCTCCAGAGAGCTAGTCTGGACATTATAATCAAATATCATTTATTTTTAAAACACTTTCTAATCTCGGACCTGTGTGTCTTTCAAAAATTCTCATAACTTATTCCTCTCCAACTTCTCTAAAACCCAGTGATATGGTCCTGCTTGCTGTTTTTTAACGCACAGAACTCCATCTTCCAAATTCATGAATTCTCAGTAATTGTCAATCAAGCTTGGAATTCTCTCCTTCCTATCTTTACCTCTAGGCTTTCTTGCTTTTCTTCAAGCCTCAACTAAAACCTGACCTTATACAAGAAAGTTTTCCTCATCTCTTTTAAACTTAGTATCTATGCGTTAAAGCTAACTAGATAGAGAAGTATCTATGTGTTGAAGCTAACTAGATAGAGATAGATAGTGTATGTGTGTGTGTATACACTCACCATTTCACACATACACATTCACATATATAAAATCATGTATATACATATATATATATATATACATATATATATATATGTCTGTGTGTGTGTATGCACACATATATGTATGTGTGTGTATACATACATACATACATATTTGGACACACCTGTTGGCTTATTGTCTCCCTTTTTTTCCTATTCAACTATAAACAGCTTGAGAGCAAAGACTCTGCTTCCCACTATAAATAAGACACTTGAGCTGATCCCCAAAAAATATTCTACAATATCTTCTACAATTCCCCATACTACTACATTATATGTTTACTTTTATATATTTCAAAAGATGGTTTTTCATCTCTCTAACACTAATATCCAATATATAAGAAAATCTCTCTTTTAGAAATATGGGCTTTCATTAACTTGGCAGAAAAATACATTCTAAGCTGTGTAAAGGGCAGGAACTTTGGAGAAATATACTTAGGGCTCAGTATGATTGATTTAATCCTACAACAAGGTGTTAATTCAATGGAATTGATAAGACAACGGTTATCTAATTTAGCATGTGAGTTCTCTAGTTCAGTATGATTGATTTAATCTTACAACAAATAATGGTTCCCTAGTGATATAATGATTGGTTTATACTCAGTATACTGTAATAATGTAATTGTAATAGAGTATATAAGCTGGGGGCAAACTCAATCAGAGACAGATTTCAAGATAAAGACCATCCTGGTGGCTCTCCTAACTTCATCACTTCTCCACTAAAGACCAAGAACTTGAGTTTGGTCCCTAGACCCTCCAAAGAGCCATTCTGGACTCTATAGTTTAATCACCCTGGTGTGGGGGCTTTAGAAAGCAGGGCATTACAATTGGATGTGCAGACTGCTGACTGACTGATTGGCTAAGACTGCTGAGAAAGACTGGGAGACTGAAGGAGATAATAAAAACTTTGAACTTCATTCCTGACTATTCTTGTGGTAATTATTCTGCTGAAACCATGGCTGGCCCAAGACCTCCAGAAAACTAACCAGGACATTACAAAGCTAGATGCCTTCCTCCCACTTTGACAATGCAGTTAGGTCTCACAATTCTTTTTCTTAAATCTTCTCAATCCAATATTGAAAATAGTATATGGGGAGGAGGGATGGAGAGAGCCAATATAGTAGAGAGGAGACACAAGTATTTTTGAGTTCTCCCGATATTCCGCAAATTAATAGCAAATCAATCCTCTGAACTGATTTTGGAATGAGAGAACCCAGAAATATTTGGAGAGAAAAAAATTTTCAGCAAAAGATAATTTGGAAGGGAGGAAGACCAATTGCAGTCACCCAAGAACAAGCAGTGCAGAGACTCAGAGTGATGTGGGCTCCATGTGCTGAGAAATCTACCTGGAGGAATCTAGAGCAGTGTTGGCTACTCTGATCTGGTTGTGAGCCAGGAGATCAGCAAATTAGCAATAAGACATCCAACACAAATACAAAAGGTAAATAGTGAGCCAATAAACCCCAGAATATTTTGGGACAGGGCTGCTGGCCCAGCACATCTACTGTGTCCTGTAGAGGAAGCTTGGACAATCTCCCCTTTGACCTAAAAGCAAACCTCAAATTTAAAAAAAATGAGCAAAAAAGCAATACAAACTCTAACCATCAATACTTTGTCTGGAGAAAGAGAAGAACAGATTTCAAACCCTGAGTTCACTAAAAGCAGACCATCTCCAGATGAAGCCTCAGGGTGATTATGAACTGGTTCTTATCTCACAAAACTCTTTTAGAAGAATTCAAAAAAGATCTTAAAAGAGAGTTAGAAGAAAAACTAAGAAAGGAAATAGGAAATTTGCAAGATGGTTTGGAAAAGGAAACACTGAAATTATCTGAAAAAAACCTTCTTACAAAATAGATTTAGTGAAATGAAAAACATATATAACTTTTTTACAAAATAGATTTGACAAAATGGAAAAAAGAAAACAACTCCTTGAAAAATAGAATTTGTGAAATAAAAAAAAAAACCCATAGAACCAAACAACTCAGTTGTATTTTCAAAAGAAGTTTTAAAAAGGGCACTGAAGAAAATGATTAACTAAAAATTAGAAATGAACAAATGAAAATGAAGAACTCAGTGAGACATCAAGAAATAGTCAAAACCAAAAGAAAAAAGAAAAAATAGAAGAAATAAAAAAAAGAAGAAATATTGGAAAATATTTCATTGGGAAAACAAATGACCTGGAAAGTAGATCTAGGAGAGGCAATCTAACATTTATTGGACTTCCTGAAAACTATGATGAAAAAAAGAACTAGATATTACCTTTCAGGAAATCATCAAAGAAAATGGTCCTGATGTCCTAGAATCAAAAAGTAAAATAGTTATTGAAATAACTCACAAATCACCACCTGAAAGAGATCCCAAAGTGAAAACTCCAAAGAATATTATAGTTAAATTTCAGAATTATAAGACCAAGGAAATAATTTTTGAAGCAGCCAGGGAAAAAAATCATATTCTGAGGAGTCACAATCAACATTACCCAGGAACCTGTTAGGTCCTTAAAGGATGGAAGGGCCTGGAATCCGATGTTCTAAAAGGCAAAGGAAGTTGGATTACAGCTAAGAATCAACTATCTAACTAAACTGAGCATAATCTTTCAGGAAGGAAGGTGGACATTCAATGATACTGAAGAATTTCATTTATTTCTGATGAAAAGACCAGAGCTAAAGAGAAAATTTGATCTCCAAATACAGAACTCAAGATAAGCACAAAAAGGTAAAAAGGAAAGAATTCTTGATAACTATATGTCTGTTATGAGTATACTTAGAGAGTGCAAGTATAATTTCATTTTACTGTGATAATATAAAAAAAAAGAAACTAGAAGTACAAAGAAGATTGTAGTGGAAAAAGAGAAAAATGGAGGTAAAATGAGGGAAATTATATCTCATGAAGAGAAAAAGAAAATCTAGTATATCTGAGAGAAAGAAGGGAAGGGAATGAATATTGTGTGAATCTTATTCTCATCAGATTTGGTTCAAAAGCAGAGTATTAGACATTTGGTTTCACAGGGAAATTTGTCTTACCTTATAGAGAAGTGGGAGGGAAGAGGGGAAAGGAAAGAGGGAGGCTAATAGAAAGAAAACCAGAGTAGTATGGGAAAAATATACCAAAGGAAGAAGGGCTGTAAAGAGGGAGGGCTGTTTGAGGGAGGTGGTAGTAAGAAGCAAAATACTAGGGTGGAAATAAGGAGGGAAAGAAAAGAGAAAGGCATAACTTGGGGAAAATAAGATAGCTAAAAATAAACGTTTCAACTATGCATGTGAATGGGATGAATTCTCCCATAAAATGGAAGCAAATAGCAAATTGGATTAAAAACCAGAATTCTACAATATGGTGTTTACAAGAAATACATTTAAAGCAGAGTAATACATTTAGAGTAAAGGAAAAAGGCTGAAGCAGAATCTATTATACGTCAGGTGAAGTAAAAAAAAAAGCATCTCTGATCTCACATCAAGCAAAAGCAAAAATAGATCTAATTTAAAAAGATAAGGTAGGAAACTATATCTCACTAGAGAGTACTATCTATATATGCTGAAACAATAGTAATATTAAACATATATGCACCGAGTGGTATAATATCCAAATTCCTTGAGAAGAAGTTGAGAGTGCTACAAGAAGAAGTAGCAAAACTATACTAGTGGAAGAGCTCAACCTTGCACTCTCAGAATTAGATAAATTGGGCCCAAAAATAACTAAGAAAGAAGTTAAGGATGCTGTAAAAAATTACCCTGGCATGCGTTCTATCAATAAAAAGTTATTAAAAAAGAAAGAAAGAAAGAAAGAAGTTAAGGAAGTAAATAGAATTTATAAAAGTTAGGCATGATGGATCTCTGGAAAAAAAAATTGAATGGAGAAAAAAAAGAGTACACTTTTTTTTTTTTTGGTCGTTCATGGAACCTATACAAAAATTGACCATCTATTAAGGCATAAAACCCTCAAAATCAAATGCAAACAGGCAGAAGTGGAAAATGTATATTTTTTCAGATCATGATGCAATAAAAATTACCTGCAGTAAAAAGCCGGAAAAAATAAACCAAAATTTAATTGGAAACTAAATAATCTAATCCTAAAGAATGAATGAGTGAAATAATAAATCATGGACACAATCAATAATTTCATCCGAGTGATAATAATGAGACAACATACCAACATTTGTGGGATGCAAAGCAGTTATAAGGGGAAATTTTATATCTCTAGATGCTTACTTGCATAAAATACAAAAAATAGAAGATCAATAAATTGAGCTTGCAACTAAAAAAGCTAGGGAAAAAAACAAATTAAAAATCACAATTAAATATCAAATATGAAATTCTGAAAACAAAAGGGGAGAGTAATACAATTGAAAGTAAGAAAAGTATTGAATTAATAAACAAAACAGATTTATGAAAAAAACCAACAAAACAGATAAACATTTAATTAATTTGATTAGAAAAAGGAAAGAAGAAAATCAAATTGTTAGTCTCTAAAATGTAAAGGGAGAAGTTTCCTTAAATGAAGAGGAAATTGGAGCAATAATTAACAGTTATTTTTCCAGAAATTATGTCAAAAAATTTGATAATCTAAGAGAAATGGAAGAATAACTGCATAGATTGCTCACATTAACAGAAGAAGAAATAAATCACTTAAATAGTCCCATTTTAAAGAAGAAATAAAACAAGCTATTAATCAACTCCTTAAGAAAAAATCCAGATAGATTTAATGTGAATTTTAACAAACATTTAAAGAGCAACTAATTCCAATACAAAGCAAATGAACTATTTGAAAAAATAGGGAAGAAGGAATCCTACCAACTTTCTTTTTTGATACTAATATAGTGCTGATACCTAAATCAGATAGGGTGAAGAGAAAGAAAATTATAGACCTGTTTCCTTAATGAATATAGATGCAAAAATCTTAAATAAAATATTAGCAAAGAGATTATACAAAGTAAACTTCAGGATAATACAATATGACCAAGTAGGAATTATACAAAAGATGCAGAGCTGGTTCAATATTAAGAAAACCATTAGCAAAATTTACAATATCAATAACCAAACTAACAAAAACCATGCAATTATCTCAATAGATGCAGAAAAAGTATTTTATAAAATCCAACATCCATTCCTATTATAAATACTAGAGAGTACAGGAATAAATGGATTTTTCCTAAAATGATCAGTAGTATCTATTTAAAACCACCAACAAGCATCATATCTAATGGGGACAAGCTAGAACCATTTCTCATAAGATCAGGGCTGAAACACTATCATCATTACTATTCAATATTGTGTTAGAAATGCTAGCTTTGCAATAAGAGAAGAAAAAGTGATTAAAGGAATTAGAGTAGGTAATGAGGAAATTTTCACTCTTTGCAGATGATATAATGGTGTACTTTGAGAATCTTAGAGAATCAACTAAAAAACTTTAGCAAAGTTTCAGTATACAAAATAAACCCACATAAATCATCAGCATTTATATATATTATGAGCAAAGTCCAACAACAAGAGATACAAAAAGAAATTCCATTTAAAATAACTGTAGATAATATAAACCATTTAGAAGTGTGCCTGCCAAGACAAAGTCAGGAACCATATGAACACAACTACAAACCACTTTCCACACACATAAAGTAAAATCTAATCAATTGATATTGTAATCTAATAGCAAGTGATCATGAGCAGGCTAAGCAAATATAATAAAAATGACAATACTACCTAAATTAATTTACTTATTTATGCCATACCAATCAAACTCCCCAAATGTTTTACAGATCTAAAAATAAAAATAACAAAATTAATCTGAAAGAAGAAAGTCAAGAATTTTGAGGAAATGAATGAAAAAATTCAAAGGAAGGTAGCCTAGCTGTGTCAGACTTAAAACTGTATTACAAAGCAGCAGTAATAAACATCATATGGTAGGTTAAGAAATAGAGTAGTCAATCAGTGGAAAAGGTAAGTTTCACAGGACAAAATAGTCAATGACTATAGTAATCTTGTGTTTGACCATCGCAAAGATCCTAGATTTTGTAATAAACACTCAACATTTGACAAAAACTGCTGGGAAAATTGGAAACTAGTGTGACAAATTAGACAATGACCCACTACAATCTTCTTTGTACTTCTAGTTTCTTTTTTTTTTTTTTATTATATTGTCACAGTAAAATGAAATTATACTTGCACTCTCTAAGTATACTCATAACAGACATATAGTTATCAAGAATTCTTTCCTTTTTACCTTTTTTGTGCTTATCTTGAGTTCTGTATTTGGAGATCAAATTTTCTCTTTAGCTCTGGTCTTTTCATCAGAAATAAATGAAATTCTTCAGTATCATTGAATGTCCATCTTCCTTCCTGAAAGATTATGCTCAGTTTAGTTAGATAGTTGATTCTTAGCTGTAATCCAACTTCCTTTGCCTTTTAGAACATCGGATTCCAGGCCCTTCCATCAACCCATATCTAACACCAGATGAGGTTGAAATGGATTCATGATTGAGTCATAAAAAGTGTTATTATAAGCAAATTAGAAGAACAAAGGATACTTTACCTCTCAGATCTGGGGAGAAGGTAGGAATTTGTGTCCAAAGAAGAACTAAAGATCATTATTGATCATAAAATAGATAATTTTTATTATATTAAGTTAAAAAGTTTTTGTACAAACAAAACTAATTTATATGTAAATCTATCTGGTCCTGGAAATTTTTTCTTAGGGACTTGATTAATAGTTTATTCTAATTATTTTTTTCTAAATTGGGAGTATTTATATAATATATTTCCTCTTAAGTTAATCTGGGCAATATATCTGTTTGTAGATATTCCTCCATTTCATTTAGCTCACCAAATCTATTGGCTTATAGTTGGGCAAAATCACTCCTAATTATTGCTCTAATTTCCTCTTCATTCTCTCTTTTCATTTTTGAGACTAACAATTTGAGTTTGTTCTTTCCTTTTTCTAATCAAATTAACTGAAGATTTATTTATTTTGTTATTTTTTTTTATAAAACCAACTCAATTTTATTTATTCAATAGTTTTCTTATTTTCAGAATTTCAAATTTGATGTTTAATTGAGGATTTTTAATTGTTTTTTTTTTCTAGCTTTTTTAGTCATAAGACCCATTCATTGATCTTCTCTTTCTCTATTTTATTCAACTAAGCATCTAGAGATATAAAATTTCCCCTTATAATTCCTTTGGCTGCATTCCACAAATTTTATGATGTTGTCTCATTATTGTCATTCTCTTGGATGAAGCTGTTGAGTGTGTCTATGATTTTTTTTCCCCCATTCATAAATGTGAAGGGGCAGGTCAGTTCTCCAAAAGCCCCCACAATTGTGAATTGCGAATCAGCTTTTACTGATGTAGAAGTTTCTTGTGATTGGTGATGAAATAAATTGGAGGCTAGAGAGAAGAGGAGAAAGGTCAGAGAATGCAAATGCCTTTAGGTCTCCTTATATCATTATCATCCTCTCACATCAAGGGATCTATTCTCTGATCAGAATTAGATACCCAGCAGCCACTTGTAGGTGGCTCCTGTAACACCCAGCAGCTACTAGCCAGTTGCTCCCATAGCAGATTAGATTATTTAATTTCCAATTAATTTTTGGCCTATTTTCTCCTGGCCTTATATTGCATGTGATTTTAATTCCATCATGATTGAAACAAATACATTTACTATTTCTGCCTTTCTGCATTTGATTTTGAAGTTTGTATAGCCTAATACATGGTCAATTTTTATACAGGTTACATGAATTGCTGAGAAAAAAGTAAAGTCCTTTCTGCCTCCATTCAATTTTCTTGAAAGATATATCATACCCAACTTTTCTAACATTTTGTTTACCTCCTTAACTTTTTTCTTATTTATTTTGTGATTTGATTTATCTAGTTCTGAGAGAGCAAGGTTGAGATTTCCCACTAGTATAGTTTTGCAGTCTATTTCTTCTTGCATATCTCTTAACTTATCCTCTAGGAATTTGGATGCTATACCACTTGGTGCTTATATATTTAGTATTGATATTGCTTCATTATCTATGGTACCCCTTATTAAAATATAGGTTTCTTCCTTATCTCTTTCAATTAGATCTATATTTGCTGTTATATGATCTGAGATCAGGATTGCTACCCCTGCTTTTTTTGTTTGTTTGTTTGCTTTTTTGTTAACCTGAAGCATAATGTTCTGCTCCAGTCCTTTATCTCTACTCTGTATGTATCATTATGCTTTTAATGTGTTTCTTATAAACAACATATTGTAGGATTCTGGCTTTTAAGCCAGTCTGCCATCTGCTTCTTTTTTATGGGAGAGTTTATCCCATTCAAATTCACAATTAAAATAACTAATTCTGTATGCCCTGCCATCTTATTTATCCTGTTATGCTTTTTTATTTCCTTTCCCCCTTCCTTTCTCCCTAGTGTTTTCTTTTTGATGACCATCTCCCTCAAACAGCCCTACCCCTTTAAACACCCTCCCCCTTTTTTATATCTTTCCCCTAATACTTCTGTTTTCCCTTCTATTAGTCTTTTCTTTTCTGCTTTTCCTCCTATTTCTCTGTATGGGGAGACAAGTTTCTCTGTGAAACTAAATATATCTAATATTCTCTCTTTGAGCCAAATCTGATGAGAGTAAGATTCACACAATGCTCATCCCATTCCCTTCTTTCCCTCAAGTATAATAGGTCTTCTTTGTTTCTTTGTGAGATTTCCCTTACTTCACATCCCTTTCCCTCATTTCCCAGTATAATCCCCTTTCAGCCTCTAGTTTCTTTTTCATATTGTCATCATAAATCCAAATTACACCCTCATTTTCTAAGTATACCCATAACAGAAATATAGTTCTCAAGAGTTTTTTTTTCTTTTACTTTTTTTTTTTGTTTCCCTTGAGTTCTATATTTAGAGATAATATTTTTTCTTCAATACTGGTCTTTTCATTGGAAATAGGTGAAATTCACCTATATCACTGAATATTCATCTTCTTCCCTGAAAGATAATGCTCATTTTAGCTGGATAGCTTATTCTTCGCTGTAATACAAGTTCCTTTGCCTTTTGGAATATTAGCTTTCATGCCCTTTGATCCTTCAAGGTGGTTGATGCTAGGTCCTGGATAATCCAAATAGTGCCTCCTCACTATTTGAATTGTTTCTTTCTGGCTACTTGCAATATCTAACCATAATAGACTTCCAGCCAACATGGCGGAGAGGAGGCACACAGCTGTGTAAGCTCCGCGTTTTCTCTCAGAATCCATTTCATGACAAGCCTTTGAATTAACGCTTGACTGAAAAAAAACCCACAAACAGTTACAAAGAGAAGACATCCTTGAAATTCACCAGGAAAGGTCTGTTTTTGCTTGAGGGTGGGATGGTTTTAGATCAGGTGCAGGCTGAAGGCAGGCAGCAGCAGCGAGAGCACGGGAGCAGACCAGAGTGTGGGGGAGGGGGGTGTGATCGCAGCAGTCTCTGCGGGGGGGAACTTTGCTACAGCATTGGAGACTTTGCCCTGGCAGTAAGTCAGCAGCCCAGCAGAGAAGCTAAAAACACCGGGGGTGAAGAATACAACCCCAAACAGCTGGAGTCTCTTGGGACCTGGCCACCCCTCCCCCACAGTGTCTCAGCACGCTCTCAGATCTCAGAGTGCAGGTGCAGCACAGTCGGGCTAGTGCCTCTCTGCTGCCCCCGCAGTCTGTAGAGAAAGCTCGGTAACACCACCCAGCCCCTTCCCCCAAAAAAGCCAATTCCATTTGGGGTTTTTTCTTTTTTGTTGCTGGAACTGTGAATACATCCAGCCATTCTGGAGAGTGATTTGGAACTATGCTTAAAAAGTCATCAAACTATGCATACCCTTTGAGTCAGCAGTGTTACTACTGGGCTTATATCTCAAAGATATCTTAAAGAAGGGAAAAGGACCTGTATGTGCAAGAATGTTTGTGGCAGCTCAATTTGTGGTGGCTAGAAACTGAAAATTAAGTGGATGCCCATCAGTTGGAGAATGGCTGAATAAATTGTGGCATATGAATGTTATGGAATATTATTGTTCTGTAAGAAATGACCAGCAGCATGATTTCAGAAAGGGCTGGAGAGACTTACATGAACTGATGCTAAGTGAAATGAGCAGGACCAGGAGATCATTATATATTTCAGTAACCATACTACATGATGATCAATTCTGAAGGACATGGCCATCTTCAGCAATGAGATGAACCAAATCAGTTCCAATAGAGCAGTAATGAACTAACCAGCTACAC
This sequence comes from Antechinus flavipes, assembly GCF_016432865.1. Taxonomy (NCBI): domain Eukaryota; kingdom Metazoa; phylum Chordata; class Mammalia; order Dasyuromorphia; family Dasyuridae; genus Antechinus; species Antechinus flavipes. The sequence goes on along the minus strand of NC_067400.1, from coordinate 127,956,942 downwards.
CCAGTGAAAGAACTCTGGAAGATGACTATGAACCATTATATAGAATTCCCAATCCCTATATAGAATCCCAATCCACCTGCATTTTTGATTTCCTTCACAGGCTAATAGTACATTATTTCAAAGTCTGATACTTTTTTGTACAGCAAAATAACTGTTTGTTCATGTATACTTCTATTGTATTTAATTTATACTTTAACATATTTAACATGTATTGGTAAACCTCCCATCTGGGGGAGGGGATGGGGTGAAGGAGGGGGAAAATTGGAACAAAAGGTTTGGCAATTGTCAATGCTGTAAAATTACCCATGCATATAATTTGTAAATAAAAAAAAGCTATAATAAAAAAATAAAAAAGGAAACAAAAAAAGAAAGAAAGAAAAGAAAGAAAGAAAGAAAGAAAGAAAGAAAGAAAGAAAGAAAGAAAAAAGAAAGAAAGAAAGAAAGAAAGAAAGAAAGAAAGAAATTTAACCACAATATTCCTTGGGGATTTAATTTTGAGGTCTCTTTCAGTAGGTGATCAGTAAATTTTTTCAATGGCTATTTTACCTTCTCTGATTCTAAAACATCAGGGCAGTTTTCTTTAAGATTTCCTGTAAAATAAGGTCTAGGTTCTTTTTTTTCATCATGGCTTTCAGAAAGTCCACTAATCCTTAGACTTTCTCTCCTAAATCTATTTTCAATATCAGTTGTTTTTCCTAGGAGATATTTCATATTTTCTTCCATTTTTTCATCTTTTTGGTTTTGTTTGACTGATTCTTGAAGTCTTATTGAGTCATTCACTTCCATTTGTTCAATTCTAATTTTTAGTATATTATTTTCTTCATTTACTTTTTTTATCTCCTTTTGTATTTGGCCAATTGAATTGTTTTGTTCATTGCATTTTTTTTTTTCGATTTAACAAATTTTGTTTTTCATGGAGTTAGTATCTTTTTCATATATATTTTGCAGGGAATTCTATGGTTTTTCCATGTCTTCTTGAATGATCTCATTTCCTTTCCCCCATTTCTCTTCTAACTCTCTTTTAAGATCTTTTATGTAATATTCCAAGAAAGCATTGCTAAAAACCTCATATCTCCTTTTGGGGCTTCATCTGGAGATGATTTGCCTTTAGGAACCTCAGGATTTGAGGTTGGTTCTTCTCCCTTTCCATAAAAGCTGACAAGGAGAGTTCTTTTCAGGGATTTTTGTTATTTTTTTAAGGCTTAAGGTCTGCTCTTAATACAAAGAACAATATCTGCTTTTGTCTGTCCTGGGCAGTTCTGGTGATTGAATTCTGGTGCTGTGTGATTGAGGGTAGGTCCCACATTCTTCTGTGGCTCTTTGATTTACAATTTGCCTTTCCTAGCAAATCTGCCAAATCACCTACTTGCAACCAGGACAGAGTAGCCTAAAAGTCTCACAGAACATCCCCAGATGCAAAGCTAAAGCACTCTAACTCCCCACCCCAGCTTCTTACCCCAGGCTCCCTGCGATGAGATCTGAGCTCAGCTTAGTGTCCCCCTGCCTATTTGAAACAGACCTGTTCTAAATAATCAACAATTATAGCAATCTAGTATTTGACAAACCTAAAGGCCCCACCTTTGTGGATAAGAATTGACTCTTTGACAAAAATTGCTAGGAAAATTGGAAACTAGTATGGCAAAAAGTAGGCACAGACCCATACCTAACACAACATACCACAATAAGGCTGAAATGGTTTCATGATCTAGACATAAAGAATTATATTATAAACAAATTAGAAGAACATAGGATAGTTTACCCCTCAGATTTGTGGAGGAGGAAGGAATTTGTGACCAAAGAAATAGAAATCATTATTGATCACAAAATAGGTAATTTTGATTACATTATATTAAGTTTTTGTACAAACAAAACTAATGCAGACAGGATTAGAAGGGAAGCAATAAACTGGGAAAACATTTTTACATCCAAAGGTTCTGATAAAGGCCTCCTTTCTAAAATATGTAAAGAATTGACTCAAATCTATAAAAGTTTAAGCTATTCTCCAGTTGATAAACTGTCAAAGAATATGGAAAGACAATTTTCAGATTAAGAAATTAAAACTATTTGTAGTCACATGAAAAGATGTTCCAAATCACTGCTGATCAGAGAAATTCAAATTAAGACAACTCTGAGATACCACTATACACCTGTCACATTGGCTAAGATGACAGGAAAAAATAATGATGAATGTTGGAGGGGATGTGGGAAAACTGGGACACTGGTACATTATTGGTGGAATTGTAAATGGATCCAACCATTCTGGAGAGCAGTTTGGAACAATGCTAAAAAAAAAAAATAAATCAAACTGTGCTTATCTTTTGGTAAGCAGTGTTTCTACTAGGATTATATCCCAAAGAGATCTTAAAGGAAGGAAGGGACCCATGTGGGCAAAAATGTTTGTGGCAGCCCTTTTTGTAGTAACAAGAAACTGGAAACTGAGTGGATGCCCATCAGTTAAAGAATTGCTGAATAAATTATTATATGAATGTTATATGATGATGAATATTGATTGATATGACTGTCTTCAAAAATGAAAGAATTTGAACTCATTCCAATTGTTCAGTGATGAAGAGAGCCATATACACTCAGAGAGAGAACCATGGGAACAGAATGTGGAACACAAAGCATTTTCACTCTCTCTGTTGTTATTTGCTTGCATTTTATTTTCTTTCTCAGTTTTTCTTTTCCTTCCTTCTTGATCTGATTTTTCTTTTGAAGCAAGACAACTGTATAAATGTGTATACATATATTGGATTCAACATGTATTTCAACATATTTAAACATGCATTGGACTACCTCCCAGCTAGGGGAGGGAATGGGGGGAAGGAGGGGAAAATTTCAAACAAAAGGTTTTGCAAGGGTCAATGTTGGAAAAATTACCCATGCATATGCTTTGTAAATTTTTAAAAATAATAATAATTAATTAATAGAAATAAATATGAAATAACTTAAAACAAAATGGTAAAAAAAAAAAAAAAGAAAAAAAAAAAAGAAAAGAAAAGAAAAGAAAAGAAACAGACCTGTTCTGAAGTTCTTCCTAGGTATCTTCTTCTGGGAATGTGTTGTACTCCAAATATTTGTGGGTTCTTTGACTCCAAAAACCAGTTTAGGGGCTTAATCTGCTGTTGGTTTGAGAGAAGGTCAGAGGAGGTCACAGAGAGTCATGTCTGCCCTCTGTCATCTTCCCACTTGAGTCTTTGTTTTTAATCAGCCAAGATTCTCTCAGTTTTTCTGAGTTCAGACCCTTGAATCCACAAGCAGTGATAAAGGTAAAAGTTTCTATAGTTCCTGCTGAAACTTCAGTCAAACCCAGCTAGACCCAAGGATACCCACTTGGAATTTCTGTGAAGGCAGTCTAGAGGTGTTTGTATTTCATACACGTTGTTCCCAGATCTGGGGTCTTCCTTTAGGTCTTCTTGTATTATGCCAGGAGGTGATGGTGCCCTATTCTCCTCAAGTCTTCTTGATTTTTCACCAGTCTGTATTCACCTTGAGGTACAATTTTGTTCTCTTTGTGGAGGAAATCTGGAGAGCTTGAAATTTACTGACCTATTCTGCCATCTTCCCATAATCCTTTCCCTAGTTCCTCTTCTGTGATAAAAATCTGCTATCATTTAAAGGACTGGTCAACATTTGAAAAAATGGAAACATAACAGAATTCAGTTGTAGTCATTCAAGCCAATCTTTCATATTGAATCCCTCTCACACCAAACTATATACTAAAATTATTCTTATCACTCAGTTCTTTCCTGTGTTTATATAGCTTTCATCCCATGTATATCATTTAGTAGATGATACACAATTTCTAATAAGAGTTTAAGGCAGCAGAGTTCAACTTATAAAATGTGACATATGCATTCAGAGTATAAGATGTTCACAAATAACTAACTGCAAACTCCAGTCACACTGTTGCAAATAGTATTTAGTTAAAAGTGAGAAAATATTCTTTTTTTTTTAATAGCTTTTTATTTACAAGTTATATGTATGGGTAATTTTACAGCATTGATACTTGCCAAACCTTTTGTTCCAATTTTTCCCCTCCTTCCCCCCATCCCCTCCCCTAGATGGCAGGATGACCAGTAGATGTTAAATATATTAAAGTATAAATTAGATACACAATAAGTACACATGACCAAACCGTTATTTTGCTGTACAAAAAGAATCAGACTCTGAAATATTGTACAATTAGCCTGTGAAGGAAATCCAAAATGCAAGCAGGTGAAAATATAGGGATTGAGAATTCAATGTAATGGTTTTTAGTCATCTCTCAGAGTTCTTTGTCTGGGTGTAGCTGGTTCAGTTCATTACTGCTCCATTGGAAATGATTTGGTTCATCTCATTGCTGAGGTCCATCAGAATTGGTCATCATATAGTATTGTTGGTGAAGTATGTAATAATCTCCTGGCCCTGCTCATTTCACTCAGCATCAGTTCATGTAAGTCCCTCCAGGCCTTTCTAAAACCCTCCTGTTGGTCATTTCTTACCAAACAATAATATTCCATAATATTCATATACCACAATTTATTCGGCCATTCTCCAATTGATGGGCATCTACTCATTTTCCAGTTTCTGGCCACTACAAAGAGGGTTGGCACAAACATTTGTGCACATACAGATCCCTTTCCCTTCTTTATGATCTCTTTGGGATATAAGCCCAGTAGTAACACTGCTAGATCAAGGGGTATGCACAGTTTGATAACTTTTTGAGCATAGTTCCAAATTGCTCTCCAGAATGGTTGGATGTATTCACAATTCCACCAACAATGTATCAGTGTCCCTGTTTTCCCACATCCTCTCCAACATTCCGCATTATCTTTCCCTGTCATTCTAGCCAGTCTGACAGGTGTATAGTGGTATCTCAGAGTTGTCTTAATTTGCATTTCTCTGATTAATAATGACTTGGAGCATCTTGAGAAAATATTCTTGATAAAGGAGATGTCTTATGGAATGCTTCTTCCATCTGTGTGCAAAAGCTGTAGAATATGTATAGGTCCTAGGAGCCAATTCACCATTTTATATATGAGAATTTTTTTTTTTTTCCTGTTGTTGTTGTGTTGGTTTTTTTTTTTTTTTTTTTTTTTTTTTTTTTTTTTTTTTGTCTTTTGGTTGTATTTCACCATGACTAGGTCCATAGGTCAGGAAAAATCTCATAGGAAAAGAAGATGTGAAGTACTTTGTTAATTTCATGAGATATCATACAATAAAAAATTTCCAACTTGTATGCTTAGCCAAAAAATGAATCAACTCCTCAACTTCTAGAAGTGATGACATCACAAAGTAGTGTCTTTACGTAAAAACAATGGACTTCCTATACCTCAGCTCCCCAGACCCTACTCCTTTCTATCTATTCATGATAAACTAGAAAGACATTCTGCAACTGTGAATAAGGAGTTAATTGTTACCATTTAGCTTAAAATATATTTTCCTTCCATGATTGTCAGCATAAAATTGCACCAATATAACCTTTTAAATACATTTTGGAGTCTTTCTGTTGATTAGTTAAATTGTCTTCATTTCTTACTTGAAAGAGTCAAAAATTTCACTGACTCCATTTAACCCTCAAAGGAGAGCAATTACAAGCAAGTTCAAAAGAAGACTATGAACAGAAATAAGAACAAATCTGTAGTACTTCATATAATACAAAGAACACTCATCAAATTTTCACAAAGGTAGGAAGCACAATAACTTAAATACCTTCTTAATACTGACAAGTCCACTAACATGCTTATTTGTAGAAATACTGCTTTAATTTTATGGAAAACTTTTCAATAATCCTATTCTATTAAATATAAATAAGGACATTAAATATTCTTATTTATGAACCAGGTGTTAAGTGCACAAAAATGTGCACACAAAAAGTCCCTTTCCTAAACTTAATTCACATCTATATACTGGCAAATATTAAAGAGTTTGGTTAAAACAAGAATTGGTGTTGGTTTTCATTTAATAAAACTATAACACTTACAGTAATTCATTATGATTTATTTTCCCAGAATAATATAACATTTTATGCAATATAGTTATCTATCTATCTGTTTGTCTTCAGTGCTGGAAAAAAAGTTAGAGATCATCTAGCTTGACTCACTCATTTTACAGAGGAAGAAACTGATGGTCTAAAAATTTGAATGACTTTCCTAGAATCACAAAGCTAACAAGTAGAAAAGCTAATATTCAGAACACAGATCATCCAGGATTCTATGCATTGCCTACTGCATAATGCCTCTAGGCATGTTCGGTTATGTTTTTTTGTTTTTGTTTTTGTTTTTTTTTTTGAAAAATCACCCTTTCTTTCTTTTAAGTAATATCAAAATAACTTAATAAAATTAAGTTCTGCCTTAAAGAAACTTTTTGAGCAAGGGAAATAATACACCAGTTTGTGACTTTCTCACTAACCATTATTAGCATTTCTCTCATTAACTTATTCTAAAAGAAGAAAAAAATCATCTATTTATCACCCCTACTTTGATTAGAATCTTCCTTTTTAAATGATTCCTGCTTTATATCTGAGAATGGACTTGATGCACCTGGGAATTATGCTAGTCCCTTAGAAATAAGATTAGATTGTTATTGAAAGTACCTCAGGCTACTTCCCACAACTACAAAAATATCTTTTACTTCTTCTTTCTCCCAAATTTTTCAGCAACAACTGCCAAGAGAGCTTATATATACTTATATACATATATTTGTATTTTTATATATTTCATTGATATAGACATAATATAATGTTCCTGGATTAGGTTTCTGCTTACAGATTTTGCCTGTTCTTTTTTCTCAGTCACAAAGGAGAAAGATCTAAAGAAATAACAAAATAAAAGCTTTCTGCATGGAAATCATAAAACTGTCCCCAACTGTTTTTTTTCTTTTTGAGGAGATAAATTTCAACTTAAATCTTTTTAAAACCTTGAAATAACCCCTTTGTTTTCTGATGTCTATCTAGATATATACATTTAATTTAATTTTTACACAACATTTATTCAGGTAATTATTTGGTTTTTAGGCAAGTTTTTCCATTAAGCAATATGAAATTTAAAAAAAAAAAAAGTTTCCTAAATAAGTTCTCAAGAAATTTTTTTTTTCTAGAGTGTTTATGTCCTAAAAAGAAAGATATGCATTTAGAATACACTTTAAAATAATCTGAAAAGAAATGATTTAGGGCTATATATGTGATATCTTGGTATTTAACTCAGAGTGTTGTGTTTACAGTTGGACAAGTCATTTTATTCATCTATACTTCAGAAAATTTTAGTATTTATAAATCTAATATATATACTTATATGCACATGCATTTGATGTAATACATAATGTAGTTATGTATTGATAGGGTGCCACTTTTTGGAGACAGCAGTAAGCATGAAGCCCTCAGACTTTAGGAGTGCTGTTGTTCTAACAATCTGGTTGTCAATGATTTTAAAGTCTCCTGTCTGACTGTCAGATAACAACCTCTAGTCAAGGATAATAGGGTTTCTGAGACAAATGAAGAATTGCAAACCAGACCACTCCTCAGTTCTATCTTTAAGTCATAAAAATTAGCATATCAGTGACTTGGAGAACCAGCTCTTTCTGGCTTTTCCTATACATTTATCTTACTGCAGGTTCTTCGCTAAGTCTTTTTTGGAATTTAGCCCACTTCAATTGGCATTAAAATTAAAATAAACTTTGCCCCTTGAGTTGGAGATGGGTTTAAGCCTGCAAATTATTTTGAGACAAACGACTTTTAAAGTCATTTTTATAATAAAAGGAAATAAAGGAAAAGAGCCAGGAGGGAATTTGGCTGTCTAAAGATATGCTAATCATAGCATAGACTGGATAGATGGATTAAAGATGCACTATGGCTTCACATCATTCTATGCTAACAAGACAGTATGGGAAAATCAACCTGATTATGATTGATAATAGGAACAGGACAGGCTCATTTTAGCAATTCCAGAGAATTCCTGTGGTTAAGAGTTTATAAGGTGGTTTAGTGTTCACATCAGTTATTTGTACAAATAAACACATGGGTTAGGATATATATATATAAAATGTATGTATATATGTGTGTGTGTGTGCATTATATAGATGCTTGCAAGTATACATATACACAAAGATTTATATGATCAGAATGTATATATACTATATGTATGCATGCAAATACATAATGCATGCATTTGCTTGTAGATCTGTACTTAAAAACATAAGCATTTAAATTCTGATGATGCAAAAGTAAAAATTAATCAATCACTGCCAATAGAACAATACATGGCTCTGGAAGAAGACTTTCTGCCCCATTGAAGGAGTAAACAACATTATAAGCAAAGATAAAGCAGATATATTAAGGATAAATGATGTATTGAAAACCACAACTTTAAAGTATAACTTGCAATTTGAATTAATTAAAGTAATTAGTGGCATGAAATTTTAAGATTTCAGTTTCTTGGAAGGTAATGACTTTAAAACTTATTGCTTTCTAAATAAGGACTCTGGGTTTCCTATAAAAAGGTTCTTCAACATAAAATAAATCCTCCATTCTTTAATTTTCCATTTCAAGAGGGCAGAGCCAAAGTGGCAGAAAAGGCACACATGAGTTTCTAAGCTCCTCTCATTCCCCTCATAACCAACTATTAAATTCAGCCTCCAAAATAGCCTTTCACTGCTTAAATTCATGAAGATTAGAAGCACTACAACTTACCAGCTGAAGATAATCTGGAAGATCGCCAGGAAAGGTTTATCCTGAGGGGCCAGGAACAGATCAGCACAGGCAGCAAGAGGCTAATGTCCTGAGCAGACCGGGGAGCGGGGGAAGGGTGATCTCTGTGGCTAGAGAAGTTATAGAGATGACTCTGTTATAGGCTAACTACTCTGCCTTGACTACAAAGCAGTAAACTGGCAGAGAAATTAAAGCCTAAAACAGAGGGTCCTCTAAAAAACGCCAGAACCTAACGAGATCTGGCTGTAACCCCTCAAACCCGAAAGTGACTCAGGCAGACTGTAATGCAGCCCTGCGGCCACATCCTGCAGTTGGGGGCTTTTGTGGGGGCAGTTACAAATCTGCATAGCAGGGGGGCACAGCCTGGGCAGCCTCTAATCAGCAGAGTGGGGGACTTGGCCTAGGGCAGTAGAACCTTCCCAGCTGACTATGCTTCCCCACGAAGAGACACTTCTGGTCCCTGCAGGGCCATTCACTGCTCAGCTGATAATACCCACAGCCCCAGGGCAGGCTTTGGCTTGGGATAGTGAAACTCTCTCTGCTCAGCGTCTAGCCCCAGGGCAGTCGTTATCTCACACAGTGGGGGTTCTTTGCAGGGCACTTTCCTAGCCCGGCCCTACAGGCCTCAGTTACTTTCTGGTGGAGAACTCTTTCCCAGAGCACTCCAGTACCTCGCTGCTTTTTGTAGTTGGCTGGCAAGACAGCTAACCATCCATATACCTTTCGCTGCTCTGCAGAGGAAGCTGGTAACCTCCTGGCTCTGAAGGCAGACCCTAGGCTCTAACAAAATGAGTAAAAAAAAATCAAAAGAACGATTGATAGTTTCTATACAGAAAGAGAGCAGCTTTTCAACCCTGAAGAGACTAATAGCAGATAGTCTCCAGACAATTGTTGATCCCCAATACAAAAGGCTCTCCTAGAAGAGACTATTAAAAACCTTAAAAGAGAACTAGAAATAAAATGGGGAAAGGAAAGAGAAGCTATGCAAGAGAGCAACAACTTCCTAAAATGTGAATTGGAAAAGGTAAAAAACTCCCAAGAATTTCAGGGAAACAGAATTTATGAATTGGAAAAGGTTAAGAATTCCCAAGAAAGTAGAATTTGTGAATTGAAAAAAGAAAATAACTCACTAAAAAAAAAAAAAAAAAATTAGTGAAATGGAAAAAAAAAATTCCATGAAACAAAACAACTATTTATAGCCCTATGAAAATATGCTCCAAATCATTATTAATCAGAGAAATGCGAATTAAAACAACTCTGAGATACCACTACACACCTGTCAGATTGGCTAGAATGACAGGGAAAGATAATGCGGAATGTTGGAGGGGATGTGGGAAAACAGGGACACTGATATTTTGTTGGTGGAATTGTGAACACATCCAGCCATTCTGGAGAGCAATTTGGAACTATGCTCAAAAAGTTATCAAACTGTGCATACCTTTTGATCCAGTAGTCTTTCTACTGGGCTTATACCCCAAAGAGATACTAAAGAAGGGAAAGGGACCTGTATGTGCCAAAATGTTTGTGGCAGCCCTGTTTGTAGTGGCTAGAAGCTGGAAAATGAATGGATGCCCATCAATTGGAGAATGGTTGAGTAAATTGTGGTATATGAATGTTATGGAATATTATTGTTCTGAAAGAAAAGACAAGCAGGATGAATACAGAGAAGACTGGCGAGACTTACATGAACTGATGCTAAGTGAAATGAGCAGAACTAGAAGATCATTATACACCTCAACAACGATATTGTATGAGGATACATTCTGATGGAAGTGGATTCTTCGAGAAAGAGATCTAACTCAGTTTGAATTGATCAAGAATGGACAGAAGCAGCTACACCCAAAGAAATGACACTGGGAAATGAATATAAACTGCTTGCATTTTTGTTTTTCTTCCCAGGTTATTTATACCTTCTGAATCCAATTCTCCCTGTGCAACAAGAGAACTGTTTGGTTCTGCACACATATATTGTATCTAGGATATACTGTAACCTATTTAACATGTATAGGACTGCTTGCCATCTGGGGGAGGGAGTTGAGGGAGGGAAGGGAAAAATCAGAACAGAAGAGAGTGCAAGGGATAATGTTGTAAAAAATTACCCTGGCATGGGTTCTGTCAATAAAAAGTTACTTAAAAAAATTTGCATGTGATTTGGATATTTAGAAATAGAATCCTCCTTTTATAGGTAAAGAATTTGAGAGCAGGGCAAAAATAAGCAGGCAGTTGTTCAAGATTTCACATGAAATAAACAACAGAGCCAGGATTCCAAACCTTATCTTCTAACTCCCAAAAAAAAAACAAAACAAAAAAGAAACCAAAGAATTTTGCTCCATATTTCTCAAAGAAGAAGCATATTCCAACACAATCACATTACACAATTTATTCAGCCATTCCCCAATTGACGGGCATCCCTTCAGTTTCCAATTTGTTGCCCTGAGAAGAGAACTTCTATAAATATTTTTGGATCTATAGATTCTTTTCATTTTTGAAAAAAAAAGTTGGAATTCATTCCTAGTAGTGATATTGTTAGGTCAAAGCATATGCATTTCTTGAAACATAGTCATTTGTACATGGATCATATTTTTTGAACATTTATCAATTAGAGCATGGATTTTTTTTTTTTTAATTTTGACTCAGTTCCCTCTATGTTTGAGAAATGTGGCCTGGCTTCATCTATTTTCCAGATTAGTTGTCTTTCCAATGAGATCTTTCATAGTTTCTTCTATTCTTTTCAAATTTTTTTATATTGTTTGTTTCTCAAAATAAAGTTATTAGCTTCCACTTATTCAATTCTAACTTTTTAGGAACTATTTTCTTCAGTGAGTTTTGTATCTCTTTTTCTACTTACTACTTTTTAAAGAGTTCTTTCCACTGTGTTTTTGTATATCTTGCTATTTAGGCTGTTTTTTTTAAAAAGATGTTAGTTTCTTTAGAATTTTTTGTGCCTCTTGTAGCAACCTGTTGACAGTTTTTTATGATTTTCTTGCATTTCTATTACTTCTCTTACCATTTTTCCAATACTGCACCATTGATACTTGGGAACTGGGAAGACTAGTGTTCCTCTTCAGAGGACACTTTAGTAAAAAACAAACAAACAAACAAACAACAACAACAACAACAACAACAACAACAACAAAAAAAAAAAAAAAAAAAAAAAAAAAAAAAAAACCTCTTCCCCAAAGAGTAATACATAATTGTTCCCTGCCCAGAGAGAACTTATAGAGGAAAGCAAAAAGGAATTTAAAAATCAAAATGAGAGAGATTGAGGAAAAGCATGCCAATGTAAGATTGTATGGATTGTAGAGTTCTAGCAGCTTACCCGGTTTTAGTGGTGGTATCAGGTATATTCTGAGATCAGGCGGGCTGTTTCTATGTTTCCAGGGTGTTACCTTGAAGCACATGTTGGCTTCTGGAATATTCTTAACTGCAGGAATATGTGATGAAGAAGTCAGATCTCAATGACTTTACTATTTTGCCGACTATGCTGAGGATTCTGGAAGTCAAGATTCTGGAGGATGCCTAATTCCATGGGTCTACCTGGAGCACATAGTGATTCTCAGACTTGAAGTCTGAAGGCTTTCTTGGTTTTGCCAAGACATGTGGTGTTATGGGGCAGAACTCTGAATTTGAAACAAGGATTCTTACATGGTGTTAGTTAAGTCAGTGGGATTGATAAAGACAATGGTTATCTAATTTAGCATAGTGATTAATAGTTCTCTAAGTACATGTACTTAGTACTTAATATAGTTCCACAAGATTCGCACCTATGATAAAGGAGTTTATAATAGCCAGCAAGAACTGGACAAGATTTCATTTCCACCTTCAGTCAGGCTCCTGGTGGCTCTCCTGGAAGACTGAGAGGTTCTGAGAGAGAGAGCTGAGGAAGATAAGTAGAATGGAGGCTGAAGCACAAGCCCTAGGACTCAGATCCATTCATCTCCTCTCACACCCTATGGTGGCAGTCTCTCCTCCTTAGCTGCTCCATTGAAACCAAGACTCCAGAAAGCCTTTAAGAAAGCTAGCTGGGCCCTAGGAAAGGAGACAAGACTTTGAAAGAGATATTAAAGGATTTGGACTTTAACCCCTAGCTCCTATTGTGGTGATTACTGTACTGAAAGGAAGGCTGACCCCAAAGATTACTAGAAAACAAAGAATATTACAATGTGGGATGTTTTAGTGTTGATGTTTGTCCCACCACCCTGAGGTTCAGGTTCTCCTGTTGATTTCCTGAGATGGAGGTTCCTTGCCAGAGATCTTCCTGTTTTGGATTGAGCTTCCCTATCCCCTACCCCCACCTGCAGACTATAATGAGAAAAACCTCTCCTGTCAATTTCCTCTGCTAAGAGATTGCTTCAACCTGCTTTTTTGTGGGTTCTGCTGACTCAGAAGCTAACTTGGACACTATTTTGTGGTTGTGTGGAGATAAATCTTGAAGGATCACAGAGTGTCATTGCTTATTCCATCATTTATTTCCCCAAAGTCTAGTATGAAAGAATTATTAGGTGTTTGCTTTATTCACTAAATTATGTTGGACAAGATGTTGGTTATACAGAAATGCAATAGAATATATATCTGAGTTCAAAGATATAATATTATACTAAAGATGACAGCCTGTTTTCAGATTAATATATACATGCAAATTGTAGGCAAAATACTAATTTATTTGATGCAAAGAAAGGTCAAACAACTGGAATAAACAGGAATTATATCTTAAAGGAGAGAAACTTGAACTTATAACTGAAAATTACTAGAAATTTCCAGAGGCAGAATGGAAAATACAAAATGTGGAAAGGAACAAGAGAAGAAAAAAGGAAGGAAATAGAAAGACAGAATGAATAAGGAAGAAAGAAAAGATCAAAGAAAATTTAAAAAAAAAATTAAAACACAGTAACATTAATGTATTAGTGGTAGAATTATAAAGTGATTTAACTATTATGTAGAACAATTTGGAACTATGTCCAAAAGACACATACCCTTTGATGCAGCAATATCTCTGGTAAGTATATATCCTAAAATAATTTTTTAAAGGTCCTTTCCCTTGTTATAGTACTCTCTTCTGGTGTCACAGAATTGCAAATTGAGGGGATGCCCATCAACTAAGAAATGGCTGAAGAACTTGTGGTATATAATTTGAGGAAATACTATTATACTATGAGAAATGATGAGCAGAATGCTCTCAGAAAAAACTGGAAAGACTTATATAAACTGATATAAAGTGAAACGAGTAGAATCAAAAGAACGTGATCCACAATAACTGCAATATTGTAAGATGTTCAATTGTGAATGATTGTACTATTAGCAATACACTTACCCAAGACAACTCTGAAGGATTTATGATGAAAAATACTATCCTTCTCTAGAGAAAGAACTAATAGTGTCTAAATATGAAGTCAGAGGAATTAAGGTTCAACTGCAAATTATGGGCTTGCTCTGAAGGATAGCGTATCTTCAGATGAGAATGTATGTGTATGTATAGGTATTCCTAAAGTTGATGATCTGCTAGAGGAAATAGCTTTGTTGATCAATATTCATGGAAGTAATGTCTATATACCCCAACATATTATGTCTTGGATTGAAGCATATTGTTGTTACTTTCTTTATTTTTTTTCTTTTGTTCTATGTTTTCTTTTACAACATGATTAAAATGGGAAAGTGTTTTGCATAACTACTATCTATATCAAATTGCTTTCCTTCCCATTGAGAGGTAGGAAGGAATAAAAGGAGAGCATTTGGAACTCAAAATTTTATAAACCAATGTTAAATTGTTTTTACACATAATTAGGGAAAATAAAATACAAATAAATAATTCAAAAAAAAAGAAAATAAAGAGGAACATTTATTTGACTTGAAATTTAAAGAATGTAAGAATTTTTTTTAATTTAAATGTATGTATTTGAATATTCATGGTAATAGTGCTCCTGTCTTTGACAAAGAATGAGTTGAAAAAGATAGCATTCATCTTGACTTCTTTATTTCCACATGGATCTCAATATTTTTCTTAATATATTGTGTCATTGCTTCCCAGGTAAGATTTGTTTTAAAACAGAAAATTTTCTACTTTTTTTAAAAACGTTTCCTGTTCAAGTCAGGGTAGATGCAACTTTTAGTTGCAACAAATAAAACATTGCAAAGAATACATTTTTTCAAAGTTTAGAAAAATGTAAAAACAAAAGAAAAACAAAAACAAAAACAAAGTTTGCTTCCTATGTTTGAACACAACAGGATGGGCAAATAAACCTTTCTAGTTTCTGTTTTGACATTCTAATATATGTATCCTCTGAATTGAAATAAAAAAAATAAACAAAACAGCAGCAATTATCATTATATATCAAAAAAAATCTGTCAATTTTATTTTAGAGTCAGAAAAGAATAGATTCTAAAATTAAACTTACAGATCTCTTTTTAAATTACTTAGGAAATCCTAGATAGATTAGTATTGAAAAGTTATATTTTGTTCATAGGCTTCTATGAAATAGACAAGCAAATTTACATCTTGCTGTTTGGTAACCATGTGTTACTGTCATTATTTTAAATAAGACACAGTTATTTTGCTTTTACTGAACCATAATCTTGAAATAATAAAAAGACCAAATATTGTTTCAGCCACATTGATCTTTCCATTAAAAAGTACAGCCAAAGCAGGAAAAACATTTACAGCATTCTTACTAAACATCTGTCTATATTCTATTCCTTTAATCTGGTTCTAAAGAAGGATGGCATAAATTTCACTGTATGTATATTATTTCAAAGACATTGGTGATGCATTACTAAAGTAAAACATAAAACAATGGAATTTAATTTTTTTTCCTTCTTATGGGAATTTTCTAGTACTTTCAGAAACATTATAATTATCTATCCATTTTTTAAAAAATATATTTATATAAATTTAAATATAAAATGAAAATTTAAACATTGAGTTATCTCTTCTAAGCCTCAGTAAATTAATTTCACAAAATATTATCTACTACAAGAATTAGATGTTGTTCTTTTGCTTTTGGAGCATAAAACAACTAAAACAATAGCTCCTTATACATCTTAATTTCATTGCTCTCCCCCCCCCCCGACTCATACACATATTTATGTGTATGTACATAAATATATATATATGAATATATGTATGTACATATATATATAAATACAATCATAAATGTATATACATATATTATAATTATAATTATATGTGGTGTACTCGTTTTTTAATAAGAGTTTATTTTTACAATATATACAGACACAAAGATTCTAGCATTTTGGATAATATAAAACATTTTATGAAACTGAACAAAACCATTTCATTTACCAGTCTATTTTATATTGTTTCTGTATTAGTGCATGAATTATTTACAAAATAACTGCTACTACCTTGGTTTTGTTGTCCTGATTAAGTAAGAAAAGAGCTTGACTATGTGGTCTCTAAGGCCCCTTTCTTTTCTAAATTCTATGAGCTTCCAGTACTTTGAAAGTTGATGAAACAGAGGTCCATAGAGGTTAATTGACTTGTTCAAGGTTACATAGTAAATAACTGGGATGTGAACCCAAATCTTCCAATTGCAAATTAACTTGGCTTTCTACTACATCATAATTGTTTTGTGTGTGTGTGTGTGTGTGTGTGTGTGTGTGTGTTCTTTTTGTTTTTGTTTTGTTTTCTTTTGTGGGGCTATATTTTTGGAAGCAATTGTAGAAATTATTGGGGAAAATGTCTGGAAGAATAGACTCTAGCGTTGTTGCATGACAGTTGAATCACTATATTTAGAAAGTGAGATTATTAGATTAGACTACTGTTAAATTCCATCTTTTCAAATCACATAATTTATTATTTAAATTTTTGCTCATCTCACTCTGGCACTCTACAAAATTTAAAACAGAAGTAAGTTCATAGTTGTGTGTATTTAATCCAAATACAGATTAGGATATTAAAATACTCATGTGGAAAGAGCAATGGATGACAATCCCTTGTGTACAATTTGAAAAAATTATTGGCATAATTGTGTTTGATCTCTTGGAATAAGAAAACTCTCAATACCCAGAAAATGCAGGGACATGAACAAAGAAAGGACAAAACAGGACCAAAGTCAATCCAAATCAAATATTCCCTATAAAACTGAAGAAACCTAAGTCCCTATTAATAGTACAAAGATAAGAAGCACAACTAGAAGAATAAGTGACCAGAAATAAGCCCTACCATAAAAGCTATTTAGGTGACAGGGATGGCCAAGACACAAATCCAGATGAAGAGAATTATTCTAAGCATCTACAAGTTAAATTTCAAAGAAAGACAGAGCTTGGGGACCATATTCAACTAAAATTCCTGGAAAAAAGGAGTTGTTTTATATAAAATATAAAAATGTATATGTATAAATGTTATTAAGGTAAATAAGATCATTAGAAGATGAATTGAATAAGAAATGTGAGCTATGAATAAAAGATTTGTAAAAAGAATAAACAGTAGAGCTACTTCCCAGATCAAGATAGTGGAGTAAACAGTGAATCTTTCTAATCCCCCTAAAATCACTTGCAGGCAAGCATAAAATAGTGCCCCAAGCCAGGTCTTGGTAAATGGTAAAAACAACAAAGGCATTTTAGCCTAGGAAACATGAATCATAAGCCAGAAAGGTTCCTCAAACTTGGGTAAGAAAGAGGAGATAGAGTGCAATCCCAAACAGAAAGGTTCCTTGCAAGCAAGCAAGAAGCCCCACCTCAGCAAAATCAATAGGAGATTCTGAGCACCAAGGTAGTACAGCAGGCAAACTCCCACATCAGGACTTTCTATGTGCTTTGGCAAAGCTAGGGGAGTCTACAAACTCTAGGTCCTGAGAATCCTTACATGTTCCAGCACCAGGTAAATGGTATCCTCCACTGGCCAGACCTTCATATGGTTCAGCACAGCAACAGTCAATTAGGCACCTCCAAAAGTCAGACCTCTATGTGGCTCAATGCAGCTCCAGGGAAATAACAAAGTACCCACCTGGGCTTCAGCTCATGTCAAGTACTACCATTAGGATCCCAGCTTAGCATCAGGTAAGCTGCCAGACTCCTGTATCCCCCAGCAGCACCAGTTAACCTTCACTCTACCATTTAGCCAACACTAGACAGTAGGATCACTCCTGGGCCTAGGGAAAAAAAAATTAGTGCAGCCTTAGATAAATTAGTGCAATCAGGACTTTTAGCCACTACTAAGCAAGTATCCCTTCCAAGGAGGGAGCAGAGCTAAAATTTAAATGAAAGGAAAAAGGCCAAAAGAGAAGGAGAACTTGAAAGTAAGAGAGAAGAGCAAAACATTGACAAGAAAAACAAAAATCTGACCATATGAAAGCATTGTTGTGACATGGAAGATCAAGACACAAACTCAGAAGAGGCTAACAATGTCAAAATATCCAGAGACAAAATCCAAAAAACAAACAGACAAACAACAAACGATACAAAGGGAAGTGATCTCAAACCCACAATGAACTAATAGGTGAGTGCACAAAACAGTTTAAAAATCAGTTAAGAATGGTAGAAGAAAGATTGGGAAAAGAAATGAGAATGATGTAAAGAATTATGAAAAAAAAAGTCAACAGATTAGGGAAAATGTTTAAAAATTAGAAGTGGCCAAATGAAAAAGGACACACAAAAATCTACTGGGAAAATCAACAACACTTTAGAGGGTAAAAATGGCCAAATAGAAAAGAAAGTACAAAATATAATTGAGGAAAACAACACTTAAAAGTTAGAATTCAGAAAATGGAAGCTAATGCCTCTGAGATATTAAGAATTAATCAAATTCAAAAGAATGAAAAAAAAGTAGAAAAAATGTAAAGTGCATCATGGGAAAAAAAAACAACTGACCTGGAAATAGATCCAGGATACAATGTCAGAATCAACACTCTCTGAAAACCATAATCAAAAGGAGGACCTGAAAAGAACCTTCTTAAAAAATATCAAAGAAAATTGGTCTGATGTCCTGGAATCCAAAGGTAAAATAAGCACTAAAAAAAATCCACTGACCTCCATAGGAAAGACACCACAAAAGAAATTCTCCAAGGAATATAATAGCCAAATTTCAGAACCATCAATCAAAGAAAAAAAAGAAAAAATCAAATAACCAGAATGAAATAATCACAATCAGGACTAAACAGGACCCAGCAACAGCAACATTAAAGGACCTTATGTCGATGAACATGATATTCTAGAAGGCAAAGGAACTAGGACTCCAACCAAGGATCACCTAGATGACAAAGTTAAGCAAAATACATCAAAGGAAAAATAGTTATTTAATGGAATAGAAGGATTTCAAACTTTCTTAAAGAGAAAACCAGAACTAAATAAAATTTTGACCTTCAATATCAATACCAAAAGAAAGTATAAAGAGGTAAAAAGAGAAAGGAAAACATTTATCAGTAGAGCTAAACCATTTACATTCATGCCTGGGAAATTAATGATGGCAATTCTCAATAATTGTATAAGTAATTGTATCGCTGGAAGGAATACACATAGACAGATAATGTGGGCATAAGGGGAACTTAATGATATGACAAAGAAATAACTATTATGAAATGATAAGGTGGATTACACTGAGTGCACAAGAGATAGAGAGAATGGTGTATATTCTTTGACATGAAGGACCATGGAAAACATATTACAGTAGAGGGAAAGAAAGGAGATTGGGAAATGACTATCACTTAAGCCTTATTCTCATCATCAGTATTGGTTCAAAGAGAGATTAATATACAGAATCAATTGAATATAGAGATCTTTCTTACCCTACAGGGAAGTAGGAGGAAACAAGATTAAATAAAGTAAATAAAGCGGGGTGGGGAGAAGGAGACTGATAGAAGAGAACTCACATGAGGGAGGTCAGTGACAAGCAAAACACTGGTAAGGAGAAAAAGGGCAAAAGAAGAAAGAGGACAAACAGGAGAGAATAGAATAAAGGGGAACACACAGGTAGTAATCATAACTATGGACATGAATATATCCATAACTAGGAATATGAATAAGATAAACTCTCCCTTAAAACAGAAGTTGATAGTAGAGTGTATCAAAAACAAACATATCATAATAAGTTATTTACAAGAAACACACTTGAAGCAGACACATACACACAGTAAAATAAGGATCTGAAGAAGAATCTTTTATGCTTCAGCTAAAATGAAAATAGCAAAGGTAGCAATCCTATTCCCACAAAAAGCAAAAGCGATAACAGATCTAATTAAATAAGACAAGGAAGGAAACTACATTTTGCTAAAAGAGCATAGACAATGAAGCAACAGCAATACTAAACTTATATGTACCAAATGGTTCAGTAATTAAATTCTAAAAGAAGCTTAACAAATACTGGAAGTATTAGACAACTGGCTAAAAAAAAAATAGAGTAGTGGATTAATGCAATAGAAGTGGTTCACAAGACACAGTAGTAAGTGACAAAAGTAATTTAGTATTTGATTGACTCCCAAGCCACAGATTTTATGATAAGAAATCACTTTGGGGAGGGGGAAAAGTGGGAAAATTGGAAAACAATAGAAGACAATCTAGTTATAAATCAAAGTTATATCATATACCAAAATAATTTAGGTTATCTTGATTTAGAGATGAAGACTTACACAATAAGCAAATTAGAAAGCAAGGAATAGTCTACCTGTCATATGTATATATGAAGAGGAAGAATTTTTTTCTCAAATAAGGGATAGAGTGAAAAAAGGTTTAAGGTAAAAACAACAAGAATGAAAAAAAAGTGAAAATAATATGCTTCATCTGAATTCAGATTTTATATTTCATTTCTTTAATGTGGATAGCATTTTCCATCATGAGTTACTTTGCAATTATCTTGGATTATTGTATTGCTGAGAAGAGCTAAGTCTATGACAGTTGATCATCTCACAGCATTGCAGTTATCATGTACACTCAGTCTACTCAGCATCACTTCATATAAGTCTTTCTAGGTTTTCTGAAATCCATCTCTTCATCATTTCTTATAACATAATAGTATTCCATTACATTCATATGTAATGTACATACATTTGTTCAGACATTCCCAAGTGAAGGGAATCCCCACAATTTCCATTTTTTTTTTTTGCCACCACAAAAAGAGCTGCTTTAAAAAGTTTTGTACATATGGGTTTCTTTTTTAATGATCTATTTATGATAGAGACCTAGTAGTGGTATTACTGGATTAGAGTCATATCCCACTTTTTAAAATACATGATAGTTATTTACTTGTATACATTTTGTTTACATGGTAACACTTTTGGATGATGGAATTACATATCATATAATTAATCTATTAAAAACATTTGAATATATATATATATATAACATTCTTGGATAAAACCATACCTGCAGAATAGTAAAAGATGTAGAATATGTTCATTGTTTCAAATTCCTTTTCTTTCCTTTTCTTTTTTTTACTGATCTAAAATTAGTGAATGAAATTTTCATGCTTAAGCAATTTTCAAATGCTTGATCATGCCATTAAGGAGACTCTGAGTGCTTAGAGATACATTTTGTGTTAGTGTATATCACACAGGAATGGTCTTTAAAATAGCATTAAAAGATGTGGCTCAAGCCAGCAGTTCATGAGACTCAATTGTTAAATTTTCAGCATGAATATACACAGCTCAGAAATTAGTTGAATGCTATATATGAAAGTTTTGTTTGGGCTTTTTTTAGACTTAAGGAAATAACACAGAGACTTTATAATGTGGATCTTAAAAGTGAGAAACAATTATTTGCATGTACATGTATGCATAGTATTGTTTATCCTTCATTCTCAAGAAGACCATGATATCATGGAGTTGATATGATAACTTGCAAATAAATTTGAATTAAATGAAAGAGGACTGTGCAAAGTTACTACTCTCACTTTCTCTCCCAAACTGAGTCCAATGGTAAGATAAATGTCAGGATGACTTGAGATGCCTTTGGATGCAGTGAAAGACATTGGCCTTTTTAACCTAAGGTCTTTCCCATATGCATTTTTTCAAAGAGGTAATCACTAAACATTTGCCAGGATAACCTTTCCTAGATATCACACAGGATCAACAAAGACAACTCAATAAGTCTCCCAGAAGAATAGTTAGCACATAATGTTTTTATAAGGGTTTTGACTAGAATGACAAAAAGACATCTATTGGTAATCTTAAAAAAAAAAAAGAAAAGAAAAAAGAACTTATCATTGAATCCATATAAAAACCCCTATGAAAACAAGTTACTCGTGGAAGTTAAGTATATAGAAATCAGCATTTGAAAACATAGAAACATTTTGTTTTGCATATATAAGCTATCTTATATTATATGGTACATAGATAATTTATGGCATATGAAGCATTGCCAGGTAAATATATTAATGATTTTAGAAAAGTTAGCTATCTCTTAACTGAGGAACACATTCTAACTATTCAGTTGATCAAAATTTAAGATGCAAAAAAATAGTAGGGAAAGGGCTCTGTATTTTCATTTACTCTTAGGAAACACTGATAACAGGGCTTTCTAGATGAATATAGAAAACATATTATTTCTCAATTTAAAGAAGAGGGGAATGAGGTAGACAGACAGAAGTTAAGTCACTTGCCCAGGATCACAAAGCCAATAAGCATCTAAGGAAAGATTTAAACTCAAGTCATCCTGATTCCAAGCTCAGCAGTCTTTCCACTACACCTGTATAGTTAAGAGGATTATCATTCCATCCCTTTTCAACCTCTATCCAAAATTCTGCCAGACTATAATAATGAATCAATTGCAGAACCCCATAATGTATGTAACCTATTTTGTATCTTTATTAATTCTCAAGTGGTATAGTTAGTGGAGAGAAAAGAAAATGTTTATAAAATTTTAAAAATGAATTTTTAGTATTGACTCCTAAACATCATTACTCTCTTTAAAATTATTAGTCTGATTTAAAATATAGTATTTTTAAAAATTTAAAATGAAAAAAAATATTTCCAATGACATTTTACATTGACAAAAATAAGAATTTAAAAAAATAAAGTCCCATGATTTCATTATTTTAAAATATTTTCAAAGAAGAAAGTGTATCAACTAAAGAGAACTGGCATTTGAGCCAGAATTTATAATCTGAAAATATTTCACAAATATTATATGACTTTACAGGATCAAAGAGATAGTACTTGAACACAGATCTTCTTTACTTTAAGCAGACTGCATCCAATACCTTATGTTTCTTGTTATATTTTAAATAATTGTCTCTATTTTTCTTTAAGACAAGTTACCATATACAGCATAAAGTCTTTTGTTGTTTTTTGAATTGTTAGTGTCCTCCCCAAAGCTACCTAGTAACTAAATGCGTTGAATATATTGATATTTATTCATTTTGTATTTACACTACATAGATTTTATGTTTTTATGGTCTTCCTTTTTATAATGCAAACTCATTGTGAATAAAATGCTGTCATTCTTCCTATTTCTATACCCATCCCTGAGCCTAGTCCTTGGCACATACTAAATAAATACTAAATATTAATTGATGAATTAATCATACAAGACACCTGGTTGAATGAATGAAGAAGACCTGAGTTATACTCTCACCTTTAACTGGCATACTTCATAATTATAGGCAAGTCCTTTCAAATCTCTTGGCCTCTGTTTTTCATGGTTAAAATAATGGCATTTAACTAGATGGCCTCTAAGGTTTCTCCAAATTCTGAATCTGTGAATATCATTAACTCCTGATCTATGATCTTATGATAATTAATTTCAAATAAAGCATAAAACAGAAGGACATGCTCACAAATGGTATTCCTTATTGTCATAAAGTGTGTCCTTCCTAGAGTACAAACGGAAGACTCATTTCCTATGGAGTATCGTGTACTATAGGTACTCATGCTTTTAGATGACATTGTGACTCCTGTATCAATCCTAATAACATTATAAAGGCTAATCAATAATATCCACAACTACAATTAACAAAAAGAAATAACAACAATCTATGTTGTTGGAAAACAATAAAAAAATTCCTATTACATTGATATTGTTATGAAATGAAATTACTTCAGAATATAAAACTAATTTACTAAGACACACATATATATGTTCCATATGTATGTGTGTGTGTGTATATAAAACCAAGATGGTAGGCTAAAGGCAGGAACTCATTTGAATTCTTATCTGAAAATTATAAATGAAATTTTCTAATTAATATTAATGCAAACAAATTTAAATAAAATATTAGCAAAGAGATTACAGAGATTTATCACCATGACTATACACTGTGACCAAGTAAAATTTATAACAGGAATGCCTGACTGCTTCTGTATTAGAAAAACCATCAGCATAATTGGCCATATCAATAACAAAACTAATACAAATCATATAATTATCTCAATAAATGCAGAAAGACCTTTTGACAAAATATAGCATGAATTCCTATTTAAAGCACTAGAAAGTACAGGAATAAATGAATTTTTCCTTAGGATCATAACCAGTAGCTACCTAAAATGATCAACAACATTATATGTATTGAGGATAAGTCAAAAAGCATTCCCATTTAGATCAGGAGTGAAACAAGAATATCCATAATCACCACTATTATTTAGTAACTACAAATGGTAGTTTTAACAAAAAGGGAAGAGAAATTGAAGGAATTAGAATGGGCAATTCTTTGCCGATGATATGATGGTATATTTAAAGAATCCTAGAGTATCAATTAATTTTTTTAAACCATTAAAAACTTTAATAAAGTTGCAGAATATAAAATAAACTCACAAAATCACTTGCATTTCTATATATTACCCACAGAGCCCAGTAGCAATAGACAGAAAAATAAATTTCTTTTAAAATAATTAAAGATAATATAAAATTTTAAAAGTCTACCTGCCAAGACAAACCCTGAAACTATATGAATACAATTATAAAACACATTTACACCAATAAAGTCAGATATAAACAATTTGAAAAATATACATTGCTCATGTGTAGGTTGAGCTAAAATAATGAAAATGACAAGTCTACCTAAATTAATCTATTTATGCAGTACCATGCCAATAAAATTGTCAATAAATTAGTTTGTAGAGCAGAAAAAAAATTCATTTGGAAGAATAAAAGGTCAATAATATTGAGATAATTAATGAATAAAATAATAGTAAACCAAAAAACATTCAAAGGAAGTTAGCCTAGCCATATCAGACCTAAAATTGTATTTAAAAGCATCTGTCTTTAAAACAATTTTGAACTGGCTAAGAAATAAGAGTAGTGGATCAGCGCAACAAATTAGTTACACAAGAAATAGCAGTCAATGGCTATAGTAATCTATTTGATAAACCCAAAGACTCCAAATTGTGGAATAAGAACTCACTATTTGACAAAAACTGTGGAAAAATGGCAAAAAAAAAATGAGCCATTGATCATTATATCAAGATAACTTCAAAATAGGTTCATGATTTAGGCATAGAGAGTAATTCTCTAAGCAAATTAGGGGGAGCAATGGTGAACTTACATGTCAGATCTTTGAAGAAAGGAGTAATTAATGCTCAAACTAAAAATAGAGAACATTATGAAATACAAAATAGATCATTTTGATTACACTAAATGAAAAAGATTTAGCACAAAGAAAACCAAGGCAGCCAAGATTAGAAGGGAAATTAAAATAGAGGAAATACTTTCTACAGGCCAATGTTTCTGATAAAGGACTCATTTCAAAATATATAGAAAAAGTTTATAATACAAGGCTAATCAATAAATGGTTAAAAATATGAATAGGCAGTTTTCAGATGCAGAAATTAAAAACTCTATAGGCATAAAAATGTTGTGAATCACTATTGATTAAATTAGGAAAAATAAATTATTTTTTAGAAAAAAATGCAAGTTAAAACAACTTTGAAGTACCACTTAAACCTCTCAGAAAAAGAAAATGATAAATGTTGGAGAGAATGTGGGAAAACTGACATACCAAGGCACTGTTGGTGGAGTTTTAAACTGATCCAAACATTCTGAAGAGTAATTTGGAACTATGACCAAAGGACTACAAAACTGTGAATACACTTTGATCCAAAAATACCACTACTGGATTTATATCTTAAAGAGTTCATAAAAAAGGAGAAAGGACCCACATATATAAAAATATTTGTAGCAGCTCTTTTTTTTGTGCTGGCAAAGAATTAGAGACTGAGAATGTACCCATCAGTTCAATAAAAGCTGAAGGTATTGGGGTATATTTAGGTAATGGAATACTATTGTTCTATAATAAATGATGAGCAGGTGTATTTCAGAAAAACCTGAAAAAACTTACATGAACTGATGAATGAGCAAAAGCAAGAGAACACTGTACACAATAACAGCTACATTATGTAATAATCAGTTCTGAGAGGCTTAGCTCTTTTCAGCAATAAACTGATCAAAGACAATTTCTAATAGACTTATAAAAATCCACATCCACATCAAGAGAAAGAGATTGAATGAAAATCAAAACATGCTATTTTCACTTTTTTCTCTCTCATTTTTCCTTTTGTTCTGATTTTTCTTTCACACCATGACTATTATAGAGATATTTAAAATAATCATACATGTATAATCTATGTCAGATTACTTGCTGTTTTGGGAAGAAGGATGACAGGGAAGGAGGGAGAAAAATTCCAAACTCAAAATCTGACAGTAATGAATGTTTAAAAACTATCTTTACATGTAATTGGGAAAAATACTATTCAATTGATAAAAATAAATCAACACTTCCAAAAAAATGTTGGGAAAACATTTTGGTGAAAATTAGGTACAGACCAATCTCTCTGAATATATAAGATAAGGTCAAAATGGATATACTATTTAGACATTAATTGGTATAACCGAATTATGGGAACATGATAAAATGTAATTTGTCACATTCTCTCTCTCCCTCTCTTTCTCTTTCTCTCTGTCTCTCTATCTCACTCTGTCTCTGTCTGTCTCTCTCTCTTACACACAGACACACAAAACACACACACACACACTACATATACACATACATTTATCTTATTTATATTACAGATGCCACCATTTCTCTATGTATCCACGTTCACTGTGTCTGTGGCCTTTATCCCTCATTTTCATTCATTCTATATGCAATCATTTCTCAAATCTTGACATTTTTATATTTCTTTCAGTCCATTTCCACAAGCAAAATCCTAATACAGATCCTTGTTCACTCTTTACTAAATTGTTGCAATAGTTTCTAAATTGTAACTCTAACTACTCTTCTTACTCCCCACAGCTTCCATAAAGATTTTCCCTATTAAATTCCCTATTTAAAAAGGCATAGGCATACAACTAATTCATTAAGCTTCAGTAGTTATGCATTTTCTCCAGAATTAAATATAATTTTTTTTTAAATTTGGCATAACCTTTTGACCATGGCCTCAATATTCTCTTAGACTTATTACATATTACTTATCTTTAATCAATCACAATTTCTTAAGCACCTGCTGTGTCAGAATATTGAATTTATTATTTCCATATTCATGACATTAAATTATTCTGCCACCATCTGTCTCTATGCATTTATACTGTCTGAATTCCATACCTGGACTATAACTGACTTTCTTCTTGTTTGATTACCAACCTTTTCATCTTCTTTCTAGTATCCAATGAAATGTCACTTTCTACATGAAAACTTTTTTTTTGACAACTTCTATCTTCTAGGGCATTGCAACTCCAAATTATTTGATATTTATAGGTAGGCATTTTTATATATGTTGCCATCTGTGTCTATACTGTTATCTTCATGATAGGGAGAACTCCTTCACTTTTGTCTTTGTAATCTCCATTGTCTCACACAGCAGTTGGCATATAGTGGCTCTGAATGCACCTATGTTGGGTAGTTTGATTTATGGATGAGTGGTATATAAAGTTTAAATAGAATTATCTCTTTTTTCTTGCTATTTTTGCTCATGTTTTGTTGACTGTATTTTATCCTTGGAACATTATAATGTCATATCAAAGACATCAATGGGTCATCCAAAGAAATAACAATAAAGTAACTTACTAATGCACTTAGCAATAATTAATATGTGATTTAAAACCTTATATAGTGACCATATTGTTTTTTCAACTAATGAATGGCCTATTATATAAACCCATCATCTATATCTTTGATAAAACTGATTGATCTGAGCAACTATTAAAAATCAGAAAAAGATTGGGTTGGTCTGCATTTTGAAAACCTTTCAATCATTTTAATTTACTTCATGACAAAAATATTTTTCATAATACCAATTTTTTTTCCAAATGCCATGTAAATGTAAATTATATATCAAATTTTTAGAAAAGTCAAGATTGTAACTAGCTCAAAAGGCAATGGAAAGAAGAGTTTGATAACTGGAATCAAATATTCAAAGACCAACTCTGTCACTTTCATCAAGTCAACTGATATCTCTTAACCCTAATTTTTCTCATTTGTAAAAAGAGATTGGGAATAGATAACTTTTTAAAGTTTCCTTCAACTGTAAATTGTTTAGCTATAATTCTGTGTTAGCTGTTTTTTGAGTCATTTCAATCATATCCAATTCTTCATTACTTTATTTTTGGATTTTTCTCGCAAAGATACAATAGTAGGGGGCAAGTTCTTTCTCCAGTTCATTTTATACATGAGGAACTGATAAAAACAGAGTAAAGTAGCTTGCCCAAAGTCTCATAGCTAATAAGGGTCTGAGGACAGATTTAATTCACAAATATGAGTTTTTCTAACTATGGACTCACACTCTATCCACTGTGCCACTTAGATGCACTGTTATGATCAATAGACATGAGCATATCACCCATGATGATTTAAAGATTATAAGAAGCATAAATGACATCATCAAGGACTTATATGATTAGAAAATTTGATAGGCTAATTATACAGACTTAGGCATAATAGTTTCAGTGTAAAGGGCAAGAACTTTGAAAAGGTATACTTAAGGTTCAGTATGATTGATTTAATCCTATAAAAAGATATTAACTCAGTAGAATTAAAATAATTCACTCTCTCTAGTTTACATGTACTTAGTATTTAGTATAGTTCTACAAGTTGACACCTATTCTACAACATTGACACTTATGATGATGTACTTATAGTAGAATATATAAAAGCCAACAAGGACTGGAAGACAGACATTCCACCTCCTGCCATCCTGGTGGCTCTCCTGCCTCCTTCATTCCTCCACTAAGAAGACCAAAGCCTGTCTGAAGGTCCCCCAGAAAGCTACCCCAGCCCCAGGTGAAGGAGACAGACTGTGAAGGAGATAATAAATAACTTGGACTTTATTCCAGATTATTCACATGGTGATTATTCTTCTGAAACCAAGGCCCATTTGGAGGACCTCCAGAGAGCTAACCAGAACATTACATTTCAGTGCTAGACTCATATCAATAATACATGAAAAGAGACAAAAAGAAGTCTAAAGCTCAGATAGACATTTTATGGTATCATTTGAAATAATTGATTTCACAAGTACAAATTTCACAAGTACAAAGTGAAACCATGGATATAAAGTAATTTGCATACAAAAAGATAGAGATGTTAGTGCACTACTAGAATAGTATAAATCAATAGTAGCTAAAGAAGTTAATACTGAACAACATTAAGAGTGTGCGCAAAATAATGACAATATGTATTTGTGCTTCTTTTCTACTCAGATTCTATCAGTAATATTCAGAATATTTAAAGGATATTGATCATTTCAATTATGTTCAGAGGCCTGGATATAATGGCCTGAGGAGTATGTCGTAAATGCAGAACAAAAGGAATTGGGAATATTTAACTTATAGTCTGGAAGGCTGAAGCATCAGTGAAGTGGATGTTTTGTGCTCATGATAGTAATCACCAAATAATTAAAGCTATATCTCTAAAGATATATAGAGAGATATAGAAAAGGATTGAGATTTTTATTATTTGTTTGCTTTACTTTGGCCTATGTTCAATATTAATAATAGCTGGAATTATCATAGTGGAAGTTCAGACTTGATTCAAGGAAAAACAAAGAAAAAAGAAACAAAAATAAACAACAATTAGAACTATACAAATGTAGAATGGATAGAATAGGCTGATTCAGAAGGTAGTAATTTTCTACAAAATATGGGATTGTTTTCTTTTCTTCTTTTCCTCTCCCCCCCCCAAAAAGACAGGATGGTTTGGTATTCTGGTACATTCCTATAAGTTCTTCGACTAAGCAAACTTAAGGCAAGTTCTATTTATATCAGAAGTTCAAACTTGGCACCAATATGGTAAGACCTTCGGAGAGGGATTATCAGGCCAAGTCAGAAATAAAAATCAGGTTCTCTTTCTTGATCGGTACTGTGATTCTCCTATAAATACCCACTATATTTCTAGCCTGAACAAGATAAAGAGACCTAATAATAAAAATAAAATAAAATAAAATAAAAAGGTAAAGACATGATGAAGCTTTGAGGCTGGGATTTTCGGTGAAGTGGATGCTACATAGGGGATTTTTGTTTATTTATAGGCTGGACAAATGATTGCTGAGGTTTATTCTAACTTTGTAATTCTGTTATTTATAGAAGCATATAAATCAGAAAAGAAGGAAGGCATTTACATGGTAAAACAGTGACATAAATATTGGATTGCCCATGTGCCACTATTAAATTCATTAAATGGTAAGAAATCCAGAGAAACTAATACTTTTAATTTATTAAGAGAATCTCTTGTGGAGGATTTACTGAAGGACAAGAGTCAATCAGTCAACAAACATTATTATCCTGTGTTTGAGGTGTTTCCCATCAAATTGGCAAGAATGAAGCAATTCCTACTTCCAACAAACTTACATTTCAACAGGAAAATAGCAAGTAGAAAAGTAAATACATGCAGAATGATAGTAAATTAAATAAATGCATATAAATGCTGTTTGGTTAAATACTGTGTTGGTAGGAGGGGAATAGTAGTTGTGGGAATTAAGTGTGGCTTTGTGTAGAAATCAGTATTTGAGCTATGTCTAGAAGGAAAATAATTTTATGAAGTGGAAGAGAAGAAAGAGTACGTTCCTGTGTACAGGTGTTAACTGTGCAAAGGTTCATGTTTTATAATGCTTATAAACTTAACCACACTGGAATTTGATTGAATAACTCTCATTTGGGTATGATTTGATTAGTAATTTCAAAACATTTAGTTACTTTCAATCAACTAAGTAAAAGGTATGTGCTATAGCTAACTTCAATATTTTTATATATATTCACATGATTTCAAATAGAAATATGCAGTTTTGTGTGAATCTCTTTGCTCTAAGAAAGAACTAAATGGTTATATTTCATGATAATTATATTTTTTAAAAATTGATAAACATTGAATAAGGTTACTTGAGCATTATCCAGAGGCAATGCTTCCACAGGCACTTGTGCAGTATGAGGCCTAATTAAACATAAAAGATGTTCTCAATTTCTACTGGGAATATCTCCTAACAGAAGACTCATTTAGAACAGCTGACACAAGCAATCGATTTCATTTGACTAATATTATTTGCATGGCATCATTTCAATAGCATTTTCTAGATAATGACATTGCAGCTACAGGTTTTAATATTTGGAAAATATTGCCTGATAGTTCTTTTACATTTACTTGCTTTTTTTTATTCTGAATGGAAATATAGACAATTTTTCTAAAAGGATATATATATATATCTATATATCTATATATATATATCTATTTATCTATATATCTATATATCTATATCTATATATATATATATATATATACTTTTTTTTTTCTTTTCTACTATGCTGAGATATAGTCATAAAGAAACATTGGTATCATCATCAAAACATCATCAAAACAGAAATCCTTGTGTCTGAGGTATCTGACCTTCTTTTGAGAGTAACCAAAGAAATCAAAACTATTATTGTCAAGGTCCTCTCTCTTTTCTGTTCTTTTTAAATTGTTGTGAGAACTTTTATTTTTTCTCTAAATAAACACATGAAGAAAATTATCCCCAGTTATCTTAGAGAAAAAGTTTGAATGGCAAAATTTAAAGGCCCTTATTTACATAATTTTTTGCAATTTCTTAAATTCCATATTAAATTTTTCTTCAGATTTTATATACTGTTCTTAATGTTTACAACAGTGCTTAAAATGTATTGGCAAATAACATATTTTTTTTAAAGGCAGAATGTTAAAATAAAATTATGACAGAATCTCTGAGGAATAAGAGAATTTACAGATCATTTGGTAGATTTTGTAATGTTTCTTCCTTCATTACTCCAATAAGTGCTCATTCACCTTATCTGAAGAATTCCAGTAAAGGACTGCTAACTCCTTAAAGAGATATAACCATTCTACTATTGCTGTTCAGTCATGTTTATGACTTCACAGACAATATTGTTCATGGGATTTTCTTGGCAAGGTATTCTTGAAAAAGTATCTTGGAGTGGTGTATCATTTCTTCTCCAGTGGATTAAGGGAAACAAAGATTAAATGACTTGACAGGATCACATAGCTAGAAAGCATTTGAGATCAAATTTGAACTTAGGTCTTCCTCACTCCAGGCTTGATATTCTATCCATCAAGCCATGTAGCTTCTTCCATTTTACTGTTAGATAACTCTCATTATTAATAAGTTATTTTTTATCTCAATCTAAATTTGCTTCTCTGTAACTCCCAGACATTCCAATACTTCTTCTATACTTCTTCTATATGACACTTATTCATATAGTAAGAGTTTCCATTCCTGTCTCTCTTTTCTAGGGTATATTTTTGAATAGGTTAAAAAAGAACATTCTCTTCCACCTTTCATATCCTTAATTGGTGATTGGTATTGTTTCAATTAAACTGAAACTTCTTAAAGACTGCAGCTTAAAATGGTTAAGATCTCCCACTGCATCCAGGGCCATCTCCAGTCTTCCAAATTAATATCTTGTCACTAGACCCAAATGGCTCTGGAAAAGTGACTTTGGAGACTTTACACAGTCTTCCCTTAAATCCAGTTCACTTGCATATGAGTGTCACCTCTTTGATTCCATGGTTCTCTTTAACAATGAAGGACAAAATAACAACTGCTTTTAATCAATTCTTGCATGGAATATTCTGTATTTCCCTCATTTCTCCATTTAGTCTCCTCTGAACATGCAGGCTTCTGTGTTTTTTAATTGAAAATATGATGCACACACTACACACCTTTCAGACTGGCTAAGATGACAGGAAAAGATAGTGATGAATAATGGAGATGATGTGGGGAAACTGGGACACTGATGCATTGTTAGTGGAGTTGTGAACGGACCCACCCATTCCGGAGAGCAATTTGGAATTATGCCCAAAAAGCTATCGAACTGTGCATACCCTTTGATCCAGCAGTGTTAGTACTGGGCTTATATTCCAAAGAAATACTAAAGAAGGGAAAGGGCCCTGTATGTGCCAAAATGTTTGTGGCAGCCCTGTTTGTAGAGGCTAGAAACTGGAAATTGAATGTATGCCCATCAATTGGAAAATGGCTGGGTAAATTGTGGTATAAGAATGTTATGGAATATAATTGTTCTATAAGAAATGACTAGCAGGATGAATCCAGAGAGTCCTGAAGAGACTTACATGAACTGATGCTAAGTGAAATGAGCAGAAGCAGGAGATCATTATATACTTCAACAACAATACTATATGAGGATCAATTCTGATAGAAGTGGCTATCTTCAACAATGAGAGGATCTAAATCAGTTCCAATTGATCA
The DNA here is from genome assembly GCF_016432865.1 of Antechinus flavipes. Taxonomy (NCBI): domain Eukaryota; kingdom Metazoa; phylum Chordata; class Mammalia; order Dasyuromorphia; family Dasyuridae; genus Antechinus; species Antechinus flavipes. The sequence goes on along the minus strand of NC_067400.1, from coordinate 127,923,654 downwards.
GTAATGAACAAAACCAGCTATACCCAGCAAAAGAACACTGGGAAATGAGCGTGGCCACAACATAGCCTTTACACTCTTTCTGTTATTGTTTGCTTGCATTTTTTTTCTTCTCAGGTTATTTTTACCTTCTTTCTAAATCTGATTTTTCTTGTGTAATAAGACAACTGTATAAATATGCATTCATATATTGTATTTAATATATATTTTAAGATATTTAACATGTATGAGACTACCTGCCATCTAGGGGAAGGGGTGGAGGGAAGGAGGGGAAATGTTGGAACAGAAGTTTTTGCAAGGGTCAATGTTGAAAAATTACCCATGCATATGTTTTGTCAATAAAAAGCTACAATAATAATAATAATAAAGAAAATATGATGCACAGAACTAAACATAGTACTCAAAGTGAGAAGTTATATAAGGTAGAGTATATTTAAGAGAATTATTGTCTCTGAGTGCAGTGCCTCTTTTAATGTTGCCTAAGGGAGCACTAGCTCTTTTGGGTAATATGCATGCTAGGCAGCATGTCAGACAGCTGATAAATCCTGAATTTGCAATGCTAGTTCTTCATTTGGACTTTAGCCTCCCCTTGCCTCTCCCATTTTATTCATATGAAGTGATTTTTATAACCTAGAGGTATGATTTTTATATTTGTCTCTATTAAATTTGATGTTAATAATTCAGGCTTGTTGGTTGTGCAAAGTATTTAGCATTTTATTTTCCCAATTATATGTAAAAACAATTTTAATATTCATTTGACATTAATTTTTTTAGTTCCAAATTCTTTCTCTTCATCCATCGCACATTGGCTAGCAATTGAATACAGATTATACATGTGTAATAATGCATAACATATTTACATGTTAGTCATGTTTTAAAAGAAACATAGTCCAAAAATAAACAAAAAACTTGAGAAAAGTAAAATATGCTTCAATATCTATTCAGACACTAAACATTCTTTCTCTGGATATAGATAGCATTTTTCATTATAATTTCTTCAAATTGGTTTAATTATTTTGGTTAATTGTATTGTTGGAAATACATAAGTTGATTACAGCTGTTCATCTTCCAATACTTCTGTCACTGTACATAGTGCATTTCACTTTGCGTCTGTTCATGTAATTTGTTTCCCCAGGTTTTCCAGAAAGCATATTGCGTATCATTTTTTATTTACAATAGTGTTCCATCACAGTCACATAGCACTATTTTTCAGATATCCCCCAATTTATGGGCATTCTCAATATCCAATTTTTTGCCACTAGAAATGAGCTGCTTTAGCTATATTTGTGTGTGTGTGTGTGTGTGTGTGTGTGTGTGTGTGTGTGTGTATGTTTGTTTGTTTGTTTGTTTGTTTTGGCTCCTTTTGGATTTAGACCTAATGGGGTATTCTTGGATCAAAGTGAATGCATGGTTTTATAGACCTTTCAATATAATTTTAAATTGCTCTAAAGAATGGTTGGATCAGTTCACAATTCTTCCAACAGCTCATTGTCTCATTTTTCCCATCATCCCCTCTAACATGTGTCATTTTCATTTTCTGTCCTATTAGTCAACCTTAGTAGGTATGAGATACTGACCTCAGAATTGTTTAAGTTAGTATTTCTCCATTTATACACACACACACATGCATATATGTGTATACAATATATATGATTATATATATTTGCTTATATATGTATACAATATATGATATTGAATCTATAGGTAATCAATGGCAGAAAAAGACCTATAGAAGGAAGTTCTGTTAAATGAATACATATATAAATATACATACACAGAGAGGGAGAAAAAGAGAGAGAAAGGGATAGAGACAGAGACAGAAAGACAGATAGACAGAGATGAAAGAGACAGAGAGAGACACAGAAGGAGACAGAACAGAACAGAACAATACAAAGAAGAGATCCCTGAGTCCACCTCAAGGGACCTTCCTTCATCTGCTACTGATCCACTGATTCAAACCAAGGTAAAAATAGATATGCTAACACTTCACCTAAATGATAGTCAGCAATCTAGAAACATCATGCATCTGAAATAGATTGAATTCAGAAATGAAGAAGCAAGTGAAAAAACATATTAAACCTTACATATAAAAATTGCACCAATAGCTGATCCTTCCCCTTTCATGATTTTTTTTTACTTTTATTATTTTTTTCTTATTCTAGTTATTTAATGTTTCCCCATTTATATTCAAAACAATTTTTCCACATTTAAAAAAAATTTCAGTTCTATGTTCTCTGACTTATCTCTGCCCACAATTAAGAAATCTCTTATGAAGTTATGAAAATCATTTCCATAAAAGTCACCTTGTGAAAAAAAAAAAAAACAAACAAACTAGATCTCACCATCAATATAGAAAAAAAAAATAGAAAGGCAAATATAAAAATTCTTATAAATAACCAATGTTCCCTTTAACATTTTTAAAGTTATGAGCATTTAACCATTATAAGATGTTATTGTACACAGTGTTTTCCTGATTTTTCTCAAAATTCTTAGGCTTTTTTCTGAAATCATCCTGCTTGTCATTTCTTTTAGCACTATAACATTCCATCTCAGTCATATAATGTAATGTTCTCTGTTTCAGTTTCCTTGGGGTCTCAGGGAGCAGCCTTCATTTCAATTCAATAATCACCACATGAGTAGCCAGGGGTTAAAGTTTAAATCTTTTATTATCTCTTTCAAAGTCTTGTCTCCTTTCCTGGGTCCCAGTTAGCTTTCTTAGAGGCCTACCTCTCTCCTTGGTTCTGAAAACTTGAGCTCCCTCGTGTCTTCCATGCCCTCTAAATCTCTCCGAATGAATCCTGGCCGAGGCCCCGAGCTTATATGCTCTGCACTGAGTATAAACCAATCATTATATCACTAGGAAACCATTATTTATTGTAAGATTAAATCAATCATAAGAATTCATTATTTGACAAAAACTGCTGGGATAACTGGAAATTAGTATGGCAGAAATTAGGCATAGACCCACACTCAATACCATATACCAAGATAAGATCAAAATGGGTCCATAATTTAGGCATAAAGAATGAGATTATAAATAAATTAGAGAAGCATAGGATAGTTTCTCTCTCAGACTTGTGAAGGAGGAAGAAATTTGTGACCAAAAATGAACTGGAGACTATTACCGATCACAAAATAGAAAATTTTGATTACATCAAATTAAAAAGCCTTTGTACAAACAAAACTAATGCAGACAAGATTAGAAGGGAAGCAACAAACTGGGAAAACATTTTCATAGTTAAAGGTTCTGATAAAGGCCTCATTTCCAAAATATATAGAGAATTTACTCTAATTTATAAGAAATCAAGCCATTCTCCAATTGATAAATGGTCAAAGGATATGAATAGACAATTTTCAGATGATGAAATTGAAACTATTTCCACTCATATGAAAGAATGTTCCAAATCACTATTGATCAGAGAAATGCAAATTAAGACAACTCTGAGATACCACTATACACCTGTCAGATTGGCTAAGATGTCAGGAAAAAATAATGATGAGTGTTAGAGGGGAGGCGGGAAAACTGGGACACTGATGCATTATTGGTGGAGTTGTGAATGAATCCAACATTCTGGAGAGCAATCTGGAATTGTGCCCAAAATGTTATCCAACTGTGTATACCCTTTGATCCAGCAGTGCTACTACTGGGCTTATACCCCAAAGAGATACTAAAGAAGGGAAAGGGACCTGTATGTGCCAAAATGTTTGTAGCAGCCCTGTTTTTAGTGGCTAGAAACTGGGAAATGAATGGATGCCCATTAATTGAAGAATGGTTGGGTAAATTTTGGTATATGAATGTTATGGAATATTATTGTTCTGTAAGAAATGACCAGCAGGATGAATACAAAGAGGCTTGGAGAGACTTACATGAACTGATGCTAAGTGAAATGAGCAGAACTAAGAGATCATTGTATACTTCAACAATGATATTGTATGAGGATGTATTCTGATGGAAGTGGATTTCTTTGACAAAGAGAAGATCTAAGTTCCAATTGATCAATGATAGACAAAAGCAGCTACACCCAAAGAAAGAACAGTGGGAAATGAATGCAAACTGTTTGCATTTTTGTTTTTCTTCGGGTTATTTTTACCTTCTAAATCCAATTCTTCCTATGCAACAAGAGAACTATTCACTTCTGCACACATACATTGTATCTAGGATATACTGTGACCTATTTAACATGTATAGGATTGCTTGCCATCTGGGAGAGGGGAAAAATCGGAACAGAAGTGAGTGCAAGGGATAATGTTGTAAAAAAATTATGCAGGCATGGGCTCTGTCAATAAAAAGTTATAATTAAAAAAAAGATTAAATCAATCATACTGAACGATGCTAAACTAGATAACTATTGTCTCATCAACTCCACTTACTTAGTACCTAATAAGCATTCTTGTTTCAAGTTCAGAGTTCTGGCTCATAACATCTCCTGCTTTCTTTTATTTTAGAACATAAGGTAGTCACTCTCCTTGACTTCTTAAGGAGGTGAGAACCCCCAAAAAGGAGGTGATCACACCTTCCCTCCCTCCTCAAAAAAAGGGGTGAAAACAAAAAAAAAGGACCTGACATCTCAGGAAAGGAGATGAAAACACCAAAAGCAATAGGAAATCAAATCAGATTAGTGGATTTCTGAAGGGTCACACTTGAAACAAGTATACATAATATCAACATGGAAGGTATTATATATAATTACACAAATTACATAAGCACATAGTAACATAACACAGGCTAGTAGTGATGTAAAAAATAACATGAATCACATGAGGAATTATACATGTCCATAAGTCCTAGAAATAGTCCAAAACCAATCTATTGTCCATTACTTCATGTGCCAGGAATCCAGTAATTCCTGCAAATTTTGAAGTCCTGCAATAATCTTATCATGTCTCAGAGAATCCAATGATTTATGAAGATTTTGAAGTTCTGCAACAATCTTATCAACAAGTTTTTAATCTCAGAAAATCAAACCAAAAAGACCATTACAAATAGGTATTTAACAAAGGCAGATACTGATTCTTTCCCTTTGGAAGTTACTTTATATTTATGAGATACGCTGGATCCTTAGAGTATAGGGTAGACTCTTAAAGGGTAAAAGACTTTTTTATCTGGGTATTCATCATGTAGGCCATCTTAGGCCCTTGTACCACAACTAAGTAGTTCATAAATGTTTGTGAATTGAATTTCTTGACATTGGATACATTGTCTCATCTTTTTTTGAAGGCTAAACTAGATGATCATTGTCTCTATCAATTCCACTGACTTAGCACCTTCTAAGAATCCTTTGTTTCAAGTTCAGAGTTCTGGCCCATAACAATATAACACAACTTAGCTATTTCCCAATTGACATTCACTCAATGTCCAATTTTTATCCAACATAAAAAGAGTTTCTATGTATATATAGATTTTTATACAAATAGATCTTTCCCAAACACAACTTGGTTCTTCTTATCTTTGGGATATAGGCCTTTTATAGTATCAAAATGATTTCCTATAATGGTTGGATTAGTTCACAACTCCACCAACAGTATGTCAATGTCCTACTTGCCCCAAATCTCTTCCAACATTTATCATTTTTTTTTGTTATTAGTCAATCTGAATAGTGTGAGGTGGTGCCTCAATTGTTTTAGCTTGCATTCATTTAATCAATAGTGATTTAGAGAATTTTATATGACTATTGTTAGCTTTGATTTCTTTGTCTGAAAACTGTCTATTCATAGTATTGTTAATTGGAGAATAATTGAAGACTAGATCAACCAGCTATCACAGTAGTCCATGTATGAGATAACAAGGAAATAGAACACTAGTATGATAACTCTGCAAATGGGGAGAAAGTAGTGTGATAGCTCTGTAAGAAGGGTGAAAATGCAAACACAACAGTTAATTAATTTCTCTGTGTATGTGTGTTTGCCAAAATGCTATGCAACTCAATAATGATTTAAATTTGCCAAATTAAAATTGTTGTTGTATTAAATTACAATACTTAACTACAATTACATATTGTCAGATTTCATGGTTTTGTGCTCAGGCAGCATAGTTGCCTGCTCATAACTTTTAAAAATTTAAATGGAACATTGGTTATTCATAAGACTTTTTATATTTGCATTTGTATTTTCTTCTAAATTGATGATGGCACAGAAGAAAAATACAACTGACAAGAAAATTTAAATTGTTTCCACTAGTAAAAATTTCCTATTAGATAGATACCAATATAGATATATCAACTAGTCAATATATCTAATTACCCACACACATACATATGTGTGTGTATCCCAACACCATGACTGCTATATTTTCTTTTAGTAATAGCTATCCTTGCAAAGCTCACCTGTGTGAGGAAATTTCAAGAGATCCCTGTGGTATGGAGTAATTTAAAGGATCAAACTATAAACAGCAGATAAGTTTTCTCTGACTGGCTATTTCTGTTATCTTGACACCCCTTATCCTGATATACATCTTTTTTTTTTTCCCACTGAAACACGGATAAGATACATTACAAGCCAAAGATCTGATTCATATAATTCATTTTCCATTGTAGCACAGTGTTTTAAATCTCTGGTCTGACCAAATTGACAAATAAATAAAAAAATAATTGAATTAAAGTGAAGCCCAGTGATATATTTTTAAAATATTTTTTTAAAAAATAAAAATATCATAAAAATACTATTTTGATATCTGATTATAGCAAAGAATATTTCAGAAATTAAATTCTACAAAAGTAAAATATTGGAATGCTTATATCTTAGTTTTGTCATTTCATTTCTTTCATAGATATTTCCAGCATAGCTGGCTTGCCTCTCAGGTGTTTTTGATGGGTTCTGATCACTCATGTGAATGAGTAAATGGCACATTCAGAAGAAACATTTTGTGGAGCTGAAAATACACACAAAAAAAATGTACATCTGAAAATCAAGCTGATCACCATAAGAACATTGTTGCTAAATATCTTCCCTAATGAAATATAAAGCATGTTTGAATTATTCAGTTTTATTATCCCAATAATCCTTTTCTTCTGTTAACACAAATAACGAAAATTTAACTACACTTTGCAAAGTAGAAAACTAAATATATGGCATGAGAAAAGCACTTCAACATTTGACATTTCATATTTGAGCAGAATACTAACTCTAATGAAAAGCAAAGAAAATGTTGGTTGGTACAATCAAAAGATTCAGGCTTTCCTATAGAATTATATAGCTGATAATATGACTTGGTTTAGCCATCTGTCATATCCAGTCACCTATAATTAAAGAACCATTCGTCTTAAACAAACAAAAGTCTTTATCAGTCAACTGAGAGAGATCATGTGAATATAGTCCTTAAATTCAAAGTATTGAAGGATTCAAATTGTCCAATCATATTGAAATCTTTATTTTTTTTGTCAAAACTTTTTTTTATGATAATATACATTGATATGCCAAAAGTGTACTTTTAGTATAAAAATTCAATTGAATTATTAAAAAGACAAAAAATTGTAGTGATACCTGTCTAGAAGCAAATGTATATTTATGTCAAGCAATGTTTTCAAGGAGATATATGTTTTAATATCATTGGATTCTAATTCATTAGAATATTAATTAATCAATAACTAGAATTTATTACAAAACTACTATGGGCCAAAAGATATGTTAAGCAGTGGAGTTTAAAAATAAAAATTATTTTAGGGAAAACAATATCTATAAATAAAATTATATTCAAAATAAGTGCAAAGAAATTTCTTAGGAAAGTCACAAACAATTGGGTTACAGATTTTTATTTATTAATGATTGACAAGGTCTTTACTATTACACATATGGTTTAAAAGTATTGATATATCATTCATACATTGAATGCATCAGGATGGCATATGACAAAGAGGTGACAACTTCACATAAAATTTCATAAAAATGTATTTTTAATCTTTGCATCACTATTATGTTAAGAATATTTTATCATCAACCAGGATAATAATTAAATTTCCCCAAAAGAAGTTTTGACTAAAAATACATTTCTTAGCCTGTAGTCTTCTAAATAAAATAGTGACTATTATTTTGATTTTCTCTTCATGTTGTTATCTCATTTTTTCAGAGTATATTTATTTTTGATATACATTACTTTATAAATCATGTTGAGACAGAAAATTTGGCAAAAGTAAAACATTATGGAAGAGATTTAAAAAAAAACAGAAAAAAGAAGTGCACATAGCATATGTTGATTTACATTTAGTCTATTTATTTCTTTTTTTGGATGTAGATGGCATTTTTTTCTATCTATATTCTATTGGGTTTGCTTTGGACCACTGAACCACTGAGAAGAACCAGTCTTTCAGAGTTGATCATAACACAATCTTGTTATCATTATGTTCAATGTATTCTATTTGTTTTGCTCAGCAACAGTTTATTTAAATCTTTCCAGGACTTTCTAAAATCAGCTTGTTCATCATTTTTAATAGAACAATAATATTTCATTATGGGAAGACCAAGTTAGCACCCTGGATACCTTAGAATCAGCCAGAGTTAGCAAAAGTCCTTCGTCTTTATTCTTGGTCTTTATGGGTAGACATGAAAAGGATGGACGCAGGGCCTTCCTTCTCTTCTTCTTCCGCCAAAGTAACTCTGCCTTGTCCTAATCCTTCCCACAATTCTCTGTATATACCAAAAGATTGAACCAGCACAGAATAGTGGGGAGGGCCAGTTTCCACGCATATGCTAAGAGAATATTGTCCAATTGGTAGTTAGCTTTAAGTGCTCAGTTGTCTGTCCTCAGTGCATCAGCTCAGAGTTTCAGACCTTTACGTCTACCACTTTCTTTTGTTTTAGAACACAGGTGGTCATGCCATCCCTGACTTCTCAGGGAAGTGAGAACTCCAAAAGGGTGGTGATCATGCTCTCCCTGACATCTCAGGAAAGGAGGTGAAAACACCAAAAAAGAGGTGATCATCCCCCTCCCCCCACCCCGACTTCTCAGGAAAGCAGGTGAAAGCATTAAAAAGGAGATAATCATACCCTTCCTGATATCTCAGGAAGGGAGATGAAAAGCACCAAAGGGAAGTGGGGGTTGCTAGTGGGTTTCTGGGCTGAAGGGTCTTATTAGAAACAGGTATGCACAAACACATCAGCATGGGAGGTATTACACAAGCACAACACAGTAACACATAGTCTATTAGTGATGACTCTCCCCCAGCCAGCATAGGCTCAATGTGGTATAACAAACATTACTTGTAATGCAAGTAGTGGTATAATAAACAATATGACTCAACATGGTGTTATAAAAGATTTCCAGAAGTCCTAGAAGGAGGGGATGTAAACAAAAGTCACACATACATCTTCTTCAGCAGCCAAGAGATAATCCAAAACCAATCTATTGTCCATTGCTTCATGTGTCAAGGAATCCAATGATCCCCACAAGTTTTTGATATCCTGCAACAGTCTTTTTATATGTTAGGGAATCCAACGATTCCTGAGGGTTTTCAAGTCCTACAATAGTCTTAGCATGTCTCAGAAAATCCAATGGTTCCTGAAGGTTTTGAAATCCTACAACAATCTTTTGCCTCGGGGATTCCAATGATTCCTGAGGGTTTTGAAGTCCAACAATTTTTGATGTCCATGAGTCAAATGCCATAACTGCCATGCTCTTTCAGTGATAGGCACAGTCAGCAATGGAACCATCCAGTATTTCTTGGGTCTTCTCCTTCGTTTCAAGGGTCTCCTCAGTCACATTCTGATGGACAAGATGAATACAGCTTGTTGACACTCATCTGATTCCTTCTCCATCTGTAGAGATACAAGCAAACCCTCTCCCCCAAGCAGTTAACCTATCTGGTCCCTTCCATTCACCACTTTCTGTGTCTCTCCACATCACCTGACGATTATCTAAAGATAATGGAGTTGCTCGCACTGGACACTACCCTTCCAATAGGTCGTAATACGTTGTCTGCCAGAACTAGTGCATCTTTTTCAAAAATCAAGAAGTTAATAGTATAAAGGGCTAGATTTACAAGTTCTCTAGAGTTACTTGTGGCTCCCCCTTTCTTTTGTTTTTGGAGGAGGATCTTAATGTCTGTTTTTCCTCTCTACTCTTGCTGTTTTTAAGGATTAAAGGGTATGCCAGAGGTGTGTAAAGTCTTATACTGTGCATGAAAGTGTGCAAAATGTCTAGAAGTATATGCAGGTCCATTGACACACCCATAATCGCAAATGCTTGGATAAGGAATTCAGTGACCATTCGGGCTGTCTCTTTTGCTGCTGGTATTGCAAAAGTGAATCCTGAAAAGATATCTACCACAACATGGATAAAAGACAGATGACCAAAAGATTTATAATGGGTCACATCCATTTGCCAAATTCCACTGGGTCTCAAACCATGAGGATTCTTCACCGGAGGCAGTGTAAGAGCATGAAAAGAAAGGCAAGATATATAGGCTTTTACCATGCTCCTATTTTCCTCTCTTGTTATTCCAAATTATAAACATAAAGCTCAAGCAACCTGATGATATTTAAAATGAGATTCTTAGGCTTCTTGAAATAAAGGAGTATTGGCCACCATAGTTAGAAGGCTATCTGCCTTTGGATTACCATCAAAAGTATGACCTGGAAGTCCATTATGAGAGTAGACATGCAAGATATGACCTGGAAGTCCATTATGAGAGTAGACATGCAAGATATAATTCTTATCTGGATGCTTTCTCACTTGCTCTTGAAATTCCTTAAAGAGCTAATGTATATATTAGAAGCTACAAATTTTATTTGGGCTGTGGAAATTCTTTGTACCACACCTACTGAATAGGCTGAATCAGATATTATATTTTTATCTCCTGGATAATAAGTAAGAACTAGAATAATTGCATACAATTCATTCTGCTCAGTGGACTGAAAATGAGTTCTGACTATTCTTTTTATAGTTAAGTCATGAGAGTATATAGTGTAAATATTATGTTTGGATGCATCTGTAAAAATAGTTGATCCTTTAAGAGGAACTTTAGAAACCTTTTCTTCAAGAATCCCATCGTTAATTATGGAATAATCTGGTTATCTTTAATGGAGACCTGTGTGTAAAATTTGGAGCCATGGCTAATAAAATTTGCCACCCTGGGATGGTTTTACCGCATATATCAATCTGTGTATTAGTATAAACGGCATATATCTTGTCAGGTCTTATCCTAACTAATTGTACTGCTTGCTTAATAAAATCTAATAATTTATTTACTTATTTATTTATTATTATTATTAAAATAATCTTAATATTAATAATAATAATAAAATTTAATAAAATTCTAGCCACAAGCACTGGGTAAGGATTAAGGCTTTGTTCTGATTGTGCTGGGAGGTTCACCCACTCTATCACACTATCTCCTTCATGAAGGACTGCTGTGGGTGCCTCTTGTGTAACAAAAACTGATATTTCCAAGGATTTTTGAGTGATTCTTTCAACCACATTGATAAAGCCAGTTCAAATTTTCTCAAAGCCTCTTGAGCTTCTTTTGTAAGCTGACATGGTGAGTTTAAAGCACCATCTCCCCTTAAAATGTCATATAACGGTCGCAATTGATAGGTAGTCAAGCCTATCAATAGACACATCCATTGGATATCTCCTATCAATTTCTGAAAGTCAGTAAAGTGTTTAGCTTCCCTATTCTTAAGGACAGTTTTTGAACTGTAAGCACCTTAGGGTATACTTCATGTTTGAAATATTGAAAAGGAGCATGTCTTTGAATTTTTTCTGGAGCTATGCGCAATTTGTAGTTCCTTAGTGTTTCTATGGTCTTTTGTAGACATGTTTTTACCATTTGTTCCTCAGGTGCACATACCAATGTATCATCCATGTAATGTAATAACATTACTTTTGGAAATGCTTTTCTTACTGGAGTAAGAGCAGCAGCAGCATACATTTGACACATAGTAGGGCTGTTTTTCATTCACTGTCACAAAACTGTTCATTCATATCTCTTATAAGGCTCAGCTAAGTTAATGCTAGGCACTGAAAATGCAAATTTTTTTCATTATCCTCCTTATCTAGCAGGATAGAATAGAAACCATCCTTAATGTCAATACTCAAAGAGGCCATTCTCTAGGCAATTGAGTAGGAGATGTCAATCCAGGCTGAAGAGTTCCCATAGTTTCCATCTGTTCATTTACCTTTCTTAAATCAGTTACATAAATTGTTTGCTTGCTTGCTTATTTATTTCTATTTGTTCTCTTTACATTTTTTCTGTATAGTTATACAAATCTGTGGGGTTTTTTTGTTTTAATTGCTAAAATGGGCAGATATAATATATTAGAAGTAGGGATTGTTTATTTATTGACTGTTGTCAGAAGAATGTAGAATATTAATAATCTGCATATGGAAAATTACATGACAAAAATATTAATGCATAGATAAGATACATAAAGGGTATTTTTATTAGTACTTATGACAATAAGTATAGAGCATTTTTAAAAATGTTATTCACCTTAAAAATAAGTACCTAAAACATTCAACTTAAAATATTATAATGAAAGAAATGCATTTAAGAATGAGTGAAAACCACCTGTCAGATTGGCTAAGATGATAGGTAAAAATAATGATGAATGTTAGAGGGGATGCAGGAAAACTGGGACACTGATGCATTGTTGGTGGAATTGTGAACAAATCCAACCATTCTGGAGAGCAATCTGGAATTATGCCCAAAAAGTTATCAAAGTAGCAGTGCTACTACTGGGCTTATACCCCAAAGAGATACTAAAGAAGGGAAAGGGACCTATATGTGCCAAAATGTTTGTGGCAGCCCTGTTTGTAGTGACTAGAAACTGGAAAGTGAATGGATACCCATCAATTGGAGAATGGTTGGGTAAATTGTGTGGTATATGAATGTTATGGAATATTATTGTTCTGTAAGAAATGACCAGCAGGATGAATACAAAGAGGTTTGGAGAGACTTACATGAAATGATGCTAAGTGAAATGAGCAGAACTAGGAGATCATTATATACTTCAACAACAATACTGTACGAGGATGTATTCTGATAGAAGCAGATTTCTTTGACATAGAGACCTAACTCAGTTTCAATTGATCAATGATGGACAGAAGCAGCTACACCCAAAGAAAGAACAGTGGGAAATGAATGCAAATTGTTTGCATTTTTGTTTTTTTTTTTTTTCCTGGGTTATTTCTATCTTCTGAATCCAATTCTCCCTATGCAACAAGAGAACTGTTCTGTTCTGCATACATATATCGTATCTAGGATATACTGTGACATATTTAATATATATAGGACTGCTTGCCATCTAGGGGAGAGGGTGGAGGAAGGGAGGGGAAAAATTGGAACAGAAGTGAGTGCAAGGAATATTGTTGTAAAAAATTACCCTGGCATGGGTTCTGTCAATAAAAAGTTATTATAATAAAAAAAATGCAAAAAAAAAAAAGAATGACTGAAAACACATTTTAAAATAAAATAGTTGCATGTTTGACCTAGAATAGATAGGACTACTTTAAAAGAACTTTTATTTAAAGCAATAGACAATCAAAGTTTACCTCAAGCATAAATTTCAAGGTAAATAAATTGTGAAGCAAAACAAATCATATTCAAATTTTGATAGACATCTGGAATGAAATATATGAAATGGAGTAAGGGAGCATATGAAAGACAAATTCCTCAGTGGAACTCACAATTACCCAGGGGAAAGGAAGCATCTCATGAGGCTGGAGCATGCCCTTAGCTGGAAAGCTAAATACTGAAAGGGTCTTAGCAGCCTGAAAGAGTTAGTTAGCTATAAAAGAAAGTGGACTTAAGAGAGATACATGGCATGGGGGAAGGGAAATGAGAAAGACACCAGGAAGCAGAGTGACATAGTGTATTAACACAAAGGAAGGAAGTAGCCATGGCATAGCCCATAAATTGATTTTATAAAGAAAATTTAATCTCAGTGTGTGGTATGGAAAATCCAATTTACAAATACTCAGATATCTCAAGTGAAGAATAGAAGTGTTTATTCTAGAATCTTGCAAGAAGAGAACTTCTCTAAACTAGAGTTTTTACCAGTAGAGAGAAGTTAATTTCCACAGAGATTGAAATGATATATTATATAGTTGTGACCACAAGAATAATCCTTGGAAGTATCATGAACTTGTTAAATTTTGACCTGAATTTTATGATGGTCGTTTCACAAGGTTTATAACTTTGCAGGTATGTTTTATGGTGGTCAGTTTTGCAACTGCTTACAACTGTTTACCCTATTTCATTTTCCCAAATTCCCCAGATAAACTGAATCTAAGTTATAAATTCAATCTTCCTTAGTTAATGATTTTATAAGAAACTATATAATCCCCCACAAAGAGGAGATTTGTTTAGAGGTAAGTAGTTCATTTTACTAGAATAACCAAGGAGACTTAGTTTATCTCAGGCTTCCTCAACAAATAAAGATTAACCAGTTTATAGATGTCTTAGAATATCTCCAGGTCATTAAATAATTAGATCCTTCTGTAAGCAATTAAGTAAAGGTCCAGGAGATCAGATATTTCTACTAGAAGAGCATGTCTTTTGTTCTTCTTTCCAGAGCCTTAATGATTAACAGACCTTTGAAATTGGGCCTGGAATTATCTGAGATGTCCTTAGGTTCCTGTTACACTCATCAGGAACATGATTGGGGTTTCTGATAGAGCATGGCAAGGTCAAACTGCTGGAGACTTCTACAGAGGGTGGCTCTCAAGGGTTTGACATAACTTGGGTTTCAGATTAGACAGTCTCCCCAGAGAGTAGGACTGATCTCTATCAGTGCCTTCTCCCTGCTTGCCTCAGGGATAAATTCTTTAGTTTCTCTGTACAACATATCATGCCAAACCTCATCAAGGTTAATTTTTTGTTTTGTTTTGTATTGTTTTGTTTTTACCTTTCTGATCTGATTCCTCAAATTGAAACTGAAAGTTAGATTAAATGATTTCTGCAATACCTAACATTTCTAGATGCAAGATCTCATGAAAGTATTTTTAATTCATTTTAAATATCTATAAAATGCAATTGTTAATATTTGTCCCCCTTTACTCAGATATAAGGAAAATGGCATGATTTATTATAGTAATAGAGTACTCTGATATCTTAAGTATAAAGTTAATGTATTATCATCAATGCATAGATAATAATGACAAGGATCACTAGCATTAAAAGTAACAATAACAAAACCAAAACAAAACTCAAGGTGATTTTATAAAGATAATTGAAGCAAACTCAAAAACTTAATTCTATTTTTATATTTCTTTTTTTGTGAAGTTACAAATATCTTATTCTGATGCCAGAATGTAAAATAGATTATGGCCATTAAGTATAAATGCTAGAAGAGCACAAAATCAATAGATTCCTCCCAATTTGGAAATGTTTCTAGTATAACCCTGTGACAGAGTATATCTGTGATCCATGGACCAGTCTAGATAAGTTCAGAGAGGTTAATCACCAGGTTGGCCCTAGGGTAATGAATTTTGAGCCCCAGCAGCTCTCCAAAATGCTCTAAGCCACAGAGGTATTATGGCCTATGTCTGTGGAGGGCAGTATCAACACCAGTGAAATTGCATATTCTTGAAGTTTTGAAGCACTTTGATTTTAGCCCACCTTTAATAAGGAAAGTGAAAATAAACAGGAAGGAAAATGGAAATGTCTTGAGGGAAATAAAGTCACTTATACAGGCCTGAATTATTTATTAATTTTTAAAAATGAGAAACACCAACAATCAAATGAATATATTTGCTGGAAGGGAAAGGAAATTATCTACATGTTACAAAATTGAACTTAAATAATAGACCCCAGTAAAGCTAGGCAAAAATCCTCATCTAAAAAATAGCCAATGGCATGAAAGGAAGGAGAGTAATTACTTTTTTTTTTTTTTTTAATGTCAGAAAGCACCTTTACCAAATGTAATAAAAGTTATTCCAAAAATGATTAAATACTCAAACAATTTTGAAAAAGGGGGGAAAAATGTATAAACAGTGTCAGGTCTATTTTAAAATTGAAAATATAAAAAGAAATATATTAACACTATAAGAAATGATCTAGTTTACAATCATTAATATATAGCTGAAAACATTCGCATATAGTCAAGATGCATTTTTATAGGTAATATTCTACTGACATATCCACAACTAACCTGAGGAGTTCTTTAATGCTCATTGTAGAAACTTAACTACCAAAAAGCAGGAACAGATATTGCGAGAATTTAACTCTTCTCATTAACCTTTAAAAATATGTTTTTCTTATTTAAAGAAGGAATTTTTTTGTTTCTATTTTGGTTGACATTAAGCATTAAAAAAGCCTTCAGTTTAAATGTAAGCAATATATACATAACATATATGCACGTATAGTATAAAATGTCAGATGTGTGCTGAAGAATTTTTTTTGGGGGGGGGTTAGAATTGTAATCATTGCAAACATTTGATTATGGGGACAGAGTTAAAGATATTGTTGCATAAGAAATACAGCTCAAACTGTCACTTAATGATTTCATCATTGCAGACTCTGATCTTACTAGAAAATCTACCCCTTAGAGTTCCTGTTATTAGAAATTATTAGGCACAGCCATAAGTCAAATCTTGCTCCGTTGTTGAACTATTATACTTTATCTCTATCATGATGCTACCCAATTCTCCAAAAACAATTCAAATGATAAATTATGTAAATGTATCCACTAAACTGAAAGTATAAAGAATTGGAGATAAGAGTCTTTATCTTAAAGATCTTCTTACTCTTTATAAGTTTGTGTTTGTATATAAAAACCTAGATTTACTGATAAACTGAGGAAACAGATTGTTTTGTTTTTGTTTTTCTTTTGACTTAGTTTTCTCCTTGTGCCTTTTCCAAATCCACTTGTGTATAGAGACACATAGAAAAGAAAAAGGTTTGAAAAAACTGTGAGCTTTAGAGTTAAGTGGTAGTGACTGAATGAATAGTGATGAGATTTATTTGCTAGCATTCAGAAAATTAAACTGGGGGTGAGAGAGGGCAACTTGAAATTCTCTCCAGACCTAGGACTTGATCTCAAACAGAGCTACTTAGGTCTCTGAAAAAGAAGTCAAAAGAAAGAATAGGGCTGAGGTGATTAGCTAGGTAATAAAAAAAAATAATAATAATCACCCAGTTCTAAGAGCTGAACATCTGGGATCACAGTAGGAATAAAAACCTTATGCAAAACTGAACCCAGCTGAGAAATATCTAGCTGAGCACCCTGATATGAACACCACAAAATTTAAGTCAGAAGAGATTGGGCAGAAGTGATGATATATCATTGTAAAACAAGAGATGTCCTATAGAACTGAAGACCTGGAGTTGTGCCACTATAAACGTTTGTTTTATCTGCCTCTACTTTGTATGAGCCTAAACATATGCAGTTATGCATTATATACTTCTAAACATGGTCCCTATATAGGTATACTCTTCCTACTGAGTTATTTGTTTTGGTTTTAAATTCATGGAGAAAGGAGATCATTATATACCTCAACAACGATACTGTTTGAGGATGTATTCTGATGGAAGTGGATCTCTTCGATAAAGAGAGTCTTAATTGATCAAAGATGGACAGAAGCAGCTACACCCAGAGAAAGAACACTGGGAAATGAATATAAACTGCTTGCATTTTTGTTTTTCTTCCCGGGTTATTTATACCTTCTGAATTCAATTCTCCCTGTGCAACAAGAAAACTGTTCGGTTCTGCACACATATATTGTATCCAGCATATATTGTAACCTATTTAACATGTAAAGGACTGCTTGCCATCTGGGGGAAGGGGTGGAGGGAGGGAGGGAGGGGGAAAATCGGAACAGAAGTGAATGCAAGCGATAATGCTGCAAAAAATTACCCTGGCATGTGTTCTATCAATAAAAAGATATTAAAAGAAAAAAAGAAAGAAAATGAAAACAGACAGCAAAGCTGAGGAAAGACTAATGAGGGACATTTTATGGAATGTGAGGAAATCATAGTTCCCAGCTGTCTGTTCTATAGCAAATGTTGTCTCTTATGCCTTGGTTTACATCCCTTGATTGTTGGATTTGCCAGGGTTTTTTTACTATTAGATTTTATCTTTCAAAATGTAAGGTATTTAAATTTTAGAACAATAAGTTATTTTTTAAATATTATTAAGACCAGGTTTTATTCTGAAAGAAGAGAACTGCTATCCCATAACAATGTAACTGAGATATACTGAATAATTATAATCTTACTTTTTTCTTGATGTAAAAAGTAAATAAAATATTCTGGCAATTGATAGTTGATACCTATTATAACTGTAACAATAAGACCAAAATACATATGGCTTTAAAATAATATTGATCAAAGAAAGTCAAAATCATCATTTTCTGCCTGAGCATTTACACAAGTAGTTCCAGAATATTGTTAATGGATTATGGTAAATAAATGCTTTGATTTGACCAACAATAAATAAATAAATAAATAAATAAATTCATGGAGAGAATATTTTATTGATATTTTCATTGCCATACCATTTCATTAAATGACTTTGCTTTGAACTTATTGTTATCAGTTGACAATAAAAATATCTATATCATTTGATTAGAGCTCATTTATATAGGACTGGGTACTGCAATTCTTTAGAGAAATGTAGATGAAAGATAGATAGATATAAAGATAGTTATCTCAATCTCCCTATTCCTATAAATCAATATGCAGATATCTATAAATCTACATATTTATCTTTATATCTCTCTATACATTTATATTTATCTATCTATATCTACCTATATTCATATGTTAGTGTGTGTGTGTGTGTGTGTGTGTGTGTGTGTGTGTGTTTATTCAAATTCTAGGACATGACTAACTGAAGACTAGATACTTTCCCCTGACACTATAAATCAAGGAACAGACACCTAAATTCCATGCTCCTGAATGGGAAGAACCAGAGAGACCCAGAGCCTTTTGAAATAAGTTTTATGAAGTAAGGCTAACAGGCATGTGGAGCAGAGAGAGATTTAGGGTGTTGTTAATATAGATTTTAGCAACCTTGGAGCAGGAGTATAAACCCACAAGGGAGTAATGAGGGCAGACTGAGGAGGAAACGTCTCAGAACTACCAAAAGAAGGAAGCAGGGTGTTTAGAAAGTCCACCTTTCTGAAGAGTAAAATTCAATGGTTAGGGTTTGGATGAGGCTGTTGTTACCCCAACAAGTTGATCTAGGTTTACTCTAGGGCAACTCACAAAGGATCATTGAAATATCAAGCAAGATCAAGAATCTTTTTGCTTCTCATTGGTCTGTCTCCATACTATGGTCTCTTTATCACCTCCTGGTTAATATGGGAGCTCTAACATAATTTATGCATATATATATATTATATATATGTATATGTATCTATACATACACACACATATACACATACATACATACAAATGTGTATATGAAAATAAAACATTTTAACTTTCTTCAAATTCTAAGACATCAAGAACTCTAAAGACATTTTAAACTTGATCAACTAGTAGCAGAGAAAATTAATCCCTGTATATACCATCTTCATTTCATATCATTTGATCTTATTAGCCACCATGTTCTTATAAGTCTGCATATAATCCCCACAATTGAGGGGGTTATAACCAAATTGAATTCTGCCTTTCTGGTATAAACAAAAAACTTCAGAAGCTTAGAAGTTTGGTCTGGTTGGGACTATAGCTTGGCAGTATTATATAGTCCAGAAGAGCTTATCTTGAGATAAATGAAAGCTATTGGGATACAATGAAAGCATGTATATGTCTTCTAAGTGGAAAAAAGGGTCTGTATTCATGAGAGAAAAGTTCTGTCCCTTCAAAATGCATATTGGAATACAAAAGTTTTTCAACTAATAATTTCTCCCCTTTTCCGTTTTGAAATTTATTTAAAACTAAATAGAAAGTTAAAACAAAAAACAGTAAAAGAAAGACAGAAAAGGAAAACAAAACAAAAAAACTGCCCAGAAGAACATCAGGGAAGCTTCAAAATATGTAACAATAAATCTCATTTAATTAAAGCATATACACAATAGAAAAAAATATATATTCATGATTGTCCAACTTTTCTTTTATGTACTCTTTTTTTTTTTTGTTATTGTTCTCTGATATGCATTTTTAAACGAATAATTTCTGTGACAGTTTGAAATCCAGGGAAACTAACATTAAAGGGGCATCAGTCAGGAAGTGAGCAATAAGGGAAAAAAGCAATGGGGATGCTGATACTCTCAAAAATAGAAGGAATGAGAGAACGCTAGGTAGTATAATCGATAGAGTGTCAGGCCTGTGGTCAAGACCTGAGTTCAAATCTGATTTCAGATATTTGCTAGTCATGTGACTCCAAGAAAATCATTTCACCAATTGTCTCCATTTTCTCAAATAAATGTCTATGAATAAATATAATAAAATAAAGGAAAATGAGTCAATACCTCATGAGGAGGAACAAGAATCTGTGTATTCTCCAGAGCAATAGGAGCAGAGCTGGATATTCCAAAATAGAACAAAAGAGAAATAAGAATAGTGAAGGCAGATATTTTGGCCAGCAAATCTGAAATAATCAGTTGACTAAAAAGGAAAATAAACAAAACAAAAACATCAATCCATGATTATCAATATCAACAAAGAAAGAAAAAGAAAAAAATATTGAAAGTGCAATATATAGAAAAAAGGAGAAAATTGTTGGAGCCAAGATAATGGAGTGAAGGCAGGAAGCTGCTTGTGCAACAGAGTCTGATGGAATAAAACCACTGTCTCTAATTCAAGACAGATTGGAATAACTTCAAGAAAGGTCAATTTTATTGGGGTGAAAAAGTTGTGAAAAAGCCCTATTCAGATAGACTCTGAGAAAGTCAGTAAGAGAGTCTTAATAAGAGCAAATCAACAACTGAGACACTTAGTCATGGCTCAGTAGAAGAGACAATCAGTGGGGCAGCCTCCAGGCACAGCTCAGAAGGGAAATTCTGGGAAACCAGGATGGAAAGAAAAGGCAAAACTATCCCCTCCAAACAGAAGGGGAATCTGCACTAAAAACTCACTAAAAATTCATCAGGAAGACCAAAAGGTCAAGAATATCAAAGGAATTAATGAAAAAAAAAATACAAAGCCATTATGGCTTAGCAGTACTAGAGCTAAAACTATATTATAAAGCAGCAGTCATCAAAACCATATGTACTGGCTAAGAAATAGAGTGGTAGATATATGACACAATAATCAAGGCCTATAATAATCTTGTATTTGATAACCCCCAAAATTCAGGTTCTTTGAATAAGAACTCACAATTTAATAAAAAATTGCTGGGAAAACTGGAAAATAATGTCAGAAAATCATCATAAACCTACATCTCACATCCCATAAAATAAAGTCACAATGGGTACATGATTTGGATATAAAAGGTGATACCATAAACAAATCAGGAGAAAAGGGATAATTTACCTATCAGATCTTGGGAGAAGAAAGAAATTTATGACCAAAGAAAAACTAGAGAACATTATGAAAGGCAAAATGGACAACTTTGATTACATTAAATTAAAAAGTTTTTGTACAAACAAAACCAAAAGAAACAAGATTAAAAAGGAAGTACAAAGCTGAGAAAAATCTTTACAGCCAGTGTTTCTGATAAAGGTCTTATTTCTAAACTATATCAAGAACTTTATCAAATTATAAGAATACAAGTCCTTCCCTTACTGATAATTGGTTACAGGTTATGAATAGGCAATTTTCAGATGAAGAAATTATCTATAGCCATATGAAAAAAATGCTCTAAATCACAATTTATTAGAGAAGTGCAAATAAAAACAACTCTGAGGAACTATCACACACCTTTCAGATTGGCTAAAATGACAGGAAAAGATAAATGTTGGAGGGCATGTGGGAAAACTGGGACACTAATGCATTGTTAGTGGAACTGTGAAATGATCCAACCATTCTGGAGAGCAATTTGGAAGTATGCCTAAAGGGTTATGAAAATGCATACCATTTGACTGAGCAGTATCACTAATAGGTCTGTATCCCAAGGATACCATAAAGGGTGGAAAAAGACAAATATGTGCAAAATGTTTGTAGTACCTGTTTTTGTTGAACAAATAATTGGAAAATGTGTGAATGCCCATTGATTATGGAATGACTGATTAAGATCTAGTATATGAAGGTAACAGAATATTATGGTTCTATAAAAATGATGAAGAAACTGATTTTAGAAAGGTTTGGAAATTAATAAATTAATGCTGAGAGAAGCAAGCAGAATGAGAAATATATTGTACACAATAACAGCAAGAGTGCACGATGATCAGCTATGAAATAATTGGTTTTTCACAGTGATTCAGTGATCCAAAGCAATCCCAATAGACTTTGGACACAAAAGGCCATTTGTATGCAGAAAAAGAACTTTGGTGATTGAATGTACATCAATACATGTTATGTTCACTTCTCTTTTCATTTTTTTCCCTTTTCTATGTTTTTTTTTTCCCTTTTGTTCTGATTTTTCTTTTCTAACATGATTCATAAGAAAATGTGTATTGATATATATATATGTATATAATATACGTATATTATATACACATGTATAATATGTGTATATTATATATGTGTATATAATATACGTATATTATATACATATATATAGTTAAAAGAAAAACAAATAATGAAAGGTAAGTAAATCTTGTAGTCTTTCAGGAAAAATAATACATACATGAAAAGTGGGAAAGACTAAGAAAGGGGTGAAGTATAGTAATATCTTATATTCATAGTAGAAAAGATTTTATTCCTTGTGGGGAAGTAGTTTATAAATGGCAATGAAGAATAGTGACAAAAATAATTTCCTAGAATTTGATAATGGAGAAATCATTATTTCAATTTCTTTTTTTTTTTTTTTTGAAATCCCATAGGTTTTTATTCATTTTAAACTTTTGGGGGAGAGATGGCCTGGAGGGACCATATCAGTTACATCCTATTCAAGCCTCTTACTCTCTGATGGATTACTCTCTCAAATGACAAAGCAGAGATAACAAACTAAAATCCAATGAATAGCAATAATGAACTTTACTTTCCCACTATAATTGCTAATATCATCTTTGGGGATGAGCTGATGGAAGCATCCTTTGTGTATTCTACAATGTAAATAGAGTAACTTACACAAAAATTTTTCACATTACAAATTTGTTTAATATAGATAATAATTTCATTTAGTTTGTTATTCTCATGATAAAGAATCATTTCTTCACAATCTTAAATATATTACACAACTATCTACTATTTTCCTTTCCTCCCTAGTCCTCTCCCCTTCTTCCAAAAAATACCAGAGTAAAAATCATCTTTCTAGCACACCTAAAAAATAGTCATCAGTTCCATTACAGAAATTCTTAAATTGGGTGAAACACTGCTAACTGAGGTAGCCCATTCCTTTAGCTATGAGTATTAAGAAATATTTCTTAAGGTGAATTCCAAACTTGTATCTTTTTTTAACTTTTACTCTAGCTAGATTTGTACTCTGAGACAACTAGCTAGCACTGTGGATAAAGCACAGGTCCTGGAGTCAGGTAAGTCCTGAGTTCAAATCCAGCCTCAGATACTTAGTAGCTCTGTAATACTGGATACGGCAGGAAACTTTTAGCTCATACAGTTTCCCCTATTTTAAAATTGCAATAATAATGATAATAATAATGTTAGTAATTACTTCTCAGGGTTTTAAGTGTTGTAATATTTTAAAGGTACTTGGTTCCAGTGCCTTGGCAAACAGATAAATGATTGTATCACTTCTCCCTAAACACATTAATCATATCTCTATCCCATAAAATAATCTTTCCAATAATTGAAAACTGTTCCAGTGTCCTTCTTCTACAGGCTAATCATCCTCAATACATCATTTTCTTTCACAAGCATTCTAAATATTTCATTCTAAACACAAGATGTGCTTATCTTTAACAGAAAATGGATAGTTCACAAGGATATGCGTCAGTGACACTGATTTGAATAAGATGAACAAAGCAACTTACTTCTAAGATGACTTTGGCTTTCTGCCAAACAAGCAACAGAGACTTCCCTAAAAGTCTTCTGGTTGTTCTGCTTGCAGACAATCAGAAAACTCTGTCAACACCCCAAATCAACCAATTCAATTTAATCTGTAGGATGGTTTCAATACTTTTTAAGGGGAAAAAAATATAATTTTAAAGAGGGCAGGGGATTCAAGTATTGCTTCTGTCACACAGAGCAATGAAGTTTTCATTCCTATATTTTATTTATTAGGGCTTAAATCCATTGTATAAAATACAAACTTATAGAAAGGTGCTAAAACTTCATATCAACTGACTACAGCTTGTGTTAGAATACTATAATATTAAAATGTCTCCATTGAAACTTTCCCCAATAAAAATGTCAAGGATAATTTTAAAATGGAAAAAGATAATTTCAACAAACAAAAGTAAAACCAATTTTCTAAGGAAATAGAAAAATCCAGTTAGTTTAGGAAATATTATGCTGAACTTGGAGTCAGATATCAGATTTTATTTTCCAATTTTGTTGCTCCCTTTCTGTGTGATCTTGAATAGTCTGCAAAAAACTAACCCATTAAAAATGGCTCAAAACATACCTTCATTTTCTCATGGGAGAGGCTAGAAGATGGAAGAGATATGGCTCTACTGTGGTGTATAACAACTTCAATTCAATATCTTCCTAACAGGTAGCATATTGTTATTTTTACTCTGCTGAGAATTCCAAGTATTATCGATGAACTCTAAATTTTGCTACCTGAATTAACAACAGTATAATTGCTATTTGGGTAACTTTCTGTCCCCTAGATTCTACCCTTCTTATTTAACTATTTTTTCTGGCTCCATTTTGACTTACTTAGCCTTCTCTTTCTCCTAATTGCTGTCATCAGGAAATCCTCTATTCTTAGTCCTCTTATTCTTTCTACCTTTTTATGTTCATAAAATGTAAATAATTAGTTACCTTTTGTGTTCCAAATTTTCGAATGATCATTTTGATCCTGTATTAATTGGCATCGGTATGAAAATTACTGCAAAACTTGACTTTAAACCATGACACTATTTCCATGAGATAACTAGATGGCAAATTTGATAATTCTGGACCTGAAGGCAAGAATATATGAATTCATACCTTGTCTTAGATGTTTACTAATTGTGTGACCCCCCTGAAAAATTACAATTTCTGTTTTCTTCAGTTTCTCCAACTGTAAAAACAATAACAGCACATTTTTCACAGGTTGTTATTAGTATAAAATAAAATGCATTTTGTAAAAGCAAATTTTTAAAAAATGGGATTATTTAAGGATTTTGTTTTTTGATCTGTTATTCTAGATAACATATATTTCCCCAAATATTCAGTGATTTCCCTCAGATGATTAGATTTATTAGAATATAATTGGGCAAAGGTTTTTCTTAATGATTGCTTTAATTTCTTCTTTATTGGTAGTGATTTTGACCTTTTCATGTTTGATAGTATTTGATATTCTTCTATTTTGTAAAAATCAAATTAGCCAAAGAGCTATCTATTTTATTGAACTTTTCATAAAACCAGTTACTAGATATATTTATTAGCTCAATAGTTTGCATTTGTGTTTTTTGTTCTCCAATGTTATTTTTAGGATTTCCAATTTGGTACACAAATGGGCATTCATTTATTTATTTGTTCCTGGATGTGAGGCAATTAGTGTGGTTATTTGTCCAGGGACACACAGCTAGTAAGTGTTAAGTGTCTGAACTTGGCTTTGGATTCAGGTCTTCATAACTTCAAGGCCAATGTGCTATACACTATATCCTCTAGCTATTCCCACAATTTGGTATGCTCAAATTTCCTTCTTCAAGAATTTTTAGCTACATGCATAATTCATCGATCTGTCCTCCCCCCTCATTTTGTTGATGTAAAAAGTTACAGATACAAATTTCCCCCTAAGTACTGTTTTGGCTGTCTCCCATAAATTTTGATATGTTGTCTCATTGTTGATATTCTCTTTAATGAAATGATTGACTATTTCTATGTTTTTTTTTCTTTCTTTCACTTAGTGTTTAGTGTAAGATTATTTAGTTTATACTAATTTCTAAATCTATACATTACATTTGGCTGAATGTAATTTTTATTGAATTATATTCTGAAAAGAATACATTCACTATTTCTGATTTTTAATTTTTTTTGAGGTTTTCAGGTCCTATTGAAATTTTTGTGTAGGTTCCATTTGCTACTGAGAAAAATACATATTCATTTCTGATTCCATTCAGTTTTCTCCAAGGTCTGTTCACATCTAACTTGTCTAATATTATTTTTACCTCCTTAATTTCTTCTTTGTTTATTTTTTTATTGATTTTATCAACTTTTAACATGATTCAGTTAAGGTCTCCCATTAATGTAGTTTTTTTTTTTTTTTGGTCTATTTCTTCCTATAATTAATTTAACTTTTCCTTGAAGAATTTGGATGCTCTATCATCTGGTACATAGGTGTTTAGTATTGATTTTGCTTCATTGTCTATAGTCCCTTTTAGCAAGATGTAATTTTTTCATCATCTCATTTAATTAGATCTATTTTTGTTTTCACTTTGTCTGAAATCAGGATTGCTACCATTTTTTTTCTTCTTTTTCATCTGATGCATAATGGATTATGATAAAGCCCCTTATCTTTACTTTCTCTGTGTCTCTCTCTTCTGTAAGTAAGTTTCTAATAAACAATATATTGTAGGATTCTGATTTTTGATTCATTTAATTATGTGCTTCCATTTTATGGGAGAGTTCATTGCATTCACAGGTATGTTTGCTAACTATGTATTTCCCTTTATCCTATTATTTCTTCTGCTTATCCTCTTTCTTTTCACCCTTTCCCTCCTTATCAGTTTTCTGCTTCTGCCTATCACTTCCCCTGAACTGCTCTTCCTTTCACCAGGTCCCCCATCCTTATGCCTTTACTTAATCTCTTCTCTTCTTACTTCCCTGTCAAGTTAAGATAGATTCCTATATTCAGATGATTGTGTATAGTATTCTATTTTTGAACCAATCTGATGATAGTAAGGTTAAAGTGATGCTCTTTGCCCATCCTCCCATCATCCCCTCCCTTTAAATAGATCTTTCACATCTCTTCTTGTGAAATAATTTACTCCATTCTACTGTCCCTTATGCCCCCAGTAGATCAATAGAATAGATTAGATACACATGACACAATAATCAAGATCAATAGTAATCTAGCATTTGATAAACTCCCAAACTCCAGCTTCTGGAATAAAAACTCATTATTTGACAAAAATTACTGGGAAAATTGGAAAATAATATGTCAGAAAATCAGCATAGACCTGTACCTTATACCTTACACCAAAATAAGGTCAAAATGGATACATGATTCAGGTATAAAGGATGATACCAAAAACAAATCAGGAAAACAAGGGATAGTTTATCTATTAGATGTTTGGAGAAGGGAAAGATTTGTGACCAAAGAAGAACTAGAGAGCATTATGAAAGACAAAATGGACAAGTGTAATTTCATTAAATTAAAAAAGGTTTTACACAAACAAAAACAACAGAAACAAAATTAAAAGGGAACTTCACATGTGGGAAAACAAAATATTTACTGCCAGTGTTTCTGATAAAGGTCTCATTTCTAAAATGTATAAAGAACTATGTCAAGTTCATAAGAATACAAGTCATCCCCCAATTAATATATGGTCAAAGTATATGAACAGACAATTTTCAGATGATGAAATTAAAGCCATTTATAGTTATATGAAAAAAATGATACAATTCACTATTTATTGCAGAAATGCAAATTAAAACAACTTGAAGTACCACCTCACACCTTTCAGATTGACTAAGATGATAGAAAAAGATAATGATAAATGTTGAAGGGGATGTGGGAAAACTGCGACACTAATGCATTGTTGGTGGAATTCTGAAATGAGCCAACCATTCTGGAGAGCAATCTGGAACCATACCCAAAGAGCTAAAAATTTGTGCATACCTTTTGACTCAGCAGTGCCATTACTGGATTTGAATTCCAACAAAATCTTGAAGGAAAAGGACCCACATGTACAAAAATGTTTGTAGTAGCTCTATTTGTGGTAGCAAAGAATTGGAAAATAAGTAGATGTTCATCAATTATGGAATGGCCAAACAAGTTGTAGTATTTGAAAATAATGGTATAAAGGGGTGAAACTCTGAGTTGATACACTGAGGATGGACAACTAAGCATTTAAGACACTACTGATTGGACAATACTCTATTAGCATATGCTTAGAAAATGGCCCTTCCCACTATTCTGTGCTGGTTCAATTTTTTGGTGTATGCAGAGAATTGTGGGAATGATTAGGGGCTGGAGTAAGACAAGGCAGAGTCACTTTGGCAGTAGAGGAAGAGAAGGAAGGTCCTGCATCCATCCTGTTCATTTCTACCCCTAAAGACCAAGAATAAAGACCAAGGACTTTTGCTTATCCTGACTCCAGCTGACTCTAAGGTATCAAGGATACTAACTTGGTCTTCACATTTGGTGCCCAATGTGTGGACCAAGGACCCTACTTTCACTGAAGAAGTCCCCAGTGACCAGGAAATAGGGTGAGTATTTTAATAGACAAACAGGAAACTTACTTTGTTATGGGCTAACCTAGTAACTTTTTCTACCTTTTCTAGCTGACATGTGGCAGATATTAGGAAAAGATTCTCCCCCAGCCCCAGCCCCACCCTTACCCCACCCCAAGGGGACACTATAGAAACCATACTTAAGTTGATCAAGGGACGAAGCTTAATTGTAACTTGGGTGTAGATCACTATACTCTTGGGTGCATTAGAATGCACGTCCCCTTGATTCTTAAAGGAAGAATATATAGGCCAAGATAATTGGAAACTAGTAGGAAATCAACTATGTGAATACTATAATGATAAAGGTTCTGGTTCATTCCAAGGAAACATTCTATATATACAACATAATACAACTGGCCTTAAAGAATCCTGCAAGTTATAGAAAAAAGAAAAGTCTTAATAACAGCCAGATGAGGAAGTATGAGGAAAAAGAGGAATACAAAGGACAGATTAATGACAATATCACTAGAGGGTATGAGGAGTTAAGTGAGGTTCAAGGGCAGGGTGAAGGGAATGGTGATTCAAGCAGAATCACTGAAGGAGCATGGCTGATAATGAATCTATTAAAAGAACTTTAAAATCTTCAGGAATCATTGGATTCCCTAATACAATATGAGAGTGTTTCAAGGACTTGAAAACTAGCAGGAATCATTGGATTCCTTGAGATGAAAAATTATTGATGAGACTATTGCAGTACTTCAAAGCTTGCAGGAATTATTGAATTCCTTGCACATGAACTAATGGACAATGAATTCCTTTTGGATTATTTCTAGGAGTTATGGACATGTATAAATTCTCATATTGATTCATGTTATTTGTTACATCACTTCTAGCCTGTGTTATATTGCCATGTGCTTATGTAATTTAGGTAATTATGTGTAATTCCTACATATTGATGGATTTATGTAAAATCCCCATCAATCTGTGGGGAAAAGACATTTTACAACAATTAGGATTACAAATGACTATTTCAGTTTTTTAGGCAGGGCTGCTGTCAAAGGCCTGCCTACACTTTCACTTGTTCCTATCCAATGGAAAACTGATATACCAGTGTGTTCCCTGCTATGCCAGATAACCAACTCAGACTGATTCATATTAACTCCCAGTTCTGAAAAACATCCCAGCCCAGAGATAACCTGATACACTACTATGAATCACTACTATCACTAATATGTGATTACAATCCCACCCCCCTGTGATTTTTGACTTTATAACCCCTATTTGAGCTCAGTTCTATCTGTGCTCCCATGTGTACATCTGTCTATTTAGGACAAATAAAATCACAGAAAACAAGCAAATTGTTTTGTCTTTGTTAGACTGAACTCTGGGGGAGGGGAGAGGTGACTGTATATATATATATATATATATATATATATATATATATATATATATATATATCAACATAAATATATCAATATCATATGTGTATATATGTATCTATCTCTGCATGTGTGTGTTTGTTTACATATGTGTTTTTTTTTCTCCTTGAGCTTCAAAACAGGTCATCAAGTTTTTTTAGTCCAACTGAATGAGTTCCTTGAGGAAAAAAAAAATGTTTTTTTCCTAACTTTGAATTCCAAGAAACTAGTATAGTGTTGGAATCCTTACTAACTGCTAACTAATTAGAGTTGATCTAATCTTACAAGAAGATGTTTTGGCCAGAACCTGAAACAAGGTACTAAGTAGAACTAATTAATACAAGGCTTGTGTTCACACCTTTACTCATTGGAGTTCAATGAGTTCACACCTCCCTTGAAGCTCTTTGGGAGCATAAATAGAGCTTCAATGGGCCAGTCAAGGAAGTTCTTCAGAGTGAAGAAGCTACAAGTCGGGATTTCAGCAGAATTAAGCCAGAAGCCCTCTCTTCAAGGCAAGACAGATTCAACTTGGTACTGGCTCTGGAGGCTGAAGAAAGCAGAGGCAGAAGCAAAGGACAAAGCGGCAAGAGCTCTTGGAACCAAGCAGAGAGATAGGCCTCTAAGCTAACCGGGCTATATTGGAGATAATAAAAGATCTGAACTTTTATCACCTGGCTGCGTTTTGGGAAGAAGATCACCACATTTTGGCGCCTGAACAGGGACCGACAAAATCCTGATTCCAGGGAAGGCACCCAGAGAGAACCTTTATAATATTTTAAAGAAGAACAAGAACCCAACATTTGAACCACAACATATTGGCGCCCAATGTGGGGCTCGAACCCACGACCCTGAGATTAAGAGTCTCATGCTCTACCGACTGAGCTAGTGTGATCCCCTTCTCCCATAATATGGTTTTCTGGCTGATTGGTCATGTCTGGGTACTGAACTTCTAGGCACTCTCTGGGTGCACCATTGGCTGCCATCATGCCCCAAGTGTTTTTTGCCTTGGGCCCTGGGGCTGGGCCCCTCATCCCGTTTCCCTGAATCTGTCTGCATTCTGAGGCCCAATGGAAGCCTCTGTTGCATTTTGGACATGGGGTTTTGGGTTTTCTCTCACCCCGTCTTCTCACTCTATCTCCATATCTATAATGAGCTCTCAAATGTCCAACTTTTCCACATTGAAAACATCGACGAGTTTCTCTATAATTCCTTTGCCAAGAAGGACCTTGTCTTTCCATGTTCATCATAGTTTGGGCATAATAAACATTTATGTCCACTGTGGCACAGCGTCTTATATTCTCTTCTAAAGGAGCATTTTTGTCTAGCCCCCATATAATTCTCTTGCAAACCTCATTGGCATTTTCCTTAGCCAAATGTTTAGTCATTATTTCTGTGGCAGCATTATCTCCAATGGTTCTTATTACAGCTGTTTGTAAACGTCCCACAAAATCTGCAAAAGGTTCATTGGGACCTTGCTCTATTTTTGTGAAAGCATTATTTCCATCTTTCTGTCCAGGGAGAGAATTCCAAGCTTTTATTGCAGGCTTAGAAATTTGCTCATACACTGTTATGGGATAATAAATCTGTTCTGAACTTTCTGCATACTGACCTTCACCAGCTAGTTGGTCAAAAGTGATTTGTCCAATAGTTCCTGTTTGCCTATTGCGTTGGGCTTGAATCCTACATAATTCATGAAACTCTGAAAGCCACAATAAATTTTGTCCTGGTTCAAGACATGTTTTAGCGATGGATTTCCAGTCATTCGGGGTTAAGATTTCATAAGACAAATTATCCAGTAACATCTTCACATAAGATGATGTAGCCCCATAAAGAGTGCAAGCCTTTTTCAAATCTTTAATTTTTCCCAAATTAAAAGGAGTGTATTTTCTCTCTTTTTGACCTGAGGAGTTGAGCTCTTCAATCACAGGATATGCATTTATAAAATCAGATATATCTTCTCCTTCATTTTTTTGCTTTAATTAATGCTTTTTCTAATCTTGTCAAATTCTGCTTTACAGGAGAAGCTGGCAGTGTTTCTGTCTCTCTCCCTCCCCCTTGTTCCACACATGAAGGGTTAATTGCAGGGGGAGGGTCATGAGATGTGGAATCATCTAATTCCTCCTGCTGTGAAGTATCACACTCAGAATTGTAATTAACTCCATTCTCATCTGATTCGTCCTCCTTTTCACCTAGTAAAGTTGGCAGTTCTTCCTCCTGTACTTTCCTTTTCATCATTCTATCACTTAAATAACTTCTTATAGCCAATTGTATTACATTATATGTATTAATTATTGAGTTAGGCCCATTTTTATCATAGAATTGACAAAGATCCTCTCCAACCAATTTCCATTCATTTAGATCTAATTCCTTTTCAAGAGAGAAACAAGGACATATGTCCTTTACAGTTTGTAAAAATTCAGTGATTTGCTGTAAACTTATAATTAAACCTTGGCTTTCCATATTTTTTGACAATGCTCTCTAAACATTTTCCTTGAACAGAAACAGGCTGTTTTCTAAATATCTGTCCCATCTTAGCTGAAATTCTACTTTAACTCTTCTAACAAAATTTCTTTGTTGCACTCACCCTAATTTCTGGGTTGAAGAGTCTTTTCCACTGGATCAGGATCAGAGGCTTTTCCACTGGATCAGGATCGGAGCTTTTCCACTGAAATCCACTGAGGGGTCTGTTTGCCCCACGTTGTGCGCCAAAATGTGGTGAGCTTTTTCTTCTCAAAACGCCGCCAGGAGATGAAAGTTCAGATCTTTTATTATCTCCAATATAGCCCGGTTAGCTTAGAGGCCTATCTCTCTGCTTGGTTCCAAGAGCTCTTGCCACTTTGTCCTTTGCTTCTGCCTCTACTTTCTTCAGCCTCCAGAGCCAGTACCAAGTTGAATCTGTCTTGCCTTGAAGAGAGGGTTTCTGGCGTAATTCTGCTGAAATCCCGACTTGTAGCTTCTTCACTCTGAAGAACTTCCTTGACTGGCCCATTGAAGCTCTATTTATGCTCCCAAAGAGCTTCAAGGGAGGTGTGAACTCATTGAATTCCAATGAGTAAAGGTGTGAACACAAAGCTTGTATTAATTAGTTCTACTTAGTACCTTGTTTCAGGTTCTGGCCAAAACATCTTCTTGTAAGATTAGATCAACTCTAATTAGTTAGCAGTTAGTAAGGATTCCAACAGTATAGGGTCTGGAACAGAACAGACATTTAACAAATCTTTATTGAGTGACTGATTAATATGCTAAAATTACTTTTTGCAAGAAAAATGTGAAATATAAAATTACTTATTAACCTTTAAGTGTACAACAATCGTGTTGAATTTAGTAACTTTTTAAAAATAATATAGAGAAATTCCACTGTACTACTACTTTTAAAAAAAATAAAGCTTTGTCACAGTATGGATTTAATTCTGGGCAACAGTTTCTCTCTAAGACTTAGTACTAAGTGAAAAATATAGGCTCTATATTGACTGGAAATACTTCAAGTATGAGATCTATTAATAGTTGTCTTAGTTTTAGGATCAGTGTAGCTAAATTAAAATATGTTGAAACAAAGCAATATGAACACAGATCAATTGAAGATAAACAAAACAGCTGTTTTATATGAATGTTATAAAATATTACAATGTAATATAATAAATGTAATACATTTGTATATTGCATAATGTAATAAAATAGAACAATAAGAAACAGACATTAAGAATTCAAAGAAAGTATGCACTAATGCAGAATAAAATAATCAAAATGATATTAAAAACATGTGTAATTACTAAAGTAATACGAGTAAAAAGATCATTCAATATGAATTACTAAAAAACCAATGGATATTGCAGAGCAAAGGTTATAAACAGAATGCTATTTTTGCAGCACAGAAATAAGGTACAACTTGTACAAAACATGCATTTCCAAATGTAATCACTGCATCTGCAGTTTTTTGCTTAGTTGTTTTTCTTGATTTGATGGAATGGGGTTCATTCTCAGAGAAGAAGAAATGTTCAGAATCACTGTGATATAATAACAAAAAAGTATTAAAATTAAATAAATAACTTCAGATCTTTTTATAACCAGATTAACCTCAAAATTATACATTCTTTTGATCACAGGAAATCTCAAGGATCATTGATTGAGTCTTATGAGTTTTATATGCATCAAAGCTAAAAAGGGCATATATCACCTTCAAGTTCTTAAAAGCACTGATATAAAGAAATGTTATTAAGTTAGTAACAATGAGCAAAGTGAAAGAGGGATTTGTTTATTAAAGTTAGGAGTTATTTGTTGAAAATATGTTTAAAGCATTGAATTAAAAACTACTATGCATACAAGTGTATATGGATATGAACTACTTTCCCCAATGAGTTTACTAGTCAACTAGACCAAATAGAAAGGGTACAGGAATAATGATAATATGAGGTGTATCAAAATAAATGCCACAGATTATTAAATCAACTAATTTCAAAATATAAAATAAAGACAGACTATTTTTCCATAGTTTTCTCAACAAAATATTGCATCTGGTAAAATGTCTAGCACATTATACATGCTACAAAATGTTCACATCCCCACTTTTCCTCTCTATATAGTAGCACAAAAACAATTTAGATTTGAAAGAGGGAGATATGAGCAGCTGAAGTTGTCTGATGCAAGAAGTACAGTTTGAACTGAATCTTGAAGGAAAGCAAGTATTTCAAGAAAAGTAAGAAGGATAAGAAGGGCAGCCCACTCAAAGGCATAGAGAAGGGAGATGGAAAATTATAACATGTACAAAATAGCCATTGAAATACTGTGATTATATTTTAGAGTAAGCAAAAGAGAGTAACATATGAAAAGAAAATTGGGATGGGCCTAATGTATAACAAAGAAATGTAGAGTGAGACCAGGTTATAAGTAGCTTTCTATACCAAATTAGGCATTTATTTGTTATTGAGTCATGTACACTTCTTTATGATACCAGTTGGGATTTTCTTGGCAAAGATATTAGAGTAGTTTGCTATTTCTTTCTCCAGCTTATTTTACAGTGGAGGAAACTAAGGCAAACAGGGTGAAGTTATTTTTCCCTGTTTGCCTTAGTTGACCCAGGCAAGTCATTTAAACACTATTTGCCATAACTTTCTCAACAAAATATTGCATTTTACTTTTTAGATATCATCTATTTATCATTATGGTAATAGGAGGCCACTGGAGTATATTGAACTTTGGGTACGGTTGGGTTTTCAAATTTATACTTAGAGAAAATCACTTTGGCAGATATGTGGAGTGAAGAATGGAGTGAGTGAAGATTATAGGCAGCACAACCTATTGGTTTAATACAATAGTCCAAGCACAAAATAATGAGAGATTGAACTAGTGAATGAACTGTGTGAATCAATATATAATATATGTGAGGAATGTTGGGAAAATCAAAACTATTGGAGATCAGGGAAGGGAAACATAATTTCTAGATTGAACAATTATTTGTCAGGGGTTTTATGTCAATAACAGAGGCTAATATATTTACAAACTTTAAAATATAACAATTTCTAGCTACTAATGCCTCTAATTGAAAAAAAAAAGATAAATACAAGAGTTGAGACATTCTCTATAAGAAGACTGACACAAGCAAATACATGAAGATTGAATGGTAAGTGGAAAAAATTTATTATATTTGAAGACAAAATCAAAAAGATATATTGGTGTCACAACTGTATTAACTCAAATGACAGAACAGACTTGGAGAGATGATGCCAAATAGTTATTGAGAGTATTTACTACCTTCAATTTAAAATATTATGGTCTTTCCTACTCATTCATGGAGGTTGATGTGCAAGAATAGATACACAGAAGAAGAAATATTAAGGTAGGGATAATGGATATATTAGGAATCTTACACAATCATTTCCCTTTTGCCAGAGGCTTTTATGAAGCAGAAAGATAGTGAAGTATCTCATTCTTATGTAAACTGGATTTCAGTGAGGCAGAATTCCATGAAGTCATCAGCCTCACTATTACTTCACCATAGTCCAGTGAAAGGAAAAATTCAAGCTGACTGGTGATATAACAATTGAAAGAACTTGCAGATCATCAGAAGATAGAGAGGGAAAATAATAAAATAAATTATGAGGAAAAAGCATGACTGGTGATGACTCCAGATGTAGTGGATGACTTTGATGTCTTCAGTGTCTGACCAAGCTCACAACATCTGTTTCACCTGCCATCATGGCCATTGGAACAAATTGTTCTCATCTTTCCATTCTAACAAGGGAAGTCTTTACATACTTAGGGTAGGCACCCTCCTAACTCACTATAGGGTTTACCCCTTTATTACCCTCAATCTGGTTTTGCCCATCTAATGAAATGGTTTACTGGGATGTGGCCACTATCCATGCTAGTTTCTTGGAGCCACAGATGAGCGTTATCAGAGTGTAGAAAGCAATCTTTTAAAGAGATGAAGAATTCAGTACATAGAGCATAGGATGTGGAATCAGGAGCATCTAAATTCAAATCTTGCTTCAGATCCTTATTAGCTTAGTGATATTGGGCAAGTAACTTAGTCTTACAACCTCAGTTTCTTCAATTATAAAGTGTGGTTAATAATAGCAACTATTTCCCAAGATTTTCATGAGGATCTAAAAAGCACGATGTGGATAAAAACATCCAGATACTTTAAAGTATGATAATTAAACTGTTCTTTTTTTTTTTAAATTAACACCCCCCCAAAAAAAAATTTAGGTCCATTATATACTTCTAGCATTTCATTATAAAACAAACAAAAACTAAGTACCAGAAAACATGCCAATTAAGTATTAAGTCCTGGTTCTGCATGCAAATGGAGTTTTCTATCCAAAGTTTTTGGGATTTGATTTATTTCTTAAACAACAAAAATTTTTTCTCCTCTATTCCCCACTGGGGGAAAAAGAACATGAAATGCTTATAATAAATATGAATGGACAAGCAAAAAAAATACCATATAGATGTTTCTGTTTACATTCTGAGTCCATCACAATTTTGTTAAGAGGTGGGCAACATTTTTAACTTCTGGTCTTCTGATTAGTGCTTACACATTTCATTGACATAAGTTGTTTAATAATGTTATTGAATAAATTCTATTTACTTCACTCTGAATCAGGTCATAGAAGTTTTTCCTAGAAATGTCCTTTTTGTTGTGTCTGATTATAGATTGAAATATTCTCTCTCCATGTTTCTCTCTTTTTTAAATTGGATATTTCTTTTTTTATTATTTTCATTAGAGTGGGAGACCTATGTTTTTTCACAGCTTGACTTTTATGGAAATGTTTCACATAGCTTCACATGTGGTTTCTTAATTATGGGTGGAAATAAAGGAGAGAGCCTAGATTCAAAAATTTAAAAAAAACAAATGCAAATTTGTTTTTGTTGTTGTTTTGAATGTAACTGGGGGAAATATCAAATAAATAAAAGAAATCTTGAAAAAAATATCCCTTTCATTATTTCCTAAAGCATTTTTCAACACTTCATTCCATAACACTTCAACATATATCTTCACAGCTAGCTGGGTTATTACTTTTTTATGATTTCCATCTTTCTTGTTTTAACTTAAGTAAAATAGTATCCCCATAAGGTTTCTCTCTCTACTACCTATGGTTCTTTTCCTGTCTCCATTTGGGAAATGCTTTCACAGAAAGTATAGTACTGAGATAACTAAAATTTGTTTTCTTTCCTCTGAGCTAGTTAGATAATTGCTTTATTTTATTCCTTTATTATCTTCATAGAAGGTCTTAGCCATCCTTTGGATGCAGCACAGAAAATACACATAATGTTATCAGAATGACAACTCACATAGCAGGCTTTTCTTTGTAGTGTATTCTATTTATCTGTCTTGTGACCTGGGTCAAAGCACTTAGCCTGGCAGTACCTTAAAGTGGCTATCTGCACAATAATTCTTCTAACCTATCTCACAAGTACACAGGGAAGATTATTCAGAAAGTGCTGACAAATGTTTCTAAGCCTCTTGGAAATGAATTAGAGTAAGAGTAGTTCGAAGAGCCAAGGATTCTAAATTTTGATTCTATGTTTAAAGATGTGTGATTTCAGCCATGTGTGATAAGGCATGTTTGCCATAGGCATATTTGTTAGAGAATTAAAAAAAATCTTTTATGGTTTTTAGCACTTCCTCTTCTGATACTTTAAAGAAAAACAAGTTTTCACAAAATCTCTACTTGTTCTTATTAAAACCAAAACTACTGAGGTGTGTCTAATTCAGTGGAAAATCAGTTAATTTGGCTAGGAAAGGTAATATTTATTATTTTATTTTTTACAACTACATGTAAAAACAATTTTAACATTCCTTTTAAAACTTTGAACTACAAATTGTCTTCCTTTCCCCCCTCTATCTTCATCCCCATTGAGAAGACAAGCAATTCCATACAGGTTTTAGGTGTGTAGTCAAGCAAAATATTTTCAAAGTAGTTATGTTGTAAAGGAAAACATAGATTAAAAATAAACAAATAAAACTTCAATAAAATAAAGTTTTGTAAAAAAAAATCTAGGTTTCCATCTGTATTTGGACATCTTTTTCTGAGGATAGACAACATTTTTCATCATAAGTCCTTCAGAGTTGTCTTGGATCATTGTATTGCTGATAATAGTAATACCATTCACAACTAGTCATCTTATGATATTGTTGTTATTTTGCACACAGTGCATTTCACTTTGCATCAACTCATGGAAATCTTTCCAGATTTTTCTGAGAGCAATATATTGCTCATCATTTCTTAAAGCATAATAGTATTCCATAATAATCTCATACCTCAGTTTCTTTAGCCATTTCCCCAATTAATGATCATCTCACTTTCCAAACTTTGCCCCCAGGAAAGAGTTGCTGTAAATATTTTTTGTTCATGTTCGGTACTGCATATGTGTGTATATATATATAATGTATCTAGGATATACTGCAACAAATTTAACATATATAGGACTGCTTGCCATCTAGGGGAGGGGGTGGAGAGAGGGAGGGGAAAAATCAGAACAGAAGTGAGTGCAAGGGATAATGTTGTAAAAGAATTACCCTGGCATGGGTTCTGTCAATAAAAAGTTATTATAAAATTTAAAAAAATATATATTTTTGTTCATATAGGTTTTTTTTTCCTTTTTGTTAATTCAAATTTTAAAAAATCTCTTTTGGCATTCAAATCTAGAGGTACTTTTTCTAGATCAAAGGGAATGCATGGCTCTATAGTCTTGAGCATAGTTTTGTTCTAGGTATAGTTGAATAAATCTACAACTCCATCAAAAATGCATTAATGTTTCAGTTTGAGGAAAGATAATTTTTTGGCATTTGATTAAAAAAATGACTAATTGATAAAGGATCTTTTTTCCTTCTTTTTACCAGTTTTGGTAGATCTTACAATAATAACTCAAAATAGGTACAATTAAAATAGCAGTGTCAATACAAGAGACACCATTTGGGGTTTATTTATATTCCTTCCATAGCTAAAATGTGTTACATTGGTCCCTTCTTCCTGTCTACCTTTTTTTTTTCTTTCAAGTCATCTAAAATCCCATTTTCTGCAAAAAAAAAAAAATAGTGCTTTCTGATCTGGTTAATGACATCCTTCTGAATTATTTCAAATATGTATGGTATGCATCTTCATTGTACATAGTTTTGCATGTTTTGTTCCCCATTACACTGTGAACTCTTTGAGAATAGGAACTCTTTTTTTAGCTCTCCTTTTTAGCTTAGCACTATGTCTGGCACAAATTAGGCATTTCATCAATTTTTGTTTTCTTTTGTTTTTTAGTTAGTTAGTCTGACATTCAATGTGGAAATTTCTTTTGATAAAAAGATTCTCTGTCTTATTCATTTTTACTTCCTTCTTTCTTTCCTTCCGTTTTAATTATTGTTTTTCTTTCTTTCTTTTTACTTCTAATTGGATACTATTCTATTTGTTTTTCTATCCTCAGTGTTTAGCACAAGGCTTTACACATAATAGACATTTGAGAAATGTTCATTAAAACTGAATTAAATTTTATGATCACATGACATAATCAAGTCAAAGCAGAAGGACATATAATAGTTCATTTTGCACCTTGTAATTTCTCTTGTTCAATTCCAACTATGTAGCAAAGTATAGTGATGAGGGTAGGATAGCAGAATATATTAGCATTTTTGATGCTAAATATACTTATTGTTAGTGAGCAGGGATAGATTGCTTAATTTGTCTGAACTTGTTTCCTCTCAGAAACATGGGTATATCCACATAGCTAGTTATGTCTAGGGCTTTTATAAGGAAAGCACTTCTAATCTTTAAAAGAAAATATAAAATAAATTATCATGACTTATAAACTATTTTTTCACTTGGTAGAATATATAATAAATGTTTCAAATTGGCATACTATATTCAGATATACTTTTAAATAATTCATTTATTTTAAATTTATGTACAAAATAGAAAAAGGAAAATAAAACAAAAAAGGATCAAAAATATAAAGAATAAATCTCCATTTCAAGAAAGCTTTTATAATAAATACTGCACATTGTATTCAGAGATGTATACCTTCTTTTTGCTTCCTTGTAGTTTTGTTGTTGTTGTTCTTTGATGTGTACTTTTTACTTTATTCCTTCCTCCCCAAAAAGACTACAATTAAGTGTAGATATATTTAAATAGAAATGTGCATACACACATACATATATATATATATATATATATTTATGCATACCAATACATAGATATCTATAATCATACATACATACATATATATGTATATATATATACACATTATTATATATTTGTATACATCTATATAAAACTTTATTATGCTTGTTTTCCCCTCTGTTTCTCTGAAGGTGGTTAACATCTTCCTTTTCTAAGTCCAAATCTTACCATATTTTTTTCCAAATCCACTATATATACTTATTTATATAATTACATTATCATAAAAAAATGAATGTGGCCCATTAGCCTCCCTTTTATTTTCAGTGATAAGAAATGAGAAGAAAATTATAGCATGAAATAAATAGAAGAAATAAGGGAGAAAGATTCAGGTAGTTGTGAAGAGAATTGAAACATTACTTGATTCAGGAGAAATTTATCACAAAAAAGTACTTTATCAGAGGACAAAGAAAATGTGGCCACATTCTCAATGGAGAGGTCATAATAAAAGTTCTTCTCCATTTGGGTCCCATTGTTACCAGTAAGAAATGAACTTGATGAGGAATAACTGGATCAATGACACTAATTTAAACTTGTCTATGAAGAGATATATGTCAATTGGGTCCTGACAACTCATAGAATTAAAGAATCATAGAATTTCAAATTGAAAAGGGACATCAGAGATATTTCAGTCAAGTAAGAAATATCTAAGTATTTCCTTTACTCCACAATCTAAAACTGTCTTTATTTGATGATGTATAATGAAGAAGAACCTCTTGTTCATGAAAGAATTTTGCAAAGGTTTTACTTTTGTATTTCATTTTTGTTATACAAATATATATCTTTTCCTTCTGGTAAATATGACAGTAATTGAAAAAATTGCATTTTTCCTCTTTTACCTCTGAATTACCTTATAAAAAGTTTTTCTATTCTACAAACCAATTAATAAAAACCTAACAATATGATTTTCTTCTACATCCCCAAGGAACAGTTTCTATATATATATAAAATATGTACATATATATATATATATACATACATGTATGTATATATGTGTGTATTACACACATATTTATGTAATACCCACACACTGTATGTGTATATATTTATCTATCTATCTATCTATCTCTCTCTCTCTCTATATATATATATATATGTATGTATGTATATATAGATATATAGGTATATAAAAACATGGGTATATATACACATATATATGTTTAGTGTATGCATAAATGCATACTATGTGTACTTATTCCATTTTCAATAAAATGTTACTCTGGCTGTGTCTATATCATGTCAAATTAGAAAAGTTACATGATCCTTTGGAAGGAAAGCTACATTGGGTCTCAAAAAAACTTATAAATGAAATTTTGGCTTCTACACTTACTTTGCCAACTTGGGAAAGTCATGATCTTTCTGATCTTCAATATCCTCCTTTGTAAAATAAGATCAACAGGACAGTATAAGCTACTTCATAAGATGATTGTTTGGAGAATTTTTTCTAAACTTTGAAATGTTATAAAAAGGTAAGTTATTCAAAAATTAAAATAGAGCACAATGAGATTTCTTTTTAAATTATTAACTGTAACTTGCCAAATAGACAGTTTGTCAAATATTTAATTTACTCAAACAATTGTATTTCTTTAAAGAATATAGTTGTTTGAGTAAATTAACCAAACTTATAGCAATAATGAAGTGAAACAAAACTAAATTTGTTACAATGTAATGAGTAGTTTATACCAACCACAAGAGGCTAAACATGATAGAGAATTTAAATATATCAGGATATATTTAAAAAAAAAATTTGCAAGTGGATACAAGTTGGTCAAGAAAAGACGGGACTTTCCTGAGCTCTCCCAATTTCCTTCAAACACATTTACATAATGCCCCAAAATAAATTCTAGAGTAACAAAACACACAAAAGGGTAAAGTAAAAAAAAATGTTTCAGCCCAAAACAAGTTAGTCTTTTAACAGGAAGTCTCTTGTGGAAAGTGTAAAGCAGTCAAGTGCAGGCTATGCCAGTAAATCAGCAGTGGGCTGTTGGAACAACTGACTGAATCATTAGTGTCAGGGCCATTTTGCATAGTTCTTAGTCCATAGACAAAGGGGGTCAGACAATTGAAGATGTCTCTTTACTGACACCAAGGGTAGGATTCTTGCATTGCTCATACTTGGAGCTGGATCCCACTTGTGAATATTAGTCCCAAAGGAGAATCACAAGCATAGCAGAGCTTGAAGACAGAAGGGAGAGGGGAACATGTTCACAGTTCCGGGATGGGAGAGTGCTTTGTAGACTACTCACAAACCAGTGCACAGTATAGAAGAGGAAAGAACATGTCTCTCCCTAAATTCTTCCACCTTGGAAGAACTGGAAAGTTACAGATCCTAAGAATTGTATCTGAAAACAGCTACATAATTTTTCTTTATTCAAAATTACATAGTTATCAATAAGAGATAAAAATCCATATTATTGTTCCATAGGAAATGATGATCAATATGATTTCAGAAAAGCCTAGAAAGATCTACATGAACTGATGTAGAGCAAAGTGAGCAGAATCTGCAAAATATTGTATACAGTAAGAAGAAAGTTATGTGATAGTAAACTGTATTGGATTTGGCTCTTCTCAGAAATGTGATGATTAAAGACAATTCCAATAGACTTCAGATGGAAATGTCAATTACTTCAAGAGAGAGAAATATGAAGAATGATTAGAGATTGAAGCATAGTATTTTTACCTTTTTGTTTGCTTGTTTGCTTCTTTCTTTCTCATGCTGCCCCTCCACACACACACACATACCATTGGTCTGATTTTTTTGCACAACATGACAAATATGGAAAAAAGAATTATACATATTAACCTATATTAGATTGCTGGCTGTCTTTGGGAGGGAAGAGGTGAAGAGGTAAGGAAAAAAGGTAGAAAAACTT
Source organism: Antechinus flavipes (assembly GCF_016432865.1). Taxonomy (NCBI): domain Eukaryota; kingdom Metazoa; phylum Chordata; class Mammalia; order Dasyuromorphia; family Dasyuridae; genus Antechinus; species Antechinus flavipes. The sequence continues at coordinate 127,880,278 of NC_067400.1, read as the reverse complement.
GGAGTACAAAGCTTAACAAAAATGAATGTTGAAAAATATATATTTACATGTATTTTAAAAAATAAAACATCATTAAAAAGAAATTAAATTAAATAAATCTTAATTTAAATTAGAAAAATAGAATTCAGTTGTTAATAGGATACAAAGTGCCATAAGAAAGTAGAACACTCACCTACCCTCCCCTTTTTTTTCTTGCTAAGGCAATTGGGGTTAGATGACTTTCTCAAGGTCACATAGCTAGGAAGTGTTCCATATCTGAAGCCAGACTTGAGCTCAAGTCCTCCTGAATTCAGGCTGATGCTCTATTCACTGTACCACCTAGCTGCCCCGACCCCCATTTTTTTTATTTGAAAAGGAAATAGAGCTTGGAGATAGCATGCTAAAACTTAATTCAACATCTTCAGAAAGAGAAAAAGGGGGGGGGGAAGAAAAATGCTAGACAAAATAAAAGGTTTTATGGGTTGATGTGGTAACCAAGATTTGTCTCTATCATTGGCAATAAAAGGGCTTTTGTACAAGCATATGGTCAAATGGTCACCATTCATTTTCTAACAGAAGAGGAATGGCAGATGTCCTGACAGGTGAAAAGATCACACCATAGCAGGAGTTTGGAAACAAATAGGTACAAATCCAAACCAATAGGTGATATTAGGAGACAGAGGTCCAATGAATGAATCAGGAAATGCAGAAAATAAGCAACTATGAGCTTGTGGATAACTGATTATATGTAGCTTGAATCAGCTATTGGACTGTTTTAATTTCTGAATTCTGCATGAGAAAACTAAAAAAAGAAAAATGGGCCATATACCTAAAGATACTAAGTTTTTTGAGATGACAGGAATATTGTAAATGCGGAAAGAAGACAGAGAACCAGGGGAAACAAAAAATAGGATGCAAGGTTTTTGATGCAAAATAAAAATTAGAACTTGGATACAAAATAAAATAGGACCTGTAGTATGATGAAATATTAAACAAAGGATTTTTATGTTTCCACACACACATACACACATACAGAGATACATACATATGTAAGTGTATGTGTACATGCACATGTGTGTGTGATGCTGTGGTTCAAATCTAATATCTTATTTTAGTGTGAAAGTCATTCTTTTTCCCTGAGAATTAACATCAGTTATCATAAATGCTAGAAAATTCTAGAAGTTGTTAGGAACTGAATTAGAAGTCCTACATTAGAATGTTTATGTTATATAAAAATTAAACAATTAAAGGCAAAGAGAATCATATTTAGATGGTTGACCGCCATGTAAAGAAATTATTCATTTTGACAACTAATAAAAATGATGGCTGTATGAGTCTAATATGAAAAGAGGTACCAAGGAATGTAGGAGAAAAAATTCATTAGGAAACATTATTACAGCATGAAGGTTGAAACAGATCAAAGGCATTTCTACTACTCACAAATAAAACAAACAAAAAAGAAAAAGGAAAAAAAAAGCAATTTTATTGAAAGAAAGGCATTATTGGGAATACATAAATATATACAACCATTCAGAAAAAAATAAAAATGTAAAAATTGAGAGGAACATCAAAAAATATTTAAAATAATGAATAAGTAAAATGGAGTCAAGACATACTCAAAACTTCTCAGAAATTAATGAAACAAATCCCTTGGGAGATAGGAAAACTAAGAAACAAAGATTATATTAAAAACAACTCAAGAATTTTTTTTTCCCTCAGAGGCAATTGAGATTAGGGGATTTACTTAGGGTCATACAAATACTAAGTGTTTAAGACCTGATTTTGAACTCAGGTCCTCCTACTTCCAGGGATGATACACTGTGCCAGCTAGTTGCCTCTTCAACTCATGAACTTTGAGCTAGATGAGGGTGATTACATGGAGAGGAAAGTATATAGAATAGCCTTGTTGTTAACTATGATAATTCTAAGCTCAAATCTGAACATATAAATTCCACAACAAAATAAAAGAGAACTCTGGAGCCTGCATGAGAAAATAAAATCAACTATCTTTTTTTTTTGTGTGTTAATATTTGGTCAATATAGTTAACAAAAATGATGGATAGAAACAAAATGATAAGACAGAGAGTAAGGTGTTAGAAAACCCCATGGCTACAGCTGTTGCTCAAGACCATTCTTGAACCATTCAAATCTAGTCCTGCTTCCACAATCAACTCCAAGTTTATCTAAAGTTCACGTTGCAAAGGGTAACTACTGTGTCAACATTTTTGAGCCTCAGAAAGATTTCTGATTGGCTGGTTGTTGTGTGTCTTGCTCCCTTGTGAAGAAAGGAACCATTTTAAGATATAGTATAGTAGTCATTACAAAACTCATGTCTATAGGGTAAAATGGAAAATTAAACAATATAATAATTATATTTATATATAATTACATATATATGAGTCAAATGGAATATTTTATAAGACCTTTAAGGAAAGACTAAATACATTTCAATAGAAACACAGTTAGTAACAAAATTGTTGAAAAGTTTAATATCTCTTTCAAATATATCTATAATAGATATTTATTATGTGTGCATATATAATAATTTTATGTGCATTTTCAATAACATTTATTTTTAATTTTTCCTCAGTATCTTTACACAATTTATCATATACTATAACAGGGAAGGTAGTGTTCTTATTGCTACTTAGAAAAAGAGATATTTTCATACATTTTCTTATTTGATCCTCATAATGACACTGGGAGGTAAGTACCATTTCCATTTTACAGATGAGAATATTAAGACTCAGAGAAGATAATCTTTATATAAACATACATATATGTATATACACATATACATATGTACACACCGAAAAATATAGCATTTACCAATGTGCTAAAAAAAAAAAAAGAAAAGAAAAGAAAATGTGAACTAAAGATAGAAATAAATGGAGACCCAGAAATTTCACTTGAGTGGATCAAAGAATAAATTAAAATAAAGAAAATTATAATAAAAAACAGTAAGTAAAAATAAAACAGAGGGGCAAAGCAGTCATTGACAGAAAAGTCATATTTCTGAAAACACGTACTTATTGACAATAGAGTTAATTCATCTGATCATAAAGCTTAAAAACCTTAGAAAGTCATTGAATTAAAAATCTGCAAACAAGTACAAAAGATGTAGATCAATGTTACTTATCATATAATAAAGATTTGAAGGAAATAACATTAATTAAACAACAAAAATTGTTATATTTTTTTAAATAACTTTTTATTGATAGAACTCATGCCAGGGTAATTTTTTACAACATTATCCCTTGCATTCACTTCTGTTCTGATTTTTCCTCTCCCTTCCTCCACCCCCTCCTCCAGATGGCAAGCAATCCTTTACATGTTGAATAGGTTACAGTATATCCTGGATACAATATACGTGTGCAGAACCGAACAGTTTTCTTGTTGCACAGGGAGAATTGAATTCAGAAGGTATAAATAATCCGGAAGAAAAACAAAAATGCAAGCAGTTTATATTCATCTCCCAGTGTTCTTTCTTTGGGTGTAGCTGCTTCTGCCCATCTTTGATCAATTGAAACTGAATTAACTCTCTTTATCGAAGAGATCCACTTCCATCAGAATACATCCTCAAACAGTATCATTGTTGAGATATATAATGATGTCCTGGTTCTGCTCATTTCACTTAGCATCAGTTCATGTAAGTCTCGCCAGTCCTCTCTGTATTCATCCTGCTGGTCATTCCTTACAGAACAATAATATTCCATAACGTTCATATACCACAATTTACTTAACTATTCTCCAATTGATGGGCATCCATTCATTTCCCAGCTTCTAGCCACTACAAACAGGGCTGCCACAAACATTTTGGCACATACAGGTCCCTTTCCCTTCTTTAGTATCTCTTTGGGGGATAAGCCCAGTAGAAACACTGCTGGATCAAAGGGTATTATATTCTTTTAATGATTTGTCTAGAGAGGTTTAACAAGGGGTTAAATGAGTTCAGAATCACATAGCCAGTTTATAATAGGGGTAGGTTTTGAATCCAGGTTTTCTTGACATTAAATGCCTATTCTCTATCTTACATACTAAATACCATGACTTTATTCATGGCTTTATTGATTGTCGAGGGTTTTTTTTTTGTTTTGTTTTGTTTTGTTTTGTTTTTTATGTAGTGAAGAAGGGACAGCTAGGTGGCACCGTGGGTAGAGCACCAGCCCTGAAGTCAGGAGGACCTGAGGTTAAATCTGGTCTCATACACTTAATACTTCTTAGCTGTGTGACTCTGGGCAAGTCATTTAACCCCAATTGCCTCAGGAAAAAATCAAAGTGATGAAGCAAATGCTAATAGTACAGATTAAATTTAAAACTGTGATGTCATTTTGGGGGAACAGGGACAATAGGAGAAAAGAATCAATAATTAAACATTTATCAGGTTTGAATTGTCTTACTTTTACTTTTATACATATTTCAATAGTGTAGCAGTGTCAAGCAGATAGCAAACACATCATAAATATTTTGTTCATTCATTCAAATTCAAGATTTTCTAGTTTGTGACAGATTTAAATTTTGAATTTGTCTTCCTTGAATGATTTTATATAATGTTCTTCTCATAGCTGTTCCAAAGTTTATTTTTTCAGATAAATTCCTTACCATTCTTATTGGCCAAATAGCACCTTCCCATCTTCATTGCCAATATATATATATATACATATATATAATTTTACTCAATCTCTTATCCACTTAACTCCATATCTCATAATCTATGCATATTTACATGTCATCTACATATTCTTCTAAGTTGAGGTAATCTGTCTCTTTATGAAGGTCACCTCCTCTACTTGTAACCTTTATTCCTATTTATTTAGTCTTAGAGTTTGTCCCATCACTGTCTTCTTAATCTCTCCCATATTCATTTTCTCTTGATATATTTCTCTCCTTCTAACAAATATGTTAGGGTCCTACTTCTCCAAAAAAAAAAAAATCACATAATCCTACTATAACATTAAGCAAACATCCATATGAAGGAAAAAAAAAAAACAGCATTTATTAATCACCTGTGTACCAAGTACTGTTTTGGGAGCTTTACAATGTAATTTTATCTGATCCTCACAACATTCTGTGAGGTATATGTTATTATTGTCCACATTGAGAGTTGAGAATACTGAGGCAGATAAAGGTTAATGTAGTTACCTAATATAATGCATAATGCAATAATAATTTGAGGTTAGATTTGAATCCAAGTATTTCTGATTTCCTGACTAGTATTTTATAAAATATACTAAGTAATTCAATATTTCTCTTCTTCATGATTAAACTCAATCTACAATCATTTATACTTGATAACTGTATTTCCTTACTATTTATTAATTTCTTAACCTTTTGTATTGTGATTAGTAATGTGATGAAATGAAGTTAGTTAATATTAGTAATGATTTGAAATGATTTAACCTCCAAACCTAAAGATCTTTTCTTAATCCTTAATTTTTAGTCTCATTGCTTTTATTGGTACTAATTATCATTTCATTTTCATGCAAAATCTCTGTCCCAGTCTTCCATGACACAACTCCCTCTATTTCTTCCATCTTTTTCCTGCTATTCTAATCATTCTCATTCTTAGTCTTCCTTTTTGAATCAATTTCCCTGCCCTTCCCCCCCATCCCCAACATGCTTGTATCCTAGAGTACTATACTGAATCTTTTCTCTTTAATGATCACATCATCAGCAACCAGAGATTCAAGTTATCTGTATGTTGATGATTCTCAAATTTCTAGTCTCAATAGTAACTATACTTCTAATTACTAAGTACTTCTGTCTGAAGATCTCCAGTGAACAAACACTCAGCAAGTCCCCTTTTATGCCAAAACCAAATTTGCTCTTTCTCATTTTCTACCCATTATATCTAGTCCTCTTCTCCATGTCCACAAATATCAATTCTAATCATTCTTCAAAGTATTTGCTCTTCAAAGGCATAAAGATAGTTATTTTTTTCATAAATCTTTTCTTCTGTAGGCAAATATCCCAAGTTCAAATAAAAGTTTTATGAGGCATAGAACTAAGCACCTAACCTGTCCTCTAGATTACCTCTACTTTATCAGTGACTACACTAAAATATGTCACTGATAATTAAAAACAATAATTCAGATGTATGGTGCAAGGTGATAATCTAATTTCTAATGGTACTTATAACCTCTTTTTTCATAGACACGCTGTTGCTCTAAATGTGGTCTAAGGCTGAAAAAGTTTCTATCACATAAGACTATTCACTTATATTGAGCTGAAGACAATTGAAAACCTTAGATGCTATTAAGATTATCAATGGTCATTCTTTGCCTCCTTCACATTGCTCTTTTGAAATTGATATCAAACCCAAATGTAAATATTCTCATTTATCTTTATCAAATTTTATGTAAATTCACTTAACTCAATGTTCTTGTGTCAAAGATGTTTTAAAAATTGGTTCTGTCAAGGAAAATTATAAAAGGCATAATTAAATATATTTACTACTGGAAAATGGATGCATCAATCAAATATTGAGAGTAAAGGAAGAATGTAAGGGAATAAGAAAGGAAAAAGGAGGATGTGGTGATGAATGAAGGGAGAAAAGGAAGGACAGAGAGAGGGAAGGTGAAAGGAAGTTATTTCCAATTAAATTAATGTAAATAAATTTTGTTTTTTTAATGTGTTCACAATTCAAGGCATTTATCATCTTTTACAATCAGATGGATTCAATCTTAATATAATGTAAGCTTCTAAAAGATAACTATTCTTTTGTTTTTGTCTTTATATTTCTTATGCTTAGCTTGGTGTCTGACACATTACAGATGTTAAATAAATGTTTAGTGTGGATTTTTTAACTGAATTTCTGATACACCTTTAAAATAATTCCATAAATGTTTTATAGAATAACAATTTTTATAACAATACAATTTTGTGTGCATAAATTAACATTTCATAAATTAAATCGTATATAAAGAAATTTAAAAGAATCTATGTTAACTTCACTTTATGGTACTGTGCTCCTTTTCTCTGCTCCTAACCTTTGCCTAGGTACTCTTGACTTCCCAGACCCTCACTAAAATAAAAGTAAATAAATAAATATGAATAAAATTTTAAAAAATAAAAACCCAAAATGAAAACAAATTGACTGAGAAACTCACTAAAGCTGTAGGATAAGATCTTGGCTTGAAATTTAAAATGTCCAAAGAAGAGGTCTCTACTAAACCACCTACTTTTGTTTTGACTTAGTATCTGTCTTCCAGATGTTACAGTGTCTGTCTATAGCATGCATCTTCTTCCCCCTCTTCTAGTTTCTCAATTCCTACTCTCCACTTGTCTATATACTGGTCCTCTCTTTCCAACACTTGGCCTTTTTCCTGTTGCCCTCCTTTTATCATTCCCTGACTTTCATTTTCCCTTCTTTGTTCCCTATACTTTCAATCATGTCAGGAACAAATTTGTATTATGTCAAACAGCTTTACATAGAAGTCTGCAGAACTGTCCACTTACATTTAATAACAATTATGTTTACATATACATGCACATATGTAAACATACATACACATACATATACATATATATACTCATATGTACATATCAACTGACATTTATTTTTTTAAGATTTGAGAAAGATAAAAGGATCTATAAGACTCAGTCACTGTTTTCCCATCAGTTATGACCAGAAGGCATAATAAAGCAAGGAATCACTGTACAGGATCATTGTATGTTAAAATTAAAAGGAACTCAGAGTATATCTAGTTCAACCTGAATTTCTACTAATGGCTTCTACAATATAAGCAAAAATTTCTGTTTTAAAGCTCTACTTTACAAATAAATGAAATAATAAATTAGAATATAAATGTATGAGGGGAAAGAGAGAGGTCATTAAAATCTGGGCTACAAGTAGGTTCAAGGAGAAAGGAGTTTAGAAATCAGATATTAAAGGCTCATCAAAAGTTTCACTAATTTCAAATTATCATTGTTTGACATATTAGAAAGAGATTTCAAGCAAAATTAACTATTATGTTTCATCTATTCACATATTTTATAATTCATAAATAATTATTGGCCATCTGGGAATGATGATTCTAGGGACAAAATAGAAACTTGAAAAGTTAAATAACAAAATGTTAATACTAATATTTAATTTAGTCATATATGGCAGAGTCTGGAAAATCTAGGGAAAAAGTAATATGTAATCCTAAAAAGCAAAAGAAATTAAAAGCACACTTTGAAATATAATTATATATTTATAGCTAAGCAAAATAATGAACAAAGACATTCTCTGTTAATAACTTATTAAAGGATTAGGGATTTAATTTTACATGGTTTATATTTTTAAACATTCTTTTTTAATTTAGAAAAATGCTATTTATGTGTATCTCCTAGTCACTATCATTTATATAGAAAGCAACTCTGCATTTTGACAGAGAAGATTCAACGTGATGCTAGGATCATTAAACTATCTTAGGAACAAATGTGTTTCCTAGGAAAAAAAAAAACATTTATCATAGTAGACTTCATTGATAGCCACAAGTAATTTATGTATTATAGCACCCAGGGAGGTTACAAACTTCCTGTTGCATGAAGGAAAGATTAATAGTTTCTAGAAAAACATAGAAAAGAAATTTGTAAATGAAGCAAGCACTGAGCATCTAAAAACAATGAATTGCAAAAGTGGGAAAGTAAGAGGAAAAGTCCCATGACAAATTCTATAGGTTGGGATTTGTGTCTACTGACAAGCGATTCAATTTCTTAACCTGCAAATTGATTGCTTTACTCAATTAATGAAAAAAAAATCTCATATTTAAGGTTGTAGAACACTTTGCATATATTTTCTTATTTAATCATTTTAATGACCTTTAAAGGTAGATATTATTTTTTCCCTTTTCACAAATGAGAAAACTAAGCAGAGATTTTATATCTATTCTTCATAATCACTGTGATCTTCATATTTTTGATATGTCAAAGTACAATAATATGAAAATAGCAACTGGAGGGTTCTGTAATCAGGGTATTGGGCTTGGAGATAGTATGACCTGAATTCAAATTCAACCTCAGACACTTACTAACTTAAATTTCTTAAACTCTGTTTGCCTTAAGTGACTGAAGAAAAAAGTGGTAAACTACTTCACTATTTTTGCCCAGAAATCTCAACATATATAATATTGCTATGCTATGGTCCACATGGTCACAAAGAGTCAGACACTACTGAATGATTGAACAACAGAACAATAATAATCGTATCCCAACAGAGATGAGTTTCATGACATCCAAAACAATGAAATATTTGCTTCAGCATTTTGTACTTCAAGAATCTTTGCTTCATAAGAATAAATAAATACTCTTTCATCTGATAGTTTACAATTAAATCATTTCTTAGTATGCAGTTGATTGTTGAGTTATCTCATTCAGTAATCACCTAAGAGAATTTTCTCAGTGTATAAAGACTGTCATTTTTGTCATTCAGTTGTCTTTTCTTTTTTTTTTTTTTATTTCTAGGTTCTCAGCTATGCTTGAAAAGGGTAAAGATAACTGATAATAGAAAGTGATGGCATGTCATAATAGTCTCTACTCATAGAACAATTTTACATAAAAGAAGGAATCCAAAACTAGGAACAAGTAGAATTTTATATGGGAAGTAGTATCAGAGTTACCAACTAAAATTTCTCCTCCCCTGATTTACCTAGAATATATGGTCTTGGCAGCCAAACGTAAATACTATCTCTCAAATTGAATCACCTGGGAATCTGAACATTAAGTGTTAATAGTCAAGAAGGTCATTTTAATTAGGCAACTGGAGGACAGGTTGCATACTTGATTCAGTGGTAGTAATAATGGAGATGAAAAGGAAATAAATTATTTTTTTTATAATCTGGGAAAAGAAATAGGAGTGAATGGGTGTGATGTTTTCAAAATGAATTTATGTTACCAGAGAGATCTATTTATTAGAAGAGGTAAAATACAATGTTCAGAGAAATTGGTTAAAAGAAGTCTAGAGGCAAATAAAATATCGATAGGATGCCTATTTGGCTGGCTGTAAACTCTATGTTTTATAATAGCTAATGTTTCCATAATGGTTTATAGTTTCCAAGCACTTTTCTCAAAAGAATCAAGTTAGCTAAATTATCTAAGATTCTTCTCATTGCTCAGATGTAAAAAAAAGAGATTCAGAGTTGGTAAATAATTTACACATGGTCACAAAGCTTGTCCAGTAGAACTAAATTTCCAATATAGATCTTCTGATTTACTATCCCAACATGCTGTATACTATTTTATAATATGTTGCGCTTCTCATGAATCAGTTGGTCTCATTTGAAGTACTGTTGATAATTTTCTTTATTTAATACACAAGAACACTTAGCAATTAGTTTGCATTTCATACTACAAATAAATCCTTTGATTCAGTCTAATGAGTATTTATTAAGCACTTATTTTGCTATTTATGTTGTATAGAATTCCATTATTATATACCTCCCTTGTTTTGATTAAAAAAAAAAAAAACTCATTCTTATCAAGTTTAGAGCTTACAAGGGGAAGTTTTGCATAACATTAACCCCTAACATTCTACAAAATAATGCATAAAGACATTAGATAAATTCAGCACAGTGATTAGAAGATCAATCAGTCAGTCAGTAAATTTTTGGTTAGTGTTACTATATGCCTAATTCTGCTAAGTTCTAGTTCAAATAAGATCTTCAAGAAAAGGTGGCATTTGTGTAATATAGAGTTCTAGTCAATAAGAATGTTCAACTTCTAATCAGAGAGACATCCAGATCATACCTCATATACTTACTAGCTGTGTGTTCCTTCTCAAGTCAGTGAAAGTCTTTCAGCCTCAGCAATCTCATGCTTAAAACAGGATGTGTGACTTCCTCATAGGATTATTTTGAAGATCAAATGTCATAAATGCACTTATAATGCCATATAAATTTTAAATATTATTATATTTTAATATCGAGTGATTGTTCAACAAGTATGGATGGGTGTGATATGAATCTTTTTTGAATAAGAAAGAGGATTATCAAAGTCATGAAAGCTTTAAAATCAGGAGCATACATGAAGCCCATTTTAACTGAATCATAGACCACAATAAAGAGACAGAATGCATCCAACACTGAGTCTGGAACTGGGAAAATTTGAGCTTAAATTTAACTTCAGATACTTGCTAGCTGTGTGACTTTGGAAAAACCTTGTTACTTTTGTCTGCCTTAGCTTCTTCAAATATAAAATGGGAGAAATAATGGCATCTAAGTGATGTTATGAAGATAAACAAGTAATATTTGTAAAATGATTAGTATAATCAGCATATAATAAATCTTAATAGACGTTCATTTCTTTTCAACTTTCCTACATAATTAGAATAGAACTGTTAATAAGAAAAAAAAATAGATTTACACAACTTTATTGAATGCCTTGAACACCAGGAATTGGCACTGGAACTTTTAGGAAATTATAAAAGTATCCTAAGGAATGACATGATCTCTGAACAAATTATCAAGTTTAAGTAATGTATGGTTTAGAATTAGGGAGAAATTGTATCTAAAGGAATCTGAAAGGAGATGAAAGCAATTTTCCTGGCAAATAATAATGATAGTCTACACCAAAATACAGTCAAAATTGAGAGGAAAAGAGATTTGAAGAGATCTTGGGATTTGAAAAAGAAAAAAAAAAGATATTGTAAGCTAAAAAGGGAAAAGGAGGAGGAAAAAATAGCACCCAGGTTTCAATTATAAGTCCTAGGTTAATGGTAGATCTACTAATGAAATGTGTACAATTTGAAGAAAATGGAAAAAATCCAATATGTTAAGTTTAAATGCCAAGTTTAAATAAATGTTATCTATATCTGTCCATGTAGACAAACCCTGTAAATAATCCTGAGCTTGAAAAATATAAAAAGCCATTTTTTTATGAAAATCACCAGAATAGTAATTTCATTGATAATTAGAGGCCCAGATGAGCAAATTTTTTGCACCAATGCAGGCTACTACTTTCTTGATAACTTTTAATCTTAGAAAGTTGGTTAGAGCACTGAATAGTTATAACTTGCCCAAAGTCTTTCCATCATTTGATAGACTAAACTTAAATTTAGCTCTTCCTGAAAAGAAGCCCTGTTCTCTATCAATTATTCCATATTATTGTAACTCAAAGGTAGTTCTTGCTGACTTAACTGAAATGTACTTAAAGGACCCCCAGAGAGCTTTTGATCAATAGATGTAGTGACTGATAATAACATAAACATTTTCTCCAATAAATAAATCAATTATAGAGAGAAGTCAAAATTTTTCTTTCCACATCTTAATGAGAAACCTCCCAGGAAGCACAGTTGCAAGTATTCCATCCATCAGTGACTAATGGTGAAATGTATATGGAAGAAACATTTGAACAGTGTAGTTAGCATATGGTATTCAGTTATATCTGGAAAAGCTAAAATATAGCACTAGCAGAATCTTACCTTGAAACAATCTAAAGTGCTTTGTGGTACTCACTGGGCACATTTGTAAATTAAATGCAAATTATTTGTGAAGATATTTTTATTATTCTTATTTCACATACTAGAGTGGGAATGAATTCATTCAAATTAACACTAGTGCCATGATTATAATAATTGCATTTCCGGTTTACCTTCATCTTCCTAGGGAGAATAATAGGATGGATCGTAACTTTTATGGGAAACTACTCACAGTAGCAAACACTCCAGATCAAAAGGTATAGAGGGTGAAAACAGTTGGTGCAGGAAATAGTAGAAAATAGGTATGAAACCATTCTGTTTTCTGAGAAAATCAAGAGTTCTTTCTACATTTTTCCTTTTTTTTCCCCTTCCTTCCTTCCTTCTTTCCTTCCTTCCTTCCTTTCTCTTTTCCTTCCTTCCTTCCTTCCTTCTTTCCTTCCTTCTTTCCTTCCTTCTTTCCTTCCTTCTTCCTTCCTTCCTTCCTTCCTTCCTTCCTTCCTTCCTTCTTTTTTTAATCCTTTCTTTTCCTTTTATTTTTCAATAATAGTTTTTGATTTTCAAGATATATGCAAAGATGGTTTTTAACATTCACCCTTCAAAAACTTTGTATTCCAAATTTTTCTCTCTCCCTTCTCCCACCCCCTCCACTAGACAGCAAATAATCCAATATATGTTAAACATGTACAATTCCATTATACATATTTCCACATTTATCATGCTGTACAAGAAAAATCAAATGAAAAAGAAAAGAGAGAGAGAGAGAGAGAGAGAGAGAGAGAGAGAGAGAGAGAGAGAAACAAGAAAACAATAAAAATGGTGAAAATATTATGTTGTGATCCACATTCAATTCCCACAGTCCTCTTTCTGGATGCAGATGCCTCTCTCCATCACAAGCCTATTGGAATTGTTTTGAATCTTTTTCTTTTATTTTCACCTAGGTTCATGGGTGTGAAGCTTGGAGAGGAGGGGTGATCTCACTTCTATCATCTCACAGATGAGTAAACAAAGACAGTTTTAGTTGTTTCAAAACATAGCAGTAAGTGAAAAGTGATAGTAAAACTGAATTAAGAAATTGGTATTTTGTTTCACTATTTTCTTCGTATTCAGTGATAAATATTGGCAACTTTCCATAAGAATTGAAGAATTATTAGAGGTCACAAAATCCGCTTCTTTGAGAGGGATGAATTTTCCTTTATTAAAGAAAATCATTTAGTAGAATTATGAGTTTCACTAAAGACATTATCACCCTTTTTAATATGTTCCTTATTGACTACCTTTATTAAGATGTTCATAACATGTATGTATATAAAGATATAATTTCATTATATTTCATACAATTACATGGGGAAAAAAGTTAATTTTTAAATTCCAAATTCTCTTTCTCTTTCCCACGCCTGACCTTAACTTGAGAATTCATTCTCCAATTAATAGGTATTCCCTCAATTTCCAATTCTTTGCCACCACTAGCAGCACCAATAAGAGCTGCTATTGATATTTTTTTTTTTTTTAAGATTGGGACTTTTTCCTTTTTAAAAAAATTTCTTTGTGATGCAAACCTAATAATGATATTACTGTGTAAAACAATATGCATAGTTTATTAGACCTTTGGGCAAAGATCCAAATTATTTTTTTAGAATGGTTAGCCTAGTTTACAACTCCAAAAACAGTACAATAGTGTTCCAATTTTAGCAATCTCCCTCCAGCATTTGTCATTTTTTTTCTAATTTTCACTAATTTATTATATTCACCAGTGAATAGTTAGGTTTCTGCTTCTGAAAAATAACTGTTCACATTTGTTTATCATTTATGAATTGGCTCTTATTTTCATAAATTGGCTAAATTCTTTGACTCATTGAGAAGAGAGATCTTTATCAGAAAAATTGCTGAATTCCCCCCCCTCCAGATTTATATTTTCTTTCTTATTTTGGCTGCATTAGTTTTGTTAGTGCAAAAACTTTTTAATTTCATGTAATCTATTAAGATTATCCTATGATTTTTGTTGGTTTTGTTATTGATTTGGTTGATTATGGCAATAGTTTTCCTGATACTGAACCAGGACTGCATTCTTTGTATAAATTCTACTTGGTCATAGTGCATTATCCTTCTGAGAAGTTGCTATAATCTCCTTGCTAATATTTTATTTAAAATCATTGCATTAGTATTAATTATGAGATTGGTCTATAATTTTCTCTCTCTGTTTTGGCTCTTGCTTGTTTAGGTATCAGTGCCATATGTGTGTCACAGAAGGAATTTGGTAATATTCCTACTTATTTTTCCAACTAATTTACATAATACTAGAATTAATTTCTCTTTACATGTTTGGTAGAATTCACTTGTGAATCCATTTTGCCCTGGGGATTTTTTCATAGGGAGTTCATTAATAATTTGTTCTATTTCTTTTTCTAAACTGGGCTTATTTAAGTAATCTATTTCCACTTCTGTTAACCCAGGCAATTTATATTTTTGTAAATATTCATCCACTTTGGTTAAATTATCAAACTTGCTGTAACCCATTTGAACAAAATAGTTCCTGATTATTGCTACAATTTCTTTTTCATTGGTGATAAGTTCACCCTTTTCATTTTTGATGCTGGTGATTTGTTTTTTTTCTTTCACTTTTCTGATCAAATTAACCAAAGGTTTATCTAATTTATTGTTTTTTTTTCATATATCTAATTCTTAGTTTTATTTATTATTTCAATATTCAATTTTCAGTTTTATTAATCTCACCTTTGAATTTCAGAATTTCTAATTTTGTATTTAATTAGGATTTTTTAATTTGTTCTTTTTCTAGCTTTTTTAGTTCCATGCCCAATTCATTGATATCCTCTTTCTCTATTGTTTCCATGTAGGTACTAAGAGAAATAAAATTTCCCCTAAAAACTACTTTAGCTATATCCCATAGGTTTTGGTGTTTTGTCTCATTATTGTTATTCTCCTGAATAAAATTATAGATTGTTTCTGTGATTTGTTGTTTCTTTTCCTTGGTCTTTATTGAATATAATGTTTTATTGAACTATGATCTGAAAAGGAAGCATTTCCCATTTTTGCTTTTCTGAATTTGATTGGGAGGTTTTTATGTCCTAATATATGATCTGTTTTTATATAGGTGCTATGTACTGCCAAGAAAAAGGTGCATTCCTTTCTGTCCCTATTCAGTTCTCTCCAGAAGTATATCATATCTAAGTTTTCTAGGATTCTATTAACCTCCCTAGTTTCTTTCTTGTTTATTTTGTGGTTTATATTTGTCTGATTCTGAGAGGTGAAGGTCCCTCACTAGTATAGTTTTGCTGCCTATTTCTTCCTGTAACTGGCTTAAAACCTTTTCTAAGAATTTGGCTGTTCTATCACTTGGTGCATGCACATTTAGTATCATTACTAATTCATCATTTATGGTACCTTTTATCAAAATATACATTCTTTCATTATCTCTTTTAACAAGATCTATTACTTTTGCTTTATCTGAAATCAGAATTACTACCCCTGCTTTTTAACTTCAATTGAAGCATAATAAATTATATTCCAGTCTTTTATTTTTACTTAGTATGTGTCTCTCTGTGTCAAATGTGTTTCTTGTAAACAAAAATATTGTAGGATTCTGTCTTTTAAACCATTCTGCTATTCAATTCTGTTTTATGGGAGAATTTATCCCATTCACATTTGCAGTTATGATTATCAGCTCTGTATTTTCCTCTACCCTATTTTTCTCTTTATTTTTTGTTCTTTTTCCACCCTAATCATAGTCATGTGTGTGTCTGTGTGTATTTTTTACTCACTCTACCCATTACCTTATCTCCTATTGCCCCTCCCCTCTCCTCATAGTGATATTTTTGAAAAGCCACTACACCCACTATCTTATCTAACACGCTTTTCCCCTTACCGTTTCTGCCTTTCCTTTTATCCTATCCTTCACTTTTCTTTCCCCTTTCTTCTCATACTTCTTTATAGGGTTAGATAAATTTCTATACACAACTGAATGATTAAGTTATTCCCTCTTAGCGCCAAAACTGATGAGATCAAGCTTCAGGCAATGATTGTCCTCTTCCTTCTTTTCCACAATTGCAATAAGTCTTTTGCTCTTCTTCACGTAAACTAACTATCCCATTATAATTCACTTTTCTTTTTTTTTCAATATAGACCATTTTGTAACTCTCAATGTCTTTTTCTTTGATATCATCACATCAGAGTCCATTCACAACCCCACCTTCAGTCCATATGATGTCCCCCTCTATCTATCTCAATTACAGATTCAGTTCTTTTTTTTTCCCCTGAGGAAATTGGGGTTCAGTGACTTGCCCAGGGTCACAGAGCCAGGAAGTTTTAAATGTCTGGGACGAGATTTGAATGCAGGTCCTCCTGACATCAGGGCTGGTGCTCTATCTGCTACACCAACCAACTACCCTCTCATATACAGTTCTCAGGAATTACAAATACGGTTTTATCATCAAGTGATATAAAGAGTTTAACTTTTAAATAATGTATATATTCCTCTGTTTACTTTTCTGTGCTTCTCTTCAGTCCTGTGTTTGTAAATTAAATTTTCTGTTAAGTTCTGTTTTTTTTTTTTTTTTTTTTTTTTTTCAGTAGAAATGACTGAAAATCTTTTACTTCACTGAAGCTCCACCATGGACTCTGAAAAAAATGATGCTGAATCTTGCTGGGTAGTTAATTCTTGTTGTAACCCTAGGTCCTTTGCCTTCTGGAATATTTTACTCCAGATCCTTCAATCTCTTATTGTAAAAACCTGACAGATCCTGAATAATCCTGATTGTTGCTCCTTTATATTTGAATTGTTTTTGACTGGAAGCTTGCAGTATTTTTTTTTTCTTGAGATTGTAGTTCTGGAGTTTAGCAACAATGTTCCTTGGGGTTTTCCTTGTGCAATTGCTGTCCAAAGATGGATCCTTTCAATCAATATTCCCCAATCTGTTCCTGGAATATTGGTGTAGTTTCCCTTAATAATCTCTTGAAGAATGCTATCCAGGGTCTTTTTTGGTCATGGCCTTTAGGTAAGCCAATACTTTTTATATTATTTCTTCTGTATCTATTTTCCAGGTCAGCTGTTTATTTACATCCATTTGTTCATTCTTCTTAGTTTGACTGATTCTTACTATCTCAAGGAGTCATTGGCTTCCATTGCCCTGTTCTACTTTTTAAAGTGTGATTTTCTTCAGTTATCTTATGTATCTGTTTCCATTTAAATAATTCTACTTAAAGAGTTGTTTTCTTCAGACAATTTTTTTCCTTCCTTTTCCAAGCTGTTGACTCTCTCTTGCATACCTCTCATTTCCTTTCTCATTTTTTTTTCTATTGCCTCTTTTATTTGCCTTATAAAGTCATTGCCAAACTCTTCCAAGAAGCTTCTTTAGGCTCGAGGTCTATTTATCCACATTCTCTGAGATTTTTTCTGTAGCCATTTTGTCTTCATCTGAGTTTGTGTTTTAGCCTTCCCTGTCACTATCGTAGCTTTCCATGATCAAGGTATTTTTCTTTTTCTTGCTCATTTTCTTTCCTTTTCTTTTGGCATTTTTTTTTTTTTTACTTTTATGACTGAACTCTAGTCCTGAGGTAAAGAAGGTGCTGTCCCACACAGCACGCAGAGTAAGGCACACAGCTCACAGCTGAGCAGGTTGGAGGGAGGTGGGATGTGATTCCAGCCACTTCTGTGGAGAGAGCCTTAACACAGTGTTGGCAACTTTGCCTTGGCAGCAAGCCAGTGGACAAACAGAGAAGCTAAAAATACAGGGGGTGAAGATTATAACCAGGAAAAGCTAGGGTCTTTCAGAACTTGGCCACACCCACCCACAGAGTATTAGCACGCTCTCAAAGTCTCAGAGTGCAGATGCATCACAGCCATTGATGTCCTGATAGTGCTTCATTGCTGCCCCCTGCAGTCTGTAGAGGAAGCTTGGTAATACGATCACCCCCACCAAAAAGCAGACCATTTGTTTTTCTTGTTAGTTTGTTTTCTCTGACTCTTCTTTGACAAAATGAGCCAAAAAAATTAAAGGGCACTCTAATTATTGATAGCTTCTACATGGATAGAGAACAGACTTTAAACCCTGAGGAGACTAAAAACGGACTGTCTCCAGATGAATCCCCAAAGGGGGATATGATCTGATCCTCAACACATAAGACTCTCATAGAAGAAATTAAAAAGGCTCTCACAAGAGAGCAAGAAGGAAAATGGGAAAAGGAAAGGGAAGCTTGGCAAGAGAGTCTGGATAAGTCATCCCACTCATTTAAAGATAGAGTGGATAAGGAAATCAAATCCTTGAAAAACAGAATTAGTGAGTTAAAAAAAGAAAATAGCTCTCTAAAAAATAAAATTGGTGAAATGGAAAAAAATCCCATACAACAAAACAACTCACTTAAAAACTCAATTGGACAATTAGAAAAAGATATTTAAAAAGTGAGTGAAGAAAGTACTTCATTGAACATCAGAATCAAAAAAATGAAATTTAATGATTCAAGGAGACACCAAGAATCAGTCAAGCAAAACCAAAAAAAAAAAAAAAAAAAAATGAAACAATGGACAAAAATGTCAAATAACTTCTTGGAAAAACAACAGACCTGGAAAATAGTTCTAGGAGAGACAATCTGAGAATTATTGAACTCCCTGAAAAATATGATGGAAAAAAAAAAACTGGACACCGTTTTCCAGGAAATCATCAAAGAGAACTGCCCAGAAATTATAGAAAAAGGGGGTAAAAGAGAAATTGAAAGAATTCATCAATCATCTACTAAAAGGGACCCTAAAATCAAAACACCAAGAAATATAGTGGCCAAATTACAGAACTATCAGACAAAGGAAAAAATACTGCAAGTTGCTAGAAAAATCAATTCAAATATAGAGGAGCCACAATAAGAATTACCCAGGATCTAGCAGCATCCACATGAAAAGATTGAAGAACCTGGAATATGATATTCTGAAAGTCTAAGAAACTTGGTATGCAGCCAAAATAACTTCCCCTGCCAAAATGAGCATTTTTTCCCCCAGGGAAGAAGATGGACATTCAATGAAATAAATGAATTTCATCTATTTTTGATGAAAAAGCCAGAACTAAACAAAAAGTTTAGTGTTCAAATGTAAGACTCAAGAGTAACCTAGAAAGGTAAAAAGAAATCTTGGCAACTATATTTTTGCTATAAAGATATATAAAGAACACATGGATACTTTGTTCTAGAAACTGCAGGTGGAAAGGAAATTGTACCTGGAAAAGGATAAAAATGGGTGTACTACATCTCACAAAGAGGCAAAGGAAACCTATTATATCTAAGAGAAAGAATGGAGGGGGATGAACACAGTGTGTTCTGCCATCAGAATTGGCTTGAAGAGAAAAATTTTAGACATATCTGATTTATGGTGACAATTACCTCATTGAAAAGTGGAAGGGGACAAGTGAAAAGGGAAGGAGTAAACTAAGGGGAAAGGAATACAGAAATTGTGAGGAAAAGGGGAAATGCACCTGAAGCAGGGTGATACATACAGAGTAAAGGTAAAAGGTTGGAGTAGAATTTACTATGCTTCAGGTGAAGTAAAAAAAAAAAAAAAAAAAAAGCAGGGGTAGCCATCCTCATCTCAGATCAAGTAAAAGTAAAAATTGATCTAATTAAAAGAGATAAGTAAAAGCACTATATCTTGCTAAAGGGTAGCAGATTCCCCAACACTTTTTTTTTTTCAAATAGTAAACTATTTTCTGAAAAGCTAGCTTTTTAAAGTTCAATAAATATTAGATTACTATGGTCATTTACTACTATGTGTCATATATCTAATCTATCTCATTGGGCAACACTTTATTTCTTAATTAGGAACAAATTGTTTATTTTCTTTTTCTAGCCCTAAAAATAGTTCTTTGGTAGTTTGACTGGTATAAAACAGAATAAGTAAATTGACTTAGAATTGTCATTTTTATTATATTGGTTTAGCTGACCATCAACTATTAAGATTTTCCTTTTGTTTAGATCTTTATTTGTATGAAAAGTGTTTTATAAATGTTATTATATTGCCTCTAGGTTGATCTTTTCAATTACATTTCCAATTTGTTTATATCATCTGCAGATAGTTTAAATGGAATTTATCTTTCTATTTCTTCTTGTAGATCTATCCCTCCCCAATCTTTTTTCAGAAGTATATAGAAATGGTGATGGGTTGTGGGAGTTAATTTTATATACTGAAAGTTTAATGCTGTTCATTATTCTAACTGGCTTTTTAGTTAAGGTCTTTCATTAGTATGCTTTTACGGGAGATTACCTCTTTTGACTTTTATTTTCTTTCAAATGTTCAATACTATGCCATTTGGAAAATATATATTTGATATTAATATTACTTTATTGTTTATGGTTACCTTTAAAAAACGTTTTCCATGAAAACGGGGACACTGATGCATTGTTGGTGGAGTTGTGAACGAATCCAGCCATTCTGGAGAGCAATCTGGAATTATGCCCAAAAAGTTATCAAACTGTGCATACCCTTTGATCCAGCAGTGTTTCTATTGGGCTTATACCCCAAAGAGATACTAAAAAAGGGAAAGGGACCTGTATGTGCCAAAATGTTTGTAGCAGCCCTGTTTGTAGTGGCTAGAAACTGGAAAATGAATGGATGACCATCAATTGGAGAATGGCTGGGTAAATTGTGGTATATGAATGTTATGGAATATTATTGCTCTGTAAGGAATGACCAGCAGGATGAATACAGAGAGGCTTGGAGAGACCTACATGGACTGATGCTAAGTGAGATGAGCAGAACCAGGAGATCATTATACACTTCGACAACGATATTGTATGAGGATGTATTCTGATGGAAGTGGATTTCTCTGACAAAGAGACTTAACTGAGTTTCATTGGATAAATGATGGACAGAAACAGCTACACCCAAAGAAGGAATACTGGAAAATGAATGTGAACTATTTGCATTTTTGATTTTCTTCCCGAGTTATTTTTACCTTCTGAATCCAATTCTCCCTGTGCAGTGGGAGAACTGTTCGGTTCTGCAAATATGTATTGTATCTAGGATATACTGCAACATATTTAACATATATAGGACTGCTTGCCATTTTGGGGGGGGGGGAGGAGGGAGGGAGGGGAAAAAACGAAACATAAGTGATTGCAAGGGATAATGTTGTGTAAAAATTATCCTGGCATGGATTCTGTCAATACAAAGTTATTATTAAATAAAATTAAATTTAAAAAAAAAGTTTTCCATGAAAATTACTTTTATTTAGCTTTGTTGAAAATCATGATTGCTTTCTCTATCTGCTCTCCCTTTCTCTTTCTCTCTTTCTCTCCCTCTCTCCTTTTCTCTTTCTCTCTCTTCCTCTCTGTATCTCTCATTATCTAAAACATACTATATTCTGCTCCAGTACCTTATTTTGATCCATATATATACAGTACCTTATTTTGATCCATATATATATTATATATATATATATGTATATATATATATATATTTCAAGTTTGTTTCTTGTTAATAACCTACTGTTGTATTCTAATTTTTAACTCATTCTTCTATCCACTTTCATTTTATGGGTGAATTCATCCAATTCCCTTTCATAGTTATGATTATTAATTGCATTTTCCTTCATCCTATTTTCTTCTTTTTATTGTTCTCTCTCTTTATCTTCCCTCCTTTCTTTAATCACTTTCTCTTTCCCTTATTCCCTTCTCCTCCTACTTCATTATTAGGTAAGATGAATTTATATTTTATTCTACCAAATAAGTACATAAACACACACACACACACACACACACACACACACACAAACACACCAAAAACAAAATAGCAACAAAACATATACATACACACAAACCACTTTGAACCAATTTATATAAAAAATATTCAAGAATCTTTCCAACACATTCCCACTCTCTACCACCATTTTTCTCTTCACTATAAGCTCTTTTTTGTACACCTCTTTTATGTAAGATCATTTTGCTTGTTATTCTTTTTCCTTCCTGCTTCCCTTGGGTTATCCCATTTTCTTGTCTGTACATAATTTTTCACATCATCCCAACATAATCAATAAATTCCACCTTCTTTCCATATAGAATCATAACTGCTAACAATGATGAAGCCCTTACCAGATATATGGCATCTTCCCATATAAAAAGTTCATAGTTTAAATTTATTGTATCCCTTATGATTTTCTTTTTATAATTACCTTTTTATGTTACTCTTGAGTCTTGTATTTGCAAGTCTGATCCTTGCAGTGACCCTGTATCTGAGTTACCTTGCTACCTCCAATGGTGCCATTACCTTGCAAAAACAAATTAACAAACCTACAAAAAACAAACAAAAACAAAAACAACACTTAATTGAGTCAGTAATCCTACTGACTCCTGGGTAAAAACAATTACCTTAGTTCAGAATACCCTGGTTTCAACATTTTGGTATTTATTTTAACTTTGTACCCACTGTGCTCAAGTGAAATCATACTGGTAACTATTATTCCATGTTGTGTTGATCCCTCTCAGCTTCATTCATTCATTCAGGTTCTCTCCTCTTACTTTTGCAATGCACTCTGTCCAAATGATGATCTATCAAAAATACTTTTTTCTCTTTTAAGGTCTTCAAGTGATCACTTAATGTTTCCAAGATAAAACCTGCTTTCAACATTTGAAAACTTAGCTTCAATCAAGAACCTTTTATTAAGCATCTACCACAGCTCAAGAATAGTCCTAATTGATCAAATGAAAAGAACAAATATAAAATTATTTCTTATGTCAAAGAATTAGTTTTTTTTTTAATTAAGGAAACAACTTATAGCTGCATATATATATATATATATATATATATATATATATATATAAAATATGTGTATATATTCCCTCACATATATGTATTTGTGTGTGTATAAATGTATACACATATATACATAAATGTATGTATACAGGATAGGTGAAATAGATGAATAGATGGATAGATAGACAGACAGACAGATAGATGGATGGATGGATAGATACATACATATGTCAATTTGAGGAAATAGAAAATGAACAACTAGGGAAGCATCAGACAAGAAAAGCTTCAGGTTGAACATAGCACTGAAGGTAAAATTTGAATGGAAGCAGATTCCAAAAATTCTATGAGAGGGTTCTAGTCAGGGGAAACACTTGATATAAAGACAAAGAGATGTAGTGTACAATGTGAAGAACAAAGTCAGTATAGTTGGAGCTCTTGTAGAGAGGTATTGGTTAAGAATAGAATTGCAAGGATTCAAATTGTGAACAACTTCGTATATTATATTTCATTCTCAAGGTGACACAGTGAGTCACTGAAGTTTATTGATTAGGAATGTGAGATGGCTACATCAGAATTTTGAGGAAATCACTTTGTTATCTGTGTTAAAGATGGCTCTGGTTCATGCCCTTTCAGTCTTATTTCAGATTTTTCAACAGTATAATGAGATGATTAAACCTCTGCATTTGGAAGACTTTGGAGCAGAGGAATGAATGAAAATAGGGTTTTCAATTAAGAAACTGTAATTTATTGTCTTCCCCTGATGTAATGTAAAGTTCTTAATGACAGAGCTTATTCATTTTTTAATCTTCTTACATGCCAAGTACAGAGACTTAGCACCTGCTATATGGTTATATACTTAATAAATGTTTATTGAATAAATAAATGAAAGCCTAGCTCATATGCTATCATCTTTAGGAAACATTCATTCAGATTCAAATGATCCCCCATATTTTAATTCCATTAATTTTACTCCATTATGCCTTAAATGATACATCATCTTGGATTCTAAGTCCCTTAAAGATAAGGAATATGTCTCTCCCCACAATTTTTGTATCTCCATAAATATACAGGGCAAATTATATTTCTTTGTTGAACCACCTGGTTTATGAGAAATTTTTTTTTTGTTTTAAATGGAAGAAAAAGTATTTATGATTCAAACTGCTCATCCTCTAATCTATATTTCAACCCCTTCTCATATCAGTAAATAATTTCATGAGTTAAGATGACCAAAGGATAATATTTAATTACTAATATACACTTTAGTTCAACACTGACTTACATCCTCAAACAACAATAAAAAATATTTTGGTATCATTCCTATCTTTAAAGTTTTTCAACTTTATATTTTGTAATAATTCACTGAAAACATTTTAGCTTCATCTTTCTTCATTTTTCTGATTTTGTCTCACTGAAGCTAGAGATATTTAATATTTTACTGTCTACTGCAATAAAACTCCCTTTTCTCGTCTGCTTTCCATATAATTTAAGATGTTTAGGTTAAAACATATGGCCCTTGTCAGAATTTGTTAGATGTACTAGAAAGTTTAATATAAATATTTCTTAGGGCTGTTGAAAGAAGTTCTTTTCAGTGACAGATTTTATCAAAGGAATAGAGCAGTCCTCCATTTGACCTAATAAGTTCAAGTGTGTAATTTACTGCCCATTAATCAACATGAAAAGGTTAGTGTAAAGTAGATCTTAATAGAATCCTTTGACAGAAAGAGACCATTTCCTGGGAACTGAGGATAAAAGATGAAAAAATGATATTAAAATAAGAAATGATTTGTGGTTTATGGTTTCTGTCTTTGACTTTAGGTGAGAAAGTGAAAGTTGATGTTAAAATATCAAATGCTAGTATAAATGAGTATTCAATTCATGGAAAACAGATTCTTTGATTTAAAAGGGACTTTGGAGATTACACATTTTAAATTTCCATGTAAAGCAATAATCAAATAACTTCTTAATTCTTAGAATATTTCAATTCTTCAGTAATACTAATGATTGCTCATACTGATTTTGGAATACATTAAAGAAATGTTCCATTTTGTTTTGGTTTTCTCTAAAAGCATATTATATAACCTAGAGGAAGTATTATCTGGTAAGTTTGATAATAAGAAGGAAAATTCAAAGTAAAATGAAAGGAGAAATTGGGTCCTTTCACCCAGCTTTGGAATTCTTTGAACAAAACTGATTATTTTCTTATTTTACTCTGTCTTTCTCATGGAACAAAGAACAGATCAACTTCAAAAGAGAAAAATATTTAAGGGAATGAAAAGCTATTTGATTACTAAAAAGGGTTCATCTTTTAAGTCTTCTATGACACCATAAATTAGGTATTCTTGACTCAAGAAAATAGATCAATTGGTCTTTGTTCTTTTGGAGCATCTAAATGTAATTTTTAAAATAAAATCCAAAAGATAGTGTCATGATAGCAGTTGCTCAGGTCTTATGAAATTCTTACTGTGGGTTTTTTTTTTTTTTTTTATCATGTTGTTGGATTTTGTTGTTTCAGTTTTGTCTATTTTTTGTGACCCCATTTGGGGCTTCCACAACAAAGATACTGACATTGTTTGCCATTTCCTTCTCCATATCATTATATAGTTAAGAAATTGAGGTAAATAAGGTAAAGTGGCTTGCCCAGGGTCACACAGAGAATAAGCATAAGAGAGGCTAAATTTGAAATTAGATTTTCCTGACTCCTGGCCCACTGCCCTACACATCACTTTAGCTGCATTGTATTTTACCTTCTCTCTTTCTGGCTAGTTGAAGTGTTGTTTGGTTTGGTGTAGTTTTTCCTTGATTTAGATGTCCTGAATTTGGGCTGTGTTTGGGAGTGATTTTGGTGAGGGGAAGTAATTGAGGCATTCTTTCCCTTTTCGTGCAGTCCCCTGATTTTAACAGATTTAAATGATTTTCTTCTTTCCTTTTTTCCTTCCTCCCTTCCTTCCCTCCTTCCTTCCTTCCTTCCTTTCTTTGTAAATTTAGTATTTAGATTTTGTTTAGTTCCTCATGCTTTCTATAGGGTACAGTGGGTTCTTAAATTATATTATCCCAAACTCTTTTGCAGGTCAGTTATTTAGGGAAAAGAAGAAAATATAAGAGGAAATCTGTCCTTCTTTTAACTTTAGTATGTCTTGTTGTTTGATGGCATTATGCTTATTCAGATACAACTGACTCCATTTTGGGCATTTTCTTGGCAAAAATACTAGAATTGTCATTTATTTTTCTAATTAATTTTGTAGCTAAGGAAACTGAGGCAAACAGGTTTGAGTGACTTGCTTGAGGTCACATAGTAAGTATTTGAGACAGCAATTCAACTCAGCTCTTTCTGAGTTCAAATCTAGCATTCTAATCATTGTACCATCTAGATGCTTCATGAATTATGTTTTCTCTAATCTGTTTTTCCATGAATTCTCTATTTGAACAAGATTATCTACCTTGTATTCCAAGGTATTAATTTAAGTTTATTCTGGCCTAAACCATCATTCTGTGAGGGCTCCAGGACATAATGATTTCAGTCTCAGCTGTACTCTTGACTTTCTACTTTTTTATCTTGTTCCCCAGCACAATTATTCTTTGTTCTCCCATGCCTTCCACTCTCACTTTTTTGCTTCTTATTATGGCTTATCTTCATTCATTACAAGGTAGATATCTTGAGGGAAAAGACTGTCTTTTTTACTTATATTTGTATTTCTAGTACTTATCACACTGACTGGAAGATAGCATGTGCTTAACAAATATGGTCTATCTAAAACACATTATTTGTTTATCAGATATTTAAATAAGAGTTTCATGTAAAAGAAGTTTCTGATGGTTGGGGGGAAAATACAAAAATTAAAGAGCAGGTAAAATCTGCCAGCAAGAAACTGAAAAGAGTAAGAAAAAAATATCCCCAACCCTCTCACTTGTTCTCTGGTCCCACATTTGCTGAAGTCTTAAGAATTGATAGTGCTTTTTGTCTAAAGGGCCCATAGCTTCCCTGTTTCTGATAGTGCCTAGACCCACAATTAAAACTATAGTAGGAAGTAATTTATAGGATTATTATAATGAAAAGACTTTTTAAATACTGAAGCTTAATACAAATATCAATTTGTTAATTTGGATGGAAATGTAGTTTGTCTTCTGATCAAGAGTGTTTACAGAGTATATGAACAAGCTGGGGTGATTCCAAATAAAAATCATAAGGATGATATAGTGTAACTCAAATCATGTCATATAACAGTTAATTGACAGAATAGAGATATTTTGCCTGTGGAGCAAAACATTTATGAGAAAATTGTGGCTGTCCTGAAGTATTTGATGGGTTGTCACACTGAAAAGAAATTATAAAAGTTCTGCTTGGTTCTAAAATTAAGAAACAAGTGAGAAAGTCAAAGTTAAAGAGTGAAGTAATGTTTTCAATATGAGGAATATTATCTTAACCACTAGAATCCCCCCACCCCTGAAAAAAAAAAGATGTGATACCTCGAGCAAACTTAGAAAGGTTGTCAAGAGTAGGATGTATGACCACCTGTCAGATCTTGTCAACAGCATTCATAATATGGATGAGATGCTATGATTATTCCTATGATTATTGGGAGGAACATATAAAATAACGTATGGAAAATGTTTACAATTTTCTAAAACCTTACCTTCCAATTTTGAAGCCAAATTTTAAAAATTCATCATAGGAAATAGATATTATAATTCAGTTAATATTAAAGTCCTATCTCTTCAGATATTTTTAAGAAAACACCATTGAGGTATATTTTTATATTTTATTGACAAATTTTGTTTACACAATAATTTTATTACTAAATATATTCTTGTTTCCTATAGAACAAAACACCTTTTGCTGTAAAGAAGGAAAAAAGAGGGGGGAGGGAAATCAGCAAAACTAATTAATATAAAAACTGACAATACAGGCCATTTTTGTTTGCATTTTTTTCATTAATTTCCTTGAAATTCTTGACCTTTTGTTCTTCCCATTGAATTTTGATATTTTTTCTAGCTTTATAAAATAATTTCTTAGCAGTTTGATTGGCATGGCACTGAATATATAGATTAATTTCTGTAGAATTGTCATTTTTATTATTTAAGCTGTGAGTATTTGTTATTCTTCCAATTGTTTAGTGTTAGGATTCTTACAAGGTGATAAGTCAGTGGAATTGATGAGATGAATGATTCTCTAATTTACATGTACTTAATACTTACTATAATTCCACAAGAGTCACACTTTTAACAGAGCAAATAAAAGGAGGAGCTGTCAGGGTCAAGGAAGACAAGCCCATTAAAGGACAAGCCCACTAGAAGCTCTCGGAGGAGGAGGCAGATTCATTCTATCTTCCAACTTTGTGCTGGCTAAAGGCTGAAGTACAAACCTTTGGATTCAGAGACATTTGGAGCGAGCTAGAGGCAGAAGCTGGCAGAGGCAAAGGACTAATTACAGGAGCTCTTGGAACCAAGGAGAGAGATAGGCCTCTAAGAAAGCTAACCAGGCTCAAGGAAGGAGACATGAATTGGAAAGAGACCATAAAGGATTTGGACTTTAACTCCTGGCTGCATTTGGGGTGATTAGACTGACCTGAAAGGAAGGCTGCTCCCAGAACTCCCCCAAGAAACATGCTCCCAGAGAACATTATATTTTAGAGAAGAATATTACATTTTGAAGTCCAAACATGGGACAGACATGATCCTGATTTCAGTGGAAAAGTCTCCTCAACCCAGAAATTGGGGTGAGTATAACAAGGAAACTTTGTTAAAGGGTTAAAATAGTATTTCATCTAAAATGGGACAGATGTTTAGAAAACAGCCTTCTTTTCCAATTCAAGGAAAATGTGTACAGAGTATTGTCAGTCTTATGAAAAGTCAAGATTTGATTATAATTTGGGAGCAGATCACTGAACTTTTAGAAACTGTACAGTACTCATCTCCTTGGTCCTCTAAGGAAAAAGAATTGGATCCAAATGAGTGGAAATTAGTAGGAGATCAACTATTCAATTGTATGATGAAAATGGACCTGACTCAATTTCCAAATATATACTTTATACATATAATTTAATACAACTGGCTTTAAGAAATTATATAAATTATAAGAAGAAAGAGCAGGAGGAGGAGGGTCCAACTAAACTAGGTGAAAAGTATGAAGAATCAGATAAGAATGGAGTTAAGTACAATTTTGACTGTACTTCACAGCAGGAGACCTACCCTGACCTACTTCCCTCAATTAACCCTTCATGGGTGGAGGGAGAAGGAGGAGGGGGAGAGGCATAATACAACCACCTATGAAGCAGCCTATGACAAAATTACAAAAAGCATTGTTTAAGGCAAAAAATGAAGGATAGAATATAATTCAGTTAATATTAAAGTCCTATCTCTTCAGATATTTTTAAGAAAACACCATTGAGGTATATTTTTATATTTTATTGACAAATTTTGTTTACACAATAATTTTATTACTAAATATATTCTTGTTTCCTATAGAACAAAACACCTTTTGCTGTAAAGAAGGAAAAAAGAGGGGGGAGGGAAATCAGCAAAACTAATTAATATAAAAACTGACAATACAGGCCATTTTTGTTTGCATTTTTTTCATTAATTTCCTTGAAATTCTTGACCTTTTGTTCTTCCCATTGAATTTTGATATTTTTTCTAGCTTTATAAAATAATTTCTTAGCAGTTTGATTGGCATGGCACTGAATATATAGATTAATTTCTGTAGAATTGTCATTTTTATTATTTAAGCTGTGAGTATTTGTTATTCTTCCAATTGTTTAGTGTTAGGATTCTTACAAGGTGATAAGTCAGTGGAATTGATGAGATGAATGATTCTCTAATTTACATGTACTTAATACTTACTATAATTCCACAAGAGTCACACTTTTAACAGAGCAAATAAAAGGAGGAGCTGTCAGGGTCAAGGAAGACAAGCCCATTAAAGGACAAGCCCACTAGAAGCTCTCGGAGGAGGAGGCAGATTCATTCTATCTTCCAACTTTGTGCTGGCTAAAGGCTGAAGTACAAACCTTTGGATTCAGAGACATTTGGAGCGAGCTAGAGGCAGAAGCTGGCAGAGGCAAAGGACTAATTACAGGAGCTCTTGGAACCAAGGAGAGAGATAGGCCTCTAAGAAAGCTAACCAGGCTCAAGGAAGGAGACATGAATTGGAAAGAGACCATAAAGGATTTGGACTTTAACTCCTGGCTGCATTTGGGGTGATTAGACTGACCTGAAAGGAAGGCTGCTCCCAGAACTCCCCCAAGAAACATGCTCCCAGAGAACATTATATTTTAGAGAAGAATATTACATTTTGAAGTCCAAACATGGGACAGACATGATCCTGATTTCAGTGGAAAAGTCTCCTCAACCCAGAAATTGGGGTGAGTATAACAAGGAAACTTTGTTAAAGGGTTAAAATAGTATTTCAGCTAAAATGGGACAGATGTTTAGAAAACAGCCTTCTTTTCCAATTCAAGGAAAATGTGTACAGAGTATTGTCAGTCTTATGAAAAGTCAAGATTTGATTATAATTTGGGAGCAGATCACTGAACTTTTAGAAACTGTACAGTACACATCTCCTTGGTCCTCTAAGGAAAAAGAATTGGATCCAAATGAGTGGAAATTAGTAGGAGATCAACTATTCAATTGTATGATGAAAATGGACCTGACTCAATTTCCAAATATATACTTTATACATATAATTTAATACAACTGGCTTTAAGAAATTATATAAATTATAAGAAGAAAGAGCAGGAGGAGGAGGGTCCAACTAAACTAGGTGAAAAGGATGAAGAATCAGATAAGAATGGAGTTAAGTACAATTTTGACTGTACTTCACAGCAGGAGACCTACCCTGACCTACTTCCCTCAATTAACCCTTCATGGGTGGAGGGAGAAGGAGGAGGGGGAGAGGCATAATACAACCACCTATGAAGCAGCCTATGACAAAATTACAAAAAGCATTGTTTAAGGCAAAAAATGAAGGATAGAATATATTTGATTTAAAAATAAATGCATACCCTGTTATTGAAGAGCTTGACTCTTCAGGTCAAAAAAGGAGAAGATATACACCTTTTGATGTAGAAAAAAATTAAGGATTTGAAAAAGGATTGCACTCTTTATGGGGCCATCTTATGTTAAGATGTTACTAGATAATTTGGCTTATGAAATCTTAACCCCAGATGATTGGAAATTCATAGCAAGAACATGTTTAGAACCTGAACAAAATTTGTTGTGGCTTTTGGAATATCATGAATTGTGTAGGATTCAAACTCAACACAACAGGCAAACAGGATTTAATGTACAAATGTACAAATGTAATTGCCAGGTGATGAGGAGAAATCCCAAAAGTAGTAAATGGAAGGAATTAGATATATTAACTGCTTGGGAGAGAGGGTATGCTTATATTCCTACAGATGGAGAAGAAATCAGATGGGTGCCAGTGAGTCATATTCATCTTGTCCATCTGAGAGAGACAGAAAAAGAGGAAAACCTCAAAACAAAGGAGAAGACCTAAGAACAAAATCTCCAGCAATCATTGGATTCCCTAACACAAGATGAGACTGTTGCAGGACTTGAAAACCAGAAGGAATCATTGGATTCTCTAATATAAGATGAGACTATTGCAGGACTTCAAAACTTCCAGAAATTACTGGATTTCTGGCACATGAACTAATGAAGAATAGATAGGTCTTGGACTATTATTAGGACCTATGGACATATATAATTCTTCATGTTGATTCATGTTATTTGTTATATCATTACTAGCCTGTGTTACTATGTGCTTATGTAATTTATATAATTATGTGTAATACCTCCCATATTGATGGATTTATGTATCCTGTTTTAAGAGTGAGCCCCTTCAGAAACCTGCTAATCTGATTTGATTTCTCATTTCCTTTAGTGTTTTCATCTCCCTTCCTGAGACTTCAGGAGTGCGTGATCACCTCCTTTTTATGGTGTTTATGGTGTTTATCAGAACCTTTGACTGTAAAAATGGTTTCCCAGTTTATTGCTTCCCTTCTAATCTTGTCTGTATTAGTTTTGTTTGTACATAAACTTTTCAATTTGATATAATCAAAATTTTCTATTTTGTGATCAATAATGATTTTTAGTTTTTCTTTGATCACAAATTCCTTTCTCCTCCATAGGTCTGAGAGGTAAACTATCCTATTTTCTTCTAATTTATTTATAATCTCATTCTTTATGCCTAAATCATGAATCCATTTTGACCTTATCTTGTTGTATGCTGTTAGGTGTGGGTCAATGCCTAGTTTCTGCCACACTAATTTCCAATTTTCCCAGCAGTTTTTTTCAAACAATGAATTATTATCCCAAAAGCTGGGGTCTAGATTATTAAGATATTGATCATTTTGTCTACAAAGTAGAATTTGTACTCATTTTTGTGACAAGTAAAATTGTAAAAGATCTGAGAAAGAGTTCCTCAAGATAGAGACATTCAGAGAAAAGCTATTGAATTGTGTATTAAAGATTGTTTATTAAGGATAGCAAGGCAGCCAGTATTACTGGATGGCAGAGTATATGAAGGGGAGTAATGTATAAGGATGTTATGGTTGGAAGTAAGCACTTTAAATTTGATCCTGAAGTTTTATCCCCTAGAGTTTTACCTTTTATAATTGCTAGATCTTACATAGAAAGAATATGACAAGGTCAAACTTACACTTTAGGAATATGAAGATGAGCTGGAGGAAGAAGACATGAGTCAGATAATCAATAAGAATACCATTGAAATAATTGAGAAATGAGGTGATTGGACTTCCAGCCAAGATGGTAGAGAGGAGGTACACAACTGTGTAGCTCCACGTTTTTCTCTCACTATCCATTTCATTACAAGACTCTGAATTGATGCTTGACTGAAAAAAAACCCCACAAATAGTTACCAAGAGAAGCCATCCTTGAAATTCGCCAAGAAAGGTCTGTTTTTGCACGAGGGCTGGGAAGGTTTTGGATCGGGGACAGGGTGCAGGCAGGCAGTTGAGAACACGGCAAGCAGCAGCTCACATCCGAGCAGACTGGAGAGGGGGTGGGGTATGATCGCAGCCATCTCTGCGGAGAGAGCTTTGCTACAGGATTGGATACTTTGCCCTGGCAGCAAGCCAGCAGCCCAGCAGAGAACCTAAATACAGCGGGGAGAAGAATACAACCCCAAATAGCTGGAATCTCTCGGGACCTGGCCACCCCCCCCATCCCCCCCCCCTCCTCCCTTCCCCCCCCCCCCCCCCCACTGTATCAACACGCTCTGGGATTTCAGAGCACAGGCACAGCACAGTAGGGCTAGTGCCTCACTGATGCCCCCGCAGTCTATAGAGAAAGCTCGGTAACACCACCCAGCCCTTCCCCCAAAAAAGCAGACTCCAATTAGAGGTGATTTCTTTTTTTCTTTTTGCGAATTTGTCTTTGATTCTTTGACATAATGAGCAAAAAATTGAAGAGGACTTTAACCCTTGACAGCTTCTATACAGATAGAGAGCAGACTCTAAACCCTGAGGAGACTAAAAACAGACAGTCTCCAGGTGAATCCCCAAAGGAGGAGATCATCTGTTCCTCAGCACAGATGAACTTCATAGAAGTAATTAAAAAGGTTCTCACAAGGGAGCTAGAAGAAAAATGGGAAAAGGAGAGGGAGGCTTGGCAAGAGAGTCTTGAGAAGTCATTGCACTCATTTAAAGAGAAACTGGATAAAGAAATAAAATCCTTGAAAAATAGGATTAGTGAACTGGAAACAGAAAATAGCTCTCTAAAAAACAAAATTGGCGAAATGGAAAAAAATTCCACAGAACAAAAGAACTCAATTGGACAATTAGAAAAAGATTTTAAAAGAGTGAGTGAAGAAAACACTTCATTAAAAATCAGAATTGAACAATTGGAATTGAATGACTCGAGGAGACAAGAAGAATCAGTCAAGCAAATCCAAAAAAAAAAATCAAACAATGGAAAAGAATGTGAAATACCTTCTGGGGAAGACAACAGACCTGGAAAACAGATCCAGGAGAGACAATATGAGAATCATTGAACTCCCAGAAAAGTATGATGAAAAAAAGAGCCTGGACACTATTTCCAGGAAATTATCAAAGAGAACTGCCCAGAAGTCATAGGAACAGAGGATAAAATAGACATTGAAAGAATTCATTGATCACCCACTGAAAGGGATCCTAAAATCAAAACACCAAGGAACATAGTGGTCAAATGCCAGAACCCTCAGAAGAAGGAAAAAATATTGCAAGCAGCTAGAAAAACCCAATTCCAGTATCGAGGAGCCACAATAAGGATCACCCAGAATCTAGCAGCATCCACATTAAAGGATCAAAGGGCCTAGAATATGATATTCCGAAAGGCTAAAGAACTTGGTATGCAACCAAAAATAACTTACCCAGCTAGAATGAGCATCTTTTTCCAGGGAAGAAAATGGACATTCAACGAAGTAAGCGAATTTCACCTATTTTTGATGAAAAAGCCAGAACTTAACAAAAAGTTTGATCTACAAATATAGAACTCAAGAGAAATCTAAAAGGTAAAGATTAATCTTGGGAACTATATTGCTGATATAAATATGTATAAAGAATATATGTATACCTTGTTCTAGAAAGTAGATGTGGAAAGACATTGTACCAGAAAAAGGGTAAAGTGGGGGTACTACATCTCATGAAGAGGCAAAGAAAACATATTATATCTGAGAGAAAGAATGGAGGGGGATGAATATAGTGGGTATCTTACTGCTTCAGAATTGGCTTTAAGAGAAAAATTTTAGACATATTCAATTTATGGTGAAACTTCTCCCACCTCATTGAAAAGTGAGAAGGGAAAAGTGAAAAGGGAAGGAATAAGCTAAGTGGAAGGGAATACGGAAATGGGGAGGGAAAGGGGTAAGATAGGGGGAGGAAATCAAAGGTGGAGGGGAGAGATACTAAAAAGGGAAGGGTGTGAGAAGCAAGTGGTGCTCACAAGCTTAATACTGGGAAGGGGGGAAGAGGGAAAGAAGGGAGAAAAGCATAAACAGGGGTTAACAAGATGGCAAGTAATACAGAATTGGTCATTTTAACCATAAATGTGAACAGGGTAAACTCCCCCATAAAGAGGAAGCAGTTAGCAGAATTGATTAAAAGCCAGAATCCTACAATATGTTGTTTACAGGAAACACACCTGAAGCAGGGAGATATATGCAGGTTAAAGGTAAAAGGTTGGAGCAAAATCTACTATGCTTCAGGTAAAGTCAAAAAAGCAGGGGTAGCCATCCTGATCTCAGATCAAGCTAAAGCAAAAATTGATCTAATTAAAAGAGATAAGGAAGGGCACTATATCTTGCTAAAGGGTAGCATGGATAATGAAGCAATATCACTATTAAACATATACACGCCAAGTGGTGTAGCATCTAATTTCTTAAAAGAAAAATTAAGAGACCTGCAAGAAGAAATAGACACAAAACTATAATAGTGAGAGATCTCAACCTTGTACTCTCAGAATTAGATAAATCAAACCACAAAATAAATAAGAAAGAAGTCAAAGAGGTAAATAGAATACTAGAAAAGTTAGATATGATAGATCTCTGGAGAAAATGTAATGGAGAAAGAAAGGAGTATACTTTCTTTTCAGCAGTTCATGGAACCTATACAAAAATTGACCATATATTAGGACATAAAAAACCTCAAATTTAAATGCAGTAAGGCAGAAATAGTGGGAATTTTTTTCCCAAAAAATAATGGGAAACTAAATAATCTTATACTAAAGAATGATTGGGTAAAACAGCAAATCATAGACATAATTAATAATTTCACCCAAGAAAACGATATTAATGAGACATCATACCAAAATGTATGGGATACAGCCAAAGTGGTAATAAGGGGAAATTTTATATCTCTAGAGGCCTATTTGCATAAAATAGAGAAAGAGAAGGTCAATGAATTGGGCTTGCAACTAAAAATATTAGAAAAGGAACAAATTAAAAACCCCCAGTCAAATACTAAACTTGAAATTCTAAAAATAAAAGGAGAGATCAATAAAATTGAAAGTTAAAAAAAAAAAACTATTGAATTAATTAATAAAAGTAAGAGTTGGTTCTATGAAAAAACCAACAAAATAGACAAACCCTTAGTAAATCTGATTAAAAAAAGAAAAGAGGAAAATCAAATTGTTAGTCTTAAAAATGAAAAGGGAGAACTCGCCATTAATGAAGAGGAAATTAGAGCAATAATTAGGAGTTACTTTGCCCAACTTTATGCCAATAAATTCGACCACTTAAATGAAATAGAAGAATACCTCCAAAAATATAGCTTGCCCAAACTAACAGAGGAAGAAGTAAATATCCTAAACAGTCCCATCTCAGAAAAAGAAATAGAACAAACTATCAACCAACTCCCTAAGAAAAAATCCCCAGGACCAGATGGATTTACATGTGAATTCTACCAAACATTTAAAGAACAATTAACTCCAATGCTAAATAAACTATTTGAAAAAATAGGGATTGAAGGAGTCCTACTAAACTCCTTTTATGACACAGACATGGTACTGATACCTAAAGCAGGTAGGTTGAAAACAGAGAAAGAAAATTATAGACCAATCTCCCTAATGAATATTGATGCTAAAATCTTAAATAAAATATTAGCAAAAAGATTACAGAAAATCATCCCCAGGATAATACACTATGACCAAGTAGGATTTATACCAGGAATGCAGGGCTGGTTCAATATTAGGAAAACTATTAGCATAATTGACTATATCAATAACCAAACAAACAAAAACCATATGATCATCTCAATAGATGCAGAAAAAGCATTTGATAAAATCCAACAGCCATTCCTAATAAAAACACTTGAGAGCATAGGAATAAATGGACTTTTCCTTGAAATAGTCAGGAGCATATATTTAAAACCATCAATAAGCATCATATTTAATGGGGAAAAACTGGAATCTTTCCCAGTATGATCTGGAGTGAAGCAAGGTTGCCCACTATCACCATTATTATTCAGTATCATATTAGAAACACTAGCCTCTGCAATAAGAGTCGAGAAAGATATTAAAGGAATTAGAGTAGGCAGTGAGGAAACCAAACTATCACTCTTTGCAGATGATATGATGGTATACCTAGAGAACCCCAGAGATTCTACTGAAAAGCTATTAGAAATAATTCATAATTTTAGCAAAGTAGCTGGATACAAAATAAATCCCTATAAATCCTCAGCATTTTTACACATCACCAACAAAATCCAACAGCAAGAGATACAAAGAGAAATTCCATTCAGAATAACTGTTGATACCATAAAATATTTGGGAATCTATCTACTAAAGGAAAGTCAGGAATTATATGAGCAAAATTACAAAAAAGTCTCCACACAAATAAAGTCAGACTTAAATAATTGGAAAAATATTAAGTGCTCTTGAATAGGCCGAGAGAATATAATAAAGATGACAATACTCCCTAAACTAATCTATTTATTTAGTGCTATACCAATCAGACTTCCAAGAAAATATTTTAATGATCTAGAAAAAATAACAACAAAATTCATATGGAACAATAAAAAGTCAAGAATCTCAAGGGAATTAAAGAAAAAAAAATCAAATGAACGTGGCCTAGCTGTACCTGATCTAAAATTATATTATAAAGCAGCAGTCACCAAAACCATTTGATATTGGCTAAGAAATAGATTAGTGGATCAGTGGAAAAGGTTAGGTTCACAAGACAGAATAGTCAACTATAGCAATCTAGTATTTGACAAACCCAAAGCCCCTAACTTCTGGGATAAGAATTCATTATTTGATAAAAACTGCTGGGATAATTGGAAATTAGTATGGCAGAAATTAGGCATGGACCCACACTTAACACCATATACCAAGATAAGATCAAAATGGGTCCATGACCTAGGCATAAAGAACAAGATTATAAATAAATTAGAGGAACATAGGATAGTTTATCTCTCAGACTTGTGGAGGAGAAAGAAATTTGTGACCAAAGATGAACTAGAGACTATTACCGATCACAAAATAGAAAATTTTGATTATATCAAATTAAAAAGCCTTTGTATAAACAAAACTAATGCAAACAAGATTAGAAGGGAAGCAACAAACTGGGAAAATATCTTCTCAGTTAAAGGTTCTGATAAAGGCCTCATTTCCAAAATATATAGAGAACTGACTCAAATTTATAAGAAATCAAGGCACTCTCCAATTGATAAATTGTCAAAGGATATGAACAGACAATTTTCAGATGATGAAATTGAAACTATTAACACTCATATGAAAGTGTTCCAAATCATTATTGATCAGAGAAATGCAAATTAAGACAACTCTGAGATACCACTACACACCTGTCAGATTGGCTAAGCTGACAGGAAAAAATAATGATGAATGTTGGAGGGGATGCGGGAAAACGGGGACACTGATGCATTGTTGGTGGAGTTGTGAACGAATCCAACCATTCTGGAGAGCAATCTGGAATTATGCCCAAAAAATTATCAAATTGTGCATACCCTTTGATCCAGCAGTGTTTCTATTGGGCTTATATCCCAAAGAAATACTAAAGAAGGGAAAGGGACCTGTATGTGCCAAAATGTTTGTAGCAGCCCTGTTTGTAGTGGCTAGAAACTGGAAAATGAATGGATGCCCATCAATTGGAGAATGGCTGGATAAATTGTGGTATATGAATGTTATGGAATATTATTGTTCTGTAAGAAATGACCAGCAGGATGAATACAGAGAAACTTGGAGAGACTTACATGAACTGATGCTAAGTGAAATGA
Source organism: Antechinus flavipes (assembly GCF_016432865.1). NCBI lineage: Eukaryota > Metazoa > Chordata > Mammalia > Dasyuromorphia > Dasyuridae > Antechinus > Antechinus flavipes. The sequence goes on along the minus strand of NC_067400.1, from coordinate 127,841,430 downwards.
GCAGAACCAGGACATCACTTTACACTTCGACAATGATATTGTATGTGGATGTATTCTGATGGAAGTGGATTTCTTTGACAAAGACTCAGTTTCAATTGATAAATGATGGACAGAAGCAGCTACACCCAAAGAAAGAACACTGGGAAACGAATGTGAACTATCTGCATTTTTGTTTTTCTTCCCGGGTTATTTATACCTTCTAAATCCAATTCTCCCTGTGCAACAAGAGAACTGTTCGGTTCTGCAAACATATATTGTATCTAGGATATACTGCAACATATCTAACATATATAGGACTGCTTGCCATCTAGTGGAGGGGGTGGAGGGAGGGAGGGGAAAAATCGGAACAGAAGTGAGTGCAAGGGATAATGTTGTAAAAAAATTACCCTGGCATGGATTCTGTCAATATAAAGTTATTATAAAATAAAATAAAATATTAATTTAAAAAAGAGAGAGAGAAATGAGGTGATTAGGGACTGGCTTTGCTTTCTTCAATTTAAGAAATTATCCTCATTAAACAAATCAACATTTTTAAAGCCTCTTCTTTCTCTTTCTGAAACTTAACTTCCAGGTAATTCATTTTCATTTTTGTAATATTTAATCTTTTCCATTTCAATCCTTTAGTGGGATATAATTTGACATTATAACTCAAGATACTCTTCAGATCTCAATGTCAACCTGATGAAACTGGCTTCTAACTTATAGATAGCTGGAGCCAAACAAAGTGGTCTAGAGACAGGAAAATCTTAATTTTAAAGCAAGGAAAACATCTTTCTACTGAGAAGAAGGACTTATGTCTTTTGATAGGGGTAGAATTTTTAAATGTGAAACCCACAATAAGGTGGGATCAAACACAGTTATTCCTAGATCTTGAGTAAGCCATTTCCAATGTGGCCCACACATGCAGGCATTTTTGAAATAATATAGGCATTTTTGGGTTCTGTTGGAACAGTGTCCAAATTATTAATCTTGAATCTTAAGAGACTTTGAGTCTTGTGGTCTTTCAGCAGTATAAAGAGCCAGAGTTAGCTTTCAGGAACAGGAGTACAGTGCCTGGATTTGTTCAGTTAGCAGTTAGGAGCACAGGGATTGTTCAGAGTATCAGGAGATGAGATTGAATATTTTTTGGTGCAGTATGCCATCTGCAGTTCTAACTCTCAGATCAGGATTCCCTGGGAAATAGAGAAATTATAAGTCCCATTCTGGGGTTCTGCTGTGGTTGAAATCATCCAGAGAGTGAATGCAAAATAAGGAAGTGGACAATTCGTCTTTCTCACTTCTTTCAGATGTAGCTGGCTAGATCCTATGAATCTGTTGGAGTTCCAAATGTATCCTCTTGATAAGATTAATCTCCCATGTTTGCAGTTCTTGATTTACTACATAACTGATGCTAATAATGAACAAATGAACAATCTGAACATCACCTCCTCCCTTCTCTCTCCATCTTTCTTCCCTTCCTAGATTTCCCAATTTCTCTTTTCCTTTTCCTTTTTTCCACCATTCTTTTTTAGAAAACTATAAAAATTACTTCTTGCTTTCCCCAAACATAGTTGTTACAAGATTAGTCTGTCTCTTCCACATGATCATGTCTGTACCAGCTTAATAAAGATCACTTAAATTTTACAAGTATGATCTCCTTTGGGCTTTCTTCTCTTTGGGATAGGTAGTGTAAGGTTCCTGCCTCAATTTATATTGTTATAGACATGTGTGTGTGTGTGTGTGTGTGTGTGTGTGTGTGTGGAGGTGGAGTCCTTTTTGAAAAGAAATAAATTTAGTTTACCTGTTTTTTTTTTCTTTCTTTTTATATCTCTCTTTTTTCCTTTACAGACAAATGAAAGGGTGTAGAGATGGAATTTCTGGGTAATTAATAATCAATTTATTAATTAGATAACCTGATATTAAATCATCAGTTAGTATTTATTTTGGGGACCAAACTTCTAATAGAGATACTGAATGCCTTAAATATTTTTAGAAAATTATTTTAGAAAAAGGAAGATTCCTGAAAGGAGAAATCAACCTTGATTGTTGAATAAGGTTAATGCATGAGTGGACATATTAATGAGGGAAGGGGAGGGCTAAAAGTCTTCAATTGAGAATTTGACTTAATCATGAAACTCAATGGCCTCCAGCAAGTGACACAGGAATCTATCTCTACCCAGACTACTCTAATTTGCTTTCTCCTTCAGGAGCTGAGCCACCCAAAATTCCAATGAAGAGGAATAATGACATAGGCTTATTACCTAATGATAAGAACTCACCTGTCTTAGAGTATATTATATTATAAATAGAAGTAAGATTTTCTAATTAGGTGGTAAGATCTAGTCTCAATACCAAGAAGCATGTTTCCAAAGAATTTAAACAATTTTATCTATAAACAAAATCCTTTTAGAGACTTGTCTAGAAATAAAAAAGCCTTAATCTTAATTTAATATTTGACAATTAATATAAATTTTTCTCTCATTTCCTTCATTTTTCCTCCCTTTTTTCTTTCATTCATTTATTCATTCTTTTTTATAGAAAAAACCTAAGGTTCTGATATTATTCATACCTGCCAACCTTTTTTTTTTCCTCCAGAGTTTGGTCTAAGAAAGACAAACAAATTAGGTTATATCTGTAGCTGTATTTGTCCTAAGTAGGTAGAAATATGTATAGGGAGAACAGGAAGAACTGAACTCAGATTGGACATAGGCTGCAGAAGTTATACAGACAAAAATAATAAAGCTGGGTTGTGGTATAATTCCATAGTAGTCTTATCAAATCATCTCTGGACTGAAAGTTGATATGAATCAGTATGAGTTGGTTATCTGGCATAACAGGAAAAGTTCTGGGTACAATATGCCAATATAGCAAGGAATTTCAGATGCACAGATACATCAATAAATTTCCAATATGCCCAAGGAATGCTCAGTTTTATCTGATTCTCAGGTCAGTCCAGCCTCTTCTAGATAGCAAACTCAAGCAAATCAACGTGATTAGTGAAATAATTAAGTATTCCATTTCACATTCCCTTCTGGCCAAGACAAAGCTGAACCAAAAGGAAATGGATGCAAAAAGCATAATTCTTTTTACCAAGGTGGTGAATTTCTTATGGGCCAGATATATGTTTAAGTAGACCCCCAAGATAGATCACTGGAAGTATAAAGAATCCTAGTGAGTAAGGAATCTTAAGTCTCAGCCATGTCTTTTTTTTTTTTTAAATTTTTATTTAATAATTACTTTATATTGACAGAATCCATACTGGGGTAATTTTTTTACAACATTATCCCTTGCACTCGTTTCTGTTCCGATTTTTTCCCCTCCCTCCCTCCACCCCCTCCCCTAGATGGCAAGCAGTCCTTTATATGTTGGATATGTTGAAGTATATCCTAGATACAATATATGTTTGCAGAACCGAACAGTTCTCTTGTTGCATAGGGAGAATTGGATTCAGAAGGTATAAATAACCTGGGAAGAAAAACAAAAATGCAGATAGTTCACATTCGTTTCCCAGTGTTCTTTCTTTGGGTGTAGCTGCTTTTGTCCGTCATTTATCAATTGAAACTCAGTTAGGTCTCTTTGTCAAAGAAATCCACTTCCATCAAAATATGTTCTCATACAATATCGTTGTCGAAGTGTATAATGATCTCCTGGTTCTGCTCATTTCACTTAGCATCAGTTCATGTAACTCTCGCCAGTCCTCTCTGTATTCATCCTGCTCGTCATTCCTTACAGAACAATAATATTCCATAACATTCATATACCACAATTTACCCAGCCATTCTCCAATTGATGGGCATCCATTCATTTTCCAGTTTCTAGCCACTACAAATAGGGCTGCTACAAACATTTTCAGCCATGTCTTTTGTATAACTTTTTGCCAGGAACGCGACAATGTGCTTGTAGTTATCTGATGGAATTTCAAGAAAAACATAAAGTCAGGGCATCCTTTCTTGTGCATTTATCAATGAGTATCCTTTATTGCAGGCCTGCATTTACCTGAGAAACCTGGCCAGTTCCTTGAATAAATACAGCCTCCTAAAGAAATGAAAAAATATTCTCATTGGCAGGCCTCTTGTAATGAACTGTACCATACCTAGGAGGCTGCAAAGTCTCTCAAGAATAGTGTATCAAATGGGAATACTTAACATAATGCCTTCTTTGTTCTTGCTAAGTTATGGGGCCCTACTGAGAGGGAGTACCAAGGCCCCCTCAACCTTTGATGCACAGTAAGTTTTCTGCCACATTGCAGAAACTCCCTTGTTGAGCAAGGGACAATGATTTATGATCATGGGAACAAGTTAGCTGAGGATCACAGCTAGTTATTCATGAGCAGGGATGCCTTGATAGGACCTCACACCAGTAGATGAGTTGCTAAATTGCTGGATCGGTTCTCCTCCCATTGGCAGATACTATGCATATGCAAAGCCCATGAGCTGCTTCTCTGAATGGTGATTGAGGATTGTCTACTGTTCACGGGTTGATCAGCTTGCAAAAATGTATATCAATAAGGTACAGCATAATAAACTGAAGCTCTTTTCACACTCCATAAGTCTCCCACCTCATTCATCTCACCTCTGAGATCAAAGGGCTCATATATTGTGAGCTCTTAAAAGACAGCTGCAACAGTTCTCAACCTACAAAAACCCCTCAGTGGAAAGGAACTTTGAGGATTTGGGCTAGGAAGTGTTAAACAAACTTGCCTAGCAATGGTTTCCACTCAAGACTCTGAATAGCTGTGAACATATCTTCCCAGCCAAGGAATTCAGATGTTGGTGCTTCCTCCAAGTGATGATGATGTATGTTATATGTTGTTTGTTATAGTGGCCACTGTGTTTGTTAATTGTGTATTGCTTTTGTGCTATGAGTTTCTTCTTTTCTTAGTTATTTAAATCAAGGTTCTGAGCAGTAATAAAATTGTACCCACCATCTTTAAGACTATGCCTTTAAGATTAAACTTAGGTTACTCTAACAGGAGGATAAAGAGCATTATATCAGCAAAAAGTAGTTAAAAGAGACTTCCCACCCCAAAGAAGAAGAAATAGAGACATTGTACCCCTTGGTTGCAATGGTTTGTTTCTTAAGATGTTTTTGCCCTTCAATTCCCCTACTACTGTAGTTACCCTTTCATTAGAAGGAGAAAATGCCAACCAATCCTTGAATCAAGGACTTGGTAGTTGGTCACATAAACTACTAACTCCAGATTATTGGGACAGCTGTGGCATTTGGATTTTGTCTGCTTTTGAGTCCACACTAGATGACTCTTGAGATCCCTGGAACAGTCTGCCATTCACTCAGAAGTAGGAGCTTTCTTTAGATGATTCAGGAATCTCTGCCCATAAATTTGGTAGTTGTGAAAATAGAAAGATCTAGTAAGTGCTTAGAGACATGAACCAATCTTTGAATCTGTTGCTTCTGGTCAGCATAATACAGGTGCCTAATTAATTCCCTAAGCATAGAGATGATCTAGCCACACAGGGTTAGGTTTAAACAATGCAATGCAGTTTTTCCTCACAATTCCTATAACTATATAATTATATATACGCCTCCCTTGAAGCTCTTAGGGCCAGAGAGCACTGCTGGGAGATATCCCACAATCCCTCTCTTGGAGAAAGAGCATAAATAGAGCTTCACTAAGCTCAGTCAAGAGAATTCAGCTGAAATACATTGAGAGGGGAGTGTCAAGTGAGTTCAGCCAGAAGCCCTCTCTCAGGAGAGAGTTACTTTGGAACATTGACTAGGATCAGAGAGGAGCATTCTGGGAGGAAGCCCACAAGCCTTCTCTCTGAGGCAAGAGAGATTCATTCCATTTTCCACCTGGCTGTCTGGAGGCTGAAGGAGAAACCTTTGAATTTGGAGACATTTGGAGGGAGCTCTTGGAACCAAGCAGAGAGATAAGCCACTAAGCTAACCAGGCTATTTTTTTTAATTTTTATTTAATAATTACTTTATATTGACACTCGTTTCTGTTCCGATTTTTTTTCCCTCCCTCCCTCCACCCCCTCCCCTAGATGGCAAGCAGTCCTTTATATGTTGGATATGTTGCAGTATATCCTAGATACAATATATGTTTGCAGAACCGAACAGTTCTCTTGTTGCATAGGGAGAATTGGATTCAGAAGATATAAATAACCCGGGAAGAAAAACAAAAATGCAGATAGTTCACATTCGTTTCCCAGTGTTCTTTCTTTGGGTGTAGCTGCTTTTGTCCATCGTTTATCAATTGAAACTCAGGTCTCTTTGTCAAAGAAATCCACTTCCATCAAAATATGTCCTCATACAATATCGTTGTCGAAGTGTATAATGATCTCCTGGTTATGCTCATTTCACTTAGCATCAGTTCATGTAAGTCTCGCCAGTCCTCTCTGTATTCATCCTGCTGGTCATTTCTTACAGAACAATAATATTCCATAACATTCATATACCACAATTTACCCAGCCATTCTCCAATTGATGGGCATCCATTCATTTCCCAGTTTCTAGCCACTACAAATAGGGCTGCTACAAACATTTTGGCACATACAGGTCCCTTTCCCTTCTTTAGTATCTCTTTGGGATATAAGCCCAATAGAAACACTGCTGGATCAAAGGGTATGCACAATTTGATAATTTTTTGGGCATAATTCCAGATTGCTCTCCAGAATGGTTGGATTCGTTCGCAGCTCCACCAACAATGCATTAGTGTCCCAGTTTTCCCGCATCCCCTCCAACATTCATCATTATTTTTTCCTGTCATCTTAGCCAATCTAACAGGTGTGTGGTGGTATCTCAGAGTTGTCTTAATTTGCATTTCTCTGATCAATAATGATTTGGAACACTTTCATATGAGTGGTAAGAATTTCAATTTCATCCTCTGAAAATTGTCTGCTCATATCCTTTGACCATTTATCAATTGGAGAATGGCTTGATTTCTTATAAATTTGAGTCAGTTCTCTATATATTTTGGAAATGAGGCCTTTATCAGAACCTTTAACTGTGAAGATGTTTTCCCAGTTTGTTGCTTCCCTTCTAATCTTGTTTGCATTAGTTTTATTTGTACAAAGGCTTTTTAATTTGATGTAATCAAAATTTTATATTTTGTGATCAGTAATGGTCTCTAGTTCATCTTTGGTCACAAATTTCTTTCTCCTCCACAAGTCTGAGAGATAAACTATTCTATGTTCCTCTAATTTATTTATAATCTCGTTCTTTATGCCTAGGTCATAGACCCATTTTGATCTTATCTTGGTATATGGTGTTAAGTGTGGGTCCATGCCTAATTTCTGCCATACTAATTTCCAATTATCCCAGCAGTTTTTATCAAATAATGAATTCTTTTCCCAGAAGTTAGGGGCTTTGGGTTTGTCAAACACTAGATTGCTATAGTTGCCTATTCTGTCTTGTGAACCTAGCCTTTTCCACTGATCCACTAATCTATTTCTTAGCCAATACCAAATGGTTTTGGTGACTGCTGCTTTATAATATAATTTTAGATCAGGTACAGCTAGGCCACGTTCATTTGATTTTTTTTTTAATTAATTCCCTTGAGATTCTCGACTTTTTATTGTTCCATATGAATTTTGTTGTTATTTTTTCTAGATCATTAAAATATTTTCTTGGAAGTCTGATTGGTATAGCACTAAATAAATAGATTAGTTTAGGGAGTATTGTCATCTTTATTATGTTCGCTCGGCCGATCCAAGAGCACTTAATATTTTTCCAATTATTTAAGTCTGACTTTATTTGTGTGGAGACTTTTTTTTATAATTTTGCTCATATAATTCCTGACTTTCCTTTGGTAGATAGATTCCCAAATATTTTATGGTATCAACAGTTATTCTGAATGAGATTTCTCTTTGTATCTCTTGCTGTTGGGTTTTGTTGGTGATGTATAAAAATGCTGAGGATTTATGGGGATTTATTTTGTAGCCAGCTACTTTGCTAAAATTATGAATTATTTCCAATAGCTTTTTAGTAGAATCTCTGGGGTTCTCTAGGTATACCATCATATCATCTGCAAAGAGTGATAGTTTGGTTTCCTCATTGCCTACTCTAATTCCTTTAATATCTTTCTCGACTCTTATTGCCGAGGCTAGTGTTTCTAATACGATATTAAATAATAATGGTGATAGTGGGCAACCTTGCTTCACTCCAGATCTTACTGGGAAAGGTTCCAGTTTTTCCCCATTGCATATGATGCTTACTGATGGTTTTAAATATATGCTCCTGACTATTTCAAGGAAAAGTCCATTTATTCCTATGCTCTCAAGTGTTTTTATTAGGAATGGCTGTTGGATTTTATCAAATGCTTTTTCTGCATCTATTGAGATGATCATATGGTTTTTGTTTGTTTGGTTATTGATATAGTCAATTATGCTAATAGTTTTCCTAATATTGAACCAGCCCTGCATTCCTGGTATAAATCCTACTTGGTCATAGTGTATTATCCTGGTGATGATTTTCTGTAATCTTTTTGCTAATATTTTATTTAAGATTTTAGCATCAATATTCATTAGGGAGATTGGTCTATAATTTTCTTTCTCTGTTTTCAGCCTACCTGGTTTAGGTATCAGTACCATGTCTGTGTCATAAAAGGAGTTTAGTAGGACTCCTTCAATCCCTATTTTTTCAAATAGTTTATATAACTTTGGAGTTAATTGTTCTCTAAATGTTTGGTAGAATTCACATGTAAATCCATCTGGTCCTGGGGATTTTTTCTTAGGGAGTTGATTGATAGTTTGTTCTATTTCTTTTTCTGAGATGGGACTGTTTAGGATATTTACTTCTTCCTCTGTTAGTTTGGGCAAGCTATATTTTTGGAGGTATTTTTCTATTTCTTTTAAGTTGTCGAATTTATTGGCATAAAGTTGGGCAAAGTAACTCCTAATTATTGCTCTAATTTCCTCTTCATTAGTGGTAAGTTCTCCCTTTTCATTTTTAAGACTAACAATTTGATTTTCCTCTCTCCTTTTTTTAATCAGATTTACTAAGGGTTTGTCTATTTTGTTGGTTTTTTCATAGAACCAACTCTTAGTTTTATTAATTAATTCAATAGTTTTTTTTACTTTCAATTTTATTGATCTCTCCTTTTATTTTTAGAATTTCAAGTTTAGTGTTTGACTGGGGGTTTTTAATTTGTTCCTTTTCTAGCATTTTTAGTTGCAAACCCAATTCATTGAACTTCTCTTTCTCTATTTTATACAAATAGGCCTCTAGAGATATGAAATTTCCCCTTGTTACCGCTTTGGCTGCATCCCATACATTTTGGTATGATGTGTCATTATTATCGTTTTCTTGGGTGAAGTTATTAATTATGTCTATGATTTGCTGTTTCACCCAATTATTCTTTAGTATGAGATTATTTAATTTCCAATTATTTTTTGGTCTACTTCCCCCTGGTTTTTTGTAGAATGTAATTTTCATTGCATCGTGGTCTGAAAAGGATGCATTTACTATTTCTGCCTTACTGCATTTGAGTTTGAGGTTTTTATGTCCTAACATATGGTCAGTTTTTGTGTAGGTTCCATGAACTGCTGAAAAGAAAGTGTATTCCTTTCTGTCTCCATTACATTTTCTCCAGAGATCTATCATATCTAACTTTTCTAATATTCTATTTACCTCTTTGACTTCTTTCTTATTTATTTTGTGGTTTGATTTATCTAATTCTGAGAGTGCAAGGTTAAGATCTCCCACTATTATAGTTTTACTGTCTATTTCTCCTTGCAACTCTCTTAATTTCTCTTTTAAGAATTTAGATGCTACACCACTTGGTGCATATATGTTTAATATAGATAGTGCTTCATTATCCATGCTACCCTTTAGCAAGATATAGTGTCCTTCCTTATCTCTTTTAATTAGGTCAATTTTTGCTTTAGCTTGATCTGAGATCAGGATGGCTACCCCTGCTTTTTTGACTTCACCTGAAGCATAGTAGATTTTGCTCCAACCTTTTACCTTTAACCTGCATGTATCTCCCCGCTTCAGGTGTGTTTCCTGTAAACAACATATTGTAGGATTCTGGCTTTTAATCCATTCTGCTAACCGCTTCCTCTTTATGGGGGAGTTTACCCCATTCACATTTATGGTTAGAATGACCAATTCTGTATTACTTGCCATCTTGTTAACCCCGGTTTACGCTTTTCTCCCTTCTTTCCCCTTTCCCCCCTTCCCAGTATTAAGCTTGTGAGCACCACTTGCTTCTCACAGCTCTCCCTTTTTAGTATCCCTCCCCCCGCCTTAGAGTTCCTCCCCCTATCTTACCCCTTTCCCTCCCAGTTCCTGTATTCCCTTCCGCTTAGCTTATTCCTTCCCTTTTCACTTTTCCCTTCTCACTTTTCAATGAGGTGGGAGAAGTTTCACCATAGATTGAATATGTCTTAAGATTTTTCACTTAAAGCCAATTCTGAAGGCAGTAAGATACCCACTATATTCATCCCCCTCCATTCTTTCTCTCAGATATAATAGGTTTCCTATGCCTCTTCATGAGATGTACTACCCCCACTTTACCCTTTTTCTGATACAATGTCCTTTCCACATCAATTTCTAGAACAAGGTATACATGTATTCTTTATACATCTATATAGTCAAAATATAGTTCCCAAGATTAATCTTTACCTTTTTAGATTTCTCTTGAGTTCTATATTTGTAGATCAAACTTTTTGTTAAGTTCTGGCTTTTTCATCAGAAATAGATGAAATTTGCTTACTTCGTTGAATGTCCATCTTCTTCCCTGGAAAAAGATGCTCATTCTCGCTGGGTAAGTTATTTTTGGTTGCATACCCAGTTCCTTAGCCTTTCGGAATATCATATTCCAGGCCCTTCGATCTTTTAATGTGGATGCTGCTAAATCCTGGGTGATCCTTATTGTGGCTCCTTGATACTTGAATTGGGTTTTTCTAGCCGCTTGCAATATTTTTTCCTTCGTCTGAAAGTTCTGGCATTTGGCCACTATATTCCTTGGTGTTTTGATTTTAGGATCCCTTTCAGTGGGTGATCGATGAATCCTTTCAATGTCTATTTTTTCCTCTGTTCCTATGACTTCTGGGCAGTTCTCTTTGATAATTTCCTGGAAAATAGTGTCCAGGCTCTTTTTTTCATCATGTTTTTCTGGAAGTCCAATGATTCTCAGATCGTCTCTCCTGGATCTGTTTTCCAGGTCTGTTGTCTTCCCCAGAAGGTATTTCACATTCTTTTCCATTGTTTGATTTTTTTGGATTTGCTTGACTGATTCTTCTTGTCTCCTCGAGTCATTCAATTCCACTTGTTCAATTCTGATTTTCAGTGAAGTATTTTCTTCACTCACTTTTTAAAAATCTTTTTCTAATTGTCCCATTGAGTTCTTTTGTTCTGTGGAATTTTTTTCCATTTCTCCAATTTTGTTTTCCAGTTCACCAATCCTATTTTTCAAGGATTTTGCTTCTTTATCCACTCTCTCTTTAACTTTCTCCAGGCTCTTTTGCCAAGCCTCCCTCTCCTTTTCCCAAGCTTCCCTCTCCTTTTGCCAAGCCTCACTCTGCTTTTCCCATTTTTCTTCTAGCTCCCTTGTGAGAGCCTTTTTAATCACTTCTATGAGGTTCATCTGTGCTGAGGAACAGATGATCTATTCCTTTGGGGATTCACCTGGGAACTGTTTGTTTTTAGTCTCCTCAGGATTTAGAGTCTGCTCTCTATCTGTGTAGAAGCTGTCAAGGGTTAAAGTCCTCATCAGTTTCTTGCTCATTCTGTCTAATAATCAAAGACAAACTACCAAAGAAAAACAGAAAAAACTGGAGTCTTTCTTTGGGGGTGGGGGGGTATGGCTGGGTATGTTACCAAGCTTCCTCTACAGACTGCAGAGGGCAGCAGTGAGGCACTAGCAGGGGGAGTGGCCAGGTCCCGAGAGACTCCAGCTTTTTGGGGTTGTATTCTTCAGCCCCGGTGTTTTTAGCTTCTCTGCTAGGCTGCTGATTTGCTGCCGGAGCAAAGTATCCAAACCTGTAGCGAAGCTCTCCCCGCAGAGACGGCTGCGATCACTCCTCACCCCCTCTCCAGTCCGCTCCTGTGCTCTCACTGCCGCTGCCTGCGCCCGTTCTAAAATTGTCCCAGCCCTCCAGTAAAGACAGACCTTTCTTGGCGAATCTCAAGGATGGCTTCTCTTGGTAAGGATTTGTGGGTTTTTTTTCAGTCAAGCATTAATTCAGAGGCTTGTAATGAAATGGATAGTGAGAGAAAGCGTGGAGCTTATGCAGCTGTGTGCCTCCTCTCCACCATCTTAATCGGAAGTCCTAACCAGGCTATTTTGGAAGGAGAAAATAAACATTTGCGTTTTTACCAGCTGGCTGCATTTTGGGTGATTATTACTCTTAACTGAAACTAAGGCTGCCTCCAGAAAACCTCCCCAAGAAACTTGCTCCCAGAGAGAACCATTATTATATTTTAAAGAAGAAGATCACAAAAGGTACAGATCAAATCATTTAAAAAGATCTCACAATGGTCTGATTCTGAGAATGGAGAGTTATGTATCACCAAGGTAAGCAAGAAAACTTAAACATCAGCATCAATTCTCATCTTAACAGAAGCATGCTGATAATGAAACATTCCTTTAGAGTGGGGTAATAGAGAAGAGGGTTAGAACCAAAGTTGGAATAGCACAGGTTAGAGGAATAGAGTATGCAGAAAGGATAGTGCCAGATGTTCATGGTATTTGCTGTTTCTATTCTTATCTAAATCCTAAACCTGTTATTAATGTTTGAAAGAATTCACTAGTATATCTTTCTAGTTCTAATATTTTTTTCTAAGGAAGCTCATTTATGGCCTCTTCTGCTCTTTAAAAATATCAGTTTATGTATGGTTCTGAGAGAAAAAAAAATCAAGTCCTCTTGTTTTCAAAATTTGCTATTCCATTTAATTAGAAAACTTTCGAATTACCTTGTCTAACACACATTCCTCCCACCCCCTTGGAAGATATGATCCTTATAGTATACTTTGATCATAAACATAGGTTAAATGTTAAGGAGCTCATACTTGCATCATGTTATAATAACTCAGAGATGTTTCAGTATCAATTTATTATTTAATAGATTTGGTATTGTACTTAGAAAATTTCAAGCAGAACCATTGTGAAAAATGCTGAAAAGTTAGATTTCCACACTTTTGCAAGCTTTGAGGTAGTGTGGGATTGGGATAGTAGGTACCATTTACCAAGAGGTTTTCAGAATGTGAGAGGTTAAGGAAGATTAGCATTCACAGAACAATTAAGTGATCAATGGAAGCCTTGAGCAAACAAGAAATTGGGGGGACTAGAAAGGCACAGGTGGATTCAACCAATCAGAAAGAGTCTTGTGGTTTTGAAAAAATTACAAACTTAAGATAATAAGCCATCTAGTCCAAACTAGTTGGGGTCAATGACTTGACTTAACCAAATCACTACTGTGGCTGCTTAATAGGCTGATTAACTATTAAACAACTCATCACAGAGGAGGAGTTTTCTGCCATTTTTGAACATGAGATATATGATGAGGTGGGGAGCATATTTTAGACATGTTAAGGGGAAACATGTAGTGGGCGTATCAGAAAGATTGTAATGTGGATAAAATGGAGCAATCCATTTTCTGAAGGGAGGAGCAGCATCACATGAGCAAGCATAAAGTTTCCCCCATTTCTGTACTCAGTGATCCCTCTTCCCAAAGAGGAGTGGGGTCCGCTTCTGGCCAGAAATGTTAAGGCAATTCTTTAAGATTCCTCTTCAATAAATATTCCTTAATATCTTATTTTCAATGTCAAGAATGTTATTTTTTAACAATTTTGGCACCCAACTTGGGGATTGATTCACAGACCTTGGATGGAGCAGGGTGAAACTCCTTGGGAAGAGTGCCCCCATTCAATGGACCAAGAGGTTGAATCCCATTCCCTTCTACTTCAAACCACTAGGCTTGAAGTAGTCTGAAGAATCTTAAAGATTGGGGAGCCAGCAGGCAGACCCTGCAAATCAATATATGGAACAACGGTTAAAAAAACAAAAACAACAAAAAAACCCACCCTTTTTTGGCTAGGGATATTCTGCAGAAGGCAGAAGCAGGCAGCTTGGGCTGTACTGACCTTGCAGAAACCATCTAGTGGAAATCCATGGGGAACTCCTGAGCAGGCACTTTTGGGCTATGCCAAAACTTGCTGGATTTGCAGATGGGAGGGGCAGGTTCTCGGCCTAGGGAGAAGGGGAAGAATCCCCAGGAAAATACTTTTTCCTGAAAGCCCTCTGGGGAAAATATTAGGGGAATGGAAGGATGCTCGCAAGACTAAAGGAAATGAAAATGTGAAAATAATTAAATATTGCTGCCAAGAGTGGATTAAAGAGCCTATCTTGGCATCCTCAGTGTTTTGGCCAAAATTCGGGTCTGATGAGGATGGGGTTTGTCAACTAAAAAACTTGTATGTAAACAATAAGAAGATTCAAGGAGGAAGAAAAGGATTATGCCAGTTATTGGGGTCCTAGGATTTCAAGAGTTGCTAGAATTTTTCTAAATCAGTCAAAGGAAAAGGATAAGGAAAGTCCTGAGTCATTTTCTAAATGAGATCCTCTTTTTGTTTTACCTCCTCTGTCCCTTCCTTATAATTCACTTCCACCTAATGTCTCAGATCCTCCACTTCTTTCTCCCTTACCCTTGGCTACTAGTAAAGCTCCTATTAATCCACCAATTTCAGAGATAGAAGAGAAACTTTACTCCAGGCTACGGAATTAGAACAGTGTAAACAAGACATTCCTAACCTTTTAAGTGAAATGAAAAGAGTGGGATGGAATCATGTTCTGTTTCCACTCCTACTCCTAATCTAACCCCTATGTTTCCCTTAACAAAAGTCCCAATGGGAGGCCCAGGAGGAGGTATTGGGTTTGTGAATGCTCCCGTAAGTAATACTGAAGTGAGAACTGTTCAGGACTACTATACCCATCCAAATTGACTTCTCAGGAGTTGCTCCAAATGATGTACACAAAAAATTTATTAGAATTTTGAAAGGTGGACTATCTTGTCCTGTGGGCCCAAAAGGACAATAAAGGTGCCCATAGTAGGAGACCATTCCATTGAGAGTATTCACAGTTTTTATACGCTTCAGACAAAGAACTCCCCAAATCTCACCCTCTATATGGTGTGATTGGTCACAAAAGTCTTTATTTTCCTATTTGGTCTGTGGAATGTAGTAGAAGTATAGCTTTCTTACCAGCATTCTTCTTTGAACAATAGAATATAGTTTAGACATTAATTTAAAATCACATGCTTCCTCACCAGTTATGCTCTTTTGGACAGTGGAATGTAGTCCAGGCTTATCTAAAATCACATGCTTCCTAAACTGAGGCCTTTAAGACTTTAGATAATAGTCCCTGATCAATATGTGCTTGATCTAAAAGTTTTTCCCCTTTTTCCCACACAGAGCTGTAGTTTTTGCTACAAAAGAGGCACCTACAGCAGTCCTTCATCAAGGACACAGTGTGATAGAGTGGGTGAACCTCCTAGCACAATCAGACCAAAGTCTTTATTGTCTCTTACACAGTCTGTGTCTGTCATAGTCTGACATAGTCTCAGTCTGACCCAGTCTCCTCCAGCAGTCTGACAGTGTGCCAGTCTCAACCAGTCTCCCTCTGAGTCTGACTTTGTCCCCAGTTTAAATATCCTATTACAATTACATCATTATTGTATACTGAGTATAAGCCAATCTAGAGTGATTATATCATTATATCAAACTAGAGTGATTGTGATGCAGGTTGTGGTCCCTTTAAGGAACTAGATTGATTTATTCCTTTCTGATTCCAACCCCTCCTAGCTGGTGCATTATCAGTCCAGGAAGCTAGGAACTTTGATTCACAAATCCTGGTCAAAAGAACCCCTTTGAATTCCAATAGCAGATCTGGGCCAGACCCAGCCCCCATCAGATCTGAGCCAACTTGGGCTGTCCTAGCCCCCATTCTAATGATCTGCTCACTTTTCCCAAACCCCACCAAACAAACTCTAGCCCCCACTGAAACCCAGCAAGGAGCCAACTTGGGACTCTACCCACAGGCCCCTTTAGTCAAATCTCTCTTTATAAAAGAGCCAAACTGAAATCCTCTCTTTGTAGAGGTGCCAAAGATGCCAGCCTTATGCCAGGGATCTCTGGTGTCCTCCTCTCTTTACCGTCATCTATTTCCTTAACTATACTTTAAGCTTACTTCCAATGCCCATAATAAACCTCTTTTATCAATTTAGTTTTTCGGGCCTGCAAATTCTTTTACAGGGGACTCTCATGCCGCTACCAGACCTCATTTAAATCCGTATCCTTGTGCCGAATCAAAAGGAGTTGCAGGGGAGCTCTATTTGACTCCTTGTACCCCAAACCTGCCACTAGACCTTAATTAAACCCTAATTTCATTTAGATACCCCATATCTAGACCTTATCAATTATATCATTATATCATACTAAATATATGTGAACTAGAGAATCATTATCTCATCAATTTCACTGAGTTAATAATTTGTTTTAAATATACTTCTCCAGAGTTCAGGCCCTCTACAGAGAACCTTTAAAAAAGAAATGAAATCTTGATAGAAGACCTAGTAGTCTTATCTGAACAATTAGAGCAGTTTTTAGGTTCAAAATATCTGTATTTGAATTGAGTTGATGTCCATCCTCAACATTCTTTTTAACTGGAGAGGAAGAGTATGATAAAGAAGGCTGCCATGGTAGCCAATATAGTATCCCAATATAGACCCTGGCTAGGATCATAATAATCAGACCCACCAGGCTAATATTCAAGACCTTAGGGAATTAATTATAGGTGGGATTAAAGAAGCAGTACCAAAGTCTCAGAATTTGAACAAGGTGTTTGAAATTTGCCAAAAAAACAAAAAGGAGAAGTCTCCATCTGAATTTTTAGAAAGGATGAGAAAAAAAATTTAGAAGGTTTCCTGGCTTAGACCCACAGGATCCTCTAGCAGAAGGGATATTCAAGGCACACTTTGTGACCAACTATTGGCCAAATATAAATAAAAAACTCCAAAAGTTGGAACAATAGAATACTAAGCCTCTAGAAGAATTATTGAGTGAGGCTCAGAAAGTTTATGTCCAAAGGGAAGACGAAAAACAAAGACAGAAAACTAAAATCATATACAGTGAAGGAGGTTGTAAGATCAGAAGGAACTAAGAGGAAATCAAGATCAGTACAAAGATATCAGATTGGGAAAAGAAGTGAAAATAAAGAGAAACAATGGAGAGGCAGGGAGTGTTTAGGAGAAAACAAATGGAAAGTCAGGGCACTTCAAGAGGACTTGCCCTGAATGGTAAAAAGAGAAACTAATAACACCTCTCATGACTTTTGAGGAAGATGATTAGGTAATTCAAGGGTTCTTTCTCCTCAAACCCAACCAAGAATACCTGGTTAATGCAGTTGGGAGCTCCAGAGAAAATATGCTATTATTCGTAAAACCTGGCATAAAGATCCTCACATAATACACAACCTGAAGGGATGAAGTTGAGTGTGAACAGCCTTAAGGTCTCTGGAATGAAAGGAGAAAAAAATTCAAGTACCAAATTTTAATGAAACAACTATTGGTGTGGAAATAAACAAACTACTGTCAAAATTTTATTTGTCCCAGAAGCAGGAATAAACCTGTTGGGAAGAAACTTAATTTTTAAATTAGATCTAGAGATCAAAGTGATACCGGAATGTTTGGCAGTTAGATTACATTTGTTAAGTTTTGAAACCTATAAACCTATAAAAACATTAGACCGGAAGGAAATCATGGAGGGATGAAGGTTGATCCAATAAAAAATTAAACTAAAGAATCCTCAGACTATGGACTATGTTAGACAGTATCCTATCCCAATAGAGGGAAGGAAATAACAATAGCCAGTTATTGATGAACTGTTAAAAGAAGGGCTTTTGGAATCATGCATGTCTCCTTTGAACACCCAGTGCTTCTAGTAGAAAAACCTGATGGAACAAATCAGCTGGTACAAGATTTGAGGGAAGTAAATCAATTGGTTTCACTGTGTTACCCAATGGTTCCTAATGCTTATACCCTACTTAGCCAAATACCTGCAAAAAACACTAGTGATTCAGTAATTGATGTGAAGAATGCCTTTGAGGCTTGAAAAAGATAAAGAGCTGAAAACAATAGAGATTTATTTGCCTTCACTTGGAAAATCCAGGGACTGGTTGGAAACAGCAATACAGATGGATGGTTCTACCCCAAGGATTCACTGAGGCGCCAGATCTTTTTGGACAAATTTCACAAAGTCTTCTGGAAAAATTTGAACTCCTAAAAGGTCTAAGTTTGTTACACTATGTAGATGACTTTCTGCTATCTGGAGAAAAGGAGAGAGAAGTCTCTGAAACCTCAGTGCATCTTTTAAACTTCTTAGGAGATCATAGATTGAGGGGTTCACCCAAGAAATTGCAATTTTTGGAAAGAGAGGGACAGCCTCTGGGACTACTGATCAGTAAAGGAATTAGAACAAATAATCCTGAGAGAATTAAAGGTATAATAGAGATAATCCATCTCAAAAACAGAGGGAATTAAGGGAATTTTGTGGATTGACAGGATATTGTAACTCATATGCACAAAGGAATTGTGTAACAAACTATTAGAGCAAGAGCCAGAACAGTTAGAATGGTTAAAAGAGAAGGAAATGTCTTAACAGGTAAAGCAGGTTCTGGTTACAACCCCAGTATTGGACCTGCCTACTCTTAAACTTTTCGATCTGTTTGTTACTGTAGATAAAGGAACTGCCTTAGGAGTTTAAACTCAATTATGGGCTGGGGAAGGCAACCAGTTTGCCTTCTTATGCAAATTACTTGATCCTGTCTCCAGGGGATGGCCTGAGTGTGTACAAGCAATAGCTACAACTGCCTTGTTGGTAGCAGAAAGTCAAAAATTGACTTTTGGGGGAGCATTGATAGTAAGCACCCCGCATCAAGTTAGGACCATCCTAAATCAAAGGGCAGGTTATTGGCTGACTGATTCAAGATTTTCAATATCTAATTAGTCTGAGCAATGGAAGTTCTGAAAGACAAATAGAAACTGCCAGTATATAGTCTCTTAGAAACCTAAGTAGAATCAGAGGAAGTGGCAGAAACCAAACAAACAAATTATAACAAATTATACTGTGAGTGTAGCTGATATTATTGTCTTGCAAAGTCTCAAGTTAGTCATCTACCATATGAGAGAAATGTGTCACTATCACTCAGATGAATGTGATCTTGAACTATTACAAGTGGAGATTAATACCTTGGCAAAAGTTGGAAAGACAACCTTAGCTTCTGCTTAGGAGCTATCTATCTGACTCAGTTACCCAGGGATGTTCCTTTCGATAAAAACCCACCTAATTATTCCTGAGTGGCTATAAAATGGAATTGTCATAATTGATTGTCAATTATAAAACAGAGCTTTTGTCCCACCTTTTTCCTCTCATGGCAAGCTTCTTTAATCGGAGTAAGTGATCAATGTAAGATCTTGCAGTTTTCAATCTGAAAAATATGGCCATTTTATCCTATATAAATAGGTAAATGAATATTTGGTCTAGTCAATTTATCTGTTGATAGATACGTGAATCTGTATAAAATAAAGTCCTTAAAGGTTTACCCTGAAAGATGACTCAACTCTATACCCCTTTCCAGGTTGAAGTAGTCATGATTCGTTCCTGTGGAAGACTGAACTCTCTGTCCCTTGTCCCCAGAATTCCATCACTCCAAAGGACAGAAGAAGTGGGCTGATGAGTTCAAGCTGAGGATCTACTCAGAGTCATGTACATAATTAAGGATTGGGGGAACTTGTTTATCTTCTTTTTTGTACCAAATTTTTTGTATTACTTTGTTAGTCTTAATCCTTTCAGATTACAAATTTTTAGTTTAAAGAGAAATGTTAAATAAGAATGGTTACTTTTGAAGATGATTAAAAATATAGATGAGGAATATAAAATGATGTTAAAAGGTTTGAAAAGGGGGCAACAGAAAAGATGTGGAAACCAAATCATTATTAAAAAAGGAAATGGGGAAATTGTGAAAAATGCAGAAAAGTTAGTTCCACAATGTTGCAATCTTTGACATAGTGTGGGATTGGGATAGTGGGTACCATTAACCAAGAGGTTTTCAGAATGTGAGAGGTTAAGAACGATTAGGATTCACAGAACAATTAGAAGCCTTGAGCAAACAAGAAATTGGGGGGGCTAGGAAGGCACAGGTAGATTCAGCCAATCAAAAAGAGTCTTGTGGTTTTGAGAAAACTACAAACTTAAGATAATAGCTTATCCAGATCAAACTAGTTGGGGTCAATGACCTGACTTAACCAAATCACTACTGTGCCTGCTTAATAGGCTAACTGAATATTAAACAATATACCCTAGAGGAGTAGTTTCCCCAATTTTTGAACATGGGATGTATGATGAGGGGGGAGAGCGCATTTTATACATATTAAGGGGGGACATGTAGTGGGAGTATCAGAAAGACTGTAACCCAGATAAAATGGATCAATCCGTTTTCTGAAGGGAGGACCTGTGTCACATGAGCAAGTATATAGGTTCCCCCATTTCTGTACTCAGTGATGCCTCTTCCCAAAGAGGAGTAGTGCCTGTTTCTGGCCAGAAATGTTAAGATGATTCCTTAAAATTCTTCTTTAATAAATTTTTCTTGATATCTGATTTTCACTGTAAAGAGTGTTATTTTTAACACCATGAGGATAATAGCATCAAAATTGGTACTAACCTATATCATGAGAAATTGACTAGTATATGAAGCCAGATGAACAAATTTCTTGTATGGGAGAATGAAATAAAAAGAGTCCATTTTAGCCTTTTCTGCATAACCTCTCTACCTCATTCCCACAGACAGATTTTCAGTAGCCTTAGATCTCAGATGTTGCTTCCAATGAAATGCTGACTGTTTTGTTTCTCTGAATACACTCATTTAACATTTAAAGGTGGTCTAAGTACATACCAAAACAAAGAATGAAACTCCAAAAAAGAATATTCAGCATTGTCTCACTAATCACAATAGATTTGGACATAATTTATATCAAATTATTATTACAATAAATTAATTTACAAATTAAAATTTATTAGGCCTTCTAAAATAACACAAAAAATTCTCACAAGTATTTTTTGCTTAAGTTAAACATATCTTTCTAAAAGTGTTTCCCTTTTTGAATTAATGAAAAAAAAAATCAAATGAAGGTGGCCTAGCTGTACCAGATCTAAATTATATTATAAAGCAGCAGTTACTAAAACCATCTGGTATTGGCTAAGAAATAGACTAGTTGATCAATGGAATAGGTTAGGTTCAAAGGACAAAACAGCCAATAACTTTAATAATATAGTATTTGACAAACCCAAAGACACCAGTTTCTGGGATAAGAATGCATTATTTGACAAAAATTGCTGGGAAAATTGGAAATCAGTATGGCAGAAACTAGGCATTGACCCACACTTAACATCATACATCAAGATAAGGTCAAAATGGGTTCATGATCTAGGCATAAAGAATGAGATGATAAATAAATTGGAAGAGCATAGGATAGTTTACCTGTCAGACCTGTGGAAGAGGGAGGAATTTATGACCAAAGAAGAACTAGAGATCACTATTGACCACAACATAGAAAATTTTGATTATATCAAATTGAAAAGTTTTTGTACAAACAAAACAAATGCAAACAAGATTAGAAGGGAAACAATAAACTGGGAAAACATTTTTACAATCAAAGGTTCTGATAAAGGCCTCATTTCCAAAATATATAGAGAATTGACCCTAATCTATAAGAAATCAAACCATTCTCCAATTGATAAATGGTCAAAGGATATGAACAGACAATTCTCAGATGAAGAAATTGAAACTATTTTTAGACATATGAAAATATGCTCCAAATCATTGTTAATCAGAGAAATGCAAATTAAGACAACTCTGAGATACCACTACACACTTGTCAGATTGGCTAGAATGACAGGGAAAGATAATGGGGAATGTTGGAGGGGATGTGGGAAAACAGGGACACTGATACATTGTTGGTGGAATTGTGAACACATCCAGCCATTCTGGAGAGCAATTTGGAATTATGCTCAAAAAGTTATCAAGCTGTGCATACCCTTTGATCCAGCAGTGTTTCTACTGGGCTTATACCCCAAAGAGATACTAAAGAAAGGAAAGGGACCTGTATGTGCCAAAATGTTTGTGGCAGCCCTGTTTGTAGTGGCTAGAAGCTGGAAAATGAAAGGATGTCCATCAATTGGAGAATGGTTAAGTAAATTGTGGTATATGAACGTTATGGAATATTATTGTTCTGTAAGGAACGACCAGCAGGATGAATACAGAGAGGACTGGCGAGACTTACATGAACTGATGCTGAGTGAAATGAGCAGAACCAGGAGATCATTATATACCTCAACAATGATACTGTTTGAGGATATATTCTGATGGAAGTGGACCTCTTTGATAAAGAGAGCCTTAATTGATCAAAGATGGACAGAAGCAGCTACACCCAGAGAAAGAACACTGGAAATGAATATAAACTGCTTGCATTTATGTTTTTCTTCCCGGGTTATTTATACCTTCTGAATTCAATTCTCCCTGTGCAACAAGAAAACTGTTTGGTTCTGCACACATATATTGTATCTAGGATATACTGCAACCCATTCAACATGTAAAGGACTCTTGCCATCTGGGGGGAGGGGTGGAGAGAGGGAGGGGAAAAATCGGAACAGAAGTGAATGCAAGGGATAATGCTGTAAAAAATTACCCTGGCATGTGTTCTATCAATAAAAAATTATTAAAAAATTAAAAAAATAAAAAATAAAAAAAATAAAAAAAAATAAAAGTGTTTCCCTTTTTAAAAGCAGCTTAAGTTTTATCATGGTGTTAAAAGGAATGATCACTAAATTTTTATGAAGAAAATTATTTGCAAATTGCTAAAATAACAAATATATCTTATTCAACTTTAAAGCAAAAATCTTTAATATTAGAATTTAAGAATAAATTGGCATAAAATGTATAACATTTCTTGAGTCAAAAGGAGGAAAGGAGATTAAATTTTTATAAACCACAAAAATATAGCCAATTAAATTAGCCTAATCACAATAAAGTTTAAGAGACCTTTAAAATTTTACTCAATATTATTTTCTTCCCTTTCTCTTTAAATATATAGATAGAAATCAAGACATATACATTCTGGAATCCCGCATAGTGAATATGTGAGAAGTCACATAAATTTCAAATTAATGCATATAACTTTCCCTAAAGGTATTTTGTATTCGCCCTTTAAAGCAAAATTAATCTTTATGTTTAGAGGTACTTAAAACTAAGTTGCTTCAAGATGTTCTTCCACAGATAGACAATAAACCTAAAATGAAACCCACTTTACATTATAAGTTGGCTTGAAAATTTCATTGGGATTTTGTGCAAGAATTCTCATATTATATCCCATTTAGGCATCAGGAATTTCACAACACAGCAAACTTTTGTATAAAATTGATAAGAATATATGATTAGATGATTGTAAGAATCTTTGTAGATTTACAAAGGAGAGATTGCAATGACAATGTCTTTTCTTTATACAATTACCGATTTTTCTTTTTTTAAATGCCTGTATAAATATTTGATTAGAATATTAATTCCAAATAACTTAGTTAACAATCCATTAATTTTCAGAAGTGACAGTCAAATAATTTTAGGGGAAATTTCCTCTTAAACATAGACAACATTTAGATGTTTATAATTTCTTAATTACAGACATCAGAATATTACAATATGTGGTCAGCAAGGCTGATAAAATGACCTAAAAGCTTAATTTAACAATATCTAGACTATAAGAACAATTGCTTCTAACAACACTGCTAATACAATTGTTTTCCAAATTATACAATATATATATAAAAAAAAGGATTATAACAATACCAAAAACAGCTTTCTTGGCAACATTGTAATAAAAATTCTTTTTTGTTTTTTATTTTGAGAGTTTCTGATTTTAGTTTAGGTAAAGGTTGCTGTTCCACACTATCTCAACATAGGTATTATATGGGAATCAAATTTTAAAAAGCCACATGAAGTCATCAGGTATGAAGAGATTACATCCAATTAAAAAAAAAGTTAACATTCATCACCTTTTCACTTATAAATTAAAAGTACTCATATTTGGGGGCTTTAGAATGTGTTTTTAAAATAGGTTTGTATACATAAAATAACTGACAAATTAGCAATATCACTAAATATACCTATAGGAGCAGAGAATATAATAAGCCTCAAGGACCCTGAACATAAATTAGGAATCCCAGTAGTAAACAAACTATCCCAAGCAGTCAGAACAAGCTTGACAGTGCCTACTATCAAATACCAACTTTCTTCAGTACAAGCACATATTTACTTATGCACCTATCTTTCTCTCGAGTGCATTTGTCTGTTCCGTATTTTAGGAAATTCTCTCTTTAGTTTGTTAGTCAATAAAAAAGCAGCCCACCTGGGACTAGGGAAGAAGTTGAAATTGGAGCTAGATCCCTGCTGGAGCAGTGGCTACTGAATCTGTCCTTCCCCCTTTCTGTATCTCTCCCCCCCAAACCTCCCTGCACCACCAGACCCTGCTTCAGCCTTCTGTTGAAATGTCTGGTGTTCTTTTTTTGTGTACGGTCTCTCAGATCCAAAGAATCTAGACCAGAACTCCAGGTTTAACAATATGTCATTAAATATTTAATAGTTTTCAATACTCCTGGGCCCCCCTCCAAAAGAAATTTCTTTTTAACACATTTCTTTACAAGTTTAATTCATGGGAAATGCCATTCGATTAAAAGGAAAGTTTTGTCTAAAAGCGTTTCTGGTTAGCAATGGTCTCTCAAATTTTACAATATAGATTTAGAAATATAACACATTTTTGAAATACAATAATAACAAATAATAAACTTTAAATGGCACAATTGCATTTCCAAATTCCAAACATATGAAAGTGATTGATCTAATTAACTTTGGCATTATAAATCACTTTTGTGTTATCAGGTATGGCATAATTGCATTCAATTATACAAATAATAATAATGTAGTGCTTGAGGCATATGCTAGTCACTGTGTTATGCACTTTACAATCATTATAGTAGTTTGATCTCACAATAGGAAAGGTCTGCAATTCCTGATCAGCGTAGTGAAATAACGTGCCTGAAGAAGAGGGGGAATACTTATACCTGATCTAGAAGTCTTATAGGCTTTTTGCATTAATTTGTTTTTAAGATAAACCAGCTCAGACTGTTCATAGTCTCTAAGGAGCACCAGTGGAATTCAGGACTGTCTTTAGTTACCTAATAACAAGTCTGGCAATACATAAAGGTCACCAGACTATCTAATTTAGATCTTGACTGACCTATATCCACATTTTCTCATTCAAAGGATACCTACACTACAATCCCAGAGCCTATTTAGAGAAGAGTGGACTACAATCAAATAAACAGAAGTGCAAGAAACAGGACATTTGGGGAAGGGATTCACATGTCAATGTCTGGACTTATGGAACAATAAGTTCTGTGGGATGCAAGTCAGGTTGGGACCAGTCCAAATTTTCCAACCTCCATTATTCTATCTGAGTCATGGCACTATTAATGTCAACCTCCCCATCCTCTCTCCACCCTCACCCCCCCCACATCCTTCAATCTAAAAGAGAAAAAAAAAGTTAGTTTGTATCCCTGGCTTTATTTGTCTTAAGTAAGCAGTCATATTTACAAGGGAACACAAGTAGAACTGAGCTCAGGGTGGACATAGACAGCAGGATTTATAAAGACAAAAAAATCAAAAATTGGGTGGAGGTGGGTTGTAATTGTACAGTGAGATTTATTAGGTCATCCCTGGAATGGGTTGCTTTGCAGAACTGGATGTTGATTGGAATCACACTGAATTGGTCATCCAGCATAAGAGGGGAAGTTCTGGATTTAGTATGCCAGGAGTGCAAGAAACTTCAGATGCAGGGATACTGTAAGAAAATTTCCATATGCCTATCTAAAGTAATGCTCATTTTTCTCTTAACCCCAGATCAAGGAGTCCAAACTCCTCTAGATAGTAAGGGAGCTCAAGCAAATCAAGGTGATTTATAAAGTCATTAACCATTTCATTTTCACATATTCAATTGTAAGCCAGGTTCACTTTTCATCTTTAGTTCCTGTTCAAGTTATCATTACTGCAAAATCCTATGTAAATGTCAATGTTGTTCACATATAAAATAAAATGACAAATGTTTAAAAAAAAAATTTGAAAAATGTCTGTGTAGTCCATAAATGTATTGGTGATAATACCATGCATCTGTATGGCTGGTATAATATTTTCTTCCCATTTTTTTATATAAATTTCTATATTCAAAGTAAAAGCAGAAGAAAAAAATTTGCATAACAAATTATAAAACCATGAATATTTATACAACTTTTGTTTGTTTGTAAGAATTTCATTGTTAGTTGAAAAAAGATATTTGCCTATGCTTCCTTCTGAAATGCCTTATTTTCCTTTATTTTAAAATATTTTCTTATCAACTTTTTGGTTATCTTTTCTTTTTTAATCATTACCATCACTATTACTTAACTTCTTGCAATTCTATCCCCCCCTTCTCCTACCAATTAAATATACTAAAAACAAATAAAATAAACAAATACTTTGAAACAAATAGGCATAATCAAATATAACAATTCACACAATGACCATTCATATCCATAAATGCATGCCTTCTTTTATTACCATGAATCATTTATCTTTGTTAGGAGTTGACTAACATGTTTTATCATATTCCTTTAGAGAGCAGAATGGTCAATGCATTTATCAGAGTGCCTTAATTTCTAGTTCTTTTTTTTTTTTAGTTCTTCTCTTTTATTTCTCAGATATTCTTTCTTTTTCCATTCGCTTTCTCTCACTTTTCTTTCCATCCTCTTAGTTCTTCTCTCTTCTCTTTTCATTTCTTGTATCAAGTTCCTTGAACAAGATTTTGGTATCACAGACATACAAATGAGTAACGTGTGTGTGTGTGTGTGTGTGTGTGTGTGTGTGTGTATAAATATGTAACCAAAAGTCCTTCCGTAGAAGAAAAATAGAAAGCAAACACTTCTCAAAAAATAATTGCAGGGGCAGGTAGGGGCACAGTGGATAGAGCACCAGTCTTGAAGTCAGGGGGATGTGAGTTCAAATCTGGAATCAAACACTTAACACTTCCTAGCTGTGTGACCCTGAGCAAGTCACTTAACCCCAATTGCCTCAGCAAAAAAAAAAAAAAAAAAAATGTAATGATAATTGTAATTGCAAGCTATTAACGATCATATGAGAGAGAAATTTCAAATTACTAGTCAGAAGAGAAAAGCAAACAACAAAACTTTGTATTCCACAAATTATTAGAAGTGACAGAAAATGGGAATAGTAAACTTTGGAAGAGTTCTGGAAGAGTAGCAAATTGGTGCAGTGTGAGCAAAATTGAATTGTTGCAAACATATTTAAAACAATAAGTATTTATACAAATAAAATGACTAAAAGTTCATTTTCTTTCACCAAGAGATTGTATTACTGGCTTGCCAACAAAGGAACTTATTGATCAGAAAAAATTCTTCACAAAACCAAAAATTTTTATTAGACCACTATTTTTGTTGTAGTAATAAAGAATTAGGAACAAAATAGATGCAAATACATTTGAGAACAGGTTTTTTAAAAAAAAACCTTCTGATCTCTGAAAGAACCATATCTATGTTCACACTAAGATACAATTTTGTTTTGTTTGTGAGGGAAAGCTGAAAAACTTGGAATTTTTGGATCTCTCTGCCTTCTTTCCAGAATCTTCCCCTATAGTTGTTGATAAGAATATACTTATAAATAAATGTCCAAAAGACATTTAGGAGAAGAGGGTGAAATACTTATGCCCACTCTTTTAGGTTTAATCTGCATTGGTAACACTTCTTAAATCTAGACCATGAACAAAATGATAATTCATGCAAGCTTTGATTTGCACAGAATGCTGAGTGCTGATGTGGAAGTGATCACACTGAAAATATAACACTAGGTTCTGCCAAGCTTGTTAGAGATGGCTCCAGAACATCCCTGGTTGTGTTTACTTTTCTCTTGATTGTTGGTTCCTGAATGGGGACATTTTATCAGAATTAGACTTTACCAATTCTTATTATTTTGCTTTGCTTTTGGCTGTGATGACCAATCTTGCTCATTTTCAATCGTGGTCATCTGATTTTCTTTACAACCTCAACTTTGAAGGTAGGAATTCCCTTGGATGGTTAAATTTAGAGTATTAAATATTCAGAGCCTACCATAGCTATCTGAACAAACTGCTAGGAATCCTTGGGAATGATATGAATTCACTTGAGTGGCTCTCTAAACTTGCTATTTTTCCCATTTGATTCTAAGTTCCATGCTATAGATTTCTTAACCTGAATCTTTCTTGTGAAATCCCACTAGTTTCACTAACTTAGACTATGGAGATTTTCAGCCTACAATATCTTTGGCTGATCTCATTTCCCCTTTTTTTTTCTAGATCCCTTTTTTTTTGTTTTGTTTGTTTCCTTTCTATCTTAGAATAGGAAATATTGCCTCCTTGAAGGTAATAGGTATTTTATTTTTGCTTATATCTGTATCTCTATCAGTTAGCTCAGAATCTAATACATAGGAAGTGATTAATAGATAAATACTTATTTACTGACTGACCAACCAAAAGTTGTCAGTCTGAAATAGCATATTACTTTTTTTAACACTACAAAATAGATCTAACTTCAACTCATAGTATATTTTATCAGGTTGAAGGTTATGGTACAAATTTTTATTCATGCTAGAAAAATGACCTACATGGTAATTTACTACACTATACCAGTGACAATACTACATTTTGAAGGGTGATAGTTTTCTAGAAAATACATAAATAAATAAAATCAGCAAAAATAAAATTCATTACACCCTGAAGAAAAAAGAATAATAGAACTAGACTGCCCTCCAAGCAGGTCTTTTTGGTCATAAATTTGTAGAGGAAAACTTTTTTTTAAGCGTTTCTTTTTCATTTTATGCTTTGTTCTGAGAAAATTAGCTATTTCCATCCCCTGGGGGGAAAATGTCTTTAACATGTTTATTTATTATTTGTAGAGTAGTTTATTATATTAAATGGAGTATTTGATGTTGCTATCTACATTTTCTTGAGATAATCAGTTGATTAGGAAGTATTTAACAGAGATCCCTATGTCTTTTTAGTGGAATGATTGTTAGGTAAAATGCTTCAATGGTAACAGTTTTTCCTAGATTGATCAAGAAAATCCAAGAAAGGTGAAGCCCTAAGAACTGCAAATTTTAAAGAGAAAATATCTAAAATTTTAAAATGTCATAGATACACATATACCTCTAGGCATGACTTGCTCAGTGTTACAGAAAGAATCTATTTCCATTTGTTCTGTGACAGGAGACTTCAGAAGAGCAGTCAACCAACCATAGCATATACAGGTTGTTTCAGATAGTTGATTTATGTGAGACTTGTGTTCAATACCACTTCAAATTTATTTGTAAAACAATACCAACAAGAATTTATGATGTGTTTAGAATGGAAAATTATCTACTGTCACTTTGATTTGGAACACTCTAAGAATTAGATTTACAGATGAAATAAAAGGACTTGCTATCTCGTTTTAAAGGTGTATAAACCATTAAATTACTGCATGGTGAATTGTTCACAACACTGATTTGATTAAGTTGAAGAAAAGATAAAACATTTTAATATGAGGCATGAAGTTTGACAGAATGCATTTTGGTCATAATTCTTTGTTACTAAGTTATCAACATTTTGCTCATTCTTCATATCTCTAAACAAATCAAGTGATCTAAAGTTATTACTTATGAAAGAAAATTAGTTGAATTATTCCCTTTCAAATTTTCTTTAGAAAAAAGAGAAATGCTGAAAAGAAGGAAAAAAGGTTTACTGAAAATGAAAACTCCCTCTTGAAATAAGCCTGTTCATCATTTCTTTTTGTTCACCAGTATTACATTACATTTATATATCAATCTTTGTTCAGTCATTTCACAACTAATGAGTATCCCCTTAGTTTCCAATATTTTGCCACTACAAAAAAGGGCTGCTATAGATAATTTTTTTTTCATAAATATGTCCTTTTCACGCTATGATCTCTTTATGATACAGGTATAGTAGTGGTACTGATAGCTATTAAAGGATATGCACAATTTGATTGCCCTTTGAGTATAATTTCTATGTATTTTAAATCTATTTAAAGTTATAAACTCTTTTCCAGATTTTCAGTGATGCAGTACTATTGCAAGGCAGAAAATTTCTGACTTCATTTTTTATTTATTTCAATAGATTTTCCTCATGTCTTATAATTTGTTTTTCTTACTTTGGCATTTTCTTAGAGTTTTCTGCACTTAGGACTGATGATATTTAAACTCATAAATATGCTAACTGTAACAACCTGGGGATATTAAAGCCCCTATTTTCAAAGAGTCTTTTCAAAGGCACTCCTTTTCTAGAATCTTTGAAGGCATTTTTTGTTTAAGTCTGGTTTTTTCCTTAGAAACAGATGGAATTCCTCTATTTCATTAAATATCCATCTTCTTCCATGGAAAAAAAAATATTCAGCTTAGCTGTGTAGTTTATTCTTGGCTGCATTCCAAGTTCTTTTGCCTTTCGGAATATCGGATTCCATTCTTTAATTCTTCGATTCTTTAATGTTGAGGCAGCCAGATCTTGCGTGACCCTTATTGTGGCATCTCGGTATTTGAACTGTTTTTTCCTGGCTGCTTGTAAAATTTTTAATTTAGTCTGACAATTCTGTAGTTTGGCCACAATATTCCTCGGAGTCTTTATTTTAGGGTCTTTTTCAGAAGGTGTTCGATGAATTCTTTCAATGCCTATTTTCCCTTCCAGTTCTATTATTTCTGGGCAGTTCTCTTTGATGATTTCCTGTAAAATAGTATCTAGGCTCTTTGTTTCATCATGATTTTCTGGTAGTCCGATGATCCTCAGGTTATCTCTCCTAGATCTATTTTCCAGATCTGTTGTTTTTCCAAGTAAATATTTGACATTTTTTTCCCAAACTTTCATTTTTTTGGTTTTGCTTGACTGATTCTTGATGTCTCAATGAATCAGTCATTTCTATTTGTTCAGTTCTGATTTTTAGTGAGTTATTTTCTTCATTAGCTTTTTTTACTTCTTTTTGTATATGTCCAATTGAGTTGTTTTGCTCTATGGAATTTTTTTCCATTTCACTAATTTTTTTTTTTTTTTGTGAGTTATTTTCTTTTTCCAATTCGCAAACTCTGTTTCCCTGCACTTCTTGGTAGTTTTTTACCTTTTCCAATTCACATTTCAGGAAGTTGTTTTCTTTTTCCACTTTATCAAATTTTTCTTTTAGTGAGTTATGTGCCTTTCCCCATTTCTCTTCTAGCTCTCTTTTAAGGTTTTTAATAGTCTCTTCTAAGAGAGCCTTTTGTATTGGAGACTAACAATCGTCTGGAGACTGTGCTATTAGTTGCTTCAGGGTTGAAAAGCTGTTCTCTTTCTGTGTAGAAACTACCAATCGTTCTTTTGATTTTTTTTACTCATTTTGTTAAAGCCTATAAGGTCTGCCTTCAGAGCCAGGAGGTTACCAGCTTCCTCTGCAGAGCAGTGAAAGGTATATGGACGGGTAGCTGAAGCAGTGAGGTACTGGAGTGCTCTAGGAAAGAGTTCCCCACTGGGGAGTAACTCAGGCCTGCAGGGCCGGGCTGGGAAAGTGCCCTTCAAAGAACCCCGGCTGTGTGAGATAATGACTGCCCAGGGGGTAGACACTGAGCAGTGAGAGTTTCACTTCCCAAGCCAAATCCTGCCCTGGGGCTGTGGGTGTTAGCAGTTGAACAGTGAATGGATTTGCAGGGACGGGAATTGTCTGCTGGAGAAGCACAGTCAGCTGAGGAGGTTCTATTGCCCCAGGCCGAGCCCCCCTCTGCTGATCAGAGCTGCCCAGGCTGTGCCCCCCCTGCCGTGCAGATTAGTAACTTCCCCCGCAAAAGCCCCGAACTGCCGGATGTGACCGCAGGGCTATGATAAAGTCTGCCTGAGTCACTTCCAGTTTTGAGGGGTTACAGCCAGATCTTGTTAGGTTCTGGTGTTTTTTAGAGAACCCTCTATTTTAGACTTTAATTTCTCTGCCATTTTACTGCTTTGTAATCAAGGCAGAGCAGTTAGTCTATAGCAGAGTCGTCTCTATAACTTCTCTAGCCACAGAGATCACCCCCACCCCTGGTCTGCTCAGGACACTAGCCTCTAGCTGCCTGTGCTAGTCTGTTCCTGGCACCTTAGGACAAATCTTTCCTGGCGATCTTCCGGATCGGCTGGTAAATTGTAGTGCTTCTAATCTTCATGAATTTAAGTAATGAAGAGTTATTTTTGAGGCTGCATTAAATAATTGGTTATGAGGGGAATGAAAGGAGCTTAGAGAGTTGTGTGTGCCTGCTCCATCATCTTGGCTCCACCCCCCCCACCCCCGCAATGATCTTTTGATGAAGAGAACCATCTATACCCAGAGAGAGGATTGTGGGAAATGAGTGTGGATCACAACATAGCATTTTATTTTCTTTCTCATTTTTTTTTTCCTTTTTGATCTGATTTTTGCTGTGCAGCAAGATAATTGTATAAATATGTATGCATATATTGGATTTAACATATATTTTACTATGTTTAACATATAATGGATTACTTGCCATACATGGAAGTCATGGGGGGAATGGGAAAAAAATTGGAACACTAGGTTTTGCAAGGGTCAATGTTGAAAAGTTATCCATGCATTTATTGTCAAAATAAAAAGCTTTAAAAATAATAATTGAGGAAAAAATGAAACAAGTTTCTCTGATAAAAGCCTCATTTTTCAAATGTATAGAGAACTACGTCAAAAAGAGCTTCCCCCAATTGATAAATAATCAAAAAATTTGAACAGCTTTTAAATAAGTAATCATAGCTATATATAACCATATTTTTATTTTTTAAAAAATGTTCTAACATTGATTAAAGAAATGCAAATTAAAATAATTCTGATGTATCACCACATATCTTTTAGAATGGCTAATTGAAAGGAAAATGACAAATTTTGGAGTGCATGAGGGGGAAAAAAAGTGACATTAATTCACTGTTAGTGGAGTTGGAATTGATTCAATCACTCTGTTGAACAATTTGAAAGTATGCCAAAAGGGATATAAAACCATGCATACGCTTTACCATATCACTACTATTGTATCCCAAAAGATAATTTTTTTTAATGTGAAAGGATCCATATGTATCAAAAAAATTATATTGCAACTATTTTCTGAGGGGAAGGAATTTGAAAATGAGGGGATTTTCATAAATTT
The DNA here is from genome assembly GCF_016432865.1 of Antechinus flavipes. Classification (NCBI taxonomy): domain Eukaryota; kingdom Metazoa; phylum Chordata; class Mammalia; order Dasyuromorphia; family Dasyuridae; genus Antechinus; species Antechinus flavipes. The sequence continues at coordinate 127,808,165 of NC_067400.1, read as the reverse complement.
GGGAAGAGATTGATATATTGTGGTATGTTATTATGCTTGAATATTATTGTGATATAAAAATGATGAGCAGGATGCTCTCAGAAAAACTTGGAAAGACTTCTCCAGGATAATACAAAGTGAAATGTTATTGTCAAGGTCATCCATTGAATCCTGAGCCATTTTTCAATATCTTGTTTTTTGTCATGAGAGTAACAATTGTGTAACTCTGCCTCACTTAAATCTAATTCACAAACAAGTTAAGGCATTATCCATGTTATCATTAGTCCTTTTCAAAAACAATGAACATACAAATTTTATTTTACCTGGAATATTGTATGATTCAGCTTGAAGTAAATGCTGTAACAACTCGTTGGTATATTATTTAATTTAAAATTATTTGCCACATGTCACATGAAAATAATTTCATTCTTTATGTACTTGAACTCTGGACTCTCTTTCTAATTTGACCATTAAGTTATTCAGCACTTTTTTTTCTCCCATTCCTGTACTATTTTTGGTCAGAGTTGATTCCTAAAATAGCAAATTAAAATAAGAAATCCAGGCTTATGGGCAAAACTTGTAACTTTTTAAAAAAAATTATTAAAGCTTTTTATTTACAAAACATACACATGGGTAATTTTTCAATATTGACCTTTTCAAAACCATCTGTTCCAGATTATCCCTTTTTTCTCCCCACCCCTTCCCCTAGGTGGCAGGTAGTCCAATTATGTTAAATATATTAAAATATATATTAAATCTGATATAGGCATATATATTTATACAGTTATCTTGCTGCACAAGAAAAATTGGATTAAGAAGGAAGGAAAAAACTGAGAAAGAAAACAAAATGCAAACAAATAACAACAGAAAGAGTAAGAATTCTATGTTGTGGATCACACTCAATTCCCACAGTCCTCTTTCTAGGTGTAGATAGCTCTCTTCATCACAGAACAATTTGAAATGGTTTGAATCATTTCATTTTTGAAGAGAGCCACATCCATTAGAACTGATCATCTTATAATCTTGTTGTTGCTGTGTACAGTGATCTCCTGCTCTGCTCTTTCACTCAGCATCAGTTCATTTAAGTCTCTCCAGGTCTTTCTGAAATCATCCTGGTGGTCATTTCTTACAGAAATTAATATTCCATAATATTCATATACCATATTCTCCAAATGATGGGCATCCATTAAGTTTCCAGTTTCTTGCCACTACAAAAAGGGCTGCCACAAATATTTTTGTACATGTGGGTCCCTTTCCCTCCTTTAAAATCTCTTTGGGGTATAATTCCAGTAGAAACACTGTTGGGTCAAAGAATATTCACAGTTTGATAACTTTGTGAGCATAATTCCAAATTGCTCTCCACAATGGTTGGATCTGTTCACAAGACCTTGTAAATTTCTATGAATAAAATCTTTTTTGTCCCTTAGAGTAAAAATACTAAAAACAGGGCCTATAATTTGTTATTATGAATAAGCAAGTGAGGATTAGTAATGAAAGTATTAAGCTTCTCCTACTAGTAAAAAAAAATTAAGAATTTACTAAGTTATAAAACTAGGTATTCCTTTAGAAAGTACATTAAAATCAATACATAGTATAGTTTCCAATTATTTTTTGGTCTATTTTCCCCTGGCTTTTTATTGAATGTAATTTTTATTGCATCGTGATCTGAAAAGGATGCATTTACTATTTCTGCCTTACTGCATTTGAATTTGAGGTTTTTATGTCCTAATATGTGGACAATTTTTGTATAGGTTCCATGAACTGCTGAGAAGAAAGTGTACTCCTTTCTGTCTCCATTTAGTTTTCTCCAAAGATCTATTATATTTAACTTTTCTAATATTCTGTTTACCTCTTTGACTTCTTTCTTATTTAATTTGTGGTTTGATTTATCTAACTCTGAGAAGTGCAAGGTTGAGATCTCCCATTATTACAATTTTGCTATCTATTTCTTCTTGCATCTCTCTTAATTTCTCTTTTAAGAATTTAGATGCTACACCACTTGGTCCATATATGTTTAATATTGATATTGCTTCATTATCTATGCTATCCGTTAGCAAGATATAGTGCCCTTCCTTATCTCTTTTAATTAGATCATTTTTTGCTTTAGCTTGATCTGAGATCAGGATGGCTACCCCTGCTTTTTTGACTTCACCTGAAGCATAGTAGATTTTGCTCCAACCTTTTACCTTTAACCTGCATATATCTCCCTGCTTCAGGTGTGTTTCCTGTAAACAACATATTGTAGGATTCTGACTTTTAATCCAGTCTGCTATCTATTTCTGCTTTATGGGGGAGTTTACCCCATTCATATTTATGGTTAAAATTACTAATTCTCTATTACTTGTCATCTTGTCAACTCCTGCTTATGCTTTTCTCCTTTCCTTCCCCTAATTTCCCTCCCCAGTATGAAACTTGTAACACTTGCTTCTCACAGCCCTCCATTTTTAGTGTACCTCCCCCATCTTAGAATTCCTCCCCCTTTCTTATCCCTTTTCCTCACAATTTTTGAATTCCCTTCTGCTTAGCTTACTCCTTCTCTTTTCACTTTTCCCCTCCCATTTTTCCATAAGGTGGGAGAAATTTCACCATAAATCGAATGTGTATAAATTTTTTCTCTTTAAGCCAATTCTGATGGCAGTAAAATACACACTATGTTCATCCCCCTCCATTCTTTTCTCAGATATAATAGGTTTCCTTTGCCTCTTCATGAGATGTAGTACCCCCCACTTTACCCCTTTTCTGGTACAATTTCCTTTCCACCTCTACTTTCAAGAACAAATTATACATATGTTCTTTATATATCTTTATAACAGAAATATAGTTGCCCAGATTTTTTTTTTTTTTTTTTAACCTTGTTAGGTTCCTCTTGAGTCCTACATTTGAAGATCAAACTTTTTGTTTAGTTCTGGTTTTTTCATCAGAAATAGATCAAATTCACCTATTTCATTGAATGTCCATTTTCTTCTCTGGGAAAAAAAAATGCTCATTTTGGCTGGGTAAATTAATCTTGACTGCATACCCAGTTCCTTAGCCTTTCAGAATATCAGATTCCAGGTCCTTCGATCCTTTAATGTGGACGCTGCTAGATCCTGAGTAGTCTTTATTGTGGCTCCTCTATATTTGAATTGATTTTTTTCTAGCAGCTTGTAGTATTTTTCCCTTGGTCTGATAGTTCTGAAATTTAGCCACAATATTTCTTGGAGTTTTTATTTTAGGGTCCCTTTCAGTAGGTGATCGATGAATTCTTTCTATGTCTATTTTACCTCTATTTCTATAACATCTGGGCAGTTCTCTTTGATAATTTCCTGGAAAATAGTGTCCAGGTGCTTTTTTTTTTCATCATATTTTTTCAGGATAATTCTCAAATTATCTTTCCTAGATCTATTTTCCAGATTTGTTGTTTTCCCAAGAAGGTATCTGGTGCAAGGGATAATGTTGTAAAAAAAATTACCCTGGCATGGATTCTGTCAATATAAAGTAATTATTAAATAAAAATTAAAAAAAAAAAGAAGGTATCTGACATTTTTCCCATTGTTTCATTTTTTTGGTTTTGTTTGACTGATTCTTGGTATCTCAAGTTATTCAATTCCATTTCTTCAATTCTGATTTTTAATGAATCATTTTCTTCATTTATTTTTTTTTTCTATTTCTTTTTGTAATTGTCCAATTGAGTTTTTGAGTGAGTTGTTTTGTTCTATGGAATTTTTTCTTTCCATTTCACCAATTTTATTTTTTAGAGAGCTATTTTCTTTTTTTCAATTTGCTAATTCTGTTTTCCTTGGAATCACTTACCGTTTCTAATTCACTATTTCCGTTTTTCAAGGATTTGATTTGTTTATTCACTCTATCTTTAAATGAGTGGGATGACTTATCCAGACCCTCTTGCCAAGCTTCCCTTTCCTTTTTCCCATTTTTCTTCTAGCTCTCTTGTGAGAGCCTTTTAAATTTCTTCTGTGAGAGTCTTGTGTGTTGAGGACCAGATCATATCACTTTGGGGGGATTCATCTGCAAACATTCTGTTTTTAGTCTCCTCAGGGTTTAAAGTCTGCTCTCTATTCATATAGATGCTATCAATAGAGCTTGTTTTAATTTTTTGCTCATTTTGTCAAAGAAGAATCAAAGAAAACAAACTAACAAAAAAGAAACAAATGCAGTCTATTTTTTTTTTGGGGGGGGGAATGGAGGGGAGGGCTAGATGATATTACTGAGTTTCCTCTACAGACTGCAGAAGGTAGCAATGAGGCACTAGTAGGACAGCAATAGCTGTGCTGCATCTGCACTCTGAGACTCTGAGAGCATACGGACACTCTGTCGGTGGATGCGGCCAAGTCCTGAGAGACCCTAGCTTTTCAGGGTTATAGACTTTACCCCTGTGTTTATAGCTTCTCTGCTGATCTACTGGCTTGCTGCCAGGGCAAAGGAGCAAAGTAACATGTAAATACTATGTAAAAGTAAATGTAAAAATAAAATGCTATGGTAAAGTTCTCCCCACAGAAACAGTTGAGATCGCACCCCACTCTCCTCAGGTCTGCTCAGTGTGAGCTGCCTTCCATACTCTCATTGCCTGCCTTCAGTCTGCACCTGATCTAACCATCACTGCCTGGGAGCAAAAACAGACCTTTTCTGGCAAATTTTGGGGACATCTTCTAAGGGCAATTATTTGTGGGTTTTTTTCAGTCAAGCACTAATTTTGAGGCCTTATCATGAAAAAAATATTCTGAGAGCAAGACAGAGCTTAAATAGGTGTGTGTGTCCTTTCTGCCATCTTGGCCAGAAGTTCTCATCAATAGATAATATAGACTTAGAAGTCATTTTATATTTTCACTCACAAAAGTAAATGTTATGTTAACCATATTGATAATAAAATATGTGAATTTTTAAAAATTCATTTTATTTTTTATTGAGCTTTTTGATTGTTTTGTATAAATAATTTCTAAGTATAGCCTTTCCTCTCCTCCCCTATGAGTTTTTTTTTTTCAAACAACAACAAAAATTTAAGAAAAATTTACTGCCACTGCAGTGGCACTGCAACTGAAATTATATGTTCTATTTCACTTTAATATCACTCAACTACCCAACAAAATGGAATAAATATTTTTATTTCTTTCTTTCCTGAGTCTTAGAATGTCAAAGCAATATTTATTTTTCAAATTAGATGACCTAATATATCTTATACCATGAAATAATTTTTTAAAAAGTTTCATTGTTATTGAAAATCTGGTGACATTTTCTTTGGCTACTTCTATATGCTGCTAAATTCAGCTTTTCAGATTTATAACTAATATTAACATCCATGTTTAGGTGAATAATTTCCATTTTTCTCGATCATATTTTATCTTCCCAAAATATATATAAAGATAGCTTTCAACATTTATTTTAATAAGACATTATGTTCCAATCCCCCCTTTACTTCTTTCCTCCCCAAGACAGCAAGCAATCTGAAAGAATAAATATGTGCAATCTTTTTAAACAAATTTAAGGTGATTACTTTTAATTCAACATATAATAAAAACAAAATTTAAAAGAGTATTCCTTTTAAATAAGGGAAATATTGAATTTATCTACTTAGAATTTTTACAGTTTCTTCCTTGTATAACAGAAGCACAATCTAGAATGGGGGAGGAGGGGTGGGGGAGACAGGCAGACAGGCAGAAGCACACAAAAACATACGCACATATTCTCTTCATTCTATCATTAAGTTTAAGGTAATATAGTTTCTAATATCAGAAATATTTTTCCTATTGATATCCAGGCTGTTCAAGTCAGAAAAACTAAGAAATGAAGGGAATTTAAGCTTAAAAGAATCCTCAGATATTCTGTTAAATTATAAATTCCATAAGGGCAGGCACCACATCTTAAATTATTTTACCTTTTAGAAAAATCTCCCTTATTTACTTTATTTCTACTAGTTAACTTGCCTTGCTATTGCTAATCTACAAGCCTCCCTACCCCTGCCCCCAGATTTTCCCTTCCTCTTTATTCCATTCCTATTAATCTACACACTTTATTCCATTCTTGTTAATCTAAATAGCCTTCTATATCCCACCTTGTCCTATCTGCTCTCCACTTATTTCTTTATAGATTCTGGAGGATGCTATACCCTTTTTGACATACATATCAAATGTCTCAAAGAACTCCACCCTTCTGCCCAGCAACTACCATGCCCCGCAGCTTTTGCACTCACTGGGTATTTTGTATCATTTTCACCCAGGGCTGTTTAGCTACACAGCTGGACCTGGCACTATCAGTAGCAGAGGTTTTCTCAGTCTTCCCAGACTCAGGCCTTGAACTTCCCAATCTGTCCAAGAAATGAAAATTCCTGAAACCAGCTAGTCCCAAGACACCCTGCATGTTGTTTCACTTGAGCTAGCCAGGAGAAGTTTACAAGTTACACTGGTTAATCCTCCATTGTGTGTTTTTTCTTTAAGCCTATTCCAGTAATTCTAATGGGACCTTGGTTCTGCCTCAAGTATTATTTGTTTTTTATTGGCCATATTTGCCCTGAGTAGCAATTTTGTTTTCTTTGTGGGGAAAATTTGAAGAGTTAGGAATTTTCTCACCTATTCCAGACATCCTCCCAGAATCTCCTCTCACCTTTCCACCTCCTCCATTTACTAACACAATGCTTTGTAGTCAATAGGTATTTTATGTATAGTTGCTAAAGGAAAATAAATTTACTATCACAAAATCATATAGTTTGAATTGAGAATAACCTTGTAGATCATGAGAAATGCTCACATTTTCCAAAGTCACATAAGTATTAACTTTCAGAGATAAAATTCAGACTCATAGACTCAAGCTCCAAATTCAGCTTTCTTTTTCGCTTAATGATATTGCCCCTTACCTAACATAAACCTTCCTTAAGAAGAGTTGCATAGCAGAAACAAGAATTGGACTAGAAGTCAAATAGCCAGTGTTCTAATCCCAGCTCTTTCATTTACTGCCTTGTGACCTCAAAAAAAAAATCACATCTTTCATGGGACTCAGTTTCCTCATTTGGAAAATGAGAGAGTTGAGCTCAATAGTGGATGAGTTCTTATCTTACTCTGAATCTACAATTCAATAAGCATGTATTTCTACTATTGAATCACTGATAAGCACTCAGCTCATCATGACTTGAGCACTTTCAGTGATAAAAAAATGAATTCATATGAAGCAATCAATTCCAGTTTAGGGGCATTTTGATCATATTTGGGGGAAAAGTTTTCTCTTTTGGTAATTTTTTATGTTCATCTACTTGTCTGTGACTCCTACAGATTTCCTATGTGATCAAGTTAAAAATAAAAATTTAGTTCCACTTTTCATATACTATAAATATTTGAAAATAATGACTACTCTCTCTCCCCAGCTCATCTTTTCCAGACATAATACAACATACCCCCTTAGCCTATATATACACATATCTACACACACATACATATTTGTGTGTAGATATGTGTATGTGTATGCATGCACACATATGTGCATGTATGTTATTCTGTGCAGACACATTTACATATGTGCCTATATTGTGTGCATATGCAACCATGTGAACTTAAAAATTGATATCTACTTTGTTCTGTATTAATTATTAATTGAGGATTTTATCTAATCACTGGAATCAGTACTTTGGAATTAGTTTGATTTAAGATCACTTTGACTACTTAACATTGGAAATTCTTCTTAATAAAATTATAATGTGCCTATTTTTCTGGGTTATTGGTTGGGCTCTTTACTCTGATGGACATGAATCACTGGCATCATAAGATTTTCTCATTGATCAGACTTAAGTTATATGTTGTATATATGGACTTTTCAGACAATGTTCAATAATTCTTGTAATTATGTTTCAGACTAAATGTAAGAACATCACACATAAAATATTGAAGTATCTGCTCTAATGCTATCACTACTCACTGAGAGGCTATTGAACTTTTCTCTTAATAAGTACTAGCCTTGCCAAATAGGATACACTCAGCGCTTCTGTGCCTCAGTTTCTCTTCATTTCAGATTTTGGTTGTGATAGTTATAAGAATCTGTATGTTATGTTTATGTTTGTGTGTGCACATATGTATTTATACATATACTTATGTGTATAAATGAATAAATATGTGTATATATACATAGATAAATAAATACATATACACATTGTTGCCTAACAATTTTATTTTTATTATTATATGTGATTCTGAGAGTTTAATACAGAATTGTAAATGTAATAGAAACCAGATTACAGTGGAGACTGTAAGGAATTATATAATTTCTGAACTTTTATATCAATCTCCACATTTGATAAACTCATTATATATTATGTGAATTATTTGTCAAAGACTGCATAGTAAGTTGGAGTTGGAAGGTAGACAAAAGCCCTACTTTTCTGTCCCCATATTTTGTAATCTTTCTCAAATCCCAGTTCTCTATTATAGAATGATGTGTATATCACTTTATTTAATGTCATCTTAGAATGAACTAGTTTCTTCAGTAGTTATGATATTCTATTCTATTGACTAACACTGAACTAAAAACCCAATAAAGGACAATTAAATGTCAAATAATAACATGAAGTCTTTCATCTACCAATATGCTGATTGTTTTAGATTAACTGTAGGAAATTTATACTTATCTGTATTAAAGGCAAATTTTCATGATTTAAATCACCCATATAATTCTTATAGTAATTGTTTCTTTTCTGGCCAGAAACTTTAAATCTTCCTCTCTAGATTGATTCTTTTATGAAAGTAAACTGGGCCACCTTTTGCCTCAATTATTATTTAGCCCTTAAATACTGAATGGACATTGCCTCAGACAAGCTGACACCTGACAAAGACCTCAGATTAAAAAGGTCATATCCAATTCACTTACAAGTCAACACTTGACCTTACTGGTATCATCAGTCCTCTTTGAGAATGAAGGATGAATAACAGCAGCAGCAGCAACAACAATAAATTCTTCTTAGAAAACAAATCAGTCATCTTATATATGCTACCCATCATTAATCATCTATAAATTTAATACTCATGCTGTCATTTTCTTGTAAGACATTAATAATAATATTCATGAGAAGAGGGTCAAGGAGTAGAGATATACCTGCTTAGTGATAATGATCCATTAATCTCTGGTCTTTGCATCTCAATATTCAACCTGCTCTGAAGTCTCTTCTCTTGAATCACACCTTTCTAAAGAATAAACAAATAAATTGGAAAACAAAACAAAACAATAACTAAGTATTTACATTATGCCAAGTATTCTGCTAAGCACTAGAGATAGAGATAAAAATTGAAAAACAATTTCTATCTTCAAGGAACTTACATTGTAATAGAAGACAACACATTTAGTGGAATACTAATATAGAACAAATTGAAGCATTTTGTTTCTGAAATTAAATAAAATGATAAATGGGGCACAAAGATAGCTAGGTGTACTCCTAAGAATAAGGTAGAATGGAAATGGTCATACTTCCATAATTGGAGATGGAAGTTGGAATGAAGTGAAGGAAGTTCAGTGCCTGAACTTCTAGACCAAGTTGAGAAGCCATCTACCTGGGAAATAATCCTCAAGGAAGGAATATTTGAAGACTAAAAGAAAGAACCCTTAAGACATGGTTTCTGTTTCAGATTGCCTGGCAGTTAGTAGCAAAATGCTAAAGGATTAGGATGCTATTGATGTAATATGGCTTCTCGGGGAGACCACAATAATTTCAAGGTCCCCAGACCTTAGGGAACTTATGTTCTAACAATCTGTCAGTGATTCTAAAGTCCTCTGGCTTTGAAATCTCTGATCCCAAAGTCTCCCATCTCCAACATAAGAATACTATTGTTCTAATGATCTGTCAACAAACATTAGTGTTTGCTGATCAATGATAACTAAATTCCATAGACTACTCCTTAGTTCTACCCCCCATAAAATTAACATATCAATAATAATAATAGATAAATGTGTCTCTTTGCTTGTGTTTCTTTGCTAAATTCTCTTGAAATTAAGACTGCTCCAATTGGCATTACAATTAAAACATTTTTGCTCCCTTGACTTGGAAGTGGGTTCAAGCCTACAAATTCTTTTGAGACTCCTCATGACACCAGTCTATGATCCCAAACTTTTGGGGTTCCTTCCCAACCACAACATTTGATGTCCATACAGAGAGAGTTAGCAAATAAAAATTAAAATAACATCTAAACAGATTCTCAAAGTTTTGAGAGAAGTGATTAAAATGTTTGGCAATTAGTCATTTTAAGATTGCAAGAAAAATTTCAGAAATATTAGGGATCATTTCAGGAATTTATCATATTATTGAAAAAAAAAACTAGGTAAGTAGCAACTTTTTGCTAACTCTTCCTTGACCAGTGTTACCCTTCTGCTCCTTTGGGAAAGCAGCCCAGAAGGTATTAAAGCACTCTTTCCACTCTACTCCCCAAAGTGCTCCTGAGTGTATCACAGTTGTGGGGATTACTAACAAGATCAAAATAGCCCAAGTCCCTCTGCTAACCCAAATTCTGTCTCATCTGTAGAAATAGACAAAGCAGCAATAGCCATGTGGACCCTACATAATCTTGGCCAAATACTTCCCCAACTCAGCTTGGAGAATTGGGAATGAAGTGGGGGTCAGGTTCCATGGTCAGCATTCCCTGAGCCCTGGCACCTGAAACCACTATCAAAGTAGTATCCCCACCTTGTAGCAGGTTCTGTCCAGGAACTGCTTGTGAAGAATTAGAATACACCTGGCACTACCCAGCATGACAATGTGAGGTGACAAAGCCAGACAACCTCTACGTTTAGTAAGACCACCATTCTCTGTTTCAGCTGTGGATAAGTATTAGCTATGTCATGTATGACAAATTCTTTTTATCTGCCCAGTTTTCTGATTTGTAAAAAGAAATAATTATTATTGTGAAGACCACATGATTGCAAAAGTGTTTAGCATGAAACATGCTATATGAATGTTAAATGCTTTATTGGATATAATTGCTTCATATTTGAAAACTTTATGGGTTTTTTTAGATGTGACTAACTGACAAATAATTTCTGTGTATGTAAAGTAATTTAGAAATTTGTCTGATATATGAAAGAAAAAGAATTTTAAAGGAGCTCTAATTCAAAGCCCACTAAAGGGACATGTAAATTGTAAATCTATTTGCACTGAGAGTGTTAACAGAAGAGTTTGGGAACTTTTGGAAAACAGAAAAAGAAGTTTGCTACTACTATAAAACTGTAGCTACTCTGCTTTTAAGTTATTTAGAGACAGACTTCCAAGGGCCCTATCAATAAAAACTTGCACCTTAATGCTTTTCCCGGCTCTAAGAAGAGAAATGATTTGTGTAAATTGGGAAATAACAACATGGCAATCCAGTTTATCTAGAACATTTAGTCAGAATTTAGGGAATTTCATTAACTAAAGTTGTCAATTTTAAAATCTGTTCTATCTCAATTTTAAGAATTATCTTGTTTTCTCCCTAAAACCAAGGGGAAACTTATTTAAAGAAATAGAAATTACAGCTAAGACTATTTAGATATTACTTAGGAAAATTCTGAAATTGTTAATTAAGTTTTTGGAGTTATTGTCATCAAGTTAAATCTAAAATTGGTAATTGCTGTGTGTGGAGGGAGAGGGATGAAATGAAAGCCTTATCAGGTCATCTCCAGGTATGCGGTGTGCAATGAGGTATTTCATCATTGATCCTTGAAAACCTTCTGTTCCAAATTTTCCCTTCTTCTCTCCCCCCCTCCCCTAGATGGCAGGTAATCCAATACATGTTAAATATGTTACAATATAAGTTAAGGATTCATAGTTTATTAATTTATTAAGAATTTATAAGCCTGTATAATGATTGATCCTTTGCACCAGGATAAGTTTAAACATATAAAACATGTTCAACAAAATCTCTTATGGATTTAAAATAATATATCTAGCCTTAAGATACAATTAATAGAACTTGCTATTAGAGATAAAATCTCTGGGGACTCTAAGTGATATTCTTTTGAGTTTTGAATTTTATTGCCTGATCATTAAGTCAATAACCCAGAGAAATACCATAAGCTACTCAGAGGAATGCTTTCCTAGACATGTTATCTAGACAAGAGTTGGGAGGACAGCCTTGGCCTCTGCTTAAGGTAAGATCCTTTTGACTCAGTTTCACAGTTCTGTTTTTTTGTTTCCCATCTTTTATTCCTGAGTCTGGCTATGAGGTAGAATTATTACTGCATGTTCAGCTGTCAAACAGATTTAAGGATGCTTTATCCTGTCATATGTGTGTTCTCAGGCTGAGGCCCTGAAGGACCTGTTTTGATGCTATTATAATCATGTCCCTGCTTTTCCTCTCATAACAAATTTCTATAATCAGAGCAAATGGTTAGTAGAAGCCAAGAGTCTAATACAAGTATCCTAGGGGACACATGATTTCCTGCCTTAGATCTTAAAGATGCTTTCTTTTGCATGCCATTGCATAAAGCTTCACATTTTTTTTTTTTTGTTGCCTTTGAAGTGGCAAATTCAGGGAGACTTAACCCCCATCGATTAACATGGGCAATCATGTCCATAACATGGAGATAGCTCAGGGCTTCCACAACAGTCCCCACATATTTAGAGAAGCACTGACTATCAGTATGTAGGTGATATCTTGATCTGCAACCCTACCTGAGAGGCTTCTCTGGTTGCAGCCATAAAAAAGTCTTAATTTCCAGTGCTATAAAGTTTTTTTTTTTATTTGTTTGTTTTTCCTAAAGGTCCACACAGTTTTATCAGTTTGTTAAGACCCTAAAAGCTAAACTAATCTTTTGTTCCAGCCTTAACCTTATATCTAAAGTTTTTTTATACTGTACATTAGTGAAAGGAAGGCCAGGTACTAGGTGTCTCTGGAACCCTATCCCAGACCTCTTGATTACTTCCCAAAGAAAGTTGGTGTTTTTGGAGTGATCCTCATGCCTTAGAATTAGCTGCCACAGCTCTTCTAATTGCAGAAGCTTCTAAGCTTATTCTAGACCAGCCATTGGAGTTTCCCTACCAGGTACAGAGCATTTTGGAAGCCAAAAGTCATAAGTGACTTGCTAGTGGAAGACTTACCAGATATCAGGTTCTCCTGCAAGACACTTTCAACTTAACTCTCCCGGTGTGCCACATTCTTAACCCTGCCATTATGTTCTGTGACAAAACTCAGTCCCGGTGACATTATTCATAATTTTGTCTACTTCAGTCATGACAACTCAGATGGTAAATGGTTTACAGATGGGTCCAGTTTTCTTGAAATTAGGGAAAGGAAGGCAGGTAATTCTGTGGTGACCCTTAATAGCCCCTTGGAGGCTAAGCCACCTTACCCTGGAATTCTGCCCAGAAAGCTGAACTCATTGCCATTACTAGGGCTTTGGAACTAGGGAAAGGAATGAAAGTGAACATCCATACAGACTCCAAAGATGCTTTTCATATTTTGCACATATGTGGAACTATATGGAAAGAAAGAGAACTTTTGACAGAAAAAAAAATTCTATTAAATATGCAAAGGAAATTCTACAACTATTGCAAGCTGTCCATAAACCTAGAGAGATTTCTGTTATGTTTTGTAAAGGACATCAGAGTGGAGATTCACATCTGGTCAAGGGGAATAGGCTTGTAGATTCAGCTGCTTTTGCTGCTGCCCATTTGCCCCTGACTACGGCAACTTTAATTCCCAGCTCCCTGACTGTTACACTCCTTCATATAGATCTTTGTGGAAGAAAGGGGACACACTCTTTCTTCTTCTGGGTGTCACAAACACCCTCCGGCCAGCCTGTAATTCTAGAGGCAAGTCAGTGTTTTTGGCCTATACCAAACTGCTCACTTGGGAAAAAATGTTCTCCAATCCCTTGTGAACCTATTTTCACTCTTCACATCCTAAGAGAAACAATTAAACAGTTCTGTCAGGTCTGCCCAGTTTGAGTCAAAGTAAATTCTGAAAGGGCTGTTAAACCCCACCTCTCGTGAAGCCTATCTGGAGAACTGGGAGATAGATTTTACACATATACCACTGTCAGGGGGCTTCAAATTGCTTTTTGGTTTTTTGTTTGCACCTTTACTATTTGGGTAGTAGCCTTTCCTTGCAAGACTGAGAAGGCTCAGGAGTTTTGTTTAAAGAAATCTTGTTTTGCTTTGGCTTCTCAAATAACTCAACAGGTGGTGGGAGCACTTAAGATTACTTATCATCTCCACCCTGTCTGACAACCTCAGTCTTCTGGGAAGGTGGAGAAAATGAATCATACTAAATTATGCCTGGAGACTCCAGAGAATTGGGTGCAAACTCGAAGGCTTCCCCTAGCTGGACTCATGTTTCTGGAATTAAAAGTGCTATTCCTGTTTCATCTTCTCCCTCAGACATTCCTGAGTATTCCCGTGAATCTATAGAGGACCTGAAATTACTCTTCCATAGGAGTTCTGGAAACATACTGGATTGAGAAGGGTGAAATTGTCTATGTCCTTCTCTCCCTCAATCTAAGCTTTCTTTCTTTCTTGTTATTTTCCACTTTTTCCAGGTGTACCTTTAAAAGCACTCCAAGGATGAGAGCTTTGCTCCCAATATTTTCTCTCCAGCTTTGTTGCTGTCAGTCTGTGGGTCTCTGCTACTAGGGAGATAACTCTTTAGTCTTTGGTCAGGCTAGGGAACTCCATGGGCAGTGGCAGCATTCAGGACTGTTGGATGTGCCCACATATGTGATCTGATGCATTATTTGCAAAAACTCCATTCCCAAATGTCACCATCATCACCCTGGATGCCACTCCAGCTGTACTCTCTACCCTCACAGAGGAATAACTTTAACCTGACTATCCACTGTTTTTCTTGCTGGAAAAGATCTCTGGCCCACATAATAATTGTAGGATATGCATTCCAAAATTATTCTGGCAAACTCACTCATAATGCTTATACACCACCTTGTTTGAAACTTCTTCATAATCTCCTAAGTACAAACATTCCTATTGGTAGATTTGTTTCCTCAAGACTCCTATGAACTTCCAAATATTTGTTCACCCTGAATACTATCAGCTAACTAATTCTGACTCTCAGCACCCCTCTAAATACTGCTGCCACCATCTTCAAATTGTGTGCCTCACCTTCTCAGTCTAGACCCCATTAGGCAGGGACAGCTCTATATCCCTTTTCAATATGAAGCAACTCCAAAAGATGAGATCTCCATCCTTGTCCCCTAAATGAATTTGGCGTACAAACTACTTGAGAGGGAAAATGATGGAATATAGCTTCTAGGAGAAACAGCAACAATTTTAAAGTCACCTGACCTTAAGGGGCTTCTGTTCTTACAATCTGTCAGTGATTCTAAAGTCCTCTGGTTTTGTAATTTCTGACCCTGAGGTTCCCCACCCCCACACTAAGAATACTATGTTCCAACAATATATCAATAAAAATTATCATCTGTTGGTCAGTGATTATCAAATTCCAGAGACCATTCCTTGGTCTACTCCTAGGCCATAAAATTAACATATCTATAACATGAAGAAGTAGATCAATGTGTCTCTTTGCTTGTGTTTCTTTGCTAAATTCTCTTGTAATTTAGACTACTCCAATTGGCATTACAATTACAATAAACTTTACCCTGTGACTTGGAAGTGTAAATTCTTTTGAGACGTCTTGTGATCTGTGACCTCAACCTTTTGGGGTCCCTTTCCAACCTGAACACTATAATTAGAAAAATTGTCAAATACAATGTTAAATTTCAAGTATTCAAAGTTATTGGAGTTACCCTGTTAGAAAAACAAGGGGCTTTAAACTAGCACAATCTGTTCTTGTTGAAGTGGTAATGATATATAGAGATTACTATTTTCCTTATTAAATGATTTTTTAAAATGTATTTTAGGGGGCAGAGCCAAGATGACAAAGTGGACACACATTTCTTTCTGACCTTCTCCAATGACTCCCAATTAATTAGAAAATTCAGTCTCTGAATTAGTTCTAGACTGACAGAATCCACGAATTTTGGGAGTACAGCAAATTATCCACAAAAGATAATTTCAAAGACCACCAGAAAAGATCTGTTTGGGTTGGGCATGGAAGAAAGTGGCCAGGAGCAGGCAGGCAGACTACATGGAGGCCAGTCTACACTGTGCAGATCCAGGACAGGGTATGGTATCCGTGGGGTGGTGTGATCTCTGCAGGACAATGCAGACTTTATGCTGTGAAGAATCTACGAAGAGGAATCTACAACAGTGTTGGCCACTCTGCCCTGGTTGAAAGCCAGTAGATCATCACAGAAGTTATAAAAAGCATCAAACACAAACACAAAAAGTAAATAGTGAACCCTGAGTTTTACTGGACCTGGCCATGCCCACCAAGCACTGAGAGTGAGTCACCACAGAGTTAGTGCAGCTGGCTGCTTTGCTGCTTCTTGTAAAAGAAGCTTGAAAAATTTCCCTTGCCCAAAAGGCAGACCCTAACTTAAAAAAAAAATGAGTAAAAAGGCAAAGAGAACTCTAACCATAGAGAATTTCTATGTTGAAAGAGAAGAACAGATTTAAAATCCTGAGGAGACTAAAAGCAGTTTGTTTCTAGATGAAGTCAAAAAAAGGTATAACCTGGTCCCCATCACACAAGGTTCTCTTAGAAGAAATTTTAAAAGGACCTCAAAACATAGCTAGAAGAAAAATAGGGAAAGGAAAGGAAAACTTTGAAAGAGGTTTTGGAAAAGGGATATAATTCATTAAAAGGTAGATTTGACAAAATGGGAAACAAAAGCAACTCCTAGAAAAACAGAATTTGTGGAAGAGAAAAAAAAAAATAACTCCTTAAAAAACAGAAATTGTGAAATGGAAAAAAAATCCACAAAATAAAAGAACTTATTTAAAAACTCACTTGGACAAATACAAAAAGAAGTAAAAAAAAAAAAAAAAAAGTAAAGAAATAATTCACTAAATTCACTAAAAATCAGAACTGAAGAAATGGAAATGAATGACTTGGTGAGACATCAAGAATCAGTCAAGCAAACCCCCCCCCACCCTCACCCCACCCCCCAAAAAAAAAAGAAAGAAAAAAATATATAAAATACCTACTTGGGAAAATGACTGACCTGGAAAATAGATCTAGGAGAGACAATCTAAAGATTATTGGACTACCTGAAAACCATGATGAAAAAAAGAACCTAAACACTATTTTTCAGGAAATCAACAGAGAACTGCCCTGATATCATAGAATCATAAGGAAAAATATCCATTGAAAGAATTCACCAAACACCTCCTAAAAGAGACCCCAAAATTAAAATTACAAGGAATATTGTGGCTAAATTTCAAAACTAGCAAACCAAGAAAAAAAATATTACAAGCAGCCAGAAAAAAAAAAAAAAAAAAAACAATTCAAATACCAAGGAGGTACAATAAGATTACTCAGGATCAAGCAGCTTCCACCTTAAAGGATAAAAGGGCCTGGAATCTGATATTCTGCAAGGTAAAAGAACCTGGAATTTAGCCAAGAATAAACTACCTTATTAAACTGAGCATTTTCTTCCAGGGAAGAAGATGGGCATTTAATGAAACAGGTGAATTCCATTTATTTTGGATGAAAAGACCAGAGCTAAACAAAAAAAATTTGACCTTGAAATATAGGACTCAAGAGAACTATAAAAAGGTAAAAAGAAATCTTGAGAACTGTATTTTTGTTATAGGTATATATATATATATATATATATTTCATGGAACCTACGCAAAAATTGACCATATATTAGCACATAAAGACCTCAAAATCAAATGCAGGAAGTCAGAAATAGTAAATGCATTTTTTTCAACTCAAAATGCAATAAAAATTACATTCAATAAAAAGTCAGGAGAAAATTGACCAAGAAGTAATTGGAAACTAAATAATCTCTTTCTAAAGAATGAATGGGTGAAACATCAAATCATAGATGCAATTTGTAATTCCATCCAAGAGAATGACAATAATGAGAAAAAATACCAAAATTTGTGGGATGCAGCCGAAACACGTAAGGAAAAATTTTATATCTCTAGAGACTTATTTGCATAAAATAGAGAAACAGAACATCAATGAATTGGGTTTGCAACTAAAAAAGCTAGAAAAAGAGCAAATTAAAAACTCACAAACACCAAATTTGAAATTCTAAAAATAAAAGGAGAGATTCATAAAATTGAAAGTAACAAACAAACAAACAAACAAACAAAAAAAAACTATTGAATTAATAAATAAAACTAAGTTGGTTATATAAAAAAAACCAACAAAACAGATAAACCTTTAGTAAATTTGATTAGAAAAAGGAAAGAGGAAAATCAAGATTTTACTCTTAAAAATGAAAAGGGAGAACTTTCCACTAATAAAGAATACACTGGAGCAATAATTAGGAGTTACTTTGCCCAACTTTATGCCAATAAATTTGATAACCTAAGTAAAATGGAGGAATATTTGCAAAAATATAGATTGCCCAAATTAACAATGGAGAAAGTAAATTGATTAAATGGTCTCATTTTAGAAGAAGAAATAGAACAAGCTATTAATCAACTTCCTAAGAAAAATTCCCCAGGACCCAGATGGATTTACATGTGAATTCTACCAAGCAGTTAAAGAATAATTAATTCCAATACTATATATGCTATTTGAAAAATTAGGGAATGAAGAACTCCTACCAAATTCCTTTTATGACACAGACATGGCATTGGTACCTAAATCAAGTAGGATAAAACCAGAGAAAGAAAATTATAAACCAACCTCCCTAATGAATATTGATGCTAAAACCTTAAATAAAATATTAACAAAAAGATTACAGAAAATCATCCCCAGGATAATATATCATGACTAAATAGGATTTATGTTGGAATCCTTACTAACTGCTAAGTAATTAGAGTTGATCTAATCTTACAAGAAGATGTTTTGGGCAGAACCTGAAACAAGGTACTAAGTAGAACTACCCATAATCCCTCTCTCTGGAAGGAGCATAAATAGGCCAATGGGCCAGTCGGAGAGTTCTTCAGAGAGGAAGACGCTACAAGTCGAGATTTCACCTGAATGACATGAAGACTGGAGCTGGCTGGAGGCTGAAGAAAAGCAGAGGCAGAGGCTGAAGGACCAGACCTTTGGATTTAAAGACATTTGGAGAGAGCTCTTGGAACCAAGCAGAGAGATAGGCCTCTAAGCTAACCGGGCTATATTGAAGATAATAAAAGATCTGAACTTTTATCACCTGGCTGCTTTTTGAGAAGAAAAAGCTCACCACATTTTGGCGCCCAACGTGGGGCAAACAGACCCCCCCCCCCCCAGTGGATTTCAGTGGAAAAGCTCCGATCCTGATTCAAGTGGAAAAGCCTCTGATCCTGATCCAGTGGAAAAGACTTCAACCCAGAAATTAGGGTGAGTGCAACAAAGAAATTTTGTTAGAAGAGTTAAAGTAGAATTGCATCTAAGATGGGACAGATATTTAGAAAACAGCCTGTTTCTGTTCAAGGAAAATGTTTAGAGAGCATTGTCAAAGTTATGGAAAGCCAAGGTTTAATTATAAGTTTACAGCAAATCACTGAACTTTTACAAACTGTAAAGGACATATGCCCTTGTTTCTCTCTTGATAAGGAATTAGATCTAAATGAATGGAAATTGGTTGGAGAGGATCTTTGTCAATTCTATGATAAAAATGGGCCTAACTCAATAATTAATACATATAATGTAATACAATTGGCTATAAGAAGTTATTTAAATGATAGAATGATGAAAAGGAAAGTACAGGAGGAAGAAGTGCCAACTTTACTAGGTGAAAAGGAGGACGAATCAGATGAGAATGGAGTTAATTACAATTCTGAGTATGATACTTCACAGCAGGAGGAATTAGGTGATTCCACATCTCATGACCCTCCCCCTGCAATTAACCCTTCATGGGTGGAACAAGGGGGAGGGAGAGAGGCAGAAACACAGTCAGCTTCTCCTGTAAAGCAGAATTTGACAAGATTAGAAAAAGCATTAATTAAAGCAAAAAATGAAGGAGAAGATATATCTGATTTTATAAATGCATATCCTGTGATTGAAAAGATTGACTCTTCGGGTCAAAAAGAGAGAAAATACACTCCTTTTAATTTGGAAAAAAATTAAAGATTTGAAAAAGGGTTGCACTCTTTATGGGGCTACATCATCTTATGTGAAGATGTTACTAGATAATTTGTCTTATGAAATCCTAACCCCGAATGACTGGAAATCCATAACGAAAACTTGTCTAGAACCGGGACAAAATTTATTGTGGCTTTCGGAGTTTCATGAATTATGTAGGATTCAAGCCCAACACAATAGGCAAACAGGAGCTATTGTACAAATCACTTTTGACCAACTAGCTGGTGACGGTCAGTATGCAGAGAGTTCAGAACAGATTTATTATCCCACAACAGTGTATGAGCAAATTTCTAAGGCTGCCATAAAAGCTTGGAATTCTCTCCCTGGACAGAAAGATGGAAATAATGCTTTCACAAAAATAGAGCAAGGTCCCAATGAACCTTTTGCAGATTTTGTGGGACGTTTACAAACAGCTGTAATAAGAACCATTGGAGACAATGCAGCAACAGAAATAATGACTAAACATTTGGCTAAGGAAAATGCCAATGAGGTTTGCAAAAGAATTATATGGGGGCTAGACAAAGATGCTCCTTTAGAAGAAATCATAAGACGCTGTGCCACAGTGGGCACAAATGCTTATTATGCCCAGACTATGATGAACATGGAAAGACAAGGTCCTTCTTGGCAGAGGAATTCTAGAGAAACTCATCGATGTTTTCAGTGCGGAAAAATTGGACATTTGAGAGCTCATTGTAGATATGGAGATAGAGTGAGAAGACAGGGTGAGAGAAAACCCAAAACCCCATGTCCAAAATGTAACGGAGGCTTTCACTGGGCCTCTAAATGTATATTGACCCAGAGGAATGAGAGGCAGGGCCCAGCTCTAAAGTATCAATCAAAGGACAGGTGGGGCATGATAGCAGCTGAGGTTACACCCAGAGAGACTTTAGAAATTCAGAACTCTGATGTCATCAACCAACAGAAAAGCAATCAGGATTACAGTTGGGAAGAATACAGGCCTTTTAAGACAACAAGACAATATCCAATGCAAACAACTCCAATGTAATTACCAGATGATGAGGAGAAATCCCAAAAGTGGTAAATAGAAGAGAATTAGATAGGTTAACTGCTTGGGGAAGAGGATCTGCTTATATTTCCACAGGTGGAAAAGGAATCAGATGGCTAACAATGAGACTGTCAAAAGAACTTTAAAATCTTCAGCTTTCAGTTCCTGAAAAACCAGCAAGAATCACTGGATTCCCTGAGATGAAAAATTGTTGATGAGACTTTTTGCAGTACTTCAGAGCTTACAGGAATTATTAGATTCCTGGCGCATGAACTAATGGACAATGGATTCCTTATGGACTATTTCTAGGACTTATGGACATTTGTAAATTTTCAGGTCGATTTATGTTGTTACATTACTGCTAGCCTGTGTTATATTACTATGTGCTTATGTTTTTTAAGCAATTGCAAGAATCATTGGATTTCTTGAGATGAAAGATTGTTGATGAGACTTTTGCAGTAGTTAAATTTTCATGTTGATTCATGTTATTTGTTACATTACCACTAGCCTGTGTTATATTGCTATGTGCTCATGTAAATTATGTATAATGCCTCCCATATTGATGGATTTATGTATACCATGTATATCTGTTACAAAGTTCTGGCCCATATTGATGGATTTATGTGTACCCCCTCAGAAACCCCCTATGTTTTAAAACAAAAGAAAGGGGAGATGTTGGAATCCTTACTAACTGCTAAGTAATTAGAGTTGATCTAATCTTACAAGAAGATGTTTTGGGCAGAACCTGAAACAAGGTACTAAGTAGAACTACCCATAATCCCTCTCTCTGGAAGGAGCATAAATAGGCCAATGGGCCAGTCGGAGAGTTCTTCAGAGAGGAAGACGCTACAAGTCGAGATTTCACCGGAATGACATGAAGACTGGAGCTGGCTGGAGGCTGAAGAAAAGCAGAGGCAGAGGCTGAAGGACCAGACCTTTGGATTTAAAGACATTTGGAGAGAGCTCTTGGAACCAAGCAGAGAGATAGGCCTCTAAGCTAACCGGGCTATATTGAAGATAATAAAAGATCTGAACTTTTATCACCTGGCTGCTTTTTGAGAAGAAAAAGCTCACCACAGATTTATACTAGGAATGCAGAGCTGGTTCAATATTAGGAAAACTATCAGCATAATTGACTATATCAATAACCAAATTAACAAAAACCATATGATCATCTCAATAGATGCAGAAAAAGCATTTGATAAAATCCAACATCTATTCCTAATAAAAACATTAAAGAGTATATGAATGAATGGCTCTTTCCTGAAAACAGTCAGTAGCATCTATTTAAAACCATCAGCAAGCATCATATGTAATGGAGATAAACTAGAACCATTTCCAGTAAGATTATGGGTGAAACAAGGTTGCCCATTATCACTATTACTATTCACTATTGTATTAGAAAGCTAGCTTTTGCAATAAGAGAACAAAAAGAGATAATGAATTATAGTAGGTAATGAGGAAACCAAATTATCACTCTTGCGTATGATATGATTGTTGGAATCCTTACTAACTGCTAAGTAATTAGAGTTGATCTAATCTTACAAGAAGTTGTTTTGGCCAGAACCTGAAACAAGGTACTAAGTAGAACTAATTAAGACAAGGCTTGTGTTCACACCTTTACTCATTGGAGTCCACAAGTATGCTAGCTTCACAAAGTACACTTTCTACACCTCCCTTAAAGCTCATTGGGCCAGAGAGCACTATGGGAGAAAACCCATAATCCCATTCTCTCAGAAGAGGCAGATAAAAGGCCAGCGATGAGGGATCTATGGCAGAATACATTTTTTCCTCTTGGCTGGCTGATCGCGCTGGACTCGAGAGGAACGACTCTGGTGCAGAGAACACTTTGACGGATTTCAGTGGAGCTACGCCAGAAGCCCTCTCTCCGCGGCAAGTTGGTGGCTGGGCTCCCCAGAAGGAGATAAGAGAGACCTTCCATCTCTGTCTTGGTTGGAGGCAGAAGAAAGCAGAGGCAGAGGCTGAAGGACAGAACCTTTGGATTTGGAGACATCTGAAGGGCTCCAAGCCTCTAAACCAACTGTGCCTTGAGAAGAACAAGAACCCAACATTTGAACTCCAACATTTTGGCGCCCGAACAGGGACCGACAAAATCCTGATTCCAGGGAAGGCACCCAGAGAGAACCTTTATAATATTTTAAAGAAGAACAAGAACCCAACATTTGAACTCCAACAATGATGATATATTTAAAGAACCCTAGAGAATCAACTAAAAGACTATGAGAAATAATCTATAACTTTAGCAAAGTTACAGGATACAAAATAAATCATTAGCATTTTTATACATTGCTAACTGAATCCAACAGACACAAAGAAAAATTCCATTTAAAATAATTGGTGTTAGTATTAACTATTTGGGAATCTGTCTGCCAAGGGATAGTCAGGAACTATATGAGCAAAACTACAAAACACTTTCCACACAAAAAAAGTCAGATCTAAACAATTGGTAAAATAACAAGTGCTCTTGGATAGGTCAAGCGAATATAATAAAGATGACAGTAGTACCTAAACTAATCTATTTATTTAGTGTGATACCAATCAAACTCCCAAGAAAATATTTTACTGATGTAGAAATATATATTCCATTTTAACATTTTGAAATATTTTTAACGATAAGTTAATGACAATGAGATGATTTTTTAAGAAGTATTCACTTTTCTTTCTTGAGTTAAAAGTTCTTATATTAGTGTAATATTTTATTTAAGAATTCTGTTGACCAAATAAAAATGTGCTTAATTAACAAAAATAGAGAAATGAATAAATAAAGAAGAGAATAGTGGAAGATGGACAGAATCTTGGTAATCTTTAGGCTTTTAATTCCATTTAAATTCTTAATGGGTAATTGTTTTGTTATTATTTTGCTTGTATTATCCTATTAAAGTACTTCATTTTCCCACATTATTTTTTCTTGCATAAAAGACATAATTTTCATTTCCTGTTCATTGAGATATATTAGTCTTTTATGAGAGAGAAGAAAACAATCATCAAAAAATTATTCTAAAAGAAAAAAATAATGACATTATTTCAGATTAAAATCATAAGACCAAACAAAACAAATTTATTCACATCTTTCTGACAGCTATCATCCATGTTTGTCAAGTTTTACTTCCTGAGAATCATGACTCTAGAGATAAAGAAACTTAGTAAGTTATCACAACAGAAAAGTTAAGTGAATTACATCAAATCACAAAGGTAATAAATGACAGAACTAGAATTTGAACCATTGCACCATATTTCTAAATCCACTTCTTTCCTCTTTATATACTCAGATCATAGATGCCCAGTGAGAAAGAACCTATAGTTAGCACAATCTTGGAAATTAACTTATAAAAAGTCTTCATAATTACTTCTCAGTGTTCTTCCTATTTTTTTTTTTTGATAAATCTTTGCAATGATAGTAAAAATGTTCTGTCAGATTAGAATAAAATATATGAGATAATATTGAACAAATAATTAAAAAAAAAAACAAACATTTTGTACAAATCTCACTTTGGTGTTGAAAGGATGAAATAAATATCAAATATGTGCATACTATCTGTGTGTGTACTTAAAA
This sequence comes from Antechinus flavipes, assembly GCF_016432865.1. Classification (NCBI taxonomy): domain Eukaryota; kingdom Metazoa; phylum Chordata; class Mammalia; order Dasyuromorphia; family Dasyuridae; genus Antechinus; species Antechinus flavipes. The sequence goes on along the minus strand of NC_067400.1, from coordinate 127,783,567 downwards.
AAAAATACATGTCAATTTGTCTGAGTTTTTATATACAATATGCTCCTTAAAGAGTCATTACCCATATATTTCTTGAACCATCTACTACTTGTAAGAAAAAACCAATGAATAAATGATTAAGACAGTATAAGAGGATTGCCTGTTCAGTAGGTACCTAAATAATATATTCTTCTTTTCATGGAGAAATCAACTTAAATCATCCATTAATTTTATGCCTCTTGGAAGAATTACAGAGGACTGTCTTAGATAGAGGGATTCATTGCAATATTAAAGATTGTCCTCAAAGCAAACTGCCTTTTCATGGCATTAAAGTATGGAAATGATTTTTTTGTTTGTTTTTGTTTTTCTCTTATTGTTTGCTTGTTTTGTTTTTCTTTATGTATTTAATAGCTTCTGATAATTTTTTGTCTTGTGAGTTTTCAATTGTGAGAGATCAAGTTTATCCCACAACCCACTTGGCATTTACCATGTTGTCCTTCTGTATTGGAGCTGGTAATCTTCCTAGCAATGTTTGAGAAACCATAGATTTCTTACAACAATGAACCAAATAAAGAAAGTGATTGTAGTAACTATTTCATGGGTAGTCTTTTGCATGGGTAAAATTTTCATCTTTGTTTCATGGAAAAAATAGATTTGACATGAGGTTATGTTAGAATTATTATTATTATTTTTTTTTCAAGTGCCAATCTTTTTTTTTATTATTTTATTTTTTTAAAAATTTTTTATTTAATAATTACTTTATATTGACACTCGTTTCTGTTCCGATTTTTTTTCCCCCCTCCCTCCCTCCACCCCCTCCCCTAGATGGCAAGCAGTCCTTTATATGCTGGATATGTTGCAATATATCCTAGATACAATATATGTTTGCAGAACCAAACAGTTCTCTTGTTGCTTAGGGAGAATTGGATTCAGAAGGTATAAATAACCCGGGAAGAAAAACAAAAATGCAGATAGTTTACATTCATTTCCCAGTGTTCTTTCTTTGGGTGTAGCTGCTTTTGTCCGTCATTTATCAATTGAAACTCAGGTCTCTTTGTCAAAGAAATCCACTTCCATCAAAATATGTCCTCATACAATATCGTTGTCGAAGTGTATAATGATCTCCTGGTTCTGCTCATTTCACTTAGCATCAGTTCATGTAAGTCTCACCAGTCCTCTCTGTATTCATCCTGCTGGTCATTTCTTACAGAACAATAATATTCCATAACATTCATATACCATAATTTACCCAGCCATTCTCCAATTGATAGGCATCCATTCATTTTCCAGTTTCTAGCCACTACAAACAGGGCTGCTACAAACATTTTGGCACATACAGGTCCCTTTCCCTTCTTTAGTATTTCTTTGGGATATAAGCCCAATAGAAACACTGCTGGATCAAAGGGTATGCACAATTTGATAATTTTTTGGGCATAATTCCAGATTGCTCTCCAGAATGGTTGGATTCGTTCACAACTCCACCAACAATGCATTAGTGTCCCAGTTTTCCCGCATCCCCTCCAACATTCATCATTATTTTTTCCTGTCATCTTAGCCAATCTGACAGGTGTGTAGTGGTATCTCAGAGTTGTCTTAATTTGCATTTCTCTGATCAATAATGATTTGGAACACTCTTTCATATGAGTGGTAATAGTTTCAATCTCATCCTCTGAAAATTGTCTGTTCATATCCTTTGACCATTTATCAACTGGAGAATGGCTTGATTTCTTATAAATTTGAGTCAGTTCTCTATATATTTTGGAAATGAGGCCTTTATCAGAACCTTTAACTGTGAAAATGTTTTCCCAGTTTGTTGCTTCCCTTCTAATCTTGTTTGCATTAGTTTTATTTGTACAAAGGCTTTTTAATTTGATGTAATCGAAATTTTCTATTCTGTGATCAGTAATGGTCTCTAGTTCATCTTTGGATGTTAGAATTATTTTCAAACCTCAATTTATATTTTTATTGATTAGCTGCTCATCCAGGAAAAAAAAAAGATTATATATATAATACATATATAAATATTTTTAAATTTTGAAGATTTTGGCTGTGTATATAAATCTGCAACCAAAGTAATATTTCTGTTAAGCAAAAAGGAAGACCCAAGATGCAAATTTACTCTACTATAAGTGATTCAAAGTTAATAGAAGACATGTAGACATCTGAGACATACAGACTCATGACTTATTATTAATTGTTAGTAATACATTTGATTAGGTCAGAGTAATATGAGATGTGAGATATAAAACACATGCAAAACATTCACAATGACATTCTCTTTGACAAAAAAACAAAACAAAACAAACTTTTATTTATGAGAAGAGTTTACAGATACCAGGAGTGGTAAATATGAAATCCATTTGGGAGAGCAAGAGAAAAAAATATTGTAGTTATCTAAGAAAGGGGTTTTAACAATGGAAAAAACAAATTTCCAAATAAAATTTACAATTAAACAGAAGGAAAGTGGTCATTAAAGGGAATGTGCCATGAGATGGGAGTACACCATTGATTGGAAGGCTAAATGAATAGAAGAGTTTAGCAGACCAACCGCAGAATGAGTTAGTAAGGGTAGGGGATTACACCATTAACTGGCAGGCTAACCTGAAAAGGGATTTTGAAAAAATGGCGTAGACAGTGGACTAATTTATAGGGGAAATTTATCTGGGGGTTTCAGGCGAGAGGGAGGGAGGAGATGACATCCTAACTTGGCTTTCTAATTGGATCAATAAAGTGGGATTTCCAAAGACTTCCACCAGGGGTGGAACTGTATTTGAAACTCCATTTGTACAAAAGACCTACTTAAGTAGAAAATGCTTACTTTAGACTGAGATGATCCTTTTCCTGCCTTTCTCTTTTTGCCTCAGGATGTATTATAATCTTATCAGTGTTTCAAGCTTTTTATAACATTCACTTAGTTATTCAGGATATCATCAGATTTAACACAGACCTTTTTTGCACTCTTTACTTAGCACTTCATTCACCCATTTGTCAAGTTTCCTCTATTGGTATCTGCACAGGTAGTATTTAAAAACAAAATAAAGCATTTTTGGAATACATATACATACAAACATACATGTAGTTGCTCTTTCAACAATAGTTAAAAACACAACTTCTACTTAAAATGCATTTCAAAGTAGAAATTGACCCTGAAGACAAGCAGTTTCAGGAACACTTTAAATCTCAGTGCATTGCTTCTCTAAAATGTTTCCCCTAAGGCAAGCCAAGTAGAATGAATTGTGACTTTTAGCTCCTATTTAAACTGGCAACCTAAAGAGAAAGAAAATGGATTGACATGGATTTTATAATACTGAGGAATTAAGCAATATACTTATTTCAATATATACTTAGCAACCGATGGCTTGAGTTTCATGTAGTAAGCCATAGTTTTTCTTGATTGACAATCCTAAACTATACAATTCTCTACTTGTCAGCACACTGACAAGAAATGTAATGCTTATCATTCTTCAGTGTCTTTCAAATATTCTTGAGTGATTCATTTATAGCCCCATAAAGTGAATCTCCCAGTCAAAAGGCATCCCTTCTTCTTTCATGTCATTTGTCTTTACTACTGTGTACTATAATCCAATATGCTTACTTCTATTGTGTTCAGTTTTCTTTTTAATGATGATTCTGACCTGTCACACTCATTAATGGAGATTTGCATTGTAGACATTAGTTTTAACTTCAAAAATCTGCCCATCTTGTACAAGGAATTTTGTAATGATATAGCTAAGAAATGATTTATTCAAAGTGTTGCATTCTAAATCAGATGTTGCTTTATTAGATTGGACACAAAGTATCCCAAGGACTGAGCATGATTCACACGTTTTGGAAGTAGATTGGGAAAAGGTCAAAACCTTTTAAGATTTAATCTTCCTTTATTTCATTAATTGATTGTATGACTTTTGGAATCTCATGTAACCTGAGATGTATTCCTTTATTAAGTGACTGGTTTAATACCTATAGGCTTGATAGAGATGCCACAAGAATAATTGTACCACTTATGGGAACTTTGTACCATTTGTACCATTATTAGGAGATTTGCCAGGAGTAAAAAAGGAAGCTGGCATAAAGGTGAAGAATCTAAATAACTGATTTGAATATTTACATGCTGGTCCATATTGTGGAATAAGCATAATGGTTTCAAAATGAAAGATTTGTAAATATTTGTAAATGAGTCACCTGTAATTAAAAACATTCAGCTTTTCCCAACCATTATGATTTTATTTAGTCCTGATACATCCAAATTACAGAGCAAGATAGAACTAAAATTTGGGAGAAAATTCTTTCTCTTCATTTTTTTTTATTGTAAAAATCAAATATGTCTCCTTGCTTTTTCTAAATTTTACTTTAGCACAATTGTGATTTTGATTTTCTGTCACTTTCTCCAGTAACTTGTTCCTTTAATTATCTTCACTGTCTACATTTTCCAATGCAAATTCTCCACTAGTTTGAGCAGCCTACAAATACATCAATGTTTTTTTAACATCAAAACTAAAACCATCCTTAGTTCTGATATTACTTCAAACTGCTATTCCATTTTCTTATTTTCTTATGGCACAACTTTCAGAAAGCTTTTCTTCCTCTATATTCACTCGTCAATTCTCTGCACTTTCATGATAATATCAACTTGACACCTGCTTTTCCAAATAATTTTTGGACATTTTTATCAATATATATTACTTGCATTTTCCAGAGAATTCTCCCTGTATATCTGGATGTACTCTCCTGCATCTTGAAGTGTACCCCCATATCCAAAATTCATCATTTAATACAAGCCAGATTAAGATTAAGATTAGCTAGCATGTTCCCTTTTGATGTTACTACTCAGGCTTTATTTTTAGGTTTTCTCTTTTCACTTTCAATTTGGAATGGACACTGGTTGTATTACTACTTTTCAATATTCCAGTTTTTATCAAAGCACACAGATTCTTATGAAAATTACTGAGAAATGTAACTGTTAATAACTCTTGACAAACAGGAGTTAAAAAGTGAGGTTTTAGCAAGATAACTAAGAAATATGATAAACCCATTTCCCTTTCATCATATGAAACAATAAAAAAATAAGCTTAATTATATAATAATAACAAAAAAGAAAAACGTGGAAAAAATTAAAAGATATCCTTATGAATTGAAACCCAGAAGTGGGTGGGGGGGAAGAGTCTATTTCAAAGACTGAAGGAAAGGCAATAAAAAATAAAAATAATGATGATGATAATGCTAATAATAGACACTTAATATAATGAACAAGTATATTGGAAAATGGAATGTGAGTAGAAGTCTCTGGAAGAAAAAAGAGACTAGTCTAGCAATTAATTATGAATTGAACTCTAGAGAAGAGAATGAAGCACCACTGGAAGTGATTGAAGAGCCTAATAAAAGAATTAAAGGGAGAGATAATTAGCACAATTAGAGCTTTTAAATTGAAAAAAAATAGAAAAGATAATTGGTGATAGAACAGAACCTGGAACAGTTTGACAAAATTGAAGCCACCTTAGGAAAAGAGCTAATAAATTTAAAATGAAGGTAAAATATTATATATTATCATTTAATTTCCCTAGTACATTATATAAAATTGAACCTGATTAGTAAAGTAGAGTATAATCTAATTCATGTTTCACTTCCTTTAAAGATGCAGATTGCTGTCTCCCCATCCTGTGCTGTTTTTGTCCATATCCTTTCAGAAATTTATCTCAGATGTATTTGGCATGCTGTGGGTGTTTCTTGATTTCACCTAACATTCCAAAGATGCCTCTGGAACACAAGCTGTCCACTAATTTTCTATCCCTTTCACAATTTGATCAGCGAATTTTTTTAATCATACATTTTCCTGTTTCCCCTGATATTCTGTCCTTAGTCCTCTGCTCTTCTCTTTATGTATTCTTGGCGAACTCATTACCTCCCATAGGTTGAATTATTATCTGTGTAAATTACTCTAAGACTAAATAATAAAGTTTGGTCTCTTCTGACCTCTACAGTAGTGCTGCCACAATGGTTTATTTGAGAAATAAAACTAGATATACTATAGGTAACCCAAACTTTATATTACTAAAACAAATCCAATCGTCTTTATTCCATAAACTTGTACTTCTGTCTAATGTCCCTATTTCAGTTAAGTGCATCAACATCTTTCTAGTCATATAGGCCTGAAAACACTTGTTACTCTATTTTTCTTTTTTCTCTCTCATACACATTTGAAATTATTTTCCAGATCTTTTCATTACCTTCACATTATCCCTCACATCCAAATGTCTCTATTCTCACCACATGCTAGTTTTTCTATTCATCAACTATTTTTCATTTTGCAATAGCCTCTAAAATGATCTTACTGCCTCAAGTATTTTTTCTCTACTATCCTCCAACTGACAAGATGATTCTCCTAAAATGCAAGTCTGATCATGTCATTCCTTTGCTCTAAAAATCCCATTGTCTCCCTACTTCCATAATTATATCCAGAGTCTTCTATTTGGGATGTAAAGTTTTTTTCAACATAGTTCCAACCTATAATTCCAACTTTGTTATAAATAACTTTCCTTCATCTACTCTTCTGCCTAGTCAAACTTGCTTTCTTGAAATTACTAATATATGACAATTTCTTTATTATTTTGTACAAGCTAATCATAGACAAAGTCAAACTTTTTTCAATTCTATTTCTTAGGTTTCCTTCAAAATTCAGTTCAAGTACTACTATTTAAATGAAAATTTTCCTTATCTAGCTAATAATGCCTCCAGATGTATTAATACTTTAAAATCATGTGGTATGTGGTGTATGTATGCCATGTCTGCCATATATGCTTGTCAAGTTAAAAATAAGGTTATTTAATTGCAAGGCTTAGTTCTTTTCTTCCTTGTATTTTTTTTTTTTTTACCTAGCACAGTACTGGGCACAGGATAGGTATTTAGTGAGTGATATTTGACTTATTAATCATATTTTATAACCAAACATTGCTTGTCATATTAATTTCTCCATTGTCCTTCTTATGTATTATAATCTGTACAATGATCATCGTTCTAACACTTGTTTTTCTTCTATGGGTACTTATGTTTAAATATTCTGTTTAGGTTCAATTTGTATCAGATAAGTTCTGCAGCATCCTGAGAATTGATACAATTTTGAATTCTTCATTTATATTCCATGATTTTTTGTAATAAAGCCAAACACATGGAATGGCGTTAAAAAATTAATTTCTAGAATTTTTGGGATCTATAAAGGATGCAATTATTTTCAATCAATTAAATCCATTTTCCCTTCTCAATTTCAGGTAGACCTGAAAAAAAATCCCAGTCAGAGAGTATGTTACTCTGAATAAATAACCTAAATCTCTGTCTGCCTTATCTAAATAGAGAGAATTGTAGCATCTATCCATCAAGATGTTTTAAAGGATAAACTATTTGCAAAATGCTTTGTAAATTTTAAAGTGATATATAGCATATATGTATATATGCATGTGTATGTATGTATATATGTATGCACATGGGTACATATGATAGCCATTATATGTATGTTTATACATGATGACAACGATAGAAACAGGCACAATATACAAAATACATGTGCATTATTCATATATATATATGTTCACATGTCATTAAGTATTATCATATATCACTGAGTACCATACTGACAGGCACATGATAGACACGTAACAAATATTTGTTTGTTGAATGATGTGTATATATAAAGAGAAAGGAAGAGAGATAAATAGATTTGATTTGGAATTGATTTCATTGTTAAAGGAAACTTTTGGGTAAGAAAACTTATTTTACCAATCCAGGAAGTTTTTTATCATCATCATCATCATCATCATCATCACTATTATCACTTGATAACCCACATTGTTGTCCAGAGAACTAAAAATGTAAATGACTTGCCCAAAAATCATATAGGCAAAATGTTTTAGAAGATCTGAATCAAAATCTTCCTGGTACTAGACTAACTCTGTAATTATACTATCATTTTATAGAGAAATATATAGATAGTGAAAGCATGCATATAAATTGTCCACTCTTTTGTGTATTATAATTTGTACAATGATCATTCTTCAAACACTTGTTTTTCTTCTATGGATACTTAACGTTCATTTTGTATCAGGTAGGATAAGAAACATCCTGAGGATTGATACAAGCAAGTAATAAATAACCTGCAAACAGGAGCAAATAGCAGTACCTCAACATCATATTCAGCTTGAACTCTCTGCAGGATCTTTTTCATAATTAGGACAAGTACCTTTATCCAATATGTTCTAGTAACCTAGTCAAAAAACATTTATTATGTATGTTGTATGTACTAGTTGCTGAGCTAAGCACTGTGAATACAAAGAAAGCCAAAATAATTCCTGCTCTTGAGTGTCGCAAATTCTTATGAAGAAGACAACATCAGTTAAAGTCAATCCTCAACCTTAATGTGTTTTATTTTTAAAACTTTAACCATTAATTTCTGTGATTTATTAGTAATCTCAGTTTTGTTTTCTTGTTTTCAAGAATGAATATTCCTTGCTATGCAAAGTAGAGGGGGAAAAAGAGATAGAAAGAGAAAGAGAGGGAGAGAGAGAGACAGAGAGAGAGAGAGAGAGAGAGAGACAGAAACAGAGACAGAGACAGAAGTGTGAAGTCAGCAAATCTCTGGAATAGATGGTATATTATTAGGCATTTCAATGATTTTGTCCACCCTATCTTTGCAGAGTAACATACTCCCCTTGCACTTAGTACATATGCTCATTGTTTTCCTTTACAATTCCAGTTTTGTATTATAACTATGCCCCCAAAGAAAGTCTTTTGAGCTATAATACTTAGTTAAAAAAAACAAAATGATAGCTAAGTTTCATGCTGGAATGTCTGCAGCTGCTGTCCACACAAAGATTACTGTTAACAATAAATGTAACAAAAATAAACAAACAAACAAACAAAAAAATAGTAGGGAAATATTTGTAAAAGTGTTCATGAATACTCTCCAGAAAGTAATAATGTAACCTCTCAAATGTGGGATAATACAGGAGAAACAATAAACAGTTATGTTCCCAAAAAAGAGAAAAATCAGAAGTCTGGAATTAGTAGTTCAGAGGAGGGGAGCAGGGGAGCTCCTGAAACCAATTGAAACTAGGTAAAACTGGACAGAACTAGTTGTGTAATAAAATAAAAAAAGCTCAAAGTCATAGCTTAGCATACTTAATTGCTTCATAAATATTAACTTCTCCCCAGGAGCTAAACCTCATTTTAATGGTCATGCAGGGTATATAATGGGAGGGGAACATATTAAGAGTTATAGGTTATAAGAGGATCAGGAAAGGATATTAACCATAAAGGAGGGCCCAATCACTAAAAAAAAAAAGTTATGTTCTTGCTCCTGAAAACTATGTATGAGCTCATTTTGAGTTTTCACACCTGCTTTCTGTAGGACTATATTAAAAGTTTAAACTGTGTCACTCATCCTGAGGTTCATTTACAGCACCCTTATTTGGGGTTCAAATTTTTGTTTCAAACAGATAGAATTGAAAATATGGAAAAGCAACTAAGATTGTGAGTAAATAAGATGGAGAATCCTTCCAGATCTCCAACATCATCCCCCAGCTATGAAACACAGAATAAATGGAGGTGTTGAGAACTCACCAATTTCCACATTTATCTCTTATAGTGACAAGCTAGTCTGAACATTACATATAGTATTTGTGGTACTATAGGTTTCATGGTATGAAAAGAGACTATCATCTGAAATCAGTTTTTTAAAAATTTGAGTTGTTAGCACAAAAGACCTCAATTCTAGGGAATTATCAAGAAAAATATTTTGAGTATTAGCAATTTATTTTTTACAGCATTTTATGCTTTATTTCATGATTACTGTATCAGGAAAAGTGAATATCATCATATTTTGTTTTAAAGAATTGTCTGGTTTTGGTGGCTGCAGGAACTCAGTGCCCCATTTCCATTAGCTTCAATGTATCAGTATTCCCATTTTTTTTTAAAACTTTGCAATGGTTTCTAGAAACATTAACTCCACAAAATTTGAAGATTAACCATATGTACATTGAAGATACATATAGGACAAATTGAAGGCAATCAGAGAAGGCATTAGAATTAAGGAGTGTTGGGAAATATTTCCTGAAAAAGGTAGAATTCGAGCTGAATCATTAAGAAAATAAGGAAAGTCAGAAGGCAGAGATTTGGAGGGAGAGCATCCCAGGCATGAATTATAGCCATTGAAAACGCAGTGAGGCTAGAGGAATGTCTTATATCAGAAATAGCAAGAAAATCAGTATTGCTACATTATAGTTTATGTTTAGAGGTACAAAATATGTGGATAGCAGAAATATTGGAAGAAACCAGGTTGTAAAAAGTTTTAAATGCCCAATAGAAGGTTTTATATTTGATCCTGGAGAAAATTGGGAGTCACTGAAGATTATTAAGAATATAATACCATAATCCCCAATTTGAGCTATAGGAAAACTATTTCAGCAGTGCTTTATTTTATATCTTGTTTGATATTTGTTATTTGGAGGCTGTGTGTGAAGAGAGGACTAAAGGTTAATGTTGTTTGTTCTTCATTTTCAAAGAGGATCATGAAATCAGGGAGATGATACTATGACATATGAGTTGTATTTAAGTGAGAGTGGGTTATGCAAAGTCACAAGCCTCCTCTCTCCATTAGAGCCATCTGGATCCAGTGGCAAAATATGGACCAGAACACTCAGAGATGACCTTGGAGGCTGTTGAAGACTTTGGCCTTTTTTAGCTAAAATCTTTTAACAGGCTCATTTTGACTGAGGAAAAACCCATTCATTGATTAAGGCTAATTAAGAATTGGGGGGAAGAATGGTCTCTTTTAAAATCCAGTATAGAAGGGGAAAACCCTCAGGGTTTCTGGACAAAATAAAACAAACAAAAAAATGCTATTTAAATTCAAGTTGGGCCAAAGAATATATTGGGCTTGGCTCCAGTACCATCTAATTTTTCTTAAATTATGACTAAGACTAAAATTAGGATTTAGACTGATTTCTCTTAAAGTCAGTCTCTATTAAATATTTCTTAATTTTTGGGGAAGTAGAACATTGATTCCTATCACTTTATTTTTATTCCAGGGGATACTTTTGTATTTTTCTGCCATTCTGTAGTAAACATAATAATCTCAATCTCTTACATCCTTTTCTTTTAAGTAGAGATGTTTATGAGAAGGAACAATAGTTGCTAATTGTAGTCAATCTTATCCCCAAGGCATAAAGTTCTCGAACCTGTGTGTCTGACTCTTATGCCTCCTTGCTTTACACTAGAAAGTCATTCTGACAGGCAATTCAATTTCAGCATGTCTAAAACTGAATTTATTTTCTTCCTCATCAAACTTGCTCCTCTTCCTGACATTCCTATTTCTGTTAATGGCCACACCATTCTCCTAGTCACCCAGGCTTGAAATTTCAAAGTCATTTTCAACTGTTCCTTCTCTCTTACTGCTGGAAACCATTTGATTGCAATTCTCCCCCCACCACCCCTTATTCAGCTTACAAAATACTCCTTGAATCTGAGCCCTCATTTACCTTCTCTCTTCTATCATGCTAATTCAGTACCTTATCATTGGGCTATTTCAGTAAGTTTTCAACTTTTATCCCACCTCCCCTCTCTCTTCAGTCTAGTTCATCCTACAGACTATTGCCAGATTAATCTTGCTAAACTACAGCTCTGATGATAATAACACAAATGGGTATACCACTTTGCATACATTATCTCATTTGATCCTCATAAGACCTTCCAGAGATAGCTAGTATAAGAATTATTATTCTCATTTTACACATGAGAAAACTGAGACTTAGAGGGGTTAGGTTAGTATCAGGTGTATATTTAAATTCAAATATGTTGCAACACTTAAAGACAGAACTCTGGATGAAAGTCTTGGAAATTAAGTGTGACCTATTTTAAATATCACTTAGGAACCTTTGTGACTTTGGGACAACTTACTCTTAGTCTTAGTGATATTTTATGGGGGAAAACCAAAGTTAAATGCAGTTCCTGTCATCAAGGAACAAATTTACTTAACTATGAAAGAGACTCAGTAGATCTCATTTTTGAAAACATAAAACAAAGTAAGAGAATAAACAGTAAGAGACCAGTTGAAAGACCAATAAGGAAACAAAGATGAGTCCATCTTCATAATTTTGAGACATATTTCAAGTATTGCTGAAAAATGCATCCAAGTTTATAGAAATCCTGTATTCATTTTTTTTTTATTGGAAATCCAGTTTTCCATCAATCTTCAAAGGAATTAGGTGCATAAAACCTACATGAATGAAACAAGCTGTGAATAACTAAATCCTACTTAAAACCTTTATTTTTAATAATTCTGTTCATATTTATTTAATACACAAAATAGTAAACTATTAAACCCATAAACAAATAAGTTGCAGTTTCTAATGAATAGTATACATTGTCTTCATAGACACTATGTAGCTGCAGGATATGCTTCATAGAATTTCCCTTTCCTACAAAAAAAATCCAAGATCCAGAGATCATAAAAGCAAAAAATTTTGTGACTGAATCTGCCTGGTAGAAAGACAAATAGAAGGTACTCCCAAAAAGAGTGCATAGGCCATAGTTCTTTAGCTAAAATGTTTAGCAAGATTTTACTATCTACAATAAATTTATATATTTATATTTAAGGTAACAAATGATAAAATAGATGAACAATATATAATACTTATGCATTTTTGACTTACAATTTTTTTTTAGTTTTCTTTATATACATGTTTTACCTATAACTTTATGCAATATGCTCCAAATCTTCAAAAGTTCTCATTTAATTAATACTAGTCTCCTGTGAATAACCGAAACCCTGGAAACTTTACTGTTTATGATGTTTCATACATGCATATTTTATTTGATCCTGAAAATAATCCTGTGAGACGATTCAGACATGTATTTTCACACCATTTTTTAGATGAAGAAAGTGTCACTTAGAGAGGTTGTGATATACTATAAGATTTTAGCACATCATTCTTGAAGGATAGTGAACATATTGGAAATAAAATGGTCATGTCATTGTTACAATCACTCAAAGTAAGTTAAAAAATTGGCTATATGGGCTATTATTATAATTAAGCAGATAAATTCACTAATTTTATTTTAAAAATCCATAGCATTTAAAAAATGCTCATGAAAGAATGTATGACTTACTGTGCAGAGATTCATTCTTAGAGTTTAGAAACCTTACATTTAAGTACCACTTCTAACAAAGAGAAGTGGGACCTTGGATAATTTAGATGAATTTCAAAGCCTCTGTGATTCTGAGTGGAAAAGCAATTGATGATCTGTGATTCATGATATGGAAATTTCCAATATTAGTTAAAATCATAAGTTTGGTTTCCTAATTAAAAATAAAAGTATATGTAACTATACTAGTATGATAAATATTAGACGAAACAGTATAGATGAGTCATTGTGGTGATGACTCTCTAGAGTCATATATAAGCCAGCGAAGAGTGATTCATTGGAATATTTTCCACTTGGCTGCCTGGTAGCAGAAGAAGAGTTTTGAGAGAAGAAACTATGAGTCAAGAGTTCAGTGAAGATTGAGAAGGCTCTCTCAGAGGCAAGACAGATTCAACTTGGTGCTGGCTCTGCAGGCTGAAGAAAGCAGAGGCAGAGGCTGAAGGACAAACCTTTGTATTTGGAGACATTCGGAGGGAGCTCTTGGAACCAAGCAGAGAGGGAGGGATTATGGGTTTTCTCCCATAGTGCTCTCTGGCCCTAAGAGCTTCAAGGGAGGTGTGAATTCACAAAGTTACACAAATAACTTTGTGAATCTCTCATACTTGTGAACTCTAATTAAAGGTGCAAACACAAGCATTGTATCAATTAGTTCTACTTAGTACCTTGTTTCAGGTTCTGGCCCAAAACATCTTCTTGTAAGAGCAGATCAATAATCTATCAACTCTAATGAGTTAGCAGTTTGTAAAGATTCCAACAGCCCACAGGCCTAGATTTCTAGTTGAATGAGACCACTTAAATTATATCAGGTCCAGATCCCCAGCTGAATGAGACACTTAAGTTTGAACTAATAGGGAGTGGTCCTGGGCTAATCTTAATGAAACCACTTAACTGCCCTAAAGGGTGATCTCTTTTGGAAGAGAAATTTCAGAGTTCACCCCAAAAGTCAAGGAGAACAGTTCAGGATTCACCTCTGTTGTTCTCATTTACTGAGAGAATGACAACTTGATGTTGTATGCTTTTGTAAGAAGAAGAGACTAGAAGGAGAAGGAAAGTTTGTCTTCTGGCTTACTTTTCAAGATAGCATTTGTGTTTCTAGACCATTTTAAGAGGGAAAAATCAAAGATAAAGAAACCTTTGAAACCATATTTGTAGCAGGAATTATACATCTCTAGTATGTTCCTGATTCTCAGCTTGCTTTTGGAGATTTGCACAGAACTCTCAAAAGAGAGCTCTTAGTACCAGTAGGAGGACTCCTTTATGCTCTTTATTGTTTTATATATCCTACTCTGTATAATTTCTTAGATTTTTGATCACTATTATTTGGATAAATAGGCTTATGGACAGTTCTCTATTGATAGCATTTTGTGTGACTAGCATTTTCTGGCAAAGGAGACAAAATTTTAGATATAATTTTAGGATTCTCATTCCTCTTTAACTGATAATGACCAGAAGAGCAGTTTGTACTTCAGAGTGATATAATTTTCCCCCATACTAAATTTTGAATAACCTGATGGATGAAATAATAGTCTGATGCCCCTCTCTCTGAGGACAGTAGAATGGCTAACCTCATTGGACCTACTACTAATCACCTTCAGACAGAAATCAAAGTCTACCTTTTAGAAAGATTGCTGAAAATTCAGATATATCAATTTATGCCTCCTGAGCCAGCATCATTTAGACCAGGGTTGGGGAATCTCCTGCCCATAGGCCATATAAGCCCTGCAGGCTATAAAAGACCATTGAAATCATTAGCATGCTCAACCACATGTGATGATGAACTGAAAACTAGGCAGAACAACCTTCCACAGCTTTAGTTCCAGAAGTTGATAATTTTGTATGGCCCTGGAATGATGTTATAAATATTCAAATAGCCCTTGGCAGAAAAAAGTTTCCACACCCCTGAATTAGAACAAAGAACAGGAATAAGGCCTTTGGGCCAAATCAAGTTCCCAGCTATTTCTATATTTTCTGCAAAACAGTTTTTTTAACTTTGTATTTAAAGTCCATATGCCAATGAAACTCAATCTTTGTTTGTCTGTCTGTGTCTCTGTCATCTGTCTCTCTCTGCCTTTGTCTGCCTCTTTCTTGCTGGTGGATATAAAACCTTTAGTTCAATGAATGTATAAAAAACAAATTTGGAGCACAAGTTGTAGTTTGTAGATCCTTAATTTAGACAATCTATGTGTACAAATATAACCTACATTGGCAACAAACATATTTTAGTCTGAATTTCAGTTACCATTCTCCTACTCCCCCATAAAGGGCCAAGTTCCACAGATCAGAGCAATTTTAGTCAGACCCAATCACTCAGACAATCTCACCTTAATCTCTCAAAAGTCAGTCTAATCTCAGAGGTTTAGATTTTCTGTCTTTTGAACACTTTTCCAATTTTCATTCTATTTCTGGAAATTAGTCTCTTCAAAACATCTTGGAAGCTCCACTTAACAAAAAAGAAAAAAAAATAGTGCTCTGAGTTACTGAGGTTATGAGAGGCATCACAGTATCGAGGATGAAGAGAGAGATTGAGTTAGGAAAACTTAGATTTAAGCTTCTTTTCTGATATGTACTGTCTTTATGATGAAGGGCAAGTTAGTTGGATTTTCAGAGCTCTAGCAAAATCTGTAAGACGAGAGGTGGCAGAGAAGTTACTATTTACAAAGCTAAGGGGAATTCCTTAATGGGTGCTTTTTATGTCATTGAAGCTCAGGTCAAAAATATGTCCTAGGTTGACATAAAAATTACTTGAAGCAAAACCAAAAAAGCAGGGTAAAGTTGATATGGTAGAGTTGATAATCTTTGTTCTTAATTTATATGTTCTTGTCAACAGCACAGTTAATGTTATCCCCTAAATAATTAGAACAAATAGCACTATAGAAAAAACATTCAGGTTCGTGTTTCTGGAACATTTATGGAGGGGAGAGGGAGAAATGATATAATGATATAATGGAGAGAAGAAGAAAGAAATTCTGTGGATTCAAACTCTTATTTCTGACTAGAAATCTTAAGCTATGTATTCACAACTAATTTACTTCCCATAGAATTTTAGCTGGAGCTATGTTGGCACAACAATATACTTAGATAAATGTAACTTTCCTCTGCATTACTGCTGACCCCAGAAATCCATGAGGGAAGCTGGGCCAGGGAGCAACATGTTTAAATTGTAAGCACTTGTAACTTGGGATTGAAAACAATTTACCGTTTTAAATTATGTGAGGAAAAACACTTGTTTATTTTTATTATTTCTAAAAGAGAGAGAAGAATACTCTTTTAGCAAACCAATTAAAAAAGATTCTCCTGAGAATGACTTGCAGCAATGTACCTGTTGTTCACATTATTAAATATACAACCTAAAAGCAATAGAAACATTTTTTAATGGGCTTCCTACAACATGGTTAACATTTTCATGCTTGAATTACTTTTAGGACTTAAAATTGTTCAGGGGGGAAAAAAGCACAATCTACTTGTATTCTACAAAATTGAGTGAGCCATACTGAACCCATCCTTTGTGGGTTAAATGTGTGATTAATAACATTTTTTTGTAAATTGTATAAATTGAGGGTTAGATTAAGAGCTGGATCTCAGTGAGATATGGAATTTGTTTCCATATCATTTCAGTCTCTAGTAATTGTGAATTACTAGATTTTCCTTTCCCTTTTCTGAGGAGTAATCTGCTTAAGAATAGGGAAACTGTATTTTTGGTCTTTTACCTAACACCTAGGAAAGTATCTGGTACACAATAGGTACTTAATAAATGTTTGTTGATCTGTTTTTCTTCCTTGTATTTTTTCCCGTAATAGTTATTTAGAGATATATTTGAAATTCTCAGAGACAAAGTTCCAGTCAAGAAAAAATTATTAGACTAGAAATAACCAATAAATTAGGCTAGTGGTCTTTAACCAAAGACATTGAATAAGGGCTGACAGTATCTTTTATACAATTAGGAAGATAACAGAATAAAATCTTTCCAATCAGATAGATACGACTTCTGATTGCCTTTTCATAATAGCACTGACATTATATTATTTGCCCATCCTTTCTGATACCCCTTTACCTTCTAATAATAATACCCTCTAATAATAAGACAAAGGTTCTCATGTGATAGAATTACTCTTTGGGTGATGGAAGTTATTACAATAGTTTAGATTGATGAAATTTTATCTTTTGGTTAATCAAGTTTCTCTGGAAAGTGAGTGATAAGTGGTGTTAAGAAGGTGAAGATAATTAAGATAATTCTTGATCTTTAGGGAAGTTTCTCTATGATATGGGTGAAGTTGTTGGAATCCTTACTAACTGCTAACTAATTAGAGTTGATCTAATCTCACAAGAAGATGTTTTGGCCAGAACCTGAAACAAGGTACTAAGTAGAACTAATCAATACAAGGCTTGTGTTCCCACCTTTACTCATTGGAGTCCACAAGTATGCTAGCTTCACAAAGTACACTTTCTAACTTCAAGGGAGTCCACACCTCCCTTAAAAAGCTCATTGGGCCAGAGAGCACTATGGGAGAAAACCCATAATCCCATTCTCTCAGAAGAGGCAGATAAATGGCCAGCGATGAGGGATCTATGGCAGAATACACTTTTTCCTCTTAGCTGGCTGATCGAGCTGGACTCGAGAGGAACGACTCTGGTGCAGAGAACACTTTGACGGATTTCAGTGGAGCTACGCCAGAAGCCCTCTCTCCGCGGCAAGTTGGTGGCTGGGCTCCCCAGAAGGAGATAAGAGAGACCTTCCATCTCTGTCTTGGTTGGAGGCAGAAGAAAGCAGAGGCAGAGGCTGAAGGACAGAACCTTTGGATTTGGAGACATCCGAAGGGCTCCAAGCCTCTAAACCGGCTGTGCTTTGAGAAGAACAAACTCCAACATTTGAACTCTAACATGAAGTTTACAAGGATAAGGAACTGTGAAAGGGAACATTAAATCTAGTTAGATTAAGCCTTAGCAAAATAAAACCAAAATTAACCAAAATTAACTTTCAATTTTATAGTGAAGACATATTTTCTCCCATTTCTCATATTCCCTATTTTTAGAGAATTTTTTTTTCTAACTTCTAAAATATTCAGTGTCAAGGTGGTCCCTAAACAACAATTTCAAAGACACCCCAACTTATACTCTTGGCCAGGAAATTTTAGATATAATTTAAATGTTGTAGAATATCATGGTTTAGTAAGAAGAGTAACTGTGTTATCTTTTCAAATCACTTGACCTCTCTTGATCCTAGTTTCCTTATCTACAAAGAGAAGAGTATGGATTTAGTAGTTGCTCTTTCTAACTCTTAATACACCATCCTATCATTCCCTATAACTTTTATACTGATTAGAAGCAACATGTTTTAATAAATTTACATTAAGAGTACCTGAATTAATATATAGACCACAGATTAGCTTTATATATTTGTTTTCCTTGCCTTTAGCCACTGTAACATGAGTATAATTAAGGAAGGAAGGAAACTCACATTTATTAAAGTAGTTCTTGTGTACAGGCACTGTGTTAATTTCTTTACAAAGAAATTATCACCTTATTACATTATCACATTTGATCTTCTCAACAACCTTGGTACGTAGATTTTATTATCACCATTTTAATTGAAGAAACTAAGGCAGAGAGAGCTGATTTGTCAAAGTGTCTAAAGCCAGGATTCAACTCAGATCTTCCTGATGCCAGCACTCTGCGTTATATTACTTAGCAGCTTTAAGCCAAATGATCACTACGTTCCCTTTGATTTGTAGGACTAAAGCAGTCCATGAATCCATGTGAGCAACAGAAACCCCTACTGAGTTATGTGATTCAAGGGAATAAGGAATTTAGAAACTTGTCCTGATAGTCTCTGATTTCTACTAGGACGACTATTTATGCCTTTTGTTTCCGTTGTTGTTGGTTCCTTCTTCTCTAAGAGGACCATGACATTAGAAGGCCCTGATATACAAGTGAATTGGACTTAAGTGAGGGAGGACTGTGCAAGGTCACCTGCCTCATTTTCCCCTCCAGAGCCATCTGGGTCTAGTAGAGAGATATAGATCAGGACAATTGGAGATGGCCTTGGATGAAGCCCTAAAGTTTGGCCTCATTATTTGTTTATTAATTTTATTTCTCTTTCTCAAGTTCAGAAAAATAACCATTACCAAGAGTGTATAGGGAAATTCCTGGACTTCAAGCTTGTCAGACATTTTTTTCTTCTGCATGTTCGAGATAAATGAGGAAAGAAATATGGGTCTTTTGTTAAAAGGCATAAAATGTAAATAATATGTGGTAGGTATTCGGCATATAAAATTAATAGCAATTATGTTCTTTTTTTAATGAGAAAGATAAGTATATATATATGTATATATATATATATATATATATATATATATATATTTTCTTTAGAATAACCAAAAATAATTTTATGAATTATGAAATACATTTAAATTATCTAAGGAGGGTTACTCTCTCAGTTTTAAATAATATTGCTTTAAATTATGCCATATCAAAAATAATGAATTTTTAAAGAATAGACAATACATTTCAAAGTATTTGAAACAACACTTCCTACAATATTAAACTTTACTTCACATTTGTAATTGGATGTGTTGCAAAAAAAAAAAAGTCACATTCATATGATACACAAAAGAAAAAGAACTGAAAAAAAGATGTATTTCTAAAAGTAGGTTAAATTAGAATAGTAGAATTAAAGAAATTTTGATCAGTAAGAGAAAAAAAAGATCACTTAGTTCAATTCCTTATTTTGTAAATGATGTAAATGAAATCTAGAGTATGTCATTGATTTACTTGTTCTCCCACATTTAATAGCCCTCCCTCACTTAAATCCAATTAATTTGCTTGTCATGGCATCACCATCTTGATATCATGGTTCTTTTCCAGAATGAAGGATGAATAGCAACAACAACAATCATTAATAACTCTGACGAATCACTGCTATCAGGTTTATGGCATTCTGTGATCAGGGTTTTGATTACTGTTTCCAGAGTGAATTTGGGAGCAAATTTGCTCTCCTTTCATAGGTATCAGTTCTTGATAAATTGTGAAACAAACAGTTCATAATACACATATGGTAGGTTCAAGAATTATAAAAGTATGCACAAGAAAATGTAAAATAGTATTGAATGAGCATTTATACATACTTGAATTTTAGGAAATATTTCTAACTAACCATAAAAATTCATCTTTTAACATTTTAATTTAGTATTAATTTTTAACATTCTTCTTTTTTTAAATTCTGTTTCAAATTCTCTTCCTTCTGCCTACTCCTCCCAAACCTATTGAGAAAGCAAGGAATCTGGTATTAAATTTACATGTGAAATCATGCAAAATATATTTCCATATTAGCTGTTGCTTTTTTTGTTTGTTTTTGTTTTTGTTTTTAAAGCAAGAAGAATAAAGTGAGAAAATTCTACTAGATTTTGGATTCAGAATTCATCAGTTGTCACTCTGGACATGGATAATATTTTTTCATTATGAGTCTTTGGGAATTTTCTCAGATAATTGTACTATATCAGAGTAAGCAAATGTTTCATAGTTGATCATTACAATATTGCTATTACTATGTAAAATGGTCTTGGATGTTCTTTTCACTTCATTTTGCATCAATTCATAAAGGTTTTGCCATGTTTTGTTTGCTTTCTTGTTTGTTTTTTTTAAGCATAACCCCCACATCATTTGCTAAAGCACAATTACAATCCTATCATGAAATTTGCTCAGCCATTCCTTAATTGATAAGTATCTTTTCAATTTTGAATTCTTTGCCACCACGAAAGAGGTGATATAAATATTTTTGTGTGTATATATTGCTTTATTCTTTTTTTTTTTTTTTGATCTCTTATTGTTCTGTCTAAAAGTACAGGTTTTATAGCCCTTTAAACGAGTTCCAATTTTTTTTAAATATTTGAACTAAATCACTACTCCAAAATAATTTGTTAGTGTACCTCTTTTCCCCTCATCTCCTCTTTTCTGATAAATGTTTTTGTTTATTTTACATTTCTCTAATCAATAATGATTTAGATAATAATATGATGATAAGTACCTTTGATTTCTTCTTCTAAAAACTAACAGTTTATATACTTTGAATATCCTTCATTGGAATGGCTTTTATTGACATAAAATTACCTCAGTTCCATACCCAGTATATTTTTGAGTAATGAGACATTTATCAAAGAAACTTACTGTAAGAATTTTTGATATTATTTATTGTCTATGAAACCTTTTATGATAATGTAATTTCCCTAATATCTCTTTAATTAAATCTCCTTTTACTTTTGCTTTGTCTGAGATAATTATTAGTATCATTGCTTTTTTGCTTCAGCTGAATCATATTACATTCTGTTCCAGCCCTTTATTTTAACTCTATGTGTATCTTTATATTTCACAATACATTGTTAATTTTAAGGAAAAATAAAAATAATATGCACAAAAATATATTTATATCTCAAAAGGGAATTATAGCACTGCTACTAGCTTGTCTATCCTCTTCTAGAATCCATGAATGGAATCTATTTCTATTTCTTTAGCCAATAAAGATGAAAAATATAATTATTTTCTTTAATATGATCACCAGAAAAAAAAAAGTGATGAATTGCCAAAGTATGTGTGAGAAAGAATGTTGAAATTATTTGCTCTATTTATTAATATTTCTTCATATTGCTTACCATCAAGACAAGTTATAAATTGTGACTTTCTTTATTGCTATAATTTTGATGCCCTTCAATTCAGATCTCACAGGAAGTAGGGATATTAAAGTGCACCTGATTCATTGTAAGTTCTTGGACCAGAATTAAAGTCTAAGGATTGTCTTTCATCTCTTTGAAATAAAAAATTAAAAAAAAAAAAAAAAAAACAGTTTTAAACTCAAAGCTTCCATGTCCACAATAACAGAAAGCTATTGATTCAATATTTTTATATTATCTCTTGCTCTTTTTTTCCTTAGAAATCCAATGGGAACAGAAACTTCACTATATACCTTATTCTAGTTTTCTAGAGATGAAATCACAAGGGGTTAATTGATAAGGATGATATAGCTAAGGAAAACTAAGGAGTCAAGTTTTTATCAAGGATATTGAGCATTATTGAAACAAGTCATGACTTAGTGATAATATAGGCCAATTTATATATATAATTAAAATGAGGAAAATTTTGCTGTGATTTAACAATTAATTATTAACTCTTATTTTTCATAGCAGCCATTTTAAGACATTTGCAAACTTTTCAATCTCTCAGCCATACACCTATGCTTCATTTTTCCAATAGGTTACTTTATGGGCCACACTATCTTAAAGTTGGGGAACAACAAATATGATTTCATTTCATTCTTAAAAAAAAAAAAACAACATTTTCTTTTTCCCATGATTATATATCAAGTCAAGCATTTAATTTTCACATTTTGAATTCCAAGTTTTTCTATTTCTCGTTACCTCTTGTTAAAATGTTAGGAAATTTGTTGTTATATGTGTACAATTATGTAAAGTATATTTTAATATTAGTCATAGTTGTAAAAGAAGACAGATCAAAAGAGAAAAATGAAAAAAAAAGTGAAAAAGGATACTTTGATTTGCATTTAGAGTCCCATCCCTCTCTCTCTGGATGCTTCCATTCCTTTTAAAAATAAAATTAATGACTTTTTCAATCAATTTTTCTTTTCCTATTGTTTCAGAGAAGCTTTTTCTTTCCAAAGTTTAGTATCTTGAATTTTATATTTTTGCTTTTGTGGTGGTTCCTTCCCCTTCATTTAAAAAAAAAAATTAGATTTTTTTACATCCCAAATAAAACAAAACAAATTCCTTTTCTCACTACTGCTTTTATCTTTTTTTTTTTCCTGAAGGAATTGGGGTTAAATGACTTGTCAGGGTTACATAGCTAGAAGTGTGAAGTGCCTGAGACCAGATTTGAACTGAGGTCCTCCTGACTTCAGGGTTGGTGTTCTACCCACTTCACCAACTAGCTGCCTCTACTGCCATCTTTTCAAGCTTTTGTTTTAGTTTTTTTGTTTCTAATTTGAAAAAGAAAAGAAGATAAATTACACTGTTTTTTATTTCTTTACGACTAATTTACTCTTTAAATCCTTTAAATCTTGCTTTCATACTTACCATTCTATTGAAATTGTTATTTCCATCTCAATTCCCTTTTTTTGGTCTCCATTCTCTTTAAGTTGTCTCTAGAATTTGACACTTTTGGCTACCTGTGCCTTCTTTATGTACTAAGCTTTCAAGATTTTTCTCCTAACTCTCTGTATAAAGCTTTATTATGCCCATTGTTTGGATATGTTTCTCCTTATAATTTCTGACTTATGTTATTTTCTTTTTTTTCTTTTTATGAAAAATTAAGAATGTTTGTCTGTATAGTATTATAAAAAGCTGATTTGAAAAACCCTAGAAAGACTCCAGGCAATCTTGCACATTGTTATCAGGCTAATTCTCTTAATGAATCATTATAACTATTGTACACAACTATGAAAAAAATTTATAATGACTTCCTATTGTTTCAGAGAAGCTTTTTCTTTCCAAAGTTTAGTATCTTGAATTTTATATTTTTGCTTTTGTGGTGGTTCCTTCCCCTTCATTAAAAAAAAAAAAAAAAAAAAAAAAAAAAAAAAAGATTAGATTTTTTTACATCCCAAATAAAACAAAACAAATTCCTTTTCTCACTACTGCTTTTATCTTTTTTTTTTCCTGAAGGAATTGGGGTTAAATGACTTGTCAGGGTTACATAGCTAGAAGTGTGAAGTGCCTGAGACCAGATTTGAACTGAGGTCCTCCTGACTTCAGGGTTGGTGTTCTACCCACTTCACCAACTAGCTGCCTCTACTGCCATCTTTTCAAGCTTTTGTTTTAGTTTTTTTGT
This sequence comes from Antechinus flavipes, assembly GCF_016432865.1. Lineage (NCBI taxonomy): Eukaryota > Metazoa > Chordata > Mammalia > Dasyuromorphia > Dasyuridae > Antechinus > Antechinus flavipes. The sequence goes on along the minus strand of NC_067400.1, from coordinate 127,759,570 downwards.
TTCTAATTTGAAAAAGAAAAGAAGATAAATTACACTGTTTTTTTATTTCTTTATGACTAATTTACTCTTTAAATCCTTTAAATCTTGCTTTCATACTTACCATTCTATTGAAATTGTTATTTCCATCTCAATTCCCTTTTTTTGGTCTCCATTCTCTTTAAGTTGTCTCTAGAATTTGACACTTTTGGCTACCTGTGCCTTCTTTATGTACTAAGCTTTCAAGATTTTTCTCCTAACTCTCTGTATAAAGCTTTATTATGCCCATTGTTTGGATATGTTTCTCCTTATAATTTCTGACTTATGTTATTTTCTTTTTTTTCTTTTTATGAAAAATTAAGAATGTTTGTCTGTATAGTATTATAAAAAGCTGATTTGAAAAACCCTAGAAAGACTCCAGGCAATCTTGCACATTGTTATCAGGCTAATTCTCTTAATGAATCATTATAACTATTGTACTCAACTATGAAAAAAATTTATAATGACTTCCTATTGTGTCATATTAAAACTTGTTTCCAGTTTATTCTCAACATGGTTTTTCACTATTCTCATCTAACTCCAATTAACATAGTTCACTGTTCAATCAAATCAGACTATTCAACCTTCCTCAAACAAGACCCATGATTTTTTTCCTATATACTTTCATCTATTCTATATTTTATCCCTAGATCATTGTCCTTAGCCTCAACTTTTCACATGCTTTAAAGGGCAGAATATATGCTTTCTCACATCCTTCCTCCTCCATGGCATATTATTCTCTTAGATAAACCTCATGATTTTCTCTTTAAATTCATTTTTATAATGTTTCTTTCCCTCTTAACTAGATTATAAACTCCTTTTTTTGGAATTGACCATATTGCTTGTGTTTACTGCTTTGAACACAAAGCTCAGTACTATGTAGAAAGTATTGAATTGTTTTATTTAATAAATATTTGCATTTTATGTATTCTTAGACACTCGAGGATTTGGAACTGAATTCCACAATAACATTTTTTTTTATTTCAATTTTAGACAGTATAGTTTCTCCTCCAAGGTATTGATTATCTGATAACTAAACTAAGAGACCATTTCTTGATAACTGAAACTCTCTCCTTATGCTCCTGAACATATGCTGACTAATAAGACTACTATAGGCCTCAAAGTTCTAGAGAAAATGAACAACACTACCACCCTATTCACCAACTGCATATCCTTATTTAAGACAAAACACACAGATTTAAAGCTACAGGATAAGGTATATCATTCATCACTAAATAAGCTGCCTGTTAATCAATCACATTACAGTATTAAACTAGACTTATTTTTTTCTATGCATAGTTTCCACCTTTATCATGCTGCACAAGAAAAATCAACTCAAAAAGGAAAAAAATGAGAAAGAAGAAAGAAAAAGTAAGCAAACAACAACAGAAAAGGTGAAAATGGCTCTGTTGTCATCCACATTCAATCCTCATAGTTCTCTGTCTAGATGCAGATGGCTCTTTTCCTTACAAGTCCATTGAAATTGGCCTGAATTACCTCATTGTTGAAAAAAAATCAAGTCCATTAAAATTCATCTTCACATAATCTTGTTGTTGTTGCATACAATGTTCTCTTGTTTCTACTCATTTCAGGTAGCTTCAGTTTATATAAGTCTCTCCAGGCCTTTTTGAAATTATTCTGCTGGTCAGTTTTTATAGAATGATAATATTTCATTACATTCATAAATCATAACTTATTCAGCTATTCCCCAAGTGATAGGCATCCATTCACTTTAAAATTCCTTATTACTATGAAAAGGGCTGGTACAACAATTTTTGCACATGTGTCCTTTTTCCTTTTTTATTTTCTTTGGACATAGATCCAGTAGAGAAACTGCTAGATCAAAGAGTATACACAGTTTGATATTTTTTCAGCCGTATTTCCAAATTGTTCTCCAGAATGATCAGATCATTTCACAACTCTTCCAACAATGTATCAATGTCCCAAATTTCCCACATTCCCATCCTTTATTTATCATTATCATTTCCTGTCATTTTAGCCAACCTGACAGATAATTTAACTTAGACTTATTTCTAAACTGTATAATCTCTGTAACCTGGGGTTTAAAAATATATAGAGATAATAACTAGACTTGGATGATATCCTTTCATTGACTCATATCTTTTGAATATTTTGCTATAGCAAAGAAAAAAATGTAGGTGAGGGGATAGATTTAGTAATGTATCATAAAACTTTATTATTCAAGTTATGCATATTTCCACTAATGATATTAATTTTATTAATTAAAATGATTGGCTACTTATTAAATGATGTGAAATGAAGTCACAATACAAATAATTAGCAATGGTTTATGTCACACTTTCACAGCGTTAGCTAGGGCCTAATGTATTGACCAGAATGTATTGATGTAAAAGTGAGAAGTATTATTGTAAACTAAACTAATACAATATGGACAAAACAGTTCATGATTATAGAGCCAAATAGCATCTGATAATTTACCGAAATAAAATTAAGTTCTTCAGCTATATATAACCAACATAATTCAAGACAAAAGAAACACCAATTTAACTCTGATGTACATTTCATATAATAATCATAATGAATTCTCTGTGTTAAATAATGTGAAATGCCAGTGGACTAAGTACACAGGTGCAATTCCTGAATTTAGTTTTTAATTTTGATATCTGTCAAATTTAAATGCAAATTAGAACTAATTTAGAAAAAAATGAGAAAGAAGAAAGAAAAAGTAAGCAAACAACAACAGAAAAGGTGAAAATGGCTCTGTTGTCATCCACATTCAATCCTCATAGTTCTCTGTCTAGATGCAGATGGCTCTTTTCCTTACAAGTCCATTGAAATTGGCCTGAATTACCTCATTGTTGAAAAAAAATCAAGTCCATTAAAATTCATCTTCACATAATCTTGTTGTTGTTTCATACAATGTTCTCTTGTTTCTACTCATTTCAGGTAGCTTCAGTTTATATAAGTCTCTCCAGGCCTTTTTGAAATTATTCTGCTGGTCAGTTTTTATAGAATGATAATATTTCATTACATTCATAAATCATAACTTATTCAGCTATTCCCCAAGTGATAGGCATCCATTCACTTTAAAATTCCTTATTACTATGAAAAGGGCTGGTACAACAATTTTTGCACATGTGGGTCCTTTTTCCTTTTTTATTTTCTTTGGACATAGATCCAGTAGAGAAACTGCTAGATCAAAGAGTATACACAGTTTGATATTTTTTCAGCCGTATTTCCAAATTGTTCTCCAGAATGATCAGATCATTTCACAACTCTTCCAACAATGTATCAATGTCCCAAATTTCCCACATCCCCATCCTTTATTTATCATTATCATTTCCTGTCATTTTAGCCAACCTGACAGATAATTTAACTTAGACTTATTTCTAAACTGTATAATCTCTGTAACCTGGGGTTTAAAAATATATAGAGATAATAACTAGACTTGGATGATATCCTTTCATTGACTCATATCTTTTGAATATTTTGCTATAGCAAAGAAAAAAATGTAGGTGAGGGGATAGATTTAGTAATGTATCATAAAACTTTATTATTCAAGTTATGCATATTTCCACTAATGATATTAATTTTATTAATTAAAATGATTGGCTACTTATTAAATGATGTGAAATGAAGTCACAATACAAATAATTAGCAATGGTTTATGTCACACTTTCACAGTGTTAGCTAGGGCCTAATGTATTGACCAGAATGTATTGATGTAAAAGTGAGAAGTATTATTGTAAACTAAACTAATACAATATGGACAAAACAGTTCATGATTATAGAGCCAAATAGCATCTGATAATTTACCGAAATAAAATTAAGTTCTTCAGCTATATATAACCAACATAATTCAAGACAAAAGAAACACCAATTTACTCTGATGTACATTTCATATAATAATCATAATGAATTCTCTGTGTTAAATAATGTGAAATGCCAGTGGACTAAGTACACAGGTGCAATTCCTGAATTTAGTTTTTAATCTTGATATCTGTCAAATTTAAATGCAAATTAGAACTAATTTAGAAAAATATGTCAATGGGTTTCCAAATACTGAATCAAATCCTATATGTATATGATAACCCAAAGCTGCCAAAGATGTCCATTTTAAGCTCTCCTTCACCTCAAATAAGAGTTTCTAATAAGACCTGTTGTTCATGGAGCACCCATCATTTTCTATAGTTTACCTAATAACTGAACTGTAAATGGCTCCAGCAAATGTCAGCTGGATTCTCAGTATTATTAGAGTATTCAAGAATATCCAGAGAAAAGGAGACTTTACCTTTAACGATTCAATCTCAGTTGCTATTTGGTATGCTTTGGCTTCTCTATTCTGTGTCTTAATGGTTACGGCCTGAATGCTCTCATTTGGCTCATTGAATTGAGATGAATTGCTATTTGCTTGTTGGAAAAGTTTTGCAGTGGACTACTTGTATAAGTCATTACAACATTTTAGTCATCTCATATGGAATCCTTTCCTTCATTACCTAATTTCACTTTAATTCAGGTTAAAAAAATGCTAGGTGTGTTTAAAAAAAAACCTGATGCATTGACAAAAATCATCATTGACAGAAGTAAGAAAAATGTCCTCCTTTTCCTCATGTTCAAAATCTCTTAGGTTATTGATCAGAGAACATACAGATTTGCTAATGTTATGTTAGAATTAAAAGGCAGAAATGAATTGTGTGCCTCTCTACTCTACCTCTAGTATATATGTGTATATATATAGAGACATATGTAGCTATACATGTATATGTGTATATACATATCTATACATATGTGTGTGAATCTTGTTGTATGTCCTTTCTTTTTTTTTTTTTAATAACTTTTTATTGACAGAACCCATGCCAGGGTAATTTTTTACAACATTATCCCTTGCACTCGGTTCTGTTCCGATTTTTCCCCTCCTCCCCTCCACCACCTCCTCCAGAAGGCAAGCAGTCCTATACTTGTTAAATAAGTTACAGTATATCCTAGATATAATATATGTGTGCAGAACCGAACAGTTCTCTTGTAGCACAGGGACACTTGGATTCAGAAGGTATAAATAAACCGGGAAGAAAAACAAAAATGCAAGCAGTTTACATTCATTTTCCAGGTTCTTTCTTTGGGTATAGCTGCTTTTGTCCATCCTTGATCAACTGAAACTGAATTAGCTCTCTTTATCAAAGAAATCCACTTCCATCAGAATACATCCTCATACAGTATCATTGTTGAGGTATATAATGATCTCCTGGTTTTTCTCATTTCACTCAGCATCAGTTTATGTAAGTCTTGCCAATCCTCTCTGTATTCATCCTGCTGGTCATTTCTTACAGAACAATAATATTCCATATTCATTCATATACCACAATTTACTCAGCCATTCTCCAATTGATGGGCATCCATTCATTTTCCAGCTTCTAGCCACTACAAACAGGGCTGCCACAAACATTTTGGCACATACAGGTCTCATTCCTTCTTTAGGATCTCGTTAGGGTAAAAGCCCAGTAGAAACAGTGCTGGATCAAAGGGCATGCACAGTTTCATAACTTTTTGAGCATAGTTCCATATTGCTCTCCAGAATGGCTGGATGTGTTCACAATTCCACCAACAATGTATCAGTATCCCTGTTTTCCCACATCCCCTTCAACATTCCTCATTGTCTTTCCCTGTCATTCTAGCCAATCTGACAGGTGTGTAGTGGTATCTCAGAGCTGTCTTAATTTGCATTTCTCTGATTAATAATGATTTGGAGCATATTTTCATATGGCTGCAAATAGTTTTAATTTCTTCATCTGAAAATTGTCTGTTCATATCCTTTGACCATTTATCAATTGAAGTCAATTTTCCATATATTTTGGAAATGAGGCCTTTATCAGTACCTTTGACTGTAAAAATGTTTTCCCAGTTTATTGTTTTCCTTGTAATCTTATCTGCATTTGTTTTGTTTGTACAAAAACTTTTCAATTTGATATAATCAAAATTTTCTATTTTGTAGTGAATAGTGATCTCTAGTTCTCCTTTGGTTATAAATTCCTCCCTCTTCCACAGGTCTGAAAGGTAAACTATCCTATGCTCTTCCATTCCATTTCCAATGAAATTTATAATTTCATTCTTTATACATAGGTCATGAACCCATTTTGACCTCATCTTGGTGTAAGGTGTTAAGTGTGGGTCAATGCCTAGTTTCTGCCATACTAATTTCCAATTTGGCAATTTTTGTCAAATAATGCATTCTTATCCCAAAAAAATGGGATCTCTGGGTTTGTCAAACACTAGATGATTAAAGTTATTGGCTGTTTTGCCTTTGAACTTAACGTATTCCATTGATCAACTAGTCTATTTCTTAGCCAATACCAGATGGTTTTAGTAACTGCTGCTTTTTAATAAAATTTTAGATCTGGTACAGATAGGTCACCTTCATTTGATTTTTTTTTTTTTTTTGGTCATTAATTCCCTTGAAATTGTTGACCTTTTGTTTTTCCATATGAACATTGTTATTATTTTTTCTAGGTCATCAAAATAGTTTTTTCGGAGTCTGGTATAGTGCTAAATAAATAGATCAGTTTAGGTAGTATTGTCATCTTTATTATATTTGTTCGCCCAATCCAAGAGCATTTAATATTTTTCCAGTTGGTTAGATCAGACTTAATTTGTGTGGAAAGTGTTTTGTAGTTTTGCTCATAAAGTTTCTGATTTTCCCTTGACAGATAGATTCCTAAATATTTTATACAATCAGTAGTCACTTTAAATGGAATTTCTCTTTGTAGTTTGTGTAGTAAAAGTGTATAACTTTTTAGTTTTGTTAGTGATATATAAGAATGCTGATGACTTATGTGGGTTCATTTTGTATCCTGCAAGTTTGCTAAAGGTGTGGATTGTTTCTAATAACTTTTTAGTGGGGTTCTCTAAGTATACCATCATATCATTAGCAAAGAGTGATAATTTGGTTTCCTCATTGCCTATTCTTATTCCTTTAATCTCTTTCTCAACTCTTATTGCCAAAGCTAGCATTTCTAATACAATATGAAATAGTAACGGTGATAGTGGGCAACCTTGTTTTACTCCTGATCTTATTGGGAATGCTTGCAGTTTGTCCCCATTACATATGATGCTTACTGCTGGTTTTAAATAATTGCTACTGATTATTTTAAGGAAAAGTCCATTTATACCTATACTTTCAAGTGTTTTTTTAATAGGAATGGATGTTGGATTTTATCAAATGCTTTTTCTGCATCTATTGAGATGATCATATGATTTTTGTTAATTTGATTATTAACATGGCCAATTATACTGATAATTTTCCTAATATTGAACCAGCCCTGCATTCCTGGTATAAATCCTACTTGATCGTGGTGTTTTATCCTGGGGATTATTTTCTGTAGTCGTTTTGCTAATTTAAGATTTTAGCATCAATATTCATTAGGGAGCTTGGTCTATAATTTTTTTTTCTCTGTTTTCAATCTAACTGGTTTAGGTATCAGTATCATGTCTGTGTCATAAAAAGAATTTGGTAGAACTCTTCATTCCCTATTTTTTCAAATAGTTTATAAAACATTGGGGCTAATTGTTCTTTGAATGTTTGGTAGAATTCACATGTAAATCCATCTGGTCCACGGGGATTTTTTTTTGCAGGGGAGTTGATTAATAAATTGTTCTATTTCTTTTTCTGAAATGGGGCTAAACAATTTATTCCCTCCTCTGATAATCTGGGAAGCCTATATTTTTGGAGGTAGTCATCCATTTTACTTAGGTTATCAAATTTATTGGCATAAAGTTGGATAAAGTAACCCCTTATAATTTCTTTAATTTCCTCTTCATTGGTGGAAAGTTCTCCCTTTTCATTTTTAAGACTACTAATTTTATTTTTCTCTCTCCTATTTCTATTTTTTTAAATAACTTTTTATTGATAGAACCCATGCCAGGGTAATTTTTTACAACATTATCCCTTCCACTCGGTTCTGTTCCAATTTTTCCCCTCCCTCCCTCCACCCCCTCCCCCAGATGGCAAGCAGTCCTTTACATGTTGAATAGGTTACAGTATATCCTAGATACAACATATGTGTGCAGAACTGAACAGTTTTCTTGTTGCACAGGGAGAATTGAATTCAGAAGGTATAAATAACCTGGGAAGAAAAACAAAAATGCAAGCAGTTTACATTCATTTTCCAGGTTCTTTCTTTGGGTATAGCTGCTTTTGTCCATCCTTGATCAACTGAAACTGAATTAGCTCTCTTTATCGAAGAAATCCACTTCCATCAGAATACATCCTCATACAGTATCATTGTTGAGGTATATAATGATCTCCTGGTTTTTCTCATTTCACTCAGCATCAGTTTATGTAAGTCTTGCCAATCCTCTCTGTATTCATCCTGCTGGTCATTTCTTACAGAACAATAATATTCCATATTCATTCATATACCACAATTTACTCAGCCATTCTCCAATTGATGGGCATCCATTCATTTTCCAGCTTCTAGCCACTACAAACAGGGCTGCCACAAACATTTTGGCACATACAGGTCTCATTCCATCTTTAGGATCTCGTTAGGGTAAAAGCCCAGTAGAAACAGTGCTGGATCAAAGGGCATGCAGTTTCATAACTGTTTGAGCATAGTTCCATATCCAGAATGGCTGGATGTGTTCACAATTCCACCAACAATGTATCAGTATCCCTGTTTTCCCACATCCCCTCCAACATTCCTCATTGTCTTTCCCTGTCATTCTAGCCAATCTGACAGGTGTGTAGTGGTATCTCAGAGCTGTCTTAATTTGCATTTCTCTGATTAATAATGATTTGGAGCATATTTTCATATGGCTGCAAATAGTTTTAATTTCTTCATCTGAGAATTGTCTGTTCATATCCTTTGACCATTTATCAATTGAAGTCAATTTTCCATATATTTTGGAAATGAGGCCTTTATCAGAACCTTTGACTGTAAAAATGTTTTCCCAGTTTATTGTTTTCCTTGTAATCTTATCTGCATTTGTTTTGTTTGTACAAAAACTTTTCAATTTGATATAATCAAAATTTTCTATTTTGTAGTGAATAGTGATCTCTAGTTCTCCTTTGGTTATAAATTCCTCCCTCTTCCACAGGTCTGAAAGGTAAACTATCCTATGCTCTTCCATTCCATTTCCAATGAAATTTATAATTTCATTCTTTATACCTAGGTCATGAACCCATTTTGACCTCATCTTGGTGTACGGTGTTAAGTGTGGGTCAATGCCTAGTTTCTGCCATACTAATTTCCAATTTGGCAATTTTTGTCAAATAATGCATTCTTATCCCAAAAAAATGGGATCTTTGGGTTTGTCAAACACTAGATGATTAAAGTTATTGGCTGTTTTGCCTTTGAACTTAACATATTCCATTGATCAACTAGTCTATTTCTTAGCCAATACCAGATGGTTTTAGTAACTGCTGCTTTTTAATAAAATTTTAGATCTGGTACAGATAGGTCACCTTCATTTGATTTTTTTTTTTTGGTCATTAATTCCCTTGAAATTGTTGACCTTTTGTTTTTCCATATGAACATTGTTATTATTTTTTCTAGGTCATCAAAATAGTTTTTTCGGAGTCTGGTATAGTGCTAAATAAATAGATCAGTTTAGGTAGTATTGTCATCTTTATTATATTTGTTCGCCCAATCCAAGAGCATTTAATATTTTTCCAGTTGGTTAGATCAGACTTAATTTGTGTGGAAAGTGTTTTGTAGTTTTGCTCATAAAGTTTCTGATTTTCCCTTGACAGATAGATTCCTAAATATTTTATACAATCAGTAGTCACTTTAAATGGAATTTCTCTTTGTAGTTTGTGTAGTAAAAGTGTCTAACTGTTGGGTTTTGTTAGTGATATATAAGAATGCTGATGACTTATGTGGGTTCATTTTGTATCCTGCAAGTTTGCTAAAGGTGTGGATTGTTTCTAATAACTTTTTAGTGGGGTTCTCTAAGTATACCATCATATCATTAGCAAAGAGTGATAATTTGGTTTCCTCATTGCCTATTCTTATTCCTTTAATCTCTTTCTCAACTCTTATTGCCAAAGCTAGCATTTCTAATACAATATGAAATAGTAACAGTGAGAGCAGGCAACCTTTTTTCATTCCTGATCTCATTGGGAATGGTTGCAGTTTGTCCCCATTACATATGATGCTTACTGCTGGTTTTAAATAATTGCTACTGATTATTTTAAGGAAAAGTCCATTTATACCTATACTTTCAAGTGTTTTTTTTAATAGGAATGGATGTTGGATTTTATCAAATGCTTTTTCTGCATCTATTGAGATGATCATATGATTTTTGTTAATTTGATTATTAACATGGCCAATTATACTGATAATTTTCCTAATATTGAACCAGCCCTGCATTCCTGGTATAAATCCTACTTGATCGTGGTGTTTTATCCTGGGGATTATTTTCTGTAGTCGTTTTGCTAATTTAAGATTTTAGCATCAATATTCATTAGGGAGCTTGGTCTATAATTTTTTTTTTCTCTGTTTTCAATCTAACTGGTTTAGGTATCAGTATCATGTCTATGTCATAAAAAGAATTTGGTAGAACTCTTCATTCCCTATTTTTTCAAATAGTTTATAAAACATTGGGGCTAATTGTTCTTTGAATGTTTGGTAGAATTCACATGTAAATCCATCTGGTCCACGGGGATTTTTTTTGCAGGGGAGTTGATTAATAAATTGTTCTATTTCTTTTTCTGAAATGGGGCTAAACAATTTATTCCCTCCTCTGATAATCTGGGAAGCCTATATTTTTGGAGGTAGTCATCCATTTTACTTAGGTTATCAAATTTATTGGCATAAAGTTGGATAAAATAACCCCTTATAATTTCTTTAATTTCCTCTTCATTGGTGGAAAGTTCTCCCTTTTCATTTTTAAGACTACTAATTTGATTTTTCTCTCTCCTATTTCTATTTTTTTAAATAACTTTTTATTGATAGAACCCATGCCAGGGTAATTTTTTACAACATTATCCCTTCCACTCGGTTCTGTTCCAATTTTTCCCCTCCCTCCCTCCACCCCCTCCCCCAGATGGCAAGCAGTCCTTTACATGTTGAATAGGTTACAGTATATCCTAGATACAACATATGTGTGCAGAACTGAACAGTTTTCTTGTTGCACAGGGAGAATTGAATTCAGAAGGTATAAATAACCTGGGAAGAAAAACAAAAATGCAAGCAGTTTATATTCATTTCCCAGTGTTCTTTCTTTGGGTGTAGCTGCTTCTGTCCATCTTTTATCAATTAAAGCTCTCTTTATCAAAGAGATCCACTTCCATCAGAATACATCCTCAAACAGTATCATTGTTGAGGTATATAATGATCTCCTGGTTCTGCTCATTTCACGTAGCATCAGTTCATGTAAGTCTCACCAGTCCTCTCTGTATTCATCCTGCTGGTCATTCCTTACAGAACAATAATATTCCATAACATTCATATACCACAGTTTGCTCAACCATTCTCCAAGCGATAGGCATCCTTTCATTTTCCAGCTTCTAGCCACTACAAACAGGGCTGCCACAAACATTTTGGCACATACAGGTCCCTTTCCTTTCTTTAGTATCTCTTTGAGATATAAGCCCAGTAGAAACACTGCTGGATCAAAGGGTATGCACAGTTTGATAACTTTTTGAGCATAGTTCCAAATTGTTCTCCAGAATGGCTGGATGTGTTCACAATTCCACCAACAATGTATCAGTGTCCCTGTTTTCCCACATCCCCTCCAACATTCCCCATTATCTTTCCCTGTCATTCTAGCCAATCTGACAGGTGTGTAGTGGTATCTCAGAGTTGTCTTAATTTGCATTTCTCTGATTAATAATGATTTGGAGCATATTTTCATATGTCTAAAAATAGTTTCAATATCTTCATCTGAGAATTGTCTATTCATATCCTTTGACCATTTATCAATTGGAGAATGGTTTGATTTCTTATAGATTAGAGTCAGTTCTCTATATTTTTTGGAAATGAGGCCTTTATCAGAACCTTTGATTGTAAAAATGTTTTCCCAGTTTATTGTTTTCCTTCTAATTTTGTCTGCATTTTTTTGTTTGTACAAAAACTTTTCAATTTGATATAATCAAAATTTTCTATTTTATGGTTGATAGTGATCTCTAGTTCTTCTTTGGTCATAAATTCCTCCCTCTTCCACAGGTCTGAGAGGTAAACTATCCTATGCTCTTCCAATTTATTTATAATCTCATTCTTTATGCCTAGGTCATGAACCCATTTTGACCTTATCTTGGTGTACGGTGTTAAGTGTGGGTCAATGCCTAGTTTCTGCCATACTGATTTCCAATTTTCCCAGCAATTTTTGTCAAATAATGCATTCTTATCCCAGAAACTGGTTTCTTTGCGTTTGTCAAACACTATATTATTAAAGTTATTGGCTGTTTTTTCCTTTGAACCTAACCTATTCCATTGATCAACTAGTCTATTTCTTAGCCAATACCAGATAGTTTTAGTAACTACTGCTTTATAATATAATTTTCGATCTGGTACAGCTAGGCCACCTTCATTTGATTTTTTTTCATTAATTCTCTTGAAATTCTTGATCTTTTGTTTTTCCATATGAACTTTGTTGTTATTTTTTCTAGTTCATCAAAGTAGTTTTTTGGGAGTCTGATTGGTATAGCGCTAAATAAATAGATTAATTTAGGTAGTATTGTCATCTTTATTATATTTGCTTGCCAAATCTAAGAATATTTAATATTTTTCCAGTTTGTTGGATCAGACTTAATTCGTGTGGAAATTGTTTTGTAGTTTTGCTTATAAAGTTTCTGATTTTCCCTTGGCAGAAAGATTCCTTAATATTTTATACAATCAGTAGTTACTTTAAATGGAATTTCTTTTTGTAACTCTAACTGTTGGGTTTTGTTAGTGATATATAAGAATGCTAATGACTTATGTGGGTTTATTTTATATCCTGCTACTTTGCTGAAGGTGTGGATTGTTTCTAATAACTTTTTGGTAGAGTCTCTGGGGTTCTCTAAGTATACCATCACACCATCAGCAAAGAGTGATAATTTGGTTTCCTCATTGCCTATTCTTATTCCTTCAATCTCTTTCTCAATTCTTATTGCCAAAGCTAGCATTTCTAATACAATATTAAAAAGTAATGGTGATAGTGGGCAACCTTGTTTCACTCCTGATGTTGTTGGGAATGATTGCAGTTTGTACCCGTTACATATGATGCTTACTGTTGGTTTTAAATAGATGCTACTGATTATTTTAATGAAAAGTCCATTTATTCCTATACTCTCAAGAGTTTTTAATAGGAATGGATGTTGGATTTTATCAAATGCTTTTTCTGCATCTATTGAGATAATCATATGGTTTTTGTTAATTTGATTATTAATATGGCCAATTATATTGATAGTTTTCCTAATATTGAACCAGCCCTGCATTCCTGGTATAAATCCTACTTGATCATGGTGTATTATCCTGGGGATGATTTTCTGTAGTCTTTTTGCTAATATCTTATTTAAGATTTTAACATCATTATTCATTAGGGAGATTGGTCTATAATTATCTTTCTTTGTTTTCAACCTACCTGGTTTAGGTATCAGTACCATGTCTGTGTCATAAAAGGAGTTTGGTAGGACTCCTTCATTCCCTATTTTTTCAAATAGTTGGGGGTTAGGGTTAGCATTGGGGCTAATTGTTCTTTGAATGTCTGGTAGAATTCACATGTAAATCCATCTGGTCCCGGGGATTTTTTTTTTTTAGGGAGTTGATTAATAGCTTGTTCTATTTCTTTTTCTGAAATGGGACTATTTAAGCAATTTACTTCCTCCTCTGATAATCTGGGAAGCCTATATTTTGGAGGTACTCATCCATTTCGCTTAGGTTATCAAATTTATTGGCATAAAGTTGGGCAAAATAACCCCTTATTATTTCTTTAATTTCCTCTTCATCAGTGGAAAGTTCTCCTTTTTCATTTTTAAGACTGCCAATTTGATTTCCCTCTCTCCTTTTTCTAATCAGATTTACCAAAGGTTTATCAATTTTATTGGTTTTTTCATAAAACCAACATTTAGTTTTATTTATTAGTTCAATGTTTTTTTTTTTACTTTCAATATTATTAATATCTCCTTTTAATTTTAGAATTTCAAATTTGCTAATTGATTGGGGGGGTTTAATTTGGTCTTTTTCTACCTTTTTAAGTTGCAAGGTCAATTCGTTGATCTTTTCTTTCTCTATTTTATTCAAGTAAGCCTCTAAGGATATAAAATTTCCCCTTATTACCACTTAGGCTACATCCCACAAATTTTGGTATGATGTCTTGTTGGAATCCTTACTAACTGCTAAGTAATTAGAGTTGATCTAATCTTACAAGAAGATGTTTTGGGCAGAACCTGAAACAAGGTACTAAGTAGAACTACCCATAATCCCTCTCTCTGGAAGGAGCATAAATAGGCCAATGGGCCAGTCGGAGAGTGCTGGAGAGAGTGAAGACGCTACAAGTCGAGATTTCAGCGGAATGACATGAAGAGTTGGAGCTGGCTGGAGGCTGAAGAAAGCAGAGGCAGAGGCTGAAGGACCAGACCTTTGGATTTGGTGACATTCGGAGAGAGCTCTTGGAACCAAGCAGAGAGATAGGCCTCTAAGCTAACCGGGCTATATTGGGATAATAAAAGATCTGAACTTTTATCACCTGGCTGTGTTTTGAGAAGAAAAAGCTCACCAACATTTTGGCGCCCTGAACGTGGGGCTAACAGACCCCCTCAGTGGATTTCAGTGGAAAAGCTCCGATCCTGATTCAAGTGGAAAAGCCTCTGATCCTGATCCAGTGGAAAAGACTCATCAACCCAGAAATTAGGGTGAGTGCAACAAAGAAATTTTGTTAGAAGAGTTAAAGTAGAATTGCATCTAAGATGGGACAGATATTTAGAAAACAGCCTGTTTCTGTTCAAGGAAAATGTTTAATAAGCATTGTCAAAGTTATGGAAAGCCAAGGTTTAATTGTAAGTTTACAGCAAATCACTGAACTTTTACAAACTGTAAAGGACATATGTCCTTGTTTCTCTCTTGATAAGGAATTAGATCTAAATGAATGGAAATTGGTTGGAGAGGATCTTTGTCAATTCTATGACAAAAATGGGCCTAACTCAATAATTAATACATATAATGTAATACAATTGGCTATAAGAAGTTATTTAAGTGATAGAATGATGAAAAGGAAAGTACAGGAGGAAGAAATGCCAACTTTACTAGGTGAAAAGGAGGACGAATCAGATGAGAATGGAGTTAATTACAATTCTGAGTGTGATACTTCACAGCAGGAGGAATTAGGTGATTCCACATCTCATGACCCTCCCCCTGCAATTAACTCTTCATGGGTGGAACAAGGGGGAGGGAGAGAGACAGAAACACAGTCAGCTTCTCCTGTAAAGCAGATTTTGGTATGATGTCTCATCATCGCCACTATTTTGAGTGAAAATCTTAATTGTGTCTATAATTTGCTGTTTCACCCAATCATTCTTTAAGATGAGATTATTTAGTTTCCAATTACTTTTTGGTCTATTTACACCTAACTTTTTGGGGAATTAGTTTTTATTGCATTGTGATCTGAAAAGAAAGCATTTACTATTTCTGCCTTCCTGCATTTAATTTTGAGGTCTTTATGTCCTAATATATGGTCAATTTTTGTGTAGGTTCCATGAACTGCTGAGAAGAAACTATACTCTTTTCTGTCACCATTCAGTTTTCTCCAGAGATCTATCATACCTAATTTTTCTAATATTCTATTCACCTCTTTAATTTCTTTCTTATTTGTTTTTTGATTTCATTTATCTAAATCTGAGACTGCAAGATTGAGATCTCCCACTATTATAGTTTTGCTGTCTATTTCTTCTCTCAACTCTCTTCTCTTTAGGAAGTTAGATGCTATTCCACTTGGTACATATATGTTTAATACTGATATTGCTTCATTGTCTATAGTACCCTTTAGCAAGATATAATTTCCTTCCTTATCTCTTTTAATTAGATCAAGTTTTGCTTTTGATTGGTCTGAGATATAGATGGCTACCCCTGCTTTTTTGACTTCACCTGAAGCATAATAGATTCTGCTCCAGCCTTTTACCTTTACTCTATATGTATCTCCCTGTTTTAAATGTGTTTCCTGTAAACAACATATTGTAGGGTTCTGACTTTTGATCCAGTCTGCTATCTGCCTCCTCTTTATGGGAGATTTCATCCCATTCACATTTACGGTTAAAATTACTAATTCTTTATTTCCTGCCATCCTAATATCCCCAGATTTTTCTTTTCTTTTTCTTGCCCCCCTTCTCCCCTTCCCTAGTATTAATCTTATTGGTCCCACTTGTGTCGCGTAGCTCTCCCTCTTTAGTATCCCTCCCCCCTCCCTTTGAATCCCTCTCCACTTTTTAATGAGGTGAGAGAAGATTCTCTGTAAAACAAATATGTCAATTGTTTCCTCTTTGAGCCAACTCTGATGAGAGTAGGATTCACACAATGTTCCTCCCCCTCTCTAAGTTCCCTCAGCTATGATAGGTTTCTTTTGCCCCATCATTGCATGTAATTTCCCTCTTTTTGTCTCCCCCCTTCCCTTTTTCTGACATTGTCCCCTTTCCAGTTTTTGGCCTACTTCCCTTTTTTATCTTATATCATTAAAATTTCACATTTCATGAAGTTGTTTTCTTTTTCCACTTTATCAAATTTTACTTTTAGTGAGTTATATGCCTTTTCTGTACTCTCTTGCATAGCTTTCTTTCCTTTCCCCATTTCTCTTCTAGTTCTCTTTTAAGGTTTTTTAATAGTCTCTTCTAAGAGAGCCTTTTGTATTGGGGACCAAGAATTGTCTGGAGACTGTCTGCTATTAGTCTCTTCAGGGTTGAAAAGCTGTTCTCTTTCTGTATAGAAACTACCAATCGTCCTTTTGACTTTTTTACTCATTTTTTGAAGCCTGTAGGGTCTGCCTTCAGAGCCAGGAGGTTATCAACTTCCTCTGCAGAGCACTGATAGGTGTATGGATGGGGTAGCTGTCCTGCCAGCTGGCCACAAAAAGCAGCGAGTTACTGGAGTGCTCTGGGAAAGAGTTCCCCACTGGCGAGTAATTCAGGGCTGCAGGGCTGAACTGGGAAAGTGCCCTGAAAAGAATCCCTGCTGTATGAGATAAAGACTGCCCTGGTGCTAGATGCTGAGCAGTGAGAGTTTCACTATCCCAAGCAAAAGCCCGCTCTGGGGCTGTGGGTGTTAGCAGTTGAGCAGTGAGTGTATTTGCAGTGACTGGATGTTTCTCTGTCCCGGGAAGCACAGTCTGCTGCGGAAGTTCTATTACCCCAGGCCAAGCCCCCCACTGTGCCAATTAGAAGCTGCCCAGACTGTGCCACCTTGCCCTGCAGATTTATAACTGCCCGCCCAAAGCCCTGAACTGCAAGATGTTGCTGCAGGGTTGTGTTACACTCTTCCTGAGTCACTTCCGGGTTTGAGTGGTTACAGCCAGATCTTGTTAGGTTCTGGCATTTTTTTAGAGTACCCTCTGTTTTAGGCTTTAATTTCTCTGCCAGTTTACTCCTTTGTAATCAAGGCAGAGCAGTTAGCCTATGGCAGAGTTGTTGGAATCCTTACTAACTGCTAAGTAGTTAGAGTTGATCTAATCTTACAAGAAGATGTTTTGGGCAGAACCTGAAACAAGGTACTAAGTAGAACTACCCATAATCCCTTTCTCTGGAAGGAGCATAAATAGGCCAATGGGCCAGTCGGAGAGTGAGAGAGAGGAAGACGCTACAAGTCGAGATTTCACTGGAATGACATGAAGACTGGAGCTGGCTGGAGGCTGAAGAAAGCAGAGGCAGAGGCTGAAGGACCAGACCTTTGGATTTAAAGACATTTGGAGAGAGCTCTTGGAACCAAGCAGAGAGATAGGCCTCTAAGCTAACCGGGCTATATTGGAGATATTAAAAGATCTGAACTTTTATCACCTGGCTGCATTTGGGAAGAAGATCACGACATTTTGGCGCCTGAACAGGGACCGATTCAGATCCATCTGAACTAGATCACAACATTTTGGCGCCCAACGTATGGAGATAGAGTGAGAAGACAGGGTGAGAGAAAACCCAAAACCCCATGTCCAAAATGTAACAGAGGCTTTCACTGGGCTTCTAAATGTATATTGATCCAGAGGAATGAGAGGCAGGGCCCAGCTCTAAAGTATCAATCAAAGGATAGGTGGGGCATGATAGCAGCTGAGGTTACACCCAGAGAGACTTTAGAAATTCAGAACTCTGATGTCATCAACCAACAGAAAAGCAATCAGGATTACAGTTGGGAAGAATACAGGCCTTTTAAGACAACAAGACAATATCCAATGCAAACAGCTCCAATGTAATTACCAGATGATGAGGAGAAATCCCAAAAGTGGTAAACAGAAGAGAATTAGATAGGTTAACTGCTTGGGGAAGAGGATCTGCTTATATTTCCACAGGTGGAAAAGGAATCAGATGGCTAACAATGAGACTGTCAAAAGAACTTTAAAATCTTCAGCTTTCAGTTCCTGAAAAACCAGCAAGAATCACTGGATTCCCTGAGATGAAAAATTGTTGATGAGACTTTTGCAGTACTTCAGAGCTTATAGGAATTATTAGATTCCTGGCGCATGAACTAATGAACAATGGATTCCTTATGGACTATTTCTAGGACTTATGGACATTTGTAAATTTTCAGGTCGATTTATGTTGTTACATTACTACTAGCCTGTGTTATATTACTATGTGCTTATGTATTTTAAGCAATTGCAAGAATCATTGGATTTCTTGAGATGAAAGATTGTTGATGAGACTTTTGCAGTAGTTAAATTTTCATGTTGATTCATGTTATTTGTTACATTACCACTAGCCTGTGTTATATTGCCGTGTGCTTTTGTAAATTATGTATAATGCCTCCCATATTGATGGATTTATGTATACCATGTATATCTGTTACAAAGTTCTGGCCCATATTGATGGATTTATGTGTACCCCCTCAGGAACCCCCTATGTTTTAAAACAAAAGAAAGGGGGAGATGTTGGAATCCTTACTAACTGCTAAGTAGTTAGAGTTGATCTAATCTTACAAGAAGATGTTTTGGGCAGAACCTGAAACAAGGTACTAAGTAAAACTACCCATAATCCCTCTCTCTGGAAGGAGCATAAATAGGCCAATGGGCCAGTCGGAGAGTGAGAGAGAGGAAGACGCTACAAGTCGAGATTTCACTGGAATGACATGAAGACTGGAGCTGGCTGGAGGCTGAAGAAAGCAGAGGCAGAGGCTGAAGGACCAGACCTTTGGATTTAAAGACATTTGGAGAGAGCTCTTGGAACCAAGCAGAGAGATAGGCCTCTAAGCTAACCGGGCTATATTGGAGATATTAAAAGATCTGAACTTTTATCACCTGGCTGCATTTGGGAAGAAGATCACGACATTTTGGCGCCTGAACAGGGACCGATTCAGATCCATCTGAACTAGATCACAACACAGAGTGGTCTCTATAACTTCTCTAGCCACAGAGATCACCCCTGCTCCTGGTGTGCTCAGGACGCTAGTCTCTTGCTGCCTGTGCTAGTCTGTTCCTGGCCCCTCAGGACAAACCTTTCCTGGAGAGCGTCCAGATTGATTTCAGCCGATAAATTGTAGTGCTTCTAATCTTTATGAATTTAAGAGTGAAGAGCTATTTTTGAGGCTGAATTAAATAGTTGGTTATGAGGGAAATGAAAGGAGCTTAGAAAGTCATGTGTGCTTTCTCCGCCATCTTGCTGTATGTCCTTTCTACCAATTTTGTTTTTTCATTTTAACACTGAGTCAAATCTATCAGTACTTCCTTAAAGCAGCTGAAAGCTGAAGTAGCTATTGAGCTGTCATCATAGCAATAGTAGGGATCACGCACCTGATCTAGAATTTTGCCTTGAATGTTAAAAATATATGGAGGTAGTGATTATAGATATGGAACTTTTACTATATTGTCAGACTCAAATTGTTTGTTGATATCTATGCTGAATTTTTCCTTCCTTAGTCCCCTTACCTATATAGTTCTTTTAAAAGAGGGCAGAGGAGATAATTATATTGAGAAATGAAAACATTGTAGAATAAGTAATGGTAATACATTTTTCAAAGGAAGATAAAATCTGATAATCATTCAAAAGATAGGTAAGTATTCAGAGAAACCACATCAAATGCCTCTTTTTAATTATTTTTTAATTTACTGAGCCACATTTTTGCCATTCTACCCCAAGACAATGCCAGAATTGATTTTATAAGGGAAAAAAAAATCAAGCTTTTTTATTCAATGAAAACACTCCGATGGCTCAGATTGGTCATATGAGGAAAAAAAAAGTTTTCATTCTGTATTTTGAATGATTTATATCACTATCAGGAGAGGTGTAGTATATTTCATTAGTCCTCTGAAATCCTGGCGGCTTTTTATGCTTACACGAGTTGAGCATCATAAGATCCTCACATTTATGCATAG
Source organism: Antechinus flavipes (assembly GCF_016432865.1). Classification (NCBI taxonomy): domain Eukaryota; kingdom Metazoa; phylum Chordata; class Mammalia; order Dasyuromorphia; family Dasyuridae; genus Antechinus; species Antechinus flavipes. The sequence goes on along the minus strand of NC_067400.1, from coordinate 127,739,098 downwards.
CTTATTCATCAATTACTTAATGGATGGTCCTTTAGATTCTTATTTTTTGTTACCTCAAAAACATATATATATAACATTTTTCAGGTACATACTTAGAGTTTGTTTTGCAAATTCCTTATTTCTTTATTTGTTATTGAACTGCTGTTCCATTGTTTTTGTCAATTTCAATTTTCTACAACCCCATTTGGGGTTTTCTTGTCAAAGATATTGGAATGATTTACCTTTTTTTTTTCTCCAGTTCTTTTACAGATTAGGAAACTGAAGCAAACAGGGTCATATGAACTGAGAGAGTCAAAGAATAAGTGTCAAACAGATTTTTAACTTAACTGCAGACCCAATGCTGTTCTCACTATGCTCTCTAGCTGCCTTTCCCTAATTTGCCCTTCCTTTAATTCTTTCTCCTGCTTTATCTCTTTTCCTTCCTATTTCTTTAACTGTAATACATACTATCTATCTATCTATATCTATATCTATATATATATATATCTATATATATAATATATATACTACTGTTCTCAATTATATGCGTATTTTTCCATTTTTTGATCAGTTTAGATGAGAGTAAAAGAGAGTAAACTCTCTTAAACCTTTCCAAATTGTTTATATAGATTTCTACTTATGTGCTCTAAGTATGTGAGATAATGTTCCCTAATCTTCCTTTTTATTCCAGTCATGCCCCAACATATTTTTCCTCTCTTCTTTTTCTCCTCTTTTCTTAAGATCATGAAGATATCCCAGAATCGGTCTTTTGCCTTGTCTAATTAGAATTTCTTTATAATCTTTGATAACGATAGAGTTCAGAGGGGACAAATATCCACATTCAAATTTAAGCAGTTGATCCTTATTTAAATCTTTTATCATTGTTCATTCATTTTTACCTTTGTTAGATTCTCTTTATTCCAATGTTTTTTCATCATGAATGCTGGAATGTTCTCTATTTCATTTAAGATCTATGTTTGTTTGTTTGTTTGTTTGTTTGTTTTTTGGAATAACATTATACTCAGCTTTGATGGGTAAATTATCCTTATCTGTAAACTTCTATACTTCTCTTTCCAAGTTCTCTTCTCCATCAGAGTGGTGGCTGATAAATCACCAGTCATCCTGACTGTAGCTTCTTGGTAATAGAAGTCTTTCTGAGTGCTTGTCATATTTTTTTTCTTTGATTTGGATGTACTGTTCCTGGGAGTTTTCATTTTGGAGAGTTTTTAAAAAAACGAGCTATATAGTCTTTTAATTTCTACTTTGTCTTTTGGTTCTAAGAAATGTGTGCAGTTTTCTTTTAAAAATTCTTTAAATAGGAAATCTAAGGTTTTCTTTTGGAGATATTTAGATTGTTCAATGATTCATATAGTTTTTGTCCTTAATCTCCTTTCTCAGCAAGTTGCTTTTAATATGAGATACATTTTCTTCTATTTTTCTACCTTTTGACTATATTTTAATATATCTTGATACTTCATAGTGCTATTGTTTTCCATTTGGTTCTAATGTTATAGGAGATTATTACTTGGGTAAGATTTTGTATCTCTTGTGTCAGGAAGACACAATTTTAATTCTTTATATTTATGCCTCTTATTTCTTTTCCTTATTTCCCCTGATGTGATTCCATTTATAGAACCATTTGAAATTATTTTAAATATGCCTTATCTCTTCCAGGAGTTTTCTTTAAGTTTGTGCTTAAACTATGTTTTTCTCTGAGACATTTTTGTATATGTTTTATTTTCCTCATCTGGTGTGTTTACCGTTCCATACAGCATAATAGCTCATTATGATGGAGTCTTTTTTGTTTGCCCATTCTTACACTGTGCTTTGTGATTTCAGACTTTAAAGCAAGTTCTGGAGTCTTCCATATTTTGGGGATGAAAATATGGTCTGGTCCTGCTACTGCTATTTAGTATATCTTAGAAAGGTAAGGATAGTCTGGGAACTTGAAAGCTTTCAGTGCTTTAAAAGTGGTTTGAACTAGAGTCAAAACAGATTCTGTTTTCTCTTTCCTATCCCCCAAGTCTATAAGTTTCTGATGTGATTTGGGGTCAGTGCTAGAGTAGACCAATTCAGGACTTTTGCTTCTATTGTCTAGTTCTTTTTATTCAAAATGTAAAAATTGTAGGCCCCTATTTTATCTGGGATTCCTGTCATGATTCTTCCTTTTTGGGTTAGATGCTAGAAATGATATCCTGGTCTAGCACAGAGATTGTTTCTTCCTGAGTTTCTTCCTTTCTCAATGCAAAGGCCTAAAGCCTCCCTACCTACATGTCACCTTTGCATTTAGTCCTCTTTTCAATTTGTGATCCAAAATGGGTAGTGGTCCTACAATTGAAAAGTTGGTTATAAAACTTTCAGTTCATTTCCATCCTTTTTTGAGTCTTCTATTAAGGATTTGGTTGTTCTCTGGAATGCGTGTGATAGATCCTCTTGTCTTGGTGCCTTGAGGTTCTTTATAAATCAAAGTGCTACACAGACTGTAATCAGTTAACTCAAGGTAGTCCCTGATGTTTATTGACCATTACATCTAATTCCATATGTTCAAGTAAAGCAAGTAGGTAATTTTGTCACTTTAAAAAAAAATTCTCATCATAATACTTCTTCTAGATATGTTAGCAGGAATTTGTGGAAAAGGGATTTACCACACTATTTTCTATTAATCCCACCACATTTGTCATGGATTACCACAATGCCTGTTTAAGAAACCACTAACATCTATGGGCTGATATCAGAGAAATGGAAAGAGAGACATTTCATTGAAGAGATACAGTCAGAAAGAGAAAGAATAAACAAATTTGAATTCTTACAGAAGAAGATGGAGGAGAAATGAGCATCTGTAGATCATTCATCAGTGAAATGAAGCTTTTAGACTCCCAAAGGGAATAGGGATCACTTTAGTAAGTAGTGCACCAAATAATTACACAAACTTCTCTTTTCATTGGTATTATGAATCACATGATTCATAATGTGAACATATATGTTTTAAATCTGGTTTTAGATGAATAAATGAATGAGTCTTAGGCTTGTGACATAGCTCTTTAGTCAATTCACATTTGCCAAGAAGTCAATAAGCATTTATTAATCTCTTAATATAAGTCAGAAAACTATCTAACAATGCAAGCTTGAATTTTCTCTGCAATTTATAATCTAAGTGTTGGCAAGAAGAGTAGTGTTAAACACAAAATAGAAAAAGAAGATATTAAACTTTACATATGAATTCCTATTTGTGATATATTGATTTAGAAAACCACCAATGAACACTATTTATATTTCATCAATTTTGTTACAATGTATACATATACATAGCTATACACATGTATAAGTATGTATATCTGTGCATATATGTATGTGTGTGTATATATAGATATATATGTATGTGTGTATGCATTAAGCTGCACTCATTAGGACAATAAAGCCTACTCTTTATTGTATAATTTATTAGCCTGAGTGCTGGCAGAATAATTTTTTAAAGGAGAGCTTAAGACAGATTCTGCTGTTCCATGAAGGGATCTCTAGGGAGGGGGATGGATTAAAAGATTGTACATAGCTCATAGTGAGAGTGACAAAGTCCCATGGGTTATACTTGCTAGGAACTATAGAAAACAGTTTTATCATTTGTTCACTCATCCATTTGGTAAATACTAAATATGTAATATGTTCCTATTGCAGTTTATCACGATTCTCTTTAGTCTCAAGGGGCTTATAATATTATTAGGGGAGTAAGATGCATTTAAAAAAATGAAACAATTCAAAAGAAATAAATGATATTTTTAAAATAAGTATTGAATGAATTATAGTAAAATGGCAAAATGTGTGATTAAGAAACTTTCATACTTGTGGACTACACAGTAGGCAGTCAAGAAAGGGAGAGATTATTGTTGATTATACTGTTTTAATCAACAGATAAAAGTTTCAAGAAGTATAAGACTCAAATATTCATAGGAATATTTGATGTGTGGAGATGTGTGGAGAATTAGAGACATCTTCGCTTAGATTTAGGGGACCTAATTTTGAATCCCAGTTCTGATATCTACATATCCTTGAGCCATGATAATAATAATTCACATTAATACACTTCAGATTTTACAAGGTATTTTCTTCACAATAAATCTCTAAGACATTTAGACTATCATCTTCACTTTGAAGGTGACAAAATGTTCTCAGAAAAGTTTAGTGATAATCTACTCTGTCACATATATGGTAAGTATTCTAGAAGTGAAATTTGAAGCCATGTCTCCTGACTTCAAGGCCAATGATATTTCTAATAAATTGCTTTAGCTTTTTCTGTTTTAATTTCTTGTGCTATGAAATGAAAGTTTTGACTAAAATGATATCCATGATACCTACTGGTTTTAAATTATGAAGAAGAGATGTCAGAAGATTTTATTTCAGGCAGAGCAAGAAGTAAGAGTAAACATGTAACCTTTGCAAGAACAGTGAGACTAGTCTGACAATAGCAAATGAGATATATATACTAAAGGTCAATATAAATCATAAGGATATAGGAAGAGGATAAATAACCTTAAATACCAGGGCAATTAATATGGTTTGAATATCATTAATGCTGAATAATCATTGTCATGAGTATCACATGATGAAAGCATTGTTTTAGGATAATTAATCTAATAGCAAGATATAGAATAAATTGGAGAAAGAAGAGACTGATGATGCATATGTTCAATTAAAATCTGTATTTATCTGGTTATCCATCTCTCAGCTGATGTTGGTACAATACAAATATTATACTTTGAATTATATATAGATTCCAACAGTATTTTCCAGTGCCAAAGTTAAGTATTATCTGAGCCAATAAATACTTAAATTTATATGAGACAATGAGAGGTAGTGAAGAAGAGAACTAGGATAACTATAAGGAAATCATCAACAGGACTGTATTTAATGAGAACCTGTTATATGCCAGGTATTGTGCTAAATGCTGGAAATTAAAAGAAAGACAAAAAACAAACAAACAAACAAACAAACAAAAAACACTTTCCCTTTTTAAGTGATTTACAGTATAGTGGGGGTAGAAAACATAGTTTTATATTTTAAATTCATTTAACTGTAGAAAAAATATAGAGCTATCCTCATCTAATATATAAAACTTTTTTTTCAGTGAGTTTCTTTCTAGAAAGGATACTAATAATTCATTTTATGAGAGATTACCAATATGAGCTATATCTAAGTTTAAAAAAACCTTAAGTTTAAAAAAAAAGTCTATAAATATTGGTTAAGTGCCTTCTAAGTCCAAAACATTGTGCCAAGAACCAAAGAGACAAAGAAAGGCAAAACACAGCTCAGGTTCTTCTGCAATTTACTTTTTTTTTTTTTTTCCTGAGAAGATTGGGGTTAGGTGACTTGCCCAGGATCACACAATTTAAGGAGGGTAAAATCATGAATGTAAATGAGTATAAGCAAGAAATACTAAATAAATTGGAGAGAAGGATCAAAGACAAAGCTGAAGGGTTAAGGGGAGATCCGACAGGCTTCTTTTAGAAGGGAATTGGGAGAAAACTAAGGAACTCAGGTAATCAGGGAGGCCCACATAAAAAGAAAAACATGTCTATGCTTGGGGACTTCCAGTTAAAAGCCTTATAGTATGGAGATGCATTATTTTGTGTTAGTGCAAGAAGGTCAATGTCAGTGCATTATAGAGCTTCTGACACTAGATACATAATCAAGAGTAAGTTACTTAAAATCTACATGCCTTAATTAACACCCCAGAATTAATTAAGTAGAAAAGGATTTGATTTAGAATCAGAGAACCTTCTTAAGTAAGTCCCAGTTCTCCCAAAATTGGAATTTTGTTATATTGTATATAGTAAAAATCTTAAATTTTAATCAACAACTTGCCTAATATGTGTTTGGAGTTGTGCTAGGTGCACTAATTTAAAAAACAAAACAAAACAAAATGAATGTCTTTTTCCTCAAAAAAAGTTTAAAAAACTATAAAATTATCCAAAATAATTTATTTTTAGAAATTATTATTGTTCTATGAATTCAATGATAACATAAACTTCATCATTTAGGAAAATTATCATAAGGATAAAACAAATTCAAAAAGATCTCCCAATTCCCCTGGGCAAATTCAACTTACTTTATTTTCTAAAATAATATTCATATAGGTTTTTACTTTCAAAGTTTTTTTTTTTTACTTTTCAACATTTGCATTTATAATATTTTGATTTCCAATTTTTCTTTTCCCTCTCCTCCCTTCTACTCTCCTCAAGATAGCAATTTCATATAAGTTGTTCATATATAATCATATTAAATATATTTCTACATTAGTCATGTTGTGAAAAAAGAATCAGAAAAAAGGGAAAAAAACATGAAAAAGAAAAAGAAACAAAAAAGTGAAAATGACAAGCTTGGATTTATAATTAGACTCTGTGGTTCTTTCACTGGAAGTAGATAGCATTTTTCATTATGAGTCTTTTGAAATTGTCATAGATCATTGTATTATTGAGAAGAGCAAATTCTATAAAAGTTGATTATCTACACATTGTTGCTGTTACTTGGTACAATGTTCTCCTGATTCTATTTGCTTCACTTAGTATCTCAGTAAATCTCTCTAAGCTTTTTCTGAAATCCACCATAATTTTTCTGTAATCCATCATAAAATAATATTTTAATCATTTATTTTTCTCTCTCCCACCTCTCTTAAGTCACTGAGAAAAGAAAGCAGAGAAAGAAAGATAAAGGAAGGGAGGAAGGAAAAAAGAAGGAAGGAAGAAAAAGGAAAAAAAAAGAAAGAAATGAAAGAAAAAAAGAAATGGAAAGAAAGGAGAAGAGAGGGAAAGTGGAAAGGAGAAATTCTCTAGCAGTTCATACAAATTTTCCTTCTCTGAAAATTTCTTTCTTCATGTCTTACAACAATTCCCCTCCCGTTATATTCACATAATGTATTTTTCAGTAATTAAATTTTGATTATACAAAGTTAAAAAACAAAACAAAACAATGAATTCTTATCAAAGAATACTTTCAAGAGGATCTGTTTGCCACATGTATAATTAATTTCATGATTTATTTTATTTTTTAAATAAAGTTTATTAAAAGAAATAAAATGTGCTAACTTGTACTTTAGGAAGAGATTATTTTAAAAAGGATCATTGTTCTGCTAGAGAAACATAAGTAAAATATTCAATCAGGATAATCTTTAGCGCTTCCTATCTATCTTTCACCCCTATATTTACATTATTACAGATTTCCCTAATTACTTAGGTCTCTTTCCTGGTTTCCTCCACTTTTTTTGCTCTACTTCAGCTCAATATTTTAAAAAATGCCATTAAAATGAGAAAGTAATTTTTAGTAATCTTCAATTTATGTTGAATGTGATAGATGGTGTGGTATGATTTTAGAGATGTTGGGCATCAAATATTTCTAACTACTACCAATAACTATGCCCCAAATGCTACCTGCAGTGATTCATGCCTTTGTAACCTGATATTTCAATTTTAATAATGTTCTTTATTAGAATATAAATATGTCCTCTGGAAAGAGTAACCTTATAAACGATTATGTCCTAATACCTAAGGGAAGATTACAACCACTAACAGAGGAAAGATCCTTTAGAAATTTTATCAAAGAGTAGAGTGTAGACAGTCATTGCCTTAGGGAGCAGGGCAAATAGAATCTTTTATATTAGTTGTAGTCCTTGAAGGCAATAATAGCACCAGCATCAGCTTTGGAAACTCTTAAACTAGAAATGTTAAGGAGATTTGACAAATAGTTAGAAGGAGAAAATGGGATATTCCAATGTGTTAACCTTATGAAAAGGACAGGGCAATGTTTGACAAACACATTGTATAAGCCCATTTCCAGATGTTAATTCCAGGATGAATAGAAGCACTTTTAGTTATCGAGTAGTGGGGTTCCTGAGGAACTCTACTACTTTCCATTGTGGAGAGTAAAGAGAAATACAAATTAAAATATCTCTGAGATACTACCTCATAATTATCGGATCTAACAGGAAAATGATAAATGCTGTGGGGAATATGGGAAAATGAGCAAACTGTACTATTAATGGAGTTGTGAATTGAATCAATCATTTTTGATAACAATTTGGAACTAGACTGAAAGTACTGTACATACCCTTTGATTCAGCAATAACACCATATCCCAAAGAGCTCAAAGAAAAGGGAGTACTGACATAAACATACATTTTCATTTTATGTTTCTTACTTTTTCTTTTGTTTTTGTTGTTGGTTTTGTTTTTGTAATACAACTAATGTGGAAATGTTTTTCATAACTTTCTTTGTCATTTCAATAGGTACTATAGGATTCTGGTAAGATTGGGAATAACAAAGAGAATTTGGAATTCAATTAAAAAAATTTAAAAAATTAATTTTAAAAAGGAAAATAATTAGGGAAAACTTTCCTTAGGAAATGACATTTTATTTGTGACTAAATGGAAACTAGAGATGCTAAATTATGAAAAGGGAAAAATTTCAATATTTTAGGGACAGTTAAACAAAAATGTCTGAAATTTTAAGATACAATATGCTTTTAAAGTTAAAACAAGAAGATCAGTTTCCTTAGAATTTACAGTATGTTGGAAAATTGGGAGAGGAGAGTGGGAACAAGATCAGAGATTAAGGGAGCACTAGATTATCAAAAGTTTTTGAAAGCTAAGTAGAAGATAATACATTTATTTGAGGAGATGATAGTGAACAATTAGATTTTATTGAGTGGAAGCAAACAAGGGGCCTATAGGCAGATCTATATTTTAGGAAGATTTCTTTGACAGTTTAAAGGAGGATAGATAGGAGTGTTAAGAGATTTTTGGCAGATAGATCAACCAGCATATGATTGCAAATGTTCAATCATGGCACTCATCACTTCACTTTCTTGAACTGATGTTAGGCTCCTGCATTTATTTATTTATTTTTAAAACATGGTGTTCAATAATCAAGGAATTTCTTAAATTACCTCTTTTCAATATGTTTTACACATTAGTTTTTTTTTTTTTCCAATGAGATGTTTCCTTTTTTCATTTTTCATTTTAAAAAATTGTTTTATTGTTTCATGATGTTTCATGAAATTATTAGCTTCTGCCTGTCCAATAATAATTTATAAACAATTATTTTCTTCAATGAGCTTTTGTATCTTCTTTTCCATTTGGCTAATTCGTATGTAGTAAGTTTTTCTCTTCAGTGAATTTTAGTGTACCATTTAATTCTTTCCAAATTGAACAATTATGTTTTTTAAGGACAATAGATTTTTGTGCTCCTCTCCTTTGTATTTTTATGAACATTTTGTCACTTTATTTGCATAATTCCAAACAGCTTTCCAAAATGATTATATCATTTTGAAGTTCCAAAATGTATTAAGGTACTTATCTTCAAACAATCCCTCCAAAACTGACTGTCATTATTTTTCATTTTTTTTTACCATTTGCAAGATTTGTATTAACACCAGAATTTTTTTTTTAAATCATAGTAAGATAATTTGTTTTTAATACACATTGTGGGAGCCAAGATGACGGAGAAGTCACAAGAGACTTTCTAAGCTCCTCTCATTCCCCTCATAACCAACTATTAAATTCAGCCTTTAAAATAGCTCTTCACTGCTTAAATTCACTTATCAGTGAAGATAATCTAGAAGATCACCAGGAAAGGTTTGTCCTGAGGGGCCAGGAACAGATTAGCACAGGCAGTGAGAGGCTAGCATCCTGAGCAGACCAGGGGAAGGGGTGATCTCTGTGGCTAGAGAAGTTATAGAGATGACTCTGCTATAGGCTAACTGCTCTGCCTTGATTATAAAGGAGTAAACTAGCAGAGAAACTAAAGCCTAAAAGAGAGGGTACTCTAAAAAACGCCAGAACCTAACAAGATCCGTAACCACATTCTAAAAACCTCTCAAACCCTGAAGTGACTCAGACAGAGTGTAACACAGCCCTGCAGCCACATCCTGCAGTTCGGGGCTTTTGTGGGGGCAGTTATAAATCTGGATGGCAGGGGGGCACAGCCTGGGCAGCCTCTAATTGGCACAGTGAGGGTCTCATCCTGGGGAAATAGAACTACTGCAGCAGACTGTGCTTCCCGGGCAGAGACACAGCCAGTCCCTGCAGGGCCATTCACTGCTCAGCTGCTAATATTCATAGCCCCAGGGCGGGCTTTGGCTTGGAGAAGTGAAACTCTCACTACTCAGCCTCTAGCCCCAGGACAGTCGTTATCTCACAGCAGGGTTCTTTGCAGGATACTTTCCCAGCTTGGCCCTGCAGGCCTGAATTACTCCCAGGTGGGGAACTCTTTCCCAGAGCACTCCAGTACCTCGCTGCTTTTTGTAGTCGGCTGGCAGGACAGCTACCCATCCATACACCTATCAGTGCTCTGCAGAGGAAGCTGGTAACCTCCTGGCTCTGAAGGCAGACCCTACAGGCTTTAACAAAATGAATAAAAAAAGCAAAAGGAAGATTAATAGTTTCTATACATGAAGAGAACAGCTTTTCAACCCTGAAGAGACTAATAGCAGACAGTCTCCAGACAATTTTTGGTCCCCAATACAAAAGGCTGTCCTAGAAGAGACTATTAAAAACCTTAAAAGAGAACTAGAAGAAAAATGGGGAAATGAAAGAGAAGCTATGCAAGAGAGTACAGAAAAGGCATATAACTCACTAAAAGAAAAATTTGATAAAGTGGAAAAAGAAAACAACTTCCTGAAATGTGGATTGGAAAAGGTAAAAAACTCCCAAGAAGTGCAGGGAAACAGAATTTGTGAATTGGAAAAAGAAAATAACTCACTAAAAAAAAAAAAAATAGTGAAATAGAAAAAAATTCCATAGAGCAAACGAGCAAAGCAACTCTTTTAAAAACCCAATTGGACATATACAAAAAGAAGTAAAAAAAGCTAATGAAGAAAATAACTCATTAAAAATCAGAACTGAGCAAATAGAAATGACTGATTCATTGAGATATCAAGAATCAGTCACGCAAAACCAAAAAAATGAAAGATTGGGGAAAAAATGTCAAATATTTACTGGGAAAAACAACAGACCTGGAAAATAGATCTAGGAGAGATAACTTGAGGATCATTGGACTACCCGAAAATTATGATGAAAAAAAGAACCTAGATGCTATTTTACAGGAAATCATCAAAGAGAACTGCCCAGAAGTAATAGAACCAGAAGGTAAAATAGGCATTGAAAGAATTCATCAAACACCTTCTGAAAAAGACCCTAACATAAAGACTCGCTGCACAATAGTAGAAGCAGCATGTATAATTCTATAGTAGTAGTAGCCAGAGGGACAACATGACCATTGAAGGGGAGTGAACACTTGCATAGTGGTCTTGGTTGGCTGGATAGTGAATGGAATTGTTTCCCCTCAGCCTGACTGTTCCTCGCAGTTCAAGCCTCCCTTGAGACCAAACCCCACAGAATCTTTACTCACTTATTGACAAACAGGTTAGTACACTCCGTAACCACATTCTATTTCATATATGCTAGACATACAACAGAAATAAGCCCATAAGAAAGTAGCACCAAAAAGAGGCAGAACAAAATATAAATTGCAAGCTTCAATGATTTTTTTTTTTCTGACATGGCACTTGCATTATATTATTCTATGCTATCCTTTGGGTGAACTTATGATGAAGTCAGACTATTATAATATCATTATATTGCATTAATAACCATTCCCTTTGGCTTTTTTTTTAATATTTTATTTTATTTTATACTGACTTTATATTGACAGAATCCATGCCAGGGTAATTTTTTTTTACAACATTATCCCTTGCACTCGCTTCTGTTCCGATTTTTCCCCTCCCTCCCTCCACCCCTCCCCTAGATGGCAAGCAGTCCTATATATGTTAAATATGTTGCAGTATATCCTAGATACAATATATGTTTGCAGAACCGAAGAGTTCTCTTGTTGCACAGGAAGAAATGGATTCAGAAGGTAAAAATAACCCGGGAAGAAAAAAAAAAAATGCAAATAGTTCACATTCCTTTCCCAATGTTCTTTCTTTGGATGTAGCTGCTTCTATTCATCATTTATCAATTGAAACTGAGTTAGGTCTCTTTGTCAAAGAAATCCACTTCCATCAGAATACATCCTCATACAATATCGTTGTCAAAGTGTATAATGATCTCCTGGTTCTGCTCATTTCACTTAGCATCAGTTCATGTAAGTCTCTCCAAGCCTCTCTGTATTCATCCTGCGGGTTATTTCTTACAGAACAATAATATTCCATAACATTCATATACCACAATTTACCCGGCCATTCTCCAATTGATGGGCATCCATTCAATTTCCAGTTTCTAGCCACTACAAACAGGGCTCCCACAAACATTTTGGCACATACAGGTCCCTTTCCCTTTTTTAGTATTTCTTTGGGATATAAGTTCAATAGAAACACTGCTGGATCAAAGGGGATGCACAATTTGATAACTTTTGGGGCATAATTCCAGATTGCTCTCCAGAATGGTTGGATTCGTTCACAACTCCACCAACAATGCATCAGTGTTCCAGTTTTCCCACATCCTCTCCAACATTCATCATTATTTTTTCCTGTCATCTTAGCCAATCTGACAGGTATGTAGTGGTATCTCAAAGTTGTCTTAATTTGCATTTCTCTGATCAATAATGATTTGGAACACTCTTTCATATGAGTGGTAATAGTTTCAATTTCATCATCTAAAAATTGTCTGTTCATATCCTTTGACCATTTATCAATTGGAGAATGGCTTGATTTCTTATAAATTTGAGTCAGTTCTCTATATATTTTGGAAATGAGGTCTTTATCAGAACCTTTAACTGTGAAGATGTTTTCCCAGTTTGTTGCTTCCCTTCTAATCTTGTGTGCATTAGTTTGGTTTGTACAAAGGCTTTTTAATTTGATATAATCAAAATTTTCTATTTTGTGATCAGTAATGGTCTCTAGTTCATCTTTGGTCACAAATTTCTTTCTCCTCCACAAGTCTGAGAGATAAACTATCCTTTGTTCCTCTAATTTATTTATAATCTCGTTCTTTATGGACCCATTTTGATCTTATCTTGGTATATGGTATTAAGTGTGGGTCCATGCCTAATTTCTGCCATACTAATTTCCAGTCATCCCAGCAGTTTTTTTTTTAATCAAATAATGAATTCTTATCCCAAAAGTTAGGATCTTTGGGTTTGTCAAACACTAGATTGCTATAGTTGACCATTCTGTCTTGTGAACCTAATCTTTTCCACTGATCAACTAATCTATTTCTTAGCCAATACCAAATGGTTTTGGTGACTGCTGCTTTATAATATAATTTTAGATCAGATACAGCTAGGCCACCTTCATTTGATCCCATTGGCTTTTCTGCATGAATTCTGGGACCCACATGCACTGCATGGTTCTATCAAAATTTTAGAATCTCTTAAAAGAGGAGTTAGCAAATTTCTCCTATAGCCTCAAAATCTATATATCTTGTGATGTAATTCCCACCATTTATTCTATAAAAATCATTTTATGCCTGCTTTGATGAGCAACTACCTTCTTAAAAGAACATAGTCCTCTCTGAATGCATCCTTCTTAATAAATACTTTTATTTGATTTGATGATGGTTTGAGTCCTGAATTCTTTCAGAGTTGATACTGTGATATATTCCTTAACTTCACATTTAGGAAAGATTTTGCAATACATTGATATTAAGTAGTTTGTACATGATGATATTCTGCCCTTTCTATAGCAAATTCTATCTAAGGTACCTTCAGTACTCATGGACATTTTATGATGTTACAGGTGTATTTTTACTCACAAGAATTTGGGAATCACAAAAGAGCATCTTGCTGGAAAAATGTTATCTCATCTGATTTTTCTGACTATTAAAAATAATTGTTAGTCAATTCAATTCTTTTATTTTAGTCACCAAAGAAATGTTTCATAAGTTGTTAGTGGTGTATAAAACCAACGTAGAGGAGTTCCACATATTTCGTGAACATGCCACATGACCTTGAGACAAAGGACTTAACAGAAACTTTGATGGATGTCTTCTTTGATCAGCATTTCTGTTAACACTCCCTTAATTTCATCTTCTACTAGCTTCTCTTCAGTTCTGCCCATGGAAATGAGCATGTTTATTTGTTTGCTTTCCCCATAAATTGATAATGCAAAAAGAAGTTTGACAAATGAACTAAATGCCAATATGGGCTTTCGGATGTCAGCATTCAGCATTCAGTATGCCAGTCAGTATAAACCAACTATTCTATTCAGTAATGTAAGGGCACCAGCAACACCTCAGAAACCTGGGGACACCTTTTAGTTTACTGCACTTGCATACTGAGAGGGCTTTGGCTGAAATGTCATAGCAGACTCTTCACAGACCTACTGATATGTCTACTCTAGAGAGTCTGTTTGAGGCTGAGAAACCCAATGTTACCACAAACCAATTATATCAAACCAATAGCTTAATTACTTTGTTCCTCCGCAAGCATTTCTAAGATTGGACAGTTCAGTAATGGGAATATAGTTGATCAGGATAGCCTGCTTTTGGTTTGCAAGAAAATCCTTTCTTTAATCTACAGCAATTTGCATAATCAGACAATATGACTAGTAGTACCTCAGCTACTTTTAAAAAGATTTAATTTAAAATATCTTTTTCAGTAAAGCATTTTGTTTTTATTTTTAATAATTTATTGCATTTAATCAGGGATTAGCTGATTTCCATCTTGGTATGTTTGATTTAAGAAGAAAAGAAGAGTATCCATATTAATATAGTGAGGAAATATCCTGTTATTAGAACATATTGAATGCAGTGTGATTAGTTCCCTTCTTCTTTCTCTCACATTCTCTTCTTCTCTGCCCCTTCTCAGTGATGGCCCTAAACCAGGCTCTTTCAGAGCTAAAAACATTGGTTGGTGTCAGTGACTCATATCTTCTTGCACAACTTGGAATGACAAATCAGTGACAAAAAGAAGTTGATAGCATTTGTAGATTTTATCTGCTGAGTGCTATCTGAATCCAAATGCCACAGCTTTAAGCTTAAATGTAATTTGTCTTTTATTCAATTGCTTAAATTGATTTTTGAACTGGTAGAGCAAACTGTAAGTATATAGAAAGGATCAGGCCATTTGCTTTTCTCAGTCCTTATGTACTTACTGTTTTCTAAACAGTTTTCAGCAAATTTTGCAAAATTTCACTCAACTTGCTCTTCATTGGTTCAAACTATAAAAACCTTATAAATCATCTTCAATATAAAAATCATTGTTAAACCTAGTTGAGGGGGTTGAGAGGATGAAAAAGAGGAGACACATCTTTATCTGAGTTGCTCCTGATGTCCTTTAGATCAACACCAAATCAAGCCTCTGAACTGGTTTTAGAGTGACAGCATCTACAAATATTTGGAGTATAACAAAATTCCATCAGAAAGATATTTTGGAATAACTTCAGAAAAGGTTGTGTTTCAATTGGACACAATGGAGGTGGAGGGAGTGGGTGGCCCAGAGAAGAAACAGTCCACGGACCCAGAGAGGTGTGGCATCTGATTAATTATCAGGATATATCAGGAGGCTCTTAGCCAAAATACAGCAGTGTTGGCCACTCTGTGTTTATAAGCCAGTGGTTCAGCAGATTAGCTGGGAGATATGCAACCTAATAAAACAGGAGTAGGCCATGCCTACCCAGGATCAGATGTCAGCAGCACCTATCCAGCACAGCTACTATGGCCTATAGAGTAAGCTTGGAAAATATTGCCTTTGCCCTAAAAGCAGGCCTCAACATTTTAAAAAAAAATGATCCAAAATAAAGCAAAAAGGACTCTGATCAGAGACAGGTTTTATGGAGAAAAAGAAGAACAGCTCTCAAACCCTAAGGACAATAAAAGCAAATCATCTTCAGATGAAACCCCAAAAAGTGATATAAGCTGGTTCCCATCTCACAAGGATCTCTTTGAAAAATTCAAAAATGATCTTAAAAGAGAGAAGAAAAATGGGAAAAGGAAATGAAAATATTACAGGAGAGTTTGGAAAAGGTAACAAATTACCTGAATAAAACTCTTTATAAAATAGATTTAGTGAAATGAAAAAAAGCATATAACTCCCTCCAAAATAGTTTTGACAAAATGGAAAAAGAAAACAACTCCTTATAGAGCAGAATTTATGAAATTGTAAAGAAATCCATTGAACACAACAACTTATGTAAAAATTCAATTGGCTAATTACAAATAATCTTTAAAAAGATAACTGAAGAAAATAATTCAATAACAATAAAAATAGAACAAATTGAAATGAATGACTCAATAAGATATAAAAAAATCAGCCAAACAAAACCAAAAAATGAAAAAAGTGGGAGAAAATGTAAAACACCTCATTGGAAAAATAACAGACCTGAAAAATAGATCTAGGAGAAACACTATAAGAATGATTGGACTTCCTGAAAAAAAAAAAAAAAAAAAAAAAACAAAAAACAAAAAAAAAAAAAACATGATGAATACAAGTCTAGATATAATTTTTCAGGAAACCATCAAGGAAAAGTGCCCTAATGTCTTAGAGCCCAGAGGTTAAAATAGTCATTGAAAGAATTTACCAATCATCTCCTGAAAGAGACCCCAAAATAAAAACTCCAAGGAATAACATAGCTAAATTTCAGAATTATCAGATCAAGGAGAAAATATTGCAACAACCAGAAATAAATAATTCATATATCAAGGAGCCACAATCAGGATTACCCAGAGCCTAGCAGCTTCCACCTTAAAGGACTGAAGGACCTAGAAAAGAGTGTTCTAAAAGGCAAAGGAACTTTGATTGCAGCCAAGAATCAACTATCCAACTAAACTGAGGATTTTCTTTCAGTAAAGAAGATAATTCATTTCTGATGATAAGGCAGAACTGAATAGAAAATTTTATCTCCAAATACAGAACTTAAGGAAAGCATAAAAAGGTAAAAAGGAAAGAACTTTTGAAAACTATCTCTTTTGTGTATATACATAGAGGGTGTAGGTATAATTTGGTTTACAAACTAGAGGTGGAAAGGGGATTGTACTAGAAGAAGAGGAAAATGAAGGTAAAAGGAGGTGAATTATATTGCATAAAGAGGCAAAACAAGACCTATTATAATTGAGGGAAAGAAAGGAGAGGGGTGAACATTGTGTGAATCTTTCATCAGATTTAATTCATAAAGAGAATATCAGACATATTTTGCTTCACAGAGAAACTTTTGTCACCCTATAGAGAGAAGTAGGAGGGGAAAGAGGAAAGGAAAGGGTGGAGGGCACTAATAAAAGGAAAAATAGAAGTAGTAAGGGAAAAGTATAAGAAAGGGGGAAGGGCTGTAAAAGGGGAGGGCTGTTTGAGAGAGGTGGTAGTCAAAAGCAAAATACTGGGGAGAAGGAAAAGGAGAAAAGATAAGAGTATAATTTGGGGAAATAAGATGGCAAGAAATACATAATTAGTCATTTAAACTATAAATGTGAATGTGATGAGCTCTCCCATAAAACAGATGTGGATAGCAGACTAAATTAAAAGCCAGAATCCTATACTATGTTGTTTAATAGAAACACATTTAAAGTTGAGTGATACATACAGAGTAAAGGCAAAAGGCTGGAGCTAAATCTATTATGCTTCTGGTGAAGTGAAAAAAAGCATGGGTAGCGATCCTGATCTCAGTTCAAGTAAAAGAACAAATAGCCCTAATTAAAAGAGATAAAAAAGAATACTGCATCTTGCTAAAGGGTATCATAGATAATAAAGTAATATCAGTACCAAACAAATATGTACCATGTGGTATAACATCCAAATTATTAGAAGAGAAATTAAGAGGAATGCAAGAAGAAATAAACAGCAAAACTATACCCATGAGCAATCATAACTTTGTTCTATCCCGACTAGATAAATTGAACCAAAAAAAAAAAGAAATAAATTAAGGGGATTGATAGAATTTTAGAAAAATTAAGTATGATAGCCATTTAGAGAAAATTGAATGGAAATAGAAAGGAGTATATATTTTTTTAATTGATGGTTCATGGGTCTTACACAAAAATTGACCATATGGTAGAACATAAAAACCTCAAAATCAAAGGCAGAAGTGCAGAAATAATAAATACATCCTTTTTTTTTCAGATCATGATGCAATAAAAACTACATGTAAAAAAGAGTCAGGGAAAAATAATTGATAACTAAACAATCTGATCCTAAAAAATAAGTGGGTAAAACAACAAAGTATACACACAATGGATAGTTTCTTCCAAGAGAATGATAATAATGAGACAACATACCAAAATTTATAGGATACAATCAAAGCAGTTCTTAGAGAAAATTTTATATCTCTAGATGCTTTCTTGCACAAAATAGAGAAAGAGAAGATAAATGAATTGGCATGCAACAAAAAAAAAGTTTAAAATGTACAAACTAACCCCCCCAGTAAATATAAAGTTTTAAATTCTTAACATAAAAGAAATTAATAAAATTGAAAGTAAAAAATTTATTGAATTAATAAACAAAACTAAAGGCTGGTTTTAGGGGGAAAATCAACAAAATAGATAAACCTTTATTTAATCTGATTAGAAAAAGGATAGGAGAAAATCAAATTTTTAGTATCAAAAATGAAAAAGGTGAGCTTTCCTCCAATGAGAGGAAATTAGAGCAATGATTAAGAGTTATTTTACCTAATTCTATGCCAATAAATATGATAATCTAAGTGAAATAGATAAATGTATACAAAATATAATTTGCCCAAATTAACACAGGGGGAAATATATTATTAAATAATACCATTTTAGAAAAAGAAATTGAATAACCTATTAATCAACTCCCTAAAAAAATTTCCAGGGTCAGATGGTATTACATGTGAACACTATGAAACATTTAAATAACAATTAATTCCAATATTGTGCAAACTAGTTGGAAAAATAGAAAATGAAGGAATCCTACAAAATTATTTTTATGACACAGACATGGTGCTAACAATTAAATCTGGTATGGTCAAAACAAGAGAAAGAAAATTATAGACCAATTTCTCTAATTAATATTGATGCAAAAGTCTTAAATACAGTACCAACAAAGGGATTACAACAAGTTATCCCCAGGATAATATACCATGAACAAGTAGGATTTATACCAGGAATTTAGGGCTGGTTCAATATCAGGATAACTATTAGCATAATTGACTATATCAATAACCAAATTACCAAAAATCATATGATTGTCTCAGTAGATTCAGAAAAAGCATTTGAGAAAACACAATACCCATTCCTATTAAAATTAGAGAGTATAGGAATAAAATGATTTTTCTGTAAAATGATCAATGTTTAAAACCATTAGCAAGCATCATATGTAACGGGGATACACTAGAATCATTCCCAATGAGATCAGGAGTGAAAGAAGGCTGCCCACTATCACCATTACTATTCAGTATTGTATTAGAAATATGAGCTTTTCAATAAGAGAAGAAAAAGAAATTAAAGAAATTAGAGAACATAATGAGGAAACCAAATTATCACTCTTTGCAGACGATATAATGGTATACTCAGAGTATACTAGAGAATCTACTAAAACAACTAGAAATAATTCACAACTTTAGCAAAGTTGCAGAATACAAAATAAATCCATATAAATCATCAGTATTTTTATATATTACCAACAAAGTTCAGCAGCAAGAGATACAAAGTTAAATTCCATTTAAAATAACTGTAGATAATATAAAATATTTGGGAGTCTACCTGCCAAGCCAATGTCATGAACTATATGAACACAGTTACAAAATATTTCCATACAAATAAAGTCAGATCTTATCTCTTGGAAAAATATCAATGGGTATTATGGGTAGTCTTACCTAATATAATAAAATGACTATATTACCTAAATTAATATACTTATTCAGTGCAATATCAATCAAACTTTCAAGAAATTATTTTGCAATGCTAGAAAACTAATAGTTCATCTGTAACAACAAAAGGTCAAGAATTTCAAGGCAATTAATGAGAAAAAATGCCAACAAAAGTGGCCTAGTTGTGCTAGACCAAAAACTATATTATAAAGAAGTGGTCATCAAAACCATTAAGTACTGGGTAAGAAACAGAGTATTTGATCAATGGAATAGGTTAGGTCCATAGAACAAAATAGTCAAAAACTATAGCAATCCAGTGTTTGAAAAACTGAAAGACCGCAGCTTTTGGGATAAGAACTCACTATTTTACAAAAACTATTGGGATAATTGGATCCACAGCTAATATCATATACCAAAATAAAGTCAAAATGGATTCATGATTTAGATATAAAGAGTGATAATATAAGCAAACATTGTTAAATACAAAATAGATTATTTTGATTATATTGTTAAAAAATTTTGTACAAATAAAATCAATGCAAGCACAATTAGAAGGGAATCAATAAACTGGGAGAAAAAACAAGAGTTGTGACAAAGGCCTTATTTCTAAAATACATAGAGATGACTCAAATTTATAAGAATTCAAACCAATTGATAAATAGTCAAAGGATATGAACAGACAATTTTCAGATGGAGACATTTAAACTATTTCCACTCATGTGAAAAGATGCTCTAAATCACTACTGATCAAAGAAATGCACATTATGACAATTCTGAGGTAACACTGTACATCTCTCAGACTGGCTAAGTTGATAGGAAAAGGAAATGTTGGACAAATATTGGGGGGGGGGATGCAAAAAACTGAGATAGTAATGCAGTAGTGTAAGTGGTAAGAAACTGGAAACTGAGTGGATGTCCATCATTTGGAGAATGGGTGAATAAGTGATGATATATGGATGCTATTGAATATTATTGTTTTATAACAATGATCAGCTGGATGATTTCAGAGAGGTCTGAAGAGACTTACATGAACTGATGCTAAGTAAAGTTTGAAGAACCAAGACATAATTGTACACAGCACCGACAAGATTATGTTTGATCACATCTCAACAATGAGATGACTCAGGCCACTTCCAATAATCTGATAATAAAGGCATCCATCTGCACCCAGAGTGAGGACTGTACAAATTGAGTATGTACCATAACAAAGCATTTTCATTTTGTTGTTGTTTGCTTGCATTTTGTTTTCTCTCATTTTTTCCCTTTTTGATCTGACATTTCTTGTGCAGCCCAATAATTGTGGAAATATGTATAGAAGATTTGTACATGTTTAATATATATTAGATTACTTGACATGTAGTAAAGGGAGTGCAGGAGAAAGAAGGGAAAAACTTTGGAATACAAGGTTTTGCCAGGGTGAATATTGACAATTATCCATGCATATGTTTTGAAAATTAAAAACATGGTTTAATAAAAACAAGCAAACAGATAAATAAATATAATCTGTTTGAGCACAGTCTACCTTATTTCAGAGTTGTTTTTTTCCTGGTTTCTCAGGGGAATGTTTGAGATCACTTTACTCTTTCTGTGCCTATCTGTGCAAAAAAGCCAGCTAAAATGAGTGTAATCTCTTGATGATAAGCCCATTTAATTTTTGTGAATTCTTGATTAGTTTCTTTGAAACTAGAGCAGGGTTGGGTGGCAGAAAGGAAAGGATCAAATTGGATAATGATGGCCTTACTTTTTTTTTTTAATAGCTGCATAAATTAGACATACAAGGTTATTATCCTCTAAGAATTTGTGTCAGAAAGTAGGACATAAGAGAATGTAACTTAAGCAAAATTATCCATCTGAAAGAAAAAATAACACATATTAAAAACAACTATTCAGAAAAATAAAGTCAGGATGCTTGAATGCTAATGACTCATAGATAATCATGGAGATGCACTAGAATCTTAAGACTGTGCCCCCTTGTCCTCAAGAGCAGAGCTCATAAATAACACAGAAGAAGAAATACAAAAAGAAAAGGAAAGAAAATGAATAAAACACAGAAAAGAACCTTAATCATAGAAAGCTATTATGGTGACAGGGAAGACCAAAATACCATAAGGACAAAATGTCCAGAGAGAAAATCCCAAAGAGTGATGTGAATTTGTCTCAAACTTATAAAAAGTCTTCTTGGAAGTGCTCATAAAAGATTTTAAAAGGCAAATGAGAAACATAGAAGAAAAATGTAAAAACAATGAGAGATATAAAAGAGAGAATCAACAGTTTGGAAAAGAAAGGGAAAAATTGACTGAAGAAAACAATTCCTTAAGAATGACAATCGGCCAAATGCAACAAATTCATTGAAGAAATCAATTCCTTAAAAAACACAATAGACCAAATACAAAAAAAAAAAATACTGAAGAAAATAACACCTTGAAAAATAGAATTAATTAAATGGAAAAAATATATAAAAACTAACTGAAGATAATCACACGTTAAAAATCAGAACAGGGAAAATAGTAGTGAAATGCTATGGATACTAAATGTATAAACACTAAGTGGTAAAATATCCAAATTCCTGGAGAAGAATTTAAGCCAATTATAGGAAGAAATAGATAGCAAAACTATATTAGTAGGGGACCTTAATATCCCCTCTCTCAGAATTTGATAAATCTAATCACAAAATAAACAAGAAAGAAACTAAGGATGTTAATAGAATCCTAGAAAACTTAGACATACTACACCTCTGAGGAAAAGTGAATAGGGATAGAAAGGAATACATCTTTTTCTCAGCAGTACATGGCAGTTGCACAAAAACTGGCCATTATGGCATAAAAACTTCATAATCAAATGCAGAAAGGCAGAAATAATAAATGCTTACTTTTCAGATCATGATATAATAAGAATTATATTCAATAGAGAGCCAGGGAAAGATAGACTAAAAAATCAATTGAAATTAAGTAATCTAATTCTAAAAAATGAGTGGTCAAATAAATCATAGAAACTATCATTTTCATCCAAGAGAATGACAAAAATGAGGTAACATACCAAAACCTATTGGATGCAGCTAAAGCAGTTCCTAAATGAAATTTTTTTTAATTCTAAATAATTATATAAATAAAATAAAGAGGAGAAAAAATCAGTTGAATATATAACTAAAAAGGATAAAAAAATGAACAAATGAAAAGCTCCCAATTAACTATTAAATTAGAAATATTGAAACTTAAAGAAGAGGTTAATAAAGTTGAAACTAAAAAAAAAAAACTATTGAACTAAGTAATAAAATTTTTATGAAAAAAAATAACTTTGGTTCATTTGACTAGAAAAAAGGAAAAGAAAAATGATATCATTAGCACCAAAAATAAAAAGGGTGAATTTACCAACAATGAAAATAATAAAAGTAATAATGAGAAGCTATTTTGCTCACAATATAAAATTATAAAGGAGGGAAAGAACTTATAAAAATGTTTTCAGCAGCTCTTTTTGTGGCAACAAAGAATTGAAAAATGAGTAGAGACTCATTAATTAGGAATGGCTGAATAAGTTATGGTATGTGAAAGTAATGTAATATTACTTAGTTATTTATTTAATTAATTCATCTGATTATTTATTTATTTTTTATTTTACATATGTGTAGAGATGTATTATTTATTTATTATATAATTTATTCTATAAGAATGATGAAGAAAATGATTTTAGAATGACCTGGAAAGATTTAGATGAATTGATGCTGAGTAAAAGAAGCAGAATCAGGAATACAATGTAAACTGTAACAATAAGATTGTGCTATGGTCAATTATGAAAGAATTGATTCTTCTAAGCAATTCAGAGATCCAAAGCAACCCTAATAAACTTTGGATAGAAAATACCATCTACATTCAGAGAGAGAACTATGGAGATTAAATGTAAATCAATATAAGCTATGTTAGTTTTTTACCTTTTTTTAATGCTTTTTCCTCCTGTTATGGTTTTTCCTTTTGTTCTCATTTTTCATGATATCATGATTCATAAATAAATGTGCACTAAAGTTAATGTACATATATAACCTGAATGAAAATAAAACAATAAAAAAGGAAAAACGAAACAAAACAAAAAGTATGCAGTTTTTTTTTTCCCCCCTGGGGCCAAATTCAAAGTCTACCATAGGATGAGAAATGAGATGAAAAGCAACATCATTTCCTTAACAATCTAGTGTGGATGTGATATTTACAATGTTATATAAAGTGGAGACTCATTAGAGATTATTATCAGTGGTGAGAGATTGGATTCTTTTGAAAGAATTTTCAAATCAGTATGGAGAATAAATGATCTATGTATAAGGTGAGTTTTGATGCTCCTAATCTCTCAAAAGAATAGAAAATATCTTCAGAGAATGCATAGGAAACTAGAGTAAAAGAAAAAAAAAGTGGGCATACTTAAGCCCTGAGCAGCAACAAATGAACATTAAGGATATTGGTCCCATATTTTTGAAACATTTGAAATCTCTAAAGCTGTTAGATTTTTACCTTGTTCCTGTTAATTTAAGTTCTATCCTGTATCTCATTTCTGCCAACTTGGATTTAACCAAGAGCCTTTGAATTCTTGCTTTGTTTTTTTTGCCTAATATTTTAGCTACTTATTTATCATTCTTTCTAGAATCCTCCCCAGATCTTACTAATATTCATTAGAGTGTTCTATTTATTTCATGATGGATGGCTTAATTTTTCAAATCAATCAATAAATATTTATTAAACACATACATAGTTGCTGGTATTGTAGAAAGCCCTGGAATACAAATAAACAAATATAAAACAAATTCTCACATCAAAGAACTTATATTCTTGTCAAGTGAAATCAAATGTTATTAATACAAACAATAAACATGCTATATTCATTTATAAACCTATGATTTAGTGAGTACTTTCCTCATAGCCACCAGATCATTCAGGCAGAACAAGTATCATTAACTCCTTATTACAAGTAAAGAAATTCAAGCTCAGATTAGTAAAATGGTCAAACAGCTACTTGGAACTAATGTTACTATAACTTGACTTCAAATTTTATGACTCCCTAGATCAATGGATTTTTTTTAAGTTTTTATTTTCAATACATATGCACAGATAGTTTACAAGATTCACTTTTGCTGTGTTCCAATTTTTTTTCACTCTCTTCCTTCTTCCACCCCGAGTAATCCAATATATAGTAAACATATTCAGTTCTTCAATACATATCTCCACAATTAACATTCTGTACAAGAATATCAAATATCAAATAAAAAACAAAAAAGTAGAAAGAAAACAAAATTTAAGCAAATAACAACAACAAAAATATCATGCTGTGTCCCCACAGTCCTCTCTCTAGTTGTGGATGGCTCTTTCATAACAAGACCATTGGAACTGGCCTGAATCACCTCACTGTTGAAAAGAATCATGTCCATCAGAATTAAGAGCAATGTTTTTACCAGAGACATTTGTTAAGTATGCAAAAGGCAATAAAGGAAAAATAAAGATTATGGAAAATATGGTCCCTGGTTTATAAGGTGCTTATACTGTAAGAGAGAAGGGGAAACATGGAAATAAATAAACATGGGCAAAATATAGTAAATTGATAAAACTGTATGTAGGTTGTTATGAGAGCTCTGAGGAGAATGTAAAAGTCAAATATAACAGAATTGGAATGAGATATATGCATGACCATTGTTTTACCGAAAACCTTATTTTGTTTTGTTGAAATAAAATGGCCTCTGCAAAACAGTAACACAAACTCTTGACAACCCCACATGTCATCAAATAGCTAGAGTTGAGAGTAGTCTATAATGTCTACTGATTAAATGTGCTTCAGGGAACAGAACACTCTGTTTAATCTATCTCAAAACAGTTGTTTCCTGTCATGTATACATATGCTTAATGTTGTCACTGACAGAGTAGACAAAATAGCTCTATTCACTTTCTTTTGATCTCTAAAAAATATCAGTTGTTATACAAATCTACATTCAAGTCCAAAACAAAGGTGAATAAAGAATATTGTTTTCTATTTCAATTAGTACTGTCCATTACTAATTTAGCAAAATATTTTACCCATGAACTTATACTGAAAAGCATATTCAAAGAAGGGCTCCTGATTGTACTGGAGATTAAGATATGTCCAGGTGGAAAAACTAAAGTGGTATTTTTTAAAATTCAAAATAAATCATGTTTTATCTATTTGAAAAGGAAGTTTCAGTGAATTCTGAAAAGATGGTAAGTAAGTAAATTTCAAGATAATCAGATTTCCCTATAAACAGAACAACTTTGCTCCTCAGAGCAAACATAGACTGGTGAAAAACAAAGATATTTTGCAACAGAACAAAGATTCTCCTGGTACAACCCAAGAAAAGTAAGAAAGACCCCAGGTTTGGTATTAACCAATATGAAGTGCCAAACCCCCTTTTCCCAGCTCTGCAGAAACACCAAATGCTCTCTTGGGTGAGCTGGGTTTGGTTGGAGCCTCAGCAGGAATAATAGAAAATTCATCTCCCCGACTGTATGCAGAGTTGGGATCTTAATCTGGGAAGATGAAGGAAGCCTCTGCTCATTAGGAACATCAGTCCTACTTGTGCTGCAAAAACATAAAGAAGTAATGAGCACAAGTGGTGGCTGTACAGACAGGGACACTGCTAGCTGTCTGAATTTGCAGGAAGGGGGAGTTTTTGATTTGGAGGTGCAGGTCAGAGGAAAGAGTTAAAAGAGAATAATAGTTTAAAAAGTGCACAGCAGACAATAAAAGAACAACCTTTAAAGAAACAAAGATGGAGATTGAAGAATATAATTTCTTCTACTATTATGCACACTTTCTTGAACTTGAAATGTATTATATATTTTGAATACTTTTCCATCTTCTGCTAGGCAAATAACAATGTTCTGTTTTGTCTGCCTTTTCTTTCTTTTCTTTTCCAATTCTGTTATTATTTTTAACAAAAAGGAAGCTTCTACAGTAACTAGTGAAACAGTAATTAATTCAACAATTTATTTTTTTAATTCTATTCATGACCAACAGATTCTTATAAATAATATTTTTTCAAAAATTTTGCATGTTGTTTTGCAAGAATAAATTTTGTTTCATTGTTTGAGCCTATCAGAAGTATGCAATTTCCATTTACTTTTGATTCAAATCAACAAATATCCATTGAACTGAATTAGATGGAGTTGAAGACTTGAAATAGGATGTAAGTAAACATGCTTATGAGGGAAGTATCTATTTAAATGGAAAATTATGTAAACAGTGAAACATAGTATTTGGAATACCACAGACATATAACCAATGCTGATTTTATGGAAATGAATTAGATTAAACTGGATTAGTTATTGGATTTGACAGCAGTGAATTTTGAGGATACTTGGATGTTAAGTTAGAACCTTTAATCCACTTTCTAAAACTATATTTATATATTGAGGAGAAATTTGGGATGATAATCACATGGTACTTCATTTCACTTTGAAGAACAAAAAATTTTCAACTCTTATTAAGCATCAAAATTTGAAGAGGCTATAAGTATATGTGCATGTATGCATAAACACATTTGTGTGCATATATGTATACATATGCATGTTTATGTATATTTGTGCATTATATATATATATATATAGATGTATGGATTTATGTGTGTATTATACTTAATTGATAAGGTTTAATTCAAACACTGGCACAAAAAATGAAGGCATTTCAAAATGTCTTCATCTCCATTAATTAGATTTAAATCCCAGAAGACAAGTTTAATGAGGGTGTGTGTGTTAAGAATTGTGTAAAAATTGTACTGAAATATGGGATGTCTAAAAACTGCTCTTTTTTTTTAACTTTTTTATTTTCACAATACATGTACAGATACTTTTAAACATTCACCCTTGCAATACCTTGGTTCCAAAATATTTTCTCCTTCTCTTCCCCCATCACCTCTCTTAAACAGATGGTAATCCAAATACATGTTAAACATATGCAGTTCCTCTATTCATATTTCCACATTTATCATGGTGCACAAGAAAAATAAGATCAAAAAGGAAAAAAAAATGAGAAAGAAAGCAAAATGCAAGCAAAAAAAAAAGTGAAAATACTATGTTGTGATCCACGTTCAGTCCCCACAGTCCTCTCTCTGGATTGTTTCATCAGAAAAGACCATTAGAACTGTCCTGAATCACCTTGCTGCTGAAAAGAACCATATCCATCAGAATTATCATCATCTAATATTGTTGTTGCTGGGTAAAATGTTCTTTTGGTTCTACTCACTTTACTTAACATCAATTCATGTAAGTCTCTCTGGGTCTTTCTGCAATCATCCTGATGATCATTTCTTATAGAATAATAATATTCCATAACATTCATATACTATAATTTACAAAGCCATTCTCCAACTGATGGGCATCCACTCAATTTCTAGCACCTTGCCACTAAAAAAAGGGCTGTTACAAACATTTTTGCACATGTATATTCTTTCTCCTTTTTTATTATCTCTTTGGGATACAGGTTCAGTAGAGTCACTGTTCTATCAAAGGGTATGCATACTTTGTTAGTCCTTTGGGCATAGTTCCAAATTGCTCTCTAGAATGATTGGATCAGTTTACAACTCCACCAATGTGTGGCAGTTTTAATGTCCCAGTTTTCTCACATTCCCTCCAACATTCATCATTATCTTTTCTTGTCATCTTAAACAATCTGAATTTTCTAAATATGTGTTTCTCTGATCAATATTGATTTAGAGCATTTTTATATGACTAGAAAAGGTTTTAATTTCTTCATTTGAAAATAATCTGTTCATATTTTTGACCATTTATTAATCATAGAATGGCTTGTACTGGTATAAATTTGAGGCAATTCTCTATATATTTTAGAAATAAGAACTTATGAGGATATAAAATACTTTGAATGTAAATTTTTTCACCCAGTTTACTGCTTCTCTTCTTATCTTCTCTGAATTGGTTTTGTTTGTACAAAAACTTTTAACTTAATATAATCAAAATTATTTATTTTGTATTCCATAATGTACTCTAGTTCTTTTGCCATGAATCCCTTCCTTTTCCACAGATCTCCACAAATCCACAGAATTTCAAGGAGAATTCTTCGTCCTAATTTTCTATAGTATGATTCTTTGTGTTAAATTCATAAACCCATTTTCACTTTATCTTGGTCTAGGATATTAGGTGTCAGTCAATATCTAGTTTCTGCCAAGCTAATTTCCATATTTCCCAGCAATTTTTGTCAAATAATGAATTATTATCCCAGAAGGTGGAGTCTTTGTGCTTATCAAAAACTAGATTATGATAGCAATTGACTATTTCATCCTGTAAACCTAAACTATTCTACTGATTATTCAATTTCTTAGCCAGTACCAAATAATTTTGATGATTGCTGCTTTAAATTTAGGTTTAAGTCTGATACAGCTATTCCTCCTCCTTTTTCACTTTTTTCCATTAATTCCCTTGAAATTTTTGACCTTTTATTCTTCCAGGTGAACTTAGTTTTAATTTTTCTTAGCTCTGTAAAATAATTTCTTGGGAATTTGATTGATATGGCACTGAATAAGTAAGAGTCAATTTGGAAGAAATGTCATTTTTATTGTATTAGGTATGTTATATCATATATTATATTATAATATAAATAATACTTATTATAATATATTAATATATTTATAATATTGTTATATTAACAAATATGATATATTTATTATATTAGGTTTATCCTTTGGCACTTGATATACTTCCAGTTGATTATATCTGACATTATTTGTGTGGAAAATGTTTTGTAATTGTTTTCATATAGTTCTTGTCTTTGTCTTGGCAGGTGAACTCCCAAATATTTTATATTATCAACAGTCATTTTAAATGGAATTTTTCTTTGTATCTTTTGCTGCTGGACTTTTTTGGTAACACATAGAAATGCTGATGATTTATGTGGATTTATTTTGTATACTGCAACTTTGTTAAAGTTATGAATTGTTTCTAGTTGGTTTTAAGTTGGTTCTCTAGGATTCTCTAAGTATATCATCATATCATCTGCAAAGAATGATAATTTGGTTTCCTCACTATCTAATCTAATTTTTTAAATTTATTTTTCTTCTCATTACTAAAGTAAACATTTATAATTATTGAATATTGATGGTGACAGTGGGCAACCCCTGATCTTATTGAGAATGATTCTAGTTTATGCCCATTACATATGATGCTTGCTGATGGTTTAAAATATACACTATTGATAATTTTAAGGAAAACTCCATTTATTGCTATGATCTTTCATATTTTAAATAGGAATGAGTGTTGGATTTTGTCCAATGCTCTTTTAGCATCTATTGAGATAATAACATTATTTCTGTTAGTTTGGTTATTGTTATAGCCATGAATGATCATAATTTTCCCAATATTGAACCTGTCCCGCATTCCTGGTCATGATGTATTATCCTGGGGATAACTTGCTTTTATCTCTTTGCCAATATTTTATTTAAGATTTTTGCATCTGTCCAAGAATTTCTAAGGACTTCTTTGTCTTGCATGTATAAAGATATTAAATTATGGTTTGTCCTTTCATTATATACTGACAATGAGTTTAACTTTCTAGAGAGTTTCATAAATGAATCACTGGCATAATGATCATAAGCCTCATGAGAATTTAACAATAATAAACAAAATTTCTCTGAATTATATTCTTTCATAAAAATAAATTAAGTAGAAATACTAAATGATTATAAATATGGTTGTAAGATCATCTTAATATTCTTTGAAGTTGAGAAGAACCTAATTTTTAAGAGGTGTTCAATGCTAGCTCCAATATTTGATCAATAAACATATAACACAATAGAACTTGAATTAACAAATATTTATATTTCAGACAATGACTAATTTTAAATATATACTGAAATGAAATTGGTGTTCTAAGTCAGAAGATTTATTTGTGTCTAATATTGCTAAAATACTCAATACATTATCTTAGTGGATGGAGTACAGACATTGGGGTCAAAAGACCTAGGTTCAAATTTTATCTATGACACTTACTAATTGTGTTACTATGTGCAAATATCCGTTTTCTCTTCTGCAAAATATAATTGATATTTTCTGTCTACAACAGGATTGTAGTGAAGTTTGAAATAAAGTCTGCAAAATATTTTGCTAATTTTAGTGTGTCATAAAACTTTTATTGTTATTGTTATGAATTAAAATTAAAATATAAATTTCAAGTTTTCATTTGAAGTACTTCATTTTGTGGGTTTATTTGAATATTAATAAGTTAGTAATTAAATATAACATAACAATTTTCTCAATTCACTGATCTTCCAAAGTAGGAACTGCTTCACAAATTGGATGTATCCTTACATAGTATATATAATATATATATATATATATATATATATATATATGTATATGTACATATATATGTATTATATATTATAATGCTAAAGGAATAGGAATAGCTGTCAATGAGGATCAGTGGGGAGACAGCACCAATTCCTTGATGAAAAAGAATATAAGCTCACTGTATCATAAATTTATAATTATAGGGTCCTGGAAGCTCACTTAGTTGCATAGTAATGTTTCTTTCCAGAAGTGTCAATCTATTTGCTGCGTCAGAAACAGTGCAACCAATATATTCTCTATTGTATTACAGTAGAAAGTGTACTACATAAAAATTCAAAAGTTCTGATTTCATATTCTTATAAGTTGCATGTCTTTCTTATACACTTCCTCTAGGATTTAGTTAGTTGGTTTTTTTATTAAGAATTTGGATCATGAAAATCTTTGTAGAAAATTAAATATAAGTTTTCATCAAAAATCAGTGATGAGATCCCTTTGTTGTAGATAGATGCCTCAAACTTGACCATGGACCATCTTATGGTGTTCTATATAACTTATAAAAGACTAGAGCACTACTAACACACTACAGAAATAAACCAAGACAAGATATGTTCTTTTTGATGGCCAATTCCATTTTATTGTATTATACTCTTGCAGATTGACAAAATGTTGTATCACTCCCTGAGCCAGTCCCCACATATCTATGAAATATTTTGATGATTTTTAAAACATCCAAACACACTTAATAAAGCCAAGATGGCTGATTAAAAACAGGGACTTACCTAAGCCCTTTCCCAAATTCCTATCAAAATAAACATTTAAAATAATGCTTCAAAATGATTTTCTCCCCAAGACAATTTAGGTCATCAAAAACTGTGTCTCACTGGAGCTAGAGTGGACAACAATCTAGCACAGAATATGCCTAAGCAAACCAGCAGCAGGCTGCTAACCGAATTAGCAGATGAAGTTTCTGGAGCTCTCAGGTCACCAAAAGTAAGGGAGTGAGAAAATTGGTCTGAAGATTACGGGGAACTTTTTGTTATTAAAGCATACAAGACTTTGTTACACTGCTCATACAACATTACCAGCATAATGTTACATATATTACCAGCATAATAGACCAGGTGGTTACAGGGTAATGGGGACCCATGCTAAACTTACAGGAAAGAAAAGTATATTTGTGGTCACTTACAGAATCAGAAGAGTAGTAGTCACATCTTGCTTTGCATAATTATGCTGACATTATTATTATGCTGACAAGGAAGATTAAGATACAATCTAAAAAGAAAAAAAAAAGTCAAAAGAGCTTTATGCAAAGCCTTAAAGGAAAATTGCAACTTAGTCTCAGATGCCAAAATAATTTCTTGATACACTCAAGTGGAATGGTAAAAATAAAATAATAGAAATAAAAGAAAATTGGGGAAACAATGTGAGTGATGAAACAAAATGATAGAAAAATTGTCAATAGCTCAATAAAGGAAGCACTTGCAAAAAAGTATGGCCAAATGATGAATAAAAAAAAAATAAAGAAAATCCACTGAAGAAAATAACTCCTTCATAAGTTGAATTAATTAAATAGTAAAGAATACATAAATATTCACTGAAAACAATAACTAGAAAATAAGAATCAGGCATGCAGAAATAAATGACTACATAAAACATCAAGAGACAATAAAACCAGAAAAATGAAAAAAAAAAGAAAATGTGAAATGTCTCACTGGAAAAACAGCATACCTGAAACATAGATTGAATATATTGAAGAATTATTAATCATGATTAAAAAAAGATTTTAGATGTTATCTTTCAAGAAATTATGAAAGGAACCTGCCCTAATATCCTGAAAGGTAAAATAAAAATTGAAAGAATTCACTGATCATCTCCTGAATGAGACCCAAAATAAAAACTCCCAATAATATTATAACTACATTCCGGAGACCCCAAGTCAAGGAGAAAATGTCATGGCAGGAAAGGAAATAATTAAATTATCATAGAATCATAGTCAAAATAAAACAGGATTCAGCAGCTTCCACATTAAAGGACTGGAGGGTCTAGGTGTCACAGGGGTCCTCAAACTATGGCCCACGGGCCAGATGCGGCAGCTGAGGACGATTATCCCCCTCACCCAGGGCTACGAAGTTTATTTAAAGGCCCACAAAACAAAGATTTTGTTTTTACTATAGTCTGGCCCTCCAACAGTCTGAGGGACAGTGAATTGGACCCCTACTTAAAAAGTTTGAGGACCCCTGTGCACCTCTAGAATATGACATTCTTGAGAGTAAAGGTGCCAGGATTATTATCAGAACCACATTAATGAAGTAGAGAATTTTCATGTGTTTCTGATGAAAAGACTAGAGATGAATTAAAATCTGACTTTCAAATACAAGACTCCAAAAAAAAAGAAAAGAAAAGAAAACTGGAAGGAGAAATAATAGTAGATTCGATAAAGTTAGTTGTTTATATTCCTGCAGAAAGATGGTACTTATAAATCATAGACATCATAATTAGGACCTTTAGAAGTATACATAAAGGGAACAGGTATGAGTTGAATATTATAGGGTGATATCTAAATCAATAAAACTAAGGGGATGAGAAAGTGGAGTGCTCTATGAGAAGAGGGAAGGGAAAAGTAGAATGGAGTAAATTATCTTGAGAGTGGCAGGAAATGCTTGAACCTTATTTTCATCAGAACTGAATCAAAGGATGAATAACATCCATATTCAATTGAGTACTGAGATCTATTGTCTTATTTTCCAAAGTTGTGGATAATGGATGTATGACATAATGGAACTTTATAATAAGAAGGAAGGTTTTGGGGAGGCAGTAGTAAGAAGGAAACATTTTGGGGGAGGAACAAGGTGAAAGGAGGAGAGAAAAGGCTGAACAGGAAGAATTAGAATGGACAGAGATATATAAAAATACTAACTGTGAATATGAATGGAATGAATTCAAAATTAAATGGAAGCTGATTGCACAGTGGAAAAAAATCAGAATCCTATATAATGTTGTTTATAAGAAATAAACTTGAAGCAGAGAAACACACAGAGTAAAAGTAAGGACTGAAACGGAATCAAATATAATTCAGATGATGTAACAAAAGCAGGGATAGGAATCATGATCTTAGACATAGCAAAAATAAAAATAAATCAAAATAAAAGAGATAAGGAAAGAAACTATCTTGCTCAAAAGTATCATAGATGATGAATTTACAACAAAACTAAATATATATATATATATATATATATATATATATATATACACACACACACACATACACACACACA
This sequence comes from Antechinus flavipes, assembly GCF_016432865.1. Lineage (NCBI taxonomy): Eukaryota > Metazoa > Chordata > Mammalia > Dasyuromorphia > Dasyuridae > Antechinus > Antechinus flavipes. Next base: position 127,704,822 of record NC_067400.1, on the reverse strand, counting down.
CACACACACACACACACTCACACACACACACCAAATGGTGTAGCATCTAAATTCTTAGAAGAGAAGTTCAGTGAATTATAGGAGGAAAAAGGCAGTAAAATCATACTAAAGGGTGACCTCAATTTTCCCTTCTCTAAGAAGATACCAGGTAATTGTAACCACAAAATCTGCATGATTGAAGTGAAGTACATAAATACAATTTTTTAAAAAGTTAGATAAGATAGACCTCTAGGAAAAACTAAATGAGTATAAAGAAAAAACATAACTTTTTTTTTAATGATTCATGCTATCTACACAGAAATTAACTATATATTAGAGTATTAAAAGTATCCCAACTAAAGGCAGAAAAGCAGAAATATTCAATATGCAGTCTTTTCAGATTAAAATGGAATAAAACTAAAAGGTAATGGAAACATGTACCAAAAATTAATTGGGAACTAAATAACAATCTAATGCTAAATGTGTCAAAGAATAACTCCTAGAAACAATAAATAATTTCATTAAAAGAAATGATAACAATTAGACAATATACCAAAAAATATACCAAAAATATTCCAAAGCAGTGCTTTGGAAAATTGAGGGAAGATAATATCTCTAAATGAATATATCTATAAAATAGACAAAGGGCTGATAAATAAATTATATATGCAAGTAAAAATAAAATTAGAACAAATCAAAAATCCCTAATTAAACACCAAAATACAAATACTGACAATCAAAGAAAAGATTAATAAAATTGAAAATAAGTAAAACATTGAACTAATAAATAAAACTAAAATTTGGTTTCATTAATTAATTGGATTTAAGAAAAAGAACAAAACCAAATTACAAATATTAAAATAAAAAGAGTCAATTTACTATCAAGGAAGAAGAAATTAAAGTTATTATTGAGAGCAATTTTGCCAAATCGTGGGCTAATAAAATTGACAATCTGAATGAATTGGATGAATACTTACAAAAGTGTAAATAATTTAGCTAAAGAAATGAGGAAACACAGTCATTATATAACCCCAAGAAAAGGAAATTGAACAAGCCTTTCAAGAGTTCCGAAAACAACAACAACAACAGACAGAACCAGATGAATTTAGAAGTGAATTCTACCAAACATTTAAAGATTAATGAATACCTCTACCAAATAAACTTTTTGGAAAAATAGACAAAGTGGTCTTTTTACAACACAAACATAACTAAATCAGGAAGAGCATAAAAACAGAAAGAATGCTATATACCAAATTACCTAATGAATATCAATGCAAACATTTTAAACAAAATATTGACAATGAAATTATAGAAATATGTCACTAAGTTTATAAACTATGGCTAAGATGAATTTACACTAGGAATTCAGGGCTGGTTTAATATTTTAAAATTATTAATATAATTGACCATATCAATAATGAAAGCAACAAGTGCTTCATGATTATCTTAAAGAATGAGGACAGGTTAAAAATTTGAGAAAATACAACTCTTGTTCCTTTTAAAAACATTAGAAATATAAATTTATGAAGTTTACATTAAAATCACTACCTTTAGATGTTAAGCTATATTAACATAGCTTATGTTAACATAGTATGGGTTAAACAAGTATGCCCATTATCACCATTATTATTCAATATTGTATTTTAAATGTTAGTTATAATATTAAGGGAGGAGAAAGAAATTGAGGGAATTAGAATAGATAATAGGAAACAAAATTATCACTCTTCACAGATGACATAATGTTTTGCTTAAAAAATAAACAAACAAAAATACCTAACTGAATAATCATGATTAGTAAAGTTGTGAGTTACTTGATAATCTCACATAAAACAATAGAATTTCTATATATTATTGCCCATAAAGTACAAAAAAATAGAAAAATTTCACTTAAAATAATTGCAGTTATTACAAAATACTTGGAAGTCTGCCTGTCACAACGGATCCATGAAATATCTGCACCCAATTTTAAGACACTTTTCATACAAATAAAGTCAGATATAAACATTTTTTTAAAAAATTGCTCAGATAAGCTGAACCAATATGATAAAATGATAATTCTACCAACTTTTATTTACTTAATCACTGCCAAAGAACTACTACAAATTATTTTATAGAATAAGAAAAAATAATTAAACTCATCTGAAGAACAATAGATCAAGATTGTCAAAGGAATCAATAGCAAAGAAATGAAGGAAAGTGGCCTAGATACACCAGATCTTAAACTGTATTACAGATTTATATCATCAAGATTATCTGATCAGGGTAAAAAAGTAGAGTGACATATAAAAGTGTTGGATTAAGAATACAAAACACAGTATTAAATGACCACTATAATCTAGTGCTTGGTAAACAAAAGGATCCAAGCTTGGGTGGAATTTTGAGGTGGAAATTACTATTTGAAAAAAAATTGCTGTGAAAACTGAAAAAATGTTTGGCAGAAAATAGGTATAGGCTAATATCTCACACCATACATATGTGTGTCATAGTGTGAAAATGCAGTCAAAATGGATATATTATTTTGGCATAAAGTATAATAGAAAAAGTATAATTTACTTTTACTTCTAGGGAGCATGAAATAATTTATCTATCAGGTATATGGATAATGAAGAATCTATGATCAAAGAAGAGAAAGAAAATATTTTGTGATACAAAACAGATAACTCTGAGATTTTGAGAATATTAAAATAAAAATGTTTGGCATAAATAAAATGAAGGTCATTAAAGATATAAGGAAAGCAGAAAGTTGGGAGGGGAGCAATTTATAACAAATTTCTCTAATAAAGGCATCATTTCTCATATGTATAGAGAGTCAAGTTTATAAGAACATAAATTATTCCCCAACTGATACATGGTTGAAGGATGTGAACAGGGAATTTTTAGAAGAAGAAATCAAAGCTATCAATAATCATATGAAAAGATGATCTAAATCAGTACTGATTAAAGGGCACAGCCAAGATATCAAAGTAAACTCAGGGTCTTACACAAAATCTTCCCAATTCCTCTCCAAAAACTTTAAATAATAGATAAAAATGAATTTTGGTTTTATAGAACCAATAAAATCACAAAGTGAAATGATTTTTTAACCTGTGACAACTTAGAAAGTTGGAAAAGAAAGATCTTTTTCCCTGGGAAGAATGGAGCATAATTTAGTGCAACCACATGCCAGGAAGCCAGGAAGAGTTCTTGTGGGTGATTCAATGCAACCAGAGTGGAATTGAACCCTGGTAAAAATTACAGGGTAAAAAAGAGTGCTTGTGATCATTCACAAACCTGATCACTGGCGAGGAAAGTGGTCACAGCTTTGGAAGTACTGACACTTACAAACTCCCAAAACTATCTCTGAAAATGGTAGCATTAAAAAAATAATAATAATAAAAATAAACCAAAGGGAGGAACCCCCTCCACCATAGGAGCAGAGCCCCACTTTATCATAAAGTTAAAAGTCAAGGAAAAGGCTGAGAAACTGAGCCAAACAAACAAAAATAACTTGATCCAGGAAACTTATCATGATGACAAGAAAGGTCAAAAACAAACAAACAAACAGAAGAAAGCAACCAAGTCAAAACAACTACAATTAAAATCTAAAAAAAAAAAAAAAAGATTTTTAGAAATAAAATGTGTAAGTTAGAGGAAAAATTGTGAAAAGAAATGAGAGCTATTCACAAAAGTATGAAGTCTACAATATGATAAAGGAGGCCAAAAAAAAAAAAAAAAACCTCCTCAGGAATAAGCACCTTAAAAACAGACTAAGTCAAATGTTAAAAAGAGGCACAAAATCCATTGAAGAAAACTTGAAAAATATAATTGGCTTTATGAAAAAAAATGTCAAAAAAACCCACTAAAAAGAAAATTCTAAAAAGTAGAATTGAATAGATTGGGGCGGGGGGAGTACAAAAGCTTACTAAAGAAAATTGTTACTCAAAAATTAGAATTCTTTAAGTAGAAGCTAATGACTATATAACACATCAAGAAATAAAACAAAATCAAGAAGATGCAAGATATGAAATATCTCTTTGGAAAAAACAATTTACTTAGAAAATAAATTGAAAAAATAATTTAAGAATTATTGGACCATCTGAAAGTCATGATCAAAAAAGTTTGTAGATGTCATATTTCAAGAAATTATCATGGAAAATTGCCCTGATATCCCAGAATTATAAAGTTAAATAGACATGGGAAGAATGTATTTATCACCTCCTAAAAGAAATCCCCAAATTAAAACTCTTGGAAATATTATAACCAAATTCCAGATATCAAAGTCAAAAAGAATATATTATCAAAAGCCAGAGAGAAACAATTCAAACATCATAAAGCTACTGTCAGTAAAACACAAGATTTAATAACATATTATATAAGTTTGGAGTGCTTTGAATATAATATTCTCAAGGGCAAAGGAGTTAGGATTACACCCAATAATCACTTACCCAGGAAAACTGAGTTTAATTCTTCATGGGAAAAAATTGATAATTAATGTAATAGAGAACTTTTAAGCATTTTTGATGGAAAGATCAAAGTGTAATAGAAAATTAGATTTTTAAACAAAAGACACAAAAATAAAAAATTAAACAGGAATGAAACATTATAGTGAATGCAATAAAATCAAACCTTTTTCATTCTTATGTGGGAAGATGATGTTTGTAATTCAAAGAATTATCTTTACTAGTTTAGTAAGAAGAAGTATATATATAGACACAAGACACAGGTGTGAGTTGACTATGGTATGACCTTAAAAAAAGAGGTTGAATAGAAGTGTATCTTGGGAGAAAGGGGAAAGGAGAGATAAAATGAGGTAATTTATCTCCCATAAAAAAGGTAAAGAAGAAACTTTACAGTGGAGAAGATGCATGTCAGGCAATGGTTGAACCTTACTCTCAAATGAATTGAATTAAAGAGAGAATAACACAAACATTCAATTTGGTGTAGGAATATATCTTATCCTGAAGACAAGTAGGTTCTTATCCAGGAAAAGAACATTATTCTTGCTGAATGCCTTAAGAAATTCTTAATCTCAAGTTGTGCCTTGATTTAATAATCACTGATTATAACATCAGTTATTTATAACATTTCTGAAAGAGTCTGCATTTTCCTTTCCATGATTTATGCAATTCATAAGTATTTGTGAAATTTTGTATTTCATTACCATTTTGCAAGTTGGGGTGAGTGGGAGGTTGTATACGTTACCTGTGATTTTGTTGGTTTGGGAATTGTAAAGAGCCAGATTTCTGGAAAAGCATACTTGAAACAAGGTTTATTAACTCAATGGAATTGATGAGATGATAGTTCTCTAGTTGACATATGTTTTTAGTACTTAGTATGGTGATGTAATGGTTCTCTGATTCACACATATTCAGTATACTGTAATGATGTAATTGTACTAAGGTATATAAGGGCTGATAAGGAGGGAAATGGGACATTCCATTTTTGACCAGCCTCATGGTGGCTGTTGTATCTTCATTGCTTTTCCACTAAGACCAAGGATTTGGGCTGATCTGGAAGACCTCCAGAAAGCTAGCCTGAACATTACAGGTAACTCAATGTGAGACTTCTTGAAAAATTTTTCTATGATTTATAGTCAAAGAATTGCTGAGAACATTTATAAGTTATAGTACTTGCCCAAGTTTAGGGCATGTGTTTGAGGTGGGGATCTGATCTTAGGTCTTCCTAACTCCAAGATCAGTTCTTTGATCTTGTGAAAGAATTCTTAGATACAATGAAGAAAATCTTGAAGCTGAGTCTAAGAAGACACTGATCAATAACTTTTTATACTTTATGGTAGGAACGAATTACTCTACTTTCTGTACACTAATTATCTTCTGAACTTGAGATATTACCAATACATTATTTTTAAAATTTATTTATTTTTTATTAAAACTTTTTATTTACTAAAAATATTTCTGGGTGATTTTTCAACATTAACCCTTGCAAAACTTTCTGTTCCAAATTTTTCCCTCCTTTCCCCCACTCCCTGCCTTAGATGACAGGTAAAATGACATATAAAATATATGCTAATTCAAATATGTATATACATATTTATACAGTTATTTTGCTGCACAAGAAAAATGGATCTAGAAAAAAAATTGAAAAAACAAAATACAAGCAAACATCAACAGAAAGCATGAGAATATTATGTCATGGTCCACGCTCAGTTCCCACAGGCGTCTCTCTGAGTGTATGTATATGGCTTTCTTCATCACTGAACAATTAGAACTGATTTGAATCATCTCATTGTTGAAAAGGACCATGTCCATCAGAATTGACATCATATAGTCTAGTTGTTGCCATGTATAATGATCTCTTTGTTCTGCTCATTTCACTTACATGAACAGTTCATGTAAGTCTCTCTAGGCCTCTCTGAAATCATCATTGATCATTTCTTACAGAATAGTAATATTTCATCACATTCATATACCATAATTTATCAAGTCATTCTTTAATTGATGGTCATCCATTCAGTTTCCAGTTCCTAGCCACTACAAAAAGGGCTGCCACAAACATTTTTGCATATAGTGTTCCTTTCCCTCCTTTAAGATCTCTTTGGGGTATAAGCCCAGTAGAAACACTGATGGATCAAAGGATATGCACAGTTTGATAGCTTTTTGAGCATAGTTCCAGTCACATCTAAATATGTATATAGAGCCATTATTTCACAGCAAATGGGTAATTAGCTTTAAGTGTTCTGCTGTCTGAGTCAAGCTTTTCAGAGTTTCAGTCCACTACATGTAGTGGTATCTCAGAGCTGTCTTAATTTGCATTTCTTTGATGAATAGTGATTTGGAGCACCTTTTCATATGATTAGAAATAGTTTCAATTTTTTCATCTGAAAATTGTCTGTTCATATCTTTTGACCATTTATCAATTGGGGAATATTACCAATATTTTAAAGCTTAACACAAAAGTTTTTTTTTTTTCCCCTGATGAATTGTTCCAAAATTTCCTACAACAACCCACTGCACTGACCCCCTCATTGAAAAATTTTAATCCTTTAATATATATGTTTCTATGTATCTGAGTTTGAGTAATATTCTCCTAATAAACTGTGAACTCTAAAGACATTGTTTGGTCTCTTTCCTTTTTGTCTGGCTGGCCCACAGTCCTCCTCTTAAACATAAACTGAATATCTGAAAAAGGACTAAAATTATTGATAGTCTCACCAACATTGGGGAAGTATGACAATGTGAGTCCAGTCATAGACTACAAAAGTCAATAGGAACCTCATACCTACTTAGGAGATATTCCCTTTGCCAGAGAATTCTCATAAAACACATCCTAGTACTAAGTTCTGTGCACAGAAGCTTTAATGAATAAATGGATGAGTTTCCTGTTGTTGAACTTACTATTCCTCAGTCAATAATAGGAGTTAATTATGCTGAATAATTAATTATTTGAAGTCTTAAGTCTTATTCAGTTATCTTATAGCAGCAATATGTGTAACCTGTTCTATTTAACAAAATGTATTCATTTTTACCTAATGTAGCCACATAATATTAAATTGTTAAAAGACCTTAGAAATCTTTTCATCTAAATTCCATACTTACATTTGTGGAATGTGAATGTTTATTCAGTATCACACAGCAGTAGGTGAGGAACTAGAGTTTTTCAAAAAAAACTATCATTGAAAAGGCATATAGATGGTCAATTATGTCACAAAGATCATGAAGGAATTAAAAAAAAAAAAACTTAGCTCAAAGAGGTAGGGGATGATATATATCAGAGAATGGGAAGATAAGAAAAATAGCAATGCTAACTAATAAAAAAATGAGAAAATGTATATGGGCCCAGAGAGTTTTAAGATGAAAGGCTTAACACAAACTCTAAAAGTTAGTCTCCACAATCATTACTTAAACAGAATTTTTTGCTAATTTTCTATGATACCAGTTAAATGACTTCTCTTGAAAAAGGGAGGAAAATGACATGCAAAATCTACTTGAGAAAACACAAATTACAATAAGCTTCTTTTTATATTTACAATCAATATCATGCCATATAATGTTGAGAAATTTTCTAGTGCTCTTGTAATTGAATGGATGATCATGGAGAAATCAGTTGGGATAGCATGCTACTAATATTACAGCTGAGAGAGTCGCATCTACTGGAAAATGATTGATTTGATTGTTCCTTATGTAGTGGGCATGAGATATGTTTATACTGTATTTTGGAAAGAGTCTTTCATTTGCATAACACTCATTGAATTTACATATAACTGAAACATTCTTTGTTTTAGTTTTAATTGTATAGTATTTTACTCATAAGAGGATCAAGGAATGGTTTTGAACTACCTTATAAAGATTGATTACCAATCTCTTTGAAATTCCTTTTTTTTCAAAAAGTGCTGAATATAATTTTTAAAAAAATCATTAAAAAATACAAAAGAAAAAAAAACTGTTTCATACTAGAATAAAAAGAAAATTAGTGTGAAAACAAATGTAAAATATGGAACATTTTTTTTTCCTTAGAACTAAATTTGTATAATGTGAAAGACCAGAAAGTTCACATATATATATATATATATATATACACACATATATATATATACACACATATATATATACGTATATATACACATATGTACATATATATGTATGTATATATATTTATACACACACACACACACACAGATATGTGAGATATGAGATAAGAAAAAGGAAGCTCATGGTAGGACCATGAGCTTCCTTTTTCTTATCTCATGATGGGACGGCTCATCCTCCAGAGACTTTCAATACACAACTTTTCTGCTTTTCTACTGAATGATCTCTGAGTAGTCATTTTGGGTAAGGGTTTTTGACATCTCTGACATACACACACACACACACACACACACACACACACACATATATATATATATATATATATATATATATATAATATATATATACACACATATATATATACGTATATATACACATATGTACATATATATGTATGTATATATATTTATACACACACACACACACACAGATATGTGAGATATGAGATAAGAAAAAGGAAGCTCATGGTAGGACCATGAGCTTCCTTTTTCTTATCTCATGATGGGACGGCTCATCCTCCAGAGACTTTCAATACACAACTTTTCTGCTTTTCTACTGAATGATCTCTGAGTAGTCATTTTGGGTAAGGGTTTTTGACATCTCTGACATACACACACACACACACACACACACACACACACACATATATTATATATATATATATATATATATATATATATATATATATGTTAAAATATGTACATATATTTATATGCTATATTAAATAACAAGCATATAAAATTTATTTTGTGTGAAACAAATTACATATTTGATATTGTTAATAACTTTTCTAACTTAAAGCAGAATATTATAGTCTTCAATTTATATATGAATATAATTCAAGAAAAATAGTAAATTTTAAATTGAGATAATATAGTTAATATTGCTTCCATGAATTAATATTGCTGCCTTTAAATTTATAGTGTAAATCATCTCAGGGCATGTCCAAACTTGATCCATTTTAGTATATGTATCCTAGACTTTGAAATGTTTAACTACTTTCAATTGAATTATTGTGGATAATAAAATTAAGGGGAAAATACTTATTTTAAAATGTGCTAACAAAAACACAATAAATGTAGTTATATTATTTTAAATATAATCTTTACAGTGATTTCATTGATTTGGGAAGTTCCTAGTGAAGAAATGTTCTATAGAGATGCAAATTTTCAACTGTTCTTAAATTTATATGTATTTTTTCACTATTTGGTATTTTATTTTCCCCAGTTACATGTAAAACTATTTTTAACATTTGTTTTTAAATTTTGAGTTCCACTTTGCCCAAAGGGCTATCAAAATGTTATACCATTTGATCCAGCAGTGTCTCTAATGAGCTGGTTTCCCAAAGAGATCATAAAGGAGGGAAAGGGACCCATAGGTGCAAAAATGTTTGTAGCAGCCCTTTTTATAGTGCTAAGAAACTGGGAACTAAATGGATGCCCATCAGTTGGAGAGTGGCTGAAGAAATTATGGTATATGAATGTTATGAAATATTTTTGTTCTATAAGAAATGATCAGCAGAATGATTTCAAAGAGGCTTGGAGAAACTTACATGAACTGATACTAAGTGAAGTGAGCAGAACCAGGATGTCATTGCACACAGCAACAAGAAGACTATATGATGATCAATTCTGATGGACCTGGCTCTTTTCAACAATGAAATGATTCATGATAAGTTCCATGGTCTTATGATGAAGAGAGGCATCTGCACCCACAGAGAGGACTGTGGGAACTGAGTGTGGATTACAACATTGTACTTTCACTCTTTTTGTTGTTTGCTTGCATTTTGTTTTCTTTCTCATTTTTTCCCCTTTTTGATCTGTTTTCTCTTGTGCAGCATGATAATTGTGGAAATTTGTATATAAGAATTGCACATGTTTAACATATATTGTATTACTTGACATCTAAGGGAGGGAGTGGGGGAAATTTTTGGAAAACAAGGTTTTGCAAGGGTGAATGTTAAAAATTATCCGTGAACATGTTTTGAAAATAAAAATCTTTAGTAAATTTAAAAAAATAATATTTTGAGCTTCAGATTCCTTCCCTTTCCCCCTGCCTACCTGCCTCCTTGAGAAATCACATGTAAATTCATGTAAAACTTTTCCATAGAAGTCATGTTGAAAGAAAACATAGACATATCCCTCTAAAAAAGTAAAATAAATTGCTTCAGTCTGTATTAAAAAAAAAAAAAAAAACTACCACTTCTTTCTCCGTGGATATCATTTTTCTTTTTTTTTTCAAGGTTTTTTTTTTTGGCTGAGGCAATTGACTTATTTAAGGTCACACAGCTAGAAAGTGTTAAGGGTCTGAGGCCAGATTTGAACTCAAGTCCTCCTGACTTCAGGGCTGATGCTCTATCCAGTGCACCATTTAGCTGGCCCATGGATATCATTTTTCATTTTAAGTCCTTCAGAATTATCTTGGATAATCATATGGCTTAGAATAACCAAGACATTCAAAATTGGTCATCTTATAATACTATTACTTTGTTCAGTTCTTATTCTTAGTACAGTTCACATTGTATGAGCTAATCAAAGTCAAGATTTTTTTGAGAGGATCCTGCTTATCACTTCTTATAGTACAATAGTACTTCATATCACATTCAATGTTTGTTCAGCCATTCTGCAATTTATGGCATCCCCTCAATTTCCATTTCTTTTCCCTGAGAAAAGAACTACTATAAAAATCTTTGTACATATAGGTTATAGGTTCTTTGCTTTTTAAAATATCTTTTAAGATACATATTCAGGCCTGATATTGCTTGTTCAATGCTAGGTTAATTGTTAGGTCATGGTTTTATAGTCTTTTGGGGATAGTTCCCACAGAATGATTGAATCAATTCACAATTCCACCAACAATGCATTAATGTCTCATCTTCCCAATATTCCTTCCAAAATTGGTTCTTTTCCTTTCTCTTCTAATAGCCAGTGTAATAAATATGAAGTAGTAGCTAATAATTATTTTAATTTTCATTTCTCCATTAATTAAAAAATTAGAATATTTTATATGCCCATGTTTGATTACTTCTGAAAACTGTTCATATATTTTGGTCATTTATCAGCTAGGGGTTGGTTCTTATTTTTATAAATAATTTGACTCAATTTCCTACATGCAATAAGAGAAACTTATTTTGAAATTATTTTATAAATTGCTAACAATATTTTCCCCATTTATTCTATTCTCTCTCTTTTCTGCCTGTCCTCTCTCAAAACATTGTCTCTGACTAAAGTCTCCTTCGATGTCTTCACTTCTACCACCCTTTTTCTATTTAGTATCCCTCCTTCTCCTATTGTCCTGTAGAGTAAGAAAAATTTCCATACCCAATTGAATGTATGTTATGCCTTTTTAAACCATTTCTATAAAGGCTTTCCTCCTCTTTCCCTGCACTGTACAATCTTTTTCTTATTTATTTTATGGAGGTATTTTATGCCTTTAATTCTCTCCCTTTTCCTTTTTCTTTTATTTTTTAGATGTTACCAATTCATATTCAGCTCACAGCTGTGCTTTATGTCTGTCTCTCTCTCTCTCTCTCTCTCTCTCTCTCTCTCTCTCTCTCTATATATATATATATATATATATATATATATATATATATATATATATATAGAGAGAGAGAGAGAGAGAGAGAGAGAGAGAGAGAGATTTTCTTAACAGCTCTAATAATTAGAAAGTATTTACATATTAGAAAGTACTTTGTGCATCTTCAAGTATCATCTAGCCATGTAGTAATGTAAACAGATGAACCATATTAAGTCCTTTGCGATTTCCCTTTCTTCTGGAAGCAGCCTCTGCTGCTTTATAGGCTCTCAAGGCCTTTATCTGTATTGCTGTTTCTGGGACTCTACTGGTGTAGCTGCTTTGGACTGTGCTTTCCTCTTTCCCTAGTTCTGCTAAGCTTCAAAGAATTTTTTGCCATTGGTGGACTGAGAAGTCTGGAAATTGCCACTACTGCCCATTGATTTAGAGGTCCCAAGGACTTCTGGTTTGCTATGATCTAGTCTGTACTGGTATAGCCTACTCCCCTCTGTTCTTTACTCACCCTGATGCAACAGACTTTTCCTGCTGATTTTCTAAGTTATCATGGACTGAAAAATTGCTCTACATGATCCTTTTGTTGATTATAAAGCTCTAGAATTTGTTTACAATCATTAGATAAAGGCATTTGGAGGAGTTTGGGGGGAAGCTCAGATGAATATCTGTCTTGACTCTACCATCTTGACTCCACCTCCTAAATTTATCATTTTAAAAAGTGACCTGTAGCCCTGGCTTACTAGTCCAGAATCCCTATACAGTATTTTAGTAAAGGGTGGATTAGAACTGAGGTTGTCCTGACTCTAAGGCTGATCTTCTGTATCTGCTCATTCAAGAAACCTCACTCCCTAAATAAAAAAGCTATGCAAAAGAAAAAAATAACCAGTTTTAAATCTTTATATCTAAATGGGCTTCAAGCAAAGAAAATCATACATTATCAGTGATGTTACCTCATATTTCAAGGGCTTTTAAATTATAATAAGTCACTCAGAAAGACTGATAAATTAATTACTTAATTTTCGAAAAGCACCCAGAAGTCTCATTTTATCTTAATTATAAAACCTGGAAAAATAATTTGAAAGGGACAAGATAAGGAATCAGAGATGACCCCACAAAGATAACTAGGCTCATGCAAATGGGACTACAAGGTGGCACAGTGGATAGAGTACTGGGGATTTGGGGTCATGAAGATCTGAGTTCAAATCTAACCTTAAATATTTAATAGCTCTGTCACCCTGAGCAAGACATTTAACTGTTTGTTTCAGCTTCTTCATCTGTAAAATGAAGTAAAGTAAAAAGTAGCAAATCACTTTAAAATCTTTGCAAAGAAAGTTCCAAATAGAGTCACAAAGAATCAGACACAATTAAAATGAATGATCCACAACCTCAAATTAAAATTTTGCAATTTTTAGATAATCAAAGAGTTACAATGTGCAAAAAGACAGGGGTAAATAGTTTTGCATAGTTCTCAATCTCATATTTTAGGAATGGCTCTCATCTTGATCTACATCTTGCCATTGCACATAAATGGGTCTAGAGGAGAAAGCGAGGCTGGTGACTTTGCATAGATGTATATATAAAGTTTGACACAAGATAGTATACTGTAAATATTGTGTGGTTGATGTAGCTAAATGATACTAGAGAACTTTAGAAGTAGTATTAAAACTTTCAGCAGAGGTACCAATTGTTCTTATTGTAAAATCTTAGTAAAAGCCTTTTTCTAAAAGCTACTCAAAGCTAACTAATAATGTTGAGAAAGAATACAACAATATGAGTCAGAGCTGATATATTTAGAAAATAATCCCTAGAATATTATGGAAAAGATGTCACCAGTAGAGTAATAAAAATCTGGTCAATGATCTAAATGTAGTCCGTATAAACCTTGGAACACCCTTAAATCAATTCTCATTCTAAAACCCTTAGAGGTAAAATGATTTGTCAAGGATCACAAAGCTACATTAGAGACTGATGTGAAAGGTTCACCTTATCCAACTAACCTAGCAGTCTATTGACAGAAAGATGTTACTGTTCTTTTACAAATGTAAAGTATCTTCATGATTAAGTATAGAAATCTGTTAAGATCAATGACAATGTGTTGGCAATATGCTTCAAGCAAATGCAATAAAAATCTATCCTTTCTTTATAAGAAAAAATAATATTCACAATATAAATGTTTCTTTAGATTTCAGTTAACCAAAAAAAAAAAATCAATCTTCATTGTGTTTATTCTATATCTATATATCATTTCTGTGTGTCTCTATCTTTATCTCTCCCATATCTATCATTCATCTATCTCTATATGAATGTATGCATCCATAATAGATTGTTAAATAATTAAAAAAAACATGATTTAAGAAGCAGTAGACTTCAAAGAACAAAGCAATGTGTATGTATATGTGTGATACCACACAACACTGTGAAAAAATGAAGTTATTTTACTGATTTACAGGTGAGAAAATTAAGGACAAGAGAAGTTATGAGATATGTTCTCTGGAAGGCCTCAGGATCAGAGTCAGGATCAACCAAAGTCCTCGGTCTTTAGAGGGAGAAGTGAAGGAGGCAGGCAAGATACCATGTAGCTTGCCAAAGATCAATCCTGGCCTGTGGAATCCAGAGCGTCAAGCCTCTCTCCTCCTCATCCTGCAGCTGAATGACTCTGACCTCTCTCCCTCAGCCCTCCAATCCTTGCCTACAATTACCTCACCACCACATATTCAGCAAGCATCAATAGTGAAGAGACCCATCACATTACCATCTCATCTAAATACATGTATATAGAACCATTATCCCACATCGATTCTGCTATCTGATTCAAGTACACCTTTTCAGAGTTTCAGCCCTCTATATCTTCCGAATCTGCTGGGAATAATTGCTCTTGGTAAAGAAAAGTTAGATATCTGATAGTGAAGGGCAGGAAATGTGATTGCCTTTCTATATTTAGAGTCTGACTGTATAAATGATGATAAAATCTTTATCTGTTGCATAAATTAATATTTGATGTCAAACAAATTTTTAAGTGAATATTCCATTTTTGATAATTTGTCAATTTCACATCAATAAATCTTTCTTAAGGACCTACTATGTTTCACTGCTGAATATCCAAAAATCTAAGATCTTGGCAACAAGTCTCATCAGAACCTAGCAAATAAAAGAACTGGAAGCATTGTCTAGTTATAAATTCTTTGACTCAAAGATCACTGCAGTCAGTGACTGCAGCCATGAAATTAAAAGACGCTTTCTCCTTGGAAGAAAAGTTATAAAAATTTGGACATCATATTAAAAAGTATAGAACTTGCTGACAAAGGTCTGTATAGTCAAAGGTATGTTTTTGTTGTTGTTGTTGTTGTTGTTGTTGTTGTTGTTGTTATTGCTGTTGCTTTTACCAGAAGCATCTGACTATAAGATTTAAACCATAAGGAAAGCTAAGCAACACAAAATTGACATTTTTGAATTGTGGTTCTGGGAAGACTTTTGAGACTCCCTTGGAGAGCAAGGAGATCAAATCAGTTAATACTTAATGAAATTAATTCAGCATATTCCCTGGAAAGTCAAATAGTAAAGTTGAAACTTAAGTATTTTGGTCATGTAAAGAAGTTGGGACTCATTAGAAAAGACCCTGATGTTGGGAAAGATTGAAGGCAGACGGAAAAGAGCATAGCAGAGAATGAAAAGGATAGGTAGTATCATGGAAAACAACAAACAAGAAGGATGTCAGAGTTTGAAAGACAGTGAAAGGCAAAAGAGCCTGACATGCTTAGTCCATGGGGTCACAAATATGACCAAATGACTGAACAATAGCAAAATGGACTAACTTCTGGATTAAGAAAGACAGAAATGGTAAAATCCCTGCCCTGAGAAAGCTTATATTATACTAACAATAAAGCAGTTTTATTTAGTCCATAGAGCCCTAATCTCTTCAGGGAAAGAGGTCATGGACAGTTGTATGTAGAAGGTAGCAACTGGGACAAAGGTTCATTTACTTTTTCTTGTCTGCTTCCTATACCAATTGAATGTTGTCAAATTTCTGGTGTGTTTCAATTCTGCCTCTGTTATTTAAGTGATAAAACGAGTTTTCAATAGTATTGAATTTAATTACATTAATAAAATACCCCAAATTACTGGAGATCCAAAATGTATGCTTTTCATGCCTTACTTGAAAAGTCAGCTGTGCATTAGCAAGCATTTTTAATATCTAAACTTCTTGCAATTTATTTCTTAGCTTTTATTTATTGGTCATTTAGTTTTTCTAATTGCTTTTAACATTTTCAGAATCCTAAAATATTGTGTTTATAAAATCGCAGCACATTTCATTCCTAGTAAACCCTTTAAAAGATGCACCATCCTAAGACTGTTTCAAAATTTAATGTTCTGATGAAGATCCTCATTATGTTCAAAGACTTGCAAACCAATACAGCTTTAAAATGTGTTGCCTTGTGTGCAGGAAGCTATAACTCATTCCATTACAATTAAATTTCTTTAATATGGATGTAGATCACTGGATTTCAAGGTTAAATGTTGGTATTGGCTAGACATTTAGAAGAATCTACAGAAGCTAGGAGCATATATTCTTAGTATTATTTACCTATAAAATAGTTGCTGACTTCCCCCCTCCCTTTTTTTTAACACTTCTCTTTTTTAATCTACACCTTGTACATGCTTTAAAGCTGAATAATACAACATTGCTTGTCTCATTGATTACAAATTATGAATAATCCAGTAAGTAAATTTCTAGTTTGATATAATCAATAATGGTTCTTTAAGGAGTTATGACTTTACTACAAATTTCTCATATTTTAGATAAGGAATTTTGAGATGTAAATATTGTGTTACATGATAGGAATAAGAATAAGCAGTTAAATATATTTGCCTAATCATTAATTTAATTATATCCTCAAAATATTTTCCCTCCCTGAACTCCCGCTCTTATAGCCTGGAGCAAATTTTCTCTCCAATGACTGGAGTCTATAAAAGATTAAGCACAACACATACACACACACAAGCATCAAACATTTTAATGAGTCTGCATTATTTTAATAATATGAGGGGAAAAAAGAGTTTAATTAGAAACTTGTAATGACTACTAAATACTTCTAATCCTGTGACTTTTCAGGAACTAAA
The DNA here is from genome assembly GCF_016432865.1 of Antechinus flavipes. Classification (NCBI taxonomy): domain Eukaryota; kingdom Metazoa; phylum Chordata; class Mammalia; order Dasyuromorphia; family Dasyuridae; genus Antechinus; species Antechinus flavipes. Next base: position 127,687,669 of record NC_067400.1, on the reverse strand, counting down.
GTTTTAGTAGCAGAACTTTTAGTAGCACTGACTATTAAAAGAGTCTTTTATAAATCGCACCCTGATTTTGTTGATGTAGATAACTGAGGACTGGCCCAAAGCCTGGCATCTTTATAACTAGCTAATCTAGAAGAGTCTGTCCAAGTAAAACTCCTCTTATCTTGAAAGAAGTCTATTTTGCTATTGTTATCTGAAATGTCTGAAGTACTTTCTGTGGAAATGCACTATTCAAAAAAAAAAAAAAAAAACCTGAGTCTGTTATGAATGCAAATTTAGTTTATTTTTTCTTTCAGTATTATGGATTCTAATATATGAAGCAAACTTGTCTATTATTTTAATGAGCTAAAAAAAGAAGACCCTGAAAACATTTTGTTTTCTGATAAGAATGCACTTGCTACTTTACAACATAAAGACTGATAGTTGCAAAGAAAAAGTATAAATAGGCAAGTGAATATGGTCAGAAATGAAACTGCATGAAGAACAAAGCTTTGAAACAATTCTGTTTGCTTAAGAGTGATTAAAGAAACAATTTAACAAGAATAGAAATATTCTACTCCAAGTATATATGCCTATACAAAGATAAAGAAGCTAAACTCATTCCATTACGATTAAATTCCATTACAATTAATTAAAAAGGCAAATGAACTATGCCATTATCACAAATTTTAATAAAATGTTAAAAGAAGTTAGAAAAAAAGGCCTCACATATATAGTATATTTCTCCCTCTCTCAGAGTTAGGCAGTATGTATCATCTTTTTCAGAGTTCTAGGGTTCCCTAAGGTTTTGAAGGTGTCTCTTCTTTGAGTCATTGAACCCTCAGTAGATCCTCTCCCACTGTTTGGGCATCAATGACTTGAATCTCCCTTGTATTTAACAGCAATTATTTTTATGATGACACATTTATTTTGCTGATGTGGCAATAAGAAACATACAAACAATTCTCCTTTAACACTTCAAAAATACAATCTTTCGTATCCCATCTTGGTTTCTGTGGATATTAACCTCATCCTTGTCACAGTTCTCACATAATATTTGTTCTGTAGAACAGTGACAGATAAGTCCTCAATTCAGTTACTTGGGTTAATTTCTGAAAGTTACTTTCCTAGGGAACCCCTTGTTCCTCTTGGGACCCATCTTGGCTCACAAATATTGAAGTTGAGAATCCTAGACTTCAGATAAGGGCTTCTAATCCCTTCACCTGGAATTTAAAAGAAAGAAGAACTGAAGAACCAAAGCCCATTTCTAGAGGTCACAAAACTTTAGTGGGGAAAGACTCAAGATCTATATCTATAGATTTCCCATATTTATATATTACTATCTATTAGATGCTGTGAGCAAAATCGAGCATAGCTAAGGAGAACAGGATCAAGAAGATACATCAACTGACTAAAGAATTTTGAACCTTTCCAAAGCTTGTTCAAGAGCTTCTTCTTTATGACATAGTTAACTAACCAGAACCAGATACTGGATGTTTATGCATACTCCAATGACTCTCCAAAGCACTCGTAAATTCTATCTGCTATCTGAGACCATACTTTTCAGATCTTGTTATGTATTCATAAAGGAAGAAATATGCTTTCCTTAGTGCATGAAGTCCAAGGATTTGTTTCTTCATTCAAAAAATATTGACCACTTAGTATGTGTAAAATGTTATGCTCTGCAATGAGAAAACAGAATAAAATAAAATTTACTCTGCCTTCAATGAGCTTGTTTTCTATTTAATGATATGATTCTGAGATTCAGAGAGAAATGATAATGTGGTTGAATCTAGTAATATATAAATATACATATATATATATAATTTCCTTTTTAGAAAAGGAAAAATAACCAAGGATATGTTTATTTATATAAATTCCTCAAAGTGGTAACAGAGCTAGAGCTAAAATCAAAGCTTTTAGGCTCCAAATTTAGTTAGAAGAAGACTACCAAGTATTATTAAAAAACATTTCAAGAGCATTCCAAACAAACACATAATATTACTTAGCAGTAAGTGTAGTAGAAATTTGAAGTTTTTTTTTTTTTTTTTAAGAGCCAAGTTCAAAACTCAACAATTTCAGTCTGTGAGGTCTTGGACAACTTATTTAAACTCTGTGACCTTCTTTTGTCTCACTCATCAAATCAACCATGTGGGTTAGATAAGGTATAAGATAATTTTCACTTTAGATATATGATTAAAGTATAAAAAGCAAAATTCTTAACAAAATTCCGGTAAACTCATTATTTAAAATTTTATTTGTTGGTCTAGTTTCCAGTAATCTAAAGAGAAAGAGGGAAAGGAAAGGGCAGCAATGTAGAAGCAAGAGACTCAAAAAAAAAAATCTGCTCCTGCTTATAAATTTTACAAATGAGAAAATGGAAACCCAAGTATTGACTTCATCCAAGTTACATGAGTTATAAACATAAATTATAGGATTTAAACAAGTCCTCTGACAATATTTTTCTGTCAATTTAGAGTTCATTAAAGAGTCAAACTTTGTGAGATATATATGTAACATGTGGTTGTATAATATATACATGCACACATACATTTGTTCCTATATTTGGAGTGTAGGCCTTGGAGACAGGAAGACTTAAATTCTCATCCAGTCTTGGACACTAACTAATTACTTTTAACCTGGAAATGTCAATTAACTTTACTCTTCTTCTGTTTTGAGTATATCTATAAAAGTGCTTTACAAAACTAAAAGTACTGCATTAGTATTCCAAGTTTAAAATGTATTCACATCAAAATTTGGACCTGTTCTCAAGATAAGAAACATTAGACTGTCAAGTATGGATAACTGATAAGTTTAAAAGGAAAAAGAAAGAAAGATCAAATATTCTTCTTTTTAAAAGTCTTTTAGGCCTTTCAGGAAGACACTTGGCTGGCCTGTAACATAAAATAAACCAATATATTCAGCAATTCAATTGGGCTTTCAGCAATTATTATCCAGTACTTTCCCATTTGGGCTGCCATTGTGCTACCCTCTAGAGCTCTATTCCCTGCCTTTTCCTTAAACAGAAAGGCTCTTGGATATCAATAGTATTCAAAGAACAACTAGATAGAACATATATTAACTATAGCTTTCTGAGTTTTTCAATATAAATAACTATATAAATTACATGACCATACATAGATTCACTTATTCACTCTTTAATAAATCTTTGTGGAATACCTATTTATTTATTAGCAATCCTTGAACCAGATAAAAGAGCTTTTTTATTTTTTTTATGACACAGGCTTTGATCCAAGGATTTATATTCTAGTAGGGAAGGTGAGACTTTGCAAAAATATAACATAAAAAAACATGTTATAAATTTCTAGTGTGTGATAAATAAATAAATAACCCATATTTACATAGCATTTTGTGATTTTAAAAATAATCAGTTTCTTGAGGGAAGTTTTGTAGTTTCTGATGTATCCATTTTATAAAGTAAAAAACTGAGGTTTAGAAAGGTGAGGTATTTTATACAAAGTCATAGTTCTTAAGAGATAAATGATAAGCTTATAAGTGAATTAAAACCTAGTCTCCCAACTCAAGTGTTCATTTATATAATACTGGAACAGAGTAAAGAATGATCATCTTAGTGGAAGTAGCATGTCATTTTGCCCTCAAAGATATTAAAGTGATACATGGCAATGAAAATACAAATTATAGCTTAAATGGACATTAATTTTCACATAATTTATAAATTTCTTCGATCCTTAAAATGCTATATGATTTATATCCTATATTTTACAGAATTGAAACCATTGTATTATGGAAGAAGTATTAGAATTTGGTGCTAGTGGATGACCTCTGACTAAATCCCAATGCTATCACTTATTAACTGTTTGAATGAAGGCATTTAATCTTTCTCTATTTCATGTTTTCATCTATTACATGATAAAATTGATTTAGATAACCTCTAAATTTCTTCTAACTTTAAAATTATAATTCTATAATGCTATATACATGTGTAGGTACACACATATATATTTATATATATACATATACATGTTGTTAGGGATCAACTTAAAATAATTGAAAATATTGGACAATATGCAAATATAATATACTGTATAATCCCATCTGTTATCTCTTTAAAATTGGGCCCAACTCATTAACCACCTACAATTCCTGTACAGGATTCAATGGTCCACTTTTATAACTGGTTATCAAAATCTGAAAAGAGTATTCTTCAGCTATTTGTATTTGTTTTCATTTTATCTTTTTTTTTAAAGTGTCACACCAATCTCTTTTTCAGTGGCTGTGGATCTCTTTCAAGGTACATTATAGTATTTAGATCTTAAGGGATATGTACATTGCTAAGTTTCAAGAAGTAAAGACTCCTTCTGCTAACTTCTTTCAGTAAAGGTACTTGTGAGAATTATATGAGGGTTTAATTTCTACAGAGTTACAGACTGATGTGGAACAAAGGAAACAAAACTTATGAAGAGAAGCCATAAATTATAAGAAATATGCTATTAGATATAGAAGGAGTACATACACACACAAATAAGGTGAACTCCAAGGGGAGATATAATAATACTCATGTTGGAAAATTAGGTGCCCTACATAGGCAGTAACCTCTGCAGCAGTCAGTCAATGAGGAATTGGGGAGGAATTTGCATTTCAGGGACAGAATATAAAAAAGTGTGCTCAGATGATTCCTAGGTGCGTCAGTTTCTAGATACCTAGTCTTGCAAATCATAAATAAATATCATTTTCTGGCTTCATCGACAGGTCTTTAGAGTTCTTGGTAAGACATTTGCAAATAGAGGTTTGATTTATTTCTTGGACTCCTTGGAAAGGGAGAAGTTGGATCTATTACCTTGGTATAAAGAATAGACATTTCGACTATTTGAAAAAAACTACCTTTATATTTGAAAAAAGCAAAATCCCCTTTCAATATTATTTCTATTGTTCTACTTTAATTAGATATATTCAACTTATTCCTTAAAATTCTAGATTATTCATTTCCTGCAAAATAGAGAAACTCCAAAAATAAAGTGAGGTTGAGGTGAGAAATCTAACTTTGTGTTCAAGAACAATGAGCATTTGAATAAGCTGGGGATGATAAAGTAACATGTTCAATCAAAACTTAATTGTAAGAAACAGTCCTTTGAAATTGCTACTATCTGAAAACTAACTATTCCATCCTCCCTTTCAAAGCTGTTCATTTTTTCATATTTACCTAATTACCATTCACAAAGTACATAACATTTTCTACAAGTCTAACTCACATTAGAAACAGGTGAAGTGTTGTATAATTTCACAATAAAAATCAGCACTTATAATTAAAATATTCAGCCACTACACATGGGCATTCATGCATAACCAGTGAATAATCATGGACAATTCTAGAGATTGTAGCATTTGGAAAGATTTATTAATGTACACAAAATTTCAGAGAAGTAGGAAAGCCAGAGACAGTCATGAATGATGTTATCTGCATAATCTGTCAAGCTTCATATTGTTTATGAACAAACATCACAAGTTTGAGGATCTATGCATCATCTTCAAAATTTTTCCTATTTAAGACTTGATTGCGAATCTAAACAAGAGTAAGAATTGATGACCATTGACAAAGCTTTTAAAGAGCTTTACAAGTTAAGTTAAAAAAATAAGATTAATTTTATATAAGATGAGCAGAGCTGTCATTAACAACAATGTTTTGCCAGTCATGAATATTTATGAACACTCTTGATGTTGTTTGATGAACAGTCATTGAGAACACTCATTATTTAAAAGTTTGGGAGGTGGGGTTTGGCAGTTTTACTCGTCAAATTTGCTACTCCACTATGTAGAAATCCTGAAAGGAACAGGAAAAAAAATTAAAATGTTTGATCTGATAAATGTATCTGAAGAATTGCTGAGTACAAAAAGAAAGACATTATGAATATTCAAGTTATTTCAATAGACATTGAGGAATGAAGGAAGGAAGGCAAAAGCATTTATGAAGAGCTTAGCATATACAAATACTGTGTTAAGTACTGGAAAAGCTACAAAAGCAAAAAGTCCTTTTCTTCAAGGGCATATATTCTAATAGGGAAAGATGGCAACACAGAAATGGTAGGCATTGAGTGGAATTTTCTTTTGGAATGTCACCGAATTGGTGAGTAAAGCCACAAGAGAATAAATTTGCATACCTTTTTCCAGAGGCACTGGCTGTATTGCCTTATTCTTTTTTTTAAGAATTAGAAAGACTGAAAGGGCAGGAGCTTATGTCACAGCAAGGTTGATGGTATGCATATCCCCAGAGGGTAAAGTGAAGTTGAATGCAGCCTTGTGATATCATGGGCCATATTTGTATAGGTTTACTGTACTGGGTGAATGCAATACATTGCTCTGAGGTAATCTGAAGAATACAAAAGAAGTTTAATAGGTTCTTTCAGTGAGGGACTCAGAATTAAACTGGGGAAATGACTTACAAAGAAAACTAAGGAAATATTTTAAAGTATCCTAATGTTTTAAATGTGTGGGATGGCAATCCCTTACTCAAAATGACTACTCAGAGATTTCTCAAAGTGAAGATCAGAAGCTTTATTAAAATCTCATGAGAAGTGGGCAGTCTGCTCACTGAATTCTCAGAGAGAGAAAGCCAATGATTACAGAGTTAGAAGCAATTAAATAGTTATAGGAATCCATGATTCCCTCCCCTTGTTTGGTTATTTTCACTATGTGCTCAAGTGGAAGTAACAAAAGTTTGCTAAATTCTAAGCCCATTTCGTTGACTTTTTGCAAGTGTGTTTGCCACAAATTTATTGTGGCCAGCTTGTTACAATGTTTGTAAATGCTTGCTTGAGCTGATATGAGCACTCTACTGTAATGTTTGTACGAAGAATTTCATTTTTCCCAAACCCATCAGACCTTCATAAATTAAAATTTATGTTATAGGTTCAATCTACTAATGATTTTATGAGAAACCACACAATCCCTCACAATAAGAAAATTTATTTAGAGGTAAGTAATTGATTAAGCCAGAGGGACTTAAGGGAGCTAAAATAACTAAGGAGACTTGATTTACCTCAGGCTTTCTCAATCAACAAAAAGACATTAGCCAATTTGGAAGTTTCTTGAATATCTCCCTGACATTAAATAATTAGTCAGGTTCTTCTCTAAGCAGTTGTGTAAAGGTCAAAGGGAGTTATCTCTTAGATGTTTTCTGCTGGAAGAGCTCTTCTTCCCAAAGCCTTAATGATTAATAAATACTTGGTACTGAGTCTTGAATTACCCAAAGTTATTATTCTAAGAAGTCCTCAATTTCCCATTTCATTCATAAGCCAGTCCTATGAGTATAAAGACAGTCATTTTGGAAAATTAGTTTAGGAGAATATTAGAAAGGAGGTGAAGAAAACATGAAATTTACTCTGATGGGGAAATAAACATTGACATTTCAGACTGCTGTGGGCAACAAAAGGTATAGAAACAAAGGTAGAGATATGAGAATGAATTAAGCTTAGCATAGAGCTAAATTCTCCTTGGCAATTACATTTAAAACTAACTCTTCATTTCCTTTAAGTCAAATGCAACAGGAGTCATTTTTATATGGAGGTCTATTATATCTGAAGTTCTCCTATCTAGAACATGTATATATAACTTCTTTTCACTATTTAATTGTCTATCTGGGAATCTCAGAGTAAAGTCTGTTTGTAAAAATGCAAAGTTTAGCAACTATATATAGTTTGAGATTAATTTTTACCTGTAATCTTGAAATTCTTAGACAAAAATCATACACACTATATATATATATATATATATATATGTTCTTATATCACTTTCATTCTTTTCACTCTCTTCCCTTTTTCTTCTCTTACTCCTTTCAATTCTTTCCCCCCCCTCTTCCTTTGTTGCCTTCCTTCCCCCCCATTTTTCTCCCTTTCCTTTTCTTTTCCTCTGACTTCCAATTTTTCCCCATATCTGGTGGATAAGCAGCAGAACAAAACAAAGCTTAGGGTTCAAGACCATTATCTTCACTCTGGCCACATTCCAAGCTTTTCAAAAATATATGTTGCATTAAAGTCTTCAGTCCTTGAGCCTTTGCTTACATTTGCATTCTTAAAAGAAGTTAATAATTCCATTATCAACAAATAATGTTGATAATGAAATATTTCATTTTCTTTCAAATTCAGAGCCCAGAGTCCAAATTAATGAAGATTCTTGTAACAGGTTTAGCTCATAACTAAACATTCTACTTATGTTGATAAAAAACATTCTCAAGATTCCCACCTTCTGTTTTCATACCCCTAAGCGGTAGAAGTTTGGGGGTTTTTATTTGTTTTTAGGAGAGGTGTCTTTCATTAGCTTTACTTCAGTAATAAAAACATGTAAGTAAAAATGGCAGACAAAACAATTGTATCTGAAATATAAACAACACTGTTAACAAAGCCTCTTACCTCTATATTTAAAAAGAAATAAATATCCTCTCATCTGCTTTCTAGAGAATAACATTGGTCAGCATTGCAATTAATCTGAATTTAGCTGCCTTTTAGATTAGCATTACTTTTTATTAGTCACTGTATTCTTTCTTTATACCAATTCATATGTCTTTCCATGTTTTTTTTTTCTGAATTCTTTATATTCTTCATTACTTAAAAGTACAATAATATTAATATAAATGATAGAAGATTAAAAAGAAATTCTTCAGTGATCGTCCCTCCTCTTATAATCTTTCATTCTGAGCTACTTTGTTCTGAACTAACACAATTTACCAATTATCTTACAATAAGGATATATGGGATAAAACTTTTTGGAAGTCCCACCCTTTTATATAAAAAGTTGGAAACAACTTCTTAATTCTTCACTTTTCTCATATATCTTACTTTATTCTCTCTCCCCATACCTAACATAATCCTGGTTAACATGCAGACTCTAGTTAAAAACTAATTTTCATTATGAAGTCTAGATGACCCAATGAATAGATGGATTCCTGGGGTCAGGAACCCCTAGTTTATGACTTGGCTGTGAAACTTAGCTGTGGACTCTTGGTCAATGACTAATCTCTGCTTTAGTTTCTTCAACTGTGTAATGTAGGTAATAATATTTACCTCCCAAGGTTGTGTAATGAACAAGTGAATATATCAAATTAAATAAAATTTGCAAAGTCTCATCAAATGAGACAATACTTGTAAAACACCTAGCACAGTACCAAGAACATAGCATATTTCCCTCTATGCTAGTCTTTTTAAACTCACTGAGAAAGCACTTGTCATTGCTTTTGCTTAGTGACATAGTAGACTGCACAGAATAGATCATAAACTTATAGCAAGAATAAGCCTCAGAGGTCATCGAAACGACTCATTTTATAAATGAGGAAACTGAGAACTGAGAGAGTTAAGGGTCTCTCAGATCCTAAAGTTGTCATACACAATAATTAGTAGAGCTTGGATTTGAACCTATGTCTCTGGCTTTAAAATCTATTAATAGAACCTTTCTTTGTAGCATTAATTATAATAGCAATAAAAATAATAGGAAACACTCAAATAATGCCTTAAGATTGCAAAATGCTTTATAAATATCTCAATTGATCTCTACAACAATCGTGGATTACAGGTATTAATTCTCATTTTACAGATAAAGAAGCTAAGGCAGTTAGGGATTAAAACAACCAAGGGGGAAAGCCAGATGAATCAGTAAATAGTACACTCACTAGCTCTGAAGTCAGGAGGACCTGAGGTGAAAATCTACCTCAGACATTTAACACTTCCTTGCTATGTGACCTTGAACAAGTCACACAATCCCAATTTTCTCATCAAAATATACCAAAACAAACAAACAAACAAACCACACATCACCAAGATATTTTTGCCGGAGTTCATTCAACTAATAACTTTCTAGGCAGTATTTGAGCATAAGTCCTCATAACTCCAAGTTCATATATATTCACTGTACTACATAGTCTTACCTCCACCAAAAAGCAACAAAAATGACAAACAACAAAATGTATATGCCTTTCTTAAGACTCTTCATTTGATTCTTAGGTAGAGAAACATACTCTTTGGAACTTCCTTTAACCTAGGAAATAAATTGCCTAATTGTCCTTCCATGAATTTAATTAATTTCCTTTAGATTGATTCAAAACTGACACTTCTATCAGTACCATTTCATGACTTCTTGATCTATTCATAATGAAAGCCATCTTTGAGTTTATACCAATATTAAAGTTTCAAATTTACAAAAAGAATATATACTTTTAAAATGTAAAAAATTAGAAAGTTAATAGCATAGCTCACAAATAGCATGGAGGAACATTATTTTATTGAAATGCCTCTAAATACTACAAATCATTTGATGAAAATAGTTTAATTTTCTCAGCTCATCCACAAAGTACAATAAAGTCATGTTATAAGCCAAGGGATATTCTCTTGGTTCTAGGTCTAAAATAGCATAAAAACTAATATAAAATATATATGACCTACATTAAGTATATTCTATAAGTAACAGTCTCTCCAACAAAAATGCAGTTATGCTTAGTCATTATAAGTAGCTCAGAAATCTTTTTAGTAATCAGAAGAAAAAGGTCATTATATTTGGGAGGGGAAGGGGAAGCAGCATTTACATTTTAGGGTTATTTTCTGCCAACTAATGAAGATGTAAGTAACAAATGCTACACCACTGAAAAATCAGAGCAGAATATAAGAAATAGAGCAAGGTATTATGAAAAAAATATATAAATTAGACCTCAATTTGGTTGACTTGATGTCATTCTCCTTGGTGAATAATTCCCTGACAGTTTGCTATATCAATCAATTTGGAAATGCATACCAAAAGCAGATAAAAATGAAATGGGACAAAATGTTTAGCAATAATATTGCAAAAAAGCAAGAGATTCTATTATTGCAAAAGCTGCCTCAAACATGACCTGAAAGTCTTTTACTGACAGATGATATCCAATGACCTTAGAAAGAATGAATTAAAATGATGTTTTCATAGAAATGAATATCAACATGACAATATTGAAAAATTTTAACTAACTTGTATGCCTTATACTATCAGTCTTTATTAAGAGCCTACTATATGCCTAGCACTGCTTGTTACTTTGGAAATAATACCAAGAAATCATGCAAAAGTTAAAGAAATGATGCATATATGTTTTACATAAATATATTTGAAATTTCTAGAATATAAAACTAAATAACTTACAATGTAAAGAAAGGACAGATTTATAATCATCACAGTAGTTATAAATCTTAGGCAAAAGCACATATTTCTGAAAGGTATATGTGTCTGTGTTTACTTCTTTTCTGTTTTAAATAAAACTATTCAGAATGCATTCCATAATCATTTTCTTTTATGAAAACGACAGGAAAGTAGTCTGCATATCTCATTTTGTTCCTACTGACAGGCAATTTATGATGATCATAATTTTGCATGATTTGTGTAGTTGGAAAGTCAAAGGAAAACTCTAATGATAGAATGGTTCAGAATTATTTTGAGGAATGGAATATTATTTGGCAGAAAGGTACCAATACAATTTTTATTCTATTGATTCTTGAGGAAGTTATATAGTCTATAGACTAGTAGATTCTCAGTATAATTAAAAGAGTACTGGCTTGAAAAACAAAGCCTGGACTTTAATACTGATTCTGCTACTTACTATTATGCCCATGAGATTGTAAACTACTTGAGGATAGACTATGTTTGGACTCTTTTGTTTCCTCAGTGTATAGTGCAGTGCATGACACCTGATTAATGACTAATTGTTTAATTTTGATCTATTCACTTCCACTTTCTGGCCTTTGCTTTTCTATTAGCCTCCCAGTTCTAGAATGATGGTATTTTGAATCTTTTTAGAATCCTTCAAAAAATGGCAATATTAATTTTTATGGTACTTATTTCATAACACTGTGATGAAATAATCTGGAAAGCCCACTATATACTTGTATGCATTATGAAAAGTCAGTTATTAAGCGAATTACTTAGAAAGAATAAAATTTTCTTGAACTAATCATATTTTATTTCTAAATCTAATTATTGTTTTCAATTTTAAACCCATCTTTTATGGAAATCTAATTCCTATAGAAGGAGGGGATATGGAGATTTTCTAGAATAAATTGTGGTATCTAGTATCTTACATATACATTGACAATGGACACTCCTAGAGAGAAGTTGAAGGTTCTTTTTTCTTACTTCTGTGTCCCATGAGTATTTCAAGACCAACAAAAATGTTATAAAATATGCATAATTAAACAAAACAATTTCCATTATTGATCAAGTTTGAAAAAAAGTGTCTTTCATTCTGCATATTTACTTCATTATCTCCTGACAAAGAGGCAGTGATTTGTTTCTCATTCTCTATGTTTTTATCTTCTTGGTCAGAACATAGATATTATTCTTCATATATTTCAAGGGGGGTTCAATACAAGATTATTGCACTTATCAAGTTTATAAGCCTTTCAAAATTCTCCACTTTTAGGCTCTTTTGTTGCATAGTATAAATTGTTCTTTTTATCCCTGCTTAATTTGTTTTGCATTGGTACCCACTAATTTTCCCAGTTTTCTCTACCAATGTTGCATTCATTATTTCTTATGAAGCAAGGATATTTCATTATGTTCATGAAGGAAATCATAGTTCTCTCTATTTCTGTCTTGTTCCATCTTCTTTCTTTCTATCCTCTTTTTCTCCATTTTATACTCTGTTTATTCCCACTCTCATATTTCTTCTAAAAGGGTCAATCATAATCAGAATAGTACGATTAGAAAGTATCAGGATATTGACAATATATTTTTTCATTTCCAAGGTGTTATTTCTTCACTTTTTCTGCCTATAAGGAATTGATAGAAACATATTCAATAAGAAAAAAACAACAACAACAACAACAAACAAAAACTGGTACTTATCCCTAGAGGCTTTGATGTACTCTTAGGAATTTCAACTTTGTAAGGTAAAGTCTTAATCCAAGTACCCTATCTTATCAGTTTCAATTTTGGGATGAAATGATGTACGCAGTTACTGAACAATAAGCAACAATTTTACTTTTCCCAAATAATAAAAATATGAACAAAGATACAGTGGGAAATTTGAAGGAATGTATTAAGCTACATGGTATAAAGTAATAGTACTGAAAATCTAAAAATGAAATAAGATATTTCTTTCTTGAGAAGATAATAATATATAGAAAGAGTAGAAAAGTTAGAGTCCTCTGAGAAATGAGTGTACATTGTATTTCTAGATATCTATGCAGTACATTAATTTTGTCTATTCAAATAACCCAAAACAAAACAAAACAAAACAATAGTAATTTTCGGGTCCTTGAGACTAGAAATGTTTTTCTATTTGTGTTCTCAGAACTAATGAAATAATTGAAGACATAGCAGATACTTAATAAAAATGTTTAAATTGTTTAATTAAGTTGAATGAAACAAAGTGAAGTTGTTTTCTTTGTTTAAGTCCCAATGGATATCTACATTTTTTTTTCATAATGTCTTTGCTCACTATCACAGTCTACAGTAACCACAATCGTCTAGACTTGAATTTTATCATGTTCTTCTCCATGCATTTTGTATTTACCATTAATCTTGAATTTTATTTCATTATTTTCTTTTTTTTAATAACTTTTTTATTGACAGAACCCATGCCAAGGTAATTTTTTACAGCATTATCCCTTGCACTCACTTCTGTTCTGATTTTTCCCCTCCCTCCCTTCACCCCCTCCCCCAGATGGCAAGCAATCCTTTACATGTTAAATAGGTTACAGTATATCCTAGATACAATATATGTGTGCAGAACCGAACAATTTTCTTGTTGCATAGGGAGAATTGGATTCAGAAGGTATAAATAACCTGGGAAGAAAAACAAAAATGCAAGAAGTTTATATTCATTTCCCAGTTTTCTTTCTTTAGGTGTAGCTGCTTCTGTCCAATCTTGATCAATTGAAACTGAATTAGCTTTCTTTATCAAAGAGATCCACTTCCATCAGAATACATCCTCAAACAGTATCATTATTGAGGCATATAATGATCTCCTGGTTCTGCTCATTTCACTTAGCATCAGTTCATGTAAGTCTCACCAGTCCTCTCTGTATTCATCCTGCTGGTCATTCCTTACAGAACAATAATATTCCATAACATTCATATACCACAATTTACTCAACCATTCTCCAATTGATGACAATCCTTTCATTTTCCAGCTTCTAGCCACTACAAACAGGGTTGCCACAAACATTTTGGCACATACAGGTCCCTTTCCCTTCTTTAGTATCTCTTTGGGGTATAAGCCCAGTAGAAACACTGCTGGATCAAAGGATATGCACAGTTTGATAACTTTTTGAGCATAGTTCCAAATTGCTCTCCAGAGTGGCTGGATATAGTCACAATTCCACCAAAAATGTATCAGTGTCCCTGTTTTCCCACATCCCCTTCAACATTCCGCATTATCTTTCCCTGTCACTCTAGCCAATCTGACAGGTGTGTGGTGGTATCTCAGAGTTGTCTTAATTTGCATTTCTCTGCTTAATAATGATTTGGAGTATATTTTCATATGGCTAGAAATAGTTTTAATTTCTTTATCTGAGAATTGTCTGTTCATATCCTTTGGCCATTTATCAGTTGAAGAATGGCTTGATTTCTTATAAATTAGAGTCAATTCTCTATATATTTTGGAAATGAGGTCTTTATCAGAACCTTTGACTGTAAAAATGTTTTCCCAGTTTATTGTTTCCCTTCTAATCTTGTCTGCTTTAGTTTTGTTTGTACAAAAACTTTTCAATTTGATATAATCAAAATTTTCTATTTTGTGGTCAATAGTGATCTCTAGTTCTTCTTTGGTCATAAATTCCTCCATCTTCCACAGGTCTGAGAGGTAAACTATCCTATATTCTTCTAATTTATTTATAATCTCGTTCTTTATGCCTAGGTCATGAACCCATTTTGATCTTATCTTGGTGTATGATATTTCATTATTTTCCACATCCCATGTATCTTTTTGGTGAATTGTTCCATTCATTGAAAATTTATTTATTGAGTAACTATTATGGATAAGAAGTTGAAAGCTTTTTTTTTTTTAATGAAAATGTCAATATGTTAGAAACAGATTCCCTACTTCAAAATGGTTACAATTTATAGGGAAGACAGTTTATATGACTTACAAGTTAGAGTAGAGACATTTATACAAAGGGCCATGCAAATGCTACCACTAAATGGTATGAGAGTTTCCATAATGACAACCTATTTTTAAGTTAAATGATTAGGTAAGTATTCATAGAGGATCGTTTAATTTACTCTATCTGAGGCAATGGACCATCATAATCAAAAAGATAAAGTGAGAAATAGTCCCTGATTTCAATGAACAAATAATCTACTCGGAGAGAGGCCTAGAGCATATAAATGATAATTTGAGAAGAAAGACAAAACACTATTGATTAAAAGATTTAAGAATTGCTTCTCATAGGAAGTAGCATAAGTGCACACTGGATATGAGGTAGGATTTGAAGGTTGGAGTAATATAGGGATCATATAGGAATAGGGAAAAAAGTTTATAATATACAGAAGCACAAAGACAGAAAAATGCAAGATAAAAGTGAAGACAACTTGGATTGATCAGTTTGTTAGAAGATGATAATGTATTACAATTCAGAGAAAAATTTTAATGTGGATTATGATTGTTAATGCCAGACTAAAAAGTTCAGTTTTATCTTATGGCATATGAGTGTAACATGTTCAAAACAATTACTTAAGAAGATAAATATAACTATTATCAGGGTTTACAGAAGTAGAGAAAGCCTAGATTCAGGGAGAAGTTATTTCTGTAATATAATAGATATAGGCTAATCAGGGTCTAAGCTATGGTGTTATCAGGATTTGAAAAGTTTTAAGAACAAATTTAAAATATACTATCTGAGGATAATTGATAGGACATAGTGACCAAGGCATGAATAGCAGAGTGCTCAAAAACTGTAACATTTTAATATTAAATGACTGATAGGAATGAGAAAACATTTAAAGAAATAAGCAAACAAGAAGAAAAATCTAGTTTGAAGAGAAATGGGACAAGTCTTATTTCATAGTTGTAGAGTTTTGAAAAGATAAAGTGACAATCACTATGGCAATATCCAGACAATATATCCAGGCAATATCATTTGGTGATGTAAATTTGGATCAGAGAAACAGAATATGTGTAGAGACATAAACTTGGGAATCAATAGTATGGAGATGATAATGGAAATGAGCAGATTTCAAAGGAAACAGTACAAAATAGAGTTTAAGAAAGATTTTGAGGAATGCTGACAATTCAAAGGAATCTTTTGAAGACCTTTCAAGAAAAAGATCATTGAAGGAAAAAAAAAATAGTAGAAGAGAATACTACTACATAGAAGAATCAGAAAAGACCAAAATCAAAAAGGGTATAAGGTCAAAAATTGTATATTTTGCCTTGAAGTAACCCTAGTATTTATAATATATCTTGTGATTAATATATGCTATCTATTTACTAATGATAATGGTAGGAATAAAATTTTACAACTAACTATTTAACATGGGAATTTCCACTTGCATTTTGATCACCCAACCAGTGACAATGTTAATATTCAGGGTAAGTTTATGTCATGAGAGTAAATGAGAAATCCTCAAGAGTCCCCAACCTGAACCTATAGCATGTGATTGTGGGGCCCTTATTCTTGGACATTCTTTTCTTTTGATCCATTCATCCCCACAAAAAACTTCTGGATAAGGAATCACTTCTGGTTAAGTGCAAACTTGGGCCACTATTAAGTACTCCCCAGAGATGATCATTAGTTTGGATATTCCTGATCCCTGTGAACTGCTCCTTTTTCTTCACACCATAGAACCAAATGAGAAACTTTTAGCTCGAACCCCTTGATCCCTCCCAAGATTTTCAACCCTCTCTGGGAGAACATTTCCCCTGAATAAAAATTTTAAGAGTGCATGGAAATGACCAGTTAAAAAGGAAACTTCCTTCAGTTCACTAATAAATTCTTGGTCATAAGACAGAATACGATATCTCACTAATTGTTTATTCCCTCATCCTGAAGAGGTTCCTTGCATATCTGTCTGCAACATATTGTTATTTGTCTTTTATTTTCAAAGGGTAGTGTTGGTGCATGATTTTTTATTTGTAGGTAATTATGAATTCAATGCAACCTCCAAAGTAGAGATGCAACAAAGTATGGAACAGTGCTCTGCTGCTTGTGCTAATTTTGGCCTAACAATTAACATCAAGAAATCTCAGGTTCCCCATCAGTCAGCACCACAACATTCATATGTTGAACCATCACCTCTTCAGGGGATATCTCAGTAGTTCCAGCTATATACAGCTCTATTCTTCCCAATTGTAATCCCTTTCTTCCTTCAGACTGCTTCTCAGCTGACTGATCGTGTTGGAGTACTGAACTTCTAAAGACTCTCTGTGTGCAACATCAGCTTTCATCATGCCCCAAGTGGAGCAGAGCCTCATTTCCCATTTCCCTGAGTTAATCTAAACTCTGATGTTCAATGGAAGCCTTTGTTGCATTTTGGACAGGGGTTTTGGTCTTGTTCTCCCACCCCATTTTCTCATTCTGTCTATGCCAACATTGAGCTTTCAATTGCCCTATTTTACCACATTGAAAGCATTGACAAGTCTCTCCAGAAGTCCCTTGCCAAAAGGGACCCTGTCTTCCCATGTTCAGATCTTAAAAAGTCTGTATTATAGCCTGGTTATAAAAAGTATTTGTGCCCATTGTGGCATAGCATCTTATCATCTCATCTAAAGGAGCATCCTTGTGTATTTCTAGTATTCTTCTTCTATAATCCTCATTAGTGTTTTCTCTAGCAAGTTGTGTTATCATAATTCCTGTTGCTGCATTTTCACCAATAGTTCATATGACACCTGTCTGCAGATGTCTCACGAGATCAGCAAAGGCTTCATTTGAACCTTGTTCTATTTTTGTGAAGGCTTTCCCTTTATCTTGCTTTTCTGGGAGGGTGCCCCATGCTTTGATAGCAGCAGAAGCAATCTGCTCATATGCTGTCAAAGGGTAATTAATCTGCACTAAAGTGTCTGCATAAGGACCTACACCTGTTAGTTGGTTAAAGGTGACTGGTAAATTAACTCCAGATTGCCTATTTCATTGGGCTTATATTCTACAGAGTTCACCATACTCAGAAAGCCACAAGTTCTGTCCAGGTTCTAAACATGTCCCTGCTATAGATTTCCAATCATTAGAGATTAAAACTTCAAAAGTCAAATTTTCTAATAATATCTTAACATAAGATGATGTGGATCCATAAAAAGTGCAAGCCTTTTTTCAGATCTTTGATAATTTTCAGATTAAAAGAAGTGTATCTTCTTTTTTCTTGACCCGAAGAGTCAAACTCTTCAATCACAGGGTACATTTCTTTTCTCAAATGAGATGTATCCTGTCCCTCCTCTTTAGCTTTAATTAGTGCCTTTTGTAATGATGTCATAAGGGTGGACAAAGCTGCTGCAGGGTGATGCTGATGTTGTCCCTGCCTCTCCCATTCTTTCTTCTCCCTCCACCCAGGATGGTGAAATCAAGTGAGGAGGAGCAGGAGGGGGGAAATGCCCTAAGGGCACCTGCTCAGCTGTAACTGAGTTGTGAAAGTGAGAAGCACCACACCCCATAGGTTCATCAGTGCTATACTTAACTCCTTTCTTGTCTAATTTTCCATACTTTTCAGCTGCTTTGTCAGTACCATCCCCCTCCTCTTCTTTCTCCTCACACTTCCTTGTCTGCCTGTACACATTAATTTTTTTTTCCTTTTTTTTTAGAACTTGAGGGATTCTTTAAAGCTAATTGTATTATATTGTACATAAGGAATGTTTCCTCAGAAATTGAATCAGGACTTATAGCTTTGTAATATTCAATTATTTGCTCTCCCACTATTTCCCACATATCTGGCTCTAAGTTTTTTTCCTTAGATAGCCAAGGAGACATGCACTCTAATATATTTATGAGCCCAGTGATCTGCCTCTGAGTTACCAACAAACCTTGCTTCTTTATTAACCTAACTGTGCATTCTACATTATTCCCTTGGGGTGGGGGAGGCTCTTTTTTTTAGTATTTGCCCCATTTCATCTGAAAAACGAAAGTGATTAGTTCAGCCCTTACCAAAGTTGCCTACTTGTCTTTTAATACTCATCCTAAGTCCAGGTCACAGGGAACTTCTCCATTGAGCTTATGATCATGCCAGTTTAACTGGTTTGTGCCCTGCTTTGCAAGGTCCTGCATTTCTTTGGCCCTGTGTTTAGGCACCAAATTGTAATGTTTGGTCTATCTTTCTGGAGGATCTCTGGATAGGCCTTGGTCTTAGGAGGAGAAGTGATGAAGGCAGGAGAGCCACCATGCAGTTGGTCAAAGATGGAGTCTGGAGACTGGAGTCTCGAGTCTGAAGTCTTCTCTGTATCTGTGGCTGAGAATCTCTGTGTCTGAGACTCCCTTAATATCTCAGTATGATTACATCCTTACAACACACTGAGTATGTGCAACCATTACATCACCATATCACATTATGTATATATTTAGAGAACCATTATCTCACACTGAGTATAACTGTAAGTACCCTGCTTCCCTCGATTCAAGTACATCTTTTCAGAGTTCTGGCCCCCTACAGAGTATCTAAATGAACAATCCAAAAAGATTTCATAGGTACTCCACTAAATTGCCTTGAGCTAATATTCAACACTGATGGCTCTTCATTTGTGAAGAATGGAAACGTTCCATCCAAGAGCTATTATTGTTTCAGACCAAGAAAACAACTGGTCAGGCTAATTCCTCTGTCAGACTTTTAATCTTAGCCAACTCTTACAAGCTAGCAAAAGGGAAATCCTTCATTGGCTTGTTGTGCATACATAGAAGTTTTATCAAATCTGCAGAAAAGTGCATATCAAATTCTATGAGCATTGCCTAACTTCTCTAAGATCTCTAATTACTGGTTGCTGTTGTTATGGTTCATTGTCTAACACAGATGAATAAAGCCACTCCAGTTTCTCTTCAGAACCAGCTGCTGACCAGTATTCTAGGCAGGCAGCTAAAATCCTCTCTGCTATTGGCCTCTCTACTACTATTGCCTGAGCTTCTGTATCACGATCCTACCACACTTTGACCTGACATTTGATCAAATGCTAGGAACTGAGATATAGAACAAAATAGATTGCAAGAGTTCAGTAACACTGAAAGCTACCTACCTGGGATCTTCTACATATAGATATGGCTTTGTGGGCCTATTTTTTATACATACATTATGGGATTCATAGAATTCTAGATACTATCAGACAATACTGGGAGGGCTTTGGGGTCATATCCTCTGTACTTCATACTGTGGCTATGTGCTCATTTGCTTTAATAATTCAAACAAAAAGCTTTTTGCCATTTGGCCTCTGCAGATAGGTCACTTGTTTGCACACCTTTCAAATGCCTCCATATAAATTTTATCCAATTGCCCCACTCTGGGCCAAATCACTATTGATTTATTACGGTTGAACAGCTCAGTCTATGAGTCGAGCACACTGCCTTAGTAGTTAGCCAAGTTTTTATGGAGGGCATTCCTCATTATATTCCCACCACTGACATAGAACCCAACAGAGGTTCACATCACACTGAATAAATATGTTTTGAAGTACTCAAGACCCTAGGAATATGTCCATCCTTCCATAACTACTATCATCTTCAGAGTTCAAGTATAATGCATGAATTATGAGCTTAAGATCATATTGAGGCAGCTCTGCAGGGAGACCTATTTTTGTTGATGAAACTCTTTCCATTTTCTTTTCTACTTGTGTAGTAGAACAGGATTGGAATTATATCCTTTGCCTTTTGAAATGTTATTTGGTCACCCACTTCTAACTACTATGCCTTTCTCTCCTGTCTATACAACTCTAGTGGGCAGAGACACGACTGTGGTCTTACATATCAAAACTTTGAAAACCTACATGAAGTAAGCTGGAGCCTTCGTACAGAAAGGATCTATAGATAACACTCTTTGTGAATTTCAGCCAGGTGGCTTCTTCTCTGACTAACTGAACCCAATATTACTGGGAGGGACTTATATCATGCTGCTCACCTCAGCCCTGCCTGTCAAAGTGGAAGGAAACAATTTCGGGAACATCATACCCTTATAAAACTGATCACTGGACTGATACCACCCCAAATCACTCTTTTTTCTTGGATTTATATTAACATCTCTTTTCATCTCTGCACTCTTACTTTTTAATCTACTATTGTACTATATATTGTGCTACTAAATGGACATTTCAAAAATCCATCTTTATATGGAAACTGGAAAAGACCTAGACCACTTTAATCTGATTGCATCAGAAAGTTGTTGGATTTTCCACAACATCCATGAAAGAGAAGCTCAGTTCCTTGGAATTTGACACCAGCCTCAGAAAATGATACAGCCCTTTACAATTCTGGAATTTTTAATACCTCTAAATCCCTATTCCCCCAATTGCATCTAGTATATTTTTGTCTTTGATACAATGCCAAGTATATTGTCCCACAGATCTTTTCACCTTTTTTGTCCCATCCAATCTGGTATAACCTATATACATGAGCAACATCATAATAGTCCATAGGTCTCTCACTGCCAGTATACCCATGTTTCCTAGCATCATACTGATTAAGATCCTTGGGATACAATTTGTGCAGTCATAAGTCTTGCAAAATATATAACCACCAATATTATGCTCAGGATATTTGTTTCTTTTTTGTAGAGATCCATAGACAGTGGGGGAACTCTCAGTGAGGTATAAGACCCTTCAGCCCAGAGGGAATCTGCTGACAATGTCTGGTTCAGCTCTCATCTTCCCTTGGGGCATTTTGACCTTCATGAGAAGTTGGGGTGTGTGTGACCACCTATGTTCTACTTGAAGCAGAGCTACTTACAGTAAGAGAGGCATTTCCATATTAATAGCAGGGTGCTTTTAGTTAGCACTTGTGCAATGTGCTATAGTGATGTAATAATATAGTGATATAATAGTACTACAGTTGGCACATGCTCAGTGTGCTATAGTAATGCAATTGTACTAAGGTATTTAGGGGATGAGAGGACTTGAAATAAAGGGACTTCATCTTTGATCATCCATGTGGGTCCCTGCCTCATCACTCCTCCACTAAGACCAAGGACTCAGGCTGGTCCTGAGATCCTCCAGAGAGCTAGTCCAGATGGTATATTTTGGCATCCCAGCATGGGGCTCTAGAAAGCACACTACACATTTTAATACAAAGAAAAATAAAATTGAATGTCACATCACAGAAGGAAAAAAAAATCTTATGATATAAAAGAAGCAAACTCTTAAGTGTCATTTGTCATTTATTTTGTTTCTCACTGAATCTGAAAAAGCAGAAGAAAAATAATTAGGTATAACAGCTTAATAAGTTGTGTTTGTTGGAGGCTTTGGTGGTTCAGTAGGGAACACTAAAGATGATCGTTTTTGTGGGTCTTTCAATAGAACTTTTGGGAACATAGAAAGAAGGCAAAGTTATGTAAATCTAAGGAAGTGATTCTCCACAGAATTTAGAAATTCTGGGTGCCTGTTACCACTTTTTCATGGCTCTCTAGAATACCAATAGAAAACTCCCTTTGATCAGGATATTTGTTTCTTTCAAATGACTCACAGGGATTAAGGCGGTACTTGGTAGCATGGGAACACATTCTCTTAAGGAAAATTAAAAAAAAAAAAAAAGTTGAGAAGTAACTTAGGCCAGAAAAGAAAGCAAGCAAACAAGCAAATAACAATAACAAAACAACCAAAAAAAAATGAGAAAATAGGAGTACAGATTTTCAATTATATGAAAATAATATTCCCAAGAGAATTAAAATAATAAGTAACCCATATTGCAAATGAACTAAAGATGTGGTATTTGTAAATAAGTTGAAATATATTATTAGCTTGGTTATGTGAGAGAATTGGTATAAGAGAAAGTATTGATGTATTAGGAGAAAGGGAATTGGACTGGTCATTTACTGATAATAAGGGATGTCAGCCTGAATTCTACATTAGAATCCTGAGATAGTTCATCCAAGAGGGAATGCGTAATCTCCAGTACACAGAATAGTCAGTATATAAAGGATTTATGGAAATACTAGCATAAAAATTTTACTCTCAGACTGTCAATAAGCTTTATTACATTTATATTACATGTCAGAGTATGATAAGCACTGGGAATAACAAGAAACGTAGAAAAAGTGTTACTGCCTTCAAAGATTTTGTCTTTTAATGGAGGATAAAACATGTAGATTATTAGGTAATAAAAAGATGTATACAAGATAGAAGAAAAGTACTCAGAATGGAAAATATTTGTAGGTAGTAATACCACAAAAGGCTTCTTTCAGAAGATAGAATTTAATCTATGAACTGGAGAAAGCTAAGAAAAAAGAAAAAACTCTGAAGAAACTAAAAAACTGAGGACAGATGTCAGAATATTGTTGCTGTAAAAGAGAATATGAAAAGATACAATGCTGGGAGACAAAAATAATATAATCTGCATTATATCATTAATATTCCATATTTTGAATTATTTTATAATAATTCTAAACCAAGAATTGTTCTGTATAGAGACAGTTCCAAATTTATAGAATTGCTTCATGCCTTTTTTCCTCAATCTATTCTTTATTGAGCTTTTGTATAAAAGATGGGATTACTTGATTAGAGTCATAGATGGCTTAGAGTTGTTCTAATTTGTAGTGATAAAGGGAGCAACTCTACAGAAATAAAATTCTTGAGGAAGGGATATTCCACTGTCAAGACTGAACAAAGGTGCAGAGTTTATTTAGTCACTTACATAGTATTTCAATACATTCTCCAGGACTCATTTTCCTAAAAGATTTCTTTTTGGACTTTATCAACTTGTTAGTGTCAAGATAATTTTAATGAACTAACATCAGTCCCACCCCCGTCTCCAAATAAACAAAAACAAAACTTTTTTTGCTCAGGTGAGTCATTAATCTAAACCAGACAAAATGGATCAACAAAGAGCCCTTTGCCCTTGACTTACCTATGCTCCAACTATTTCTTGGTAGAATAATTTACTGACTGATGAGAAAGAGAACACTGTATCAGAAGTAATACATTAAAATGTGTGTATGTGTAAATGTAAATATACATATATACAAATATTATATAGGTAATATATGTATATAATATAATTTACTGACTGATGAGGAAGAGAACATACACACACACACATACATATATATATATATATATGTGTATATATATATATAATCTTTGAAATAAGTTCAAAGGCTTTGCAATATAATAATTGTTCAATGTTTGTTGATATTTCCTGTTATGTATGGGTTTGAGGTTATTGGTTCGGTCATTTTCCATATCAGAGATCAGAAAAGGTATGTCATGTCCAAGAAACAGTAAATAAGCCAATATAGCTGTGTTGTAGGATTCATGGGAGGAAATAATGTATTTGAATACTGAAAGCTATAAATCTTTTAAATGACAGACTAAGACTTCTATATGTTATCCTAGAGGTGATAGGAAGTCCTGAAAGCCTACTGATTGTGGGATGAGATGTGATATGGTCAGAACCATAAAAAGATGTAGAGTTGTTCTGATTTGCAATGAGGAGTGTCTCCAGAGCAATGAGAACACACAAACATACACACATAGACATATGCACATCTGTATAATTATATGTATGTATCTGTGAGTATCTAAGCAAGATACCTAGTTATAAAATTCATAATAATCTAGGTAGAGAAGGAAAATTCTAATTATCTCATGATAATCCTTTGAAAGATTAAATATGATATAAACTAGTTTTAGTTCATGCACAGACAATTATTTTAGTTCTTCCATTTATATCTATTTAATAATTAAGGGAATCAATAACAACTTTTAGAAAATACTAGGAAAAAATTCCTGTATATTTTGAATATCATTACCAGAGAATTACAGGACTATCAATACCTATTTATGACTAAGCTATGTGTGGAAGTAAATGAATATTGACCAAGAATAGTGGAAAGGAAATTTAGAAACCCCAAAATACAGTAAATGCAGAGAAAGTAAGCCCATTGCTATAGGAATCACAAATTAACAAGTATTAGGTTTAAAAAAAAAAAAAAAACTACCCATAAGTGGGTAAAATGCACCTGGACTTCCTTTGTTCAATTTGAGACTTCTAATTACCATCCAAATGTTGAAAAATTGGAGAGAATTCAGTAAAGGCTATCAAACAAAATAACAAATGAAGGAATTAACTTGCAAACAAAGGCTAAATGAGCTTCATGTGTATAACTTGGTGGAGCAATGACTTATAGGTGACATCTTAACTGTTTCCAAATATTGGAAGGTTATGAATTCTAAGAAAAGGAAATTGAAAACAAACAAACAAACAAAAAACCCACCCCAAAAACATTTTTTTTAAGCCAGGAAATGGATGTTCAATTAAGAAAGGGAAAAAAAAATATCAAGAACAAGTGCAGAGTGTAAAAAAATAAATTAGGTTTTATGAAAAGAAGAGCTGTAAATGATATATTTTTTGTTAGTATTGTTTTGTTACTTTAAAAAGGTGATAATATTGTCTATTTGATTGATCCTTCTCCATGCAGAACATGAAACAATGTTATATTGGAGGGAAAGAGACATCCAAATAAGAAGATATCAGTGCTGTATTTGTTGTTCACTTCCAGTTGAGTGGAACACTGATCATTATAGGCATATTTAGGTCAGTATCATAATGCTAAAATGTTTCTATATGGAAAATTTAAAAATAGCAGAACCACCCACAAATATTATTTTAAATAGCATATCAATATAATTAAAATAACAATATTGCTATTTTGTAATTGCAATAAACAAAAGATTTGGGAGATTCACTATTGAAAAGTTCATTAATTTATTATTGTTTTGGTCCAAGATGTGATTATTGCTGTTATTGTTTTTAATCTTTCTTTTTTCAATGCTTCCTTATGTATTCCTTTTTAGAATCTATTGTTCTCCTATTCACATTCCTTTTGAAAGAAACCATTTGGGAAGTTCCTTCTCAAGTTTTACGGGACCTAAAATAATAGGGTGAAAGCATTTCAATTTAATAATACAATTATTGTTAATATTTTAAAAGTAATATTCATTTTTTAAATGGAAAATATTAAAATACCAGTTTTACCATCCTTAATGGAACATATATTTTAGTGAAAAAGATATTAATGTAAATTTTATATAGGCTATTAAAAGTATTGGAGGAAAATAGTCATAAAAATCTTTGTTCATCATGTTTTACTGGGTCGATATTTCTACTTTAATAGGATTTTTAGGTAGTTGAGAGAAGTTTTGAGCATATCAACTGACCTATTAGCCTTCTTTTCCTCCCTAAGCAATAAAAATGGCAATTAAATAAAAGGGTGATTATTGACTAATCAACTTTTCCCTGAGTAAACTTTGTTTCTTTACCTTACCCACTCACTGTCATCTTAATATCACATCTTTTATAAAAGATATTTTACCAAAATAAATAAATAAAGTAGTTGAAGCAATTGCCCAGAAAGCATTTGTGTTTAAATACTTTCAATTCTCTTCACTTTTCTTCTGACACCCTTTTACAATACTTCCAAGGCTGTCAATATGAACTCTATTGTATTGTGATCTGTCACCAAGTAACTTTCAACACTCTGGATTCACATAAATTTGCTTTATCCTGTTGAACTAAACCCCAGACATTTCTTTCTTGGTCTCCTATAAACATATCAGAATTTGAGTTGTCTGAGATTATTTTTAAGATTTAAAAAAAAGGCTCACATTTAGTTTCCCCAAGTGTAACTAAGTTCCCCAATTGAAATACTCAGTGTACAATAGGTCTTATGAAAAAGATTTTATTTAACCCAAACAGAAAACTTTCAAATCATCACAAGTACCCATGAAAAAATAAAAACCTCTTTACACATACAAATAAGCCATTAGTCTCCCCATAGGAAATTAACAAAATGTGGGAACTGCTGAACAAGATCCCTCTTTCATGGAAAACTTGCACTGTCTATGTAATATCAACAATATTGGTAAAAATTGCTTAGGTCCAGATTTCAAGCTTATCAATATTATAGTTCCATTTTGTTACAATCTCATTGGTGATCATCCTTCTTCTCCCAGAAATATATTGTTCAAAAATTTTTCTCTCTCTACTAGATTTTATTCATAAACTTCTGAATTTAAGAACTCTTAAATAAAAAGAATTATCTAAAATCGAATTTCACATTAGCTCAAATCTGCTTGTTTTAATCTTTCTTTTTAGGTTACGTGAAAGCCTGTCTATCTTTACCATTGACTTAAACTGAAACTATTAATTCTACACATGCTTGGACAAGGGAAATATTTCTCCAGGAAATTTAGTCTCACCTGTGTCATCTGTTTCTTTAGAAATACAGTTTTAATTGTTGGGGGTTGGGCAAAGAAGAGAGGACAGATGAAGAAAATGCATCCTTTGTGTCACATAATAAAGCTTCACTCTAATGGGTCTTAGTTTGGAAGTCAAAGCAGAGAGTGAATAATTTGATTTTTTTTTTTTAAGTGAGGGAAAAGAGGTAGATTTTGCAGCAAGAATTTAAGCTCTCGATTCTCAACTGGCAATTATTTTGGAGACAAACCCAACCAATGATAATTTGACAGTAAAATTCTTACATATTTTCTTTACTCATAGCACCAGTACATATATCTGCCTTCATAGAGAGTTATCTCTCAAATACCTCCCAAGATCCATAATCTATAATCACTGTGTAACAATATTATATACTCCCCCAACAGTTTTAGTTGCATTAGATATCAAGAGATATAAATACATTACTTAAGAATATGATGGAGTCAATTTAAGAGCATCTGAAAGGCAACAGTTTTGGATAATATAAGACTGAATCTTGTCTTTATTACTTTTATAGCTGGGTGAAAATGAATGAATTCCATTCCTTATGAATCTTAAGTTTTCTCACTGGTAAAAATGGAAGTAATAAGCATATTACTATCTTCACTAGATTTTTGTGAGAAAGCTTAGGATAAACAAAAGGGATATTATAGTAGTATTGAAGAACAAAAATAAACCAGAGGCAACAAAGTGGGAAGGAAAAAAATAGAGATAAGCAAAAAGCTGGTGAAATTTATAAATTCCATTTCTAAGAAGGCTTGATATTCTCTGATTTGAATGGCTATATATTCACTATGTGTAGTCATTTTGCATTATTTACATTCAATGCAATGAAATAATTGATTTTTTCAATAGTGATTTAAAATGTTTGGAAATAGAGACAGAGGACAGAGAGAAAGAGATAGAAACAGAGAGATGGAAATAGAGAGAAAGAGATGGGGAGGAGGAAGGGAGGAAGGGAAAGAGAAAGAAAGAAAGACAAAGAGAGAAAAAGCACAAAAAAGAAATAGTTTCTTTAAAAATTCATTACAAATAAAAGTTTAAGACACCAAAATAAAGTGACAAGTGCATTTTGAGAATGGTTATTTTAAAAAATCTTAAATAAAGAGAATATGTATAGATGAGTATTTGAATAAATAAAAGTCTCATTTAAATTCAAAGGTATGCATTCCGTTTTCTATATTCCAGCTTCCTGAGGGAACTGAACAGATAAAAAGTAAGTATAAAATTTAAAAATATTTTGGAAAAAAAATTTCCTTGAGATATGGAAGAATCTAAATTTACCAACTTACCTAGAGGGACACTGATCATATCAGTTGTGGATTTGAAAGTATAGTATGCAAGTTAATGAAATGAAAGTTAATGAAAGGGTTGTAGGGGGCTAAAAAAAAAAATGATCTGAATGGAACCTTGTAAATGAAGTTTAAAAGAAATTAATTAGGAAAACTGTTGTATTTAAGATGTTTACAGGAAAAAAATATTTTCTTTGTTAAAAAAAATCTGCATCTAAAAATCTGCCTCTTTGGTAGGGAAGGGTAGATTATTTATATTATTTTTAATATTTGTTTTATCATTTTAAAATTCAAATAGTCGTGTTAGGGTTTTGATACCTTGAAAAGGATGTTAAATTCATTAAGTTTGCCCTTACCCAAGCAACTTTTATTCATTCTTCATTATTTAAATTTTTAAATTTTAAATTTTGGACCTATATTATTTCATTGATATAAAGGTTTACCTTTAATTCTATTTGTAAGCGAGAGAGAGAAAAGAAAAAGAAAAAAAAAAGAAAGAAGGGATTCTGAGTCGCCATGTACTTTAAGCATTACAGACATAAAACTATTAAGAATATTAGGAATGTCAGAATCACAGAATTTTTGTGGTTTAAATGATTTCACAAAACATCAAGTTCAATATATTGATGAACAAGCATCTTCTATACAATAAATATATGTGTATATAATATATCACACACACACACACATATACATATATCAAGCTTAAATTCAACTATTTGCAATTTCTATTCAATGTATTCCCCTTCAATGTCCATCACAACCAAAGTTTTTTATTCTTCAACTAATCTTTATATAACATAATCTCAAGATTCTTTATCACTTTCATTTTATTCCTATATCCACTGTGTACCATACCAATGCCCTTCCAAAAATTTATTAGTAAGAGCTGAATATAATACTCCAAATTTATTCTGAGCCAACAAGAGTACTATGCAACCATCATCTTTCAAAAGTACTATCCTTCCCTTAATACAGGTTAAAATTACACTGTTTCAGATTCCCTATTATAATGATTACTTATATTAATATTAGTAATACCAATACCCTTAGCTCTTGTATGTGTGTATTTTTCAATATACCTTCTTCATGTTATATTTTAGAAGTTTTTTTGTCTTTTTCTTTTTGCTGAGGTAATTGGGGTTTAGTGGCCTGCCCAGGGTCACACAGTTAGAAGGTGTTAAGAGCCTGAGGCTAGATTTGAATTCAGGTCCTCCTGAGTTCAAGGCTGGTGCTCTATCCACTGTACTACCTAACTTCCCTGAAAATTAAATTTTTAACATGTGTAAATATCTGTATTTATTTCTGATAACATCCTATTTAATTAAATTTGGTTCCTGATTTTAACCTATTGAGATTTTTTAGATCCTGATGCCTGTAACATTTTAATTTGCTGTTTTGTTCTATGCATATGTAAATGGAATTAGTATACCATCTATCTCTTTGTCTAAATCAATTGATAAGAACATCAAATTACATTGAAAAAATTTAATATACTTAACTCTGAAATAAGCATTCATTTACATGCATGCACACAGTAAGATATATATGTGTATATACATATATATTCAGAACATATTAATTCAAGTTCATCTTAAAACAATTATGGTTGAAAAAAATGTCTTACTGTTAATGATCTTAGTGACAATGTCAACTGTCTATAAGAACCTGCTAAGGAAAGGTTTCTATTGGCAATTTAAACAACTGTCCATGTAAATATATTTTCATATTAAAAAAAATTATTAAACTATTTAATTTGTGCTAGTAGTGGTTCACACTGATTTCCTGGGTATCTACACTGCAGTGTAGTAGAAAGAATATTATTAGACTAGTAGCTAAAAGAGATTTTAAATCCTAATTTACACTCTACAATTTAGTAAGTGTGCAGTCTTAATCTCTGAGGTGCAATTATTTTATGACTAAACTGGGTGAAACTTGTCTATACTTGGGAAGTTTAAAAAGATAATGTAAATGAAAAAGTTTTATACACACATATCTATGGCTACACACACACACAATAATATCATAATATTAGAGAATTTAGAACTGGAAGACTTAAGTGATTATAAAAGTCAATCTCCTTTTACAGAAGAAGAAACTGAACTAGAGAGAGAATAAGTCATTTCCCCAAGTTCTCCTAAGTTGTAAATGACAAAGACAAGATTTCAGGCCACTTTATTTCTATACTTAATGTCCTTTTCATTGTCATAAGACTCATCAGCATCATAATTAACTATATGACTTCCCACAGAAAATTGCTTTGGGATGCAAATGTCAAAGGGTATAATAAATGTAAATATGCTCTGTAAAAGTGCTGCAGATATAGTACTGAGCTTGGAATCAGGAAAATTCCTTTTTTCGAGTTCATTCTGATCTGAGACAGTTTCTATGTGATCCTGTGCAAGTCATTTAATGATGTCTGTCTCAGTTTCTCATGTGTAATTAAGCTGTGAAAGAAAACTGCAAACCAATATTTTTGCCAAGAAAATCCCTAATGGCATCATGGAAAGTTGGACATGACTAAAAAATGACTGAATAACAAAACGGTACTCTGTGAACATCAGCTTGTCTTATTACAGGTATTTCTTTTCTTTACATAATTTAAGATATGATAATTGGCTGCATTCAAAGCAAGAGAGAAGATTATATGAGGCAGTTGATCAAGGTCCCTTTTAATGATTCTATAATAATAGGTTCAGTGACCTTCAGTAATAATAAATGAAGATGAAAAAGCCATATGTTATGTTGAAAGCTTGTTTTATGAATTGAATATTTAATTATAATTGCATCATCCTAAAGGGTAAAAGCACCAAGGGGAGTGATTATGGTTTTGTATATTTGTCTCTCATGTCAAAACTTATACCCCAAGATTTATAGGCTGAAAGTGTTAGAAGGGATGCTCAAGATCTCTTAATCCACTCGTTTCCTGTTAGGAATGAAGAAAAATAGACTCCTGGTAAAGTGAACACCTAGGATTACAAAGGTAGGATGTGGCAGAGTCTTGATTTAATGTCATGTGACAAAAAAAAAAAAAAACTTTCTTATCTAAACCCTGTTGCCTTCTTTTTTATGGTATGAATTATAACCTAATTTTCAAAATTGATGTAAATTTTAAAGAACAAGTAGAATAAATGAATTATTTATTAATAATAGGTATTATTGGGTGATAGTTAAAGTATAAGAGAAACTGGGGTAGATCCTGTGAATTAAGAAGCAGACCTAAGGAGTACATGACATAATCCATTTGAACTCTCAACATTCCCATCCAAAATTTTTTAAAAATATTCTCTCAAATCAAATTCTGGAGTTACAGAGCCCATAAAAAGTCAGA
This sequence comes from Antechinus flavipes, assembly GCF_016432865.1. NCBI lineage: Eukaryota > Metazoa > Chordata > Mammalia > Dasyuromorphia > Dasyuridae > Antechinus > Antechinus flavipes. Next base: position 127,655,756 of record NC_067400.1, on the reverse strand, counting down.
TGAGACATTTTTCCATTCCTAAAAACTTTAAGGGCTTGACAGGAGAACTGTGTGACCCAGAGTGAGAGTCACCTAAGAGCAGCAGAAAGCAGTATATGCTGAAAGCATATTTAACAATGTAGCTGTAGTTGCAACTTCTGTAGCTTTCAGTCTAGACACTGTAGTGGGATGGGCAGGTCCAGACAACTGGTCAGAAAGAGATAATAGAACACAATTTACTTGAACTGGTTATAGTAAGTGTTAATGAGCAAATCTATTGAAAATGAGCTTTTCTGAGTTGTAGTTTCCCGGGCTGAAAGGAGGGTTAGCACTTGTGAGTACAGATTTTTTTTTTTTCACTGTCACTCCAAGAGGGTTGATAGATCACTAGGTATGGTGCCTGCATGTCCTTGGAATGAAATGATATTGCACTCTGAATTATCTCTTGAGAATTTGTTAATTAACTAATATATAACCATCCATCAGAATATTCTGACCAATGAGAAATAAGAGTAAAATAATAATACTGTATCTGCAAGTTAAATAAAGTCTCTCAGAATTATCAGAATTTCCAGGTATGAATTAAAACATAGATTTGCTTGATGGATATCTTACAAAACAAAAAAGAAGCAGGTCCAGAAAAATTCTACATTCTGCTTTATTTTTTTTTCTGATATCCATTATTGCCTTTTATTCATAAGAAACTCCAGGGAAATTTCAATATGTGTATTTGATAGTACAAGTATATACTATATGTAACCACACAAATATATAACATTCTCTGCTGAGCTGTATTATACTCTATTATGTTAGGTTAGGTTACACTAGGCTTTTCTACACTGCAGTGATAGACACAATACTACTGGGAATAGTAGCTCTTCTTAGACGGCCTGTCCTTTTTCCTATTTGACACTCATAGCTACCATCTGGGGAAAAAGCACCTCCTATGGAGAAAGGCTAGCCATCATCATCAACTGCCAAAACAATTGCTACACAAAACACAAAAAGTAACACAAGCTGCTTCAGTACAGCTGAAGCAGAAGTCTTTCTGAGAAAAATTAAGATTATAACATGTTAGAGGCAAGTCCTGTACATCACCACCTTGAATTTGCCCTTGGACTCTGATGAAGATAGAGCATGATTTTTAACCCAATAGTTTTGATAATAGCCTCATCACCAAGCCAATAAAACTGCTTTTCTGTTCAGCTCTTACAGCTATCAAATGAGATATCATTCTGAAAAAGGAGCCCAATTTTCTTTTTGCTGTCATTAATAACTACTAAAACCACATTCAGATTGTCCTGAGAGTGGCAGTACTCTCAAAATACCTCTCTAGCAGCATAGCATCTTGAGATAGTCACAGGAAGACAAGTTAAACTGACATATTTTCATGAGAAAAACCAAAGCCTGCAGAAGATGAGAGACAAAGGATGACATACAAAACTACAGTACTTATTGTAAAAAAATTAATTAGTCTAGTAGTAGATTTTTTTTAAAAATTATTTTACAGTCAGCTAAATGGTACTCTAAACAGATTTTTGGACAAAGTAAAAAAACAAAACAAAACAAAAAACAGTAAGACCCAGATTCAAATGTATCTTTAGACATTTAAAATCTCTATGACCCTGGGCAAGGCACTTAACATCATAATTGTTTTCTCATGTTTTAAAATGAATATAATAATAATGTCTACCTCATAAAGTTGTTTTGAGGATCAAATGAGATGATATTTAGAAAATCTTTAGCACATAACGTGGCATGTAGCAAACCTTTAACACATGTTTATGTTCTTCCTTTCTTCTAGTGAATTAACACTTTACTCCCATATAGAATGAGGTAGTAAACTAAGAAGTTGAATGACTAATACAGAGACAACCGGTGTGTTTCAGAAAGATTTTAACTTTAGTAAAAATCCTTTAGTTTTTGTGATCCAAAAAACCAGGTAGCTACTACCTTTTACCATAGAAGGTCAGTGTCAGAAAAGTATAAGGTAAACTGCAAAGAACTTAAGAAATATCAATTGAGTTTTATCAAATACTTGCCTCAGCAGACAGCTTTAAAATAAAGTTTTTAAAATATTATCTAGGTGCTTCCTACTTCTTTATTCCCCATTTTGATTCCTGTTCCATGTATTAAGCTTATGTGTGTGTGTGTGTGTGTGTATATATATATATATATATATATATATATACACATATATTATATATAAAATACAGATACATGTATTTACATATATGTATCTCTATGTAGTGTGTTTGTGTATGTTTAATAATTAATGGCACATTACCTAAAGTTCTAAGACTACAGTTACCAATACCTAAATTCAAATTCTGCTTCAAATAATAGTTATGTAATCTTGGAAATGAAATGAAATAATAATCATAAAGAGCTTAGCACACTGACAGTGTATGGCACATAGTTAATCGTATGGAAATACTGTTTATATGCATATCTTATGTGAATATATACAAATATACACACACAGAGAAGCCAAATGATTATGACAAATAGTATAATCTTGAATAAATTATCTTTCATGTCTCACCTGATTCAGGGTTCGCCCTTTCTCCTAAAAATATTTCAGTTTTTAAAATAAAGTTTGGAATCAATGTAAAAGTAGGAGACAAAGAGACACACAGATAGAGAACATTAGAAAGGAGAAAGAAAAAAGAGCCATTGAAAATTGTGGGTGAGCATGGGTTGGAAAAGTTAATGATAATTTATCATCCAAAATTTGGCAATCTGGGATAGAATTGATTTAGAAAAAAAAAATCAACCCTATAGTTTCAGTCCAAAAGATTTTTGTCATTTTACTAAGTGAAGAGAAATATTATAAATATCTCATAAAAAAGCTGGGATTACACTCTTTCCTCCTGCTCTTTTCTGTGAAATATACAACTTTAAGATGTGCTTCTAAATGACTCTACAGAGACTTGGGAAGGAATCTAAAGAGAAAAGTTTACTTAAAGCATTTTGAAGCATTTATGATTACAGTCTCATCAATCAGAGAGTGAAATAAGAGAACATGCATCTGAAAAATTCAGAAGGAAAACAATTCAAAACTAATGGTATTGTTAGTCTTCAACCTGACAGTGATAAAAGTAAACTGGCCTGAATGTTCTCTGTGTAGATCATCTTCTACTCATATATTCAAATCTTTTTTCCTTTATTAATATTTAAAGCTCATCAATCTGTTACATAGCAGAGCTTAAGTCAAAGGGCTGCTTTCTGTTTTTTTTTTTTAAGAAGAAAAATAAAAATTTGACTTATTTTCAATTGTATCGATCTCTTCAGAGGCTCATTCATTAACAATATAATTATAAGTAACACACAATTCAATTTAACAAAGGACAGCAGTTTTAAAACTAAAAAATTGGGGAATGTATTCTTTAGTTTTTCTATATTCCACATGTGTCAGAAGGAGAAGAAAAATCAGTAGTATCCTGTATTATTATGATTTCTTAAATTTAAAAGTCTAAATCAGAATGTACACTGCATATAGCTTGATCACATATTCAATATATGCTTATTAAACTGTATTGCTCACTTGTTAAATGACCTTGGTATTCTCTTTTTTTTTTTTTTTAATCTAACAGTCTTATACAGTTATCTCCAAGTAGCTACTTAAAAATGTGGTGTTCCTAACCTACAAAGATTTTGAGATTATTCAAGCAACCATATTATCATATTAAGTAGATGTGAAAGCTGTCTATATTTTTCCCATACTTACATTTATTAATAACAAAATTTATATATTACTTTAAGATTTCAAAACACTCTACAAATATTTCATCATATCCTTATAACAACAGTGGGAGGTAAATGTTATTATCTGCATTGTTTAAAAATTTGCAGCAGAAAGGGATTAATTAATTTGTCTAAAGTTGCACAATAATCTGAGGCTGAATTTGAATTCTTTTTTTCTGATTCTATTCATGACCAGAAGTAGACTCACCAAATTTCCATATGTCTTTGGATAGGAGGCAGGCAGACAATGTTTATATATGGTCTAAAGACTGAAACTGGGGGTAAATCTGGATCTGCTTGTAGGATTATATTTCTTTGTAGTCCTTTATTATATATCCCTAAGAAAATCAGATTACTAGGTAACATGTAAGGATACTTCTATACACTCCAGTGTTTATACTATTATACTCTAGCTTGCTAACTTAGCAGGTCTCAGATGTGATTACCATATCTTCTTAATTGTAAAATTTTTCTTGACAAATCTGATATTACTTTGACTCTAGGATCAAAAGATCTGACCAAGGCTGACTTGATTCCCAAGTTCATGTTATTCCCTAATTTTATGCATCAGACTGTGACTTCCTTTGAATTTCTTTTCCCTGCCCAAACCCTCACTGACTTCCCCCTCTTGAAAATCCTCTTCATAACCAAGATGCAATTTAAGTATAATTTTCTTTTTAAACAAAGAGTACCTAAATTCATAAATAATACAAAAATACAAAGAACGTAATGTTAGAAAATTATTCTTGAGTATCTAACTGGAAGATATTGTTAAGTGAATTCTAGTTTTCTGTCAACATATTATGATGGTGGGAGGAGTCACTATAATTGAAGTCAGAAATTCTGAAGTAAAGTCTTATATTATTCCCTTCCAAGCTGGAGGACTAAGTGTGATTTGTAAAATCTCCATTTGTTTCAGTTTCCTAATCTATAAAATTAGGATAATCAGAATTTAAATATCCACCTCATAGGGTACAATTTGATTCAAATAAAAAAAATCTATTAAGTAGAAATTATGTTTAAAACATATGTATATGATATAAATATGAAGACAGAATACACTTACCCTTCACAGAATTTGCAAGATGATTGAAAGAATAGGAAGAACAAATATCCAAGCAAATAAACTATTAAAGTCATGTAATGATGTGTAATAAGAGCTATATTACCCATATTTTGGGGTTTGTTTTCAATATAACAAACTATTCCAACAGGATGTAGTCCAGAAAGAATTTGGGATTTGTCAGTGGGTTTTGTCTGGACTAGAAAGACAGACATTATTTTTGAATTGGATATATTGAGGGAAGACCCCTCATAAGAATGTGGCCTGAACCTATGCCCTATTTTATTATTATTATTATAGCTTTTTATTTATAAGATATATGCATGGCTAATTTTTCAGCATTGAAAATTGCAAAATCTTTTGTTCCAACTTTTCCCCTTCTTCCCTCCACTCCTTCCCCAAGATGGTAGGTTGACCGATACATGTTAACTATGTTGAAGTATAAGTTAAACACAATATATGTACACATGTCCAAACAGTTATTTTGATGAACAAAAAGAATCAGACTTTGAAATAGTGTACGATTATCTTGTAAAGGAAATCAAAAATGCAGGCAGACAAAAAGAGAGTGATTGGGAATTCTATGTAGTGGTTCATAGTCATGTCTCAGAGTTCTTTCACTGGGTGTAGCTGGTTCATTTCATTACTGCTCTGTTGGAACTGATTTGGTTCATCTCATTTTTATAGAAGACCACATAAGTCAGAATTCATCATCTTATAGTATTGTTATTGAAGTATATAATGATCTTGTGGTCCTACTCATTTCCCTCAGCAAAAGTTTGTGTAAGTTTCTCCAGGCCTTTCTGAAATCATCCTGCTGGTCATTTCTTATAGAGAAATACTATTCCATAATATTCATATACCACAATTTATTCAACCATTCTCCAATTGAGGGGCATCCACTCTGTTTCCAGTTTCTGGCCATTACAAAGAGAGTTTCCACAAACATTCTTGTACATATAGGTCCCTTTCCCTTCTTTAAAATCTCTTTGAGATATAAGCCCAGTAGTAACACTGCTGGATCAAAGGGTATGCACAGTTTGATAATTTTTTGAGCAAAATTCCAAATTGCTCTCCAGAAAGGCTGGATGTGTTCACAATTCCACCAATAATGTATCAGTTCCCACATCCCCTCCAACATTCCACGTTATCTTTCCCTGTCATTCTAGCCAATCTGACAGGTGTGTAGTGGTATCCCAGAGTTGTCTTAATTTGCATTTCTCTGATTAATAATGATTTGGAGCATATTTTCATATAGCTAGAAATAGTTTTAATTTCTTTGTCTGAGAATTGTCTTCATATATTTGACCATTTATCAATTGGAGAATGGCTTGATTTCTTATAGAGTCAATTCCCCATATATTTTGGAAATGAGGACTTTATCAAAACCACTGACTGTAAAAAATATTTTCCCACTTTATTGTTTTCCTTCTAATCTTGTCTGCATTAGTTTTGTTTGTACAAAAACTTTTGAATTTGATATAATAAAAATTTTCTTTTGGGGTCAATAGGGATCTCTAGCTCTTCTTTGGTCATAAATTCCTTCCTCTTCCACAGGTCTGAGAGGTAAACTATCCTATGCTCTTCCAATTTATTTATAATCTCTTTCTTTATGCCTAGGTCATGAACCCATTTTGATTTTACCTTGGTGTGCGGTGTTAAGTGTGGGTCAATGCCTAGTTTCTGCCATACTGATTTCCAATTTTCCCAGCAATTTTTGTCAAATAATGCATTCTTATCCCCAAAACTGGGGTCTTTGGGTTTGTCAAACACTATATTATTAAAGTTATTGGCTGTTTTGTCCTTTGAATTTAACCTATTCCATTGATCAACTAGTCTATTTTTTAGCCAATACCAGATGGTTTTAGTAACTGCTGCTTTATAATATAATTTTAGATCTGGTACAGCTAGGCCACCTTCATTTGATTTTTTTCATTAATTCCCTTGAAATTCTTGATCTTTTGTTTTTCCATATGAAATTTGTTATTTTTTCTAGTTCATCAAAGTAGTTTTTTGGGAGTCTGATTGGTATAGCACTAAATAAATAGATTAATTTAGGTACTATTGTCATCTTTATTATATATGCTCGACCAATCCAAGAGCATTTAATATTTTTCCAGTTGGTTAGATCAGATTTAATTTGTGTGGAATGTGTTTTGTAGTTTTCCTCATAAAATTTCTGATTTTCCTTGGAAGATAGACTCCTAAATACTTTATACAATCAGTAGTTACTTTAAATGGGATTTGTTTTTGTAACTAACTGTTGGGTTTTGTTAGTGATATATAAGAATGCTGATGACTTATGTGTGTTTATTTTGTATCCTGCAAGTTTGCTAAAGGTGTGGATTGTTTCTAATAACTTTTTAGTAGAATCGCTGGGGTTCTCTAAGTATACCATCATATCATTAGCAAAGAGTGATAATTTGGTTTCCTCATGGCCTATTCTTATTCCTTTAATCTCTTTCTCAACTCTTATTGCCAAAGCTAGCATTTCTAATACACCATTTTTTTTGTTTGTTTCATTTTTTTTTTAAATTTAAATTTTATTTTATTTAATAATAACTTTGTATTGACAGAATCCATGCCAGGATAATTTTTTTACAACATTATCCCTTGCACTCGCTTATGTTTCGTTTTTTTCCCCTCCCTCCCTCCACACCCCCCCCCCCCTGCAAGATGGCAAGCAGTCCTATATATGTTAAATATGTTGCAGTATATCCTAGATACAATACATATTTGCAGAACCGAACAGTTCTCCCGCTGCACAGGGAGAATTGGATTCAGAAGGTAAAAATAACTCGGGAAGAAAATAAAAAATGCAAATAGTTCACATTCATTTCCCAATGTTCCTTCTTTGGTTGTAGCTGTTTCTGTCCATCATTTATCCATTGAAACTCAGTTAAGTCTCGTTGTCATAGAAATCCACTTCCATCAGAATACATCCTCATACAATATCGTTGTCGAAGTATATAATGATCTCCTGGTTCTGCTCATCTCATTTAGCATCAGTCCATGTAGGTCTCTCCAAGCCTCTCTGTATTCATCCTGCTGGTCATTCCTTACAGAGCAATAATATTCCATAACATTCATATACCACAATTTACCCAGCCATTCTCCAATTGATGGGCATCCATTCATTTTCCAGTTTCTAGCCACTACAAACAGGGCTGCTACAAACATTTTGGCACATACAGGTCCCTTTCCCTTTTTAAGTATCTCTTTAGGGTATAAGCCCAATAGAAACACTGCTGGATCAAAGGGTATGCACAGTTTGATAACTTTTTGGGCATAATTCCAGATTGCTCTCCAGAATGGCTGGATTTGTTCACAACTCCACCAACAATGCATCAGTGTCCCCGTTTTCCCGCATCCCCTCCAACATTCATCATTATTTTTTCCTGTCATCTTAGCCAATCTGACAGGTGTGTAGTGATATCTCAGAGTTGTCTTAATTTGCATTTCTCTGATGAATAGTGATTTGGAACACTCTTTCATGTGAGTGGTAATAGTTTCAATTTCTTCATCTGAAAATTGTCTGTTCATATCCTTTGACCATTTATCAATTGGAGAATGGCTTGATTTTTTATAAATTTGAGTCAGTTCTCTATATATTTTGGAAATGAGGACTTTATCAGAACCTTTAATTGTAAAGATGTTTTCCCAGTTTGTTGCTTCCCTACTAATCCTGTTTGCATTCGTTCTGTTTGTATAAGGCTTTTTAATTTGATATAATCAAAATTTTCTATTTTGTGATTGGTAATGGTCTCTAGTTCATCTTTGGTCACAAATTTCTTTCTCCTCCACAAGTCTGAGAGATAAACTATCCTATGTTCCTCTAATTTATTTATAATCTCGTTCTTTATGCCTAGGTCATGGACCCATTTTGATCTTATCTTGGTATGTGGTGTTAAGTGTGGGTCCTTGCCTAATTTCTGCCATACTAATTTCCAGTTATCCCAGCAGTTTTTATCAAATAATGAAATCTTATCCCAAAATTTAGAATCTTTGGGTTTGTCAAACACTAGATTGCTATAGTTGACTATTCTGTCTTGTGAACCTTACCTTTTCCACTGATCAACTGATCTATTTCTTAGCCAATACCAAATGGTTTTGGTGACTGCGGCTTTATAATATAATTTTAGATCAGGTACAGCTAGACCACCTTCAGTTGATTTTTTTTTCATTAATTCCCTTGAGAGTCTCGACTTTTTATTGTTCCATATGAATTTTGTTGTTATTTTTTCTTTTTTTTTTTTTTAAATTTTTTTATTTAATAATTACATTATATTTACACTCATTTCTGTTCCGATTTTTTTTTCCCCTCCCTCCCTCCACCCCCTCCCCTAGATGGCAAGCAGTCCTTTATATGTTGGATATGTTGCAGTATATCCTAGATACAATATATGTTTGCAGAACCGAACAGTTCTCTTGTTGCGTAGGGAGAATTGGATTCAGAAGGTATAAATAATCCGGGAAGAGAAACAAAAATGCAGATAGTTCACATTCGTTTCCCAGTGTTCTTTCTTTGGGTGTAGCTGCTTTTATCCATCATTTATCAATTGAAACTCAGGTCTCTTTGTCAGAGAAATCCTCTTCCATCAAAATATGTCATCATACAATATCGTTGTCGAAGTGTATAATGATCTCCTGGTTCTGCTCATTTCACTTAGCATCAGTTCATGTAGGTCTCTCCAAGCCTCTCTGTATTCATCCTGCTGGTCATTTCTTACAGAACAATAATATTCCATAACATTCATATACCACAATTTACCCAGCCATTCTCCAATTGATGGGCATCCATTCATTTTCCAGTTTCTAGCCACTACAAACAGGGCTGCTACAAACATTTTGGCACATACAGGTCCCTTTCCCTTCTTTAGTATTTCTTTGGGATATAAGCCCAATAGAAACACTGCTGGATCAAAGGATATGCACATTTTGATAATTTTTTGGGCATAATTCCAGATTGCTCTCCAGAATGGTTGGATTCGTTCACAACTCACCAACAATGCATTAGTGTCCCAGTTTTCCCGCATCCCCTCCAACATTCATCATTATTTTTTCCTGTCATCTTAGCCAATCTGACAGGTGTGTAGTGGTATCTCAGAGTTGTCTTAATTTGCATTTCTCTGATCAATAATGATTTGGAACACTCTTTCATATGAGTGGTAATAGTTTCAATCTCATCCTCTGAAAATTGTCTGTTCATATCCTTTGACCATTTATCAATTGGAGAATGGCTTGATTTCTTATAAATTTGAGTCAGTTCTCTATATATTTTGGAAATGAGGCCTTTATCAGAACCTTTAACTGTGAAAATGTTTTCCCAGTTTGTTGCTTCCCTTCTAATCTTGTTTGCATTAGTTTTATTTGTACAAAGGCTTTTTAATTTGATGTAATCGAAATTTTCTATTCTGTGATCAGTAATGGTCTCTAGTTCATCTTTGGTCACAAATTTCTTTCTCCTCCACAAGTCTGAGAGATAAACTATTCTATGTTCCTCTAATTTATTTATAGTCTCGTTCTTTATGCCTAGGTCATAGACCCATTTTGATCTTATCTTGGTATATGGTGTTAAGTGTGGGTCCATGCCTAATTTCTGCCATACTAATTTCCAATTATCCCAGCAGTTTTTATCAAATAATGAATTCTTTTCCAGAAGTTAGGGGCTTTGGGTTTGTCAAACACTAGATTGCTATAGTTGACTATTCTGTCTTGTGAGCCTAGCCTTTTCCACTGATCCACTAATCTATTTCTTAGCCAATACCAAATGGTTTTGGTGACTGCTGCTTTATAATATAATTTTAGATCAGGTACAGCTAGGCCACCTTCATTTGATTTTTTTTTCATTAATTCCCTTGAGATTCTCGACTTTTTATTGTTCCATATGAATTTTGTTGTTATTTTTTCTAGATCAATAAAATATTTTCTTGGAAGTCTGATTGGTATAGCACTAAATAAATAGATTAGTTTAGGGAGTATTGTCATCTTTATTATGTTCGCTCGGCCCATCCAAGAGCACTTAATATTTTTCCAATTATTTAAGTCTGACTTTATTTGTGTGGAGACTTTTTTATAATTTTGCTCATATAATTCCTGACTTTCCTTTGGTAGATAGATTCCCAAATATTTTATGGTATCAACAGTTATTCTGAATGGAATTTCTCTTTGTATCTCTTGCTGTTGGGTTTTGTTGGTGATGTATAAAAATGCTGAGGATTTATGGGGATTTATTTTGTAGCCAGCTACTTTGCTAAAATTATGAATTATTTCCAATAGCTTTTTGGTAGAATCTCTGGGGTTCTCTAGGTATACCATCATATCATCTGCAAAGAGTGATAGTTTGGTTTCCTCATTGCCTACTCTAATTCCTTTTATATCTTTCTCGACTCTTATTGCCGAGGCTAGTGTTTCTAATACGATATTAAATAATAATGGTGATAGTGGGCAACCTTGCTTCACTCCAGATCTTACTGGGAAAGGTTCCAGTTTTTCCCCATTGCATATGATGCTTACTGATGGTTTTAAATATATGCTCCTGACTATTTTAAGGAAAAGTCCATTTATTCCTATGCTCTCAAGTGTTTTTATTAGGAATGGATGTTGGATTTTATCAAATGCTTTTTCTGCATCTATTGAGATGATCATGTGGTTTTTGTTTGTTTGGTTATTGATATAGTCAATTATGTTAATAGTTTTCCTAATATTGAACCAGCCCTGCATTCCTGGTATAAATCCTACTTGGTCATAGTGTATTATCCTGGTGACAATTTTCTGTAATCTTTTTGCTAATATTTTATTTAAGATTTTAGCATCAATATTCATTAGGGAGATTGGTCTATAATTTTCTTTCTCTGTTTTCAGCCTACCTGGTTTAGGTATCAGTACCATATCTGTGTCATAAAAGGAGTTTGGTAGGACTCCTTCAATCCCTATTTTTTCAAATAGTTTATATAACATTGGAGTTAATTGTTCTTTAAATGTTTGGTAGAATTCACATGTAAATCCATCTGGTCCTGGGGATTTTTTCTTAGGGAGTTGATTGATAGTTTGTTCTATTTCTTTTTCTGAGATGGGACTGTTTAGGATATTTACTTCTTCCTCTGTTAGTTTGGGCAAGCTGTATTTTTGGAGGTATTTTTCTATTTCATTTAAGTTGTCGAATTTATTGGCATAAAGTTGGGCAAAGTAACTCCTAATTATTGCTCTAATTTCCTCTTCGTTAGTGGTGAGTTCTCCCTTTTCATTTTTAAGACTAACAATTTGATTTTCCTCTTTCCTTTTTTTTATCAGATTTACTAAGGGTTTGTCTATTTTGTTGGTTTTTTCATAGAACCAACTCTTAGTTTTATTAATCAATTCAATAGTTTTTTTACTTTCAATTTTATTGATCTCACCTTTTACTTTTAGAATTTCAAGTTTAGTGTTTGACTGGGGGTTTTTAATTTGTTCCTTTTCTAGCATTTTTAATTGCAAACCCAATTCATTGACCTTCTCTTTCTCTATTTTATACAAATAGGCCTCTAGAGATATGAAATTTCCCCTTATTACCGCTTTGGCTGCATCCCATACATTTTGGTATGATGTCTCATTATTATCGTTTTCTTGGGTGAAGTTATTAATTATGTCTATGATTTGCTGTTTTACCCAATCATTCTTTAGTATGAGATTATTTAGTTTCCAATTATTTTTTGGTCTACTTCCCCCTGCTTTTTTGTTGAATGTAATTTTCATTGCATCGTGGTCTGAAAAGGATGCATTTACTATTTCTGCCTTACTACATTTGAGTTTGAGGTTTTTATGTCCTAATATATGGTCAATTTTTGTATAGGTTCCATGAACTGCTGAAAAGAAAGTGTATTCCTTTCTGTCTCCATTACATTTTCTCCAGAGATCTATCATATCTAGCTTTTCTAGTATTCTGTTTACCTCTTTGACTTCTTTCTTATTTATTTTCTGGTTTGATTTATCTAATTCTGAGAGTGCAAGGTTAAGATCTCCCACTATTATAGTTTTACTGTCTATTTCTTCTTGCAGCTCTCTTAGTTTCTCTTTTAAGAATTTAGATGCTACCCCACTTGGTGCATATATGTTTAATATAGATAGTGCTTCATTATCCATGCTACCCTTTAGCAAGATATAGTGTCCTTCCTTATCTCTTTTAATTAGGTCAATTTTTGCTTTAGCTTGATCTGAGATCAGGATGGCTACCCCTGCTTTTTTGACTTCACCTGAAGCATAGTAGATTTTGCTCCAACCTTTTACCTTTAACCTGCATGTATCTCCCCGCTTCAGGTGTGTTTCCTGTAAACAACATATTGTAGGATTCTGGCTTTTAATCCATTTGCTAACCGCTTCCTCTTTATGGGGGAGTTTACCCCGTTCACGTTTATGGTTAGAATGACCAATTCTGTATTACTTGCCATCTTGTTAACCCCGGTTTATGCTTTCCTCCCTTCTTTCCCCTTTCCCCCCTTCCAAGTATTAAGCTTGTGAGCACCCCTTGCTTCTCACAGCCCTCCCTTTTTAGTGTCCCTCCCCCCGCCTTAGAGTTCCTCCCCCTATCTTACCCCTTTCCCTCCCAGTTCCCGTATTCCCTTCCGCTTAGCTTATTCCTTCCCTTTCCACTTTTCCCTTCTCACTTTTCAATGAGATGGGAGAAGTTTCACCATAGATTGAATATGTCTTAAGATTTTTCACTTAAAGCCAATTCTGAAGGCAGTAAGATACCCACTATATTCATCCCCCTCCATTCTTTCTCTCAGATATAATAGGTTTCCTATGCCTCTTCATGAGATGTACTACCCCCACTTTACCCTTTTTCTGGTACAATGTCCTTTCCACATCAATTTCTAGAACAAGGTATACATGTATTCTTTATACATCTATATAGTCAAAATATAGTTCCCAAGATTAATCTTTACCTTTTTAGATTTCTCTTGAGTTCTATATTTGTAGATCAAACTTTTTGTTAAGTTCTGGTTTTTTCATCAGAAATAGATGAAATTCGCTTACTTCGTTGAATGTCCATCTTCTTCCCTGGAAAAAGATGCTCATTCTCGCTGGGTAAGTTATTTTTGGTTGCATACCAAGTTCCTTAGCCTTTCGGAATATCATATTCCAGGCCCTTCGATCTTTTAATGTGGATGCTGCCAGATCCTGGGTGATCCTTATTGTGGCTCCTTGATACTTGAATTGGGTTTTTCTAGCCGCTTGCAATATTTTTTCTTTCACCTGAGGGTTCTGGCATTTGGCCACTATATTCCTTGGTGTTTTGATTTTAGGATCCCTTTCAGTGGGTGATCGATGAATCCTTTCAATGTTTATTTTTTCCTCTGTTCCTATGACTTCTGGGCAGTTCTCTTTGATAATTTCCTGGAAGACAGTGTCCAGGCTCTTTTTTTCATCATGTTTTTCTGGGAGTCCAATGATTCTCAGATTGTCTCTCCTGGATCTGTTTTCCAGGTCTGTTGTCTTCCCCAGAAGGTATTTCACATTTTTCTCCATTGTTTGATTTTTTTGGATTTGCTTGACTGATTCTTCTTGTCTCCTCGAGTCATTCAATTCCACTTGTTCAATTCTGATTTTCAGTGAAGTATTCTCTTCACTCACTTTTTTAAAATCTTTCTCTAATTGTCCAATTGAGTTCTTTTGTTCTGTGGAATTTTTTTCCATTTCGCCATTTTGTTTTTTAGAGAGCTGTTTTCTGTTTCCAGTTCACTAATCCTATTTTTCAAGGATTTTACTTCTTTATCCACTCTCTCTTTAACTTTCTCCAGGCTCTTTTGCCAAGCCTCCCTCTCCTTTTCCCAAGCCTCACTCTGCTTTCCCCATTTTTCTTCTAGCTCCCTTGTGAGAGCCTTTTTAATCACTTCTATGAGGTTCATCTGTGCTGAGGAACAGATGATTTCCTCCTTTGGGGAATCACCTGGGGACTGCCTGTTTTTAGTCTCCTCAGGATTTAGAGTCTGCTCTCTATCTGTATAGAAGCTGTCAAGGGTTAAAGTCCTCTTCAGCTTCTTGCTCATTCTGTCTATTAATCAGAGACAAACTACCAAAGAAAAACAGAAAAAAACTGGAGTCTTTCTTTGGGGGGGGGGGGGCTGGGTGTGTTATCGAGCTTCCTCTACAGACTGCAGGTGGCAGCAGTGAGGCACTAGCAGGACTGTGCTGCGCCTGCGCTCTGAGATCCCAAAGCGTGCTGAGTCATTGGGGGGGGGAAGGGGGTGGGCCAGGTCCTGAGAGACTCCAGCTGTTTGCGGTTGTATTCTTCAGCCCCGGTGTTTTTAGCTTCTCTGCTGGGCTGTTGACTTGCTGCAGGTTCCAAACCTGTAGCGAAGCTCTCCCTGCAGAGACGGCTGCGATCACTCCCCACCCCCTCTCAGCTCTGCTCCCATGCTCTCACTGCCGCTGCCCTCAGCCTGCGCCCGATCTAAAACCGCCCCAGCCCTCCAGTAAAGACAGACCTTTCTTGGCGGATCTCAAGGATGGCTTCTCTTGGTAACTATTTGTGGGTTTTTTTCAGTCAAGCTTTGATTCAGAGGCTTGTAATGAAGTGGATAGTGAGAGAAAGTGCGGAGCTTATGCAACTGTGAGCCTCCTCTCCGCCATCTTAACCGGAAGTCCCCTATTTTTTCTAAATCATTAAAATATTTTCTTGGAAGTCTGATTGGTATAGCACTAAATAAATAGATTAGTTTAGGTAGTATTGTCATCTTTATTATATTTGCTCGCCCAATCCAAGAACATTTAATATTTTTCCAGTTGGTTAGATCAGACTTAATTTGTGTGGAAAGTGTTTTGTAGTTTTGCTCATAAAGTTTCTGATTTTCCCTTGGGCAGATAGATTCCTAAATATTTTATACAATCAGTAGTTACTTTAAATGGAATTTCTCTTTTTACCTCTAACTTTTGGGTTTTGTTAGTGATATGTAAGAATGCTGATGACTTATGTTGGTTTATTTTGTATCCTGCAACTTTGCTAAAGATGTAGATTGTTTCTAATAACTTTTTAGTAGAGTGTCTGGGGTTCTCTAAGTATACCATCATAGCATCAGCAAAAAGTGATAATTTGGTTTCGTCATTGCCTATTCTTATTCCTTTAATCTCTTTCTCAACTCTTATTGCCAAAGCTAGCATTTCTAATACAATATTAAATAGTCACAGTGATAGTAGGCAACCTTGTTTCACTCCTGATCTTATTGGGAATGGTTGCAGTTTGTCCCTGTTACATATGATGCTTACTGCTCGTTTTAAATAGATGCTACTGATTATTTTAAGGAAAAGTCCATTTATTCCTATATTCTCAAGAGTTTTTAATAGGAATGGATGTTGGATTTTATCAAATGCTTTTTCTACATCTATTGAGATGATCATATGGTTTTTGTTAATTTGATTATTAATATGGCCAATTATAAGGATGGTTTTCCTAATATTGAACCAGCCCTGCATTCCTGGTATAAATCCTACTTGATCGTGGTGTATTATCCTGGGGATGATTTTCTGTAGTCTTTTTGCTAATATCTTATTTAAGATTTTAGCATCAATATTCATTAGGGAGATTGGTCTATAATTTTCTTTCTCTGTTTTCAACCTACCTGGTTTAGGTATCAGTACCATGTCTGTGTCATAAAAGGAATTTGGTAGGACTCCTTCATTCCCTATTTTTTCAAATAGTTTATAAAGCATTGGGGCTAATTGTTCTTTGACTGTTTGGTAGAATTCACATGTAAATCCATCTGGTCCTGGGATTTTTTTTTTAGGGAGTTGATTAATAGCTTGTTCTATTTCTTTTTCTGAAATGGGACTATTTAAGCAATTTACTTCCTCCTCTGATAGTCTGGGAAGCCTATATTTTTGGAGGTAGTCATCCATTTTGTTTAGGTTATCAAATTTATTGGCATAAAGTTGGGCAAAGTAACCCCTTATTATTTCTTTAATTTCCTCTTCATCGGTGGAAAGTTCACCCTTTTCATTTTTAAGACTACTAATTTGATTTCCCTTTCTCCTTTTTTAAATCAAATTTACCAAAGGTTTATCAATTTTATTGGTTTTTTCATAAAACCAACTCTTAGTTTTATTTATTAGTTCAATTTTTTTTTTTACTTTCTATATTATTAATTTCTCTTTTTAATTTTAGAATTTCAAGTTTAGTAATTGAGTGGGGGTTTTTAATTTGGTCTTTTTCTAGTTTTTTAAGTTGCAGGCCCAATTCATTGATCTTATCTTTCTCTATTTTATTCAAATAAGCCTCTAACGATATAAAATTTCCCCTTATTACCGCTTTGGCTGCATCCCATAAATTTTGGTGTGATGTCTCACTGTTGTCATTATCTTGAGTGAAATTATTAGTTGTGTCTATAATTTGCTGTTTCACCCAATCATTCTTTAGGATGAGATTATTTAGTTTCCAATTACTTTTTGTTCTATTTACACCTAACTTTTTGTTGAATGTAGTTTTTATTGCATTGTGATCTGAAAAGAAAGCATTTGCTATTTCTGCCTTCCTGCATTTAATTTTGAGGTCTTTATGTCCTAATATAGGGTCAATTTTTGTGTAGGTTCCATGAACTGCTGAGAAGAAAGTATACTCCTTTCTGTCACCATTCAGTTTTCTCCAGAGATCTATCATACCTAATTTTTTCTAATATTCTATTTACCTCTTTAATTTCTTTCTTATTTGTTTTGTGATTTGATTTATCTAAATCTGAAAGTGCAAGATTGAGATCTCCCACTATTATAGTTTTGCTATCTATTTCTTCTCACAACTTTCTTAACTTTTCCTTTAGGAAGTTAGATGCTATAGCACTTGGTTCATATATGTTTAATACTGATATTGCTTCATTGTTTATAGTACCCTTTAGCAAAATATAGTTTCCTTCCTTATCTCTTTTAATTAGATCAATCTTTGCTTTTGCTTGATCTGAGATAAGGATGGCTACCCCTGCTTTTTTGACTTCACCTGAAGCATAATAGATTCTGCTCCAGCCTTTTGCCTTTACTCTGTATGTATCTCTCTGTTTTAAATGTGTTTCCTGTAAACAACAGATTGTAGAGTTTTGACTTTTGATCCAGTCTGATATCTGCCTCCTCTTTATGGGAGAGTTCATCCCATTCACATTTATGGTTAAAATTAATAATTCTGTATTTCCTGCCATCCTAATATCCCCAGATTATACTTTTCTTTTTCTTGCCCTCCTTCCCTTCTTCCCTAGTATTAAACTTATTGGTCCTACTTGCATCACGCAGCTCTCCCTCTTTAGTATCCCTCTCTCCTCCCTTTGAATCCCTTCCCCTTTTTTGTATCTTTCCCCTATTACTCTTTTTCCTTTTCCCTTTTCCTCTGCCACTTTTTAATGTAGTGAGAGAATAATCTCTGTAAAACAAATTTATCAATTATTTCCTCTTTGAGCCAACTCTGATGAGAGTAGGATTCACACAATGTTCCTTCCCTTCTCTAAGTTCCCTCAAATATCATAGGTTTCCTTTGCCTCATTGTCACATGTAGTTTCCCTCTTTTTATCTCCCCTTTTCCCTTTTTCTGACACTATCCCGTTTCCATTTCTACTTCCCTTTTTTATGTTATATTGGTAAAATCAAATTATACATATGGTTTAAATACAATTCTCAAGAGTTCCTTTTACCTTTTTCTACTATTCTTGAGTCCTGTTGTTGGAGATCAAATTTTTTGTTTAAGTCTGGTTTTTTCCTTAAAAACAAATGGAATTCCTCTATTTCATTAAATGTCCATCTTCTTCTGTGGGAAAAAAAATTACTCAGCTTAGCTGGGTAGTTTATTCTTGGCTGCATTCCAAGCTCTTTTGCCTTTTGGAATATCTGATTCCAGGCCCTTCGATCCTTTAATGTTAAGGCAGCCAGATCTTATGTGATCCTTATTGTGATATCTCGGTATTTGAACTGTTTTTTCCTGGCTGCTTGTAAAATTTTTTCTTTAGTCTGAAAATTATGAAGTTTGGCCACAATATTCCTCAGAGTCTTTATTTTAGGGTCTTTTTCAGAAGGTGTTTGATGAATTCTTTCAACGCCTATTTTCCCTTCTGGTTCTATTACTTCTGGGCAGTTCTCTTTGATGATTTCCTGTCAAATAGTATCTAGGCTCTTTTTTTCATCATAATTTCTGGGTAGTCCAATGATCCTCAGGTTCTCTCTCCTAGATCTATTTTCCAGGTCTGTTGTTTTTCCAAGTAAATATTTGACATTTTTTTCAATCTTTCATTTTTTTGGTTTTGCTTGACTGATTCTTGATATCTCAATGAATCAGTCATTTCTATTTGTTCAGTTCTGATTTTTAGTGAGTTATTTTCTTCATTAGCTTTTTTTACTTTGTTTTGTATATGTCCACTTGAGTTGTTTTGCTCTATGGAATTTTTTTCCATTTCACAATTTTTTTTTTTTTTTTTTTTTTTTTTTTTAGTGAGTTATTTTCTTTTTCTAATTCGCAAATTCTGTTTCCTTGCACTTCTTGGGAGTGTTTTATCTTTTCTAATTCACATTTTAGGATTGTTGCTCTCTTGCATAGCTTCTCTTTCCTTTCCCCATTTTTCTTCTAGTTTGCTTTTAAAGTTTTTAATAATCTCTTCTAGGAGAGCCTTTTGTATTGGGGACCAACAATTGTCTGGAGACTGTCTGCTATTAGTCTCTTCAGGGTTGAAAAGTTGTTCTCTTTCTGTATAGAAACTATCAATTGTTCTTTTGATTTTTTTACTCATTTTGTTAAAGCCTGTAGGGTCTGCCTTCAGGGCCAGGAGGTTACCAGCTTCCTCTGCAGAGCAGTGAAAGGTGTATGGATAGGTAGCTATCCTGCCAGCTGGCTACAAAAAGCAGCAAGGTATTGGAGTGCTTTGGGAAAGAGTTCCCCACCCGGGGAATAACTCAGGCCTGCAGGGCTGAGCTGGGAAAGTGCCCTGCAAAGAACCCTGCTGTGTGAGATAACGACTGCCCTAGGGCTAGAAGCTGAGCAGTGAGAGTTTCACTTCCCAAGCCAAAGCCCGCCCTGGGGCTGTGGGTGTTAGCAGTTGAACAGTGAATGGATTTGCAGGGATTGGAAGTGTCTGCCTGGGAAGCACAGTCTTCTGGAGAAGTTCTATTGCCCCAGGCCAAGCCCTGCACTGTGCAGATTAGAGGTTGCCCAGGCTGTGTCCCACTGCTGTGCAGATTTGTAACTGCCCCCGCAAAATCCCTGAACTGCAGGATGTAGCTGCAGGGCTGCATTACAGTCTGCCTGAGTCACTTCCAGGTTTGAGGGGTTACAGCCAGATCTCCTTAGGTTCTGGTGTTTTTTAGAGTACCCTCTGTTTTAACCTTTAATCTCTCTGCCAGTTTACTGTTTTCTAGTCAAGGTAGAGCAGTTAGCCTATAGCAGAGTTGTCTCTATAACTTCTCTAGCCACAGAGGTGACCCCCACCCCTGGTCTGATCAGGATGCTAGTCTCTCGCTACCTGTGCTAGTCTGTTCCTGACCCCTCAGGACAAACCTTTCCTAGCGATCTTCCAGATTGACATCAGCTGGTAAAGTGTAGTGCTTCTAATCTTCATGAATTTAAGCGGTGAAGAGCTGTTTTTGAGACTGCATTAAATAGTTGGTTATGAGGGAAATGAGAGGAGCTTAGAGAGTCATGTGCCTTCTCTGCCATCTTGGCTCCGTCCCCAGAAGTCCCTATCCCCTTAACTTTAACAAGGATCTGTTCTTTAGGACTACAGGAGGACTTATATGATTTATGGAACTGTGGAAGTAAAAGTGCCAGAGTGATTGTCTGGTAGGAAGCTTTCTTTGATATAATGTTATCCAGAAAATTTCCCATGGTCTGATATGTCTCTCCCTACTGGTGGCCTTTGTAAAATATAACAGCTTCTTCATATAGTTCCTGAAGAAAACAAATAAACAAACAAACAAACAACAAAAACAAAGCAAACAAAGCAGGAAAATGCTAATTTGATCTGCATTCAGATTCCATGGTTCTTTCTCTGGATGTGGATAGCAGTTTCAATCTCAAATATGCTGGAATTGTCTTGGATCATTGTATTGCTGAGAAAATCTTTATATATCATAATTCATCACACAATATTGCTGTTACTATGTATAATGTTATTGTGGTTCTACTCACTGCACTCAGCATCAGTTCATATCAGTCTTTCAGTGTTTATCAAAATCTGCCTACATGTAGTTTCTTATAGAACAACACTATTCCATTAGATTTACATATCACCACTTGTCAAGCTATTCCCCAATTGAGGGGCATTGATTTTCAATTATTTGACACCTGAAAAAGTTCTGCTTTAAATAATGGTGGATATGTGAGTCCTTTTCCTTTTTTTACAATCTCTTTGGGATACTAGTAGTAATACTTGTAGTGTCACTGGATTAAAGGTTAGGCACAGTTTTATAGGACTTTGGACATATGAATTCCAGATTTACATCATTAACTGCCTTTTGTAAATCACCCAACTATAAGAATGACAGAGCTTTCCAATTGAAAATAAAACATTTACTCTTTTCCATCATCTGCCTCAATTGCTAAATTATTGGAAGTACCAAAATCAGTCTAGTTACTCTGATCTAAGATCAAAAAGTATTTCATTCTTCCTTCTTTATTACCATCATTTGCCTATCAGTTGACAGGACCTTGTAATTCTACATATGGAACTTATATTAAGGGACCCTGAACCATAATAGTTGCTTAATAAGCACTAGTTAAATTGAAGTATCTAAATGATTTGAAGAGGATTAAGAACTAGTAAAACAAATAAGAAGTGAGCAGAAGTGCAAGAGGAAAACTGAGAAAACAGTGTCATGAAAATGAAAAGCATTAAGGTTTTTGAGAAAATGAATCAGAGAATCAAATGTCAGAGAAAGGCCAAGGAGATTAAGGCTGGGGCAAATACAACTATTAAATTTAATGATAAAATAATTTATTACTAATTCTAAAGAGGGCTGTTTCAATGTAATAGTAAATGACAAGCCACATTTCAAGTTTTTGAGAAATGAGTGAGTTTGAAGAAACAGAAGTAGCAAATATAAACCAATCTTCCTCAGAGTTTGGCAAGAAAAATAAGAGCAAATGAGTAACTTGATAATCAAAAATTACAAATATCTAACCTCTGAACACAATCCACAAATAACAACTAGTACATGACCCATGATAGATGAAAGAGAAATCCTTCCTGTACCTCATAAGTAATATTGCCTTTTTTAAAATAGGCAACTTGTATATAATTAGCTATAGTCCCCTTATTACATGATTTGCTTTTATGCTATAGAATGCATTTTCACATAAAACAACATTATAATTAGAGTTTAGTTTACTAGAGAGGTCAAACTGTTTTATAGACTCTGTGAAAGATATTCCTAGTAGATTGCTATTTTAATGATGCCATTTATTAAATGGTGCTTATTTGTTTTGGTATGACCTCAATAAAGTTAAAGAATTATAGAAAAGGAATAAAGCAAGGAAGACTTAGATTTAAGATTCACTTCTGGAATGCATGTGTATTGCAACTCTAGGCAAGACATTAAAGGTGTGAGAGCTCTTTGGAATTTTCTGTAAAGTTATGTCTACAATGATAGAGGAAGTTTCTTTAAGTAGTAGTTCCCAGAACCAATGAAGTACCACATACAATTCCTACCATTACCAAGTCCAGCACAATATTCCACACATAGTTATATGCTTTAAACTCAGATATAAAAGTGAAACAGTGATTTCATTGAATTGCATGTACCTGCCTAAGTAATTTATGGAAAGTTTCCTTGATAATTATCTGTATTTTTATTTATCTCTATCTACATCTATATCAACATCACCATTGACATATTTATATCTGTACCTCTATATACACACATATTTGTTATGCATGAGAAATAAAGACATATGGACATAGATATATCTGTATAAATACGTACATAAACATGCATATACACACATGAAAACTATATCTTTATTCATATAGGTCTATATTTGTACATGCATACATACATTCATCTCTTTATATATGTGTAAATATAGATATTTTGCTATACCTAATTTAATTGCTAATAGTTTGTTTTCTTTGTTTTTGTTTATGTTAACAATATCTCCAAGGGGAAAATGTCCTATTTACATTTTCAACATTTGTACCATTAGTTTTTTTATCTTTTACTCAGAATAGTGATCTCATAGAAATGACATTGTGGATTGCTAAAGCCCACTTGCCAATTTCTCTCTAAAGAGGAGTATAGATGACATTGATATATCCAACAGCTCTTCTGTATTAATCACTATGGTATTTATATTCACAATGAAAAAAAGAACTATTAATTTTTTTGAAGCCTAATGGAAAGCTATGTAATATTGACACATTTCTGGGAAATTTCTATTGAAATCTGGAAATACATATTATGCATACATGGGGCAGATCTAGGTTCATGCAATTTGAACTAAAATAAAATATTTTTCTGAGCCTGAGGTAAAAGAACAGGACTACAGGCAATTGCTATTATAGTCATTATCCAGAAGATTGATGACATATGCAATCACTGCAGCAGATACTTTTCTTTGTTAAGGGAAAAACAAAACATAAAGAAACTCCCAAACTTTCCCCAAAGTATTTCTACTTGCATTATTAGAATAGAATCAGATGCATTTGTGTTTTAAAATTAATTCCAATTTAGATAAAATATATGTGAATTATAATTTATATAATTAATTAAATTAAATATTAATTATTGTTATATAATTATATAATTTTATTTGAATGAAAGTGGCTGATACAGAGAATAAATTGAGAATTTATAGAAAAGTACTCTTCAATTGGGGAAGTCTACAAATGCAAAATTTTAGACTTTTAAGAAATCAACTACATATATAAAGTATTGGTAATATATAGTGAATTGATTGGCTGTGTTATAAAGAGCTAGACTTAAGTGAAAAACTTGGAATAAATTAACAGGCACATAGAAGATAAAAATAAGCTGATATGACAAGTCTTCATTAACATTTTGTTGCAGAGAATGAAGGAGTTTTTAGGTTTACTATTCTCTGATTTTCTAAGTTCATAATTAGAATGAGGACTTTGTTTAGTTTTTGGAGGAACCATTAACAAACAGAAAAAGATTTCTTTTAGCTATTCATGGTTTTGCTAGAAGAGAATATAAAAGATACTTGAAGAATGAAAAATGCTTTTGATTTGTCTAGACTTTGTTCCCTACTAGCCAAAAGAAAATCAACCATATTGCCTATATTTGTTAAATGGGTTGTTGGTAATAATAACAATATGCATTACAAAATTTTCTCCAAAATAACAATCTTTAAATGATAGAATTGAATAACATTCCATCTATGAGTTGAGAGAGAGTCACTAGAATTTACTAAATAAAATACTAAATAGGACACTAATTTGTGTCAATGCTTTTGGAAAGAAATACCAGCTATAGAAATAATGGATAAGAAAGAAATGGAAATTAGGGAGTCCAATAAGGAGTTATTAAAATAGCATTGTTGAAAGAGGAAAATGGTCTGACTAAAGATAAATAAGAGTAATAGTTATGTAATTAGAGTGAAGAGGACTAATTCTAAAAATGTGAAAGTAGAAATGAGATGATTTGGCAGCTGATTGGATATGGGCATGTGAGATTAAGGAGAATAAGGAGCAGAGGAAAATATTGATAAGGGTGATTTTTCCCATGAAAATGATAGGCAAATATTGAAGAGAGGTAGGTTGCAGAGAGTATTTGACATGACAATATTTAATGAGATCCGGGATGTAGATTACAACTGAAACACTTATTCAATGTGGATTGTCACTTATCACTGCCCAAGATCATAGATCTCAGCTTTTCAGGAGTATTTCTTGATGCCAAACAGTATTATGGGGGATGTGCTGAGGGGAAGGAAAATGTTCTCAATGACCTCTACATAGCCACTGTTGTTGGTCCTATGAAACATTTAGGTTATAACTGTATTATAGGATCAGCACCCATATCAATAGGGAAAGATTGGCAGTTTACGAAGAAAGAATGGAGGGACTAAAAGGGAGTGAGTGATTGGTAGGAATAACTGTTGAAAGGGTTATGTTGTGAAAAGATTCCTGATTGGCTATTGTGAAGATGTTAGGACATAACCTATCTTTTATACATTTTAACTGATTGACAACATTTGCCCCTTGTTTTCAGACCTTAACCCTCACTTCTGAGACTGTTCCATTGCTTCAGACTTTCAAGGAGAATGAGTGTTTTTCTTGAATGAATTGAATAAGTACTAAAAGAAGAATGAAAATTATTTTAAATAATAATAGAATCTTAAAGAATCAGAAAGCAAGCTTAAGCAGTGTGAAAGTATAAGAGAAAAAAACATAATATGCAACACAGAAGAAAAAGGAGAAAGTTTGTTAAATTTTGGAACTATATCATAGTAATGAACCTCCTTCTTTAATACATAGAATTGGACATTCTAAAATACAGTTTCCTAAGTCCCAAGTTATGTTCAAGAGTATTTATAGATTACATCAAGTTAAAGGTCAGAGGAAGAAAACATGTGAATTCATTGATCATTCCTTGATGCAGCAATATTGAGGAAACTTTTTGTAGACTTGCTATGAATGACAGCAGTCTTCTTGTATTCAAGATATAAGCAAAATCATCTCATTATTGGTAAAACCTAATATGTGTATTCTATTCTTGATGTATGAGGGGAAAATTATATTCCAAAAGGATACTAGGAAACATGAATGGAAATTGTAACATCCTAGACAAAAACAAAAAAAAAAGCAAGCCAAAATATTCCAAGCACAAAGATGGCACAAGTTGAATTCTTGCTTTTGGCATTACTGAGGGATTTTTGGAGACAATTAACATCTATGGTTCTTGATTTCATCATATATAAATAGAGGGGATTAGATTAAATGACCTCCATCAATTCTACCAGGTCTCTATTAATTCTAAATCTATAACCCTATGATACTAAATTTGTACTGATTGATAGATTGGTAGCCAGGATTTTGAAGCAACAATTAAAAGAACTAGGGATATTCAGAATGAAGAAAAGAAGACTTAAAAGGAAAATAATATCTGTATGAAGTATTTGAAAATTGCTGACATGCCACTCAGGGCATCAACAAGACTTTTTAAAGTATTTACTTTGTGTCAAATACTGTGCTAAGTCCAGGAAAAATATATACAAGCAAAAAGAAAAGCCCTTAAATTCCAAGAGCTTGCATCTTAGTTAGAAAACACATAAAAGGATAGTTAAAAAACAAGCAGAGAAAGTAACTATCTGTTCTAAAAAGGACTCAGAAATAGAAGAGGCCCAGAATAGAAAAAAGGAAGTTGTTGATGCATATTAAGAATGAAGGATAGCTGTCTTAAGCCCTCCTCCCAAATAGATGATCTCTCTGGAAATAATTTATCAATAGAAGAACAGACCTTGAGGGAAAATGTTAGCAGAAATCTGAGAGAAATTTCGGTTGCATTGCTCCCAGTTAGAAATCAGAATGGGTCAAATTCATAGATACAGATTTTTGTCTTTATATAAAGGAAAACTTCTTAACAATTACAGATTTAGAAAGTAGAAATGGATTGCTTTGAAGGGCAGTGTGTTACTGTTCATTAAACGTCTTCAAGGAGATAGTCAACCATTTCTTCTGGCAAGTCGTAGTGAAGATTTTACTTAAAGTACATGTTGTACAAGGTATCTATTAGGGCCCACACTAACTATATTTCTGTCACTCTGTGAATTCTAAAAAATCGTTATCAGAAGGTGATGGAGATTTGAATTTGTATCACAATACTAGAGAATGTTTATCCCAGAGAAGACAAGCTAGATGATATGTATAGAGTATTTTTATATTCATAAAACTCTTTACTTGCATAACTTCATTTAGTACAATACATTAGTGAAATAAATTTATACTTGGTTTATTATTCTCATTTTATAGGTAAGTAGAAAATTTAAGTTTATTGCCTATAACCAAATAGTTACTGTCAAAAGTGTAATTTGAATTTGGACTTTTTGGAATTCAAAACTAGTGCTATATATGCCATAACTTATTGTGTTTCTGAGTATCTGTAACTATTTGAAAAATTGAGGGAGGAATCCAAATCTGTTTGGTACAGAAAGAAGTAGGAAAAACAGGTCAGAGTTATAAGGGAGAAAGATGTTTGATTCAGTGTAAGGAAAAACTTCCTAAATATTAGAATTGTCCAAAAATGCAATGGCCTGATTATGAGGTAGTCAAGTTACTTTCACTGGAAACTTTCAAATAATTCTTTATTTACAGCTATTGTGAATACTGTGTATAAAATTTATTGTACTAGTGCCCTCTGAGATCTCTGCCAATTTTCAGATTATATGACACTATGCTACCCAAAGACTCACTTTCCTCACTAACAGTGGTTAAATTTATTTTTTTAGATTTATTGAACAAGTTAAGCATTCCTAAATTACAGTAATCTCAAGATTGTCTCATGTAGGCATTACTTATCCCAAATTGCTCATGCTGGGCATTTTAGCATACTCAGTATTCAGGCTTTTTTTCTAAAAAATTACCAAAGCCTGGTTCAGAGTTTTGTAAAAAATATATAGAATGAAAGGGTACTCTTTTCCAGGAAAAAAATGAAATAAAAATGTGGTAAATAAGGAATTTACTTGAGTGACTACATAACTTAACATTGAATGAAATGAAAGCATTTATTAATTATCATGCATAAATGACTAAGCTGAATGTAGGGGATATAAATAGAAAAGTCATAAAGTCTGTGCAGTCAAATAGAAAGTTCCTGTTCTATTTCTGCCAGAGAGTGGCAGAACAGATGATATTTCTTCTTTAATTTTATAAGTCCATTGATAAAATCATGTCATGAGATGCTGAATGATCTGACGGTGTCAATGACTTTAGTAGGAAGAACTTTCTATCTGGATATTCAGAAACGATCCCTATAACATCAGCAAAAGCAATTCTCAAGCCACATCTCTTCAAGAATTTTCCCCCAGTAACCAAGAATACTTGGGCTTGAAACAGAATGGGCATTTGAGGACAACTGCCAATTCCAGGGCTGTTTGCCTTATATGCTCAATAGATGGCAATTGCTTAATGATGGGTCCTGGTGATATTGAGAAAGGTAGATCCTTTCACAACAGTGATTTCTCCTCTTGCTGTGAAAACAGCTCATAATATAAATTGTAGTCTTAAAGGGCCCTGCTATTTTCAAGGCTTTGGGGTCCAGTCTCTTGGACTATTCTTTAAACTCTTAGAGGATTTTGTGTTCAAGATAGTGCTGATTTGACTTGTCTAGAACACATTATCACATTTCTCTCCTCCCTGTTTAGCTAGACTATCTTGTCAGTGCTAAAGATGATAGAATGTGGTTAGGTAGGGAGAGTTATCTATTTCTTCATGATAATTGCTTGTCCAAGGTGGACTTCAGATATGGGCAAGAAAAAAGAATGCATGGTCTTTAGTGAATGGGGCACTTATTTTCAAAGCTCTTTATTTTATAGGGTCCAGGATTATCTCTTGGGTATTAGAAAAAAGACTGTGGTCAAGGTAGTGGTGGTGTTCAGGGGCAGTTTGATTTACCTGCAATAAACTACCTTCTATCTCTTCATCATTTTGAATTATCTTTCTAATACTGATAGTAGATGTGAATTTATTCTTTGCCAGACAGTAATAGAATCATCTACAGCTTGTTGGTATAGTAAATAAGTCACATCTAAAGTCAGGAAGATTTATATTCACGAGTTCAAATTTGTCTTCTGATATTTATTAGTTGTGTGATCCTAGGCAAATTACTTAATACTGCTTGTCTTAGTTTCCTCATCTGTAAAATTAACTAGAGAAGAAAAAAGCAGACTAGAAGATAGTAAAGACAGGAACTCACTGTGCTTTTCCCAAACTGCTCCAGATTCCTTTAATGATTCTAAACAAATTTTAGAGCATCAGAATGCACAAAAAAGATGTAGAACAAATTTTCAGATGAAGACAAGTTAGTAGGTCAACATGAAAGTTCTGTGTTACCTGGGTGAGAGTCTAGTGTGCAGTCCCAATGAAAGCAATACCAATAGAGCCTCAGCTCCTGCTCTAACAAAGCAGGAACAGCCTCGGGCCACTGAATTAGTGGGTCCAGTCCTGAAGCCAGTAAAGTAAGCACAGATTTTGGGTCTTTGAATCAGTTAGCACCTCTCAGCCCAATGACACCAAAGATAATGGGTCAGGTAAGAAGAAAAGGTTTGTTGGTAGGGTGAGATAGTCTTGAAAAAGCAGCAAATTAAGAATGAGTTTGGGCAATAGTGGGCATTGCAGTTTTCAGAGGCCTCACCTCATAGAAAGTCTCTTTCCTAAAAATGAGGAAGGACTCTGTTACTTTAGTACACTAAATCTTACAGCTACAGCAGGACAGGGAAACTCCTAACAATTCCAGGGGAGAAAAGAGGGCTTGTGGTCAGGTCCCTAGAAGTATCTCTGAAAACACTTGCACAAAATTCCTGAAACCTGGGACAGAGCACCCTCCACTCTGGAAACTGAGCCCTACTTTTACTGAAATAAAAGCCAGGTAATAGTCTATGAAAACGAGCAGGCAACAAAGGCTTGCAGTTGCTCGGTTCATTACTGCCCCGCCAACTTGATCAGTTAATCCCTTGATGGGTGTTTATTAGGCACTTGCTATGTACCAGGCCCATGGGATATTCCAGGTTTCCCCATGCCTCCAGATACAAGGGATGTGCCATGACTCCATTAGCAAAAGTTTTATCAGCACCATAGTTGTTTGTACTGAGTATGAAAATAACTAGAAATTCTGGGAATACAGTCACCCAGAATAATGTCATGGAGGTGCTCTTGTGGAGTCAGGTTGAAGGGGTTCAGCAGCATCAAAGTGACTCTGCATGGGTGACAATAAGTGAGTGTCAAGCTTTTTCAGAGGGAAATCATGTAGGAGGGAAAGACCAAGCTTTTCAAGTTCACTTTGAGACTTCTTGGAGCTAGAAATCCTAAGTTCTATTTTTTTTAATGAATGTCAAACTAATTGATCTTCAAAGTTTTGTTGTTGTTGTTGTTGTTGTTGTTGTTGTTGTTTTTCCTTCAACTTCAACCTTGTCTATTTCCTAAATCAGATATAATTCAAGCCATGAAAGAGATACATTCCTATAACTGAGACTACAGAATTGACATACTTAATAGTATGAGATTTTAATTAGTATAAATATTTTTAGATCCAACTATATACTAGGCACTGCTAAGCCTTGAGGATATAACTAGGAATAAAGAATGATAGTGCCTGCCTTAAGGAATCCATAATCTAATGAAGGAAGACAAAATACAAAGGCTGAAACACAGTAAAGTAAGATGGAATTGAAACCCACCACTATGGCTGGCAGGGCGGAATGAAAATCTTGATGGGTTTCTGAGCCTACTTTAAAAGAAGGCATTGGGAAGAGTATTTTTTGTTGTTGTTGTTGTTGTGTCCTATGATTAGAAGGAGAAAGCAACTGAGGTTACTAAAGGAGGTATTGTTGTGCCACAGTTCTCTTGTATTGTCTTGACTCAGTTTCCCTTATTGTCCTTCTCAATTTCCCTAAAGTATTCTGCCTCAGTTTCCCTAATTGGTCCTGCCACAGTTCCCTTAATTATTCTGCATCAATCTCCTTACTTGCAACCCCGCCCCCTTCTGGTTCATGATGACTAATATAACTCAGGGCTATTTGCTCTAAGGTTATAAATTGCCAATGTGTAAACTCAGAAAGGGGGACTCCAGACA
Source organism: Antechinus flavipes (assembly GCF_016432865.1). Classification (NCBI taxonomy): domain Eukaryota; kingdom Metazoa; phylum Chordata; class Mammalia; order Dasyuromorphia; family Dasyuridae; genus Antechinus; species Antechinus flavipes. The sequence continues at coordinate 127,625,227 of NC_067400.1, read as the reverse complement.
TTCTGTCTCTTGTGCATACTTAACTCCCAGATAGTAAGAATTTTGGTCCTACTCCCCAACCTGTCAGAACTGAATTAATGGTTCCTGCCTGGAGATTCCTGCTCACCAAAGTTTGGACTCCACCCCCCTTGCCATTGTTTACCTACTGTGTATAAATATGTCACTGAGAACTTGCATTGGCTGCTGGATGCTGACTGGATGCTGGATTCTTGGAGACAATAGTCTCATTCAGTCCTGGGACCAAACCATGGATCCATTTGGTCCCAGTAAATCTCCCCTTTTCAATAAAATATTTAAAAACCCTCTATCTCTTATCTTGCCTCAGTTTCTCCAGCATTACAGTTTGAAAAGTAAAACTATCTCTAAGATGATGAGTTTCCTAGTGATAAGTTTATGGAGCAAGGGAGATTTTCATTGACATACTGGACTCTACTGAAGTACTGTATCCAATGACCAACAACTTCTTTGAAATGTATCTTGGACCAGCCATTCTGGAGAGCAATTTGGAAATATGCTCAAAAAGTTATCAAACTGTGCATACCCTTTGATCCAGCAGTGTTTCTACTGGGCTTATACCCCAAAGAGATACTAAAGAAGGGAAAGGGACCTGTATGTGCCAAAATGTTTGTGGCAGCCCTGTTTGTAGTGGCCAGAAGCTGGAAAATGAATGGATGCCCATCAATTGGAGAATGGTTGAGTAAATTATGGTATATGAATGTTATGGAATATTATTGTTCTGTAAGAAATGACCAGCAGGATGAATACAGAGAGGACTGGCGAGACTTACATGAACTGATGCTGAGTGAAGTGAGCAGAAACAGGAGATCATTATATATCTCAACAACGATATTGTTTGAGGATGTATTCTGATGGAAGTGGATCGCTTCGATAAAGAGAGCTAATTCAGTTTCAATTGCTCAAAGATGGGCAGAAGCAGCTACACTCAAAGAAAGAACACTGGGAGATGAATATAAACTGCTTGCATTTTTGTTTTTCTTCCTGGGTTATTTATACCGTCTGAATCCAATTCTTCCTGTGCAACAAGAGAACTGTTTGGTTCTGCACACATATATTGTATCTAGGATATATTGTAACCTATTCAACATATAAAGGACTGCTTGCCATCTTGGGGAGGGGGTAGAGGGAAGGAAGGGAAAAATCGGAACAGAAGTGAGTGCAGGGGATAATGCTGTAAAAAAATTACACTGGCATGGGTTCTGTCAATAAAAAGTTATTAAAAAAAAAAAAAAGAAAGAAATTTATCTTGGAGAAGGGATTCTTAATTTATGTGTTAAGATTTGTCACGATAGTTCTTTTTCCAGTTTGGCAAAACCCATGGACTTTTTAGAATTATTTTTTTGATAATAAAATTAAATACACAGTATTAGAAGAAGACAAATCATATTAAAATAAACATTTTTTAAAAGTTCAAGAGCTACCCAAAAACTCGATTTGGTGAGTTCCTTTAGGACACTAGTGAGTTCCTTTGGGGCACTAGAGAGCTTATATGATTTTTTTTTCCCCTGGGTCACACAAAATATATCAAAAACAAGAATGGAATCTGGATCTAACAATTAGGCTAATTGGATATCTATTATATCAGAATGTCTCTCTGAGAATTATCTCTAATTGTACATTATATAAATAAAGGTGGGAGTGAGGGTAAGATAGAATTTGAACCTATGATTTCATCAATTTCAGGAGCTTTTAATAATTAAACTGTGAATATAGATTAGAAATTTCTAGTTGAAGAGTTACATGGTGGCACTAAGATATTAAGTACCCTGAACAAAGGTGCCAAATCAGTACATGTCATAGATAGGGCTGAAATCAAAATTATCTTAATTCTAAGGTTGATCATTAATAAATCATCATCATTTCTTATCAAAAATAAACCTCACTAATTTTGGCTCACTGATTTAAAATTTCTGATTATTTGGATAGAAGTGTACATGGAATTTGTTTTGCATGATGGAAAAAACTTACAATATAATAAATGATAAAATTTTAGAAATTAATCATCTCTTTCAGAGAACAAATTATGTTCAAGTACTTAGAAGTAATAAATGACATGTAAGTACATGAAACATAGCTATAAGAACATTTTATTTAAATTCTGGTTTTTATTTTAACAAATTGTTTAGTTGCAATATTAAAACCAACAAATAAATTTATTGTGAACAAAGTATCAAATAATTATATATGTGTGTATGTATCCTACTCAAATACAATGAATAGAGCAGGACAAATAAAAGAATGACATTGTGTTTATTTTGCAGACATATAAATCACATTGCATTCTAACATATGTGATATATTTCTTCATATTCTTGTTCATAACTTATGATAGTTAATTTTGATTCAATTTTCAAAAAATTAAAATTGTACTTTCTAGTCACAAATTCTGTTTTTATAGTACAAAGCTACATCTGTAACCTCTTTGTGGGTTAATTTTTAATCAAAAATCATTCTTTTTTATTTGCTTGATCAGCATACCAACATGGAGTGGTAGATTTGAAAAATCCACTGTATTATTTTGAAATTTGAAAATCTTTCAATTCTTTCTGCTGTTTGGAAGACCAATCTATCCATTTTTATATATAGCAAAGAAGTATTTGGGAAGATGCCATAGTAAAACACAATTTCCAAAAGTGCTCATTAAATCAATTCTGGCAATACCAAGAAAATTCCAAGTAATTAAATCAATGGGATTGAAATATTTTCTCATTGGATTAATAGATAAATTCCTGCTCATCAATTTATTTTGATTTTGCTTATTATATGTTTTTAAGGAAATATATATTCTGTGCCAAGGTTGTACTATAAATATCCACAAAGTAAAGTTTACCTTTCAGAGGGTAATATCATGCTTTATTTAGTTTAAACTCCAAATCAGAAATAGATAAATATAGTATCTTGATAGCTTAGTCAGCTGGCATGAACTCTCTACTCTACTATAAATTATTTTTTTAAAAATAAAATCTCACCCTTGTATTTAGAGAGGAGTGGGAGTAGACTTGGATGTAAAAGGAATTCACCCTGACTGACAAAGTAGTAGCTATTTATGTTAATGTTATGCTGTTGCTATTTTCTTTTGTATTTTTGTTTCTGAAGGATTAGATGTACTGTATAAATCCTGTAACTTCTATTTTTCATAATAGGGAAAAGTCCTGATTTATCTGACTTAATAATGTGTGGAATAGAGAGTGATAAGGTGAAGAACTTACAGGAATGTATGAATTCTTTTTCTGTATTTTATTTTCATTATTTCTGTTTCCCCTATGAAGTGTATAATATGTGTAGGCCCATATTTACTTGAGCCTTGGACAGCTATAAACGTATTTATTTAACCTGAGCTGATGACATTTATTGGTATTTGACATTTATCGATATTTAGTGTATTAGCTTGACCACTACCTGCTTGATTAAGCCTGAAGACCTGATTTTCTGTTTCCCAGAAATCAAGAGATTTCTGGGAAACAGAAACCTTCCATTCCAATCTCTCCAAATAGCAACAACCAATTAGATGCCTCCCCCCCTCCCCCCGCCCTTCTCAATGCTCTCTTACTTGTGATATAATCTCTTGTATAAAAGCTATGTATCTTTACTACTTCTTTAGCCCTCATGCCACAAGCTTTCTCCTTCTTATCTCGTGATGGGATGGCTCATCCTCCTGAGGTTTTCAATAAACACCTTTTCTGCCTTTTACTGAATGATCTCTGAGTAGTCATTTTGGGTAAGGGTCTTCTACATCCCTAACTGTAACATTTCTACTCTTATTGCAGACATCCTTTAGCCTTTCTATCAAGAGGATATTGATTAGTATGACAATTTAGATTTGTTTTACATTTCTTAACGATTCAATGAGACTGTCACTGGAATTAGAGAAGTAAAATGGTGTGGTGTATAAAATGCCATATCTCAAATTAGGAAGACTCCTAACTTGAGTTCAAATCTGTCCTCAAGACACTAACTAGCCTAGGCTAATTTAAATAATTTTTTTTAAGTTCAAGAGCCCCCCCCCCCAAAAAAAAAAAAAAAAGGATATTTGATTTAGTAAGATCTTTTGGGACACTAGAGAGATTAAATGATTTTTCCCTCTGTGTCACACATTCAGGCTATATCAAAGATAAGAATTTAATCTGGATCTTTCTAACAATTAGGCTAATTGGATGTATATTACATTATGATGCTTCTTTGGGAATTGTTTATATATGATATAAAGAAATGTGGGAAACCTAAGAACTTTATGAACACAATTACAAAAGATTTTTCTTTCTTTTTTCTACCAAACATTCATTCATTCGTTCGTTTATTTATTGTGGGAGATCTTTTTGCTGTTTTTTTTTTTTTCAAATAACCTTTTATTTTCAAAATATATGCAAAGATAATTTTCAACATTTACCCCTGCAAAACCCTATGATTCATTTTTTTTCTTCCTCCCTTCCTACATCCCCTCCCCTAGACAGTAAGTAATCCAATCTATGTCAAATATATGTAATTCTTCCCTACATATTTCTACAAATAGCATACTGCCCAAGAAAAATCAGAACCAAAAAAAAAAGAAAAAGTAAACAACCAAAAAATTGAAAATACTGTGTTGTGATTCACATCTAGTCCCCATAGTCCTCTCTGTTGATGCAGATGGCTCTTTCTATCACTGCTCTATTGGAATTGACCTGAATTACCTCATTGTTGAAAAGAAACCCATCTATCAGAATTAATCATCATATAATCTTCTTGTTGCTATGTACAATATTCTCCTAATACAACATTCACATAGTATCAGTTAATGTAAGTCTCTTCAGGACTTTTTGAAATTATCCTGAAGAACATTTCTTATAGAACAATAACATTTCATAACATTCCTATATCATAACTTTTTTAGCCATTCCCCCAACTAATGGACATCCACTCAGTTTCCCATTCCTTGCCATACCCAAACGGTCTACCACAAACATGTTTGTACATGTGAGACTTTGTTTCCCTTTTTGTGATCTCTTTGGGATATGGTCCAGTAGAGAAGCTGATGGACAGTTTGATACCAATATGGGCATAGTTCCAAATTATTCTCCAGAATGACTGGATTTGTTCACAACTTCACCAACACTATATTAGTGTCCCAATTCTCCCACATTTCCTCCAACATTTATCATAATCTTTTCCTTCATTCTTAGTCAATCTGAAAAGTGTATAGTGATACCTCAGAGTTGTCTTAAATTTGCATTTCTCTAATCAATAGTGATTTAGAACATTTTTTGATATTCAAAATGGTTTTAATTCCTTCATCTGAAAATTATCTGTTTACACCCTTTGACCATTTATCAGTTGAAGAATGGTTTACAAAAGACTTTGCATACAAATAAAATAAAATCTAAATTTTGAAAACTATTAATTGTTCATGGGTAGGCCAAGCTAATAAAATAAAAATTACAATTCTATCTAAATCGGTGTACTTTTTCAGTGCCATACTAATCAAACTTCCAAAAATTATTTTATACAGCTAGAAAAAATAACAAAATTAATCTGGAAGAACAAAAGGGCAAGAATATAAAGAAAAATTAATGAAAAAAATTGCAAAGAATAGGGGTCTAGCAGTACCAGACCTAAAACTTTATTTTAAAGTAGCTATCATCAACACTAACTGGAACTGGCTAAGAAATAGAATGGTAGATCAGGGGAATAGTTCAGATACACATGACCCAATAATCCATGCTTGTAGTAATCTAATATTTGATAAATGATCCAATTCTAGTTTCTGGGATAAGCAGTCATTATTACACAAAAATTCCTAGGAAAACTGGAAAACAATATATCCAAAAATTAGCATAGACCTACATCTCACACCCCTTACCAAAAGAAAGTGAAACTGGGTACATGATTTGGACAAAAAGGGTAATACCACAAGCAAATTGGAGAATAAGGGATAACTTACCTACCCAGTCTTTGAAGAAGGAAGGAATTGATGACAAACAAAGAATTAAAGAACATCATGAAATACAAAATGGACAACTTTGATTACATTAAAATTAAAAAGTTTTTGCACAAGCAAAGCCAACAGAAGGAAAATTAAAAGGGAAGTTCGAAGCTAAAAAAAAAAAAAGGTTTTTTATAGCCAGTGTTTCTCATAAAGGCCTCATTTCTAAAATGTATAAAGAATTGTGTTAAATGCATTACAAGTAATGCTCCAACTAATATATCACCAAACAGACAATTCTCAAATAATGAAATTAAAGTCATGCCTAGTCATATAAAAATGCTTCAAATCACAATTGATTAGAGAAATACAAATTAAGTATTTAGTATAAGTGAAGTAACATCACACTTCTCAGATTGGCTAAGGTGACAGGAAAAGATAATGATGAAAGTTGAAGAGGTTGTGGAAAAACCGGGACACTAATGCATTGTTGGTGGAGATATGAAATGATCCAAATATTCTGGACAGCAATTTGGAACTATGCCTAAAAAGTTATCAGATTGTGCATATCCTCTAACCTCAACTTATTCAACCATTCTCTAATTGATGGTAATTCCCTTGATTTCCAATTCTTTGCTGCCACTAATAGCACAGTTGCAAAGATTTCTACAGATATAGGAATATTTCCTTCAAAAACTTTTTTTTCCAGTTCCATTGCTGTTGTTGTTTGTCCATCATTCATTTTTGTATTTTTAATAATAGTTTTCAATTTCTAAAATATATGCAAAGATAGTTTTCAACATTCACCCTTGCAAAATTCCAAATTTGTCTTCTTCGCTTCCCCCCAAATCCCTCTCCTAGACAGCAACCAATCCAATATATGTTAAACATATACAATTCTTCTATATATAGTTCCACATTTTTCGTGCTGCACACACACAAAAAAAAATATCAAAATGGAATGAGTAAGAAAAAAAAAAAAAACAACAACCAGCAAACAACCACAAAAAGGTACTAATCTATGTTGTTATCCTCATCTGATCCCCACAGTCCTCTTCTTGGATGCAGATGACTCTCTCAATCACAAGTCCATTGGAATTGGCCTGAGGTCATCTCATTGTTAAAAAGAATCACATCTATCAGAATTGACCATCACATAATTTTGTTGTTGCTGTGTACAATATTCTATGGGTTCTACTCACTTCACTCAGTTTATGTAAGTCTCGCCAGTCTTCTCTGTATTCATCCTGTTGGTCATTCTTTACAGAACAATAATATTCCATAACATTCATATACCACAATTTACTCAACCATTCTCCAATTGATGGGCATCCTTTCATTTTCCAGCTTCTAGCCACTACAAACAGGGCTGCCAAAAACATTTTAGCACATACAGGTCCCTATCCCTTCTTTAGTATATCTTTGGGGTATAAGCCCAGTAGAAACACTGCTGGATCAAAGGGTATGCACAGTTTGATAACTTTTTGAGCATAGTTCCAAATTGCACTCCAGAATGGCTGGATGTGTTCACATTTCCACCAACAATGTATCAGTGTCCCTGTTTTCCTACATCCCCTCCAACATTCCGCATTATCTTTTCCTGTCATTCTAGCCAATCTGACAGGTGTGTAGTGGTATCTCAGAGTTGTCTTAATTTGCATTTCTCTGATTAATAATTATTTGGAGCATATTTTCATATGTCTATAAATAGTTTCAATTTCTTTGTTTGAGAATTGTCTGTTCATATCCTTTGATCATTTATCGACTGGGGAATGGTTTGATTTCTTATAGATTAGAGTCAGTTCTCTATATATTTTGGAAATGAGGCCTTTATCAGAACCTTTGATTGTACAAATGTTTTCCCAGTTTATTGTTTCCCTTCTAATCTTGTCTGCATTCATTTTGTTTGTACAAAAACTTTTGAATTTGATATAATAAAAATTTTCTATTTTGTGGTCGATAGTGATCTGTAGTTCTTCTTTGGTCATAAATTCCTCCCTCTTCCACAGGTCTGACAGGTAAACTATCCTATGCTCTTCCAATTTATTTATAATCTCATTTTTTATGCCTACGTCATGAACCCATTTTGACCTTATCTTGGTGTATGGTGTTAAGTATGGGTCAATGCCTACTTTTTGCCATACTGATTTCCAATATTCCCAGCAATTTTTGTCAAATAATGCATTCTTATCCCAGAAACTGGTGTCTTTTGGGTTTGTCAAACACTATATTATTCAAGTTATTGGCTGTTTTGTCCTTTGAACCTAACCTATTCCATTGATCAACTATTCTATTTCTTAGCCAATACCAGATGGTTTTAGTAACTGCTGCTTTATAATATAATTTTAGTTCTGGTACAGATAGGCCACCTTCATTTGATTTTTTTTTCATTAATTCCCTTGAAATTCTTGACCTTTTGTTTTTCCATATGAACTTTGTTGTTATTTTTTCTAGTTCATCAAAGTAGTTTTTTGGGAGTCTGATTGGTATAGCGCTAAATAAATAGATTAATTTAGGTAGTATTGTCATCTTTATTATATTTGCTCGCCCACTCCAAGAGCATTTAATATTTTTCCAGTTGGTTAGATCAGACTTAATTTGTGTGGAAAGTGTTTTGTAGTTTTGCTCATACAGTTTCTGATTTTCCCTTGGCAGATAGATTCCTAAATATTTTATACAATCAGTAGTGACTTTAAATGGAATTTCTTTTTGTAACTCTAACTGTTGGGTTTTGTTAGTGATGTATAAGAATGCTAATGACTTATGTGGGTTTATTTTATATCCTGCAACTTTGCTGAAGGTGTGGATTGTTTCTAATAACTTTTTGGTAGAGTCTCTGGGGTTCTCTAAGTATACCATCATATCATCAGCAAAGAGTGATAATTTGGTTTCCTTATTGCCTATTCTTATTCCTTTAATCTCTTTCTCAACTCTTATTGCTAAAGCTAGCATTTCTAATACAATATTAAATAGTAACGGTGATAGTGGGCAACCTTGTTTTACTCCTGATCTTATTGGAAATGATTGCAGTTTGTCCCCATTACATATGATGCTTACTGCTGGTTTTAAATAGATGCTACTGATTATTTTAAGGAAAAGTCCATTTATTCCTATACTCTCAAGAGTTTTTAATAGGAATGGATGTTGGATTTTATCAAATGCTTTTTCTGCATCTATTGAGATAATCATATAGTTTTTGTTAATTTGACTATTAATATGGCCAATTATATTGATAGTTTTCCTAATAGTAAACCAGCCCTGCATTCCTGGTATAAATCCTACTTGATCATGGTGTATTATCCTGGGAATGATTTTCTGTAGTCTTTTTGCTAATATCTCATTTAAGATTTTAGCATCAATATTCATTAGGGAGATTGGTCTATACTTTTCTTTCTCTGTTTTCAACCTACCTGGTTTACGTATCAGTATCATGTCTGTGTCACAAAAGGAGTTTGGTAGGACTCCTTCATTCCCTATTTTTTCAAATAGTTTATAAAGCATTGGGGCTAATTGTCCTTTGAATGTTTGGTAGAATTCACATGTAAATCCATCTGGTCCCGGGGATTTTTTTTTAGGAAGTTGATTAATAGCTTGTTCTATTTCTTTTTCTGAAATGGGACTATTTAAGCAATTCACTTCCTCCTCTGATAATCTGGGAAGTCTATATTTTTGGAGGTAGTCATCCATTTCACTTAGGTTATCAAATTTATAGGCATAAAGTTGGGCAAAATAACCCCTTATTATTTCTTTAATTTCCTCTTCATCAGTGGTAAGTTCTCCTTTTTCATTTTTAAGACTAACAATTTGATTTCCCTCTCTCCTTTTTCTAATCAGATTTACCAAAGGTTTATCGATTTTATTGGTTTTTTCATAAAACCAACTCTTAGTTTTATTAGTTTTTTTTTTTTTTTTTACTTTCTATATTATTAATTTCTCCTTTTAATTTTAGAATTTCGAGTTTAGTAACTGATTGGGGGTTTTTAATTTGGTCTTTTTCTAACTTTTTAAATTCTAGGCCCAATTCATTGATCTTCTCTTTTTCTATTTTATTCAAGTAAGCCTCTAAGGATATAAAATTTCCCCTTATTACTGCTTTGACTGCATCCCATAAATTTTGATATGATGTCTCATCATTGTCATTATCTTGAGTGAAATTATTAATTGTGTCTATAATTTGATGTTTCACCCAATCATTCTTTAAGATAAGATTATTTAGTTTCCAATTATTTTTTGGTCTATTTACACCTGACTTTTTGTTGAATGTAGGTTTTATTGTGTTGTGATCTGAAAAGAAAGCATTTACTATTTCTGCCTTCCTGCATTTAATTTTGAGGTCTTTATGTCCTAATATATGGTCAATTTTTGCGTAGGTTCCATGAACTGCTGAGAAGAAAGTATACTCCTTTCTGTCACCATTCAGTTTTCTCCAGAGGTCTATCATACCTTATTTTTCTAATATTTTATTTACCTCTTTAATTTCTTTCTTATTTGTTTTGTGATTTGATTTATCTAAATCTGAGAGTGCAAGATTGAGATCTCCCACTATTATAGTTTTGCTGTCTATTTCTTCTCGCAACTCTCTTAACTTCTCTTTAAGGAAGTTAGATGCTATACCACTTGGTGCATATATGTTTAATACTGATATTGCTTCGTTGTCTATAGTACCCTTAAGCAAGATATAGTTTCCTTCCTTATCTCTTTTAATTAGATCAATCTTTGCTTCTGCTTGATCTGAGATAAGGATGGCTACCCCTGCTTTTTTGACTTCATTTGAAGCATAATAGATTCTGCTCCAACCTTTTACCTTTACTCTGTATGTATCTCCCTGTTTTAAATGTGTTTCCTGTAAACAACAGATTGTTGGGTTCTGACTTTTGATCCAGTCTGCTATCTGCTTCCTCTTTATGGGAGAGTTTATCCCATTCACATTTGTGGTTAAAATAACCAATTCTGTATTTCCTGCCATCCTAATATCCCCAGATTATACTTTTCTTTTTCTTGCCTCCTTCCCTTCTTCCCTAGTATTAAACTTAATGTTTAATGTCGCGCAGCTCTCCCTCTTTAGTATCCCTTCCTCCTCCCTTTGAATCCCTTCCCCTTTCTTGTACCCTTCCCTTATTACTCTTTTTCCTTCTCCCTTTTCCTCTACCACTTTTTAATGAAGTGAAAGAAGAATCTCTTTAAAATAAATATGTCAATTGTTTCCTCTTTGAGCCAACTCTGATGAGAGTAGGATTCACACAATGTTCCTCCCCCTCTCTAAGTTCCCTCATATGTGATAGGTTTCCTTTGCCTCATTGTCGCATGTAGTTTCCCTCTTTTTATCTCCCTTCTTCCTTTTTTCTGACACTATCCCCTTTCCATTTCTACTTCCTTTTTTTATGTTATATCAGTAAAATCAAATTATACATATGGTTTTTATGTATATTCACAACAGAAATACAGTTCTCAAGAGTTCCTTTTACTTTTTTCTACTTCTCTTGATTCCTGTTGTTGGAGATCAAATTTTTTGTTTAAGTCTGGTTTTTTTCCTTAGAAACAGATGGAATGCCTCTATTTCATTAAATGTTCATCTTCTTCTGTGGAAAAAAAAAAAGTACTCAGCTTAGCTGAGTAGTTTATTCTTGGCTGCATTCCAAGTTCTTTTGCCTTTCATAATATCTGATTCCAGGCCCTTCGATCCTTTAATGTTGAGGCAGCCATATCTTGTGTGACCCTTATTGTGGCATCTCGGTATTTGAACTTTTTTTTCCTGGCTGCTTGTAAAATTTTTTCTTTGGTCTGAAAATTCTGAAGTTTGGACACAATATTCCTTGGAGTCTTTATTTTAGGGTCTTTTTCAAAAGGTGTTCGATGAATTCTTTCAACGCCTATTTTCCCTTCCTGTTCTATTACTTCTGGGCAGTTCTCTTTGATTTCCTGTAAAACAGTATCTAGGCTCTTTTTTTCATCATAATTTTCTGGCAGTCCAATGAGCCTTAGGTTATCTCTCCTAGATCTATTTTGCAGGTCTGCTGTTTTTCCAAATAAATATTTGACATTTTTTTCCCAATCTTTCATTTTTTGGTTTTGCTTGACTGATTCTTGATGTCTCAATGAATCAGTCATTTCTATTTGTTCAGTTCTGATTTTTAGTGAGTTATTTTCTTCATTAGCTTTTTTTACTTCTTTTTGTATATATCCAATTCAGTTATTTTGCTCTATGGAATTTTTTTTCCATTTCACTATTTGTGTGTGTGTGTGTGTGTGTGTGTGTGTGTGTGTGTGTGAGTCATTTTCTTTTTCCAATTCGCAAATGCTGTTTCCCTGCACTTCTTGGGAGTTTTTTACCTTTTCCAATTCACATTTCAGGAGGTTGTTTTCTTTTTCCACTTTATCAAATTTTTCTTTTAGTGAGTTATGTGCCTTTTCTGTACTCTCTTGCATAGCTTCTCTTTCCTTTCCCCATTTCTCTTTTAGCTCTCTTTTAAGGTTTTTAATAGTCTCTTCTAGGAGAGCCTTTTGTATTGGAGACCAACAATCCTCTGGGGACTGTCTCCTATTAGTCTCTTCAGGGTTGAAAAGCTGTTCTCTTTCTGGGTAGAAACTATCAATCGTTCTTTTGATTTTTTACTCATTTTGTTAAAGCCTGTAAGGTCTGTCTTTAGAGCCAGGAGGTTACCAGCTTCCTCTGCAGAGCAGTGAAAGGTATATGGACAGGGTAGCTGTCCTGCCAGCTGGCTACAAAAAGCAGTGAGGTACTGGAGTGCTCTGGGAAAGAGTTCCCCACCAGAAAGTAACTCAGGCCTGCAGGGCTGGGCTGGGAAAGTGCCTTTCAAAAAACCTCAGCTGTGTGAGATAATGACTGCCCTGGGGCTAGACACTTAGCAGTGAGAGTTTCACTGCCCCAAGCCAAACCCTGCCCTGGGGCTATGGGTATTAGCAGCTGAGCAGTGAATGGATTTGCAGGGACTGGAAGTGTCTGCCTGGGAAGCACAGTCACCTGGGGAGGTTCTATTGCCCCAGGCCGAGCCCCCCACACTGCGGATTAGAGGCTGCCCAGGCTGTGCCCCACTGTCATGCAGATTAGTAACTGCCCCCGCAAAAGCCCCAAACTGCAGGATGTGGCCATAGGGCTGAGGTGAAGTCTGCCTGAGTCACTTCCGGGTTTGAGGGGTTACAGCCAGATCTTCTTAGGTTCTGGCATTTTTTAGAGGACCCTCTGTTTTAGGCTTTAATTTCTCTGCCAGTTTACTGCTTTGTAATCAAGGCAGAGCAGTTAGCTTATAGCAGAGTGGTCCCTATAACTTCTCTAGCCACAGAGATCACCCCCACCCCTGGTTTGCTCAAGACGCTAGCCTCTCGCTGCCTGTGCTAGTCTGTTCCTGGCCCCTCAGGACAAACCTTTCCTGGCGATCTTCCGGATGGACTTCGGCTGGTAAGATGTAGTGCTTCTAATCTTCATGAATTTAAGCAGTGAAGAGTTATTTTTAAGGCTGGATTAAATAGTTGGTTATGAGGGTAATGAGAGGAGCTTAGAGAGTCGTGTGTGTGCCTGCCCGCTGCCATCTTGGCTCCGCCCCTTGGATTTCTAAAAGTACATTTATAAGCTTCCAAAAGTGAACTTATACTCTAACAGAAAAAGAGTAGAGATAATCAGCTCAAACTAAAGACATTTACAAAGATGGCAGAGTAAGAATTGGAAAGATATAGTGTATTATTTTTAAAGAGATTCAGAAATTTAGACAGATGGCAAAGTAGAGTAAATGACTTAGAATCAGCAAGAACTTAATTCTGTCATAGGTACTCATCAACTATATAACTCTCAAAAAATCACTTATCTTCTTTTAGCCTCATTTTCTTTATTTGTAAAATGGGCATTATAGTAACAGTAATCATATTTACCATCCAAGACAATGGTGAGGATAAAATGAATTCATCTAAATAAAATATTTTGTAAATATTAAAATATTACATAAATTCTACTTATCATCATAAAATCTTTTCTTTTTTTTGCTTTTGTTGTTTTTGTTTTATTAGTTGTACCAAGGAACTGATTGATAAAGGGAAACATTACCTCCAGGTTCATCTTTTAAAATGATAATCAAGTATATGAAAGGAAGAAATATAAGTATCTCCTAAATTGCGATCATCCTTCCTATATCTGCTGATTTCTACAACCACGTAAAAACCTATCTTCAGGGTTTTCTCCCTCATACCTATTATTAACCAAAGAGTTATGACATTTATAAAATGGGAATCAGGACTGAATGACATTAAAAGTTTCTTCACAACAAGAAGCCATGTACTACTGACTTCCTTGGACAAGGTAAAAGTTTAAGGAAATTTTCCATGACAGAGTACTTGAACTTTTCCCTTTATTTCAGCCCCTATTGAAGAGAGGTCTCAACTTCTATTTTAGAGAACATTATCTCCTTTACCATTTTTCTCTGTTGTTTTGGAAGAAATAAATTAGTAACAATCATTATTCTATGTAGTGTTTTTTGTTTGGTTTTCTGGAGGTGTTGGGAGCAACCTTCCTTTCAGTTCAGTAATCACCACAAGAATAGCTAGGTGTTAAAGTCCAAATCCTTTATTATCTCTTTGCCTGGTGCTCAGCTAGTTTTCTCCTGGCTTTCAGAGGGGACTTGATTTCAGTGGAGAAAATGCAGGAAGACAGGCCACCATGGTGGTGTGAGATGGAGCAAGTCTGAGTCCAAGGGTTTGTGCTTCAGCTTCTAGACACCACAAAGGTGGACAATGGAATGAATCTGTCTCTGCTTCCCTTGCCTGAGTTTGTCTCAGCTTATATGTTCTACATTGAGTATAAACCAATCATTATTATCACTAGGAAATCATTATTTGTTGTAAGATTAAATCCATCATCCTGAACTTAGAGAACTATTAAGCGCATATGCTAAACTAGAAAACTATTGTCTTTATCAATTCCACAAGAATCCTTGTTTCAAATATAGAGTTCTGGCTCATAACAATTCTGATTGCTTGTGCCCTTTTCCATTCACTCTAAAGATTTAGACAAGGCACACATTAAAAAGATGTTAGTGTCATAAACCCCCTACATGTAACTCCCATTAATTTTTGTTGTCCAAAATTGTGGATAGATGATTTTTGTTTGTTTGATTTTCTTTTTGAGAAGAATAAGTTTGTAACACACCTGAAGTAACCAGTATAGTTAACATTTAAGTTGATTTCTTTAAGTTAGTTTCTATCTCTTGATGAGCTTATATACTTCTGATTAGGTTTTCAATAGTTTTGCTAAGAAATATTGTCTTTCAATTTTCTTTGGCTGGAGGAAAGAAAAAAACAAATAAAAAACAAAAGCTGCCTTAAATTTCTTTCATCTTTTCTTTGATAACATTTGAATGTGTACAGGTTTGACTATGTCTCTTCCCCAGAAAAAGAAAAGGAGTATGTATACTTAGCTACTAAAGTGATTGATGATTGTATTGCATGATTCCAAAAGAATACCACTAAACTATATATCACAACTATATATCACAACTTAGCAGACCCATTAGAATCTAACACTTTAGTAAAGAGTGAAAGTCACTTTTGTTAACATAGTATAGAATGGCACTGCACATTATGCTTATGGAACAACAATAACTGGAATATTAATGATATTGAATCTGTAACCTGGGTAACAGCTGTGATATAGTTCCAGCTTTCATTTTCTCTATCCAGGAAAATTAAGAGATATGAGTGTTTACATCTTCAGCATGAACTTTATCATTAAGCAAAAATAGATAAATTAAGTATGAGCCTTGTTTCTTAAAATTCTACAAAATTAACATAGATATAATCTTTTCATAAAAAGCAGAAAGTTTATTTTATGGATGAAAGAAGAGATTTCCAATAATTTTCTATATATCTACATTCCAAGGTCTCAGTTTTTCTTTACTTTTCTCCAAATGGGGGTCATCTTTATATGTGGTATAAAATGGAGCCATTCATCACATGAGCCCTCTACAAAATATTGTTCCAAAAAAACACCATGGTCCATATGAATAGGAAGGACAAATTTGAAAAGGAAAAGATGATAAAATTTTCAGAAAAAGGAGAATGTCACCCATGTCTGTGTGTGAGAGACAAAGCAGCTTACATTTTTGCAAAACTCTCAAATTATACAATGTATGGATATGGACATTTTTGGTATTTTATTTTTTCCAGTCACTATTATCTTTTTCTTTTAGACATACTAACTTCCTGGTTGAATAATGTGTTAATTGCCAAAGACTAGAGCTAAGTTCAATTATTACTACGTGGAATTCTTTTACTTTTTTTAATTAAAGCTTTTTATTTACAAAACGTATACATGGGTAATTTTTCAACTTGACCCTTGCAAGATCTTTTGTTCCAAATTTTCCCCTCCTTTCCCCCCCATTCCCTAGCTGGCAGATAATCCAATACACATTAAATATATGTTAAATCCAATATATGTATACATATTTATATACTTATCTTACTGCACAAGAAAAATTAGATTAGGAAGGAAGAAAACACTGAGAAAGAAAACAAAATACAAGCAAACAACAACAGACAGAATGAGAATGCTATGTTCTGGAAAAACTCAGTTCCTACAGTCCTCTCTTTGGGTGTAGATAACTCTTTTCATCCTAAACAAGTGACACTGGTTTGAATCATTTCATTGATGAAGGGAGACACATCCATCAGAATTGATCTTGTATAGTCTTGTTGTTTCCATGTACAATGATCTCCTAGTTTTGCTTATTTCACTTAGCATCAGTTAATGTAAGTCTCTCCAGACCTCTCTGACATTGTCCAGGTGGTTATTTCTTACCAAACAATATTACATAATATTCATATACCACAATTTATTTAGCCATTGTCCAATTAATGGGCATTCTCTCAGTTTCCAGTTTCTAGCTACTACAAAAAGGGCTGTCACAATTTTTGCACATGTAGATCCTCTGTTTAGATCTGTTTGTGATATAATCCCAGTAGAAAAACTACTGGATGAAGGGTATGCATAATTTAATAATTTTTTGAGCATAGTTCCAAATTGCTTTCCAGATTGCAACCAGATTGTTTGGATTTGTTCACAGTTCCACCAACAATCTATCAGTATCCCAGTTTTCCCACATCCCTTCCAACATTGGTCATTATCGTTTCTTGTCATCTTAGCCAATCTAATAGAGGTGTGTAGTGGTATCTCAGAATTGTCTTAATTTTCATTTCTCTGATCAATAGTGATTTAGAGCACCTTTTCATATAACTACAAATAATTTCAATTTCTTCATCTGAAAATTGTCTGTTCATTTCCTTTGACCATTTATCAATTAGAGAAAGGCTTGAACTATTATAAATTTGAGTTGATTCTCTCTCTCTCTCTCATTTTATATATATATATATATGTAGATGTAGATTAGAAATGAGGCCTCTATCAGAACCTTTGAATGTAAAAATGTTTTCTATATTTATTACTTCCCTTTTAATTTAGTTTGCATCAATTTTGTTTGTACAAAAACTTTTTAACTTAATATAATCTGTTATCTATTTTGTCTTTATTTCATTTATTTGTTTCATTTGATTTTTTTTCGTTATTTCCCTGGAAATTCTTGACCTTTTGACTTTGTAGATGAATTTTGTTGTTATTTTTCCAAGTTAATAAAATACTTTCTTGGGTGTTTGATTGGCATATTATTGAAAAAATAGATTAGTTTAGGTAGTATCGTCTTCTTTATTAGATTTGCCTGGCCTATCCAAGAGTACTTGACATTTTTCCAGTTACTTAGATCTGACTTTATTTGTGTGAAAAGTGTTTTGTAGTTTTGCTCATATAGCTCTTGATTTGCTCTTGGCAGATAGAATGCCAAATATTTTATCCTATCAATAGTTATTTTAAATGGAATTTCTCCTTGTAGTTCTTGCTGCTAGATATTATTGGTAATATATAAGAATGCTGATGATTTATGTGGATTTATTTTGTGTCCTGAAACTTTGCTAAAGTTGTGAATTGTTTCTAGTAATTTTTTAGTTAATTCTCTAGGGTTCTCTAAGTATACCAGCATATCATCTCCAAAGAGTAATAATTTGGTTTCCTCATTACCAACTCTAGTTCCTTTAATCTCTTTTTCTTCTCTTATTGCCAAAGCTAACATTTCTAATACAATATTGAACAGTAATGGGGATAGTGGGCAACCTTGTTTCATCCCTGATCTTATTGGGAATAGTACCAGTTTATCCCCATTACATATGAAGCTTGCTGATGGTTTTAAATAAATGCTACTGACTGTTTTAAGGAAAAGTACATTTATTCCTATACTCTTTAGTGTTTTTGATAGGAATAGGTGTTGGATTTTATCAAATGCTTTTTCTACATCTATTGATATGATCATATGTTTTCTGTCAATTTGATTATTGATACAGTCAATTATGCTTATAGTTTTCCTAATATTGAACTGGCCATCTGTTCCTTGTATAAATCCTACTTGGTCATGGTGTATTATGTTGGGAATGACTTTCTGTAATCTCTTAGCTAATATTTTATTTAAGACTTTTGTATCAGTATTCATTGGGGAAATTGGTCTATAATTTTCTTTCTCTCTTTTTGCCCTACCTGGTTTAAATATCAGTACTATGTCTGTGTCATAAAAGGAATTTGGCAGAAATCCTTCATTCCCTAGTTTTTCAAATAGTTTATATAATACTGCACTTAATTGTTATTTAAATGTTTGGTGGAATTTACATGGAAATCCATCTGGTCCTGGGGATTTTTTCTTAGGGAGTTGATTAATAGTTTGTTCTATTTCTTTTTCTTAAATGGGACTATTTAAGTAATTTATTTCCTCTTTTGTTAATCTGGGCAATCTATATTTTTGTAGATATTCCTCCATTTCACTTAGGTTGTCAAATTTATTGGCATAAAGTTGGGTAAAGTAACTCTAAATTATTGCTCTAATTTCTGCTTCATTGATGGAAAAGTCTCCCTTTTCATTTTTGAGACTAACAATTTGATTTTTCCTTTCTTTTTTCCAATCAAATTAACTAAAGGTTTATATATTTTGTTGTTGTTGTTTTTTCATAATGTCAACTCTTAGTTTTATTTATTAATTCAATAATATTTTTTTTCTTTCAATTTTATTGATCTCTCCTTTTATGTTTAAAATTTCATGTTTGGTATTTGATTGGGAGGGACATTAATTTGTTCTTTTTCTAGATTTTTTAGTTGCAAGCCCAATTCATTGTTCTTCTATTTCTCTATTTTATGTACATAAGCAGCTAGAGATATAAAAATTCCTCTTATTACTGCTTTGGCTGCATCCCACAAATTTTGATACGTTGTCTCATTATTGTTATTCTCTTGGATGAAATTATTGATTGTGTCCATGATTTGCTGTTTCACCATTCCTTTGTTAAAAAGAGACTATTTAGTTTCCAATTATTTATTTGTCTATTTTCCTTGGTCTTTTTTTTAATGTAATTTTTGTTGCATCAAGATCTGAAAAAAATGCATTTATCATTTCTACCTTTTTGCATTTGATTATTTTCATATTGATATTGATATATATGGTCAATTTTTGTATAGGTTCCATGAACTGCTGAGAAAAAAGTATATTCCTTTCTGTCTCCATTCAATTTTCTCCAAAGATCTTTCATACCCAACTTTTCTAGTATTCTATTTTTC
The DNA here is from genome assembly GCF_016432865.1 of Antechinus flavipes. NCBI lineage: Eukaryota > Metazoa > Chordata > Mammalia > Dasyuromorphia > Dasyuridae > Antechinus > Antechinus flavipes. Next base: position 127,605,662 of record NC_067400.1, on the reverse strand, counting down.
TCCTTAACTTCTTATTTATTTTGTGGTTTGATTTATCTAATTCTGAGAGTGCAAGTTTGAGATCTTTCACTATTGTTTTGCTGTCTATTTCTTCTTGCAGCTCTCTTAACTTCTCTTTTATTAAATTAGATGCTTCACCACTTGGTTTATATATGTTTAATATTGATATTGCTTCATTATCTATGGCACTATTTAGCAAGATATGATTTCCTTCCTTATCTCTTTTAATTAGATCAATTTTTGCTTTTGTTTCACCTGGGATAAGGATGGCTACTTGTGCTTTTTTTTTTTTTTTAACTTCACCTGAAGCATAATAGATTCTGCTTCAGCCTTTTACCTTTAGCCTGTATGTATTGCTCTTCTTTAAATGCCTTTCTTCTGAACAACATATTGAGGGATTCTGGCTTTTAATCCAATCTACTATCCACTCACACTTTATGGGAGAGTTCATCCCATTCACATTTATGGTTAAAACTATTAATTTGGAATTTCCTGCCATCTTATTAACCCCAAATTATACTTTTTTATTTTCCCCTTTCCTTCTTCCCCAGTATTTTACTTATGAACACTATTTGCCTCAAGTAGTCCCTACCCCTTAGAGACCCTCCCCTTTCTTATACCTTCCCCCATTATTTCTGTTTTCCCTTCTATGTAGCCTACCCCTTCCCTTTTCTCCTTTCCTCTCCCACTTTTCTATAATGTGAGAGAAGCTCCTCAGTGAAACCAAATATGTCTAATATTCTTTCTTTGAACCAAATCTGATGAAAGCAAGATTTTCACAATGTTCATCACTCTCCCTTGTTTCCCTTAAATATAATAGGTTTTCTTTGTTTCTTCCTGAGATGTAATTTCCCTCATTTAACATCCACATTCCCTTTTTTTCTAGGACATTCCCCTTTCCACTTTTAGATTCGTTTTTATATTTTAATAGTAAAATCAGATTATATATGCTCTCTCTTTGTTTATCTATAACAGAAATACAATTCTCAGAAGTTCTTTTCTTTTTACCTTTTTATGCTTCTTTCGAGTTCATATTTGGCAGTTAAATTTTTTGTTTAGTTCTGGTCTTTTCATCAGAAATAAATGGAATTCACCTGTTTCTTTCATTGATAGTTCATCTTCTTCCCTGAAAGAAAATGCTCAGTTTAGCAGTGTAATTTATTATTGGCTACATTCCAAGTTCCTTTGCCTTTTGCAATATCATGTACTAGGCCCTTTGATCCTTTCATGTGGAAGCTGTTAGGTCCTGGCTAATCCTTACTGGGGCTCCTCAGCATTTGAATTGTTTTTTTCTGTCTACTTGTAATTTTTTTGCCTTGGTCTGATAATTCTAAAATTTAGCCACAGTATTCCTTGGGAGGTTAATTTGGGGTGTTTTTCAAGAGCTATTCAGTAAATTCTTTCAATGTTTATTTTATCTTCTGATTCGATGACATCCAAGCAGTTCTCTTTGGTGATTTCCTGAAAAATGGTGTCTAACCTCTTTTTTTCATCATAATTTTCTGGGAGTCTAATAATACTTAGATAGTCTTTCCTAAATCTATTTTCCAGGTCAGTTGTTTTCCCAATTATTTATTTTACATTTTTTTCCTTTTTTTTTTTTTGGTTTTGCTTAACTGATTCTTGTTGTGTCATTGAGTCATTCATTTCCATTTATTCAGTTATGAATTTTAGTGAATTATTTTCTTCATTTACTTTTTTTTTACTTCTTTTTGTATATGTCCAATTGAATTTTTAAATGAGTTATTTTGTTCTGTGGATATTTTTTTCCTTTTCATAAATTGTGTTTGTTAAGGACTTATTTTCTTTTTTTCTGTTTTACAAATCCTGTTTTTCTAGGAGTTGTTTTCTTTTTTCATTTTATCAAATCTATCTTTTAATGAATTATATTTTTTCCAAACCCTTTTGCAACATTTTCATTTCTTTTCCTCTTTTTTCTTCTAGCTCTCTTTTAAGATCCATTTTAATTTCTTCTAGGAAAGCCTTGTGTGATGGGCATGAGTTTATATTACCTTTTGGGGCTTCATCTGGAGATGATCTGCTTTATTCTCCTCAGGGCTTGAAATCTCTTCTTCTCCTTCACCATAAAAACTGTCTATTGTCATTCTCTTTGCTATTTCACTCATTAAAAAAAAAAAGTTTGAGTTCTAATTTTAGGGCAGGGGAGGTTTTCAAAGTTTACCTACAAGCAGCTGTGGCTACACTGTGTCAGTGCTGACTCACTCCTGGGGTTGGATAGTCATTGCCAGGTCCTGTGAAATTTTGATGTTTTGGGGTTCACTAATTACCTTTTGTGTTTGTGTTGAATGTTTTATAATTTCTCTGCTGATCTTCTGGCTTGCAACCAGAGCAGAGTAGCCAATACTGCTATAGGTTCCTGTAGATTCCTCCCTTCAGATTCTCCATCACACAAAATCTGTACCATCCCAAGGAGACAGCCCTCCCTCAGGACTCCATGCTGTCTGTGCTGTTGTCTGTGCTCAGCCTGCTTGCTCTTGGCCTGCCCCCTCCATTCCCAATTAAAATCTTCAAAGTTATCTTCTGCTGGTAATTTGTTTCACTTCTAGCATTTGTGGATTCTGCTGTTCCAGAGCTAATTCAGAGGCTGAATTTGCTCATTGGTCTGAGGGTTGTAGGAGAAGTCAGAAAGAAATGTGTGTCCTCTTAGCCATCTTGGCTCTACCTCCAGAAATCATTATTTAGAATTTAAAAGGCAAAGGCCCTGGTTTTAGATGTTGTAAAGGAAGCACTTTCCAGGCAATTCCTTTATTACATCTCTATGTTGATGTTGGATTATTCTGACAAGGAGTTTGACACCACTTAGCAAGTGCAAAATTTCAATAAATAATGACATTTTCATAGAAGTATAAGCATAAACCAATCTATAGTAGTTTATTTTGTTTGCTTATTTTATTATTATATATTCATTATTATTATATTTTATTATAGCATTATATACATTATATATAAGTTATAATAAAACAATATAATATAATAAAAATTAGCTTATTATTTGAAGATAGATTAGAGTCTTGCTATAACTTGACTTTCATGTTCAGTAATAAAACACATTTGAAATGAGGGAGAATTCTGGCAAGATGATGAAGTGGGTCAGAAAACTCCAAACTCTCCAAAATTCCCCAATAAAAAAGACCAAATTATGCCTCAAGAAGAAGTAAAAAGAAGTTGTTCCTGGCAAGAATAAACATCTTCAGGCTAGTTCTATTGAAACAATAAATAGTGAACCCAGGAGAAGGGAAGCTACTGGCTGTGGGCACTTATAGGAAGGTGAATTTCTAGGTTCGAGTTTCCAGGCCAGAGGGGATAACGGAAGGACAACGTAAGGCCAGAGTCTATTCCTGATACTAAGTAGCCAACAATCTGATAAAAACAAATAAAAAAACAAACAAATAGGCAATAGAAAAAGAATCCAATTACACAAATTTACTATGGAAATAGGGAAGAATGACTTTCATCTTCAAAAGAGGATATGGAGGTAAGGGTAAAAAAACTTCTGCTACTCCAAAAAGTAATATTGCATGATCACCTGCCCAAAATGAATTCATAGAATTTGGTAGGATTGTGACCAAAAATATCATGCTTAGCAAAGTTAAACATAATATGCAATGTGGGGAGGAGGGAGAAGGATATTCAATGAATTGCCAGACTTTCAGGATTTTGTTCCAAAAAGACTTGAATATAATAGAAAATGTGAAGTATAAGATCCAAGAGAAACATAAATTAAACATCAAAGACTAATTCCAAGAGACTTCATAAGGACAAACTATGTTTATATGTTGAAATGTAAAATACATTAATAATATATATTATAATAAAATATATTAAAATTTCCATTAATAATTAGGTAGTTTGAAAGAAAGATTGGGATAGAGCTGAATATGTTGTGATTCTAAAACACAAAACTTTGTAGGAAAAGGCAAAAAATTAATTATTACATGAATGAGGTACAAGAGCAAGAAGGGATAATTCAGTTCATTTAAGAAATAGGATGGGGGAAGGACTGGTAGTTTTGAAATCTTACATTGGGAATGGGTATAGAATAGTACATGCTTATCTAGAAGAGAATACACATCTTTAAATTTATTAAGAAATAAGAAGGGAAAGTAATAGAATAGGGAGAGGTACAGAATGTGTGTAGATCAATGGGAATAGGATAAGATGTAGAGATTAATGAGAATGAAACAAAGAGGGAGGGAAACAGTGGCAGGGGAGGATAAGGGAAGAATGGGAAGTAGGCTAAATAATAGCAAGGCAAAGTAGTGGGTAGAAGTAGAGGAGTCAACAGGGAAAGGAAATAAAAGATACAAATAGACAATTTTTAAAAATCAGGATTAGAATTTAACAACAACAAAAAAGCAGGGAAAGTAATTACTTAAGTCAAAGCTAAAATAGATTTAATAAAAAAGAAATATATGAAAACTATAGTGTGTTTTAATCATACTAATCCATGAAGTTTTTGATTATTTAAAATAGCTGGACAGTATAAGGTTGGAATATTGCTGTGTGTGTAGAATATGATAAGTTGGTTGATTTAGGAAAAAAATGTGGAAAGACCTGAACTTATAAAGGATGGTGTTATCTACCTTCAAATAAACAAAGGACAAACAAACTAGAGCTATTAGGTCGACTTGGATATATATGAATGTATATGTATATATGTATGACTATAGTTGATGTATGCATATGTATTTGTATGTATGTCTACATACAGTGTATACACATATATTTGCATAAATACACATATGTTGATATACATTTACAAACATTTATACACATCATCCACATACATGCTTAATTATAGCCTTCTTGGGAGAGGTGACAGAGGGAGGGGAAAAAAGGGGAAAAGTAGTAAATAAAAAGTGTAAGAACAAAAGACAACTACAAGGAAGCAAATAATAATAATAATATGAAAAACTCTAAATGTAATATATAATATTTACCATATAGCTTTCTTAAAATGGAAATTTATTGTCTCATGTTGTGAATCCTCTCATGCTCTGCTGTGCACATGAGAATGTTTATTTTTTTCTTTTTCTGTTTATTTTTTTCTTTTTCTATGTGGTATCTATTTTAAATTTTAAAGGAAAGAAATGGCTGATAAAAATACATTTGAAGCTGTATTAAAATAAGATCTATCTAGTTCTTTTCAAAAATACAGCAGCTTGTACAGTCCATGACAGACTCAATTTATTTTCAATTCTATGCTTTTTCTTTCTGGTGAAAGAACAATAGTATTGGTTTGGAATAATGCAGGACACTTCAGTTCAGCCATGAAAATAATGGATCTTTTTTGGTTTGGGGGAGCGTTAGTGCTTGGAGGCAGTCTTTCTTTTAATGTATGCTGCATAAGTTAATGTGATATGACATATCCATACGATGAAGTGCCAACTTCAAGCTAAAATATATGCAAAATAAAGCTGTTTACAAGTCAAGAAATCTCTTTTCAGTTCAGGTTCTCAAGCTGCAGGTTTCCTGAGAGATTTCTTGGCATACAGATTGCTTCCACCTGTTCTTAGATGAGGTATAAATGTGAACAGTGGGAGGTTAGTTTTTTGATGCTAAACAGAAGGTATTTACTTTATGGCTTTATGAGGTTCAAACTAGCAGCATGACCAATTAAGGGATGAGTAACTTCAAATATTTATCTTTGCCAGTCTGGGATTCTTCTACCCAAATAACTCTTTTGCATCAACTTTTGCTGCGTACTATTTCACATACTTATGTTATATTTGGTAATGAGCATTTCCCAAAGTCAAAGACGGGTAAATAATTTACACAGATAACCTAGAATTTTAAGAATAAATTCCCTGTTACTGAAGAAAAAAGATATTAATTCAGTCTTAATTTGAGAAATCACTTGAGTGCATTAAGTAAATTCCTTGGATATTTTATGATCTCGAACTTTCCGTTGGTGTGTGTATCAAAGTAATTTGTGATATATAATATACATATATTTAAATATATTATTATTTAATACATTTATTAATTGATGGATTGATTCATAAAACCTTTCCCCAAAAAAAGTCAATTGACAGCCTGAAAGAAAAAAAATAAAATATTTCCTTAATTGTCTGATATAATTAATATGCCCTAGTATATAGCAGATCAGAGTCTGTCATGGATCTACTATGTATTAAGCACTGTATCAGATATCACCACATAAAACAAAAGTATAAATATTTCCTAATCACAAAGAGCTTGCTATTTATTAATCAATTGGGTGAATATAATATATACTAAGTGAACTCAAACTTATATAACATAAAAAATTAATTTCAATAGGCAAGAAAGGTTAAACATTGAGTAATATCAGAAAATGTTTTGTGTAGAAAAGATAGTGTTTCCATTGTATTTAAGGGAAATTAGAGATTAATTCGAGAACAATTAATGGATTCCTGGCATAGGATAAATCCTTCCTTTAGAGAAGACTCACAAACTTAGTAACTCCAACAGGAGTTCTACTTAACTTCTATTCCATAGAACATAATTCCATTCCAAGTATCCCACCCTTTTTCATTTTCACATATCAGCATCCTTTGTGTACTGTCTTCCCAGTTTAGATTGTGAATATCTTGAGGACAGGTCCTCTCTCATTTTTTCATTTGTATCTCTATAGCTTTACCTGTGCCTACTATGTGCCTCTGTATATGTGTTCTATGTGCCTACTATGCTTGGCACATAGTAGGTGCTTAATATATGTTTATTTACTCTAATTGAATAGAACTGGTATGGTATGTGTGAGAGCTAGCATAGAAACCTATACTGTACAGCGAATAGCCCAGCAATAATCTAAAGAAGTACATGATATCTCATAATTGTTAATCCTTTTTAATTTTGTTTTGTTTTTGTTCAGTTACCTGGACAATCATTTGTCTTTTTGCTTGTTTCCTAAGCTCCAAAGTCAAAAAACAAGAGTCAAGGTAGGAATTTGAAATAGCTAACAATATCCCTCACATAATAAAGAAACAAAACTTACAATTGTTCTTGCTAAGTATAATTTCAATAGTTTTGGTTGGAGAAATTAAATGAATATAAATAGACCTCTCAGCCTAAAAGAAAAGTATTGGCTAGAAGCTCTCAATTAGCAATAAAAAACCTTGCCTTAGGTGAATATGTTTGATTGCAAAGGAATTTTCTGAAAAAAAAAATTTACTCTAAATTCTCCACATAAAAATATTTCCAATAGATAATGCCAATGGGTTTAGAGTATAGAATTCAAAATACAATATTCTCAAGATGAAAATTTCTTAGAATAACATGGAATAAGGTAATCATATCTGAAACACTTGCAGAAAAATAGCAAGCATTTGAAATGTCTATAATTTGCACATAACCATTGTCCCCCTTCAATATTCTGTTTTGATGTTCAAGAAATCTTCCAGTAAAGAAGTGGCCTGAAACCAAGAAACTGAAAGACTGAAAATTCAACTATCCAGTCCTCATTTTACAATATAATTACTGTCTTATTAATCATCAGAAGTCACATTGGAGATTAGAAGAAGATAGGGATTCATGTAGCTCATATTGTTATATCTTCCTTCCCTGATGACAGCTTTTTGACTCTGTTCATTCCCTTCCTTTCTAAAGCTGCTTTTCCTTAGCTCTGTTTATTCTGTCTTTTGCCAGCAGTATCAGAGGGGACTAAGCCAAAATTTTGGCTTAGTCTATAGTGTGGTAATTGGTGGAACAGATGAACGAATGAGAGAATTCAATGCCCTTGATATTAAAATCTTGCAGGTATTTCTATTTGTACACATGCCAGGTGACTAAACCCAATTTATTCTTCTTCTAGTCTTCACCTTTTAGGTTAAGCCATTTAGAGACAGTGGAATAATATACACATTGCCCAGTTTTCAAGCCAAACATCAATTTCTGACGTTTGTTGATTTCTCCCTTACTCACTTCTTGCAAATAGTTATTCATATAAGAATCAGGTTGATATCAACTCCTTTCAGCTTTTCATCTAACATAGCTAAATATCAGGCATCTGTGATTAACTATTCTTTTATTAATATAATATTTGCATAATTGTACACTGGCCAATTAAAGCCGAGACTTTAGAGAAGATATATTATATCTTAGCAGGTTTCAACATATCTGAAAGCTCAATGATGGTGCATCAAGCCATGATAGGGGAAGGGATCTTCCTCATAACTCTGAGTTTTTTGTTGCAAATTTGTGTCAAATTTTTATAAAGTGACAAAAAAATCTTAATTTTGTGAATTGAACTTATTCTATATACTAAAAGTTTATATTGGCTACTACTGGCTTTCTTCTCTAATGATTTCTGAAGAAGGAATTAAAACAAAAACAAACAAACAAACAAACAAAAAACAATTTTGAATCTCCAGGTAGGGAAGGAATATTTGATTACTCTGCCCTCAATGTGTCCATGAACATGAAGTAGCACCTCTGTTTTTTTGCTATATTTCTTCTTTCCTGATGTTATTTGAACAAGTAACTTCAGGGGAGAACATCCAGACTCTTTCTCACAAGAACTGTTACCCATTGGTTTTCATTCTTATTTCTGGTGTCAAGTAGAATAAACCTACTCCCCATTTCATATGATGTTAATTTGAATACATAAATAAAATCTTCATTCTGTACAGAATTGTTATATATAATGAAAAAATGCCATGGTCTTTTGGGTTGTTGAATCCTTGATTACTTAATATTTGAAACTGAGTAAAATCAACAGGTTTTTCTTGTTTCAATTCTTTAACCTTCAACATTTCACTCCTATATAGACTTCTGTTCTTCCTTGCCATGACACTATATGGCTATCATTCTTCCCCATCTCTACTCCATTCAGATTCGCATGTTTTTGTCTTTGTTTCAGACAAAAAACATGTCAACAAAGCTTCTTCTGTATCATAGCCATTCTCCTATTTTTACATAAGCTCCTTGAAAGCAGGAATTATCTTTCTGTATGTATTTGTATCTATAATGCTTAATGCAATATATACTTAATAAATGCTTATTACCATGCTTCATATACCACAAATCTGAATTACTTTAAGGTTTTTATTATCCTCCTTTAGAACCTCTCCAAATTAATAAATACCCCCAAAGTATAATATCAAATATAAAATGCAATATTATAGCTATGGCCTAATCAGGATATATTATAGGCAATGTTTTATCTCTTTAGTTCTGAATAGATTTAAAAACAATCTGATTGTATTAGCTTCCTTGACTAATTTTGAATTATGATTAACATAGTATTTATTCTCCATTAAAATCCTTACTCCTCCCTCCTCATTAAATTGTTGACAACCCATGTTTTCCCCATTTTTTTACCTGCTAAATATATTATTTTTGTAATCTGAGTAGAGGGTTATATATTTGTGTCTTTTAAATTCATCTTATTTAATTTGTCCTAATTTTATAGATTATTGAGATCTTAATGAACCTTGTCTTTTATTAGTTCATTTGTTGACTCTCTCTTCTAACTTTCTATTATCCACAGATATAAACCTAAGAGTTTCATCTTGATCAAAGCCTTTGACAAAGATGAAAAAAGCACATTGTCAAGCATATATCCCTGAGGCACTCTATACCAAAATTTTTCTAGTAATTCTTTGATAACTTCTCTTTGATTCTAGATCATTTAATCCACTCCAAGTCCACATAATTACAACATCATGGATTTTATCTGCCATATTTTATACCATAATAGCTCTAGAAATTTAAAATATATAATGTTTTTTTATTTTTAACATTCTTTTCTTTTGAGTTTTAAATTTCAAATGGACTCCCTCCCACAATAACTTTATCCCATCAACTGAGAAGGCAAACAATATGATATTATTCATATATGTGAAATTATGCAAGAAATTTCCTTAACAGTTATGTCGCAAATAAAAGTAAGAAAAGTTAAATGAAAAAGTTATGCTTTCATTTGCACTCAGAATGCATCAGTTATCTTTCTGAAGAAGCATATAATTTTTTTCATCATTAGTTCTTTGGAATGGTTTTGAATCATTGTATTGGTTGGAGTAAAGTCTTTCACATTTAATCATGTTTACAACATTACTGTTACTGTGCAAAATCAGTCCTTATAATTCTCATGATGTTTCCTCTCCTAAAGCCATTCCCATTCCACCTTTGTCATTTTAAAAGGTTTTTTTTTTTTTTTTTTAGAGAACATTGTCATGTACCCATCAGAACATCAAAGAGGATAACTACTCAGGAAGGGAGGTGAGCACCAAAGGGAAATGGCAGCCAAACCAGACATTGTCAGCAGGTTTCCTCTGGGCTGAAGGTCTTATATCTTACTCAGAGCCCCCCACTATCTGTGGTCCACCAGCATTTCTATATATTACTAACAAAGCCCAAAGAGATACAAAGAGAAATTCCACTTAAAATTATTGTAGACAGAATAAAACACTTAGAGGTCTACCTTCCAAGACAAACTCAAGAACTATATGAACAAAATTACAAAACATTTCTTACACAAATGAAGTCAGATCTAAATAATTGGGAAAATATCAATTGTTTATTGTTGGACCAAATATAATAAAAATGAAAATTCTGCCTAAATTTGTCTCACATGTTCAATGTCATAGCAATCAAACTACCAAAACATTATTTTTAGAAGAGAAAAAAAATAACAAAATTCATCTAGAAGAACAAAAGACCAAGAATATCAATGGAATTAGTGGAAAAAATACAAAAAATGGTGGCTTAGCATCCAAACCTAAAACTATATTATAAAGCAGCAATCATCAATACTATTATTGGCTGAGAAATATAGTGAATCAGTGGAATAAATTATATACATACAACACAATTATCAAGTATTATAGCAATCTGTTATTTAATAAATCCTCAAACTCCAGCTTCCGGAATAATAACTCAATATTTGATAAAATTTGCCAGGAAAAATGGAAAATAATATGTCATAAATTCAGCATAGACCTACATCTCACACCCCTTGCCAAAATAATGTCAAAATGATTTGGATATGGACTATACCACAAACAAATTAGAAGTACAAGTGATAATTTGCCTAGCAGATCTTTGGAGAAGGAAGGAACTCAAGACCAAAAGAAGAACTAGAAATCATTATGAAGAGTAATTTGGACAACTTGATTATATTAAATTAAAAACAAAACCAAAATAAACAAGATTAAAAGGTAAGTAAAAAGTTGGAAGAAATCTGTACAGTTAGTGTTTCTGATTAAGATTTCCTTTCTAAAAATAAAGAATTGTGTCAACTTTATAAGAATACAATTCATTCCCTATTAGATAAATGGTCAAAGAATAGGACCAGACAACTTTTACATGAAGAAATTAAAGTAACTTATAGTTAAATGAAAAAAACCCTAAAACACATTGATTAGAGAAATGCAAATGGATTCTAAATAAATAGCTGCAGTTTGAAATTAAACTAGCTTACTCCTCTCAGATTGTCTAAGAAGACAGGAAAAGATAATGAGAAATATTGAAGGTAATGTGAGAAAACTAGAATACTAATGCATTGTTGGTGGAATCATGAAATGCTCCAATTATTCTAGATAGTAATCTGAAACTATGTCCAAGGGACTATAAAACTATGCATATCCTTTGACCCAGCAGTGCCATTACTGGGTCTGAATCACAAAGAAATTATAAAGGAGGGAAAAAGACTCACATGTGCAAAAATATTCATAGCAACTCTTTTTGTGGTAGCAAAATATTGGAAAATGAGTAGATGCCCATCAATTGTGGAATGGCTAAACAAATTGTGATATATGAAGTAATGGATTATTAATGTTATATAAAAATGATGAACAACCTGATTTTAGAAATCTTAGAAAAATTTACATGAACGGATTCTGAGCAAAATAAGCAGAACCAGGAATACATTATTCACAATAATAGCAAGAATGTGTGATGATCAAATATGAAACATTTGGTTTTTATCAGTAGTTCATCTAATGCAATCCCAATAGTATTTGAACAGAAAATGTCATCTGCATCCAGAAAAAGAACTAAGAAGACTGAATGTAAATAAACACACGTTATGTTCACTTCTTTTTTTTTTCCTGTTTTTTCATCTCTCCCATGGTTTTCCCCTTTTGTTCTGATTTTTCTCTCCCAACATGAATCAAAAATCAATGTCTGTTAAAAACAAATAAAAATTTAATTTAAATATAGTGGTATTTTGCAAATGTTAAATTCATAAGTTAGAGAGCATTATATAAAGGTATAAAATAATTCTTGAATTTAGTTCTGAACAAATTAATGAGTCACATTACTTTGTTAGACAATTTATTTTCTCCTTTGCCAGTATCCTTTGCTTTTATTTTAACAGCTTACTCTAATTTGAAAAGAGCTCTTGTATAACCCCTGGGAAAATCTGCACATCTCAGGATAAGGCAATCTAATATTGTGAGACATTCTTTTTGCTTACCATGATTGTTTTCACTGAAGGTCTTTGACTGTTTAATGAAGTAAGTCATGAAGATTGAATTCCCCAAAGTTTCTTAATCATCTTCTTTGACTGTCCTTCAGAATAAGCTAGTTTAATTTCAAACTACAGCTATTTATTTAGAATCCAAAAAGTTAAATTGCTGCAGACATAGCTTTAGGTCAAAGGAATTTTTACTTTCCTATTAGTGAAGCATAAGTTATTTTCTAAAGGGAGATATATTATTTTATGTATGTTTAAAGTGGGTTTACTTTACACTAAATAGAGCACCATTGCTCACATGTGAATCAATATAAGAAGAAAAAAAAAAAAAAACAGGGTAGAAGAAGCAGAAGAACAAATGGTTCTCAGGGGTAGAATGCACTTTAAAGTATTTAAAAGAAGTAGTTCACAAAGGAAAGGTTTGGATTACATTTTAGAATCATACCCCTGATATTAAATCATAGAAATTCTACTTATATTTACTTATTTAAAAATCTCAGGAATTTAATTGGAACACAATGTTCTAATGCAATTTAAGGCGATGCGCGGAAAGCAAGCTTTTAAATTGTACAGGCAGTATATTTTGATTGGAGGGGTGCTATTTAGTATTTCTACAGAAAAATACTATTTTAAAATAAAATAATTATTAGTTTGCTTATTCCTTCTGATAGCATCCATCACAATTTTGTCTTCCAATTTAATTATGTGAAATTATTGTCACTGTATGATGTAAAATATAATATTTTAACATCCAGAAATATGTGGCATCTTCTATCCCTATTTAATCATTTTATTGCTGAGGTTAAGCAAATTGTCTAAAATCACTTAAATAGTAAACTAAACATCGCATTCTCATTAATGACAATAATGCAAGTGTCCCATTTGACTCTCTACTGACTCAGGATCTAATGCACTAAATGAATAAATGAAATGACTTTTAAGAAGATGAGTAAATAAAAATAACTGAACTGAATCAAATAACCATGGAAAAACTACACTGAAGGGAAGAGTACATTTTCAAGATATTATAAAGCACATCATAGTAATAAAATGGAGCACTATTTTTTGTTTTTATTTACCTAAGTTAACTTATTAAGCTTTTAGCATTCTAGTTTAAAATTTCTTGGAAACAACTCATCAAGCATATGTAGTTCAGTGCATCTTCTCTTTCACACATAAATTTAACTCCACCTTTCTTTCCTGGTGTAGCTTCCTTCCCTGTCACTGCTGAATTATCACTCAATCACAAGTTCCTGCCTGATGCCTCACATTTTTGACTGTTTTCCTTTATATTAGCATAGCTTTAGCCTATGTTGCTTGTGATAATTAAAGCTTACTCCTTAATTCTTTTATTTCTAATGTCATTCTAATGCTGTTGATTTGATGTGATCAGCCTTGGCCTTTGTCTTTGTCTTGGAGACTATTTTAATGCATGAAAACAGTCTTAAACTTAGGTGAAAACTAGTCATTAAGGGTTTTCTTTGCCAGATGCACTTCTTTTCCTGTTCTTGTTCTTGTGCTCCTTCCTTCCTCCTTTTTATTCCTCCTTTTTCCTCCTCTCCTCCTTCTTCTTTCTCTTCTTTCCTCCTCTTCCTTCTCCTCCTCCTCCTCTTGTTCCTCTGCCTTCTGCCTCTTCCTTGTCTTCCTCCTCTTTCCTCCTCCTTCTTTTTTCTTGTTTTTGTTGCTGATATTGTTGTTGTTGTTCTTCTCCTCCTCTCCTCTTTCCATACATAAGTAGGCATTTATGTGATTTAATTTCAAGAACAGGTTAGCAGAGGGAAGGGGCCATTCAGAGCAAAGAGCTAAAGATGGGGGCAGTGGGGAGGATGGAGGAAACAAGGAAAACAGAGCCTCTTATCTGTATATACTCCGGCCAGGTTTATTCCTGATTTCTGAGCCTTCGTGGAGGGCACATAATGAAGCACTCGATAAAGTGAAATTCCAGAGACAGCTTTCAGGAAAACATCAAGGGAAGTCCAAAGTCACCTATGCAATCAAAGGTAAAGCTGTGATTCTCACTGGATCTGAAACACTGCTGCCTTTTGGGGAACTGAAGCAAAAAAGTCTGATAAGTTCCATGCAAGGAATTTTAACTTTTATGAAGCATTCTCATAGTTGATATCTTTATCCCAAAGAATTATTTCATTGTCACCCTAACTTCTTATACTTTGCTTCTAGTTTCTTTGAATATTCATCCAATTTGCAGGCTCTCTGCTTAAGAACTATCACTCGCTCTTCAGTTAAAATAATCTGATTCCCATAAAATTGAAGTCTTATACATTTTTGGTTTAAGTCCTTTACCTGTCTATTTATATTTAATGTAATATCTTTCATTTTTAGATATTTCAAGCTGGTCGATTTGTTCATATTTTTCAGAAGTTTATAGTTTTTACTGATGGCTGTCAGCTCATCTGTTAGGTACAAGGTCTTGGTACAGCCCTATGATATCCTCTTTGGTAGGCTTTGTGGCCTTTCTAGCCATCTCCACTACTGCTTCATTTAGTTTAGGAAAGGGAGGAAGGAAAGAGAATAGTGAGAAGGATGTGGATGGGAAAGGGAGTGGAGGGAGAACGGAGGCAGAGGGGAGAGCATAAGAAGAGGGGAAAAGAAGCAAAACATGAAGACTGGGCAGAAGAAGAAGGAAGAGGGCAAGCAGGGGACTATTACATCACTATCCTGCATCTCTTGTAAAATTCAAGATAGTGAGTCAAGGAAGTTTGGTAATTCTTTTGGCTTTCACCACAGAATGAGTACTTTATATCAGGTAGACTTTTTTTTTTTTAATGATGATTAAATCAATATTGTCAATGATGTTCACTTTCCAGGTTTGGATGGCTTAGTTAATAATACAGATGAATAAAGTCAGAATTGTAATGGCATACATTATTATATTTTCATCTTGTAGTTTTTTTTTTATTTGAATTTGATCTTTCCTCTAAATATTCTGACATGTATGCAACATCTGTAATAAATAGATTTTCAATTATTGAAAGATAGGCTGTTTCTTTTTTTGTTTGTTTGTTTTTAATGTTATTCAATATTCATCAAGGTCAGTGCATTCTAGATATTTACTGTATAAAAGTATTCATCACATATAGACATGAGGCTTTTGAATGGTATCCAACTCTTTGTCCTCTTTCACTTACTGAAAATGACTTCGAATTTCCAACATATATTAACAGCCCTCTCCTCGGTACATTTTGTATTGAAGTCACATCTCAAATTATGTGTCAATTTAATTTGGAGTATTTTGCCAAAACCTTAATTGAATTTCTCTATTTCTTTATTCTTTGCAATGAGTACAGGCACATAAGCTCCAATTATTTATGTTCATGGTAGTTGATGATTATTCTCAGAATTGAACAAAGCCATAACATGACAGAATTACTGGAGAAAAAAAAAGAGATCTGAACAGACAATTTAGTCAATCAATCAATAAGAATTTGCAATAAAATGAAAGGGGATTAAATCCTGTTTCTGCCTATTACTAAACTAGGCTACATAATGAAAGCATGGTCCAATAGAAAGGATACTGCATTAGCCATCAAAGGATGAGAGTTGAAGTTCAATACTGCCATTTTCCTTATGTAACACTGGGTAAATCATATATCTTCCCTGAATTTCTACCCTGAAAGAGTTAGCATTTGAACAAATCATATGATCTCAAACGTCATTCCAATTCAAAATTTTGATTTTTAAATACTTCTATATAATTAGTTTTAAATTTGATTTTGTTTCTTTAAATTTTAAATTCCAAACTCTTTTCTTCTGTCCTTTCATACACCATACTAAAGAAGGCTGCCATTTCTCAATAAACTTATACATATCCATATCCTTATATATGTATCTATATATGTGTGTGTATGTGCATAGGTATAGATAAAACCGTACAATGCATTCTTCTAGTTATCTGTTTTTCCCCCAAAGGGGGAGATTGGATTTTCTTCACAGGTCTTTGTGATTGATTTGAATATTTATAATATACAAAATAGATTAGTCATTCACAATCATTCTTGAACAATGTTACTGTCATTATATACATTTTCTGGATTCTACTCTTCACTCTATTATTTCATATAGGTCTTTTCACTTTTTTGTTTTGTTTTCATTTTTTTAATCTTTCTAAAATCATTTCTTAAACCACAGCAGTATTAAATCACAACCATAGACGACTCTTTTTGTAGGCTCCCCAGTTGATGAACATAAAATCAATTTTCAGTTTTTTGCCATCCCAAAAAACTTGATATAAATATTTTAGAACATATAAGCTCTTTTCCTTTTCTTTTCACTGATCATCTTGGGAAATGGGTTCAATAGTGCCCTTGTTAGATTAAAGGACATTCACAATTTTATAACTCTTTGGACATAATTCTAGATTGCTCTCCAAAATGGTGGATTAATTCGTATTTCCATCATTAAGGTATAATAGTACACCATTTTTTCCACATTTGTCCTTTTCCCTTGCAACCATTCTAATCTATCTAATAGGTGTAAAATGATACCTCAATGTTGTTTTAATTTGCATTTCTCTAATAATGGGTTAGGGCATTATATATAACTGTAACTATATATAGTTTTGATTTCTCCATCCAAAAACTGAATATTCATACACTTTTACCATTTTTCAGTTGAAGAATAACTCATATTCTTATAAATTTGATAAAGTTTTTATTTGAGATGTGAGATCTTTATTCCAGAAATTACCAATGAAGTGTCCCTGCACTTTCTCCTTTTCTTCTGATTTTGACAATATTGGTTTTATCTGTTCACAAATGTTTTATTTATTTAATGTTACCAAAATTATCCATTTTCATCTCACAATGCCATTTCTTTTTTAGTCACAAGTTCTTCTCCTATCCATGTCTGATAGATTTTATATATTATTTTAATTTATTTATATCTCTCTTTATACCTGTTTCATATATATATATGCATTATGCTTGTATCTTGGTAAAAGGAATGATATTAGCTAATACGTAGTTGTTTTTTTTTTTACCAGACTACTTTCAAGTTTATAAACATTTTAAATCAAATAGTGAATTCTAATCCCCAAAGCTTAAATTCTTACTTTTTACAAGCACAAGGTTACTAATTTTTTCAAATATATATTAAAGGTATATAATGTTCCAATGATTTCTTTCTATGTTTAAATCAATACCATATATGCTTGAAAATACTACAATATCTCTATCCCTGACATTTTTCATTAATTTCTTTGATAATCTTAAATTTTTTATTCTGCCAAATAACTTTTGCAATAATTTTTTTTCTATATTAATAAAATGTTTTTGGCAATTTAGTTGGGATGGCATTCAAAAAGTAGATTAGTTTCAATAGAATTGTTGGGAAGCAAAGCCAAGATGGAAGAATAAAGGAAGTGACTTACCTAATCGTTTCCCTATATCCCTACAAATTTCTTTAAATAATTACTTTAAACAAAGTTTAGAGTGTCAGTACCCACAAAGGGAGAGAGTGGCGAAATGTTCCAGCCAAAGAACTTGGCTGGTTACTTGGAAGATTAGGAAGAAATCACTGTGTTATGGCACAGGCTACACCAATACAACTTGGCACTAGAAAACCAGGAAATGAACTGAAGCTTCTGAATTAGTGGCAACACTGGCAGTTTCCAGACCTCTCAGCCTAGAGAAAAAAAAGAATGACTTGATAGGTCAGAAGGAAAGATTTGTCTCACTAAGGTGAGAGAGCTTTAGGAAACTAGCAAACAGCAGTGAGCCTTTGAATCAGCATTAGCAGCAGTGACAGTTTCTGGATGACTCAGCTCACAGATGGTAAGGTGATAGAATTTGTCAGAAGGAGATAGCTTTACTGGCAATAAGGAAGGATTCTGATGCTTTAACAGACCAGAACTTACAGACACAGTGGAGTAGGGACCCTCCTCACCATTCCAGGGAAGAAAAGAGTGCTTGTGCAGATACACTTCTCCTTAGATCATAACAACTTGGAAGAACTGACAACTTATAAGTCTCTAAAGATCCCTACAGGATTTTTGAAAACAGTTAGACAAACCCTCTACAGTTTGAGACATTACATTCTCCTAAAAACAGAGTCCTACTTTCAGATTTATTGAGGTATCTTTGTATTTTCAGAATTTTCATATTTGTGCATAATTAGGAATTTTCCTTTTTTTCCTTTTTTATCCTGGTTGCATGCCTAATTTATTGCTTTGAATTTTCTCTCCTATATTGATGTACACACTTAAAGATACTCCAAATGCTGTTTTTGTTGTTTTTCCCACATTTCATATATTGAATTATTTTTGGTCATGACTTTTTAATGAATATCATTTTAGTAACTGACTGTAATGTTGTTGTTTTTTTCCATTATAGTCTGAAAGAAAGTTATTTAATATTTCTGCTTTCCTGCATTTGTTTTTGAGAAGGTGCCACATATAACTGAGAAAAGATATATTCCTTTCTATTCCCATTCAATTTTCTTCTGATCTCTCACATCTCACTTTTGTCTGATTCAATTTTTATCAATTTTTTTTCTTGTTTATTTTTATGATTTGATTTATCTTGCTCTAAAAGGGAAAAATCAAGGTTACCTACTAGCATAGTTTTATTGTCTATTTCTCCCTGTAATTCATTTACTATCTCCTTTAAGAATTTGGATATATTGCCATTTGGTGCATATACACTCAATAATGATAATACTTCATTGTTTACAATCCCTTTTTGCATTTAGTTTTCCATTTTTATGTTTATTCTTGCTTTTGTTTGTCAGAGATCATGATCAGTCCCTAGGATTTTTTACTTCAAAGTGAATAGATTATTCTTCATAATAAATTATTCTTCAATCCTTTATTTTAACTTCTTCTGTGTCTTTCTTTTAAGTGTGCTTTTTGTAAACAACATAGTGTTGAATTTTGGCTTCTAATCCATTATACTATGTGTGTTTGGGTGAATTCCTTTCATCCACATAGACAATTATAATTAATATTTTTTCTTCAGTTTATCCTTTTCTGTCTCTTTTTATTCTTTTAACCAAAGAGAGGGAGAGAGAGACAGAGAAACAAAGACAGAGAGACTGAGAAAGAAAGATGGGAGGGAGAGAGAGTTATTATTGTTCATTTCAGTAATGTTTGATTTTGTGGTTCACAAAATTTTGAGTTTTTTGCTTGTATCTTTGTTCTTTTGGCAAACATACTAGAGTGGATTGCCATTTCCTTCTTTAGCTAATTTTATAAATGAGCTGAGACAAAAAGAGTTATTTGCTTGCAATCACACAGCTAGTAAGTATCTGAGGACAATTTTAGACTCACAATGAGTCTCCCCAATGCTCTAGTCACTGATCCACTAAGTTGCATAAACACACACCTGCACACACACACACAAATATAAATACACATAATCTTATATGTATTCTTGTGTGTATTTATCTTTGAAGCAAGTAAGAGGAAAGTGAGGTTCAAGTATCGCCCTTCCCATGCACACTATTGTTCTTTCCACTGAAAATGCTCTCCCTTGAATGTTATGTGAGTTTATGTGACCATATTTCCCACATTCCTCCTCTCCCCTTCCCTTTTTCTTAGTACACTTCTCTCTACAACATCCATTTTTTTAGATATTCATGACAAAATCAACATAATTCTGGGCCTCTATCTATTTAGAATCATTCTTATTTCCCCAGTGATGATAATGTTTTTAGATATTACATGCATGATTTTTGATATAGAAATGTATTGAAACCTATGATTTCCCTTCATGATTTCTCTTCAAGTTTATCTTTTATACTTCATTTGGGTCTTTTAATTGGACATCAGACTTTTTCTTTAATTCTATTCTTTTCATCATGAAAGCCTGAATGCCCTCTATTTGTTAAATGTCCATTATTTCTCTGAAGGACTTTATTTAACTTTTCAAGGTAGATTATGCGTGGGTTAATATAAGCTGTTTTTTCTTTCAAGAATATCCTATTCCAAATCCTCCCTTTACTGCTTTAAAATGATAGCTACTAAATTCTATGTAATCTTTAATGTAGTTATGACACGATAGCTTTAGAATTTGGTTATAATATTCCTGGAATTTTTGTTTTGCATTATCTTTCAGGCATTGATAAATGAATAATTTCATTTCTATTTTAATCTCTGATTTCAGAATATAGATATATACATTTTTTTCTCAGCAGTATGTGGCATGTACACAAAAAATGACTAAATATTAGGATATAAAACCCTTACAATCAATTGCAGAAAGACAGAAACATTAATTCATCCTTTTCAGATTATGATGCAATAAAAAATTCATGTAATAAAGTCTTCAGAAAAATAGAGCAAAAATTAATTGGACAAAAATAATCTAATCCTAAAGAGTGGGTGACTCAAACAAGACATCATAGAAACAGTAATTTCAGGAAAGAGGATGACAATAATGAGAGAACATAGCAAAATTTATAAGATGCAGATAAAGCAGTTCTTAGGGAAATTTTTTTATATTTCTGGATGCTTATACAAATAAAATAAGAAACAGGAAAGCAATGAATTGGGCATGCAACTAAAAAAAGCTAGAAAAAGAATAAATTAAAGCCTGTCTCAATTAACTACCAAATTAGAATACTGAAAATCTAAGGAGAGATTTATGAATTTGAAAGTAAGAACATTATTGAACCAATAAATAAAACTAATAATTGGTTTTATGAAAAAAAATCAACAAAATAGATAAATCTTTGGGTAATTGAATTTTTAAAAATGGAAAAAAAACCAAATTACCAGTATCAAAAATGAAATGGAAAACTTACCACTACTGAAGAAGGAATACAAACAATAATTAGGAGTTATTTTGAACAATTGTATGCCAGTAAACCCAATAATATTTACAAAAACATAAATTATCCTGATTAAGAGAAAAGAAAAGAAAAAGCCCATTTTTAGAAAAAATAAGTAGAACAAGGCATCAATGAACTCTTTAAGAAAAAAACCACCAGGGCCCTAAAGATTTATAAGTAAATTCTAACAACATTTAAAGAACAATTAATTACAATACTACATAAATCATTTGGAGAAATAGGCAAATTAGTCCTACCATAGTCCTTTTAAGACTCAGACATGGTGCTAATACCTAAACCAGGGAGAAAATTATAGACCAATTTTCCCAATTAATATTAATGCAAAAATCTTAAATAAAATATTAGCAAATAAATTACAACAATTTTTCACTAGGATAATACAGCCTGACAAAGTAAGAATTATATTCAGAATTCAGGACTGGTTCAGTATTAGGAAAACCACTAGCACAATTGATAATATCAATAACAAAATTAGAAGAAATCATAAGATTATCTCAATAGATGCCTAAAAAGCATTTGACAAAGTATGCCCTCCGTTCCTAATAAGACGAACAATAAAGCACAGAAATAAATGAAAATTTCCTTAAAATGATAAACCCACGAGCAAACATTGTATATAATGGGGATTTGCTAGAAGCATTTCTAATAAGACCAGGGGTGAAACAAGGATCTCCATTATTGCCACTATTAATGAATATTGCAGTAGATATGTTTGCTTTAGCTTATTAGGAAACTTCCTGTCTTAAATTGTGCCTCTTGCTTTTACCAAATGAGATGGATCCTTGTTGCCAATCTTCCAAGCTTTCTGGCATAAAATATTTTCTCATTCCATCTTTTTGCTGATTCTGCATTAGGTACAATTTTATAATTGTTCAAAGATGTGCATATATGCACGTATGTGTGTGAATACATAGACACAATTCTATCTTTATGGATGTGCACATATAATTATATATTTTATATATAATATTTATACATGTATTTGTGTATATGTACACTTACACAAATGTGTATACATATAAAATGTCTATTTCTATACACACATCTATATGCATATATGCATACATATATTTATATATACACATATATAAACATACATGCACAAATAAGACACTTGACTAATATTAATCTCAAGTATTTTAATGAAGAATTATATTTCCTTTTTAAAATAAAAGGAAGTAATATTTACCGTCTTATCAGGCAAACTATGTAAACATGATTGGGGGTGGGGGGGGTGGGGATTGCCATGAATAATACACCACTGCCACCATTTGGTGGAAACATACCTTAGCAAGAACTTAAACAGTCTTAATAGTTGAGAAGTTATCTACTAATTTTTCAAATTTCACCTCATATAACAAAAGTTATTGTATATACTCTCAAAATATCATCATAAAATTTTATTACTATGGTAAAGATTAAGATGAAACTAATTAGTATGTTTCAATTAACTACTTTTAAAATGATGACATTTTAAATTTTGTTCAGAAGAAAATAATTATACACATAAAATAATCTTTCTGGAAGTTTTGTCATGGGGTTAGAAAGTGTTTTTTTTTTTTCAAATTTTCCTTATTAATGAACTTAATTGTTAAGCTTTTTTACAAAATTAGAGATTAGAAGGGAGTTGAAATAAAATCATATCAATTTGGTGTATAAATTAAATCATGTTATGTAACTGTCATTTACACAAAATTAAAATAACTGATTTTACAGGCTTCATTTAATGTAATGAAAATCACATCAACTGACACAGCCTCAAAAGTGGTGGGATTTGTTTAGTCTTATTTCAGTAAACTTGCAATTTTTTATGAATAAGACTGATCAGATCATTCATACATACATAAATGCTCCATTGAGTAACTGATTAGAATTTATACAGTTGTTTGCATCATTTTTATATTTATTTTGTTGCTCATGAAAAAGGGTTAAATGGTTCATTGAAATTGTTGGTGTTTTTCCATCTAAAAGAAGAGCTTTTTTTCTTCATCCTCCTTAGATGACAAAAATGTCGACTACTCACAGGGCTACTTAGGAACCACTATAATGAGGACACAATGACTAGTGATTTTTGTCAATCTTTATGTTTTAAGTATTATCTTGGTTTGTCCTGGATTCATTGCAGTGAGGTTGTTTGATTTTACAATAATGGAGTACTTCTATTCTGATCTTGTGTACTTTACAAAGAAATTGTTTTTTTTGGTTCCATATATGCTCTTATACTTTGCTACCCCAACAAAGCAGAAATAAGGGAAACACCAAGCATAAGCATAAGTCTCTAAATCATACAGAATAGTTTTATTATCACAAAGAAACAATAGTAACTCACTATATACAGATATATATAAATAGTAACCTATAATTTCTATTATTATAATCTAATAAAAAGCCAATAGTAACATCATTGAACACAGGATTTGCAAAGCTGCTAACTATTCATTTTCTCATTTCATTTCTGCATTAGCTTTGTCCATTTATGGCAAGGATGATCTTATCTTATAGTGGTCTGTCTCTGCTGATGCATTATGATTTGCTATTTCTGATATTGTTGCTGCTGTAATTACTTTGATAAGGAACAACATGGCAGTAACTTGTCCTTACAGATTCCTTCTTCTGGGATGCTGCGGAAGGGGCCAGTAGCTTTTTGATTACTTACAAAGTCTTCTGCAAACGAAATGAAGAGAGAAGTAAAAGTTTGCTTTTGAAGCCAGATGTGCTCTTAGAGTTTGGGGCCACATGGGGAATAGAGACTGAGCTGTCTCACCCAACTGATGCTTTAGTCCAGAACCTTTCTAATACTTTCAAATTAACATCAAGAAGAATTTTAAGGGGCATTTGTTCTCTTTGTCATATTTATAGAATTTCACCTCAGCAGTCAATTAAAACTTCTCTACATCACACAGAAAAAATACTGCTAATTAATCACAACAGATAGAGAAAGCAGTGAGAAGTTTTCAGTATACCTTCTGAAGAGGTTGGGATAGAATCCATGATCTTAACCAAAATATCAACTGAATGTGTCCAAGGAAGTGCTACCATAGGGTGCTATTTTTGAATAACATGAGATACTATTTTGGCAGTTTTTCTTAAATGTATATTTGACATTTTAAATAACTCATCTGTTTGAATTTTCTTTAACTTCATAAAATGATAAATTGATTACAGAGTGCATTTTCATGATTCCATTTTTCTTTGTATGATTTTCTTTGTATCATTTTCCATTAGATATAATAAAAGGCATATCTTTTTTGTGAAACTAGCATCAAGTGAATATTATTTTATTGAGATAGACATGTGACAATTGTAGACAGTTTAGATATAACGCTGCTCTTTAGGAAATAATTAGAACATATGTAGAAGCAACAGTCCTCCATTTGTTAATATTAAGTGCTATAAACTAATCAGCAGGAATTACCTTCTGTTCCAATCTGGCCAGTTTTCATTCTGGAAATGTACTTAGTTTCATTTGCTACTTACTTACCAAAGCAAGATTTTCCATATGATAAGGGAGATAGACCCCATTTTGTTAATTTTACTACTATTTCCTACTTTGAAATACTTCAATTATTAGATTTTCTTCTTAAACAAAAAATGAATAGTTCTGGGATTGCTGTATTTTTAATAAGCCTAGACCTGTTATTTTAATAGCGTTTACTGGAGATGACACATGAAGATGTCATATATTGAAAATCTGAGTACACAAATTTTGTTGTAATATTTCTCCTAGCATTTACTGGATGTTCAATATGTATTAATTGAATGCAAATGGAACTTAATTTAATTAATACCTGTGTAAACTAAAATTAGAAAATCAAGGTAGAAGTAAAGTTTTCCAAAATACTACAGAAGCCCTGAGCACTTACTACAATGTTGTTGTTTTTTAAAATTCAGACTTTGAATAGGAACATCTCCAGTCAGAGAATATTCATAAGATTTTCTGTTCAATACTTGAACTTTTTAAAATTCTTTGGCAGTTCTTTTGAATTGTGTCAAAAAAAAAAAAAAAAGCTAACAAATGTGTTAGAATGTTGTGGTGAACACTGCATTTACTTGGTAAAGTTCATTCTTATTACACCTCAGCATGGAGCTCAATGACAATGGAATCATAGATATGGCAGAAAAAAGTAGGAGAAACAATTCCATGCCAATCATATATACTGAAACTATTCACTGTTTGAATCTCAGCTTTAATACCAGTGATTCCCAATCACAGGTAGACTATTTTTTCATTTTTTTTTTCTTTAAGAAGCATTTTACCCTCCTTCTTCCATGTCTCCAGAGCCCATTAGTTAAAAAAAAAATAAAAAAAATTAAAAAATAAGGAAAACAAATTTCTTGTAGCAAATATTTATAGTTAAACAAAATAAATTTTACAATTAAAAGTGTCACATTTTTCGTTTTCCCCATCATTTCTCTATTATGAATTGATAGTACTCTTATTCATGGGTCCACAGGAATCATGGTTCTAATTCTGGAGTTCATATAAGTTCTTAATTCTTTTTAAATTTTTTTTTATTACTGTATAAAGAATTCTCTTTGCTTTGCTCCTTTTACTTTTTTTCCAGGTTTCCATGAAAAAAATTCATGTTTTTTTTAACATCATAATATTTTGTCATCATATTCATGTGCCAAAACTTGTTCAAGAAATCACAAACGGTAATCATAAGTATATTCTTAGATAGCAGCCACACAGCCATTTTTATGGACAGATAAATGAGCCAATGGATAGATAAACTGGCCTGGGGTTAGGAAGACCTCAGTTCATTTTTTTGTCTCAGCCACTTGGTAGCTATGTTACATTGGAAAAGTCACTTATTCCTGTCTACCTCAGTTTCCTCATCTATAAAATGAGTAGGAAAAGGCAAACTATATCAATAACTTTGGCAAGAAAACCCAAAACTAAGTCTTGAAGAGTTGATAACCACCAAAAACACTGGATAACAGCAATAATTTATTGAAAAGTTTCATAATTAACTGTGCATAACCTTTGATCCAGTGGTGTCACTACTGGGTTTGTATCCCATAGAGATCATAAAAAAAGGAAAAGGAACCACAAATGCAAAAAAAAAAAAAAAAAAAAAAAGTTTGGGGCAATGCTTTTTGTGGTGTCGAGGAACAGGAAATTGGTAGAATGCCCATCAATTGGGAAATGAATGAATAAGTTGTGGTATACAAATATAATGGAATACTATTGCTTTATAAGAAATTATGAGCAAACCGATGTCAAAAAAGCTTGGAAAGACTTACATGAACTGATTTTAAATGAAGTTGTTAGTTGTTTTGAGTATCAGGGTAAAGGAAGGAGGGAAGAAAAGACGGAACAAAAAATCTTACAATAATAAATGTTGAAAAGTATCTGAAAAAATGAAATACTATTGAGTGAAAAACAAAACAGCAAACAAACAAAAACCTTTCATCATTCTAGATTTTGGACCTTTGTAAGATGCAGCCATATAATCAGGGTCATTATCTCTTTATTTCAATTTAGCTGCTAAAAGTGTTATATTTACAACAAACAAATATTTAAAACAAACAATTATAAAGTAATATGTTCGGGCTAGATGTTACAGGTTTTTGTTTTGTTTTTTTTAAACTGAAAGCAGCTCTTTTCTTTTTATTTAATTATTGCCCCATATACGAGTTTCTTCTCTCTTACTTCTATCGAAAGAAAACAACAAAAATATTTGAAAGAAGAAAAATTCAGCAAAAGTAAATTATTTGATGACCATGTACAAAAATACATTTTTAAGGCAGAGTTATGATAGTGGAATAAAGCCAGGAAATTCCCTGTTTTTCCCCAAACCCTACCAAATACCTTTAAATAATGGCTCAAAACAAAATTTAGGTTGGTAAAACCCACAAAAAGTTAGAGTGAAACACTTTCCCAATCAAAAACAACTTAGAATGTCTACAGGAAAGATCTGTACTACGAAGGATAAGGTGAGCACAATCCAGCATGTACCACAACAACATAGGTTGGGCCCCAGCAAATCCAAAGCAGGACAATTTCCAGACTTCCCAATCCAAAATGGCCAAGACTACTTAGAAGGAGTTCAGCAGGAAAGATCAATTACATGTAGGTGAGAGTAGAACATGGTCCAGCACAGGTTAAGCCAGCACAGCCTCAGCCAGGCTGTGGGAGCTATTGAAGCTCTCAGATCATGGATAATAAAGCATTAAAAGCATTGTTCAGAAAGAGATTATGGCAGTCTCTTTGCTAGCACTGAAGCATAACTCTATTATTTTTCTCTTACTGAAATCTGAGTGGCAATCCCATGAAAAGGAAAAGAATTATCACACTAGACCCTGTGGCCACAGTGGAGTGGGAAAACTTTTCATAGTTCCAGAGCAGAAAAGAGTGCAAGTGGTCACTGATGAACAAGATCACAGGAGGAAAGAAGTAAAGACCTTCCTTTAGGCCATATCAATTTAAGAAATGAAAATTTAAGGGTCTCTAGAAAGATTTCTGCACAAAACATGTGCAGTTTAGGACAGTGCACCCTACACCTTGGAAACAGAATCCTATTTAAAGAAAGATTTAAAATTCAAGTAATAGGCAGGGACAATGAGGAAACAATAGAAAAAAATCTGACCACAAAAAGTTACTATAGTAACAAGTAAAATCAAAAACACAATCAGAAGATAAAAAAGTCAAAGTTCCTATATTTGAAGTGTGGTAATTAAAATTATGACATCTAAAATAAAACAGATTGAGACAGAGCTCCAAGCCAATAGCACTTTATTAAAGGGTATATATGGTCTTCTCTAATGAAGAAAACCTCGGATATTCCTAATGATCTGAGATGCTTTCTCCTTCCAAGGCCTTATTTGTCTCAGACAAGATGTGCAGTCATTCTGGAACCTATACCAAATATTGAATGATTCCATTGATTGACATATGACTTATAAACTAAAATAAGCAATATAATATGTTAGCAGTGTCACAAGTTAGGTGAAGCAAGGGATATCTCCACATAGTTTGGATAGGCTTCCCCTCAGGTTAGGCAAGAGGAAATGGTGCAAGCTATCACAGTCATTGATTTAAGTGCTCATGAGGAGTCATCTGCTCCTTCTAGACAAGGAATTGGACTAGAGTCACACAAATATTTTCGGATATGTTCCATATAATTGTGATATCCGTCATGCTGATCTTGGTCACCATGTCAAGGAAAAAAAAAGATGGAAGACCTTTAGTTAACTTTTATAGTTAAGCAAGTGACATTTGAATCTGCAGCTCATAGCTCTGGGATCTTATATATCATATTTTGATATGATTCTATCAAGTTGATTAATACTGAATGGAATAGAGTTGAAGTTCAAAATGAATTGTTTCTTACAAAAGCCTACAAGAGGAGGGGCAGAACAAAGATGGTGGAGAGTAGACATGTCTTTGCATGATCTCTTCCTGGCTTCCCTCAGAATTAACAGTAGATCAAGCCTCTGAATGGATGTTGGAGTGACAGAACCCACAAATACTTGAAGTGAAACAAATTTCCAGCAGAAGAAATCTTTAGGATAATTTTGTCTCAAGTAGTTAGTGGGAGACATAGCCCACTACAGAAGAAACATAGGGAGGCTCAGGGTGGAGAGACCCTGCAGGGAATCTAGTAGGAGGCTCTTAACTAAAACATAGCAGTCTTGGCTACTCTGTTCTGATTCAGAAGCTAGTGGATCAGGAGACTAGTTGTGAGATCACCAATACAACTTCAGAAAGCAAATAGCGAGCCCCTGAACCCCAGCATAACAAATGGGACTTGGCCAGGACCACCCAGCATGAGAAGGAAGCCTGCAGCACCAGTCCCAGGGCAGCATAAATCCCTTCTTCCATGTAGAGGAAGCTTGGGACAGTCTTCCCTTTTTCCCTAAGAGCATACCTTTAAAAATGATCAAAAAGTCAAAAAGATTTCTGACCATAGATAGTTATTATGCAAACAGGGAAGAATAGGTTTCAAACCCTGAGGAAACTAAAGGTGAAAAGCTTCCAAATGAAATCTCAAAGGGAGATAGGAACTGGTCTTCAACTCAAAATGTTTTCTTGGAAAAATTCAAAAAAGATCTTAAAAGAATGTTAGAAGAAAAAATGGATCAAGAAAACAAGAGCTTTGCGAGGAAGTTGGGAAAGGAAAAAAAAAAAAGAAAGAAAGAAAAGAAAAGAAAAAAAAAAAAAAAAACTCCTTAAAATACATTTGGTAAAATGAAAAAAAAAAATGAAAAAAAAAAAAAAAAAAAACACTCCTTAAAAATAGAGTTGCCAAAATGAAAAAAAGAAAACTCCTTCAAAAATAGAGTTGATAAAATGAAAAAAGAGAACTCCCTAAAAATAGATTTGGTTAAATGGGGGGGAGGGGGAAGGGAGAATCTAGTGAACAAAACAATTCCTTTAACAGTACAATTGGCCAAATGCAAACTAAACAAAATAATTTACTAAAAATTAGAATTGGACAAATGGAAGTGAATGGTTCAGTGAGAAATCAAGAATTAGTCAAACAAAACTGCCCCCAAAAGAAAAATAATAGAAGAAAATGTAGCATAACCCATTGGAGAAAACAACTGACCAGGAAAATAGACCCAGGAAAGACAATTTAAGAATTATTGAAAGTTCTTTAAAGTTCTTCATATATATATATAAAAAAGTTCTTTAAAGTTGAAGTCGCTAAATCCTGGGTAATCCTAATTGTGGCTCCTTAATATTTGAATTGTTTCCTTTTGGCTGCTTGAAGTGTTTTCTCTGATGATTCTTGAATTTAGCTACAATAATCTTTGAAGTTTTAATTTTGGGTTCTCTTTTAGGAGGTGATTGGTGAATTTTTTAATGGCTATTTTACCTTCTGGTTCTCAGATATCAGCACAGTTTTCCTTGATGATTTCTTGAAAGATATTGTTCAGAGATTTTTTTTTCTCTTGATTTTGAGGTCGTCCAATATTTGTCCAGGATCTATTTTCCAGGTCTGTTGTTTTTCCAATGAGTCATTTTACATTTTTTTCCAATTGGGGGGGGAGGTTATTTGACTGATTCTTGATGTTTCATTTAATCATTCTCTTCCCTTTGCTCATTTCTGATTTTTAGTGAATTATTTTGTTTAGTTAGCTTTTAACCTCCTTTTGAATTTAGCTAATTGTACTATGAAAGGAGTTGTTTTGTTCTTTGGATTTTTTCCCATTGCATCAATTCTATTTTAGGGAATTATTTTCTATTTTTCTTTCACTAATTCTGTTATTCAAGGAATTGTTTTCTTTTTCCATTTCTCCAAATCTATTTTTTAAATAATGATTTTCTTCAGACAATTTTTGTTTCCTTTTCCAAAGTTCTCATTTACTTTCCCCATTTTTTCTCTCTTTTAAGATCCTTTTTGAATTCTTCCATGAGAATCTTTTGAATTGGAGATCCATTCCTATTGACCTTTAAGGCTTCATCTGGAGATATTTTGCCTTTATTGTCCTCAGAGTTTGAGGTCTATTCTTCCCTGTCTCCATAATAGTTATCTATGATCATAACTTTTTTTTTTCCTTTTTTGCTCAGTTTTAGAGGTTGAGGTCTGCTCTTAAGGCAAAGGGGAGATTTTCCTTTGCTTCCTCTAAAGCCAACAGCAGCTTCATGATTACCTGGGGCTGGTACTGCAAGCCTTTTTCTCCTGCTGAGTGACGATGGCCAAGTCCCATCTGTCATGCTGGAATTCAAGGGTGCACTATTTGTCTTCTATAGTTGTGATGGAGGTTGGTCTTACCATTAGTCTGCTGAACTACAGACTTCTGAATTAGGACAGAGTAGCAAACATTTTTATATTTTGGCTAAGAACCTCCCACTAGATTGCAATAGCTCATGGAGATGTCTCTGACCTGAGCCTCCCTGTGCTGTATTTGCACTGAACCATGTCCACAATTGACAAATTGAGACAGACCTTTCCTGAAATTCTTCCAAAATATCTAGTGCTGGAATTTTTTTAATCAAAATTGTCTATTTTGCATTTCATAACGTTCTCTGGTTCTTCTTTGGCTACAAATTCTTCCCTTCCCCAGAGATCTAAGAGATAAACTATCTGCTGCTCTCCTCATTTTCTTTTGATCTTATTTTGGTATGTAGTGTGAAGTATATGTCTGTGCCAAGTTTCTGACATGTTATTTTTCAAACAGTGGGTTTTTTCCCTAGAAGTTGGAGTCCTTGGGTTCATCAGAAAGTAGAACTATAGTTATTGATTATTGTATCATGTATAATCTATTCTACTGATCTTAGAACCAAATTGCTTTCATGACTACTGATTCATAATAGTTTTAGCTCTTGTACTGCTAAAGCCTATCATCTTGTAACTTACATTGCAAATTCATTATCCTTGTACTAATTAGTTTCGTTCAAAATTTTATTTGTTTTTTAAAAGTATCTTTTTATTATGAACTATTCTTATTCAAATAGGGTTTAATTTTTATTGAAATTATTATGGGAAATACATGGTCTACCAGTGCCAGTTTTAACAAACAAAAATAAGGACTCACTTGGATGTCTAAGCTTTGACAATAATCAAGTCTCATGTCAGAATTCTAGCTGTATGTTTGTTACTCGATTCAAATGTCAGAATTCTAGTTTTTTGCTTGCCTGAAGAAAACTACAAGAATTGAGAGTATTCTGACTACAATTTTCAATGTGTTCCAAATTCAAGAGGGAAATTATTATTTATTCATTCAAAGAGCATTTATTAAATGCATACTCATTCCCAGGCATTATACTATGTACTGGAAATAAAATATTTGAAATAATTCCCGTGTTGAAAGAGTTTCCTTTCTATTAAAGGTCAGGAATTAAAGGGGTGGTGAATAGAAGAAGGAATAATAAGAGAACATTTGGTAATGTAAAGAAAATCAATAAAATTAATTTTTGATTATTAAAACATGTGTCTTGAGAAGATTTTAATTTCTGGAAGATAATTATGGAAGAAAGGTCAAAGTAATAAACTAGCAGATATTTTCTCTAATTGACAAATTAACTTGAGAATTATGAGTTATAATTGAAGGAAAAATAAACAAATTAGGTGATTAATAAAAATTATCAAAATTGATGAATGAGTCAAAGATTCAAAGATAATGTTTAAGATTATTTCTACATCTAGGGCTATGATCTTTCTAGTTGGAAATTTAAATCCATATAGTTTTATTCCATACTCATTTCTTTGAGAAAACCCCCACATTTTCCTTTCTAGTAATAATCTGTCTTCTGAATTCCTCTTCTATACAATCAGTTACTTGCTATATAACTCCACTGAGTGTTGCATGTGCATCTGAGACTCAACATGCCCAAAATATAACTCACCATTTTCCCTATCAAACTTTTCTCTAGTCCAAATGATATTATTTATGTTAAGGGCATTATTCTCCTTCTAGTCATTGAGTTTTGAATTATTAAAATATAAGGCAATGGAAAAATTCTAAGTTCTGGGTTTAAAATCCAATCATAATGATTACTCTCTATGTGTCTTTGGGCATTTTTATCTACTTTTATGACCTTCACTTTCCTCATTTGTCAAACAAATTGTTCAGATGCTATGAGGTCTGAGATCCCTTCTAGCTCCATTTTTTTAAATTTTCAATCCCTTTTTTTTCAAATCACCTTTCATATTATAGCAAAATAGGCCTTCTTAAGTGTAGCAATTTAAACATGATGCTTCCAAGTTCCATGTTTACCACCATCCCCTTAACTACTCTAGATAAAACACTAACTCCTCTTCAAGTCATGTGAAGTTCTCTATTATTTGACACATTACTTTCCCAAATATATAATAGTATTCCTTTCAGTCTCACTGGTCTACTTATTATTTGCTGAAGAAGATATTATTTTACCATCTTTTCATCTTTATACTGTGAATCCTTAGAAGATAGGCCTCTTTAAACTCACCTCTTAGAATCCTTAACTTGCCCATCTTAAGTCTGAGTTTTTTCAGGTCTGTTTAGCTTTTCATGACTCTATTTGGGGTTGTTGTTCTTGGCAAAGGATTTGCCATTTCCTTTTTTAGCTCATTTTACTCTTGAGGTACCTGATGCAAAGTGACTTGTCTGGAATCACACAGCTATGTGTGAAGTCTCCAGACCAGTCATTTGAACTCTTTTAGTTGCTACCTCCTATATTAAGGATTTTCCTGACTAAGATAATGGTTTTGTGCTCTCTTTTCAAATCATCTTGTATATATTTATATATTTGTTCCTTCTGTCTCCTACTAGCATCAAAACCCTTAAGGGAAGGCTAAAATTGAGTTTAGTTTTGTCTTTGTATTCCTAGTTCATGCTTTGACTAGAGTAGATAATAAATACATAAAGAATTGGATTGTATAGCTACTATGTTTAAATGTTTTTGTTATAAGATAAAGGCATAAAAGAGAACTGTTTGTCAAGCGATTGCTTACAAAGGTTCTTCAAAGACTATTAAATGCATTTATATATAAATAAAAGGATTATGGCAGTTTCCTAAGGATCCCATAATTGAAACAAAGCAATCATCCCAATTATTGCTATTAGATACTATTCAATTTATATTGATGTCTATTCATAACCTGGAACGATTGAAAAATGCATAGCCTAAAAGTATTTCCAAGGCAGCCAGTAATAAATAACTGTACTACAAATAAGATATAATAATTTAAACTTCAACCTTTCTTTTTCCAAGATTATGACACTCAAGTTTGTAAGTACTACCACAGAAATGTCAGCCCAATTATTTTAGAATAATTAGCTTCATTATATAAGGAAAGTACATGGAGGTATAAAACTCAGTTTCATGATTCTTAAATAGCTTCAATAGCAATCAACCCCAAATTGGGAATAAAACTAACACCTGCTCCCTGTCTCCTTTGTCAAACTTTTATTCAGGAGTGTACCATGTCAGCATCCAGAGCACTACAGGCTCTGATTATGAAACAGCCATCTGAATGGAATAGATGTAGTCCCTGACTCCCCATTAAAAAAAAAAAAAAAAAAAAAAAAAAAAAAACTAAACTAAAAATTCACCAAAGCTATCATTTCCTACTACTTATATCTACACAAACAAATTCAATCCATTTATGATAGTCTAGTTCAAATGTTCCATTTTTTCTATAAACTGCCCCAATGTAAATCCCATTCCAAAATTATGTCTTTCTCCTATTAACATATCCCTAAGGAGGTAATAACATGGCACAGTGGATACAGTACTGACATTGGAATCAGGAGGACCTGAGTTCAAATCTGGCTTCAGATGTTTAAAACTTATTAGCTGTGTAACTGGAAACACTTAACCCAAATTGCCTTGCAAAATAAACAAAAAACCCAGAACATAATAGCCCCTAATTTTTTTTTTTTGCCTTCCATGAACTGATATTCAATTTTATAGTTATTTGTGTTTGAGATTTATTCCCTTATCATCTAGATTTAACCTACTTGTAGGCAGAGATTGTGCTTTGCTCGGTTTCTTATCTCCTATATGCCCACACAAAGCCTATATATTAAGTTCTTCCTGTTATTTTACTCAAAGTGAGAAATATTCCAAACCTTTTAATATTTTTGTATTTTTATTTATAATATAGAAACTAAGGCAACAAGTAGATTTGTTTCTTTTCAACGTTCTGTTTTGCCCCTTCAAATTCTGCGTTAAAATGCATGCCTTTGAAATCATGATTTCCAATGTTTTTACAAACTTCTTCATCCTTGATATCTTCATTAAAAAAAAAAAATTAGTTAGATGTAAGGAGAGGTGTGAGTTGTCATTATCCAACAAAGTGTCTTTCTACCATGTATAACATTGGGGTATGTGTGTGTTTGAAGGCTCATTTATGTAAACTTTTTATTAATACTTTTGTTTTTTTTCATAGATGTATGCTATGGCTTTTTTTTTTTTTTCCTGAGCAATTAGGGTTTAAATGACTTGCCCAAGGTCACACAGCTGGGAGTGTTAAATGTCTGAGGCCACATTTAAACTCAAGTTCTCCTAACTTTAGCACTAACACGTAATCTACTGACCCATCTAGCTGCCCCAGTCAGATATGTTTTAAACAGAAAGGTGAATCAAATTTAACACTTTATAAGAGAATAGGATCGTACAATTAGAAATAGAAGGGAATGTAGGGAAATGCTTCTTTTTATAAAACAGCACACTAAACACAATAGAAGTGGAAACTGTACTGGGACATATTGGAAATATAGTACATATATTCTCATGGAATTTTCTCCTAATCCACATTCTAAAATATCGGGATGGATTTATTGTACTTTTCTACTCAAAGGTCTTCTTACCAATCCTGTGGAATTGGAAAAAGAGGTGATTGACAATAATCTTTTCTAGTATTATAGATCACAAGCTCTCATTGGTGTTCATTTTCATGATAATTAATTGAAGTCAATTAAAAAAATTAGAATTAATTAACTTTGATAAATATGTTCTTACTCTAAATAGTAGGAGCAATATATACAAAACATCCTCTTACACACACAAATTCACATAGACACACAACATAATATAACAAAATTTAGGTCATATTATTCTATAGATTCTTGCAAATTTAGTAGGAAAATTATACCCAAGCTTAAAGCTTATGATGTAACAAAAACCACAACATTTTATTAAAAGTTCATTTGCTAAAGATCCTTTGCTCTCCTGGTGGGCCATCATGAAATTTCTTCTAGAAATGATTTCTTCTATTTTCTTTGAAGAGTCTTGAGGCTGCATTTACTCAAGGTATATAAACAGCCTTTCTTTAGGGGGGAAATATCTTCTGAACTTTTATAATTCACAAGGTCATACCTTTGTCCTTTCCATTTTTAAGGCAAAAACACCAGGATATCAAATATCTTATGACATTTTGTAATTACAATATTATACTTTGTTCCATTGCATCTCTGATATGCATTATATAAGACCAGAAGAGATTATAGAGAGCTAAGACAGAAACAACAATATCATACATACATGTGTGAACTCATAAAGTTACAAAGTTTACTTTGTGAAGCTGGCATACTTGTGAACTCCAATGAGTAAAGGTGCAAACACAAGCATTGTACTAATTAGTTCTACTTAGTACCTTGTTTCAGTTCTGTCCAAAACATCTTCTTGTAAGATTAGATCAACTCTAATTAGTTAGCAGTTTGTAAAGATTCCAACATCTCCCCCTTTCTTTTGTTAGATGAAAACACCAAAGGAAATAGGAAATCAAATCAGATTAGTGGATTTCTGAAGGGGTACACATAAATCCATCAATATGGGCCAGAACTTTGTAACAGATATACATGGTATACATAAATCCATCAATATGGGAGGCATTATACATAATTTACATAAGCACATAGCAATATAACACAGGCTAGTAGTAATGTAACAACATGAATCAACCTGAAAATTTACACATGTCCATAAGTCCTAGAAATAGCCCATAAACAATCCATTGTCCATTGTCCACAAAGCTAGGCTTTGTGGGGATGATGGACAGTTGATAGCAGATAGCAGACAGCTGACACATTTTCTCTTTCTACTCTTCTCCATACTCAAAGGTTTACACAGCTCTTCTCATTTGAAAGTCATAAGAAAATAGAAGGTTCTACTGTTTCTTTGTGTTTTTTCTATGGATATCACATTCCTGCTCAGGAACCAGTGGAGACACTTTTCATCCACACACACTAAGTTGACAGAAAACAATTATTTAATGCTGACATATATTCTGACTTGATGAAAGAACCTTTCCATCCTACATCTCTAGAATTAAACTTACCAAGCCTCCATATACACTGGCAGTAAAAAGAGTATATTATTCATGTTTGAAAGGCTGGCTCTTCATTAGTTGGATATTCTTTATTAGAATAAATAAGGCACAATTTTAATAGACTTGTGAAGAAGAGAGCTATCAGCATCCAATAAGATGGCTTTAAGAAGTGAGTGTGGATCACAACATAGTATTTTCACTTTTTTTGTTGTTGTTTCCTGACTTTTTGTTTCCTTTCTCATTTTTTTTCCTTTTTTGCTTTGATTTTTTTTTTTTTTGTGCAGCACAATAAATGTGGAAATGAACAATTAAAGATATTTAACGTATATTGGATTGCTTGATGTCTAGAAGAAGGATTCAAGGAAAGGAGAGAAGACAATTTGGAACACAAGGTTTTGCAAGAGTGAATGCTGAGGACTTCCGGTTAAGATGGCGGAGAGGAGGCTCATAGCTGTGTAGCTCCATGCTTTCTTTCACTATCCATTTCATTACAAGCCTCTGAATTAATGCTTGACTGAAAAAAAACCCACAAATAGTTACAAAGAGAAGCCATCCTTGAGATTCGCCAAGAAAGGTCTGTCTTTACTGGAGGGCTGGGACGGTTTTAGATCGGGCGCAGGCGGCGGGCAGCGGCAGTGAGAGCACAGGAGTAGACTGGAGAGGGGGTGGGGAGTGATTGCAGCCGTCTCTGCAGGGAAAGCTTCACTACAGGATTAGATACTTTGCCCTGGCAGCAAGTCAGCAGCCCAGCAGAGAAGCTAAAAACACTGGGGGTGAAGAATACAACCCCAAACAGCTGGAGTCTCTCGGGACCTGGCCGTCCCTCCCTTCCCCCCCCCCCCCACAGTGACTCAGCACGCTCTGGGATCTCAGAGAGCAGGCTCAGCACAGTAGGGCTAGTGCCTCACTGCTGCCCCCCACAGTCTGGAGAGGAAGCTCGGTAACACCACCGAGCCCCTCCCCCAAAGAAAGACTCCAGTTTTTTCTGTTTTTCTTTGCTAGTTTGTCTTTGATTATTAGACAGAATGAGCAAGAAACTGAAGAGGACTTTAACCCTTGACAGCTTCTATACAGATAGAGAGCAGACTCTAAATCCTGAGGAGACTAAAAACAGACAGTCCCCAGGTGAATCCCCAAAGGAAGAGATCATCTGTTCCTCAGCACAGATGAACCTCATAGAAGTGATTAAAAAGGCTCTCACAAGGGAGCTAGAAGAAAAATGGGAAAAGCAGAGTGAGGCTTAGCAAAAGGAGAGGGAAGCTTGGGAAAAGTAGAGGGAGGCTTGGCAAAAGAGCCTGGAGAAGTCAGTTAAAGAGAGAGTGGATAAAGAAGTAAAATCCTTGAAAAATAGGATTGGTGAACTGGAAAACAAAATTGGCGAAATGGAAAAAAATTCCACAGAACAAAAGAACTCAATGGGACAATTAGAAAAAGATTTTTAAAATGTGAGTCACTGAAAATCAGAATTGAACAATTGGAATTGAATGACTCGAGGAGACAAGAAGAATCAGTCAAGCAAATCCAAAAAAATCAAACAATGGAAAAGAATATGAAATACCTTCTGGGGAAGACAACAGACCTGGAAAACAGATCCAGGAGAGACAATCTGAGAATCATTGGACTCCCAGAAAAACATGATGAAAAAAAGAGCCTGGACACTATTTTCCAGGAAATTATCAAAGAGAACTGCCCAGAGGTCATAGGAACAGAGGAAAAAAATAAACATTGAAAGGATGCATCAATAACCCACTGAAAGGGATCCTAAAATCAAAACACCAAGGAATATAGTGGCCAAATGCCAGAACCCTCAGACGAAGGAAAAAATATTGCAAGCGGCTAAAAAACCCAATTTAAGTATCAAGGAGCCACAATAAGGATCACCCAGGATCTGGCAGCATCCACATTAAAAGATCGAAGGGCCTGGAATATGATATTCCGAAAGGCTAAGGAACTTGGTAGGCAACCAAAAATAACTTACCCACTGAGAATGACCATCTTTTTCCAGGGAAGAAGATGGACATTCAACGAAGTAAGCAAATTTCACCTATTTTTGATGA
Source organism: Antechinus flavipes (assembly GCF_016432865.1). Taxonomy (NCBI): domain Eukaryota; kingdom Metazoa; phylum Chordata; class Mammalia; order Dasyuromorphia; family Dasyuridae; genus Antechinus; species Antechinus flavipes. Next base: position 127,566,675 of record NC_067400.1, on the reverse strand, counting down.
AAAAAGCCAGAACTTAACAAAACGTTTGATCTACAAATATAGAACTCAAGAGAAATCTAAAAAGGTAAAGATTAATCTTGGGAACTATATTTCTGATATAAAGAGGTATAAAGAATACATGTATACCTTGTTCTAGAAATTGATGTGGAAAGGACATTGTACCAGAAAAAGGGTAAAGTGGGGAAAGTACATCTCATGAAGAGGCATAGGAAACATATTATATCATAGAGAAAGAATGGAGGGGGATGAATATAGTGGGTATCTTACTGCCTTCAGAATTGGCTTTAAGTGAAAAATCTTAAGACATATTCAATCTATGGTGAAACTTCTCCCACCTCATTGAAAAGTGAGAAGGGAAAAGTGAAAAGGGAAGGAATAAGCTAAGCAGAAGGGAATACGGAAACTGGGAGGGAAAGGGGTAAGATAGGAGGAGGAACTCTAAGGCAGGGGGAGGGATACTAAAAAGGGAAGGCTGTGAGAAGCAAGTGGTGCTCACAAGCTTAATACTGGAAAGAGGGGAAAGGGGAAAGAAGGGAGAAAAGCATAAACCGGGGTTAACAAGATGGCAAGTAATACAGAATTGTTCATTCTAACCATAAATGTGAGCGGGGTAAACTCCCCCATAAAGAGGAAGCGGTTAGCAGAATGGATTAAAAGCCAGAATCCTACAATATGTTGTTTACAGGAAACACACCTGAAGCAGGGAGATACGTGCAGGTTAAAGGTAAAAGGTTGGAGCAAAATCTACTATGCTTCAGGTGAAGTCAAAAAAGCAGGGGTAGCCATCCTGATCTCAGATCAAGCTAAAGCAAAAATTGATCTAATTAAAACAGATAAGGAAGGACACTATATCTTGCTAAAGGGTAGCATGGATAATGAAGCACTATCTATATTAAACTTATATGCACCAAGTGGGGTAGCATCTAAATTCTTAAAAGAGAAATTAAGAGAGCTGCAAGAAGAAATAGACAGTAAAACTATAATAGTGGGAGATCTTAACCTTGCACGCTCAGAATTAGATAAATCAAACCACAAAGTAAATAAGAAAGAAGTCAAAGAGGTAAATAGAATACTAGAAAAGTTAGATATGATAGATCTCTGGAGAAAATGTAATGGAGACAGAAAGGAATACACTTTCTTTTCAGCAGTTCATGGAACCTATACAAAAATTGACCATATATTAAGACATAAAAACCTCAAACTCAAATGCAGTAAGGCAGAAATAGTAAATGCATCCTTTTCAGACCACGATGCAATGAAAATTACATTCCTCAAAAAGCTAGGGGGGGCAGACCAAAAAATAATTGGAAACTAAATAATCTTATACTAAAGAATGATTGGGTGAAACAGCAAATCATAGACATAATTAATAACTTCACCCAAGAAAACGATAATAATGAGACATCATACCAAAATGTATGGGATGCAGCCAAAGCAGTAATAAGGGGAAATCTCATATCTCTAGAGGCCTATTTGTATAAAATAGAGAAAGAGAAGGTCAATGAATTGGGTTTGCAACTAAAAATGCTAGAAAAGGAACAAATTAAAAACCCCCAGTCAAACACTAAATTTGAAATTTTAAAAATAAAAGGTGAGATCAATAAAATTGAAAGTAAAAAAACTATTGAATTGATTAATAAAACTAAGAGTTGGTTTTATGAAAAAAACCAACAAAATAGACAAACCCATAGTAAATCTGATTAAAACAAGGAAAGAGGAAAATCAAATTGTTAGTCTTAAAAATGAAAAGGGAGAACTCGCCACTAACGAAGAGGAAATTAGAGCAATAATTAGGAGTTACTTTGCTCAACTTTATGCCAATAAATTCAACAACTTAAATGAAATAGAAAAATACCTCCAAAATTATAGCTTGCCCAAACTAACAGAGGAAGAAGTAAATATCCTAAACAGTCCCATCTCAGAAAAAGAAATAGAACAAACTATCAATCAACTCCCTAAGAAAAAATCCCCAGGACCAGATGGATTTACATGTGAATTCTACCAAACATTTAAAGAACAATTAATTCCAATGTTATATAAACTATTTGAAAAAATAGGGACTGAAGGAGTCCTACCAAACTCCTTTTATGACACAGACATGGTACTGATACCTAAACCAGGTAGGCTGAAAACAGAGAAAGAAAATTATAGACCAATCTCCCTAATGAATATTGATGCTAAAATCTTAAATAAAATATTAGCAAAAAGATTACAGAAAATCATCCCCAGGATAATACACTATGACCAAGTAGGATTTATACCAGGAATGCAGGGCTGGTTCAATATTAGGAAAACTATTAGCATAATTGACTATATCAATAACCAAACAAACAAAAACCATATGATCATCTCAATAGATGCAGAAAAAGCATTTGATAAAATCCAACATCCATTCCTAATAAAAACACTTGAGAGCATAGGAATAAATGGACTTTTCCTTAAAATAGTCAGGAGCATATATTTAAAACCATCAGTAAGCATCAGATGCAATGGGGAAAAACTGGAACCTTTCCCAGTAAGATCTGGAGTGAAGCAAGGTTGCCCTCTATCACCATTTTATTTAATATCGTATTAGAAACACTAGCCTCGGCAATAAGAATTGAGAAAGATATTAAAGGAATTAGAGCAGGCAATGAAGAAACCAAACTATCACTCTTTGCAGATGATATGATGGTATACCTAGAGAACCCCAGAGATTCTACTAAAAAGCTATTAGAAATAATTCATAATTTTAGCAAAGTAGCTGGCTACAAAATAAATCCGCATAAATCCTCAGCATTTTTATACATCACCAACAAAACCCAACAGCATGAGATACAAAGAGAAATTCCATTCAGAATAACTGTTGATACCATAAAATATTTGGGAATCTATCTACCAAAGGAAAGTCAGGAATTATGTGAGCAAAATTATAAAAAAGTCTCCACACAAATAAAGTCAGACTTAAATAATTGGAAAAATATTAAGTGCTCTTGGATCGGCTGAGCAAACATAATAAAGATGACAATACTCCCTAAACTAATCTATTTATTTAGTGCTATTCCAATCAGACTTCCAAGAAAATATTTTAATGATCTAGAAAAAATAACAACAAAATTCATATGGAACAATAAAAAGTCGAGAATCTCAAGGGAATTAATGAAAAAAAAAAATCAAATGAAGGTGGCCTAGCTGTACCTGATCTAAAATTATATTATAAAGCAGCAGTCACCAAAACCATTTGGTATTGGCTAAGAAATAGATTAGTGGATCAGTGGAAAAGGTTAGGTTCACAAGACAGAATAGTCAACTATAGCAATCTAGTGTTTGACAAACCCAAAGCCCCTAACTTCTGGGAAAAGAATTCATTATTTGATAAAAACTGCTGGGATAATTGGAAATTAGTATGGCAGAAATTAGGCATGGACCCACACTTAACACCATATACCAAGATAAGATCAAAATGGGTCCATGACCTAGGCCTAAAGAACGAGATTATAAATAAATTAGAGGAACATAGAATAGTTTATCTCTCAGACTTGTGGAGGAGAAAGAAATTTGTGACCAAAGATGAACTAGAGACCATTACTGATCACAAAATAGCAAATTTTGATTACATCAAATTAAAAAGCCTTTGTACAAACAAAACTAATGCAAACAAGATTAGAAGGGAAGCAACAAACTGGGAAAACATCTTCACAGTTAAAGGTTCTGATTAAGGCCTCATTTCTAGAATATATAGAGAACTGACTCAAATTTATAAGAAATCAAGCCATTCTCCAATTGATAAATGGTCAAAGGATATGAACAGACAATTTTCAGAGGATGAAATTGAAACTATTACCACTCATATGAAAGAGTGTTCCAAATCATTATTGATCAGAGAAATGCAAATTAAGACAACTGAGATACCACTACACACCTGTCATATTGGCTAAGATGACAGGAAAAAATAACGATGAATGTTGGAGGAGATGCGGGAAAACTGGGACACTAATGCATTGTTGGTGGAGTTGTGAACGAATCCAACCATTCTGGAGAGCAATCTGGAATTATGCCCAAAAAATTATCAAATTGTGCATACCCTCTGATCCAGCAGTGTTTCTATTGGGCTTATATCCCAAAGAAATACTAAAGAAGGGAAAGGGACCTGTATGTGCCAAAATGTTTGTAGCAGCCCTATTTGTAGTGGCTAGAAACTTGAAAATGAATGGATGCCCATCAATTGGAGAATGGCTGGGTAAATTGTGGTATATGAATGTTATGGAATATTATTGTTCTGTAAGAAATGACCAGCAGGATGAATACAGAGAGGACTGGCGAGACTTACATGAACTGATGCTAAGTGAAATGAGCAGAACCAGGAGATCATTATACACTTCGACAACGATATTGTATGAGGACATATTTTGATGGAAGTGGATTTCTTTGACAAAGAGACCTAACTGAATTTCAATTGATAAATGATGGACAAAAGCAGCTACACCTAAAGAAAGAACACTGGGAAACGAATGTGAACTATCTGTATTTTTGTTTTTCTTCCCGCGTTATTTATACCTTCTGAATCCAATTCTCCCTATGCAACAAGAGAACTGTTCGGTTCTGCAAACATATATTGTATCTAGGATATAGTGCAACATATCCAACATATAAAGGACTGCTTACCATCTAGGGGAGGGGGTGGAGTGAGGGAGGGGAAAAAAATTGGAACAGAAATGAGTGCAAGGGATAATGTTGTAAAAAAAAATTACCCTGGATGGATTCTGTCAATATAAAGTAATTATTAAATAAAAATTAAAAAAAAAAGAAAAAAAAAGAGTGAATGCTGAAAACTATCTTTATATATATATATATAATTTTATATTATTTATATTTTATTATATAAAATATATATATATATATATATATATATATATATATATATATAAAGCTTATTATTCAAAAAGAAGAATGCATAAAGCACCTCATTTACCCTCTGGGACCACACAGTCTATTTGGAGAAATAACTACAATGCCTTGAAAAAGAAAAGGGGAAGGTTTGCTTTGTGTTTATTGTTTCTAAATACTAACTAAAAGAGCAATAGATTATTGTTGTCAAAAGGAATCTGGAAAGCCTTCATGAAGAAGCAGTCTTGTGAATAAAATATATCACCATTAATGTGTATGATTTGAAGAGATAGAAATGAGTGGAATAAGGATGTTTCAGGTAAGAGAAAAAAATAAACATGATAAATATGAGGCTAATGGATTGATTCAAAGAGGTTGAGAAAAAGAATAATTAGTGGTAAAACAGCATTTAAATCATTAATTTTAACTTCCTGACTCACAAAGCTTCTTACTAGAATTCTAACAAGAAACAAAATTGATTATTTTGAATTTGCTACCCTCTAGAGCAAGTGCTAATGAGCAATAAAATGAGCAGCCAGAAGGAAGAAGAGAAACCAAAAGAGAGAATCTATGAATATATAATCTTCCCTAATTAACGATTTACAAGTCTCCTTATTCTTCCCATTAATGTTTCTTTAAAATAGTATTTTTGATTTGATATCTAATTCTTTAAGATGATTCTAATTTCACTATAATGACAAAGTTTTGGAGGTCATTAGGCAGGCTTCATTTCTACCACCTTCCTAAATTTTGAAAAGTTTAAAAAGACAAGCATTTTTTTTTCTTTGCACATAAATACAAAGGCTGTTTATATGACAAAAAAAAAATCTTTTTACTGAATTTTAGTTTTAGAATAAAAAGAATGCTCCTTCCCTCAAAAAATACTTAGGTTATTGTTTGTAAAATCACACCTTTCTTGTGAATAAATATATTCTGTAAGATTTCATACATATATAATGGATATAATAATTCTTGCCATCTTGAAGGATATGTGAGTGATAAAGGGAAGAACAGAGCTAAAATGAATATAAAATAAAATTGAATAAATAGAATTTTGACACAAAACTTATGTTTCATTGTTGTAGAAAAATAAATTCTATTAAAAAATAAAAAAAAAATAAATTCTATTGATTCAGTTTGAGACTGTATCTGTTCAGTTTTAGAGAATTATTTCAATCACTGAGATATAAGAAAATAGTGTGGGGGAAATGCCAAGATGGTAGAGAGCTGATATAACTTTCTGTGATCTCCTTTGACCTTCTCTCAAAACAACAGTAGATTAAGCTTCTAAACTGGTTTTGGAGTCAAAGAACTAGCCAATATTTGGAGAATAAGTCATTTCCAGAAGAAGCTACCTTGGAAGAACTTCGGAACAGATCTGTTTCAAATGGACAAGGAAGGGGACAGTCTGCCAAGCTCAGACCACAGGACAGGGAGACTGGGGCAAGTAGCTGGGGTGGGGAGTTAGAATGTTATAATTTTCACACACTTGGGAATGTTCTGTGAGCCTTTTAGGCTATTCTGTCCTGGTTCCAAGTAGGTGGATTGGCCGATTTGCTACAAATTGTAAGCTACTGAATCCCAGAAAAATGCAGGACCTAAACATGATTACCCAGCATGCTGATCTCAATCAGCGGAACTGCTCAAGGGCAAACTAAAGCATCTGTTGCTCCTTTTCCTTAAGTGCAGACCTCAAGCCTTAAAAAATGAGAAAAACAAAACGAACTCTCACTATACATAGCTTTTATGGAGAGAAAGAATGGACCTCAAATCCTGGGGTTCCTAACAGGCAATTAATTCCAGATGAAGCCCCAAAGAGAGCTATGAGCTGGTCCCCATTTCACAAAGCTTTCTTGGAAAAATCCATAAAGGATCTTAAAAGAGAATTAGAAGAAAAATGGAGAAAGGTAATTATAACTTTGCAAGAAGGGATGGGAAAAGCAAATAAATCCCTACAAAATAGGTTTTATGAAATGGAAAAAGCATATAATTTCTAATAAAATAGATATAAAAAAGAAACCAATTCACTGAAAAACAAAATTTGTGAAATGGGGAAAAATGCAATGAACAAAACAATTCAATTGACCAAATAAAAAAAAAAGCTAAAAAAGATAATTGAAGAAAATAATATATTAAATATTAGAATTGAACAAATGGAAGTGAATGACTCAATAAAAATAAAAAACTGAAAAAAAAGAAAAAATATGAAATACCTCCTAGGTAAAATACTGACCTGGAAAATAGATCTAGGACACACAATCTAAGAATTATTGGACTTGTTGAAAGCCATGATGGAAAAAAAAAAATTTAGACATTATCTTACAGGAAATAATAAAGGAAAACTGCCTTGATACCTCAGAATCAGAAGGTAAATAGCCATTGAAAGAATTCACCAATTATCTCCTGAAAGGGACCCAAAAATTAAAACCCCAAGGAATATCATGATTAAATTTCAGAACTATTGGACTAAGGAAAAGATATTGCAAGCAGCCAGAAAGAAACAATTTAAATACTGAAAAGCCTCAATTAGGATTACTCAGAACCTAGAGCTTCCACTTTAAAAAAAATTGAATGCCCTGGAATCTGATATTCCAAAAGGCAAAGGAACTTGGATTACAGACAGGAATGAGCTATCCAGCTAAAATGAGAATTATTTTTAAGAGAAGAAGGTGAACATTCAATGGCATAGGTGAATTTCATGTATTTCTAAGGAAAGGACCAGAATGGAACAAAAACTTTGATCTCCAAACAGAACTCAAGAGAATCATAAAAAGGTAAAAAGGAAAAAAAAAAACTCATAAGAACTGTATTTCTCTTATGGATATACTTAGAAAATGTGAGTATAATTTAATTTTATTATGATAATACAAAAAAAAAAAAAGAAAGAAACTAGAGGTAGAAAGGGGATTGTACTGGAACAAGAGGGAAAAGGAGGTAAAATAAGGGAAATTACATGAAATGAAGAGGGAAAGAAGACCTATTATAATTGAGGGGAAAAAATGAAAGGGAGTGAGCATTCTGTGAATCTTACTCTGATCATATTTGGCTCAAGAAAAGAATATCAGACATACTTGTTTTCACTCAAAAACTTATCTCACCTTATAAGGGAAGTGGGAGGGGAAATGGGGAAAAAGGGAAACACTAATAGAAGGGAAAACAGAAGTATTAGGGGAAAAGTATAAAAAAGGGAAGGGGATCTAAAGGATCTCCCTGTTTGAGGGAAGTGGTCATCAGAAGCAAAACACTGGAGAGGAAGAAAGGAGCAAAGGAAAGAGAAAAACAACTTAGAATAAGATGGCAGGAAATACAGAATTAGTTATTTTAACTGTGATTATGAATATCATGAACTCTCCCATAAAACAAAAGTGGATAGCACACTGGATTAAAAGCCAGATCCTACAATATGTTGTTTTCAAGAGATATTTAAAGCAAAGTGATAGAAACAGAATGAGGATAAAGAACTGGAGCAGAATCTATCATGCTTCAAGTAAAGTTAAAAAAAAAAAAAAAAAGGTGTATTAATCCTGAACACAGACCAAGTAAAAGCAAAGAATAATCTAATTAAAAGAGTTGGTTTATGAAAAAAAAACAACAAAATAGATAAAGTTTTAGTTAATTTTATTAGAAAAAGGAAAATCTAATTGTAAGGAAGGAAACTATATTTTACTAAATGGTACCATAAATAATGAAGCAATATCATACTAAGCATATATGCACCAAGTGGTATAGAAACCAAATTCCTAGAGAAGTTAAGAAAGATGCAAGAAGAAATAAACAGACTATACTACTAAGGAATCTCAATCTTGCTCTTACAGAACTAGATAAATCAAACCAAAATATAAATAAGAAAGAAGTTAAAGAGGGAAACAGAATGTTAGAAAAGTTAGATATGATAGATCTTTGGAGAAAATTGAATGGAGACAGATAGGAGTTTACTTTTTCTCAGTGATTCATGGAACTTACACAAAAATTGACCAAGTGTTAGGGCATAAAAACCTTAAAATCAAATGCAGAAAGGCAGAAATAATAAATGCATTTTTTTCAGATCATGATGCAATAAAAATCACATGCAACATAAGGCCAGGAGAAAATGGACCAAAAATTAATTAGGAATTAAATAATCTAATCCTAAAGAATGAATGAGTAAAACAACAAATCATAGAAACAATCAATAACTTCATCCAATAGAATGACAATGATGAGACAACTTTACAAAATTTGTGAGATGTAGCCAAAGCAGTTATAAGGGGAAATTTTATATCACTAGATTCTTACTTGCATAAAATATAGAAAGATAGAATCAATGAAATGTGTTTACAACTAAAAAAGCAAGGAAAAAAAGAACACATTAAAAATCCTCAATTAAATATCAAACTGAAAATTCTGAAAATTAAAGGGGAGATTAATATAGTTGAATGTAAAAAAAAAACTATTGAATTAATAAATGAAACTAAGAGTTGGTTTATGAAAAAAAAACAAAATAAAGCTTTACTTAATTTGATTAGAAAAAAGAAAGAAGAAAATTAAATTGTCAGTCTCAAAAATGAAAAGGGAGAATTTTCTACCAATGAAGAGGAAATTAGAGCAATAATAAGGAGTTGTTTTTGCCTAAGTATATGCCAATAGATTTGATAATTTTAATGAAATGGAGGAATATATACCAACATATAGATTGCCCAGGTCAATAGAGGAGGAAATAAATTATTTAAATTATTTAATTTTAGAAAAAGAAATAGAACAAGCTATTAATCAGCTCCCTAAGAAAAAATCTCCAAGGACAGATGGATTTACATGTGAATTCTACCAAACATTCAAAGAACAATTAATTCCAATACTATATAAACTATTTGAAAAAATAGGGAAAGAAGGAGTCCTACCAAATTCCTTTTATAGCACAGATATAGTGCTGATCAGGTAAGTCTAAAACAGAAAAAGAAATTATAGACCAATTTCCCTAATGAATATTGATGCAAAAATCTTAAATAAAATATTATAAATGAGATTATACAAAGTTATCCCAAGGATAATATATAATGACCAAGTAGGATTTATACCAAGAATGCAGGGCTGGTGTAATATCCGGAAAACTATTAGCATAATTGATTATATCAAAAACCAGACTAACAAAAATCATATGATTATCACAAAAGATACCGAAAAAGCATTCCTTTTAACACCCATTCCTTTTAAAACACTACTAAGTATAAGTTTTGTTTTTTATTAAAACAATTAGTAGCATCTATTTAAAACCATAAGTAAATATCATATATAATGGGGACAAACTACAACCTTTCCCAATAAAATCAGATGTGAAACAAGATTGTCCACTATCACCATTATTATTCAATATTGTATTAGAAATAATAGCTATGGCAAAAAGAGAAGAAAAAGAGATGAAAGAAATTAGAGTAGATAATTAGGAAATCAAATTATCACTCTTTGCAGATGATACAATGGTATACTTAGAGAATGTAGAGGGCTGAAACTATTGAGTCGATGCACTGAGGTCAGGACTGCCAATTACTTGAGGCTAATTGGACAATTACTCTATGGGCATATGCTTGGAAAATGGTCTTTCCCAGTATCCTGTGCTGGCTCAATGACTGGTGTATGCAAAGGATTGTAGGAGGGACTAGGGGGTGGAGGAAGACTAGCCAGAGTCACTCCTTTGCAGTAGATGAGAGAGAAGGCGGTCATGGAGATTTTGCTTCCATCCTGTTCAATCCTGCATCTAAAGACCAAGAATAAAAACTAAGGACTTTTGTTTATCCTTACTCTGGCTGATTTTGATGTGTCCTGGATGCTAGCATAATCTTCACAAGAGACCCCAGGAGAATCAACTAAAAAACTATTAGAAATAATTTACAACTTTAGCAAGTTGCAGGATACAAAATAAATCCACATAAATCATTAGCATTTTTAGATATAACCAACAAAATCCAACAGCAAGAGATACAAAGAGAAATCCCATTCAAAATAACTATTGATAGTATAAAATATTTGGGAATCTATCAGTCAAAGGAAAGTCAGTATCTATATGAACACAAATAAAAAACACTCTATACAGAAATAAAGTCAGATCTAATCAGTTGGGAAAATGTCAGATGCTCATGGATATGTTAAGTGAATATAATAAAAATGACAATACTACCTAAGTTAATCTACTTATTTAATATCATACTAGTCACTCTCCCAAGAAATTATTTTACAATCCTAGAAACAAATCCTAGAAACAAAATTTATCTGGAAAATCAAAGGGTCAAGAATTTCAAAGGAATTAGTTTAAAAAAATAAAAAATAAAAAAAAATAAAAACATATCAATGACAGTGGGCCAGTTGCGTCAGAACTAAAACTATATTATCAAGTAGCAGTCATCAAAACCATTTGGTATTGACTAAGAAATAGAGTAGTTGATCAGTTGAATAGGTTAAGTTCACAGGACAAAATGCTCAATGACTGTAGCAATCTAGTGTTTGACTAACCCTAAGAACCCAGCTTTGGTGATAACTCACTATTTGACAAGCAACTGGAAACTAGTATGGAAGAAACTAGGCATTGACTCACACTTAACACTACATAACAATATAAGGAGAAAATAGATTCATCATTTAGAAATAAAGAGTGATATTATAAGCAAATTAGAAGGACATAGGATAGTTAGCTCTCAGATCTGTCAAGAAGGGAGGAAATTGTGTCCAAAGAAGAACTAAAACTCATAATTGAACACCAAATAGATATTTTTTATAATATTAAGTTAAAAATGTTTTGTACAAACAAAACTAATGCAGACAAGTTAGAAGAGAAACAATAAATTGAAAAAAAAAAAACATTTTTACATTTAAGGGTTCTGATAAAGACCTAATTTCTAAATATATAGAGAATTGACTCAAATTTATAAAACTTTAAGCCATTCTCCAATTGATAAATGATCAAAGAATATGAATAGATAATTTTCAGATAAAGAAATTAAAACCATTTCTAATCATATGAAAAGGTGCTCTAAATCATTATTAATCAGAGAAATGCAAATTAAGACAACTCTGAGCTATCACTATGCACTTCTCAAATTGGCTAAGATGACAGGAAAAGATAGTGACAAATTTTAGAGGGGACATAGGAAAACCAGGACACTAATACATTGTTGGTGGAATTGTGAATGGATTCAACCATTCTGGAGAGCAATTTGAAACTATGTTCAATAAGTCATCAAAGTGTGCATATCCTTGTTCCATCAGTGTTTCTATTGGGCCTATATCCCAAATAGATTTCAAAGGAAGATAAGGATCCACATGTGCAAAAATGTTTGTGGCAGCCTTTTCTCTTGTGGCAAGAAACTGAAAACTAAGTGGGTGCCAATCAGTTGGAGAATGGCTGAATAAGTTATCATATATGACTGTTATGCAATATTATTATTCTATAAGAAATGATCAGGAGGATGATTTCAAAGAGGTCTGGAGAGACTTAAATGAACTGATACTAAGTGAAATGAGTAGAACCAGCAATGTTATAGGATGGTCAATTCTGATGAATGTGACTCTTTCCAACAATGAGATGACTGATGCCAGTTCCAATGATCTTGTAATGAAGAAAGGCATTTACACCTAGAGAGAGGATTGTGGGAACTGAATGTGGATCATAACATAACATTCTCACTCTTTTTGTTGTTGTTTACTTGCATTTTGTTTTCTTACTCATTTACTTTCCTTTTTGAACTGATTTTTCTTGTGCAACAAAAGAATTGTATAAGTATGTTTACACATATTGAAATTTAACATATATTTTAATATGTATAACATATTTTGGATTACTTCCCATCTAGGAGAGGGAGTGGGGCAAAGGAGGGGAAAATCTGAAACACAAGGCTATACAAAGATCAATGTTAAAAAAATTATCCATTCATATGTGCTGAAAATAAAAAGCTTTAAAAATAAAATAAAATAAAAGAGAATAGCCCATGTGCAAAGAATTGGTTTGTGCCAACAATAGGTTTTAGACTTATTCCATATATATGGAACACACACATATGTATATGTATATCTATAAATGAATATCTATCTATCTATCTATATGGAATTAGGCTTGCAATTATATTTTTCTAATTCTGAGTGGATGCATTTTTCTATTTCTTTATTTATCTCCATTATAAACTTTAACTAAATATGCTGACAAAATAATAGATTATTAATGTATAATAGTCCCTGGAGTTAATCTAATATAGTTATTTCACTTTTCTCATGGGATACTGACGGCTATATCATTAGTGTCACAAAGTCAAGCAGTAGACAAACCAAAACCAATACATGTATTTTCTTTGTCTTCTCCATAATAATATATTGCCCTTTTTATTCAGTCATTTTTGTCATGTCTGACTCTTTGTGAATGTATTAGTAGCTTTTTTGTCAAATATACTGAAGCAGTTTGCTATTCCCCTCTCTAGCTCAATTTACAGAAGTGGCAACTCAAGCAAATAAGATTGATAACACAGCAAGTAAATGTCTATGGTTAGATTTGATCTTAGATCTTCCTGACTCCATTTGTTCTATTTACTGTGTATTTCTACTGATCTTAAACCAGGGGACCTTAAATGTTAATATTTTACTATTACGTACATACTATTACAATTATTCCACCCCCAATCCCAGTCCCCAAATCCAAGGAAATGTTCAAGTAGACTGAATCAAAGCTGTTTTGGGATTTCAGTTTTAGAAGGAAGCTAGACTATATGTATATAATTATTCTCCATCTTCTTATTTTACATAATTTTATATGCAAAATTTGTTATCTAAAAAAGAAAGCAAATATCAGTTGTCAGCTCAGACTCACACTTGAGTAAGTAGGGTGATTCTATATAACTTGGCAATCAGGATTACTGTCGTTTAGGTCAACCTCTAACCAATTTGCTGATCCTTAAAAAACATAGAAAAAAAAAAATGAAAAAAATTCCCTAGTCCTGAGTTTCATTGTTAGGGATTATTAAGGCCAACAAAGTAGAAATGAAAGAAAGTCTAAGAGTGACTGGTCATTCTGTATCATTTTTAAATAAGCAGAGAGATTATAGGAAAAGACTTTAATGAATACTAGTTATACTTCTCTCATCATTTTCCTGCATTTCTACCACAGAAACATAAATTTGGGATAATAAAGGATTTGTGACTGGAAGAGACCTTAGGATCTAGTCCAATTCATTAATTTTAGAACTGAATGTGTAAGGCTCAGGGAGATGGAATGATTACCACCAGGATCACAGAGGTAGCAAAAGAACCAGTTTTTGAATATCATCTTGACTCCAAATTAAGTGTTCTTTCCATTACACTATACTGACTGTCATAGGTATATTTCCTGACAGTGATATTCTCCTCCATTGCTTTTTATCAAATTTGGTTTTTTGAAGAAGGCATTCCTTTTCTTAGTCATATTTCATTCACAAGTCACAGCTCATGGTCACAATGATTGCCTATGAGATTAAGTTTACTTCCTTGCATTAAGACCTCCATCTCACTGAGTTTATTATATATACTCTGAACATTAGTTTGGAGACATCTGAGGCCATGAGTTTTATGACTTCCACTTTCTTGTATATTGCCTAATATAAATTGCATTGCTGCTATACAAGTTTTCTTTCTGTGCTGTAAATGCTACATACCATGGTATTTACCTCCATGATCCTCTTTTTTCAATTTACAATAATTTTCCATCACATTCAATTGTACAGGATAACCTGAATATCTATATACCATCTATATTTCTAATCTAAATTTTCTGTAGATTTATTCCATGTTTGGACAAGAAAGCATCATTTCTTTGGTTATAAATTACAATACAGAAATCCAAATCTTAATCTGATTTTATTATCCCTCCTATTCCCCCCCTCCTTTGGAGTAATAGCCTTCAATTAGCAATTAAAATTAAAATTTTAAAAATTAAAAAAATTAAAAATAATTAAAAAATAAAAATTTAAAAATAATTGAAAAATTATAATTCTGTCTACATTTTTAATCTAGTATTTTATATTCCTTTGCAATGCTTCCTATGTTCAATTAACAACAAAATTTTATTTATTAATTTTAATAAGAAGCAATGCTTTTTAAATTTTTCTCCTTTGCTAATTGAAAAAAAAGAAAAACTAGGAAGCAAACTTATACGTGATCAAAACAATGTCTCAAAATGAACATGTTCAAAATGTACAGTTGACTTCATACATAGAGTTATCATTTCTTTGCAATCTCCACCCTTGGTTGTTTACATTAATCCATGTTGTAAGAAATTATCAGTGAATCAGTTTCAGATAAATTTTGGAAAGCATGAATTGGTGCTCCCTAGGTCTTTTCAGTATGTTATTTGGATTCAAGACACCGTTATATCTTGGACAGATAGCCCTTGAAAATTACCTCATTTTGGTTCATTTTATGCATTATGTATGTTTTCTAGTATTCATCCTTTAATCTCATGAGGAAGTTATCTACACCCCGCCCCCACAATGCCTCATCTCTTCTTTTGCTGATTAATACTCAATAGACTTTCTCCAAGTGATATTTTTGGCTTTTAAAAATAAGATTTTATTAGTATAATGTCTTCTTATATTTTCAACATTTGTAAGTATATCTTTTCTTCTCTTTGCCTTCACTCAGATCCTTCTCTTGTTACAAAGAATAAAAAAGAGATGTTTAAAAAATATTCATCAAAATTAACCATCACATCAAAAGAACTGGAATTATTTGGACCAAGTGTATGTTCCACACCATACCATGTAAATCTGTAAGAAAGAGAGGGAAAGGATCTGTCGATGATTGCTATCATTTCATAGAGCTTAACAAGTTGCTTCATCTCTGCCCTTTGTGAGAAAAAAAAATTATATCCCTATAGAATTGATTAATCCAAAGTCAATTCTTCCATTCCTGTGTTTCATTCTTCTATTCTCCATCTTCTTTAGAAAGTTAGAACTCCCCTCTGTGTCCTAATATTGTGTTTTTTTTTCTTTGAAAGAGAATGTTGATGAATGGTTTGGCTGTCTTTCAACTTTTAATAATAATCATAAATTACAAATATTAGTAGTTAAAATATATTTTCTGAAATAATTAGTACTTACTATTTTCTTATTTCTTTTATCATTTCTTCCCTTTACCCCAACCCCAATCTTCCAAGTAAAAATTCCAGTATTGTATACTGGAATACTGACTAATGGGAAAGCACATATTGATAGATAGATAAATATAGGCCATGCTAACTCCAGAATTTTTTATATATTAAAAATACACTGACAAAAATACTTATCTGTACTTTATAAAATATAGTTGTATTATTTTCATTTCAAGTTCCTTGATATATTTTTATCATCATGTTGGCTTTTTTTCTTTTTTTTTAACTTTTAATTTCATTTTTTGGAAAATTCAATTATATTATTCTTTATTATTATTATTATTATTATTATTATTATTATTATTATTATAGTTTTTTTATTTACAAAACAGATGCATGGATGGTTTTTCAACATTGACCTTTGCAAAACTTTCTGTTCCAAATTGTCCCCTGCTTCCCCTCCTCTAGATGGCAGGTAGTCCAATATATGTTGAATGTTAAAATATATGTTAAATCCAATCTATGTATACATATTTTATACAGTTATCTTGCTGCACAAGAAAAATCAAATCTAGAAAGAAAGAAAAAACCTGAGAAGAAAAACAAAAATGCAAGTAAACAATAAGAGAAAGAATAAAAATGTTATGTTGTGGTCCACACTCATTTTCCATAGTTCTCTCTCTGGGTGTAGATGACTCTCTTAATTACTGTACAATTGAAAATGGTTTGAATCATCTCATTGTTGAAGAGAGCCCTGTCCATCAGAATTGATCTTTGTATAGTCTTGTTGTTACCATGTATAATGATCTTCTAGTTCTGCTCATTTCACTTAACATTAGTTCATGTAAGTCTCTCCAAGCCTCTCTGAAATCATCCTGTTGGTCATTTCTTAACAGAACAATAATATTCCATAATATTCATACACCATAATTTATTCAGTCATTCTGCAATTGATGGGCATTCACTTAGTTTTCAGTTTCTAGCCACTTCAAAAAAGGCTTCCACAAACATTTCTGCTCTTTGGGTCCCTTTCCCTCCTTTAAGATCTCTTTGAGATTTAAGCCCAGTAGTAACACTGCTGGGTCAAAGGATATGAACAGTTTGATATACTATTCTTTAAAGTTCTATTGATTTTGAATTTGCAATGATTTCTTATATTTTGTATATTGTGGATTAGTAATTAGCAATGATAATAAAGGCTCAATTTGAAGGGGAAAGTAATATTAAGTTTCTTCTAACCTTTGAGATTTCTTGAGAAATATAGAACCTTGAGATAAGGCAGTGATATAAACTGGTTTAACCAAGGTATTTTGGCAAAAGTAAGGGAGGGCATGAAAAGAAACAATTAGTTCGAAAAATAAAATGTATAAGTGGGATCTCCAAGTACTAAGAAATTCTGTAACCCCTTTTTTTAAACTCATCTGTTTTTCTTGAGGGATTTTTTGGGTGGGTGTTAGGGAGGAGATCTATGTTTTCTTTAGCAACATGACTTTTTTGAAATATTTTGCATGGGTATATAAAACAAAGTCACATAAATCATCAACATTTCTATATGTTACCACAAAATCTAGCAGCAAGAAGTACAAAAGAAATCCCATTTAAAATAACTGCAGAGAATATAAAATATTTAAGAGTCTGCTTGCCTAGACAAAGCCAGGAAGCATATGAATAAAATTACAAAACACTTTTCACACAAATAAAATTATATCTAAACAATTGGGAAATTATCAATTGCTGATATGTAGGATGAGCTAATATAATAAAAATGACAATTCTACCTAAATTAATCTACTTATTGAGTGCCATATGAATTCAAAACATTACTTTATTGAATTAGAAAAAATAATAACTTTCATCTGGAAAAACTAATAATCAAGAATATCAAGAGAATTAACAAAAAAATGCAAAAAAAAGGTAGCCTAACTTTACAAGACTTAAAATTATATTATAAAACAGGGGTCATCAAAATCATTTTGTACTGGATAAAAAATGGAGTAGTGGATCAGTGGTATAGATTAAATACACAGTGTAGTGAATAAACAATGTACTGTTTGATAAACCAAAAGCCTCCAGCTTCTGGGATAAGAACTCACTATTTGACAAAAATTGCTGGGAAAACTGGAAAATAATATGACAGAAGTAGGTATTGACCAAAACTAACACCCTATAGAAAGATAAAGTCAAAATGCATGCATTGAAATATTGAGTGATACCATAAGCAAAATTAGAAGAGTAAGGGATAGTTCATCTGTCAGATTTGTAGAGAAGTAAGGAATTTATGGCCAAAGAAGAACTAGATAACATTATAAAATGCAAAATGGATAATTTTGATTACATTAGCTTAAAAAGGTTTTGCACAAGGGAAGCAAAAAACTGGGGAATTTTTTTTAACAGTTAGTGTTTCTAACTCTACATATTTCTAAAATATATAGAGAACTAATTCAAATTTATGAGACTTCAAGTCATTCCACAATTGGTAATTTTCCAAAGAATATGAACAGTTTTCAGATAAATAAATTAAAACTACTTTTAGTCATATGAAAAATGGTTTAAATAATTATTGATTAGAACAATGCAAATGAACACAACTGTGAACTACTACCTCATACTTCTCAGTTTGTCTAAGATAATAGGAAAAGATAATGACAAATGTTGAAGGGGATGTGGGAAAACTGGAAAACTAATTAATTTTTGGTAGAGTTTTGAAATGATTCAAGCATTCTGAAGAGCAATTTGGATATTTATCCTAAGAGCTATAAAACTGTAAAACTATGCATATACTTTGATCCAGCAATATCATTACTGGGTCTGTATCCCAAAGAGCTCTTAAAAGAGAGATTAAGAAGCCAAATGTGCAATAATGTTTATAATAGCACTTTTTTTTGTAGTGGAAAGGAATTGGAAATTGACTGGATGCTCCTCAGTTGGGGAATGGCTGAATAAGTTATGGTATATGAATGTGATGGAATAATATTGTTCTACAAGAAATGCTGAGCAGGCTGATGTCAGAAAAGCCTGGAAAGACTTATATGAACTGATACTTGGCAAATTGAGCAGAACTAAGACATTGTATACAATAACAAGATTATTTGATGATTAATTGTGATGAACTTGATTCTATTTAACAATATACTGATTTAAGGCAAGTCCAACAGACTTGGGATGGAAAATGCTATCTTCATCCAGAAAAATAATTGTGGAGACTATATATGGATCAAAGCATAACATTTTCACCATTTTTGTTGTTATTGTTTGTGTTATTTTTTTTCTTTGCTTCCTTTTTCTTTTCCTTTTTGAGTTGTTTTAATCTTGTATGAAAATGTTTAAATACATTTCTTTTAAATAGAAGTGTATATATTTAACCTGTATCATATTGCTTTTTGTATTGGGAAGGGAAGGAGGAAGGGACTAAAATTTGGAACACAAAGTTTTATAAAAATAAATGCTAAAAACTATCTTTACATATATTTGGAAAAATAAAATACTATTCAATTTTTTAAACAGGACATATTTAGTATAACTTCATATGTGCCATCTCAGTAAAGGAGGGTGAGTAGGAAGGGAAAACATCTGGGACAAAGTTTTAAGAACAAAT
Organism: Antechinus flavipes; assembly: GCF_016432865.1. Taxonomy (NCBI): domain Eukaryota; kingdom Metazoa; phylum Chordata; class Mammalia; order Dasyuromorphia; family Dasyuridae; genus Antechinus; species Antechinus flavipes. The sequence continues at coordinate 127,547,137 of NC_067400.1, read as the reverse complement.
GTACAAATTATCTTATATTTAACTGGAGAAAATAAAAAAAATATATATAAATATACTCAAAAACACCATGTAAGTGCTAGCTATATGTATGGCTTGTGTATATGTATATGTATGCAAATAAATTTGTGAAGTACATACATTTATCTACATATATATATGTAGTGCACAACAGCATTTCTTAAGTTTTATTTTTCTAACATGATAATGCATCCTAAAGTAAAAATGATTTTTTCTGATTTCATGATTTTCTAATTTTTCCACCCTAACATACTTTCCACTTTATCCTGATTGCATCAAACCATTATAACCAGTGTCTAAAGTGGTAAGGGATGTATCATTGTTGATTGGTAATAAAGATTAACATATCAATCTAGCTGGTTGAAATAATATTGGACTTTTGGATATGCCTATTCATATGCCAGGGAATATTACAACTTCTCTATTCCTTAAGTATGGAAGGAGGAAATTGGATTAGATGAATTCCAAGTTCCTTCAAGCTCAAGATCTAAGATGCTCTGACCTTGACAGTGATCTATCAGGCAGGTATTATATATTTTTTCACACATGAAGAAATAGAGACTTAGAGAAATTAAGTTGCCTAGAATCACATAGTGAAGAATTGTTTTTAGGTGAGATTTGAGACCGGGACTTTGTAAATTGAGTTTCACCTACTTTTCTATCCTGCCTTTTTAAGAAGGAAAAAAAAAAAAAAGATATCTTGGAGCATCTAGGTGACACAGTGGGTACAGCACCAGCCCTGAAGTCAGGAGGACCTGAGTTCAAATCTGGTCTCTGCACTAAACAATTTAATAATCTTAGAAAGTAACCTGGGCCACTAAGAGATTAAATAAGTAAAGTTATTGTCAATATTTTTTAGAGATAGGACTTATCTTCCCAATCCCAAGACCAGGCCTTTATCTAGTAGAACACACACACACACACACACACACACACACACACACACACACACACACACACAAATTTATTTTGTCATGGCTACTCCAGGAGTCATTTTTTTCATTAGTTTCATTGTTTTATAAAAACAGTTCCTTCTGCCACAGTCGTTCACTGAGTTATCAGTCTTATCATTCTAATATCTAAATAGTTTTGAATTTATTTTTGAATCAAAGTTGATATAAAGATTTGTAAAAGTGACAAGGTTACTTAGGTGAATGTAGTCTATTTTTGTGTTAAAGTAACAAGCAAAAATCAAGGAAATTTCATTCAAACAATATAAAATCTGAGATGTTAGAAATTATATATGATACATTATTATTTTAGAGCATAAATTTGTCTAATTCACAAATTTTGTATTTCAATCATGAATACAATATTATTATCACAGTTAATAACATCTTGAAGAAAAACCCACTAAAATATTTAATTTAATTTAGCATTTGAATAATATGAAAGTTGCTAAGGGTTTTATTTTTCTTATTTGAAACTCATCAGAGTCATAGAAACAGTCAATGAGATTGTCAAAAAATATTTTAAGTGCCTTTCATTTGCCAAGGTTAAGCATCCACAAGCTAAAATGATAAACAATATGCAAACACCTATGTACACACACAAGTTATATATACAATAAATTGAAAACATCATCCAATGAGCTGCATGCAATATTCATGATGATTTTCTCCTCAACAAAAGTATAAAATAACTCAGCAGGGAGATAGATAAACATAGGTTCACTTATGTTAAGTCTAAGATGTTAAATGTAAAATTTTGTATGCAGAAATGCAAACAGATTGTGTTTCAGTAATCAGATCAACAGCCTAAAGAAAATTGAAAAGCCTCATACCCAGAATTGTGATTATCAGGTGATGAATTTTATAGCCTTAGTCTTTTTTTTTTCTTATTAAAGTTTTTTTCTTTTTATTTTCAAATTATCTACATGGATAATTTTCAACATTCACCCTCATAAAATCTTGTGTTCTAATTTTTTTCCTTTACCTTCTCCTTTAGATGGCAAATAATTCAATATATGTTAGACATGTACAATTTCTCTCTATATATTTCCACAAGAAAAATCAGATCAAAAAGTGGAAAACATGAGAAAGAAAACAAAGTGCAAGTAAACAACAACAAAAAGAATGAAAATGCTATGTTGTGATCCACACTCAGTTCTCACATTCTTCTCTCTGGGTGTAGATGTTCTTTTCATCACAAGATGATTGGAACCAGTCTCAATCGTCTCATTGTTGAAAAAGGCCATGTCCATCAGAATTGATCTTCATACAGTCTTCTTGTTACTATTTACAATGATCTCCTGGTTCTGCTCATTTTACTTAGCATCAGCTCACATAAGGCTATCCAGGCTTCTCTAAAATCATCCTGCTGATTGTTTCTTATAGAACAATAATATTCATTAACATTTATATACCATAACTTATTCAGTCATTCTCCAGTTGATGGGAATGCACTCATTTTCCAGTTTCTTGCCAGTACAAAAAAAGGGTTCCCATAAACATTTTTGCAAATGTGGAACCCTTTCTCTCCTTTATGATGTTTTTGAGATATAAGCCCAGTAGAAACACTATTGGATCAAAGAATATGCACATTTTGATAGCCCCTTGGGCATAGTTCCAAATTGCTCTCCAAAATTATTGGATCAGTTCACAACTCCACCAACAATGTATTAGTTTCCCAGTTTTCTCACATTCCCTCCAAAATCCATCATTAGTTTTTCCTGTTATTTTAGCCAATCTAAGAGGTATATAGTGCTTCCTCAGAGTTGTCTTAATTTGCTTTTCCCTGATCAATGGTGATTTAGAACATCTTTTCATATGACTAAAAGTGGTTTTAACTTCTTTATCTGAAAATTGTCTGGTGTAAGACACTTAACATTTCCTAGCTGTGTGACCCTGGGCAAGTCACTTAACCCCAATTGCCTCAGCACAAAGGAAGGAAGGAAGGAAGGAAGGAAAGAAGAAAGAAAGAAAGAAAGAAAGAAAGAAAGAAAGAAAGAAAGCAAGAAAGAAAGAAACTCTGTTTATATTCTTTGACCATTTATTAATTAGAGAATGGCTTGAATTCTTTAAAAATTGAGTCAATTTCCTAGATATTTTAGAAATGAGGCCTTCATCAGAACCCTTCAATGTAAAACTTTTTTTCGTAGTTGTTTCCCTTCTAATCTTGTCTGCATTGGATTTGTTTGCACAGAAACTTGTTAAACTTAATATAATCAAAATTATCTATTTTGTATTCAGTAATGTTCTCCAGTTCTTTTTTTGGTCACAAATTGAAAACTGGAAATTAATTTGGCAGAAATCTGGTATTGACCCATATCTAACACCATATATCAAGATAAGATTGAAATGGGTTCATGATCTAGACATAAAGAGTGATATTATAAGCAAATTAGAAGGACAAAGGATAGTTTACTTCTCAGATTTGTGAAGAAGGAAGATAGCATTTTTCACTGCCAGTTCCCTCTACTATAATATGTAATAAATATGACTGAAGTGTCTAACTTATAGAATTATTTTAAGAATTGCAATTTTGCAAAGCCTAAAGCATTAATGTTAGCTATGATCTTAATAGTTATTTTATTCATTTTGGTGTCATCTGTGATTTTTATAATTATTCTATTTATGTCCAAATTCAAGTTACCAATAAAAATATTAAACTAGATATTTCCAAGGACAAAAAGTTATGAAAAACATAATTAGTGTTGTGTTTCCAAATTGATAAAGATCCACCTAACATTATCATCATTATAATCACAATATCTGTTTCGTCTCAAGAAATTTCATGAGAGACACTGTCAAATGCTTTATCAAATTCTAGATGTTATTTCTAAATTGTTTCCTTGATTTATCATTATAGTACATTGTCAAAAATGAAAGTACAGCAAAGTCACATAGTCTATTCTTTAGGAAGTCATGATGAGTTTGAATATTCATGTTCATTTTTCTGAAATGTGTATACAACATCCCTTTAACAATGTAGATTTGGATCTTGCTAGGAAACATAGGCAAGCTACTACATTGATAGTTTGCTAATTTTAATTTTTATGGGAATTTTATGGGATATATTTTTTCCTTTTTCAATCCTTTGATATTTTCCTGCCTCCAGATTTATATTATATTTTTTGACCTTCTTCTGGTCAGACAATGTTTGGCACACTTGGATAAAAATGTCTCCCTCTGTTGGCCTTCTTATAAATGTTTTTTTCCCATTCTTCTCTCCGCATTTACTTGATTTCCCCAAATGTGTAACTGTATCTTTTTATTAACACTGCTACAGTGCTGCTTCATTTGTTTATGTTCTGACTTTTGAATAAGATCCACCCTTTTAAATCTGTATTCAATTTGAGTTTCATCCTGAGTCAGTAATATTTCTACATCAATTTTAGTTACTCTTAGAATTTCCTTGCTTATTAATTATTCATTAAACATTTTTTTTTATAATGAATACACTGCTGAACTTCGAGTCAGGAAGATCTGATATCAAATCCCACATCAGACACTTATTAGCTATGAGAACCTAGAGAAATCACTTAACTTTTGCCTGCTTCTATTTCCTCATTTATGAAATGAAGAAAATAATTGCAACTACTTCCCACAGTTGTTGGGGAATATATATATATATAAAGAATCCCCAAACCTCAAAACACTATTTTTAAGGATAATTAAGACTATAAACTTTATTATTCTTAGATATACATGGTCATTTTCAAACAATCTTCTTTTTTTATCAATAATAACCTACTGTAATGAAAATCTTGATATTTTAGAATATTAACATATATTAGAAAAAGAATTCAGTAACAGCATTTTTATTTATCAAGTGTTAGTATTATATATGCATACATATATATATATGTATATATATATAAATTTTCAATTCTTGGAAAATATGACTTATAATTTCAACTTTTATGCTTAGAAAATTTATTATATTATACAAAAGTAATAACTTACCCAACAAAATAATTTCCTTAATAGCCAACTCCAGAGGTTAATTAGCAATGACATTTTGTCTTATAAGTGAAGAAGTGATATGAAGGTTAAGTAAGTTGTTTTGTTGTCATAACAATTCTCATTTAGAATGAGGATTGTATTTCTAAATTGCAGAGAGTCATGAATTCTGCTCAGTCTGCCAGGTCATTTGGTAATTTGACCTCTTTGGTATAGTAAACACTAAGTGAAATCTTATGAAGTACTACTAAGCAATGAACATTTAGGGGCAGCTAAGTGGCACAGTGATAGATCACTAGCCCTGAAGTCAAGAGGACTTGATTTCAAATCTGGTCTCCCACACTTAACATTTCCTAGCTGTGTGACTGTAGGCAAATCACTTAACCCCAATTGCCTCAGGAAAAAAAAAAGAAATGAACAATTGAATCAGAAAGGACCTTCTTTAACTTTAAAATAGTGACATAATAGAATTGTGCAGAGAATTAATATTATAAATTATCATTCTTCCAAAAAAAAAAATCTGGGTCTTACAATACTCTGTTTAACACATTTCATCTTTTAAACTAACTTTGTCCATGTTAATGACAGTCCAAGAAATTGGAAGGGTAAATATATTAGTGATGAAAATAAAATCCCAAACTGAAAAAGTAATATGTAGAAAACATAAATTTACAACATTCTCAAATCAACTTCTGGTTTTAAAAACTGAAGTTGTTTGGCAAAAGCAACTAATTTTTAGCAATTACTATTCAGTGATGAAAATAATTAATGGAAAATGTAAGCCACCATTTCCTAACATCCTATTTCTCTTTTTGAGTGTTCTTAACACTGACCTTTTAGAATTATCAAAACTTCCTCTTCATTCAGTCCTCATCAGTCAAAACTTCTCAGAAGCATCATATGATTTTTAGGTGCAAGAAATCAAATAGCATTTACTAACCACAAATAGCATACTTCTGTTTTACTAGTTGCAAAAAATTACACATTATGTCTGTATTCTCAGTGCTGGAATTATATTTTCAGGAAGGTCTTTTTGGTCAATTACCATAATTACAAGATTAGGAGACATCAAAAATGAAATAAATGACAATAAAAAATAAGCAAGATAGAATTAGTGCTTTGTGCTGTGGGATTTGTACCAATTATGAAGAAAATATTGAAAAATTACTTAAATTTTAAAAGTATAAACAATTTTGTAATGTGCAGTACAGAAAAAGAAAAAAACCTCTTTAAATTCAACTGTTTCATTTCTTCTGAAGTTATTTTCTTCACCTAGAACTAATTGGATTTCAAACTTCTTCTCCCCCACCATGATCATTGTATTATTTATCACCCAATTTTTTTTCTTTCATCTTAAAATCCATTTCCAAATACACACACATACACACACACACACACACACACACACACACATCCAACATCATACTAAACTGGTTTAAGTTGTAAGAAAGAAGCTAAAGACTTCACATTGACTCTGTGAGGGTCATCAAATATCAGCGGATCACTTCCCTTTGCTTCAAGTGAATAGACTAACTGGTTTAGTACAATGTAAGCATCTTGCTAACTGAACAGAATTCTTCTGGGAAAATATTAATATGACATGACAGAAAAGAAGTCATTCTTTCTACCTGGAATATGGCCAGGACAGTAAAGCAGATATAGCTGAGGGTCATGTAGAAAGGGACAAAATATATAGCCAGTGTTTTTTCTACTTGTTTTAATTGTCATCCATCAGGTCATGGATATTAAAAGACTTAAACATCTGACAGTCATTATCAGTCTCCCACATCCAAAAAAATGGAAGCAGCTGCTTTCAGTTAATACAAAATCCATGAATATATTCTGTCTTCACAATTTATATTGATTTGATTTTCTATTCTTTAGTGAAAGAGAATATTTCTCTTAAGCTGGTAATGTGTTCATTTTAAGTTGAAGTAAGTAGGAACAGTGGATTAGAAATTGAATCACTATTTAATACATTTTTTTTAAATGATCAGAATGTCCTGATCATTGTTCTGATTGATTTCAAATTTGAGGCTTTACCTCATGTGTTCACTTTCCAAATTCCATTATTCAGTAACAGTGGTTACTTAATTTTAAGTAAAACCTTCTAGATTACTTTTTTATACATTTAAAATCTACTTAGTAGTAAAACATGCTTGATTACTGATTTCTCTTCTCTACTGATATTCCTAGGACTTGAATATCTGAAACAATTCTCAAAATATAAACTTTTTCTTCTGGGCATCTGTGATACAAAGATACTATAAGGAATGAAAAGTAGCTACCATCCATTTAGTTTCTCTGCAGTGAACAACATTATAATTTTAAGACTTTATCCATAAAAAATTACTTTATCAAATATCTGCTTCCATAGAGAACATGGGCTCCTTCTTAGCCTGTCTTTCATTTTCTCCCTCTTGGTTTCAAAGATTCTTTTCCAGTTTTTTTTGTTTTTTGTTTTTTTTTTTTGTTTTTTGTTTTTTGTTTTTTGTTTTTTTTTTTTTTTTTACTGAGTTCAGTTTTCTATGCTTTACTTTAATATGCATATTATTATTTTTTTAATTGGAGCAATGCTATTTCCTAATCTGTAAACCTGTTATGCTGTGAAGAGTTTTGCTTTCAGGTAACTATTTCTGAAGCATTATCCTTGATTAATTAGAATTTTTTAAAAAGAATATGAGTGTCTTCCCTTTAACTTTCTTTCCAAAATGTAACTTTTGAATATTTGAATTTGCTGCATTGCATTTAATATATATGCTAACATATACCTATAGTATCACCAGGATAGCTTAATCATTAAATAGGTTTAAGAATCTGAGTGAAATGATTAAAATGCTTTCAACTTTAATAGAATGGTTGACAGGATAACTTGTCTATTATAGTTATTGATAGTTAGCTCTGAAATGGAATGGCATGTTTTTAGTACCCTTTTTGCTTGGGATAGGAAAAATCTGATGGCTTTTTCACAATAAAAGTCAACTTCTCCTTTTCCTCAGATTAAGGATTTCAGGCTGCTATAAATCTGCAAGGAGATACTCTTGCGATTTCTATATGAATTTAAATAGAAAGGTGACAATACAATTTTACTTCACAATTGAATGCTGTTGCTATAAAACTACCTAAGTCACTCAGATCTTGTGACTGAGAACAGTTCTCACTCTTTTAAGTTGTCACTTCTCATCTATCCCATGCGTACACATGTATATGCATATATATTTGCATGTATATGAAAATATGAGAATCCATATGTATCTGTGTCTTACATGTATATTTACCTTCAGTTCATTCAAAGAAACAAGGTGTCTTAGCTTAAAAGATTCAGATAATGTTACAGCTAGAAGTTATGCTATGTGAATTATTTAATAAATATACATTCATATATTCCATTTCTAGACAGTATATAGACACTATACTTAACTGAATAGTGGAGTGTTAATATCTCATTTAAAGTCACACAAAAATACAAAGAATGTCCTCCTATGATTAATAACAGTCTGAATTCTATACTTTGAAAGAAGGGAGAATTGACATCTTTTTTTTTTTTAATTAGAAAGATCACCCTTATTTATTGGTTGCAAACATTTATGCATATGCACACACATATATGTATTTATTCCTAAACATATACACACCAAGAAACATATAAAGAACAAAATCAGATAATTTTACAACTGTCAATGACATTAGAAATGTCATTATATATGATATATCTTATATATAATATAAAATATTATATGTATTATATATATATTATAAGAAATTTTATCTCCTGAGCTCTATCATTTTTTTCCCAAGGAAATCAAGGTTCCATGAAGTTAAGTGAATCTACTTCAAGGCCAAAGAGTTAGTGATAAAGTAGATTTAAGACCCTGGCTCTCAAAATGATGTCTTTTCCTTTATATTATGCCATTTTTATTTCACCTCAAATCTTTAATATATTTAGAATTTCAGAAGAGAGATTGAGATGAATTCTTGGTTGACTAGAATGTTATATATAATCAAAAACTTTTTCAAACATATGTACTTTTTAAAGTGTTTACTAATAACTCCAGAGGCTTAGTCTCTTATTGATTATTCATAGCCTTTGTATTTTGCATGATTCACACACACACACATACACAAAAATCCAAAAAATTGATAAGTGACCAAAGGAGATGAACAATTTCCAGATGAAGTAATTAAAACTATCTCTAGTCATGTTAAAAATGTTCTAAATTACTATTGGTCAGAGAAATACAAATTAAGATAACTCTGAGGTACCACTACACACCTTTCAGATTGGTTAAGATGACAGAAAAAGATAGTGATTAATGTTGGAAAGAATATGGGAAAACTGGGATAGTAATACATTGTTGGTGGAGGTATGGTAATCCAACCATTCTTTTTTTTTTTTTTTTTTTTTTTTTTTTTTTTTTTTTTTTTTTTATAATAAATTTTATTTTATTTAATAATAATTTCGCATTGACAGAATCCATGCCAGGATAATTTCTACACGACATTATCCCTTGCAATCACTTATGTTTCGTTTTTTCCCCCTCCCTCCCTCCTCCCCCCCCCCAGGATGGCAAGCAGTCCTATATATGCTAAACATGTTGCAGTATATCCTAGATACAATACATATTTGCAGAACCAAACAGTTCTCTTGTTGCACAGGGAGAATTGGATTCAGAAGGTAAAAATAACTCGGGAAGAAAATCAAAAATGCAAATAGTTCACATTCATTTCCCAGTATTCCTTCTTTGGGTGTAGCTGTTTCTGTCCATCATTTCTCCAATGAAACTCAGTTAAGTCTCTTTGTCAGGGAAATCCACTTCCATCAGAATACATCCTCATACAATATCGTTGTCGAAGTGTATAATGATCTCCTGGTTCTGCTCATCTCACTTAGCATCAGTCCATGTAGGTCTCTCCAAGCCTCTCTGTATTCATCCTGCTGGTCATTCCTTACAGAGCAATAATATTCCATAACATTCATATACCACAATTTACCCAGCCATTCTCCAATTGATGGGCATCCATTCATTTTCCAGTTTCTAGCCACTACAAACAGGGCTGCTACAAACATTTTGGCACATACAGGTCCCCTTCCCTTTTTTAGTATCTCTTTGGGGTATAAGCCCAATAGAAACACTGTTGGATCAAAGGGTATGCACAGTTTGATAACTTTTTGGGCATAATTCCAGATCGCTCTCCAGAATGGCTGGATTCGTTCACAACTCCACCAACAATGCATCAATGTCCCCGTTTTCCCGCATCCCCTCCAACATTCATCATTGTTTTTTCCTGTCATCTTAGCCAATTTGACAGGAGTGTAGTGATATCTCAGAGTTGTCTTAATTTGCATTTCTCTGATCAATAGTGATTTGGAACACTCTTTCATGTGAGTGGTAATAGTTTCAATTTCTTCATCTGAAAATTGTCTGTTCATATCCTTTGACCATTTATCAATTGGAGAATGGCTTGATTTTTTATAAATTTGAGTCAGTTCTCTATATATTTTGGAAATGAGGCCTTTATCAGAACCTTTAATTGTAAAGATGTTTTCCCAGTTAGTTACTTCCCTACTAATCTTGTTTGCATTCGTTCTGTTTGTACAAAGGCTTTTTAATTTGATATAATCAAAATTTTCTATTTTGTGATTGGTAATGGTCTCTAGTTCATCTTTGGTCACAAATTTCTTTCTCCTCCACAAGTCTGAGAGATAAACTATCCTATGTTCCTCTAATTTATTTATAATCTCGTTCTTTATGCCTAGGTCATGGACCCATTTTGATCTTATCTTGGTATGTGGTGTTAAGTGTGGGTCCTTGCCTAATTTCTGCCATACTAATTTCCAGTTATCCCAGCAGTTTTTATCAAATAATGAAATCTTATCCCAAAATTTAGAATCTTTGGGTTTGTCAAACACTAGATTGCTATAGTTGACTATTCTGTCTTGTGAACCTAACCTTTTCCACTGATCAACTAATCTATTTCTAAGCCAATACCAGATGGTTTTGGTGACTGCTGCTTTATAATATAATTTTAGATCAGGTACAGCTAGACCACCTTCATTTGATTTTTTTTTCATTAATTCCCTTGAGATTCTCGACTTTTTATTGTTCCATATGAATTTTGTTGTTATTTTTTCTAAATCATTAAAATATTTTCTTGGAAGTCTGATTGGTATAGCACTAAATAAATAGATTAGTTTAGGGAGTATTGTCATCTTTATTATATTTGCTCGGCCTATCCAAGAGCACTTAATATTTTTCCAATTATTTAAGTCTGACTTTATTTGTGTGAAAACTTTTTTGTAATTTTGCTCATATAATTCCTGACTTTCCTTTGGTAGGTAGATTCCCAAATATTTTATGCTATCAACAGTTATTTTGAATGGAATTTCTCTTTGTATCTCTTGCTCTTGGATTTTGTTGGTGGTGTATAAGAATGCTGAGGATTTATGGGGATTTATTTTGTATCCTGCTACTTTGCTAAAATTATGAATTATTTCTAATAGCTTTTTAGTAGAATCTCTGGGGTTTTCTAGGTATACCATCATATCATCTGCAAAGAGTGATAGTTTGGTTTCCTCATTGCCTACTCTAATTCCTTTAATCTCTTTCTCGACTCTTATTGCAGAGGCCAGTGTTTCTAATACAATATTGAATAATAATGGTGATAGTGGGCAACCTTGCTTCACTCCAGATCTTACCGGGAAAGGTTCCAGTTTTTCCCCATTGCATATGATGCTTACTGAAGGTTTAAAATATATGCTCCTAACTATTTTAAGGAAAAGTCCTTTTATTCCTATGCTCTCAAGTGTTTTTATTAGGAATGGCTGTTGGATTTTATCAAATGCTTTTTCTGCATCTATTGAAATGATCATATGGTTTTTGTTGGTTGGTTGTTGATATAGTCAATTATGTTAATAGTTTTCCTAATATTGAACCAGCCCTGCATTCCTGGTATAAATCCTACTTGGTCATAGTGTATTATCCTGGGGATGATTTTCTGTAATCTTTTTGCTAATATTTTATTTAAGATTTTAGCATCAATATTCATTAGGGAGATTGGTCTATAATTTTCTTTCTCTGTTTTCAGCCTACCTGGTTTAGGTATCAGTACCATATCTGTGTCATAAAAGGAGTTTGGTAGGACTCCTTCAATCCCTACTTCTTCAAATAGTTTATTTAGCATTGGAGTTAATTGATCTTTAAATGTTTGATAGAATTCAGATGTAAATCCATCTGGTCCTGGGGTTTTTTTCTTAGGAGTTGATTGATAGTTTGTTCTATTTCTTTTTCTGAGATAGGAGTGTTTAGGATATTTACTTCTTCCTCTGTTAGTTTAGGTAAGCTATATTTTTGGAGGTATTCTTCTATTTCATTTAAGTTGTCGAATTTATTGGCGTAAAGTTGGGCAAAGTAACTCCTAATTATTGCTCTAATTTCCTCTTCGTTAGTGGTGAGTTCTCCCTTTTCATTTTTAAGACTAACAATTTGATTTTCCTCTTTCTTTTTTTTAATCAGATTTACTAAGGGTTTGTCTATTTTGTTGGTTTTTTCATAGAACCAACTCTTAGTTTTATTAATCAATTCAATAGTTTTTTTACTTTCAATTTTATTGATCTCTCCTTTTATTTTTTGAATTTCAAGTTTAGTGTTTGATTGGGGGTTTTTAATTTGTTCCTTTTCTAGCATTTTTAGTTGCAAGCCCAATTCATTGACCTTCTCTTTCTCTATTTTATACAAATAGGCCTCTAGAGATATGAGATTTCCCCTTATTACCGCTTTGGCTGCATCCCATACATTTTGGTATGATGTCTCATTATTATCATTTTCTTGGATGAAGTTATTAATTATGTCTATAATTTGCTGTTTCACCCAATCATTCTTTAGTATGAGATTATTTAGTTTCCAATTATTTTTTGGTCTACTTTCCTGTGGCTTTTTATTGAATGTAATTTTCAATGCATCATGGTCTGAAAAGGATGCATTCACTATTTCTGCCTTACTGCATTTGAGTTTGAGGTTTTTATGTCCTAATATATGATCAATTTTTGTATAAGTTCCATGAACTGCTGAAAAGAAGGTGTACTCCTTTCTGTCCCCATTACATTTTCTCCAGAGATCTATCATATCTAATTTTTCTAGTATTCTATTTATCTCTTTGACTTCTTTCTTATTTATTTTGTGGTTTGATTTATCTAATTCTGAGAGTGCAAGGTTGAGATCTCCCACTATTATAGTTTTACTGTCTATTTCTTCTTGCAGCTCTCTTAATTTCTCTTTTAGGAATTTAGATGCTACACTACTTGGTGCATATATATTTAATATAGATACTTCTTCATTATTCATTCTACCCTTTAGCAAGATATAGTGCCCTTCCTTATCTCTTTTGATTAGATCAATTTTTGCTTTAGCTTGATCTGAGATCAGGATGGCTACCCCTGCTTTTTTGGCTTCACCTGAAGCATAGTAGATTTTGCTCCAACCTTTTACCTTTAACCTGCATGTATCACCCCGCTTCAGGTGTGTTTCCTGTATACAACATATTGTAGGATTCTGGCTTTTAATCCATTCTGCTAACCGCTTCCTCTTTATAGAGGAGTTTACCCCGTTCACATTTATGGTTAAAATGACCAATTCTGTATTACTTGCCATCTTGTTAACCCCGGTTTATGCTTTTCTCCCTTCTTACTCCCTTACCCCCTCCCTTACCCCCCTTCCCAGTATTAAGCTTGTGAGCTCCCCTTGCTTCTCACAGCCCTCCCTTTTTCAGTATCCCTCCCCCCCTTAGAGTTCCCCCCCCCCAACTTACCCCTTTCCCTCCCAGTTACCGTATTCCCTTCCACTTAGCTTATTCCTTCCTTTTTCACTTTTCCCTTCTCACTTTTCAATGAGGTGGGAGAAGTTTCACCATAGATTGAATATGTCTAAAATTCTTCTCTTACTGCCAATTCTGAAAGCAGTAAAATACTCACTATTTTCATTCCTCTCCATTCTTTCTCTCAGATTTACTAGGTTTTCTTTGCCTCTTCATGAAATGTAGTACCCCCACTTTCCCTTTTTTCTAGTACAATGTCCTTTCCACAACTAGTTTCTAGAACAAGGTATACATGTATTCTTTATACATCTTTACAGCCGAAATATAGTTCCCAAGATTAATCTTTACCTTTTTAGATTTCTCTTGAGTTCTGTGCTTGTAGATCAAATTTTTTGTTAAGTTCTGGCTTTTTCATCAGAAATAGATGAAATTCGCTTATTTCGTTGAATGTCCATCTTCTTCCCTGGAAAAAGATGCTCAATCTCGCTGGGTAAGTTATTTTTGGTTGCATACCAAGTTCCTTAGCCTTTCGGAATATCATATTCCAGGCCCTTCGATCCTTTAATGTGGATGCTGCCAGATCCTGGGTGATCCTTATTGTGGCTCCTTGATACTTGAATTGGGTTTTTCTAGCCGCTTGCAGTATTTTTTCCTTTGCCTGAGGGTTCTGGCATTTGGCCACTATATTCCTTGGTGTTTTGATTTTAGGATCCCTTTCAGTAGGGGATCGATGAATTCTTTCAATGTCTATTTTACCTTCTGTTTCTATGACTTCTGGGCAGTTCTCTTTGATAATTTCCTGGAAGATAGTGTTCAGGCTTTTTTTTTTCATCATACTTTTCTGGAAGTCCGATGATTCTCAGGTTGTCTCTCCTGGATCTGTTTTCCAGGTCTGTTGTCTTCCCCAGAAGGTATTTCACATCCTTTTCCATTGTTTGATTTTTTTGGATTTGCTTGACTGATTCTTCTTGTCTCCTCGAGTCATTCAATTCCAATTGTTCGACCCTGATTTTCAGTGAGGTATTTTCTTCACTCACTTTTTTAAGATCTTTTTCTAATTGTCCAATTGAGTTCTTTTGTTCTGTGGAATTTTTTTCCATTTCGCCAATTTTGTTTTTTAGAGAGCTGTTTTCTGTTTCCAGTTCACTAATCCTATTTTTCAAGGATTTGGTTTCTTTATCCACTCTCTCTTTAACTGACTTCTCCAGGCTCTTTTGCCAAGCCTCCCTCTCCTTTTTCAGAGCCTCCCTCTCCTTTTCCCATTTTTCTTCTAGCTCCCTTGTGAGAGCCTTTTTAATTTCCTCCATGAGATTCATCTGTGCTGAGGGACATAAGGTCTCTTCCTTCGGGGATTCACCTGGGGACTGTTTGTTTTTAGTCTCCTCAGGTTTGGAGTCTGCTCTTTATCTGTATAAAAGCTGTCCAGGGTTAAATTCTTTTTCAGTTTCTTGCTCATTCTGTCTATTTATCAAAGACAAACTATCAAAGAAACAGAAGGAAAAAAAACCCCTTGAATGGAGGCTGCTTTCTTTGGGGGAGGGGCAGGGTATTCGTGAGGCACAGGTCCTACTGTGCTATGGCGCCTGCGCACTGAGATCCGAGCGCTCTGAGATCCGAGCGGGCTAAGACACTGTGGGGGAGGGGTGGCCAGGTCCCGAGAAACTCCAGCTGTTTGGGGTTTTATTCTTCACCCCCGGTGTTTTTAGCTTCTCTGCTGGGCTGCTGACTTGCTCCTATAGCAAAGCTCTCACCGCAGAGACGGCTGCGATCGCGCCCTGCCCCCACTCCGCTCCACCCGGTTCTGAGCTGCTATCTGTGCTCTGGTTGCCGCTGCTGCCCGCAGACTGCTTCCAAATACCGTCCCCGCCCTCGCGCAAAAACAGACCTTTCTTGACGAGTCTCAAGGATGGTTTCTCTTGGTAAGTAATTGTATGGTTTTTTTTCAGTCGAGCATTAATTCAGAGGCATGAAATGAAATGAATAGTGAGAGAAAAACACGGAGATTACACAGAAGTGTATTTCCTCTCCGCCATCTTGGCCGGAAGTCCCGTAATCCAACCATTCTGAAGAGCAATATGGAACTAATCCCAAATATCTATCAAACTGTGGATACCCTTGGAACCAGCAATATCTCTACCAGACCTGTATCCCAAAGAGATTTTAAAGGAGGGAAAGGGACCCACTTGTGAAAAAAATGTTTGTGGCAGCCCTTTTTGTAGTGGCAAGGAACTGGAACCTGAATGGTTGAATGAATCAGTTGGAGAATGGCTTAAAAAGTTATGGTATAAGAATATTATTGTTCTATAAGAAATGATCAGCAGGATGATTTCAGAGAGTCCTGGAGAGACTTACAGGAACTGATGCTAAGGAAAATGAGTAAAACCAGGACAACATTGTACACAGCAACAGCAGGATTATACAATGATCAATTCCAATGAACGTGGCTCTTTGCAAGAGTAAGATGCTTCAGGCCAGTTCTGATGGTCTTGTGATGAAGAGAGCCATCTGCACCCAGCAAAAGAACCGTGGGGACTAAGTATGGACCACAATATAGTATTTTGACGTTTTTGTTGTTTGCTTGCTTTTTTTCTTATTTCTCATTTTGTTTTCCTTTTTGATCTGATTTTTTCTTGTGCAGCATGATAATTGTGGAAATATTGCATGTTTAACATATATTGGATTACTTGCTGTCTAAGGGAGGGATAAGAGGAAAGGAAGGAAAAAAACCGAAGCACAAGGTTTTTCAAGGGTGAATGTTAAAATTTATCTATGCATATGTTTTGAAAGAAAAAGCATTTTTAAAAATCATTTATTAAGCAAACTACAAATATGTGATTTGGTCATCATGATATCCCTGTGAATAAACTATAATATGGTTTATTCCAAATTCACACTGAGGAAGCAAAAGGGGTTAAGTAATTTGTCCAGGGTCATACATTTAAGATCAAATTTACACTCAGTTCTTCCTTACTCTAAGCTAAGTACTCTATCCTCTGTTCTGCTTTGCTGCCTGCAATATTTTGAAACTGTCTTTGAGATTTAATTGGTTCAGGTGGGAAAAACTTGGTGTTTTTTTTTTTTTTTTCTAATCTTATTTATTCTTTATGTTCCCTCAACCTTCTGATCAGTGAATCTGCATGACCTACATAGAAGCTAGAAAACAAAATCTAACTGAATCAATTATTTACCATTGATAATTTACTTTCATAGCTAAGACTGAGGAAATTTAATTTTGTAAATTGCTGGATGATGTTTAGTGTTTCATTTTGTTCAAGTTATTAACCTGAAGCAAACTGAATCAAACCTGGCCTCCAAGTGAGAGTATTTGTCAACGTCAGGATTTGAATGCAGGTTTTCTGACTAAAATGTGGTATTCTTTCCATTATACATAATTCACCAAGTTGAATTTACTTTAGGGTGTTATTTTAGAAAACAAAATTATTGTGCTCTAATATTTCATGTCTATAACTAATGTCTTTTTCCAGCACAGTTCCTTGAAAGGAGGGTTACATCATGGTAGAAGGCAGTTGTGACATAGCAACAAGAACTCTGGAATCAAAAGAACTGAATTCAATTGCTAATTCTGCTGTTTATTATCTATGTGATATTATCTACATGCTAATCTTTTGGTCTCTCTGGACCTTATTATCTTTTCTTATCTAATAGCTAAATACTAAGGTCTTTACCAGCTCTCTAGTTCCCAAATTATATTATTTACATTTTTGGTCCTCCTACAATTCTCTGTGTCTACCAAAATGCTCAGGCATATAACAATGATTTGATAAATACCATTTTTTTTAATTTGAAAAATTCAATAGAAATATGTAAGACCTTGAAAGAAAAATATTACTTCTCTAGCTTCTAAAGTAATTGACTGATAGCCAGCTCCCTCAGAATATATGTGTGTATGTGTCTATAGTTTTACTAAGATGAGTGTGGGGAAACTAAGTGTTACAATGATGGGAACTACAGAAACAGTAAAATGCAAAACCACCTCACCTTTTCACCACAAAATAAAACTCTCTCTATGCAGTAATCATAGATGGATGTGTACTGACTCAACAAACTGAAATAAGTGAAGATATGCTGAGATCCCCAATTGTGAGGCTAAAGATCAAATATGAGCTGAAAATGCTAAAAATTAATCATGAAACATGTTCTTATAAATATCTACTAAGAGTGACACATTTGGAAAGGGAAATGTGGCCCTCCTAAAATTTTATTTTAAAAGTTACTTGAAAATGTCTAGGAACCAAACAAGTTTCATTTTTATTATCCTCTTTGTAAGGCTATTTAATGACTTTCTGGGGAATTCTGCTTCACTGGCTAAAATACAAAAAGATTGTAAATAAATAAAACTTCATGGTTTTCAGGTAACTTGAAAAATGATTGCTTCTCTCTCCTCCCATAATTGCCTCCTTCTTTCATTACTATCCTTCCCTACTTCACATCCTTCTTTCTTTCCACTCTCCCTCTCTTCCTTTTTTCTTTCCTTCCTGTTTTCCTTCCCCCCTTCTCTCCATTGTTTTTTCTCTCCTTCCTTTCTTTTTCTTCTTCCCTTCCTTTTTTCTTTTCTTCCTTTTTTCTTCCTTCTTTCCTTTTCATTTTTTCTTCCTTTCTTCTTCCCACCTTTCTTTTCTTTTCTTTTTTTTTAAATAATGGAATTTTGTTGAATATCCAGACCACCTAAATGGCATTACTAATTTTGAAGGTGCCAACAAAAGATTTTTCATAAAGTAGATGACTGGAGCTTGTGTGGACATTTTTAGTAAGGCCAATATATGTTTAAAAGTCTTTTCCATTAAAAAGACAGCCAGAAATATTGAGTCTTTAAAATGGCCTGGCTCAGCCTAAAAGGACTTAGCAATGGCTAAAACTTTTCTTTCATGTCTGAGGGTGAAAATGAATCCTTCAATTAATTATAGTGATACCATGTAGCAAGGGTGGAGAATCAGAGAGTCCATGTATCCTAAGGAAATGGGTCTGGAGCTTAGTCTTTTGTGATTGTTTTTCTATTGTTTTCATTTTGTCCTATTTTAGTGTAGAAGGAGTAGAGTCTCTGATCTAACCTGGGTTACTAGCCAAGTTGATTTGGGAATCCAAGAAACCAGAGTGTAGAGGGCTAAAACTCCAAAAAGGTATGCTTGAATCAGACAACAGAGCACTTAAGGCTAATTACCTATTTGATGTGAGACAATGACTCTATTAGCACATGTTTGGATAAATGGCTCTTCCCACTGTTGGGGTTTGTTGAATGTTTGGTCTTTGTAAAGCTTATATATTTTGTTTTTGAAAGTGTTTTACTCTAATTTTCTTTTTTCTCCATTTTTCCTTTCCTTTCCTTTTCTTTTTCTTATTCTTATAACTCCCCAAACTTAGAATCCTTTCCTTATTGGTATTCAAATTCGTTTGTTGGTTGTTGTCCTCCATGTTAAAGAGAACCAAAATAATATCATTATGTACAGGGCAAGGGAGAGTGTGTACAATTATGGTTCATTAGACTAATACAAGCTTAGAAAACTATCACAGGTATGGCACATATAGGCTATGTAAACATTTGAATTGGAGATGTATCTAAATTTGTAAATCTCATGTTTCTTTCAGAGCTACTACAATTCTTTTTTTGTGCATAGAACATAATGCCTTCTTTTATATGGGCACATCATTCTGGGCAGTATTGTGCCAATGTCTCCCACATCTCACATTTATTCCAAAGTTCTTCAAAGAGACATTGAGAGAGTCATTGTATCACTTCTTCTAACTTCCATCTGACCTCCAGATTCAAATCTAACTAAACTTTATATCTCCACTAACTACTTTGAGAGTTTTAAAGATGTTGATGAAATAACATATGGACATTAACATCATGTGCCTCGGTCCTTGAAAAGAGCCATATCATACAATTTGGGACAATCATTGCCAGAAGAAGTAATTAGGTCAGATATCAGTAGTAAAAATTCTGAATATCAGTAATGATATTTTTTATACTTTCTTTGCAGACATAATCATTGGCAAAAACTGAGAGCCTGTTCAATTGGGTCAATTTGACTCTCTAGGCTCACATAGCCCTGTCTCTCCATCCCCAACTGTGACAATCTTAGCTAGATTGCCTTATTTACTTAATGGAGTCTCTGACTCAGATTCACTTTGAGGCATTTCACAAAATCACCATAAAAGTATGAAGTAAATATTATACTAAATTTACTTCTTTCATAGTTTATCTTCCTTTAGAGGCAGGGAGTTTATTTGCATTATAGGATTTTGACTTATAAATTCTAATAATAATATGTTTACTTTCTGCCAAATAGAAGATAGAAGCATATATTAAATAGTAAGATTTTTCAACTCTCTAGATGGCATGAATAATAAAAAAGAGGCAACTAAAGTTATTCAAAAACAATTATTTTTTCAGAGTAAACATTAAAATGGCAGTAAATTGGTCATTTTGTAAGTAATAATTATGAGCAATAAATGAAATTGCTGTAAATAATCTTGTGGAGATAAAATATTGTTTCATTTTTTATCATTGTTTTAGAATATAAATTCTCCTACCTGCCAATGAGGCAATGCAGATTCATGGATATATTGAAATTTGATGGATTTCTATTTTCATCAATGTATTTTCTTTTTCACTGCTATGGATTGAAAGCCTATTCTGCCTTCTCACTGTAGGCAATTTTTGCCCACATCTTTCTGGAAATCCTTCATAGAGTGGTGCTGTAAGCCTCTGGGTTGATTCTGAAACTCTTTTACTAGGGAATTACAAAGGTTATAATTGGAGAATATGGGAGAACAACTTACTTTAAAACTTTCTAATAACTTATTGAAACATTTGTGTTTAGCTGCTTATATACATATCAAGCAATTGTGCATTGTCTGGAGACTGCCTACATGCAGCTTTTATGTCCTTATGCCATTGTTTGAACTCTATGAGGCATCTAGGTAACACAAAGGATGAATTACTGGAACTAGAATAAAGAAGATGTGAATTCAAATCTGATATGAGATAGTTCTCAATTGTATGATTCCCTGAAAGTCACTTGAGCCTTTCTCTGCCTTTTTTAAAGGAATAATGATAACACTTATGTGGCATGGATCAGGTAAGGATCAAATGAAATAACATTTGTTAAAAAATATTCAAAAGACCTTAGCACAGTGACTGGCACAAAGTAGGCTATTAATAAATGTTTATTTACTTTCTCTCCTTCAATGTTGCTTCTCATGTGCAAGTTATTAATAATAATAAACAGCAAGTTTACTTGTAGAAAGCTATAGAAATGTCTTTGTATGTATAATGTTCTTTTTCTAAAAAATATATGCTCATCATTTTTTTAAAAGGTATCTTTGAAGCAGATATTTTTACTGTTTTACCTACCTCTGGGGAATGTGATAGACTTGACAGAATGACTGTATCATTCACCTTCACTTGGGTTACTAAAAATGCTTTTTCAGTTAATGGAGCCCTATCCACCTTAGTAAAAGCAATCATTTTGAGAACTGTGGTTTCAAGTGTTCTATTCAACCAAATCTCATCAACTATGCCAATTTTCTTAGGTAGGTTTCAGTCTTATTTAGTACAAGTGGAACACTTTGAGTCCCATTACTTAAACTACATTCTTATGACCTTTCCTGTTATTGTCTGCAAAATACATCTCAGTAACTTCACATGAAGGTAGGTTACATAGACATTTCTTGGGATCTAAGGGAGCTTTCCACACTACCTCTGTAAAGAGAAAAATGTACCCTGCCTCTTCAAAGAAACCCGACCTTTCCAGAGTGTCATTCATAAGCCTACATTCCAGACTATACATCTGAGGGTTAATGGTATCATATTTAGTCTATTTGTGAATTACTACAGGCCTGAAAATTTTTTGTTCTACTTTCTTGCTAAGAAAAAGTCAGTAAACAATCTCTATATAAAACTAGATTGTTTCAAATGGTCAAAGTGTAAAATATTTATTTACTCAAATTAATTACTGATTTTTCTAAAATTAATAGAAGATATGAGAGAGATATTTTAAAAAACAAAAGTAAGGGGATGGAGAATAAATGTATGGATTCTTGAAACATGTATTCATTCCTTCTTCATGATTAATTATAGCCTAAAGTTCAAGTTCATTGTATTGGAAAATGAGATATTAGACATATTATAAGCAGGCTGGTGTGTCTGTATTCTTAGTTGGTATGTACTCTGATGCAGACAACTTTTGGGGAAAATATTGAATATCCTCTGTTGCTAATTTTGTGCTTGTCTGGGTTTTTTTCTTTCTTTTTTCTGTTTTATTTCATTTCATTTTTATTTTTTATACTTAATATTTCATGGAAGGATGATAGAGGAACTGGTCAATGAAAACTCAGATTTTGAGATCAAATGAATTCAATAATTCTGCTTCTTTAAGTGTCCTGAAGTGTTCTTTAATGTTCTGAAATGGAGGGCTTGCTACTATTCACTTGAGAGCATGACCAGATAATCTGACTGCTTTTAGTACACTCATTAGAACTATTTTAGTGTCAGAGTGCATTTGAATCCTTGTTTCTTCATTGACCAAGTATGTTAGCATCAGAAAGTTATTTTACCTCTATGAAAGTTCCTTTCCTTCTTTTAAAATAATAAATAATAAAGACATACCTTTCCTCCAAGGGTTGTTGTGAAGAAATACTTTGCAAAACTTAGAAAGGCAAATAAATAGTATTGTTAGATTCAATTTGGCAATTAATATCAAGAAACACTAAGTAATTGTTGGAAACTGCTTATCATCTATGCTTTAGAGACTATATCAACAGAAAATATATTGAGAAAGAGTCACTTTCTCTGACTTCCTCCTGAATTCCCTACAATATATCTTTACCCTCTTTTAACCTTGTCACTACCTTCTCTATCTCATTTCTCAACTCTTTCCACTTCTATCCCTAATCACTATAATCAAATCACCACTATCATCTTCTCTGGAAAAGGCACATTAAAGGGCTACTCTATTGTTCCACTCACCATTTTGAGACATCTTTGATCATAATTCCTTTTTCTGGCCACGAGTCCCCTATTCATTTATTTTTCTCATTAGAATGTTAAATCCTTAAGAACAAACACCAACTTTTGCATTTTAAAAAAATCTTCAGAAATTACCACAATTCCTTGCATATATTTTGTTTAATAAATATTTTATTCACTCATCTATTTTTATATAATCTAATTTATTTTTTTTTCCTGAGGCAATTGGGATTAAGTGTCAGAAATATTAAGCATCTGAGGCCAGATTTGAACTCAGGTCTTCCTGACTTCAGGCCCTCTATCCACTGTACCATCTAATCATCTCTCTAATTATACTTTTTCTTTTCATCATCCTATCTTTTAACAGGTCTGTTGTGATACGGGAGCAACTTACCAGTGGCTGCTGGAGGTCTAACTCAGACCTGTAGAATGTATCTCTTCATGTGAGAAGATAATGATAATTCAAGGAGATTGAGAGGCAGTTGCTATTCTCTGACTTCCCTATGAGAGGCAGTTGCATTGTTTGACCTCTCTCCTCTTCCCTCTACCTCCAATTTATTTCATTGCCAATCCACAAACAACACCTTCAGATGTTATGATTCACAGCTGTGGAAGCTCTTGGAGAATTGACCTGCTCCTTCATGTAGGCATGGTCCTTAAGTTTCTTAAGCTATTTCCACAAATATGACTATTCTCATATTTTTATATTTTACCTTTTGTCCAAACTAGATTTATAAATTGGAGTTGTTAAAATTATAGGGACAGTGCAAGGGATAATGTTGTAAAAAATTACCCTGGCATGGATTCTGTCAATACAAAGTTATTATTAACTAAAATAAAATTTAAATTAAAAAAAAATTATAGGGACTTATCAGGAGCAAAACAGGTCAGTTCAACTAAATTCTATGATTTCAATTGTAGCAAACAATTGATTGCAATTAAAAAATAACAATAAGAAATATCTGTTAAGAGTCTACTATTTGCAAAAAAAAAAAAAAAAGCAAGTATAATTTACTGAATATACTACTAGAGATGGCAAAAGGAAAATCAGAAACAAAATCCCAACTCTAAAAGTATTTCACCATGAACAGGTGCCAGATTTGAATTCAAAGGACCTTGTTTTTTGCAGAGAATAAAAAGCTAGAACTGCTTCTTGTTAGTTTTTTGATTTTTAATAAATTACTTCTATTCACTGAACCCCAGTGTTTTCATTTATAAAATGGAGATAGTTTTATCAGTACGACATATTTTATAAGATTGTTTTGAGAATAAAAAGAGGTAGTGGAATTTAAAATATTATAAGTAACTAGCATGAAACAAATACTGTTAGAGTTATAAATATGGTATTCAATCTATGTAAGCATGGCTCTAAAGAACACATATGCCCTCATAAATCCATTAATGGATTTCAAACAAAATATTGCACATGAACTAAGGTTTCAAAAGGCTTATAGTTCCTCTGGAATGGTGATATTAATGCTACAAATGAGTGTTTGATGGATATTGTAACAGAATTTGGTGATTTTATAGAGGAGTTCATATTGTATTGATGACAGTTTTGTAATATAACATTGAGATGACATTGTGCAAATTTCTTGTAATCTCATATTAAAATAGAATCAGAGAAACAAAATAATTAGTAACTTCAAGAATGTAAATGAAAAGAATGCAAAAAAATGAAATCTAGTGCAGTATAATTATAGTGATTAAATATGAACTTGAAGAAGAGGCTCACACACACACACACACACACATACACACACACACCCCGCCTCACTCCCCCTTCTTTGCAGAAGTAGGTATGCATAAGAAATATTGCATGCAATGTTAGGCTAGGTCTATGTGTTGGTGAGTTCTACTATAATGTTTCTTTTTGTTCCTTTTAGTTCACCCAACTTCTTTGCAGAGGAAGGAGAGTACGGGTGGGAAATATTGCATGTAATGTTAGGCTTGATTTCTGTGTTGCTGAGTACTGCTGGAGTTCTCCTTTTTTTTTTTTTTTTTTTTTTTTTTTTTAGCTTGATCTTTCCTTTTGATTCTTTTAATAATAGCTCTGGAGAATTGGGCAAGTAGAAGCATATACTTATAAATGAAGGTGATATAGTACCAAAAGTTACTATTTCCTTTTTAAGAAAGAAAGAAAGAAAGGACAGATAAAGTAAGAAATTAAATGTAGGAACAATGTAAGTAAAGGTATGAATAAAAAGTATCAGTATCGGATAATATTCTGTATTTTCTTTTAACTAAGGGAGAAAATAAATGTCATGAATGGCATGGGATCTAGTGAGAAAACACAAAATAATCTTTATATATACTAAAGATAAAAATGTTCATCTAGTAAAATAAATATATTTTATTTTTAATCTATTTACTCAAGAGAGATATTTCCTATCTTTATGTGTCAATTTCTTTGGATTGAAAACAAGATTAAGATTTATTTTTATTTTTAAAAAGTGGCAAATGGCAGTGAAATGAAAAAAATATTTCCATAATTCTAACTTTTACCTGATGTCTTTGTCTTCATCATTGTTATTATCCATATCAACATAATCACCATAATTATCATCGTTATCACACAATTATTGAATTGGATGTCGAGAAGACATTTTAAACTTAATAGGTCCAAAATATAACTTATTATCTTTCCCCCAATGTTCCAACATCACTCCTCCCCTTTCCTTCCTTATTACTATGAAAGATAGCATTGTTCATAAAATCTCTCAGATTCACAATTTAGGAGTTGTCCAGGACTCCTCACTATTTTTTCACATTGATATCCAATAAGTTACATCTTTCAACACCTTTGTTGAACATGCCCCTCTCCTCTGACAGTGTCACAGCTATTGAGTTGATCCTCGTTACTTCAATGCTGGATTATAGCAATATGTTGCTGGTGAGTTTGCCTGCCTCAAGTCTTTCTGAAGTCAAATCCATCCTCCATTTAGCTACTAAAGTGTTTTTTCTAAACAACATGTCTAATCATGTCACCATTCTATGCAAAAAAAAAAAAAAAGTGTAGGTTTCCAAATAGTAGAAACAAACAGTGAGATTCTATTGTCTTCAAGATCAAATACAAAGTCATGCGTGATGTTCAAATTCCTTCATAATGTAGTTGTCTCTAATTGTTTCAGTTTTATTAGCTCTCACTCTATACCACCTAGCATTGATCATTGGCCTCTTTGTTGTTCCTCAAAGACCCTTCTTCTTTTTGTTCTATGAATTTTATCTGGCATCCCTTATTTTTGGAATGTTCTCCCTCCTCTGGTCCAACTATTGAAACATATGGCTTCCTATTAAGTCCCAACTATAAATCCCATCTCCTACAGGAAGCTTTCTTTGATCTCTTTTCATTCTAGTGCCCTCATTTTATTATAATTCTCTGAATTATATAGAATAATATGTAGCTTGCCTGAATATATTTGTATTTTATGTTTTATTTTTATTAGAGTATTATATTTTGGCTCTTTTTGTATCCCTAGCACTTAGCAGAATGCTTGGCACATATTAGTCATTAACATTAATAAAATTTTTATTGAATGCTTGCCCATCATCACCATAACCAAAATAATGGTGTGTATACATAGGTATATATGTATGTGTATATATATATATATATATATATATATATATATATATTATATATATATATATATATGATATATATATATATGTACACACTTGCACATATCACTTTAGCCTACAAATAATATCACATATATTATTTCATTTGATCCTCCCTCCAAAAAAAACACATTCAACATGTGGATGGCATAATCCTCTCCATGTTTGCTACCTCAGGATCTAAAAAAAAAAAGGTAGGGCATTAGGTTCATATTTTAGCTCAATTCTCATATAGGACAATCTTTATTCAAAGTTTAAACCACATATCAGGTTAAGTCCCTGGCAATCTGTCTTCTTAAGGCTTTCAGGACCAGCCTGCCTTCAGTTGATGGGGTTTGACTTTTGAAAGTAAATAGGACAAATTAGAATAGAAACAAAGACTGCCAGACCCAGTTCTTGGAGCTAAAGTAATAGAGGGAGAACAAGGGAAGAAAATCTTTCCTCCATCATCAGGTTATCTCATGGCATCTAGCAATAGAATGAAATAAATGAAACATTGAAATTTTAAAAATTCAGTTAATCAAAAGATTTTGTACATAGCCATGTGGTAAAGGTATGTACAAAGATCTCTGTATTAGGTAATCTGGACATGCTCCAAAAACCTCTTAAGGATGACTTGCTTTTTGAAAAATTAAATAGGTCTGATCAGCCCAGATTACATTGATAATTTTTTTAATGACCAAAAGTAAAACAAATTGGAAGTTACTTCTGTTCAAAGAGAGAAAAATAAAAGTAGAATTTCAAGAAATTTTTTTTGGGGGGGTTATTTTTTTATTAAAGCTTTTTATTTACAAAACATATGCATGGGTAATTTTTCAACATTGACCCTTGCAAAGCTTTCTGTTCCAAATTATCCTCTCCTTCTCCCACCTCCTCCCCTAAATGGCAGGTAGCCCAAATCATGTTAAATATGTTAAAATATATGTTAAATCCAATATATGCATACATTATTATACAATTATCTTGTTTCACAAGAAAAATCAGATCAATAAGGAAAAAAAAAAAACTGGGAAGGAAAACAAAAT
This sequence comes from Antechinus flavipes, assembly GCF_016432865.1. NCBI lineage: Eukaryota > Metazoa > Chordata > Mammalia > Dasyuromorphia > Dasyuridae > Antechinus > Antechinus flavipes. Next base: position 127,519,769 of record NC_067400.1, on the reverse strand, counting down.
ACAAACAAACAACAACACAAAGAGTGAGAATGCTATGTTGTGGTCCACACTCAGCTCTCATGGTGCTCTCTTTGGATGTAGATGGTTCTCTTCATCACTGAACAACCGAAATTGGTTTGAATCATCTTGTTATTGAAGAGAGCCACTGCAAACAGAATTGATTATCATATAGTCTTGTTGTTGCTGTGTAGAATGATCTTCTAGTTCTGCTCATTTCAATATGCATCAGTTCATGTAAGTCTCTTTCTTTTCACACTTTTGTATAGGATGAGAGAAGTTTTTCAGTGAAACCAAATATGTCTAATATTCTTTTTTTGAGCCAAGTCACACAATGTTCATCACCTTTCCTTCTTTCCCTCAATTATAACAGGTTTTCTTTGCCTCTTTCTAAGATATAATTTCCCTCGTTTTACCTCAACTTTCCCTTTTTTTTCCAGGAGAATCCCCTTTCCATGTTTAGTTTCTTTTTTTTTATATTATAATAATAAAATCAGATTATATATGCACTCTCCTATGAATACTTACAACAGCAATACAGTTCTCAAGAGTTCTTTTCTTTTTACCTTCTTTATGCTTCTTTTGAGTTCTTTGTTTGTAGGAAATTTTTTTTTTTTGTTTAGCTCTGGTCTTTTCATCACAAACAAATGGAATTCACCTGATTCATTGAATGTTCATCTTCTTCCCTGAAAGAAAATACTCACTTTAGCAGGGTAATTCCAATTTCCTTTGCCTTTTGGAATATCAGATTCCAGGTCCTTCAATCATTTAAAGTGGAAGCTGCTAGGTCCTGGTGAATCCTTATTGTGACTCCTTGACATTTTAATTGTTTCTTTCTGGCTGCTTGTGATATTTTTTGACTTGGCTTGATCGTTCTGAAATTTAGCCACAATATTCCTTGGAATTTTAATTTTGCGATCTCTTTCAGGAGATTTTCAGAGAATTCTTTCAATGGTTATTTTACCTTCTGATTTTATGACATCTGGGCAGTTCTATTTGATGATTTTCTGAAAAATAGTCTTTTGGCTCTTTTATTCATCAGAGTTTTCAGGGAGTTCAATAATCCTTAGATTGTCTCTCCTAGATTTATTTTCCAGGTCAGTTGTTTTTCCAATTGAATTTTTAAATGAGTTGTTTTCTTCTATGGATTTTTTTTCCATTTCACAAATTCTGTTTTTTAAAGAGTTGTTTTCTTTTTCCATTTCACAAATTCTGTTTTTAAGCAATTATTTTCTTTTTCTGTTTTACAAATTCTGTTTTTCTGGAAGTTGTTTTTCCATTTTATCAAATTTATCTTTTAATGAGTTATATGCTTTTCTAAACCCCCTTACAAAGTTTTTATGTCCTTTCCTCATTTTTCTTCTAGTTCTCTTTTAAGATCCTTTTTAATTTCTTCTAGGAGAACTTTGTGTGATGGGGATCAGGTTATATCACCTTTTGGAGGTTCATCTGGAGACAATCTGCTTTTACTTTCCTCAAGATTTTAAATCTGTTGTTCTCTTTCACCACAAAAATTATCTATGGTCAGAGTTCTCTGCTTTTTTTACTCATTTAAAAAAATTAAGATTTGCTTTTAGGGCAGGGGAGGTTTTCCAAGCTTCCTCTACAAATGGTGGCTTTCTCTTCAAGTGGTAGCAGCTGTGTTGAGTCTGTGCTGACTCACGATGCTGGTCTGGTATGGCCAGGTTCTGTGAGATTCTGGCATTTTGGGGTTCATTATTTTGTGCTTCTGTTGGATATTTTATAACTTCTCTGCTGATCTATTGGCTCTCAGCCAAAGCAGAGTAGCCAACACTGTTGTAGATTCCTCTCTGTAGATTCTCTGCCATGTGGAGTCTGCATCATCCTAGGTGTGTACTGTCTGCACTTGCTTCTGTGCTCAACCTACTTCTGCTTGGACAGCATCCCTCTATTTCCAATTGAAACAGACCTTTTCTGGTGATATTCAAAATTATCTTCTGCTGATAATTTGTTGCACTCCCAATATTCTTGGATTCTGGCAGACCAGAAGCAATTTAGAAGCTGGATTTGCTAATTATTAGTCTGAGGGGTGTAGGCGCAGGTCAGAAAGAAATGTGGCTCTGCCCTCAAGAAATGTTAGAAGTGTAGATCTGAAATCTTCAGAGACAATGAAGCATAGTATAAGAGGGTCAGCCTTAGAATGAGAAAATATCTGTATTTAAATCTAATCTTGAAAACAAAGTAGCTCTGTAATCCTGAGCAAGCTATTGAAGTTCAGAATTACCTATATCATTGTGTCAAACTAAATTAGAAAACAGAAAATTAGCTATATATAAAGAACTCTGTGGACCTCATAACAACTTAGGAAATGACATATTAATAATATTTATGTGTTGTATTTTCATTTTGTAAAATATTTCCCAATTACATTTTAAACTAGTTCAGACTGTACTTGAAAGTGCTATAAATCACACGTACACATATTCAAGAATATTTGATATCTCTGTCCTACACCATTGCAATAATATGTCTTAAATATAATAGTTGTAGTGGTTCCCTCCTATAAACATACATATATACACAAATACATACACATAAACAAAAATACAAATGTACATTTAGTCAAAATCAAATAAATGAGACTATTAATCATATATTAAATATTTCATATATTCAAATTTTTGAATTTTAAATTTAAATACAAAATGAGGCAAAAATTATTGTCATGTACATAGCCAACTATAAGAAATTTATTATAAAATAATAAATTTACATTTCAAGAAAACTTATATAATAAATGTTACACATATTTTCAAAGCCACTCAGCTTTTCTTTGCTTCTTTGTTTTTTATTGTTGTTCTCTGATTTGCACTTTTTTGCTTTATTTTCCCATCCTTTCCTAAACCATATTAAAGAAGGTTATAACTATTTATACATAGACATACATTCATGTATGTATATGCATACAGAGATATTTATACTCAAATACACACATATGTATGACCATACTATGATTTTTTTTTCTAGCATCAATTTCTCTTTCTTCAAAAGTTCAATTCTTTCCATGTATTTTTCCTAAATCAATTGAGTTTTCATTTCTTGCATCACAGCAATATTCCAACTCAATCACATCCAAACAGAGATATGGAAGAACATTCTCCTCCCTCTACCCAATTTCTAACATCCTTCTATTTCTGGCTACTTAGATTTTATTTGTACAAGGAAATTTTAATATGAAATAATCACACTTTTAAATAATTAAATTTCTTTAATTATTCTTTAAAAACGCTATTATCTTATAATTTAAGGTCTGATATTATTGAATTAACTTCCTTTACATCTTTCCCTCACAGTTTCTTTAAAGTTCCTGACTTTTTTTCTATTAAATGAACTTATATTTTCTAACTCAATATTTTTTAAATAATTTCATTGAAATGACATTGAATAAACAGTTTGGTTAGATAAATTTGTCATTTGGAAAATCATATTGGTTTTGCTGTTGATGTTTCTCCTTCATTTGCTAAGAGGACCATAACATCAGGGAGATAGTGCCATGACGTACAAGTGAGATGGATTTAAGAGAAGGCAGGCTGTGCAAAGTCAGCAGCCTCAACTTTTTTCTCTTCTAGAACCATCTGCATACAGCAGCCAGATATAGACCAGGATTTCTGGAAACAGCCTATATACAGTGAAAGACTGGCTTTTAAAACTAAGTTCTTTAACACGTCTTAGTTAGCAACTCCCAATCAGTGATTAAGGCGAGGTAAGAAGTGAGGCAAAGAAAGGCTTCTTTTAATTAGTTTTTATTTTTTAATTTTTTAATCCAATATGGCAAGGGAAGACACTCCGGGTTTCTGGCCAAAACAGAAATGAATGTTATTTACATTCGCTCTGAGTTTCTGAGGGCCCAAACAATGTTTATTTTCAATCTCTCTTCCTCCCTCCCTCTATCCTTCCCTTCCTCATTCTCTCTCTCTCAATCTCTCAATCTTTCTCTCTGTCTTTGTCTTTGTCTCTCTGTGGGTCTGTCTCTGTCTCTGTCTTTCTTTCTGTTTGTCTCACTCTCTATCTTTGTCTCTTTTTCTCTGTTTCTCTCTCTGTCTCTCTCTTTCCATGTCGTTTTTATCTACCCATGAATAATAAATATTCTTTAAATTATTCAGATCTGAGTTTATTTGCAAAAAAAGTGTTTTATATTTATGGCATTATAGTTTCTGTCTCTTTTTTGGCAATATATGCACAGGCATTTTATACTGTCTAGATATTTTAAATGGGTTTAAAACAATACTGAATGATATTGACATGTAGGGCAGTTCCTCTAGTTATCACTTTTGATCAAATCTGCTTTCACTTTAACTTTGTCTGAAATCATGATTATTATCCCCATTCTCTTTACATTTTAAATTCTGTTCCTACTCATTATTTTACCTTTGTGTGTATATAACATTTTTATATTGTTTCCTAAAAGCAACATATTATTGAATTCAAATTTTTAATCTCCTTTCTGCCTGCCATAAGGATAAAATCATCCTTTTCACATTCTAAGCTACAATTACTTATATTTTTTCCTCCTCCCTATTTTTCATCAGTATGTTTCTCAACCTATTTACCATATTTTTCTCACTCTTCAACTTTACATCTAACCACTCCCTTTGCCTCCTATTTCTTTACCTACTCATCCCAGTAAGAGTCTCCCTCTTATTCTCTCTTCCCCTCTAATCTTCTTGTTCTCTTATTTCCTTCTGAATTTAGAGGACTTCTATTACCCTTCAATGTTATTCTCATAACCCTTATATGTTATTCTGCATTTAACCCATTCCCAGTGAGAGTAAGATTAAAGCAATACCCTCCATCTCTTCTACTGGCCTCTTCTGTATTATCCCACCCTCTATGCCTTATTTGTATGAAATAAGTACTCCTTTTTATTTCTCCTTACACAGTTTTTATTAATTGTAGAATCATCCCACCATGTTCAACTCATCAGTTCATTCCTTTCTTTCAAACTATGTTCAAATAATGATGACAATCATAAGAGTACTGCTACTATTTTTAAAAATATGAAATAATGAATTTGACCTTATTAAGTCCTTCCTGCCTGGTCTTTAATGTTTACTTTATATTTCTTCTGGATATTATATGTCCAATATTTCCTTAACTTCTAGGAATTTTGTCACAAAAATCTGAAAGTCTTTTGGTTTGTTAAATGTTCTTTTTTTTCTCCTCATGTAGGATTATATTTAACATTTCTAGGTAAGTTACCCTTGGTTGTAACCTCAATTGCTTTGCCCTATGGAAGGTAGAATTTTTATACTTATTTATGGTCCTTCAACATGGTAATTTCTAGGTCTTGTATAATTCTTATTGTAACTCCATGATCTTAATTAATTTATTTTTTTTTTTGTTGCTTCCAGTATTTTATTTTTTACCTGGGACCTTTAAAATTTGGGTGATATCCCTATAAGGTTTTCTCCTGGGATTTCTTTCATGTGGTGGTCAGTATTTTTTGGTTGTGTTTTTGTTTTTCCTATTTCTCCTTTGCCTTCTCATTCTAGAACTAGAACTTCAGGATGATTTTCTTTGATAATTTCTTATATTATTGTATCAATGTAATGGGCTGAAGCTCGAGTTGATGCACTGAGGTCCCAAGCACGTGAGGCTAAATAGTAATTGGACCATACTCAATTAATATATAAGCTTGGAGAAAGAATGGCCCCTGCTCACTCTTTGTGCAAGTCCTGATGTGTTGTATAGGAAATGACGTAGGGACAATCTTGGTGGGTGGAGGCAGAGGGGCAGGAAGAGAGGAGGAGAGAGACTGCTGGCCAGATTTATGTCATGGCCACTCACAGTCCTATCGCCATCCCCCTTCACCTCCACAAAGAATAAAGATCAAAGATTTTCCCTTAATCTGAATTCCTGACTCCAGATTTTAAAATAAGCGATCATCACATATCAAGATTCTTTTTTTTAAATCATAATTTTCAGTCAGTCTTTTCTTATAATATTTATCTTGAATCTGTTCTTCATATTGGTTGTTTTTTGCTGTTTAGATGCTTCACTTTCTCTTCTCTTTTTTTTCTTCTTTTCTTCATTTTTAACACACATTGATTTATGAATCATATCGGGATAGAAAAATCAGAGCAAAAGGCAAAAAAAAAAAAAAAAAATCAAGGGAGACGGGAAAAAAAAATAGAACAAAAAAGTGAACATAACTTGTGTTGATTTACATTCAGTTTCCTTAGTTCTTTTTTTCTGGATGCAGATGACATTTTCTGTCCAAAATATATTGGGATTGCTTGGAATCACTGAACTACTGAGAAGAACCAAGTCTTTAATAGTTTATGATAGCACATTATTGCTGTTATTGTGTACAATGTATTCCTGATTCTGCTTGTTTTGCTCAGCATCAGTACATGTAAATTTTTTCAGGCCTTTCTAAAATCAGCTTGTTCATAATTATTTTTTAACAACACAATAATATTGCATTATATTCATATACCATTCTTTTCTAATTTTGTTTCATTCTTTGGATATTGTTTTGTGATTTCTTTGTGTTTTAGAACATGATTAGGTTCTCCTTGCTGATTTTAGGTTTTTTTTTTTCTCTTTAATTTTAATTTCATTTTAAAAAACAGTATTAAAAAAAAGAAAAAAAAACATTAAAAAAAAAAACAAAATAGAATACTATCATGTGTCCAGTGAAACATCAAGAAGGATTCAAAATATATAACAATAAATTACAAGTTCAAAAATGATATATAATGGTAGGAGAAATTATATTCATGAATGTCCACCTTTTCTTTGCGTCCTAGTGGATTGCTCTTTTGTTCTCTGCTACACCCTTTTTTTCTACTTTATTTTTTTCTCCTTTCATCTTCCCCCTCCCCAACTCCTTCAAGCAAGCAATAGTTAAGTAAGGATATATTTATGTATACATATATAGAAATATACATACACATAGACACAACCTTTGCCTACCTTCCCACATATATACATATGCATTCAAACCCATCCATAGACTTACACACATATACATTGCTATATACACACATACAGAGCAACATGCATACATGTCTACATATACTCAGATATATATGTATATACATGCACTACCTGTATGAAAACATGCATCGAGAGAGAGAGAGAGAGAGAGAGAGAGAGAGAGAGAGAGAGAGAGAGTGTGAGTTTTTCCTCAAAGTCTCTCATTTGATTTTTAAATTCTTTTTTAAGTTCCTTTAAAAATCCTTTCTGGACAGGGGGCCATCTAGTATTTCTCTTTAGCATAGAACACATTCTTTTTACTTCTGTAACATCTGAAGAAGAATTTCAGTTTTCCCTATTCCCATCATAAATTTACATAATTGGGGAGTTTCTTCTTTGGTGCAATTTTTTTGAGGGAAGTATTTGTTATGGGGTAGGGAGATGGGGTCTCTAGCTTCCCTTCATCTCTCCTTCTGACTTAGAACCCTAAACTAAATGTTGCTCCCTCTTGCAAGTGTCCATAGAAAATAGCATCCCTGTCCCACTGCTTATATACTCACTGTGTGCACTGATTCCTTCTCTCTCAGGGTTGTATCTCTGAAGCTGGGTCTGGTAGTCTGAATTATCAGAGAGTCACTGAGTCTGCCCAGATGTAGACCCCTTTCTCAGCACACAGTCGGGAAGTGAAAGTTTCTGTGGTTTCTGCTGAAGTTCCAGCCACATCCAGCTGAACCCCAAGGATCTCTACTTGGTGTTTCTATGGAGCTAGCCCAGTGGTATTAGAACTTTATACAGGTTAATCCTGAGCCTGGGGTCCTTCTTCAAATCTTTGAGTTGTGCCAGGAGGATCCCAGTTTTGCCCCAAGTTGTCTTGATTTTTCACCAGTATCTATTCATGCTGAGGCTGTTTGATGGGGAAATCTGGAGAACTTGAAATTTATTGACTTACTCCATCTTCTTCCTAGAATCATTCCCGAATTAATTTCTTCTTCAATTTTCTGTTTCTCTTTTTCCAACAAGTTGACTTTTTTTTTTCATATTTTCTTGACTTTCTTGGAATCCTCTTTTTTAAAACTTTTTTTCCTTTATCTCTCTTATTTGATTTTTAAAATCCTTCTTAAAGTTTTTCTAAGCTTGAGATCATTTGGTGTTTCTCATTGAGAAAGGAGTGGCTTTTAAAGCTTTATTTTCTTCCTTGAATATAGAACCAGATCTTTATCCCCATAGTAACTACCTATAGTTGGGTTTTTCTCCTTTACTAACTCATTTTTATGTATTTATTTGTTTTATTTTATTTTTAGGAGCTACTAGTGTAATCAATTTCATATTTCATTTCATCATTGTGTTCTTCATTTCTTGTATCATAACAGTATTTCATCCCAATAATATGCCACAAATTGTTCAACAAATTTTCCAAATGATGGACATTCCTATTTCCAATTCTCTGACACCACAACGAGAATTGTTATAAACATTTTAGAAAATGTGGATTCTTTTCTTTTTTTTTTTTACCTGATCCTTTGGGGATAAACCAGAAGGTGATATTACTACTTGAAAAGTTATAGATAATTTAATAACTTTTTGTGCATTGTTCTGATTGCTCTCCAAAATGGTTGGATCATTTTACACTACCAACAATGAATAGACATATGAATTTTTCTATGTCTTCTCCAACATTTGTCATTTCCCTCTCCTATAATTTTAAACAATCCAGTAGGTGTAAAATTATTTTTCAATATTTTATATTCATTTCTTTAATCAATAACAATTTACAACATTTCATATGACTATAAATTGTTTTTAATTTCTTAATGGAAAATTACATTTTCATATCCCTTCACCATCTAATAATTTGGTAATTATTCATATTCTTATATATTTTACAAAGTTTTTTGTTCATTTTATGTGTGAGATCTTTATCTGATAAACTGTAGTATTCCCCTTCAATTTTTGCTTATCAAAACTCATGTCCTAAATATAAAGAGAAATTTTACAAGAAAATTAGAATAAGATATAACATACATGTGGACACAGGAACAATTTATGAATAAAGAAGAGATCAAGAGCAAATTATGCTTAAAATGAATTTTAAAAGACTTTGTACAAATAAAATGAATACGGCCCAAATTAGAAAAACAAAGTGTATTATTTTTGTAAAGATGATATCTATACTACTTTTTTTAGCATGACTTTCATGTTATCTAATAGTTTTTTAATGAATGTGTGTGCCTCTCTTACTATTTGGATTATTCTGTAAGGTATTATTTTCTTTCATATTTTTGTGCTTCCTTTACTGAATGGTTGACTTTTTTTTCATAATTTTCTTGCATCTTTCTCACTTTATCCTACCCCATTTTTTGTCTAACTTTTATTTAATTTTTTAAACTCATTTTCAAACTTTTTCAATAATAACGTTTGTGCTTGATACCAATTTGCTTTTTTTTTCCTTTGAAGCTTTGGATATAGCACTTTTGCTTTTGTTGTCTTTTTCTGAGTTTGTGTTTTGATCTTCTCAGTCATCATGATAATTTTCTGTGGTGAAGTTTGTTCATTTTACCAATTTATTTCTTGATTTTTAGGTTTTTATGAGAAAGTTGGTCTCAGTTCTAGGGGTGAAAAGGACCTATCCCAAACTTCAGGATTTTTTTGTGCAACTGTTTTAGAGTTAGTTTTTTGGAGTTTTCAGTTCTTTTACTGTAGTATGTATGATTTAAAGAGATTTGTGTTTACTATTCTCCTGGCCTATGTTCTCATCAGTCAATGATTACAAGCACTCTTTTCCTACCTGGAACTGTGAACAAAGTCCCCTCTCACTTAGGGCACAAGCTCTTATTTGGTAGTAATTTTCCTTATCCTCAAGCTGTAAAGCATGTTTTCTACCCAGATTCACATTGAGACAAAGCTACAGAGTCCAGAAACCAGCACTGATAATGGGGCTCTTGTATTTTGATCTCTTTTATTGTCTGTGGGCAAAAATCTCCAGAAGTTAAGTGTTAAAATTTGTGTTGTGCACAAGGCCTGTGACTTATTTGCAGGAGATAGTATATACTTCTGTTTTACCTGAGCATTGTTTGTAGTTGACTGCACTCTATTCCCAGCCCAGCTTGGAAGACCTTTCTTTTCAACCTTATAAGTTGTCTTGGGCTGGAAAATATTGTAGCCTATACTTTTGTGTGTTCTGCCATTCCATAATTCATTTTGAGGGATCATTTGGAGGGAAATGTAGGAGGACTCAGGTGAGTTTCTACCTTTTCCATATCATTTTGGCTCTAGTCTACTGCATTGTTGATGAGCTCAATCAATACTTACAGAAAATACAGAAATGTACTGGGAACTATTTAACATGTAGGATCTCTGGGGTGGGGAGAAAGCATGCACGCACTTTTAAATTTTATCTGCATTACTAATATTTTCTTGTCTAGGTAAAATAGAACAAATCAATCCCTAACTAATATAGATTGATTTCTCAAACATTGATGCTCATACTGAAAAATTTAACACTTTAATTTCAAAAACTAGTTAGAACTGATTTCAATATACTGTAGGTCTATTATCCAAAAATATGTTATCTCCTATCCTTTTCCCCTCCAAATTATTCTTATCCAATTCATCTTTTATGTTCTTGTTAAATTAATCTTATTAGTAGAAGGATGCTCAAGCCATTTCTCTCTTCAGCGGCTTCATTTTCTCCTGATAAAAATCCTAAATAGTTACTTTGAAAACAATTTCCTGTTACCTGACTCCATCTTATTATTATTTTTTTAATCCAATTTTATTTTCACTGGGTTTTCCTCTAGATAATCCAAACTGTTCAAGCTATACTTTTTCCTATCAATTAATGCAGCTTCCAAGTTTTCCCCAATTATGGTCTATATTTTTCCTACTCCTTATGACAGAAATTTCCTTTCCCAATCTTTCTCCACTTATTGCAATTATACCCATCTTTTAAATCCTCATTAAAATATCATCTCCAAAGAATATTATGAGAAAAAAAAGTTTCAAACATTACAGAAATGAATACTACCTATAAAATGATTCATTCAGTGATTCAAGTTCTCTTCTAAATCTAAAGTCCCATAACTACATCCCTACTCTTCTAAGTTAAAGGCAAAAAATATTCAGAAGCGTGGTATTTTCTCAAAGCAAAAAAAAGTCTTTAACCTCAAGTTGCCCACAATCTGCTTTTGAATACAAGGACTTTTTTTGAAAGTTTTTTTTTTTTTTTTAGCTCTCTCTTGTTGATTTATTCATTTGGATGATCACAGCCCTTTGACAATTAAGGAATGTTAATTGCTTTATGAGCTCCAACTGCTGCTAATAATCTTGGCCAGAAAATAAGAACCACCCTAATCTGAACCACTTGATTAGTCATCCCCTTGGGGGAGATCAACCCCGCCCCCAATTTAACAGTGAAAGATAAGGGCAGAAGAACTGTCACTTTCAAAAGGGCTAATCCCAAATTAGTTTCCCTTTATAGACAACAAAACAAAGTTACCAGGGACTAGTTGAAAGGGGATAATAGCCATGTTTTTAATTTAAACTGGAAGAGACAGAATTTTTAATTTAACTGAGAAATGATGTTTGATTAAATGAAATATAGGATTACAGAATAAGACCAATTGGAAAATGTTAGAAGTTTCATAAATATCACTTTTACTTTTGTCATACATAAATGTATGTTTCTTCTAAGAAGTTGTGGAAATGGAGGGGGGGAAAATGAGTCTGCTATTTGTTTAAAGAGAAATTTTACTGTACAAGTGAGAACTTTGTAGGTAATACTACTAACACTTTTAATCGCAATACTTAACATTTATATAATGCTTTAAGGTTTGCAAAATAATTTATTAATATTATCAAATTTGATTAGCTCTAGTGGAAGCATTTCAATCCATACCACTCTGTTTTCTTAACTGAAAAGGAAAAGGTTGGGTTGTAGGACTTTTGGAAGTATCTTCCTGTTCTACTTCTTTTAAAGTTATGTGACTTTCTGCATTTTTCACTCCTTTGAGCTTTAGTTTATTCATCTATAAAAATGAAGTCATTGAACTAGATTATCCACAACTTTTATTTCAGTTCTGTATTATTTAAACCCAGCTCTTCTATTAGTTGCTGGAGAATCTGGCGTTCTCACCATTTTCGTCATCCATTTCATCTAAGGCCTTGAATTCAGAGCACAATTAATTCAAAATTCTTTGGTAATCTAGAGGGGAAGGAATATACTTAAACCCTAATATGTTTGCATTTTCTGAACAATGAATCCCAGCGTTTTATGATAGGTAACTATACCTGTCTTTTAACTTTAGAACCAAAAAGAAAAAAAATAATTCATAGGTCTATTTTGGTTCATTTCATTAATGTTCAACCATATAACAACTGTAAACAATTGATACTACTTCATGGGATATAAAAAGGTTCAGTATGCAGTTTCTGCCTGTTTGCTTGTTTGTTTTTTCCACAGTTAAATTATATGTTCCTTAATAGCTGGCCCATAAAGAACAAAATAGGGCAATGAAACACTGGCCAAGAATTTGACAACTCTATGTGGCAACTTTCTCTGATAGTATTCAACACGCTTTACCCCACCATTTTATCTATTCTTATTCCAGAAAATTTACTTACTATAATATAGGTTAATCATTATAAATAAAACTTAACATGCTAGCCAAATAAATTACTTTCTCCTATTTCTACATTCCCTAAAAGGTATGGCAACAAACAGTTATCCCTTCTACATTATAGGGTTAGGGACATAGTGTTTCCAGGATGTGGAAAATCCACATAAAACTTCTAATACCCTCTTTGTGTCAGAGAAATCAAAATTTTCCATAGTCTTTGTGTCATCTGCAGCTTCTGCAAAATTCCCCCAAATCCCTATATATATTCTCATGTTGATTAGCAATATATAAAAACAGGGAGGGGGAAAGTGATAATGTGGAAGGAATAATTATAAAGTGTTCTTCAACCTACAAGGTCACCTCATTTTACCTCAGGCTAAGGTTTAGAAGAAACTGGGATTTAGCCTTATATTAGCTAGGAAGATGGGTCATGATAAAGACTAATTAGCCCATCAACGTTAATTAAGTCTTAAATTACAAAAGGCTAGGTAGATAAATTCTATATTCTAAAGTTCTGTTCCCAACTACTAGTAAAGAGAATACCAATCCAGTGGTAAAACACCAGTAGTCATAAAAGGAAAATTATACAAAAAGCAAAAGCCTTCTGTAAATGAGAAAACAATTTGGTTCAGTACCAAAAGTCATCTAAGAAATTTTATCAAAAAGATGTAATTTCATTATGAGCCCTTGCCTGATTATCAAACAGAATTTTAATGTTTTATCAGGAAAAAAAAATAGGATCAAAAGTTTAGGAAGTTCAGAAATTGTATTTAATGTCCCAGTCTCTTATCTCCATGTCTATGACTAATGTGGGAATAATAGTTTTCGCTATTGGTATTTATACAAACATTTAAAAAATCATGAAATATAGAAAATCAAAGTGTAAGAATCCAGGGACCTAATAATGAACAATTAATCTCACTCTCCAGGATGAAAGATAAAAATAACATCTTTGATATTTAATCAGAAGTCTTAAAAAAAATTCAATTTTTGTTTACAAACACGGAAAAAAGTTCCAACCTCAGTACAGTCACTGACATATTAATATAATCATACTAATTCCTTTTAATTTCTATCATATTGGCCAGGTTTAGTAATAAATGAAAGGGCTTTAATTATCTTCTAAAAAAGGCAATATCTATAAGTTAAGGAAGAAGAATGTTGGTAAGATTTAGAGAAACATGCCCTTTTGATTAAAAGTGTTTATTTCCATAAATAAATTCTTCTGTTCTTAGGGTTTTATAAATGTAATGTTATCAACACACATCAGTTTTTACTATTGGACAAAGAAATGTACTTTCCTTATTGTACAAATGTGCAAAATTAATAACTGTAAAATTTGCTGATTGCAAATGATATATCTTACATGTAAATATTTGAACCAAAATTTGAAAAAGAAAAAAAAAATTCAATTTAATTTACATTATTGTCTTAAAAAAATCTCTCCCTCTTCGATTCTACTTTTGTATCTTAAAATTCTACTGACATTTTAGAAGAGTGTCAAACTTCCAAAGACCTAATTAAAATATTGAGTGACCTAGGCTTAAGGGATACTAAGTGACAGCTCTACAGCACCATCTGCTGTTATATGAAAACCTTCAACACAGCCACAGTACTATATATGATAAAGTGGGGGGAAAAACCATTTATATTTCTGAAAATTAATGCAGAGAGAAAAAACATAAAAAAAAATCTTATTGCCATTAGGTATAAAGCATTGTTTCTTTCTTGATGAAAAATTATAAATAAAAACTATAAACAAAATATAAACTAGACTTATTACAATAAAAAACAAGTAATGACTCCATTCAAATCAACATGTATTTCATGCTAAAATTGTCTTATGTATTACCATCCTTCTTCCCCACTCTGTTATAGACATCATCTTCCCTTTCCATAAGACTATCATCTCATTTGCATGAATATGTGCCTGTATTGACTTATTCCTCTTAATTCATTAGGGGTTATCCTTTCTCACATGTAAGCTTTAGCAGTGTATTAGTTTCAAAGATAGAACTCATCTTTCACGATCATTAATTTTGTGTTATGTTCAGTATTCAAGCAAGTCTAATTTCTCTGTTTCTTAATGAAGTCTTATTCAACAATATACTATATTTCAGTAGTGAATAAACGTGTTTGAGATGTCTGAATCTCATTTTTAGTTTTCATTCTTTTAATTTCTATTTAAACTTTGCAATATGTTGACATGTTCAGATTGTTTATAATTCTCTAAAACTTTCTTTGGCAGTGAATCAGTGAATAGGTTTATCCACCAAAACAATGTTTTGAAAAAAAATCCCTACAAAATGCATTTTGCTTTCTGTACCTAGGTGTTTTTTGTTGTTTTGTGTGTGTGTGTGTTTTGTTTTTTGTTTTTAATAAGCAAACTTATCTTGCCTTCTTTTTATATATAAAGCTCCTCAGCATATTACTTAGGAAACTACTTATATTTTATTAAAGTCATTTGTGTATTGTTCTACTGATTTTGCTTTGTTCTTTGCAATACTATATTTCTGTCAATTCTTTTGAAATATGCTTTTCTTTTTAATAACTTCATAACATTGCAGTAGAGCCAAATGATAACTATTTGTTCAGGAATTGCTTAGTTGATGGATATTCATTTTCTTAGTGCAACTAGGTTTGTTTTTGTTTTTAACAGTTTGTTGTTTTTAATTGTATTTTATTTAATATTCATTTACCCCACAGAATAACTCACACATTGATGACAATGAAGGTAATTAGCAATATTTCAGTGAAGTCAAAGTAATTCCAATGAACAATCTTGGTTGTGAATTAGTGACTAGGAAATACATGACTTTTTTTTTTTTAATCCAAAGAAAGGTGAGATGTTAAGGGCATATAAATGTTGCATATGTAATTTCTATGTGGGTGCTGTCTTCTACATAAATGAGGAAATTTTTAAAAAGAAACTGGGTTTAAGGTAAAATATGCTTTATAATAAGTTTTTTTGTTTGTTTTTGTTTTGTTTTCACTTTGAGATGCACCTGGGTGAATCAGATTGAAATATCCAAAAGATAATATGTACTATTAGGCCAAATTTCAAAAATCCAGAGGAGTTGCCAAGCATAGAATTATATGTGCTTTATATAAATATCTCATATCTATGTTGTTGTTTTCATTTTGTTTGATGCGGTTGGAGAGAGGTTTTTTTTTTTGTTTTTGTTTTTGTTTTTGTTTTGTCCATTTAGAAATAAAATCTATGGGTTACAAAGAAGAGAACTGCAAATGTCAGGCACAGGTCATCACCATAGTTATAAGACAATTTATCATACCTCTTTTCATGTGATTGTCTCACAACAATTGTGACAACATGTGCCTTATTCTTGGGACTTCTTCAAAATTCTCACAATACTTGTACAGGAAAATCTTCATCCTTTTGAGGAATGGTTTCTTATTAGTTTATTATTTTCTTAAGGAAGAAGTAGATTTCTAAGGGCTTTGTAGGCAAATAATATTTTCTCTAGTATGTTACATCCATATTCTCACTGATTAGCAAACTACTTAGTATCTGCTATGAATTTAATCAAAAAGCATTTCTTCATTGTAGAATGAAAGAATAAAATATTGCATTGTTACATTTTAACATTCCTATCTTTTCTGTGCTCCAAAACTTTTAAAGTTTTAGTCTCCTCACAAAAGGAGATCTTCAGATTTTAGTAATAGAGAATGAGCCAGTACATATGTCAATACTAAGCTCAAAGGAGAAACTGATTGGGAACAAAGTGGCAAAAAAGGAAAAGGATGCAGTCAAGTGTACAAAAAGGATGCCCACAGTTTTTCTTTTCTTTTTCTTTTCTTTTTTTTAATTTACAAAACACATGGATGGGTAATTTTTCAACACTGACCCTTCCAAACCTTCTGTTCCAAATTTTCTCCTCCTTCCCCCCAGATGGCAGGTAGTCCAATATATGTTAAATATGTATATGTATATGTGTATATATATATACACATATACATATACATATTTATACAGTTCTCTTGCTGCACAAGAAAAATCAGATTTAGAAAGAAAGAAAAAACCTGAGAAGAAAAACAAAAAAGGCAAGCAAACAATAACATAAAGAGTAAAAAAGCTATGTTGTGGTCCACCCTCGTTTCCCATAGTCCTCTCTCTGGGTGTAGATGACTCTCTTCATTACTGAACAATTGGAACTGGTTTGAATCATCTCATTGTTGAAGAGAGCCATGTCCATCAGAATTGATTGTCATATTGGCTTGTTGTTGTTTTGTATAATGATCTTTTGGTTCTGTTCATTTCGCTCAGCATCAGTTCATGTTAATTCTCTCCAGGCCTCTTTGAAATCATCCTGTTGGTCATTTCTTACAGAACAATAATATTCTATAACATTAATATGCCATAATTTATTTAGCTATTCTCCAATTGATGGGCATCCATCAGTTTCCAGTCCCTTGCCACTACAAACAGGGCTGCCACAAACATTTTGGCACATACAGGTCCCTTTCCCTTCTTTAAGATCTTTTTGGGATATAAGCCCAGTAGTAAGACTGCTGGGTCAAAGGCTATTCACACTTTTTGAGCATAGTTCCAAATTGCTCTCTAGAATGGCTGGATGCATTCACAATTCCACCAACAATGTTTCAGTGTCACAGTTTTTCCACATGCCCTCCAACATTTGTCATTATCTTTTCCTGTTGTCTTAGTCAATCTGAGAGGGATGTAGTGGTATCTCAGAGTTGTCTTAATTTGTGTTTCTCTGATCACAAGTGATTTGGTGCATATTTTTCATACCACTAGAAATAGTTTCAATTTCTTCATCTGAAAATTGTCTGTTCATGTCCTTTGATTACTTATCAGCTGGAGAATGGCTTGATTTCTTATAAATTTGAGTCAATTCTCTACATAATTTGGAAATGAGGCCTTTATCAGAAATCTTGAATGTAAAAATGTTTTCCCATTTTACTGCTTCCCTTTTAATCTTGTGTGCATTAGTTTTATTTCTGCAAAAACTTTTTAACTTAGTATAGTCAAAATGATATATTTTGTGATCAATAATGATCTCTAGTTCTTCTTGGTCACAAATTCCTTCCCCCTCCATAGGTCTGAGAGGTAAACTATCCTATTTTCTTCTAATTCATTTACAATCTCATTCTTTATGTCTACATCATGAACCTATTTTGACCTTATCTTGGTATATACAGTGTTAAATGTGGGTATTACCTAGGTTCTGCTAGTTTCCAATTTTCCCAGCTGTTTTTGTCAAGGAGTGAATTCTCATCCCAAAAGCTGGGGTCTTTGGGTTTGTCAAACACTAGATTGCTATAGTTATTGATTATTTTGTCCTGTGAACCTAACCTATTCCCTTGATCAACTAGTCTATTTCTTAGCCAATACCAAATGCTTTTGATGACCGCTGCTTTACAATATAGTTTTAGATCTGGTACAGCTAGACCACGTTCATTTGATTTTTTTTCTATTAATTTCCTTGAAATTCTTGACCTTTTGTTCTTCCAGATGAATTTTGTTGTTATCTTTTCCAGGTCAGAAAAATAGTTTCTTGGGAGTTTGGTATAGCACTAAATAAATGGATTAGGCAGTATTGTCATCTTTATTATATTCACTCAGCCTATTCAAGAGCCCATGCTTTTTCAGAAATTACAGTGAAGAAGAAAATAATACAGAATGATTTTAAGGATTTTTAAAATAAAGAAAAAGGGATAATAGGTACTCATTGGAAACTTGCCTTTTTAATGAGTGAAAATTTTCTTCTGACAAAGTGTATGCAGAAGAACGGGTGGGGAGTTGGAGGATTTGGGGATCTTTAGGGGATTGTGACAATGAAAATCAATTAAAGAAGAGTAAAATGATAATGTTGCTCTAGAGAATGCCCTTTTGAGATTAGATAAAATACATTTTTAGTAGACATTCCACAAAATTGCATATTTTCTCTAGTCCAATTCTGCAGAATGTAACTAAATTAGAGGAACTAAAAGATAATAACAATACAAGGTTAAGGTGTGAGAGAGTGTGAAAAATGATATAACAAAGCTATGGGGAAAGTAGAGGGCAATAAAATGTTAAACTGGCTAACACAAGCATCAATATTAATTACAATAAAGTCCAAAACAAAATTGATAGAGAAATTAAGTCTGTAAGGGTAAGCGACTGGAAAGTCTTGTTGAAATCAAATAATACTTTTAGAGAAAATAAAGCCTAAGGGAAGATGGGATGATAGGTTTTAATTGGAAAAAGAAATTCTAGTATGCCTAATCTCATAGTGAGATCAAGTATATTATCTATTCCCAAGTGTGTCTGGGTTCAGATGAAGGAGACTGAAGAAGAGGTAGGACTGGTTAGTTGAGGTAATGCCAGTTGATATGTTTAAGTCTCCCACTATAATGTTTGTGTAGAGAGGAAAGATGTGGGATAGGTACTAAACTTCTTAATAAACAAAGGAGAATCATCTTTAACTATATATAATTACTATTAGTATCTTGCTAGGATGATATGGCTACATGGAGTGAATAAGGAAGTGCTTCTTAAATTTTTTGATCCGGGGTAGTGTTGGGGCGGGGAGGAGAGGGGAGGAAGAGAAGGGAGGGAAAATATTTTTTAAAATTTACAAAAAATTAAGGCAAGTGGGTTCGTGTCTCTTTGTGTGTGTGTATGTGTGTGTGCTTGTGTATGTACACACATAGCCTTTAGACTCTGAAAATTCTTTAGGTCCCAAAAGTGTTTTATGCATATTCTATCTAGTTATCTTTACATAATATAAATTAAAAATACTATTTAAGTACTTATTAACTTATTAGACATTTTGTTTAATGATGTTCTACTCTTCTTGATCCCTTTTTAGAGTATTCTTGGCAAAGATACTGAAGTAGTTTGCTATTTCCTTCTGTAGCTCATTTTACAGATAAGAAACAGGCAAACTAGACTTTTCCAAGGTAACACAGCTAGTAAGTATCTGAAGCTGGATTTGAACTCATGAAGATGAATGTTTTCCTGTTTCCAAGCCCACTGCTCTATCCACTGCATCATTTAATTGCCCTATAGGTTAACAGATAAATAATTTTATGAAAAAGAAACTTTCTGAGAAGTTCATGGAAAACTGACATAGTTTCAAATACTTTTGCAAATATCTTTAATGTCTGACAAAAGAAAATAGTTTGATTTTCATAGCAGCTTCTATATATAATATATTCTATTATGTTATAGTTGAAATAAATGTAAAAAATCTGACTTCATATAGATTTGTAGTTGGAAAAGAAAGGAGTTTTTAAAACAGGCAAATTGCATCATAGTATTATGAACATGTATTTAATGTCACTCAACATAAGCATATATTATATCCCTCTTATATGGAATTTTTTTAGGGTTGAAGAATTTTTTTCAAGGTACAATTCAATTTTGCCCAACCCAAAAATTTCTCCCTTTGGAACAACAATGTGGTAAGCTCTAGAGCAGGATCAGTAGCGATGCATAACAAAAATTGTTCCACATACTCTTTGGTCACCATGTTGAAATTAGCCCATAGATTTAAAAAGCTATTCAGATTAAGAAAGTGTATTCTTCAGCTGAAATGTACAGATGAAAGGAAAGAAAAGAGTTTAAAAAATATTTATCCTCTCTTAATCATCAAAAAAGTGGAGCCTCAATACCAAATCAGCAATTTAGCTAAATTATATTAATACTGCTAATTACATATTTCCTTGTGCAGATTGGATTAGAGAAAAACTAGTACTGGCATAGAATTTAGCTATTTATTAATTTATAGTTTGTAAGAATCAATTAATTAAGAATTTTTATGAATTATAATATGCATATGCACATGGAGTCAAAGTATTGTGGCAACTAGAGGGTCAAGTGAGAACCGAAGAAGATGTTAATTCAAGTTCTATCTCTACATATTCCTGATTATGTAACCCTGGGCAAATGGCTTATCTTTCAATGTTCTATTTCATTTTCTAATAGATCTTAGGTTGTGTAGGAAATAGCAGCCTGCAATGGTGATATTTATTCCCCTGAGTGTAAACTTTATATTAAGGAAATTATAGGACCCGTTGGTATCATTTTTCTTTCTTTGTTTCTATATTTTTTTCAACATACACACATTCACACAGGAAAAGTCACATACATAGTTTATTT
Source organism: Antechinus flavipes (assembly GCF_016432865.1). NCBI lineage: Eukaryota > Metazoa > Chordata > Mammalia > Dasyuromorphia > Dasyuridae > Antechinus > Antechinus flavipes. The sequence goes on along the minus strand of NC_067400.1, from coordinate 127,499,087 downwards.
ATACACAGATGTTCACTTATTAATATATTTGCAAACGAACATAGTCTATAGTTACACAAATCTAATAGATGAACTCATTTTGGCAAGTTTTGACTGTATAGAGATATTACTCAAAAATATATTTTACTGAATTATTCATAATATAGATTTCCCTAGCTGTTACTCAAAATGTGTGTCTATCTCTCTGTAACTATCTTTGCTTATCTCCATCTGGCTCTCTTTCTCTTTTTATATTTGAATATCTTTATGTTTTTGGTTCTATTCTTCTGTATCTCTGTCTCTGTTTTGGGCTTATTTTTATCTCTTGTATCTTGGTGCCTCTCTGTCTCTTTGTAACTAATTTTTTTTTTTCTTTCTGTTTTTTTCCTTCTCTCTCCCCACCCTCTTTCTTTCTTTTTTTTCCAACATTTTTTTCAACTTCTCCTAGTTCTCAGTTTTTCTTCATTGCTTCCTAAAGGTTCCTTCATTGCTTAAATCTTTCTTATTCTTTAAAAAGAAAAAAAAAATTGTTACTACATCTCACTGTTCCCTTAGTCTATTATTCTATAGCTCTTGCTTTCTCAAATTCCTAGGGAGAAAAACTAAAATAAACAAATGACAGTAACAAATTTATTAACAGCTTTTGTCTTGTCTTTCTCTTCTCTTTCTCTTTTTTCAAAACTTTAGTCTAGTCTATAATTTCATCACTTATCTGAAAAACTTCTCCACAGTTACTAGTAGTCTCCTGATGGCTCTCATCCTTCTTAAACTCTCTATTTCATTTGATTATATTTTCCAGTTTATTTTTCTTTCTAAATTATAACCACTTCAAAAGCTGGAATTATATTTTAGTGATCATTAAAGTCACCACAATAGCAAGAATAAAATCTAGCAGTAAGATATATTCCATGTATGGTTGACATTTATTTAATTTACCTTGAGAATACTTGCTAATGGTGAACGCCATATGCTCTATACTCAGTTCCTTAGCTTTGTCAGTTACTGAGTGATCTTAGGCAAAACATTTAACATATTTGGGTCTCTATTTCCTCATCTAGAAAAAGATATAAAAGGGCTAGATGGTCTCTAAGGTAACTCTAGTTCTACATCGACTATTCTATGATCTTTACCTAACAGCCTAGGGAGATGATAGAGATAGTTTGTTGTAAAGCATAGATGATCTTACCCTCAAAATATTTTCTTAACTCCTTTATAGTGGCTATCTGGAAATAACAAATCATTAGAACACTAAGCACCCAAGAGGATGGACAAGGTATCATTCTGTCTCCTTTCAGGGGATTTCAATTCTGGTAACTTCCTATGATATTAAAATATAATACCAGACCCCTTCCTCCCAATAATTTTTTTTTAAATAGATAACTAAAACTGTCAGAGAGAAAATAATTGTGTTGATTATAAAAAGCATTTGTATATTTTAAAACATTTAAAGGCCACAACCATATAAAACATATTAAAAACCAAACACATATACACAGATACACACACATATATACACACACACAGAGGCACATGCACACGCAAAGAGGTTCTTTTGAGCTTTTAAACTCCACAGAAATGTTGCCTGCTTTACAGTATGAGGTTAGGAGATTGGTTCCTTAATAGAAAGGAGAAAAACTCTATCTGAACTTAGTATAAGAAATGAGTAAGTACCCTGTATAAGTGAAATTGCTTTGAGAATTATGTCAGCAAAATTTAAGTGTTCAATTCTGTAGTGTGACCAGGAAAAAAAAAAAAAAAAAGCAGTTTCCCAGCTTCATACCTTTGAACACTAATGTAGCTTCTTCAATCATTGAAAATAGTTAACTGAAGTTTGCTCTTCTTTTACAAAAAATTTTGGGTATAATCCACCACCTGGCTAGAATTTAGTTTAGCTCTCCTTTAAAGACTAGCCTACCACCATCCTAAATCAGTAACTTTTTGCATCATTATAGATTTCTTTTTTTTCTCATTCAAGCATTTGCTATCACTTTCTCCTATTTAGCTCCTGAGATTTGAAAATGGTAGAGTCCAACATAGTCTGACTGCTTAAATTTGGTTTCAGAAGAATGTCACTTTTATTAACAGTGGGTGGTAGCTTACAACATATATTATGCTTCAGGGACGGTGTTTGATTTACAGAGCACTGGGACTCTAAAGAAAATGTGTGGATTTACCACATTAGGGTATTAGGGACTAAGTCTTGAAATTTATATGGTACCTCAAGGGCTTTTTTTTGGGGGGGGGAGATAATATAAGATAACTCATGAAAGTTTGAAGAGAGATTCTATCCTATTGAAACTATGAGCAAGACTTCCTAAGGGCACTGTAAAAATTAATTATGAAGCACTATAATAAAGAACACAATAAAACAATTTTATTGAAATTAAATTTATTGGGGAACATTTATCTCCTTGCTACTGAAAGAGTAGAAAAACTGGTCTTACAGCTATTTTATGAGCATAATTTTCCTTATGTATCAAATTATAAAGTACAAAGCTCTGAATGCTAAATACTTCCAAAGCTCCAGGCTTATTATTCACTCTGTACCATATGTATATAGATGTACTCATGCTATTTGAAAACAACAGAATCTTTATGCTATGCTTTGCTATAAGTTCTCTATACATTATCTCATTTAATTCTCCCCACAGTCTTATAGGGTATATATTACTGTTCAAACAAAGAAATTGAGAGAGATCTAATAATTGTCAAATAGTAATGTGATATACTATTGAGGATTGAACCTATGTTATCAAATAAAAATTTAGAGCTATATAGTTCACATTGCCTTTATTTCATTCAGTGCATGGTAAGGTATATTTAATGATTTTCAAATTTTAAAGGTTAGCACCTTTTAAAATTGAAAATGCATGGCTATGCATAACGGTATTTTTAGTTGTGCAACAAAGGAGTTTGTTTATAAAGGACAGCCTTGATTATGACCCCACTAAGTAGTCTCCATTATATTATTCATTATTCTTCAAGAGTTTCACATTCTTGGTCTAACTGGTAGTCCCAGCTAATTTAGTTCTGGATACGCTGGTTCTTACCAAAAAAATTCACATATTTCTGGGTAGAAAGTTCTATTGAATTCTAGAAAAGTAAATAGGTGGAAAGAGGTATGTCCATTTAAGTAATCATATAGAAAGAAGTAGTGCAGCAGATAGAGCACTGAGCTTGGAATTGTAAAGACATCTTTAAGAGTTCAAATCTGGCTTCAGATATTTTCTAGCTGTATGACACTGGACAAGTCACTCAAACCTCTTTGCCTCAGTTCCTCATCTGTAAAATGACCTAGAAAAGGACATGACAAACCACTCCGGTGTCTTTGCCTAGAAAACCCCAAGTAGGGTCATGAAGAATTGGACATGACTGAAAATAATTTGGTAACTACAATAAATAACAAATAAACAAACAAAACAGAAAAAAATCAAGAACAAACAATACATTCGTTATTGTAGTAAGTATGTAAAGAAATAGTAGAATAAATAATAAGGGAGGATTAAATAAAAATGATTAAATATGTGAAAATATCTCAAGGGCCAGATGGATTTACATGTGAATTCTACCAAATTTTCAAAGAACAATTAATTCCAATATTATACATACACTATTTGAAAAAATAAGGAAAGAAGGAGGTGATTCAAACTAGTTACAATTATTCAGGGATGAAGAAAGCCATATACACCCAGATAGAAGCCTTTGGGAACAGAGTGTGGACTACAACATAGCATTTTCATGCTTTCTGTTGATGTTTGGTTGCATTTTGTTTTCCTTCTGAAGTTTTTTTCCTAGATCCAATTGTTCTTGTACAGCAAGGTAATTGTACACACATGTATACATATATTGAATTTAACATATATTTTAACATACTTAACATGTATTGCACTACCTGCCATTTAGAGGAGGAAATGGAGAAAAGGAGGGAAAAAATTAGAACAGAAAGTTTTTTAAGGATCAATGTTGAAAAATTACTCATGCATATGTTTTGTAAATTAAAAAGTTTTAATAAACAGAGGGAGAAGAGAAGAGAAAGAGAAAGAAAGGGAAGAGAAAGAGAGAAAGAGAAGAGAGCGAGAGAGAGAGAGAGAGAGAGAGAGAGAGAGAGAGAGAGAGGAGAAGTAAAAAGGAAAAAAAAATCATTGAATGTCCATTTTCTTCCCTGAAAGATAATGCTCATTTTAGTTGAATAGCTTATTCTTGGCTACAATCCAAGTTCCTTTGACTTTTGGAATATCAGAGTCCAGATCTTTTGATCCTTTAAGGTGGAAGCTGCTAGGTTCTGGGTAGTCCAAATTGTGGTGCCTTGATATTTAAATTGTTTCTTTATGGCTGCTTGCAATATCTTTTCCTTGATGCAATAGTTCTGAAATTTAGATATAATATTAATTGGGGTTTTAATTTTTGGGTCTCTTTCAGAAGGTGATAGGTGAATTCTTTCAATGACTATTTTACCTTCTGATTCTAAGATATCAGGATAGTTTTTTTTTATGATTTCTTGTAAGATAATATCTAGGTTTTTTTTTTTTTTCCCATCATGGATTTCATGAAGTCCAACAATACTTAGATTGTCTCTCCTAGATCTTTTTTCCAGTTCAGTTGTTTTCTCTAGGAGGTATTTCACATTTTCTTCAAATTTTTTTTTGTTTTGTTTTTGTTTGTCTGATTCTTGAAGTCTTATTGAGTCATTCACTTCCATCTGTTCAGTTCTAATTTTAGTGTATTATTTTCTTCAGTTACCTTTTGTATTTGGCCAATTGAATTGTTTTGTTCATTGAATTTTTATTCCATTTCACAAATTTTATTTTTTCAGTAAATTGGTATCTTTTTCAGTTCTATTCTGTAAGTAATTATATGCTTTTTTCCATTTCATCAAATCTATTTTGTAGTGAGTTATATGGTTATATGCTTTTCCCATACCTTCATGCAAAGATCTTATTTCCTTTCCCCATTTTTCTTTTCTCTTTTAAGATCCTTTATGCAATCTCCCAAGAAAGCCTTGTGAAATGGGAACCAAATCATATCTTCCTTTGGGGCTTCATATGGAATTGGATTTGACTTTAGGACCCCAGCTTTTAGGATAAGAGCTCACTATTTTTCAAAAAATGCTGAGAAAATTGGAAATTACTATGGAAGAAACTAGGCATTGACCCACACCTACCAAGATAAGGTCAACATGGGTTCATGATTTAGACATAACGAGTGATATTATAAGCAAATTAGAGGAACATAGGATAGTTTGCCTCTCACATCTGTGGAGAAAGAAGAAATTTGTGTCCAAAGAGGAACTGGAACTTATAATTGAACATCAAATAGATAATTTTGTTTATATTAAGTTAAAAAAACTAATATATACAAGATCAAATTTGGGGAAAATATTTTTACATTCAAAGATTCTGATAAAGATTTCTAAAATATATAGAGAAATGACTTAAATTTATGAGAATTCAAATCATTCTCCAGTTGATTAATGGTCAAAGGATATAAACAGACAATTTTCAGATGAAGAAATTAAAACTATTTCTAATCATATGAAAAAGGTATTCTAAATCACTATTGATCTGAGAATGAAAATTAGGAATACTCTGAAATAACACTTATACACCTCTCAGATTTGCTAAGATGAAAGGAAAATGATGAATGTTGGAGGGGATATGGGAAAACTGGGACACTAATACATTGTTGATGGAATTATAAATGGATTCAACCATTCTGGAGAACAATTTGGAACTATATTTAAAAAGTTATCAAACTATGTATAACTTTTGATCCAAATGTGTTTCTATTGGGCCTATATCACAAATAGATCCTAAAGGAAGGGAAGGGACCTATACATTCAAAAATGTTTATGGCAACCCTTTTTGTAGTGACAAACTGGAAACTGAGTGGATCCCCATCAGTTGGAGAATGGATAAATGAATTATAATATATGAATATTATGGAACATTATTGTTCTACAAGAAACGATCAGGAGGATGTTTTTTTTTTGAGAGGGTTGAAAAGGTTTACATGAACTAATGCTAAGTGAAATGAGCAGAACCAGGAGATCTTTATACAGGGCAACAACAATATTATAGAACAATCAATTCTGATGAACGTGACTTTTTTCAACAATGAGATGACTGATGCCAGTTCTAATGATCTTGTGAGAAAAGGAGCTATCTACACCCTAAGAGCAGACTGTAGAAGCTGAAGTTGGATCACAGCGTAGTATTCTCACTCTTTTTGTTGTTCCCTTGCATTTCGTTTTCTTACTCATTTACTTTCCTTTTTGATCTGATTTTTCTTGTGCAGCAAGAGAATTGTATAAATATGTTTACATATATTGGATTTAACATTTTAATATGTATAACATATGTTGGATTGCTTGCCAACTAGGGAAGAGGGTGGGTGAAAAAGGATAAAATCTGAAACAAAAGGCTATGGAAGGGTCAGTGTTGAAAAATTATCTGTGCATATGTCTTGAAAATTAAAAAAAAAAGCTTTAAAATAAAAAGAGAGTGGAGGGTGTGAAAAGCCATGGAAAGTGTGAGGAGGATTGAAAATTTTGCTAGAACTGATAAGGAACGTATTAGCTAGGAAGGTATAGTAGCAGTAAGGACCCTGTTGCAACAATGTAACATAAATTTGTAATAGAATCTGTCAGAACAATTGCTTAATTTTCTTCACTTTTGTTCAGCAGGATATGAGGACATTGAAGATGACAAATGGTGATGCTGATGCAAGGCTAAGGTTTGTTGGGGCATGATCAGTAATTTGATAAGGGAACTCAGGATTCAATATTCAAGTCATTGAAAAAGGAAGAAGACAACTACTACATGGTTTTTTATTGTATAATAGATATTAAAAGCATGAACTTTTAAGTAAGAGAGTCTGAGTAAAAAGGAAAAAGGGAGATAAAGGGGGTATTTAAAATTCCCTATCTCCACCAATGAGACTAATGGAATGAATGAAGTGAATACTGGAAAGGGCAACTATGGAGGCTGAGTTATCAGGGAAAAGCCAAGTTTCAGTGAGAGCTAGCAGATAAAGGGTGGTTTTTGTTGTTGTTGTTGTTGTTTGTTTTTTGGTCTATGGAACAGGTATTCCAAAAAAAAAAAAAATGCAGTGGATGGGGCAGATTTTTAAATAAAACATTAGGGTGGGATAAGAAGTCAGGTGATAAGGGATATTGAGTGGAGTCTAGATGAACATATGTAGCAGTTCAGAGTATGATGGGATGTGAAGGGTATAACCTCATATAAAAATGTTAGTAATTGGATAGAGGGTGTTTTTTTTTCCCTCAAAGATAGGTACAGCAAGAAATCGGAGGCCTGAAATCAAAGAGGGTTACTCTGTGTACCAGAGTTTCTCCACATCTACTTTTGTAGCATGTATTTGTGAGATAGATAAATAGCTAGATATATAGATAGACAGAGACAGGTGTGTATGTGTTTTGTATCTTTGTATGTATATATCTGTATAAATGTAAATATATATGCAAATACATTTATGTGCATATTATATGCATATTTATACACACATATATATGAATATGTATGTATACATGTATACATATAGATGTATATATTGAATATGTACATGTTACATCATCTCTAACCTGAATTCCTGAGACTGTTATGTTTTTGTTTCTGTATACCTAGTACTTAGTAAAATATTTTGCATGTAGCAGGTTTCTGAAATTTGTCTTTAATTGAACTGAATTATATCTTTTCCCCAAAAGACAGGTGCCTTTTACATTTCTTTTTTAAGTAGCATCACTATTCTATCACTCTGGATTAAAATAGGAGTTTTATTTTTTCTTATCTTCTTTTCAATATTCTTCCTCATCTTTCCTCTTTAATTAAGTGTAAATACTTTTGACAGTATCTCTCACATTCACATTTTTCTTTCATGTTTATGCCATCTTTATCTTGTTTAAATATTCATTTTTTTCTTGTCTAGATTGTTTTTTTCTTTAGTTTCTATTTTGTATTATTCCCATTGCCTAGTAGAATTGAACATATATAGTGTTTAATTAAGATTTATTGAAGCATGAATGATTACATACCACACACACTATTCATAATGGTTATATAAGACATAAGAACAAAACTATTGGATTTGTTAAGAAGAATGCCAATAAGCTTTAGATGTCAGTTTCAGCAAAATAGTAAGATTGAAGGGAAAATTTCTGAGGAACAATTGCCAGATAGGAAATGAAGTCAGTGAGTATAGATCTAATATTTGACATGTTTATAAGTGAAAAGAAAACAAAAGATAATTGCTATAAGGGAGATTAGGTCCAATTAAAATCAGATATATTTAGTGTTTTGACTAAATAACAAAAAATATTATGTACTAATATTTTGTTTTCAGTTTCTTTTGGATCCTTGCTATCACACACAACATGATTGCTATACAAAACAAAATATAATAATATTTATTTTCTGTAACAAGGTTCAACACTGGCTTATCTTTAATCTGATATTTTGCTCACAGTTTTTATGATCCATGTTGTACAAGACCATTTTCAATATTCTTGTGTATTCTTAAGAACACAAACCTTTTTGCAAGTTCGTGTAAGAATTACAATTACTAGGTGGAGCAAATTCAGCCCAAATCTCGTTTACTAGCCAGGAGAAGGATCTCTCTTAATTAAACCTTCTTGAATTTCCCCTTTGGTTCAGTCATCTGGGAAAGGAAAAAGAAATATTCTACAGAACATTTAGAAGACCAAGTTTTTTGAGTAACTGAATCAGTAATAGTACCTGACACCCATAACTGCTGTGTGACCCACAAAATTTCTCATAACTGTGTGCTACTGATTCTTCCTGAACTTCATCCATACTCTGCCTCATTCTAAAATTCCATGGGAAAATGTTGATTCAAAAATCCACTTCCCACTGCAGAGGATTGAAGAGCAAATTTAATCACAGTAAAGCTTACCAAATAAGATTGCATACAGTGCCTCACTGCCACAAAACACAAGCAACTAAACACAAAGAATAACTTTTCCTTTAAAAAGTTAAATATAAACATCCCTATGTGACTCTTAAGCACATTCACCATTTCAAATAGTTTGAGTTTTATTTCCTTTGCAATGAGAATGATATATTAACAGCTACAAGGCTGTAAATGTATCATGCAGAGGCAAACTTAAGAACACAGAGGATTAGAAAATATGTACATTAAAAACTTTTTGTATCTTTTGCTTATAAAAATATTGCTGCTTTTAATTTTAAAGGCAGCTGATTTTTCAGTGGATACAGTATTTGGCTTAGAGTCAAGCAGAGTTAAATTCAAATCTAGTCTTATACACTTATAAGCTTCCTGATCCTAGGAAAGTTACAAACTCTATCTTAGCTTCCCCAAATGTAAATGGGGGATAATAATAACATCTATATGATATGTATTGAGGATTAAACTAGATATCTGTAAAAAGGCACTTAGCAGAGTTGCTGGAACAAAGTAGTTGCTATGTAAATACTTATTTCTTTCCCTTCTCAATACTATTAATATTTGAGCTATGCTCTAAATTAGAGACTAACTTGATGATAAGTTATTTTCTTCAGGCATAGTGTAGTGCTATAAGATGTTTTTGTCTATGTCACTATTGTCAAGTTCACTGGTGGGGCAATGACAGTTAATAGTGCTGCACCATTAGTACTACTAAATTGGGTTTTCTAGTTTGGGTTTCAAGCTCTAGAAGGAGGGGTTTGGGATGTGGAGTTGAGCTCTATTTTTAGTTCAGACATGGATCCTGAACCTTTCCCAGGTCTTCTTTCTGCATAGGTCTTTTGCAGTAAAGAAGGATGCTTGCCTCAGAGATGGATGGTTGCCTTGGACAAATTTCTGTAACATGGATCCAGTCTCTGTGTGGGAAAGGAAAGAAGCATAGGGAATAGAAACTAGATTGTGGGGTTCCATTTTATGGTAAGTCTGTGTATTGTGTCCTTGGGTTTTGTTATGAACAAATGTTAGTGCAACTTTCACACATAGTGCTAAAGGAGGACAGGGTGATGAGTGAACTCTGCAGATGTCTGTTTTGTTTGCTTGTTTTTTTTCACCCTTTTCAATTTCTGGTTATTCTAGACCATGGAGATAAATGAATTTACTTTATAGTTGCAACATAGTTTATGTTTTGTAGATGTTTGTGATGTCATGGGCATCTCTCTTACTGGTCACCTAGAAATCTGTCATTTGATGTTAATGATTTAAAGTTTCACTGTGCTTCCATATTAAAAGGGTAGGCCAAGTTCTCTGGTAGACTAATGTAGAACATACACTTACGCACAATACCTCTAGTTTCCTAGAAACATTTCCTTAGAGTCCATTCATTGGAATAACTATCCCAGTTCATCTGGGCATGAGGCAATTTTCCATCACTTAGGGCTGAGCAAAGTAAAGCCCAGAGAAATTAAATTATTTGCCCAAAGCAGTAAGTGTAAAGCAGCAATTCAAATGCATTGGGAATCACAGCATTCATGCTACAATCCTTCTTGCCTCTCTATTCCTTACTCCCTGATCTTCAGTTTAGATAGACTAACTATTCTCTGAGGTCTTTTCTATCCATAAGTCTATGAATCTGTGGGGTCAGTTTTATAAAATTATTTGGCACAAACAGTAATTATCAGTTTCCTATTTCCTTGAGTGAAGGAATTTTATATTTACCATATTTGTCTTTTCTTTTTTTCCTTTTGTCTTCTGCCTAGTGATAAATGTATATGCCCAGTTCTAACTTCAACTCTATGTGTGCCAGAATTTATGAAAGAATATACTGACAGCTTCTTAAATAAACTGCTACTGAAGCTTTCAAATCATTGGAAGTTGAAACTCAGTGATTCTTATAAACTGTCAGAAGCTACCATGCAATATGGACTGTTCTTGTCAATTTTATTTCCTTAGTGAGTTGAGCAAGATAGAGCCAGAAGCTCTCTGGAAGGAGAGTGAAAGGAATGTTAAACCATATTGTGACCCTGAAAGATTGGTTAATGTACTCTAAGGGCAAATATAATTTGTTTAGTGAAGAAAGCTACTGAAATTACACAATTATTAAAATTATTGCTTGTCTCTTCAAAAGATTACAGATTTCCAAGAATACCAAATTGCAAAAGATTTTCCTTAGTCAATGATATTAGTCTATATGAAATAGGAAAAAAATCAAAAAAACATAAAATCATAAGACTTAAAATTTGAGACTACAATGTGATATTAAAAAAAGCAGAATGTAAATTTAAAAAATATCTTAAGAATGTATTGTTGATCATGATTTTATAAAATTATTTTAAAATACATTTTGAATAACTTTCAATATTATCATCCTTAGAAATCTGATGTATTTTGTTTTAGGCATTAAATATTATTTTGACAAAGGATTCATAATTTTCAGCAGACTGGCAAAGGGATTCTAAGGCAAACACACACATACACAAATAAAAACTATTGGTCTAGTTCAAACTTTCTTTTTGGTGGAGTAAAAAAAAACTTAGAGAAACACAGCTTTTTGTCCCAAGACTGCCATTATTGGCTGTATCAATCATTCATAAATTTATTTTTACAAGATTTTGAAATAATTTGAGTGCTCAACATGTTCAAGTTTAAGCTTAACATTTTAATTTGACATATTCTGTAATCCTTTCTTTCAATTAGTTTTCCCTTTTTTTTTTGAAGTTAATTCTATCCTCTCAGTCATCTAAGCTTAAAATGGCCTTAGAATCTTTGCCTGACCTTATATATCCAAGCAAATGAAAAAATCATTTTACCCTATATATTTTATATCCATTAACTCCTTTCTAATTATAAAGAAACTATCCAAAGTCACAAATATTTTCCTTCTTCTAGGAGACTTTGTAAAATCTTTCTAGCTTTCTCCCCTGCCATTTTGTCTTTTCCATTCAATGTTTCATAAAGCTGTCAAAAAGAATTCTCTCAACACACACACAAACACACACACTCATACTTGAATTTTTTGTTGCTTTGATTGTTTATTTCTTGAGGTGGGAAGTACTTGTTGGGTTTCCATTAACTATAGGAAAAAATAAATACAAATTTCTTTCATTGTTATGTCAGGACAAGAGCAACTTATTGTTATCCTTCTATTCTTATTTTACTATGTTTCCTTTTACATATTCTATTTTCCAACAATACTGGACAATTGATTCTCGATATCATCCTACATTCTTCTGCTTCCAAGCCTTCTCATGATCTATTTTCCCCTAGATCTGGATCACACTTCCTTTTCAATATGGTTTAATGGATAGAATGTGATAACTTCTGATCTTGAAGTCAAGAAACCCTGAATTTGAACCTTCATTTTAATACAGACTTTATGAATTTGAAGCAAACCCCTTAACTTTGTGGATCTCAGTTTCCTTATTTATAAAATTAGGATGTGGATTCTCATTAATCTCATTAGGGTAATTGTAGCTCTGATTCTCTGATGTGTAAATCATTAATTTCTTTCAAGGCCTAGTAAGACATTACCATTTATAAACTTTTGCTGCTTTCTCACTAACTCATCCTTCCTGAAAGATCACATTTCTCCTTCCTTACTTCTGTCTCATACATTACACACACACACACACACACACACACACACACACACACACACATGCACACATACACACACACACACCCCTCCATTTCTCTTATAATTTCTTTTTTCCACATTTTCCCCAAATTTTCATGTTAACCTCCCCAAAAGTGTATATCTCATTCATAGCCAAAGACATTTTAAGTTTTTTGGAGGTGGGAAACATTGAAGTCTTCATCTTCATAGCCATAATTGTATAAACATGACAGACACTTGATTTTTACTTGTTTTGTATAGAGTTGAAAATTAACTAATTAAACCAATGGCTTTCCTTTAAGAAGGACTTCTTTGGTGTGAAATTCAATTTCAGGACAAATAGCAGTTTAAAAAGAGACAGAGACAGAGACAGAGAGACAGAGAGACAGAGAGACAGAGAGAGGCAGAGAAAAACACAAACACAGAAAGAGAGAAAGAGAAAAATTTTATTATCTATGAGAATCGATGGTTTGTAAACATAAATAGTTTACAAAAGGAAAATTAACAATTGTAAAGTTGGAGAATTGTAAGGACATTATTATATTATTACTACATTAATGACATTTAACAATAAAAACAAAATCTTTATTATCATAGTGTGATCATCATTGACTAAATCTAAAAGGGATCTTAAAAGTTATCTTGTCTAATAATTTCATTTTATAGATAAGGAAATAAAGTCCAAAGATATTAACCAATTTATTCAAGCTGAAGTGACAACATAGAATTTGATATAGGTAGAACTAAACCCATCATCTTCTAATTATAAATCCAAAGTCTCTTTTACTGTGCCACATGATTTTATTTTATTTTTTAATGGGATGTCTGAAATGATTTAAAAATCTGCTTTAGGCATACAAAGATTTATATAACAACAACAACAAAAAGGATGAATTCAGCAAAATGACATAAGATTGTTGGAATTTGTCTACAGGACAGCAGATAATAGGCACAACAAAATTTTTTTCAGTTTTTGAGTTTTGTTTTGTTTTGCTTTTTAAGTCTCAGGGTGGTAATAAAAATTCATTTTTTGGTTTCTTTTATTGAAATGAAAACCGAGGAAACAGACAGACACACTCACACATATGCTCCATTACTGACTTGTAATAAATCTGGATTTTTTATATTTTTTCCCGCAAAAGTGCTTTTTCTTTTGAAAAGTAGAACGAAGAAATAAAAAGAATGATAGTCTATCCCTGGAGTAGGCAAGGAAAAAATTCACTAGTGACCATTGTAAATTGCTTTCAAACAATAAAGGGTGTTGATTCATTGGCATGGTAGGAAGACAGGATTTAAAACAGCAAAATTTCAAGAAAAGTAGTGTAGTATATTATAGAGTGAATAAGTTCAGTAACAAAATAGAGTGGAGAAAATGTGAGTATGATATTCTGTCGAATAAGGATTCAGAGAGTGTAATATTTTAAAAGTAGCCTTGGTCAAGAATGTACTCTGAAGAAATAAAGCAGCAGCTGAGACAAAAATCAAAACTATTTAAAGATAAGCGACCAAATTATAGAAAAACAAGTTACCAAAAAATTTGAGGAATAAATAAGTCAGTGGACAGAAAAAGAGATAAGAATAGAGGAAGACCTGAGAATCATTGGGAGTCGGTGGGAAAATAAAACAAGGAAAACAGAAAAGAAAAGAAATAGTTTATTAAAATCAAAGATAAGTAGATATATGATGGCAAAAAAGATTGAAACTGTCACACAAATGAAAACAAAAGAGATATTTGTTAGGGTGATGGATTAAACATAAGTACTATCACTTTGGAAACCAAATTATCCCTGTTCCTCTCACACTCCAGTAATAAAGAATTTTTCTTTCTTTTATTGTGGTATTCTTTCAATAATGCTGGACATTTGATATCAAATTCAATTAAAATATATATTTTATACTTCTATTAATGAGTACATGAAATGTCTTTTGTACAAAAGTCAAGCATTTATTTAGCTTTCCTATTGACAAAATATTATAATAGATGCTGAAGATACAGTGACAAATGTTGATACAAAAAAACCCTTATTTTCTACTGAATACCTTTTGAATAATAAATTTTCCAAGGTATTATGGTTAACATTCTAGTTTAGGAAAGATTAAAAGTATTAAAATGGGACTTTACATTTGTGTTATATTTCCTCAATATAAATCTGTATTAAATCTGTAACTACAGTTTCAATTACACCTAGAATTATAATTCAAACTAAAAGTTGTAATTTTTTATTCTTGGTAAACTCCAGATTGTAATAATAATAACTTACAATGATAAAGTATTTCACATTTTTCAAATTATTATTTCATTATATAATATATACACATATCCATATATGCACATGCACATATATGCACATGTATTTAATCTTATGCATAAATATGTATGCATGCAAATAAATGCATGCAAACAAGAATATATTTATTTTTCTTGTCTGGGAAAATGGGCCTGTATTCATTATAGATTAAATTTTTTAATAAAGTTTTCTAGTGTAGGGTAATAGCTCCACCTAGATATTGTAGTCTGGGTAGGGTAAATTTTTGCAAAAAATCCAGGATATACCCAACAATTTATGATTTAATAATAATTTAAAAACAGTTCAAACTTTAAAACTTTAAAACTTTGTAATGGTAGCAAGGTTAGTACTCAACATATTTTGCTGATCACATTCTGTGATGTCTTTGAATGTGATTTTTGTGGAAGATTGTCAGTTTTCCCTAATGAAAAATATACTGAGCAGATGTTTCTAGGACCACTTGTGATTTCCTTTTTTCAATGTCTTCATCATTCTCCTTCTATATCTCTGTATCTGTTTCTGTCTCTGTTTCTCCATCTCTTTTTTTATTCCTTTCTGTCTCTTTTCCTCTGTCTGCCTGTTCTGATTTTCTCTCAGTTTTCCCTAAAAGTGGAATAACTGCTAAATTTCTGACTGTTTGGTGAGAAAAAAAATTAGGGAAAAATGTCCTGTATATAATTTTGACCATTTTGAAAGAACTTATTTTTTCAAGTCAATGTGTTGAGAACTTTTAGATTAATGAACTGGAGAGTTATGAAAATATGAATATGTAGTTTGTTGTGGCTGCAACCTGCATTCATTTATGCAGAGATAGTACAAAGTTCATGTCAGTAGTGTTTTGCACTTTATATACTATTTAGCAATTTTTCTCTTAAGCATTGCAATAATATTGATGAAATTTCACAGCAATTTGGAAGTTAGAAGTTTACAGAGAACTTTCCTCTCACCAGCTTCATGAGGGAAATCATTATTCTCCCCCTCTACAAATGCAGAAATTGAGGCTCAAGGGTATTAAGAGACTTTTCTGTAAACAGTAAAACAAATAATGCCAGAGAGTACCTTCAAATAAAATTTTCTTGTCTCAAAATCCATTGCTATTACCAAATTCGCCAAGTTATCTCACAACTGAGAATAACATCTTATATACTTGTAATACTTTATGATTTGCAACATATTATTTCCATTCAAAATTAGGACTCTTCATTTATTATCAGATATTTGAGATATTTCACATATCTGTCAACAAGGATACCATAGGCAATAGCTCATTTCAATAAAGCAAAAAGAAATTCAGAAGAAGGGCACATTTTTCATTGTGAAAAATACTGGGCAGACAGACAGAAATAAAATAAATTGCCAAAACATTACAAGAATATTGGTTGTTTTCTAGTTTCACTTACTTAACCTCCCTGTATTTCATTACAGTGAGGGAGTCAGACTTCACTGGTCTCTTGAATCTCTTTCAACTTTATAATCTTATGAATTGGAAATTTTATAATAGAAAGTAACATTTTTGCAACATTTTGTATTAAAAGTTCTTCATAGAATAGGTTTTATGCAAAGTAAATTGTATCATTTATTCAAGTGACAGATGATAGATAAAGGGGGAAAAGGATTGCATTATACTAAAGAAATATATTCATTTTAGGAAATCCAGGAAATAGAGCCCATTAGAAAGTTACTGATCATTTTGGTAAAATTATGTTGTTTGATAACATATAAATAACTACCTATTCAAAGGTAAGTCTTTAAGGTCTTCGTCTTTGTCTCCCTTTTTCTGTCTCTCCCTGTGTCTGACTGTATCTGTCTCTCTTGTCTGATTCTATCTCTGTCTCTGTCTCCCTCTGTGCATCTATTTTTTTGTTTTTGTCTCTCTTTTTATTTCCTAAAAGTGTAATAACTGATACATTTATGACTGCTTAGTCATAACGTAATTCTTCAGAATATGAATGAAAAAATGCTGTACAATATTTAAGTTTGGCTATTTAGGAGGAATTTATTTTTTTCAAGTCAAAATGGTGAGAATTTTTAGAGTTAATGATGGTTCCATACAACAACTAGTGAAAGACAAAACAAATAAACAAACAAAAAAAGACAGGAATATTGGACCACTTCATAATTTTTAAAGAATAAATTAATAGAGTTGATATAAGATAGGTAGATTTAAATGATCCCAAATAATTCAAGAGTAAGTTCAAGAAGTATAGGAACCTTAAATAGAAATTATAATAACAAACTAAAAAATGTTCAATTGAAAAAGAAAAGTGGGTGCACTAAATAAGGCAAAATAAGCAAGTATAAAAACTTATAATTAGTTAAAATTATAAAGTGCACATGTACATAATAGCTAGGCAGTGATTCAAATCACAAAACATTGATTATCATAATTTTATGCAAAAAATAAACCCATCCCAATTAACTGTCACAGCAAGGAGATCAAAAGTGTCCAGAAAGCTCCTTAATCAGAAAACAAGTGATTTATTTGACAAATGGAGAGTGATACATGTTTAAGACAAGACAACAATAGAATATAAATGAATTTGTGAAAGCTTAAAAATGATGTTAAATCATTATTAGAATTGTATTTTGCTATACATTAAAAAAAAAAAACATTTAAAATGAATTTTTAAAAATGTAGACTTATCCAATAAAGAAATTCATTCAAATAAACACACACATAAATATACTTATAACTTTTTTTTTCTTTTTCAGGGACAGAAGAACTGCTACACTGGTATTTTAACATGACAATCCCATAGATATTTAGCGTAAGTAATTAGATGAAAGAGAAGAAAAGTGATTACAAAATTAAAGTATATATGAAGTGAAAAAGAAAAAAAATTGAGGGTCTTCATGATGTTATTCTGTAGGAAACAAGTTGACTTTTGTAAGTGATGAAATGAATAAAACAATAATACTAATTGGTTATTTTAAAAATGATTCATTAAGACTTCTATGTGCCAAGTACTGTGCTAAGAGCTGGGAATACAAAATCAAAAGAAAAAACAGGATCTCTACTCAGTGATTTTACATTGTTCAAAAAAAGCTATTTATTTATTTTAACCTTAAATAATAAATAGAAAAAGAAAAAAAATCTTTACCATGTGCATAGAAGAACATGAGAGGATTTAAAATATAAAGCAATAACTTTCCATTTCAAGAAAGCCTATATAACATATAGAACACTTTGTATCCAGAGCTGTCCATTTTTATTTTGCTTCCTTGCAGGTTTTCTTTTGTTCTTTGCTATGCACTTTTTATTATATAATATTTTTTCCCCTTCCTTGCTCCTGCCCTAAGAAAGCTAAATTTAAACACCTGTATAGTTTGTGTATATATGTTTACATAGACAAAACACATGTATGTTTACAAAGGCATACATATATATACATTTACCTTCTCTGATTTCAAGAATCATATCATGCGCAGCTCTGTATTTTCCTTTTAAACTATTCAATCGCTAGGGATTATTCTTTTTTCTTGTTGCTCCTAATATTTTCTCCTTTATCAGGGGATTTCATAACTTGGATATGATGTTTCTATAAATTTTCCATGTAATATTACTTTTAGTTTGTAATCAGTGGATATTCCCTGTTTCACTATTATCAACTTTAAATCCAAAATAATGAACTGATAGATTTAAAAATTGCAATTGTAATAATAAAGGGATATCTCCATATGCAATTCTTTTTTATTGCTCTGTTTCTGAAAATATCCATATTTAGCAAATATAAAAAGCAGTAAAATATAAAAATAACCTTCCCTCTTACAATCTTGTAGTACCCTACTATTGCTGACAATGATACTTATATTTTTATATACATTTCTTTAGCAAAGCTGGACTACTCTCTCTGCTTAAAAAAAAAAATTTCACTATTTTACTTCAGGAACTTTTCTCTCTATAACTTATATTTTTAATATGTTGTTGTGTGGTATTACTAAACATCAATGCTCAAATGAAATGCCTATAATTAAATGAAATGAAATTCAATTGCAATAGCCTATAATCTTGAATATCATACAGTTTTGCTCATTTCATTTTCAATGACTTGTCATGTATTATTGTATTTGTACTTTATCACTGAACTGTAGTTACCATCAGCCTTTATTTTTGCAAAAGTAAAGATAGTGACATGTTAGTAAGAACTTCATAAAAGTTAACTGGTACTTTTAATTTTGAGTTCTATAGCATTTTCAGTTGTGTATTAAAATATTCATACATCCTTATTCTATAAGGCACCATTAGAAAAAAGGAAGTGTGCTGTTATGTATAGAAAATACAGAAGAAAGAGAAAAGTATGTTCTTTATTCTAGATAGATAGGAGAGAATATTTTTTTACCATATATCCTAGTTAGGAAATATAATTTCTACATTACTATTTTTACATTACAAATCCATGTAATATGGGTTCACCTAAAGTATGTTAGTTTTTATTGCTTCAAATTGGATATGACATAACCACAATTGTGAAAAAGTTGCCTGGAGTTGACCTACTATGCAGTTCTCACATGATTGGTTGGTTGTTGTCCTTCCTATTTAAAGAGACAATATTTTATACGAAAAGGTATAAAATATGTATATTGTACAAGGTACAATGTGCCTAGCTGTGGCTGATCAGACGAATAGAGTTCAGAAAGCTCTATCCCAGGTTGGACACAAATAGTCCCTATGAACATTTGGAGTTGAAATACCTCCAAATTTGCACATTTACATTTTTCTTTTGAGCAACTGCACTTCTGCTTCACTCATAGAGTACAGTGCTATTTTTGATATGGGTACCCCATGTTGGGCCATCCAATGTTGATATCTCTAATGTCCTACAAACAATTCCAAAGTTTTATAGAGAGACCTTGAGGGTATCTTTGTATTAAGTCTTCTGACAACTGTGTAAGTGCTTCCCTTGTGTAAAGGGTATTAAGAGACTTTTCTGTAAACAGTAAAACAAATAATGCCAGAAAGTACCTTCAAATAAAATTTACTAAATATTTTTAGGCTAATGTACATTTGGTCTTCAAATAATATGGCTAGCCCTTCAGAGTTGTACAGTACAGTAGAGATGAATGCTTGGCAGTTGAGCTTGAGAAAGGAACTCAGTGCCTTATATTTTATCTTGGCAAGTGATTTCCACAATCCTTCTGAGACAATTCAAATGGAAGCAATTATTTTTCCTAGAATGTTACTGGTATACTGTCCAAATTTTATAGGCATACAACAATGAGATGAGCACAAGTTCTCTGTAAATCTTCAATCTGGTAGGCACACTTTCTCTCCCACATTTTCTTTTGGAGGCTCCCAAATAATTAGCTAGCTTTGGCAATGCATGCATCGATTTTATCATCAACTTAACCTTTTACTACCAACAGAACAAGCAAGAAATTAAGGGGATAAGGTCTAAAATATCATTTAAAAAGAATAAAAATGTAATTGAAAAGGTGAGAAAAATAAATAACAGAATTATTTTAAGCTCCCATACACAAAATTGTAAGTGTCTCTTAATGTAATTCCCCATGTAATTTTTTATCCTTAGCAAGTATTTATAATATAAATGTCTAATGGTGCCTTAAGAATGTATGAATATTTTAATAAACAACTGAAAATGCTACAGAACTCAAAATTTAAAAGTACCAGTTAGCTTTTATGAAGTTCTTACTAATTATGAAACAGTATTCTAGGGATTTCAGCTAATATTATATTTACATGTCACCATCTCTACTTTTGTTTATTAATTATCTTGACTACTCTTTCAACGGATTACAGATCAGTAGCCTCATATTTTTAAAATAAGCTGAATCTGGGGTAGCTAGGTGGTACAGTGGATAGAGCACTAATCCTGAAGTCAGAAGGACCTAAGTTCAAATTTAGTCTCAAGAGACTTAACATTCCAGAGTTGTGTTATCCTGGGCAAGTCACTTAACACCAATTGCCTGAGCAAAAACAAACAAATAAATAAAAATAATAATAAATAAATCAAATAAGTCAAATCTGTCAGTCAAAAATTTGAGTACACACTTCCCAAACATTTGAATTTACTTGTTTATAAATTAAATTATTCACTTGATCTATTGTTCTCATACATAGGCATAATGAAAAAAATATTCAAAATTATAAATTAAAATTAGCTAATTTTTATATTAATTTATTAATACCCTCTCATTCGGAATCAATAGACTATCAGTGAAATTTGGTGAACAGAGTAGAATATTCTCATACTTAAAGTTTAGAGAAGTCATTTTATTAGCTCGTGGGAAATAAACTTGAAAGAGAAAAGACTTGAGATGAGGAGAACAATTATAAAGCAATTCCAATAGTCTCAGGAATGATGATGTCTTCAATAATTTACAACTGTGTGAATGGGGAGGAGATATATTGTAAAAGATAGAAATGGCAAGATTTGACAAATGATCATATAGGTAGATGAAAGAAATGGATGAGTAAGAATCACAAAAATGGTAATTCTCTCAACAGAAGTATGTGAAGTTAAGAACAATGGTGGGTTTGGGAAAAATATAACAAGTTCTGTTTTTGACATAGTGAATTTGAAATACCTATTACACCTTGAAATAATTGACAGTGATATGGGACTCAGGAGAGGAATGCTTATTTTTTTTTTCCCTATGGAACTAGCTACTTAGACTTGTATTATACCTCATGTATTATCTCTGTTTATAATCTTCAGTTCATCCTCTATAAAACTTTTTTTCCTGTTTTATTTTTTCCATATAAAGATAAATATAAACATTTATCTTTGTAAGATTTTGAGTTCCAAAGTCTTCGCCTTTCTTATTTCTCTCCCCATACCCAAGATAGCAAACAGTCTGATATCTTATGCAAGTACAAGCATGTTGAACATATTTCCATATTTGTCATGTTATAAAATAAAATTTAAAACAAAAGAGGAAAACCACAATAAAGAAATTTTTTTTAATTGAAAATAGTATGTTTTAATCTGCATTCAGAATCCATAGTTCTTTTTCCCAGATATGGCACCTTTTTCCATCATTAGTTCCTTGGAATTATCTTGGATCATTGCCTTGTTGAGAATATCTAACAATATGGTAGTCATCTGAACAAATCTTGATTGTACATAATTATTTGAATGTTTCCTCCTTCAACAGACTTTAAGCTGCTTGAGAGCAAGGATAATTTTTGTTGGGTTTTGGGTTTGTGTGTTTTGTGTTGTTTTATTTTGTATCCCAAGTATTTAGTAAAATCCCCAGTCCACGATTGTGCTGAAAAAAAGTTATTTGACTGACTGGCTAAAAATGATAGTTAAATCCATGGGAGCTAATAAAATCCAAAAAGTAAGAAGCCAATAGTAAGAGAAAAGAGCCAGGGTAGAACTTTTGAGTTGATCCTTATGTAAGTGATATAAGGTAGATGAGGATTCAGCAAAGGATACTGAGAAAAAATACTTAAATAGGGAAAAGAATAAATAAAGAGTGCATTGTCATAACAATTGATGTCTTGAAAGAATGTCCAAGAAGAGATGGTCAACAGCGTCAAAAGTTACAGAGAGGAACAAGATGAGACTGAAGAAAAGTCTATATAAGATGGGCAAATGAAGAGGTTATCAAGAGCAGTTTTATGATTGAGAAATGAAAGATAATTAGGAGAATGAGAATATGGGAGATCAGAAAGATTGTTGTGGCTCTAAATATAAATATAATTACTTGAGAAAAGAATATCTTGGCAGCAGTATAGCACAGTAACCTTGCTTATTCTATCATTTCCTTCCCCTTTCTCGTGGAAAAACATTTAAAATAAGGTATTCTAGAAAAATGGTAATTAACTGACCAGCATCCTGGAGGGCAGAGCTGCTAATAAGATATAACTGTGACAGTCATAAAATGATTGAGGGTTCATGGAATGCAGATGCTAAAAGGGAAAAAAAAATTTCTGCATTAACTGCTGAGAGTTGCTTGGTAAACTTAAGATTATAATTCTCCTAGTTCCCAGGGCATCAATGAAAGGGCAGTAAAAAAAAAAAAAAAAAAAAAAAAAAAAAAAAGTGGAGAATATTTTCGAAAATGATATAATTGTTATATAAACAAATTCAGGATTGGTTGTATGAGGGAGGGTGAATGAAAGTTATCTTCCTGATACCTGATTGGTAGATCATATACCTTTCTATGTCTTGTCATGATCCTTTTAAGGTCCTTCCACAGCATGTTTTAGCACCTTGTACTCCATCTTTAAGCCAAGGTATCTTAAAATAATTGCCCAAATCCTGTTCTTCACTTACTGTGTTACCTTAGATAATTAATTTAAAATTAAGAAAGGAGATGGGATTGAGTAAATCCTAAGTATTCTCATATCTCTGAAACTATTTGAAAATGTTAGAAACTAATAAATTCTTCTTTATTTCTTCTACTGCCTAAAGTAACCTCCTAACCTCCTGACCTCGTGCTCCTGCGCATATGAACCACTCACGACTTGGGAGGACTCTTCCCTCCATTCACTAGTTGTTACTGCTGCTTTCTTTTCTAGAATCAGGGCTGCTTCCCCTCCAGCCATGTTGCAAATTGTGCTCTTGCCCGAAGGCACCCCCTTCCCCTGAATCAGTCACAAGGCAAAGATTCCCCTCTGAAGGAGGCCTTTTGCCTAACAGTTTTGTAAATTTGGTTTGGCAGAAGCAAAAAGTTCAAGAAATTTTGGAAATTTTGATAACAATAAAGAAATAATAGTTATGTTTGGAGTAAAAAAATCATATATGGCATACCAAAGGCCATAAGATATTAGTAGAGAACACATCCTCAGAAATACTCAGGAATAAAAGCAGCAGAAATCAAGAGAACAAAACTTTCTAGAGGAACATAATAATTTCATTAGTTTATATGGCTGACTATACTATTAGAGGCATGAATTTTATCAGATGGGTATTTTCTATAAATATTTGTGTTACTGGCATTATAATATTATTATTACATCTAATCATATTTATTCCTTGATGAGTTGGAAAATATACTTTAGTTAGCATATGGGTGGAGCTTTCATATCAGTTATTTTTTTTAATAAAAGTTATTTTGCATTTTTTGCACAAAAAAGCAATGCAGTGTCAAGTTAGATAGGAAGAAGAAATCTGTGAAACATTTTTAATAGCCAGTGTTTCTGATAAAGGCCTCATTTTAAAAACATAGGGAACTAAGTCATATTTATACAAATACAAGCTATTCCATAACTGATAAATAGTCAAAGAATATGAGCAGATACTTTTCAGATGAAGAAATTAAGGCCACCTCTAATTATATGAAAAATGCTCTAAATCACCCTTGAAATCACAACACTGAGGTATCAAACTATCTAAGATGACAGGAGAAGATAATAATAAATGTTGGAGGGAATATGGGAAAACAGAGACACTAAAGCATTGTTGGTGGAGTTGTGAACTAATCCAGCCATACTGGAGAACAATTTGGAACTGTGCCCAAAGTTTTCAGTATCCACAGAGATGACAAAAAAAGAAGGAAAAGGAACTATATTGCAAAAAAAAAAAGTTTTTAGCAGTTCTTTTTGTGGTATCAAGGAATTGTACCTTGAGTCTCAATCACCTCATTGTTGAAGAGAGCCATCTCCATTAGAACTGATCATCATATAGTCTTCTTCTTGCCATGTTCTGCTCATTTCACTTAGCATCAATTTATGTAAGTCTTACCAGACCTCTCTGAAATCATTCTGCTGATCATTGATCATTTCTTTTTTTAAATTAATTAATTAATTTATTTATTTACAAAGCATATGCATGGGTAATTTTTCCAACATTGATCCGTGCAAAATTTATGTTTCAAATTTTCCCTTCCTTCCCCTCACCCTGTCCCCTAGCTAGCAGGTAGTCCAATTAATATTAAATATGTTGAAATACATGTTAAATCCTATATAGAGAGAGTTAACTTGCTGCACAAAAAAAATCAGATCAAGAAGGAAGGGAAAAAAATGAGAAAGAAAACAAAATGCAAGCAAATAACAATAGAAAGAGTGAGAATGCTATGTTGTATTCCACACTCTATTCCTACAGTTCTCTCTCTGGGTGTAGATTACTCTCTTCATCACTGAACAATTGGAATTGATTTCAATCATCTCATTGTTGAAGAGAGCCACATCCATCAGAATTGATCATCATATAGGCTTGTTGTTGCCCTGTATAGTGATCTTCTGATTCTGTTCATTTCACTTAGCATCAGTTCATGTAAGTCTCTCCAGGCCTCTCTGAAACCATCCTGTTGATCATTTCTTACAGAACAATAATATTCCCTAACATTCATATACCATAACGTATTCAGTCATTCTTCAATTAAAGGACATCCACTCAGTTTCCAGTTTCTTGCCACTACAAAAAGGGCTGCCACAAACATTTTTGCACATGTGGGTCCCTTTCCCTTCTTTATGATCTCTTGAGGATACAAGCTCAGTAGAAACACTGCTGGATCAAACTATAGTTTGATAGCCTTTTGGTATAGTTTCAAATTGCTCTCCAGAATGGTTGATCAAGTTCACAACTCCACCAACAATGTATTAGTGTAACAGTTTTCCCACATCCCCTCCAACATTCATCATTAATTTTTCCTGTAATTTTACCCAATCTGAGAGGTGTGTAGTAGTACCTTATAATTATCTTAATGTGCATTTCTTTGATCAATAAAGATTTACAGTACCTTTTCATATGACTAGACATGGTTTTAATTTCTTCATCTGAAAATTGCCTGTTCATATCCTTTGACCATTTATCTATTGAAGAATGAGTTGAATTCTTATAAATTTGAGTCAATTCTCTATATATTTGAGAAATGAAGCTTTTATCAGAACCCTTGAATGCAAAAGTGATTTCCCAACTTATTGTTTTCATTAGAATTTTTACATTTATTACATTTATTATTAATAATAATAATAAATTACATTTATTAGAATGTTTACATTGGTTTTGTTTGTACAAAACTTTAACCTAATATAATCAAAAGTATCAATTTTGCATTAAGTAATGTACTCATATTCTTCTTTGGCCACAAAGTCCTTCCTTCTACACAGATCTGAGAGGTAAACTACCCTTTGTTCTTATTTGCTTATAATATCATAATTCCAAAACACTTTCCACACAAATAAAATCAGATCTAATCCCTCGGGAAAATATCAAGTGTTCATGGGTAGGCCAAGCTAATATAATAAAAATGAAAATACTACCTAAATTAATCTACTTATTCAGTGCCATACCAATTAAACTCCCAAGAAATTACTTCATAGATCTATAAAAAATAAATTCATCTGAAAGCACAAATGGTCAAGAATTTCAAGGGAATTGTGTTCATGTGCTTCTTGACTTTGCCTTGGTTGGTAGACTTCCAAATATTTTATCTCATCAACAATTATTTTAAATGTAATTTCTCTTTGTATCTCTTGCTGCTTGACTTTGTTGGTAATATATAAAAATGTGGATGATTTATGTGGATTTATTTTGTATACTGCAGTTTTACTAAATTTGTGAATTGTTTCTAGTATTTTTAGGTTATTCTTTAGGATTCTCTAAGTATATGATCATATCATCTACAAGGAGTGAAAATGTAGTTTCCTTTTTACCTATTCTAATTCCTTTGATGATTTTTTCTTCTATTATTGCCAAAGCTAACAACATTCTAATACAATATTGAATAGAAATGGTGAAAGGGCGCAACCATCTTTTACCCCTATTCTTATTGGGAATGGTTCTAGTTTATTCCCATTATATCTGATTATTGCTGGTGGTTTTAAATAGATACTACTGAATGTTTTAAGGAAAACTCCATTTATTCTTATATCCTCTAGTATTTTTAATAGGAATGGGTATTGGATTTTATCAAATGATTTTTCTGCATCTATTAAGATAATCCTATGATTTCCTCCTCTGTTAATCTGGGCAATATATATTTTTGTAAATGTTCATCCATTTCACTTAGATTATCATATTTATTGGTATACAGTTGGGCAAAATATTTCCTAATTATTGCTACAATTTCCTCTTCATTTGTGGAAAGTTCAGCTTTTTCATTTTTGATACTAACAATTTGATTTTCTTAATAGATGAACCATATTGTAATAGATGAACCATAACCAATAAAAAAGCATACTCCTTTCTATGTCCATTCAACTTTTTTCCAAAAATCTATTATAACATTTTGAAAATTCTATTTACTTCCTTACCTTCTTTCTTATTTATTTTGTGGTTTAATTTTTCTAGTTCTGAGAGAGCAAGGTTGAGATCCCCCACTAGTATAGCTTTGCTGTCTATTTCTTTTTGCAGCTCTTTTGACTTCTATAGGAATTTGGATGCTATACCATTTGGTACATATATGTTTAGTATTGATAGTACTTCATTATCTATGGTACCCTTTAACACAATGTAGTTATCTTTCTTATCTCTTTTAATTAGATATATTTTTGTTTTTGCTTGAACTGAGATCAGCATGGCTATGCCTGCTTTTTTATGTTACCTGATGCATAATAGATTTTGCTCCCCATTTTTACCTTTACTTCGTATGTATCACTCAGCTTTAAGTGTGTGTTTTTGTTTTTGTTTTTGTTTTTGTAAACAACATATTATAAGATTCTGGTTTTTAATTCAGTCTGCTACTCACTTCTGTTTTATGGAAGAGTTCATCTCATTCACATTCACAGTTAAAATGACAAATTCTGTATTTACTGTTATCTTATTTACCCCAGATTATGCTTTTCTCTTTCCTTTCCCTCTTTCCCTCTTCCTCAATATTTTGCTTCTACCACCTCCCTCAAACACCACTCCCTCCCTTTCTTATACTATTCTACTATACTTGTTTTCCTTTCCATTAGCTTCCCCTTTTTCATTTCCCTTTCCCCTCCCTACTTCCCTTTAAGGTGAGACAAGTTTTTCTTTGAAGTCAAAGATAAAGCTCAATTTACCTGGATAGTTGATTCTTTTTTCTTTTTATTCTTTGCTGAGGTAACTGGGGTTAAGTGACTTGTCCAGGCTCACACAGTTAGGAAGAGTTAAGTGTCTGAGGCCAGATTTGAACTCAGGTCCTCCTGACTTCAGGGCTGTTGCTCTATCTACTGTACCACCTAGCTGCCCCTGGATAATTGATTCTTGACTGCAATCCAAGTTACTTTGCCTTTTGGAATATCAGATTCCAGGCCCTTCAAACCTTTAAGGTGGAAGCTGATGTCCTAAGTACTCCTGATTATGGATCCTTGATATTTGAATTATTTCTTTCTGGTTCCTTACAATATTTTTTTCTTGCTTCAATAATTCTAAAATTTGGTTACTATATTCCTTGGAGTTTACATTTTGGGGTCTCTTTCACAAGCTGATTGGTAAATTCTTTCAATGGCTACTTTATATCAGGGCAGTTTTCCTTGATGATTTCCTGAAAGATGATGTCTAGGCTATTTTTCTCATTATGATTTTCAGAAAGTCTAATAAGCTTAGATCTATTTTTCTGGCCAGTTGTTTTTCCAATGCATTATTTGACATGTTCTTCTATTTTTTTTTCATTTTTAAAATTTTCTTTTACTGATTCTTAACGTCTCATTGAGTCATTCATTTACATTTCTTCAGTTCTAATTATTGGTGAATTATTTTCTTCAGTTACTTTTTTTTAGCTCCTTTTTGTATTTGGCCAATTGAATTTTTTGATAACTCATTTTGTTCAATGGAACTTTTTTCATTTTACAAATTCTGTCTTTCAAGAAGTTATTTTCTTTTTCCATGTTGTCAAATCTATTCTGTAATGAGTTAATTTTTTTTTTAATTTCATCATGTCTATTTTGTTCAAAGTTATTTGCTTTTTCCATTTTACTAAATCTATTTTTTGAGGAGTTTACTTCAGATAATTTGTTTCCTTATCCAAACCCTTTTGCAAAATTCTCATTTGCTTTCCTCATTTTTCTTCTAACTTTCTTTCAAGATCCTTTTTCACTTCTTCCAAGAGAGCCTTGTGAGGTAGGAACCAATTTCTATCACCCTTTGGGGCTATATCTACCTACTTTTAATTTCCTCAGTGTTGGAAATCTGTTCTCTTTCTCCATAACAACTATCTATGGTCTGAATTCTTTTTGCTTTTTTGCTCATTTAAAAAAAAAAAAAAGATTGAGGTTTACTTTTACGGCAAAGAGGAGATTGCCCAAGCTTCCTCTACATGCAACAACAGCTGTTCTGGGTTGGAGCTAAGTTCCAGTGTTAAGTGGGCATGGCCAGTTCCCACATATTCTGGGGAACAGGGGTTCACTATTTGCCTTTTGTATGTATGTTGGGTGTGTTACATTTAATTTGCTGATCTAATGACTTGCAACCAGTACAGTGTAGCCAACACTGCTATAGATTTGTCTGGCTATCTTCCCCTGGCACTTGGAACCTATACTACCCTGGGTCTCTGCCTTGTGCGTGCGCTCAACAGCCTCCCTCCATGTTTGATTGAAACAAATATTTTCTGAATTTCTTCCAAAGTATCTTCCACTGGAAATTTGTTATACTCCAAATATTTGTGGCTTTAGTTACTCCAAAACCAGTTCAAAGGCTTGATTTGGTGCTGATCTGAGGAGCTAGGAGAACTCAGATAAAGGTATATCTCCTCTTCACCATCTTGGTTCCACTCCAAAGTGGCT
The DNA here is from genome assembly GCF_016432865.1 of Antechinus flavipes. Taxonomy (NCBI): domain Eukaryota; kingdom Metazoa; phylum Chordata; class Mammalia; order Dasyuromorphia; family Dasyuridae; genus Antechinus; species Antechinus flavipes. The sequence continues at coordinate 127,469,668 of NC_067400.1, read as the reverse complement.
TATAAATTAACAGTATATTTTTAACCATTTTACAAATCTTTAAAAAACAAATTAAAAGTAAAATTTTGATAGCATTTGATTTTGTTTTTGTAAATTAGGAGACATTAGTTGATATGTCTTTAACGGGTAACCAAAACCAAAAAAGTCTGCTGTTAATTATCAATTCACTTAAATGATAAGATTAATTTTTGTATAAGTTTCTTTTTTCTCTCCCATTAGCTATAGCAAAAGTTTTGTGGTAAGCAATCTCTTGGAATCATGTTTATCTACATTTGATTATATGCATATTGAATTCTCTTCTAGATTTTCTCTTTGGTCATCTCTGTATCCAAAATTTTTTTTGTTTTAATTTTTTATTCATTTTTTGTTGATGATCCCTATACAGTTTGATATTGGATTTTTCCTAAACCATGAATCAAATCCAGTTAGATTGCTTTCTTTTAACCTTGTAGTATCTTTTGAGGAGTTTTCTTTCAGGAGGACCACTAAAGATATTCTCTCCTCTTTTCAAACTTTGATAAATTCATTTTTTTTTTTGAAGAAGAAGAAGAAGAAGAAAGAGAAAGGAAGAAGGAATTTTTGTGCCATCTTCAGTTAAATTCAATAATGTCCTTCACTGCTAGAAAAGACCTAGTTGAAATCTTTTTCCTTGACAGAAGTAACAAAAAAAAGTAAGGTCTTTTTAATCCACAATTGAAAAAGATAATTATCAATCTGTACAAATGATTTTGTCCCTTCAAAATTAGCCTGAATATTTTATTTCAAGCAGCCATTAAATAATATTGGCCAAGAGTATTAGAAGATAAAATAAAAAGTGTTCATTCCTCCTGAAAAAAATTCCAAAATGGAAAAAAAAATCTATAGAAATATAATTGACATAATTCCGGTTTTTTCAGACAAATATAACTATACCTCTAGTAGATGAAAATCAAGAATTCAAAAGTCAACACATTCGTGATCACACAAGATTCATCATCTATCACTTTAAAGAGGAAAAGAATATGGAATTAAATAATCCAATAGATTAAAGACAAGTTTTTACAATGAAGATTTACTTACAAAGAAAAAAATCATTGAATAAGAAGGGGGGAATGGAACTTAAATAAAATAGAGATTTTTCAAATAGTTTTAAGGGGGTAGGAAAATATGTTTGATAAGGTTCTTTGAAATACAGAGAAAGCAAGAGAAAAATAATAAAATATCAACAATTAAAGGGAATTTATAAGAATGAATGCAATACAATCATACAAATGAAAAGAGAAGCTTTTCTTAAAGTTATTTCAGAATCTTAGTGTCACAAAAAGTCATAGAATTTACTACAGATAGATTTGTTATATTTTGAAGAAGGAAAAACCAAAGGGAGAAGGGAATATACTTCAATAAAAAAAAAAGAGAGAGAGAGAGAGAAAACATGGGAGAATTGTCAAAACATAATTGGACTAAGTAGTAAACAGAATGATAGATAAATAGGAAAGTACTAGAAAGGAAAATGCATGTCTTGAAATTTTGAAATTTCATTTAAATTGGATAAAACACACACATATATGCAGGTACATATGAAATGAAATATAAGATAAATCTAAAGTGGGAGAAATCTATAAAATTTCTAATGAAAACACAAAATCAGTAAAACTTAAAAATAAATGAATAATTCAATCACATCAGCATTTGTAATAGGTGAGAGCTTTCCTGCTAATTTTAGTCCTCACCTGTGCAGTGAAATATTTGGTCTTTTGCATTAACTGGCGTAAGTGCCTGATATTGGGAATGATTAAAATAATTATGAAGGAGGCTTTGCGGCTTTCTTTTTCTACCAAAGATTGAAAATAACATTGTAAAGAGAAAGCATCTTTTTAAGAACTTCAAGCAACTTGATAGCAAAAAACATGGGTAAAACTGGTTCTTTAGGAGTTTTCTACATCATATTTTTCCCAGACATAGAAACTCTCTCTTCTGAAATTGAAGATTTTTTTCCTTTTATTTTAAAATTGTTTCCACTAATGTTCTTTGTTATGAGAGGATGGAAATTAAATGTGAATACTTAGATGAATATTACAGTTAGATAGTAAAATCTGGCTAATAAAAGTCAAAACATGCAAATTAAGAATTCTTATTAAAAAGATTCATTCAGTATCACTGTACTTTGATATTATTTTGGTTTGAGAACCACACTCAACTATAAATACTACATAATATACCATATGTAATTCAAGATGACTAAAATATGTTAAGGGGCATTTATGTTGTGGTGAATTATAAATCCTGTGAGTCTTTAGTTATGTAACTTCTGCACATTGTTTGTTTTAAAATTAACAACCTGAATTTCTTGGAGCCTCAGGAGCTTTTATTTAGCATATTTTATTTCTTTTAGGTAGACATTCAGGATAAATGATTTCTTTAATTCATAATTGTAAGAAACATGATTGTGAGGAGTTTTCAGTGCATTTTGTCTTTCAAAATAAAGCCATACAACCTTCAACACTATAAAATGGCCCTGAAATGCATCCGTGGGAGAATAAAGAAGAGAATGGTGCACAAAACCATCCATCTATTGAACAAAATCCTGAAGTTTCTCCTTGTAGCATGTCTCCTACGGTTAATTTAGTTGGCTTGTAGCAAATGACTTGAAGACTGACCTAATCTCTAAATATTGCTCTCTGAAATGTTCTGTATTTTGTGACTTCTATTTACTTTTGAGAAGTCAATATTTCTCTACTCAGCTGCAAACCTGCTTTTGTATTCCCTAGTTAGATTCTTCAGTGGAGCAAACACTATTATTATTATTTTTTATGCTATAATAGTTGACTGCTGCCCTGAAGCTCCTAACCATTCCAATTCCCTCTGGTTTTCAAAGGATGATATTGGAAATCCACATTGCTATAACCCTCATAAATTCATTGAGCTTGAAAAGTAAGGGAATCTTGTTAAATGGTTCCATAGTACAAAGTGAAATGTCTGAAGTGTTTCAGTGGCAAAATACTGAATGTATGATCCCAAATCCTATGAAGACAACGATAAAATTAAAATTGTAGAATACATAGACAATAATAATCTGGGCAATATATGTTCTCTTTCTTTTATATCCAAGAATAGGAGATATTGATATTCCTAACTTTGGCTTGTATACAAGGAAAAATTGCAAAGGCTGGGTCACTTAAAAACCATTATTCTATATGAGTGAATTTGCTATTAGTTTTTTTTTTTTTCATTGATTTATCCTCTCTTCCATATTACAAAAACAAACAAAAAACAAAAACAAACTATTTTCCCTTAAGAGAATTTATTTCTTAACTTCATATTTGTTATGGAAATCTTCAACATGGTAAATATTAAGTGTTGCACGAGTAGGAAAAAAGTAAAGAGAGCATATGGAATGACATCTAATTGGTCCACACATAAGGGAAAATCTGTGGGGGTAATACTAGGGTGGGTACATCAGATTTAGAAAAGAAAGAAAAAATAGAGTTGGACCTTAGTGAAAGGTTAGCAATCTCATGTTGATATAAACACAAGTAGATGTCAGAAAGGATGGTGTTGGCCTAGTTGGGGAAAAAAAAAAAAACAGAGTAATACCTTTTAAATTTGAAAATTGAAAAATTAAGTGGTGATCAAGAAGTTGAATTTTGTGGAACATTTGAGGTTAGAAAGTAGATGACCTAATATCAAAGATCAAACTTGAAACGTCTTAAGAATGCCCATTACAAATTTAAAGTATAGTCAATAATTTGTTTGTTTGTTTTGCTGTACTTATTCATTACAAAAGAGAACTTATATTTGAAGGAGGAAACTAATGTTTGGGTACAGATAGAGATTTTTAAAAGGGGAAGAAGAGGATTAGAAAATGGGGAGAGGGATTAGAAAGAAGAAAAAGAAAGAGGAGGAGAAGAAGAAAGAGGAGGAGGAGAAGGAGGTGGAAGAAGAGGAGAAGAAGAAAGAGTAGGAGAAGAGGGAGAAGGAGGAGGAAGAAGAGGAGGACAAACAGGAAGAAGAGGAAGAGGCAGAGAAAGTGGAGAATAAAGTGGAAGAAAAAGTGGAGGAGAAAAAGAAGGAGCAGAAATGGTAGAAAGAAAAGACAAAAACAGAGAAGGAGTAAGAGTGTATGAAAGTAGAGAGGGAAAAGAATAAGGGGAGGAGCAAAAGGAAAAAAAGTGCAGCCATACTACATTCAGTTTAGAGGGGAACAGAGATTTTGTGGCTATTTTATTAAAATCGCTATGTGCTTCTTTAAAGGAATGATTTGCCTCATTGAAAACCAATTTCATTTGTAATTATACTTTTTATTCTATGACGCACACTGATATATTCATATTTATTATATTTGTCTTAAAAATAAATAAATTTCTGTTGCATTAGAAGGTGTTGGTTGAAAAAAGGAAAAAAAAAAGTATCCTGGACCTAATTGTAAGAGACCACTTTAAAGGAAAAAAAAATTACTTTTCAACTTTGCAACATAGAACTTCTTATAATGTATTCCATTTAATAATCAATTTCTATTTGGAATTATAAATACTATTCCAGAATGTCTATTGATAACTAGAACAAAAGTACAGCCTATTTCTTTTTTTTTTTTTTAATAGCTTTTTATTTACAAGTTATATGCATGGGTAATTTTACAGCATTGACAATTGCCAAACCTTTTGTTCTAATTTTTCTCCTCCTTCCCACCATCCCCTCCCCCAGATGGCAGGGTGACCAATACATGTTAAATATGTTAAATTATAAATTTAATACAATATAAGTATACATGTCCAAACAGTTATTTTGCTGTACAAAAAGAATCGGACTTTGAAATAGTGTACTATTAGCCTTTGAAGGAAATCAAAAATGCAGGCAGACAAAAATATAGGGATTGGGAATTCTATGTAGTGGTTCATAGTCATCTCCCAGAGTCCTTTCGCTGGGTGTAAGTGGCTCAATTCATTACTGTTCTATTGGAACTGATTTTGGTTCATCTCATTGCTGGAGATGGCCACGTCCATAAGAATTGATCATCATATAGTATATACAGCCTTTTTCTAAAGGAAAATATAACAGAGAATTTTTTTCCAAAAACATACTCCACTTTTGTAGGATTTTCTGGGACAGCATCCACTCAAAACATTGATTTTGGATGAAAGTTCACTAGTATACTGAGGGTAGAGAGAAGGTGTGTCAGGGAAATAGAGAGATATCAGGATGAGCTTTCTATGTAAGTGACTCTTGAGAAATTTATATGGATATGAAATACTATACTTATTGGTAAATGTTCAACATAAAGGAATGACTCTAGAATTCTGCCACAGACCATCTAATTTAGATCCAAGCCTTCCTACATGTGGAAAGGTAAGAAATGGATATAAATATATGCCTTTTGGTGTCTTTCTAGACCAAAGGAATAAGGGATATTTCTCAATTGCCCTTTAATTACATAATTCCTTTTAATGCCCCCTTTTGATTGGGAGAGAGAGCACCTCTCTCATTAGATTAAAAATTCTGCCAAATAAGTTCTCATATCACCTATTGTTGGGAAGAATCCTGAAGGTCACTTCTTATTCTTTGGGCATTGATTTAGAATAATTGCTAAATCTTGATGCTGTGATATCCAGAGTTTCAATTTTATGATTATTTAAAATTCAGACAGTTGAAGTCTACTATGTAAGTAGGATGCAAAAGAGGAGAACAAATGGCAAGACAAAAGAACCAAATCTTATTTCCATGAGTCCTCAGAAATGAGAAGGCTCAGAGTTTATTTAAATAATTTTTCTCTTACAGTTCCTGGAATATATGATTAGCAAGTGAAACCAGTTACTGCATATCTTCACATGATCAAGTCTCTCTAAGACACTCAAATTATAAGAATTATTAATATTGTTGAAGCAGGTTCCTTAATCTCTTCAACATAAAAAAAGATATCAGAAAGGTTCTGTATATGCGCTATAGATCCCATAATACAATCAACAATCATTTTTCATAGGCCATTTTATTGGGCATAGTTGTGGAAATATTTATTAAACCATGTTCATCCTACTTTAACAAATTCCTTCCTTTTCACATTGGAAAAGACCTTACTTTAATGTTCACTTTTTTTGGCCCATAACTAATGTGAATGTATCCCTACAAATAAAAAGGCCCTTCTGGGTTTAAGGGCCTGAGATGCTTTACTATCTTTTTTACCTTTAAGAGAGTACCTCTGCTCTTACCTCCACTCTTTCAGTACTCATTTATTGATCAGATTCTATCCACAAACTATGAGGGGTCATACTCTTTGACTCTTTAACTCCCCCTCTTGAAGGAAATATCACTCACAACTTACCTTAGGTACAAAAGCTAAAATAGTCTCCCCAAAAGCTAGAATAGTTCAATGTACACAATAAAGCAATTAAAGAATAGCAATACATTTACTACAAAAAAGATATATCCACACAAAAAGACTGTCACTACTTACAAAACCATTTCTACATTGTAGAGAGATTTGAATGGTAGTCACATTCTCCATTGACTAAAGATACTGAAGTGAAAGGTCACAATTACAAATCACATGAGTTTTCTCATTAAAAAAAAATCCTGCTTATTAGTTCTTATTATAACTTATTAGTTATTTATTTTTATACATCTTGCTTTATGAATCATGTTGGGAAAGAAAAATCAGAACAAAAGGCAAAAACAAAAGGAGAGGAAAAAAAACAGAAAAAGAAGTGATCATAGCATGTCTTCATTTGCATTCAATCTCCATAGTTCTTTTTTTTTTGTATGCAGTTGGCATTTTCTACCCAGTTTCTACTGGAATTGACTTAGATCATTGAACTGAACTGAGAGGAACCAAAGTTGATTATTGCACATTCTTGCTATTATTGTTTACAATGTATTCCTTCTTCTGCTTGTTTTGCTCAGCTCATCAGTTCATGTAAAGCTTTTCAGGTCTTTCTCAAATCAACTTGTTTTTCAATTTTTATAGAAAAATAATGTTCCATTTCCTTCATATACCACAACTCGTTCAGCCATTCCCCAATTGATGGGCACGTATTCATTTTCCAAATCTTTGCTGCCACAAAAAGAACTGCTACAAAATTTTTGCATTTGTGTGTCCTATTCCCTCCTTTATAATTTCCTTGAGATATGAACCCAGTAATGGCAGCATTAGTGTCCCTTTCCCCACAAGTTCTTTTCTTGCCATCTTAGCCATTCTGAGAGGTGTGAAGTGGTATTTCAGAGTTATATTAATTTGTATTTCTCTAATCAATAGTGATTTAGAGCATTTTTTCATATAAGCTTAGATGGATTTAATTTTGTCATCTCAAAATTGTTTATATCCTTTGGCCATTTATCAATCTTGAAAATAACTATATTCTTATAAATTTGATATAGTTCTCTATATATATATATTTAGAAGTGATACTTAAATAAGAAACTCTGGGTATAAATATTTTCCCAGCTTTGTAATTCCCCTTTCTCTCTTGTTTCTCTTGGTCTGCTCATTAGTTCTTGTAGCACAATAAATACTAAATTTGTTGAGTCAATCCCCAATTGATTCAATTTCCATTTGTCTGTTTATATCCTTTGACAATTTATCAATTTTGGAAATAACTTGTATTCTTATAAATTTGACACAGTTCTCTATATATTTTAGAAATGAGATCTTAATCAGAAACACTGGATATAAATATTTCCCCAGCTTTGTATTTCCCTTTTTATCTCGTTTCTCTTTGTCTGCTCATTAGTTCTTGTAGCACAAAAATATATTATCAATATATACTAAAATTTGTTCAGTCATTCCCCAATTGATTCAATTTCCATTTTTTATCATGCAAAAAGATGCTATAAACAATTTTTGTACAAATATATTCTCCCCTTTACCCCCACCTTTTTTTGATCTCTTTGGGATATAGATCAATTAGAGTTCTTTGTTGGTCAAAGAGGTTTTATAGTCCTTTGGGTGTAGTTTCTTTTGTTCTCCAGGATCAATTAGTGTTCTCCTTACCTAAATCCACTCTGGCATTAATAATTTTGCTTTTCTGTCATTTTATCTAATCTGATAGATGTGAAATGACAAAATGATACCTCAAAGTTTCTTTAGTTTGGCTTTATCCAATGAATATCCAATGAATTTATACAATGAATTTAAGCATTTTTCCATGTATCTCTTGGTAGCCTTGTTCTTTTCTTCTGAAAATGCCATGTTCATTTTTGGGGGGATAAATTCTTAATTGGGGAAATACTTTTATTTTCATAAATTACCCTTAGTTTTCTATTTATTGAAGAAAGAAGGATAGTATCAGACAAAATTTAAGGTATTTTGCCCCAGGTTCTGGCTTTCCTTTTAATTCTAGCAGTATGAGTTTTTCATTTGCCAAAATAACATAATGAAAAATTATTCCCAGAACTCTCACTCTACCCACAGATCTGAAAAGTAAATTTTTCCATGTTTCCCTAATTTGCTGATGATATCATCTTTATGTCACCTTTATATTTTTATCATGCAACCATTTTGAAATCTGAGAAACTAAACAACTTATCTTCGTGCTTCTTTTCTTTTTTTGCCTCATTTTTTTATTTTGTTTGTTTGAATAATTTATACGTATGTGATATGTGAGTTCTTAGGAACTGCATAAATGACCTCAAATAATGATACAAACAGATTAATTTTATTAAGTTCCTTATAATTTTCCTTTCTTATTTACTCCTTTATGCTTCTCTTGAGTCTTGTGGAGGCTCCCTCCTTCCTTGTTGTGCCAGTAGCCTATGAGTCAAAAAGGAGAGGTTTTGCTTGCTAATATACTATGGCTGAATCTTCTGCTGGTGACACACCATAAATACTGGGCTGAGTTTTCCTTTACCCAACTGAGACAGATCTTTTCTGAAGTCCTTATAATTCATCTTAATCTGGAAATCACTCTTTCCTCTTGTAGATTTTGTCACTTCTGTATTTGTTAAAAGGCTGAACGTTATATTGGGGGGGGGGGAAACTGGGGAGAACTCAGGCAACTTCCTGGCTTCTCTGCACTATTTTGACTTAACTCCAAAAGATTTCTTAAAATCCAGTGACTAGGTCTACTTTATTTTCCCTGATTATAGTATTCAAATCATCCAATAATTTTAAAATAATCTCTCTTTGACCTATTTTTCAACTCAGTTGAATTAATATTTTCTTGCATTTTTTTCATTATTTTTGTCTTTGTTTTTTTGTTCCTGAAGTTTCATTGAGTCATTAGTTAGTTGTAAGCTGTGCGTGTGTGTGTGTGTGTGTGTGTGTGTGAGAGAGTCCTTTATACTTTTTCAATCATTTGACCAATTCATGTTAAGTTTTATTTTTTGTTTTGTGGGTTTGGGGTTTTTAAGGTATTTTGCTCCCCCCCTTTATATTTTGGCAAGCTGTTAATTCTTTTTTTCTATTTTCTTTAATTTTTCTCATTATTTTTGTCAATGTTTTCTCTCCCACTTATACTGATTTTAAAATCATTTTTGATCTTTCAGTCTTCTTTTTACTTTGAGGCTCCTGCTTCTATCTATTTATGCATTGTTGTTTTCTTCTGACGTAGTTTCTTAATATTCCCTGTACGCTATAGCTTTTTTTCTTTAACCTTCTGGATCTTTTTGTTGTTTACTCCTTTTCTCAGTCATTTATTGACTTTGAACTTGTTTGAAAGTTAGGTTCTGTCCACTGAGGTTTGATGTTTATTTTGAACTATTGTTTTCATAGCTAGTTCCGGTGGTTTGTTTTTTGATATTTTTAAGATGGTATGATCTGTCAGATTGGGTGATTATTGATTGTCTGGCCTGTTTCTAGTTCTTAGCGCAAAAGACCCCTCCTTCCTTTAAGGTATAAACCCTAATGTTCTTCTCTAACTTGAATCAGTGATATGTAACTGAATTATGAGCAATGGAGCTGCCAAACAAGGCTCAGTATTGGACTGGCTTATGGGACATGGGCTCCCTGCAATCTCTCTCTGTTCAGTATCCAGTCCCTTAACTATCTTTGATCTGAGAGTTTCAAAGCTGCTACTTTTACAGCCATATCCAAGACTAGTGTTTACATTATATGTGCTCTGAGTTGGCCCTCTCCTTAGTGTTATACACTGCTCCTTCTGGCATCCAAAGTTTTCTTCAGATGAAAAAAAAAAGTTCACCTTGAATTTTTGTTGGCTATGTAACATCATAATTATATGTGAGGTATCATTTTATACTTTTGGAGCAGAATTTTTGGAGAGTTCAGATAGAATATTTATTTTACCTTACCATTATTGTTTCACCTCTCTGTGGCTTTTTCTAAAAAAAATAAAAATAACTGTTTTTCCCCATTATCTTCCCCATAATAATATCATGCCATGATAATTCTCTAAACGAAGAGAACAAAATGATTAAAGTCTATAAATATGCTTGCCTCACAGGATATACACCAGATAGAATATGGGAATATGCTTCTACTATGCTCTTAATTGAAAATAAATTGACCCAAGGATAGTGGCATACAACTGTAATCTGTGATACTGGGGGAAGCTAAGGCAGATCACTTGAGACTCAGAATTCTGAGCGGCAGTTAGTGATACTAGTTGGATTTTTAAAATTATTTAGACTTGGAAGACTGCTAAAAGTCAATCTATAAAAATCCCTGTCTCTGTCTGTCTCTGTCTATCTCTGTCTCTATCTCTGTCTCTCTCTCTGTATGTCTCTGTGTGTCTCCCTCTCTTTCAGTGTATGTATTTGAGTGTCATATTAAAAAAAATGAAAAGAAAAAAACTTGTTTGTGAGTAATGATTTGAAGTCAGATCTTATGGCTTGTAATCCACTGCAAATCAAAAACTACATTGAATCTGAGAAACTAATGTTATTATTTTGTAAAGTTATGAAAAGTATTCAAATTTGAAAAGTTTTTTTTTTAATAACAATAAGGAAGTTTCATGAAAAGCTATTTCACAAAAAGATAATCAGACCCTAAGGGAACTAAATCTATCTACTTTGCCTATTAAATTTTATAATATCTTTGTGTTGTGATTGTTTTACTAGATACCCCGTTGACTCATTTTTAACATCATCTTATTTTTACACTTTTATTTTTATGATATGACAAAAAAGGCTAGAAATAAGAAAACTATTCATAATTAGTTTGATATGTGATGACTAAAAGCTACCCAATGACCCATGGGAATGCAAATTTTATTGCAAATTAATCTGCTACAAGCTCAGATTTATATGATTTTTTTCCCATGTAGCTTGAAAAACAATTCCTGAAGGTAGTTTCAAAAAGTTAACAAATAGTGAAAATATTTACTATATTAGTTTCCAGAATTCTCATTACTTTTGTTAGCTGGGTATTCAAATAGCATTTTAAAAATTAAATCTGCATAGGTTTTTTTGCCACTATTCTATTATAAAATCTATATTATTGTTAATTTCATAATCTAATGTATATAAAATATTTATTAAGTACTTATTTTATTTAGATCACTGTGTTAGAATCTGGGAGAGATACATAATTAAAATATTGCATAGTATTTTTAACTCATGTTTGAGTTGACATTAATAGTAATAAATATAATAAATATCATTAAGAAGTTTAGTTTAGAATTACAAATTTATAGAAAGCACATTATTTTTATGTTCAAAGTATAGATTTCATTCTCTTTTTATTGAAAAAGGGGTCTTGAATTCCTATATGGAGGAAGATTATTTTGAGTTGAGATTTAATGAATGAGGAAAGAATTCCACAGGAAAAAAATAGGAAGGAATGTCTAATGTTATTCTAAATATATTTAAGTGAATACCATAGAACTATAAAAAAGAGATTAAAAGGAATGTTTCAAGCAAATCAAGGAAATGCAATTCAGTAGACAATTTATGCTTGCCTACAGCTAGGTATTATACTAAGCACAGGGATATAAAGAAAAACAAAACAGGCTACCAAAACCATTTCTCTTCAGAGAGCTCACAATCTGATGGGGAAGACAACATGAAAATAATTATATACAAGCCAATATATGTGCAAGAGAAATTGCTTATGTTCCCTCAGGGAAGACATTGATATTAAGTATTGGGAATTTTTTCTTGCAGTAGATAGGGTGTTAACTTTGACTTGGAGGAAGATGGGAAGCCAAGAGGAACACAAAAAAGCAAGAATTCCAGAAATAGGGAAAATTGATAAAGGAAGAAAATGTTGTGCTATGTAAAGCTTAGCAACTGTAACTGGATTATTGTATATAGGGTACATAGTGATAGGATGGAATACCAGAACAGTGAGAAGAACAAGGGCATGAAATGTTTTAAAACCAAACCCAAGATTTTATATCAATTCTAAAGGTAAAAAAGAGCCACTGAACTGATTGAATGGGAGAAGGTTGTGTGTGTGTGTGTGTGTGTGTGTGTGTGTGTGTGTAATATTCATAGTTGTGCTTTTTAATATTTTGCTTTTGTTTATTGTAATTTTATTTTTTTCTGTTCCTACATATGTATTACCTTTCTAAATATACTTTTTTATGAGTTATGTTGAGAGAGAAAACTCAGAACAAAAGAAAAAAAAAAAACTGCAGGAGATTAAAAAAAAAAAAAAAAAAAAAAAAACAGAAAAAAAGAAGTGAACTTAGCATGAGTTGATTTACATTCAATTTCCATAGTTCCCTTTCTGGATGCAAATGGCCTTTTTTTTTTTTTCCCCTGAGGTAATTGGGGTTAAGTGACTTGCCCAGAATCACACAGCTAGGAAGTGTTAAGTGTCTGAAATCAGATTTGAACTCAGGTCCTCCTGACTTCAGGGCTAGTACTCAGATGACATTTCTTATTGAAAGCTTATAACAATTGTCTTGGATCACAGAAGCACTTCAAAGAACCAAGTCTTTCATAGTTGATCATGACACAATCTTGCTGTTATTGTGTACAATGTATTCTTGCTTTTGTTTCACTCAGCATCATTTTGTGTAAATCTTTCTAAGTCTTTCAAAAATGAGCTTATCACTTTTTTATAGAACAATAATATTCCATTATCTTCATATAGCACAACTTATTTAGTCATCCCCCAACTGACTTTCTAATTCTTTGCTACAACAAAAAGAGTCGCTATAAAGATTTTTCAACAGGTGAGCTCACTTCTTTTCCTTATGATTTGAGATACAAACCCAGTAGTGGCACATCTGGGTCAAAGGGTATGCATAGTTTGATAGCTCTTTAGATCTAATTCCAAATTTCTCTCCAGAATGGAGAGAATTCCACCAACTCCACCAACAATGCATTAGTGTCCCAGTTTTCCCACATCCTCTCCAACATTTACAATTATCTTTTCTTCTGATTTTAGTCAGCCTGAGAGATGTGAAATGGTACCTCAAACTTGTCTTAATTTGCAATTCTCTAATAAATATTGATTTAGAAATTGACTATAGATGGCTTTAATTTCTTAATCTGAAAACTGTTCACATACTTTGACCATTTATCCATTGGGGAATAACATAAATTTGACACAATTTAGAAATGAGATCTTTATGAGAAACACCGAATGTAAAAATTTTCTCCCAGCTTTATACTTCATTTTTAATCTTTGTGTTGATTTTGTATGTTCAAAAACTTTTTAATTTAATGTAATTCAAGTTGTCCATTTTGCATCTTAGAATATTGCCTAGTTTTTTGTTTGTTTGCTTCTTTATTTGTTTTTTTGGTCATAAATTCCTCACTTCTCCAAAGAACTGATAGGTAAATTCTTCCTTGCTATCCTATTTTGCTTATGGTATCACCTTTTATGGCTAAATGTTGGAATCCTTACTAACTGCTAACTAATTAGAGTTGATCTAATCTTACAAGAAGATGTTTTGGGCAGAACCTGAAACAAGGTACTAAGTAGAACTAATTAATACAAGGCTTGTGTTCACACCTTTACTCATTGGAGTTCAATGAGTTCATACCTCCCTTGAAGCTCTTTGGGCCAGAGAGCACTATGGGAGAAAACCCATAATCCCTCTCTCTGGAAGGAGCATAAATAGGCCAATGGGCCAGTCGAAGAAGTTCTTCAGAGGGAAGAAGCTACAAGTCGAGATTTCGCCAGAATGACAAGAGTAGAGCTGGCTGGAGGCTGAAGAAAGCAGAGGCAGAGGCTGAAGGACCAGACCTTTGGATTTAAAGACATTCGGAGAGAGCTCTTGGAACCAAGCAGAGAGATAGGCCTCTAAGTCTGGTCATTCAGCCTCTGCCTCTGCTTTCTTCAGCCTCCAGCCAGCTCTACTCTTCATGTCATTCTGGCGAAATCTCGACTTGTAGCTTCTTCCCTCTGAAGAACTTCTTCGACTGGCCCATTGGCCTATTTATGCTCCTTCCAGAGAGAGGGATTATGGGTTTTCTCCCATAGTGCTCTCTGGCCCAAAGAGCTTCAAGGGAGGTATGAACTCATTGAACTCCAATGAGTAAAGGTGTGAACACAAGCTTTGTATTAATTAGTTCTACTTAGTACCTTGTTTCAGGTTCTGCCCAAAACATCTTCTTGTAAGATTAGATCAACTCTAATTAGTTAGCAGTTAGTAAGGATTCCAACAGCTAAACCCTATACCCATTTTGACCTATTTTGGTATGAAGTGTGAGATGTAAGTCTATGCTGGGTTTCTGATATATTATTTTCATTTTCCCAGTAATTTTGTGAAATACTTGTTCTTATATCAAAAGCTGGAGTCATAGTTGTACTTTAATAGTTTGGCAGGTAAATGGATGATGGACTGAAGTAAAGGGTGACATGAGGCAGGGAAGGAACCAGTAATATATTGAAATAGTGTGGGCTTGAGATGATGAAGGCCTGGTACAGAGTTGTGGCAGTGGCAGTGTCAGAAGACATAAAGGGCAAAACGAAGAAATATTATGGAGGCAGAAAAATGAAACTAGGCAACTGACTGGATTTTTGAGATGAGAGAGAGTACTGATACAGGACACTTGTCGAGTGAGCCTGATTAAATATATAATAATTCCAGGAGCATAAGATGTTAGGGATAGATTTGAGAATCATCTGCATAAGAATGATAATTGAATTTATGGTAGCTAATCACATAACCAGGTAAAATTTTAGAAAGGGCCTAGAATAGAACATTGGGTGACATATATTATTAGCAAATGTAACCTAAATGAAGACCCAACCAAAAGAACTTAGAAGAAGGTTACTCAGGAAGAACAATACCATAAAAACATACATAAGAGAGTTTAATGAGAAAAGTGCTTTCAACACTGATAAACATTTAATGAATAAAATTTGAATAAGAAGATGAAGGTAAGTTCTACAGAATAGAAACTTATAATTTTGTGCAAAATGCCTTTAAGTTCTACTTTATAAATGGAAACATCCATTTTATTTGATATTTTATAAGTTCAGATTAAAATAATAAAGAAAAAAGAATAGAAAGAATTTTTGAAACATGAGAAAGAACAAAGTCAAATTGGAATTATTTGGAGGACAAAAACTAAAGGATTTT
Source organism: Antechinus flavipes (assembly GCF_016432865.1). Classification (NCBI taxonomy): domain Eukaryota; kingdom Metazoa; phylum Chordata; class Mammalia; order Dasyuromorphia; family Dasyuridae; genus Antechinus; species Antechinus flavipes. Next base: position 127,454,264 of record NC_067400.1, on the reverse strand, counting down.
GGCTAAAGAATAAAATGTGTGAAAAAGTAATAAGCATGGCAAGAATTGTTGAATAATTCCAGATTGTAGGCATTTTAATTGGCTGGGGAGGAAATGCCTTTTAAATATTCTTGAAGCATTTATTCCTTGTTCCTCTTTTCTATGTATCAGTGGATGTTTTGTATGTATGTATGCATGTATATATGAATGTATGTATCTATTTATACATCTATTTATTCATTTTTGTCTACTCATATTACTAAGAGGCATTTACATTAATATATGGTACAAAGAGTTAATCTGTACATCAATTGTGACCAATTTTTTCCAGTTTTTGTAGACTTTTCTGTCAAATACTGAGTTCCTCTTCCAATAAGTGGTATATTTAGTTTTATTACACAGTGGCCTTTATTTTTCTATCATTTATGTATTATTCAATTTGCTATCATAAGCTATATATTATATGCTAATCAAAATTTTTCTTAACCATTATCAAAATATTTGATTATTACTTCTTTGTAGCATGTTTTATTATATAGTATTTTTCTTTCTGACAATTTTAATCTTTTTTTTTTCCTTTTCAGATTTTATGGTTACATATATATTATTTATTCCCATAGAGATGTATCAAATAACCCTTTGGCAGTTTCATGATGTCATATTAAATATGTAAATTAATTTAAATATTTTGCTAATTTTATTACCTCAATTGATCCATGAGCAATTATGGTTTCCCATTACTTATGTGTTTATTTATGTAAATAATATTTTGAAGTTCCCACATGTACTGTTTTGCATGTATGTCATACTACTAGTTTCATTTTTCATTCATTTTTATTCCTTTTAAAAATAAAATTGACTTACAATCCTAAATATAAATATTTTCTTTTTCTCCTAAAATATCAAAATCTAAGGAGCTTTAAAAGTTACTAACTTCTTTTTTTTATTTTTAAGATGTTAATTTAAGATACTGATATATCAAATTTTATTTGTCTTTTGATTTTTTTCATGTACAATTCATTGATTTTTTAATGTCTTTTTTTGTTTTTAAAAGTGTTTAGAGAAATACATTTTAAGTACTTCTTGGCCTTTTGGCTAAGATCAAGTGTGAGAAATAAATTTCTCTTAAGGAATTTCATTTTTCCTCCAAAATATTAGTATTTTCATGAAATTATTTTTCTATGATTTATTCAATTACTAGGCCTTTGTGTTTGTTATTTGATTTAATGTTTTTGTCTTTTTTCCAATAGTTTTTAAATTAATTTTTCTTGTATTGTGGTTTATAGAATGTCTAATATTTCTTCTTTTTGACATTTTTGAAGTTTTTTTGCCCTTAAGAATGATATTTTTTTGCAAAAATAATTGTAATACATGGCTGAGAAATATGTCATTCTTTCTATTTTTATTCAAAATTCACAAGAGATTTGATATTTTTTTCTTAAAATTTTGTTCATATCCATACATTTCTTCTTGTAAATTAGTAAGAAAACAATTTTTTTTCTTAGATGTTTATTATACAGCAGATATTTTGCTTAATATTTGAAAATATTTCTCATGGAAAATATTGTCTTGTTTGATGTAAACAATGATTTTATTAAGTAGGTTCTGTGGTATTCTTATAGTTGAGGAAATGGAAGAAAAGGTTATATGACTTTCCCCAGATCATAAATCTAATAAGTATCTAGTGTTATATTTTAACTGAGGTCTTCCTAATTTCAAATTCACTTTACCACTTATTTATGTATTGATATGAAAGAAGTACCTTGAACTATCTCACTTATATAATTTCATTATTTGTGTGGATAAAACTGCAAATTTTAAAAATTATTTTGATATTGTTTAATTCAAAGTTTATATATTAGGCACTGAAATTGATTCACTGACAATGGCATATTTAATTAAATTATAATTTCTCTGTTTATGTCTTATAATCAAGCATATTTTTGCTTTTTCATTATGTAAAATCATAATTTTTATTTTTTAATTCAGTTAAAGCATAAAAGATTTACTCTTAATTCTATGTGGTATTTATTATAAAGAACATTTTTAGATTCAGCTTAATATCAATTCTGCTATCTTCTTCAATTTAATGGTGACTTTTTTCTATTTTGTTGACAATTATGATCATTAAACTTGTATTTCTGTCTTTTCCATTCTCTATTACTCTTTTTTCTGTCTTTGTTTCTTTACTCCTTTTTTTTTTTACAAAGATGAGTTTCATAGATAAGAAATATGCTTTGTTCCTATACTGTATATATGATAAAATAAACTCCTTTCATTTCTCTGTTCTCTTTCCCTCACTAAAAACCTAATCAGATATTGTTATTCTTTTGTTATGAGCAGTGTTAAAAGAAATTGTTTTATGTTTACTATATATATTCAAACTTTAACATGTTACTTTACAAATAATAAGTACCTTAAAAATGTATGACTATCAGTGAGGATTCCCGGGAAGCTAGAGGAGATTCAGAAAATTCGTAGCTCTTCATATTTTCCCCACAAACAAAATGAAATTATGTCTCAGGAAAAAAAAAAAAAAAAAAGAGTGGCAATGGTCAATGAGAGTAAAAATAAATTCTCTGACAATAAGTGGAAAAGGTCCAGAGAAGGAAACCAGAGTAGAAGTTTGGTCCATGTGAAATATAAATACCTCCAATCAGTGCTTCTAAAATAGCAAATGGTGAGACTTGGGACTAGCTGAATTGGGAGCAAACCTCACTTCTAGACAGAAATTTTGTGTGGGGGAGTCGGACATATGAGTTGACGATGATTGAGGAAATCTTTGCTAAGGAATGTTGTGGCCAACTGTACCACGGAGACAAAGATTTGAGTGAAAAGGAATTAGCACATACCTGGAGAATTAACAAGAAGTGAGGCAAGAAAACTGTTAGCTGTGGGCACTTATAGGAAGTTGGAATTCTTGGTTTTGGGTTCCAGAGCAGAGGAAAATACTAAAAGAGGAGAGGACCTGAGACCCGAGGGACCATTCCCATATCCCATAACTAAAGATGAACCCACCAACAATTTGCTGCAAATTAAAAAAAAAAAATGAATTGGCAAAGGTGAAAGAACCGAAATATAGGAAGGTACTATGGGAATAGGAAATGAAGTAAATAAAAATCCTCTCCTGTTGGAATCTTTACAAACTGCTAACTTATTAGAGTTGATAGATTATTGATCTGATCTTACAAGAAGATGTTTTGGGCCAGAACCTGAAACAAGGTACTAAGTAGAACTAATTAATACAGTGCTTGTGTTCACACCTTTACTCATCGGAGTTCACAAGTATGGGAGATTCACAAAGCAAACTTTGTAACTTTGTGAATTCACACTTCCCTTGAAGCTCTTAGGGCCAGAGAGCACTATGGGAGAAACCCATAATCCCTCTCTCTGTCATCCCACACCCCTCCCTAGCTTCTTGTTTTAAGGGGGAAAGCATCTCAGGGACATACATCCCCTTTTACACACATTAACTTCAACGAAAGCATTTAAAAACATTGCCTCCCGTTCCACAAGAACCATCACTCTGATGGGGACAGCACAGGAGGAAATCAAAGTCAACAGAACATGTTCATTCTGTCCCAGCTATAGATGTTACCGTTCTGACTTGGTGTTCGCCCTGCTCGGGTCTGTGTTTGTCCATTTAAAATTTCCAGCCTCTCCCCTCTCCCCCGCCCCGTCCCTTTTCAGTGGAGTGCCTTTCCAAAGGAAAAGGGGGATTGTTTGAAAGGGTCCATGCAGACCGACTAACCGAAAGTTTCCTTCTCCAACTGCTAAACTTTTGTTCTTCTCATCACTGTCGGGTCTTGTAGAGCGTTGAGACTCGGACCGGGCTCGGCCAGTCCAGGAAGGAGAAGGTTCTCAAAGACCCCTTGGGAAATCCGACCGGAGCTGGGGAGCGTCACGGGGGCTTACGCGATTGCGAGATCGAGCGTTCCCTTGGGTTCTCTGGCGTCCGAGCGTTGGAAACACAAAACTGTACTCCATGAATGTTCTGTTGGCTTTGATTTCCTCCTTGAAGAAAAACAAGATTTTGAAAAAATAGTAAAGTAGAACTAGAAAAAAGGTAAAAAATCTAAAATAAAAAGATTCCTTGAAAACTAGAGAAAATGTAATTATAATTGGACTACTTGAAATAAACAGTCAGAAAAAGAATAGTTTTGCAGCATGTATTGTCACAGAAAGAACCGATTGATTTGGAGATGATCCAGTGATTTCTTTGAGGTAAGGAAATTCCCTATAGCAATCACAGTAAACCCTCTACAATTTATAGTCTTAAGAGTTGTTAGGAACACTATAAGGTTAAGAAAGTTGCTTAAGGTCACTGTTTGTGACAGAAATAGATCTTGCTCTCAGCTCTTTTTGGATTTGATATAAATTTTCTATCCACTAGGCAATATTACCTCTGAGGTCCCCATTAGAAATTCAGTTTGACACCTTCTGACCTTCCTTTTCATTATGTTATGCTGCAAACTCTGATTTGGCTTATCAGGTAATTTTTTTTTTGTTGTTACTATCTCAAAATCACAAATGGGACCATGACCTCTTTACTCAAGAGAATGTCATTCCTAGCAAATACTGAACATTGTCCTCTAATCTTGGACACACATCAGTCATAGCTTCTCCCAGAGGGCAGATGTGAAAAAGTTACAGGCTTATTCTGTAAAAGAAAGAGCAAAAGTCAAGCAGTTCGTTCTTAGTGGCCAAGACTTAAAAGGTCACAGAATAACTTCCCTAAGCCTCATCTTTAACCTCGGGTTTCCTTGAAAATATTTAGCAGGATATAATGAAAAATACTTTGCATGTAAGTCTCCTTGAGGAATATAATTATACTGATTCCTGTCAAGTTAAGACCCACCTTGAACAATTCTCTTTCAAAAATCTGAAATTTCTCCTAGATGAGTCTTTTCAAGTAGTCATGCATCCAGAAATACTTCTTCTATTACATCTGTGTTACTGTAAAATTTCTCTGGTGCCTGAATGAATAATCTTTTGACTACCTTGCAAAATTGTCAGTCAGCATTAGGATTCTATTCACATTCTCCCAAAGACTCATTCCAGAGACAGGAAATCTTCAATACTAAGTTCAAAGGACTGTTGTTCTCCAAAATTCTATACTGAATATACTAGGATGGTGACACGATGTGTACACACACTGACACACATAAGAATGGGTGTGTATAGATATAGACATAGATTTGTATCTATAATGTTTTCTATATAAGAAGTGTTTTCTTCTTCCCCAGACCAAAATAATCATGAGTTTTCTGTCATGTCAAACTCTTTGTGATCTCATATCATATTCTTCCATTCTTCCCTATCTCTTGAAAGCTGTCCAAATTCATGTTCATTTTTTCCATTATGCTATCTATCCATTGTATCCTCTGCTATCCCCTTTGCCTTCCTTCATTCAAAACATTTAGGTATTTTCCAATAAGTCCTGTTTTCTTATAATGTGACCAAAGGATTTAAGCTTCTGTTTCAGTATTTGAATTCCCAATGAATAGCCTAAATTAATTTCTTTAAGTATTAGCTGATTTGATATTCTTGCTTTCCAAGGTACTCTCAGAAGTCTTCTCTTGCACCACAATTGAAACATTGATTCTGTAGCTTTTCTTATTGATCAACATTCATAACCATACATTATTAATGAAAAAACAAAACAAAACAAAACAAATGAAAAAACATAGCTTTTTCTATAAAAACCTTTGACTGTAAGATAATGTCTGTTTCTTAGTAGACTTCCCAGATTTGACCAGCTTTCCTTACAAGGCAATTTTTCTTTTATTTTATGATGACAATGGTTGTCTGCAGTGATCTCTGAGTCCTAACAAATAAAATCTGACATTTCTTCACGTTGTCAAGAATGAACAATTTAGAGGTAAGTTTATATCCTTTGTGTGCATTGGAGAGAAAATTTGTAGTACACATTTTCTGCATCACATTTTTGATCATTCACTTGTCATAGATTTATCCTTTCCTATCTCCTCTTCCTATTGGTTAATTTCAGAAATGTTATTGATAACTTTTCTTTTCATCTAATAAATTAACTTTTCATTTAACCAAATTCACTCATAGGAGTATAAAAGTATATTTTACATGGATGAAAAGACAAAAAATTCTCAGCTTCCTTATGTATGCAAAATAAAAGTATATATAATCAGATTATGCCTTTTCAGGACATATATCATGCACTTTGGGGCAGTTTATTTATTTATTTATTTATTTTAATGTGCATTGCTTTATGGATTATAATGAGAGAGAAAAATTAAAATAAAGGGGGAAATCATGAGAGAAGAACAAAAGGAAAAAAAAACAGAAAAAAAGAAGGGAACACAGAATGTTTTGATTTATATTTAATTTCCATAGTTATTTTTCTAGATGTAGATGGCATTTTCTTTCTAAAGTCTATTGGGATTGCCTTGGAGTACCAAATTACTGAAAAGAACAAAGTCTTTCATAGTCAATTATGAAATTGTTCTTGCTGTTATTGTTCACAATGTTTCTACTTGTTTTGCTAAGCATCAGTTCATGTAAATCTTTACAAGCCTTTCTCAAATCATCTTATTCATCATTTTTTATAGAACAATAATATTGCATTACTTTCCTATACCACAACTTACTCAGTCATTCCCCAAGTGAAGGACATCTACTCATTTTCCAATTCTTTCCTACCATAAAAAGAACTGCTACAAGCATTTTTGCATATGTGGGTCATTTTCTCTATTTTATAATTTCCTTGGAGTACAGATCCAGTAATAGTACTACTGAATCAAAGGGTATGCATATTTTCATCATCCATTGGTCATGCTTCCAAATTTCTCTCCAGAGTGACTGGATCATTTCACTTCACCAAAAGTGAATTAGTGTCCCAGTTTTCCCATATCTACTCCAGCATTTATCATTATCTTTTCCTGTCATTTTAGCCAATTAGAAAGATGTGAGGTGATATCATAGATTATTTTAATTTTCATTGATTTAATCAATTGATATTTAGAGAATTTTTTTATTTAAATATAGATGGATTTAGTTTCAAGATCTAAAAATTGTCCATATCCTTTGATCACTGTTTTTTAATATAGTTTTAGGTTTCCCACTGCTAAGCTACCATACTTTGTATTTTTGTTCTATTAATTCCCTTGATATCCTTGAGCTTTTGTTCTTCCAGATTGATTTTATTATTTTTTTCTAATTCTGTATAATAATCTTTGGTAATTTGATTTGTATGCACTGAACAAGTAGATCATTTTAGGCAGAATTGTCATTTTTATTATATTAGCTCAGCCTATCCATGAGCAATTGATTTTTTACACTTGTTTAGGTCTGACTTTATTTGTGTTAAAAGTGTTTTATAATTGTATTAAGTCCTTAGTTTGTCTTGACAAATAGACACCAAAATTTTTTCTTCTGTCTACAATTATTTTAAATGGAATTTTTCTTTGGCTCTCTTGCTGCTAGACTTTGTCAGTAATTTGATGCTCTACAAATTTTCTAAAGCTGTTAATTTTTTAAAGTGAATTTTTTGATGATTTTCTAGGATTCTCTATATCATTCTATCATCTGCAAAGAATGATAGTTTTGTTTCCTCATTGCCTATTTTAATTCCTTATATTTCATTTTTCTTTTCTTATTGCAAAAACCAACATTTCTAGTACAATGTTGAATAATAGTGGTGATAATAGGCATCCTTGTTTAGGTCCTGATCTTATTGTGAATGCATCCAAATTCTTCTCATTACAAATAATGCTTGTTGTTGGTTTTAGATAGATACTGCTTATTATTTTAAGGAAAGGTCCCTTTATTCCTGTGTGCTCTAGTAGTTTTAATAAGGAATCAATGCTGTATTTTTGTCATATGCATTTTCTATTTATTGAGATTTTTCAATCTATTGAGATTATCATATGATTTTTCTTGGTTTTGTTATTGATATAGTTATTATGCACTTTTCTATTAGAAACAAGGTGATTTTCCTTTAGTGACTTAAACTATATTTTCAGGTCTATATTTTTACATATTTTAAGGGAGATGAGGTAAAAAATAAACAGTAATCATTTAAATGTTTGCTATGTGACAGGGATGCTCCTAAGTGCTTGAGAAATAAATAAATAAATAAATAAATAAATAAATAAATAAATAAATAAATAGGACATACAAAGTAGTTGTCAGGCAAACCTTAGAGAGCTAAGATCAAGTGACAATATAGTGCAGGAAAGGGAAAGAAGTTTGTGGGAAGGCCTAATATTGAAGATTGTAATTTGTTTGATTTTTGAAGGGGTACAAAGATCTGAAGAGTTAGGGGATTTGGGAAAACATTGCAGTCATGTGGAACAGCCAGTGAAGAGGCATCAAGATAGCAGGTGAAGTATTGCATTAGAAGAACAACATAAACTTTGAAGGGAATCAAAATTTGAAAAGACTGTAATAAAAGAGGAAGGGATCAAGTTATGATGGCCTGTTTGATCTTGGAGGTATTTGGAAACCCTGCTTTTCCTTGCATGATGATTGGATAAGAACATATCTATTCTTTAAGAAAATTGCTTTTTATTTGAGTGGAAGATGGATAGTAGTGGAAAAAGATATAATACAAGATACCAAATAAAAACCTGTTATAGGAATCTAAAACAATGAACTCCTGAGGAATGATGTACTACAAATGTGTTATGAACATAGAAACAACAAGATTAAACAATGGATTGAATATGTGGTGTAATTTCAGGAACCAAGAAATATACTGAGCTCTCAAATCTGAATGACTAGAGAGATTTTAGAGTACTTAAGAATAAAATAAAAAATTAGAGAAGAGTATAATTTAAAAGAATTATAGTAGTGTTTTTACTTAAATAAATAGAAGCATACCACAGAGATACTGCCAATTTAATTCTAGACTTCCTCAATAAAGTGAATATTGCAATTAAGTGAGTCACAAGAATTTTTTGATTTTCCAATTGCTGGGAGGTAATTTTTGGTTGTAATCTTAATTCCATTGCATCAGAAATATAATATTCCACTCTTATCCTTTAATGTAGAAACTGTTAAATCTTATGTTATTGTGACTATGACTCCATTTTATTTGGATTATTTCTGAATGATTGCAATATTTTTTCTTGACCTAGACATTTAAAAATTTGACTATAATATTCATTTTATTTATAATTTAAATATAATTTTCATTTTAGGATCTCTTTCAGGAGATAATCAGTGGAATCTTTCAATTTCTCTTTTACCCTCTGGTTCTAAAATATCTGGAAAGTTTTTCTTGATAATTTCTTGAAAGTTGGTATCCAAGCTCATTACTTTTTTAGGGTAGTTGTTGCTGTTGGATTTTTTTTTTTTTTTGGTTATTTGTTTTTTTGTCATAGTTTTCAGATAGATTATTTCTTCTGGATCTGTTTTCCAGTTCAGTTGTTTTTCCAATGATATCGCTCATTGTTTTCAATTTTTTTTCATTCTTTTGGTTTTTTATTGTATTTTGATTTTAAGGCATTTTTCTCCTTATGCATTATTCTCATTTCTCTTCACATTTCTCCTATATCTCTTTTATTTGATTTTCAGAATCTTTTGAGCTCTTCCATAGGCTAAGAGCAGTTCTTATTTTTCTTAGAGGCTTTGGTTGTAAGAACTTTGACTTTATTACCATCTTCTGAATGTGTGTTTTGATCTTCCTTGTCACCATAGTAATTTTATATAGTCAAAATCTTTTTCTGTTGTCTGCTCACTTTACCTCCTATCCTTCTCCCTCAACCCTCATCTGTGAGCTGAGATCTTCCAACATTATTACTGTCATGGTTACTACTTCAGTCACTTCTCCTAAGATAGTGCTAATGTCATTGCTATTGATTCAATGGCTCCCAAAGCCTGATCCTAAGCTGGGGCTATCCTCATACCCTGGTGTGCCAAATGTTTCTTGCTGAGTTGTTCTTGGTCTCTGTGGGCTGAGAAGTGTAAAGATTACTGTCACTTTTTGGTTTCCTGAGTCCTAGGCTGTGCTGGTATGGCTTGTGCTTGTGTGTCCAGGCCCATCCCAATGCAACAGATCGCTCCAGCTATCTTTCCAAACTTGCTTCAGCTGGAATATTGTGTTTCTTTATCTCTCTGTGGATTCTGAGACTCTAAAATTTCTTTAGAGTGATTATTTAAAGGTACTTGGTAGAGTCTGGAGAAGAACTTGGGCAAGTCATTACCTTCATTCCACCATTTTGGTTCTGCAATTCAATACAAAGTTGTAAAGAAAATAACTCTTGGAAAACTAGAATTGAGCAGGGAATAGCCAGTAAAGCTATAAGACATCAAGGAATAATAAATAAAAATATCAAGAATGAAAAAATGGAAGAGAATGTAAAACATCTTATGAGAAAAACAACAGATCTAGAGAACAGATCAAGAAGAGAAAATATAAGATTAATTGGATTACCTGAAAACAAAATAAAAAACAAAAACAAAAACAAAACAATAACCTTGACACAATAATAAAAGGAATAATATATTTTTTAAAAAATGTGCTGGAGTCATATATCAAGAGCAGAAAGTAGATCTAGGAAAAAATCCAATAATCACCATCTGAAAGAGACTACAAAGAAAACACACAGGAATATTTTTGCTAAATTTCAAAAGCCCCAGGTCAAAGACAAAATTCTACAGGAAGATGACATCACAATTTCAGTACATATCACTATGCCAAAAATGTGCATATAAGCCCAATAGATAAATACATAGTAATATGCATACATTTATATGTATATATGGCACATGCATATGTATGTACATGTATACACAAAATGCAGACCTGTAATAATAAAGGGAATTTCCCCATCAAAAAGATCCTTGTATTAGTGGAATCAGAGTTCTAATCCTTCTCCTTATGAATATACTATATGTATACCTACACAAATAGATACAAATACACATATATGAATATACATATATATTTATTTATATGAATTTATATATTCACATCTAAGATCAACAGATATTTTTGTCAGAAAGGAAGGCAACCAACATGAGGAATCTAGGATAAGCAGGAAACATGCACAAAACATAGTTTAAAGGTAAAATCAAAATCAAAATTGATATTGCTCTCTCTGCATCTGCACAATCTGACTTACAATGCTACTATATTCAATAGTGTGTTCAAGGGAATAAAATATTCTTTCAACATATTGCCTGTGCTTTCAAAAAGAGCAGGATCAGAGTAATCTGCAAAGATCTTTCTAAGCATTCTATTTTAACTATCTATTCTGTCAGTGAGGAAATTCTTCCAGCTGATTATTGAGTGACTTGCATGTAAACAAAGAAAACACTATGGAGAGAGAGTATTCCAGAGCTCTTGACTTTAAAAATCCCAGGATAACTATGGTTAGCCAGGCCTTTTTTATAATACCAAATTCCAAAATTCTTCATTGCACCTATAGACACAAGCTCACATCAAAAACCAAGGCAACCTGGTCCTCCCTCCCTCCTTTTATTGAACTAATAACTTTGGGTCCAGATTATGGGAGTTTCTTCAGGCATCAAAATCCAGCAAGGTCACAGTCCTTCAAGAGCAAAAGCATGCTAAGGTTTGAAACTTGTAACCACCAATAAGTCTCTCTGCTCCCAAAATGACAAACTTCAATACATAATTAAGGAAATATAATAATAATAATAACAACATTAGTAAACTGTCTAGAACTTCTGATCATCCTATAATTCCAAATGAAAGAATACATTGTCAGTCACAACATAGCATTTACACTCTTTCTGTTATTGTTTTCTTGCATTTTTGTTTTTCTTCCCAGGTTATTTTTACCTGCTTTCTAAATCTGATTTTTCTTGATTAGCAAGACAACTATATAAATATGTATACATATATTGTATTTAACATATACTTTAACATGTTTAACATGTATAGGACTGCCTGCCATCTAGGGGAGGGGGTGAGGGAAGAAGGGGAAAAGCTGGAACAGAAGTTTTTGCAAGGGTCAATGTTGAAAAATTACCCATGCATGTTTCATCAATAAAAAGCTGTAATAAAAAAAGAAATACATTGTCTTCAGAAAGAAAGAAAACAAAACAAACAAAAATATCTACAAACTATAAGACACATAGTGGTTAAATTAAATAATTAATTTAAAATATCAAGTTCTATAAACCACCAGAAGAAAGCATTCTAAATGCAATGGAAAAAAAAATTTAAATAAGACAAAATCATTCTGCATCCATCAGTAAAAGGAGAAAATAATGAAATAATGTGTCCAAAGAGCTTTGGATATCAAGGCACTGTCCAGTGTGATCTAGTTTAAAAATCCAAACTTAATCATACAGGAATAAATGGATATTCAATAATAAAAGAAGAATTTGATTTTTTTAAGAATTAAAACAGACTAAAAAGATCATTTGCTTCTCAAATTCCAGAGCAAATAAACACAGATATCAACAGCAACAGAGTGACAATAGAAAAGTCATTAAGAAATTTTTTATAAAAGGACACAAGGAGGCAGAGGTAACTGCAGATATTCATTCATTCTTCTCTTAAAGTGAAGAGGTACATATGACGCATTATGAATACATCCTAGGGACACCCTACTAAAGATGAATAGTACAACATAGGAAATTATATGAGAGGGTTAAGGGAGGGGAGAGAGATAAAGGAATAGAAAAGAGTAAAAAATGATTTGGAGTTAAATGCTTGGGAGCTAGCAATGAGGGAAAGAGACCTCTATAGTTTCAGAGATTAGATTCTCTAGCAGAGTGGATAGAGAGAAAGGTTGAAAGGTGGAGGAAAGAGTTAGAAGAGGGTTACATTAAAAATATTATTATTGGTCAAGGCACTTAAGAATCTTACACTGGCTGAAGCCTCAGAGTACTGGTACTTGAAAAGAATAGTTGTACTGAAGGGTTGCTATTGAAATCCTTAGATGAGAGCAGAGGAAGAGCATGGATATAGGGAAGAGTTTTCTGGGAAAATAAGTGATGTCAACTGAAATAGGGACTGAAATAAGAAGATGTAATGGAGATAGTAGGTCATAAGAGATTAGGAGAATAAGAGAAAACATAAACAGTGCATAGCTCATAAAGGTGAGGATAGCCAAATCTCTACATTTAATTTTATTTCCATGTGTCAGCTTTTGGGCACTTTTTTATTTCAGTGTCCTAAAAAGTCTTCATGCTAAACTAAAACTCTTTATTTTGCAAATGGCCAAAGCTTTCCTGGTGAGGAACCTTGTATTTTTTGACAACTGAGTTAACTTTATTTTAAATCTTTTTTTCCCCATTGTATGGAATGTCTATAATTAACCAATAATTAATAAAATTTTTAAAAGATAAATTGCCAACAGGATAAATAGGTATTTGTAAAAATATATATGATACTGGTATTCTTGCCACTTTAATAGAAGAGAGTAAGTAAGGTGAATCCTACGGGGATAAATGGTAAGCAGAGAAACTGTGTTTTCTGTACTTCTAATCCCATTTCTTTTTTACAGTTTTCTAGACTATTTTCTCCCAATATGCCAACTAGGCTACATAACATATTGCAATCATTCAATGCAGATGTTTCATTTCAAGGCAAATAGAACAATGACATGTTCATTCACTCAAGTTTACATTAGAGATTTGATTATTGAAACCTCTCAGAAGTATTTTCATTTCAGAAGAGAAGGATTAGAAAGTCCTTAAGAAGGATCTCAAGTATAATGTTAGCATTTTAGGTCCCATTCCAACTGAAGAAGATACTCTGTAGCAGGTACACCTTTCTGATCTCCTTCAGATTGCTGCCTATTTCATCTAGACATAGGTGTCCTGTAGAATCCATAGCTTAGATTTATGGTATTTCTCTAATCTAAATGTTTCTCTAATGTCTTAAATGTTCCAACAAAAGATACAAATGACAATCATATAGCTCTTTAGGCTTAATTAGTTTGTGTAATAGAACTTATTTGGAAGTAGTTTCTAGCTTATTAACTGAAGATAATTACTTTGAATTCATTGTTAAATCTGCATAAACATGAAAAGTCAGTCTGTAAGTCTGTCAAGCCAGTTTTAAGACTTTTGAACCTTAAATAAAATTCCTATTGTGCTGGAACTTTTTTGTTAAGTTAGAAACTTCTATGCAACATTAAATGCTGTCAGTTCTTACTGTGATCCTCTATTAATATTGCATATCATCCATATTTTATATTGAGTGCTAATTATCCCCAAGACTTTCAAATAACTAACAAGGCTGTAGCACTAGGGCACTAAGGATTTTTCTTTCCCTCAGCGTTTTTCTTGACTTGGCTGTTCTCTCTGGATCTGAGTCTTCTATCAACAGTGAGAAATGAGTTAGCTCAGCTCTCACTGTCAACTGGAACAGCCTTGGAGCTGAGTTAATTCATCACCTACTGACAAAAGGTTAAAAATATTGAATTTCAATATCCAGAATGTTTTCCAACTCACAGCAATTGTTTGGCAGAGTTGACGTTTGAGCTCTGGGAAATAAGAGGGAGATTTCAGCATTGTATGTGTGTGCAGAAAGTTATTTTCTTTAGCATGCTTTGTACATACCTGTAACTCAGGGTTTAACTGACCTTTGATTTCATTTTTTTCTTTCAAAAGAGAGCCTTCAGAAAAAAAATTTAAACTTTGAAAGAAAACCAAATACTGAAATGTTTAAAGCAAATTTCATAACAATCTTGTTGTTTTTGTTTGTTTGTTTGTTTTTTACTTAATATGAACAATTTTTTTTTAGATATTATTGTTATATATTCTGGGAGAACCTGTCACAATTCACATTGAAAGTTAGGTCTTCTATGTTAAGTCACTATAGGGTCCATTATAATAGGTTATGAGTCTCCACTGATGTCGTATCTTAAATGATAAGCAAGGTTGAGATAATTTGGTCAGAACAGAGGTATTGTCTAAACTTTATTCTGGAAATAATTTTATACATGGAAACAAATACCCATACAGAGCCCACTAAAGAAAGGCACACCTTTGGAAGACAAATGTGGCCCTGGTAATTCAGCCTATCTTGAATTTAAGGAATGTCAAATAGCAGAGACTATGAAATACTGATGGATTTGCAGAATATAATTTCATGTTTTACATATTGCCATACTTTAGCCCTCTAATCAAATCACAGAATTCAAGAAAATTACCTTGAATTAACATATTTCATTGTTCTTCTTTTTCTTGTGTTGACTTTACACTTTATTTTTTAGTTGTTTTGTTTGTTTTCTTTTACCTAGTTTGTCCAGTGCAGTTAGGTTATTTCAAACCCTTTATCTGCTTCTCCTTACATATCTATTTTATAACATATGTGAGGATGGTTGGAAAAGAAGAAAGGATCAGTTCCTGAACATGTTGAATACTGGCAGATGAAATTCTGAGAGCTATTTTTATCAATCTTTTTTTTCTAAAATGTATCTTTTTTAAAGACACCCAAATAGCCTTACAATTCCACCAATTTTGATTGAAGAATGTCTTCACTCTTCTTAAAGGAATAATAAAGTACAAATCCTTCATCACATTTGGTTGAAGAACTTAGACCTCTTTTCTTAGCTTCTTAGTTTTAATAAAATTATTATGTAAACATTAACATTTTGCCTAATTTCATCAATTATTTATTCTGTCTCTGATTGAATCTTTAAATTCTATATTTTCACTTTTTGTTGTAAGAGAGAAGAAATAAATTGATCAAGATTTCCTTGCTTACCTCTCCCTCAACTAAATAAACTGTTCTTTTTTTCTGATAATGGATACCCGAACAATAATTTGGCTTAGAAACCAAAATGATTATTTTTAACATATTGTTATATTGTTATATATATACAATATATATAATACATATAATATAACAATATATTGTTATTATATATATATATATATATGTATAGATAGATAGATATATGTATGTTTCTCCTCCAAGTTTTATTTGAGTACTTTTATAAAAATCATTATGATTATTTCTATGATTTCTCCAGACCTGTGGAAAAGGTCACTTACTGATGCTGCTGCTGCTGCTGTGACCTAAAAGGTCTTGATGTCTCAGAGTGGCTGATAATGCTCTTTTCTGACAGACTTCAGCCACTTACCACCTACCAATTGTCATTCGTCCTCTCCATTCCCTATTCCACAAAAAGAGAATCAAAGTTGTTCTGATTTAAAGGATGAGGGTATATGGAACAGGAAAAAGTAATTGCATTAGGGTCAATAAGATCCAGGTGGCAAAGTCCAATAGCACTTGCATATCTACTAAAAATGCATAAAAGGCATTATCCTAATAGTGGCAAGTCCTCATTAGTTAAGCAAGTTTCATGACATAGTGCACTGGACTCTGACCTTTTTAAAAAAGGATTTGTTATAAATCTATTTCAATTCACAATTAAGTATCTAATTTAGTGCTACACTATATTTGAAGATTAGAGCAAGGGCTCAAGTACAAAGAAAAATATTTTCCATTATTCTCTGATAACCCATCCAAACCACCCATCTGAAGCAAGGTTAAAAAAAATCTTAAATTTGCCCCTTGATAAGAATTGCACTTATGAGATACTTTTTATTTCAGGATATGGGTAAAATGAGTCAGTTTGTCTTGGTCAATGAAAGACTGAATTTGATATCACAAAGTCACAGAACACAAAGTCCTGTGTTCAAATGCTATATATCAGATAATTAATATCTATGTGACAATAACAAATTATCTAACAATTCTCATCTTCCCTCATTTATACAATGATAATTTGCTTTTCAAAAAAATTCTCTTTATTAGGCCATGCAGTTGATTAGTAAGTTCTTGTTTTAGTGGGAAGAGTTATGCTATTTAGGAATATAGAATTTGGGCAAATGACAGATACCCAGTAAACATTTGGTGAATGAATGGTTGGAGGAAATAATCATGAAGATTTTGGCTAATGGTAGATAATTTGATGAGATCAGGATCTAGACATGGAATGAAAAGGAGAGACAGAAAGAGAGACAGACTGAGACAGAGTGACAGACTGAGACAAAGTGACAGAGAGAGACAGAGAGACAGAAAGTGAGAGACAGAGACAGAGAAAGAGCGAGAGAGAGCATTTCATTAAAGTGTAACATTTGCCTTCATTTCTTTCTTGAATACAGACATTTCAAAAAAAAATAACTTTTGAACTTTGAAAAGAAATATAGTACTATAAGATGTAAATCAAAACTTTCCACAAAATAAATACCACTATCAACCTCTTTATCTCTACATTTCTAGACCTAATCATACTGTTGGTCCATAATAATTGATTAGTAGGATGAGGTAAGTGGGCATATATGTGTATAAATAGGAAAATATATTATAATTCTTCATCACCCTCCATATTGCTCATTGTAAACAATGTAAAGCCTTGATCAATATTATGGCATTGATTACTTGCACTTATGAGATACTTTTTATCTCAGGATATGGGTAAAATGAGTCAGTTTGTCTTGGTCAATGAAAGACTGAATTTGATATCACAAAGTCACAGAACACAAAGTCCTGTGTTCAAATGCTATATATCAGATAATTAATATCTATGTGACAAAAACAAATTATCTAACAATTCTCATCTTCCCTCATTTATACAATGATAATAATTATATCACTTAACTTAATAGTTTGTTGTAAGCATTAAATAATAAAATATGTGTAAATCACTTTACACATCTTAAAATGTAATATCAATGACAGATTTTTTTATTAGTAAACTCCTCTGATAGTAAAAATAATAAATACTTTGTGACTTCAGGACTATAGACATGGGTCCTATTTTTAAAGTCACAGATTGCAATTCCTCCACATCTTTTAGAAAGTGTATGTAGAAGGGATTAAAGCAAAGAGAAGAGATCTTATTTGTACAAAAATATTTATAACAGCAATTTTTGTGATGGAAAAGAATTGACTATTCGAGGAATATTCATCAATTGAAAATAGCTGAAAAAGTTGTGAACAACTTGTGATTCTGATGGAATATTATTTTTATGCTGTAAGAAACAATGAGCATGTTGTTTGAAGAAAAACCTAGGAAAACTTACATCAATTGATATAAAGTGAAGTGAACAGAACTAGGAGAATATACAAAGTAATAATATTAATAAGATGATCAACTGTGAAACAGTTAGATACTCTAATTAAGACAATGATTGAAGACAATCCCAAAGGATCCACTATCCACCTCCAGAGAGAAAATTACTTTATTTTATGATTTTATTTTGTTTTGTATTTTCATTTGCAGCACAGCTAATGTGGAAATAGCTTTTGCATGATCTCACATATATAATACAAATCAAAATTCTTGCTTTCTCAGAGAGAATTTGATACCCAAAGATTAAAAGTGATTGTTACTTTTATATATAATTAAAAATATTAACAAAATAAACAAAAAAAATTAAAGCTATTTTGGCAAAACCATTCCCTATCTCCTTTACAGCTAACTAGAATCACTTTCTTTGTTTTGATGAAGGCTGGTCCTCAAATCTGGTGACCAATACGAGGCCTGTATGAAGAGCTTTTGTTTTCCTTAGGATCTTCCAGAATTGGTAATTAATTGGCAGAACCTTGCAGAAATTAGGATCATCTTAATTTCATTACAAGATATAGGAATAAGATTTAAGTGGAGATCTTCCTCTATTAAGCATTTTAAAAAATAAGTACCTGAAATTTATGATATACTTGTTTTCCTAAAAGTCATACAGTGAAGTTGATAGAAGGTCAGCCTTGACCTCAGGAAAAAACAGCTCCAAATCTTGAATATGACATATAACAGCCATTTTATTCCAAAAAAAAAAAAAGTTTAATCTCACAATGCTACAAGAAAAATTTTTGAGTCTGTAAATTATGTCAAAGGAGGATATTTCCATACTAAGTGTTTTCCACAACAAAATAATCACAAATTCAGACTCTCATGTTTAACTTTCATGTCCATGGAGTATTTACAAAAGGCTAATATAAAGTGCATAAAGTGAATTTGAATAGGAGATAGAATAGACTTCAAGAAGTTCTAGATTCCAGTCCTGCATCTGCTATATACTGTTTGAGTAATCCTGAAGGGGAAATAAAATTTAAAAAACAAACAAAAAAAGAAACTATGACTTCAGAATCACCTCACTAAGACTATAAGTTGCAGGGCAGTAGCTGAGAGGAAGTTTTGCCACCTGAAGTATCTGTTAGTCAAATAGCAGGGACTATTTATTGCCATTTATTGAAATTGCATATTTAGGGGAAAAAATAGAGGCAGAAAGCTATGAGACTAAGAACTCTTTTTAATCTCGTGTCATTGAAGAATATGGTGCATCCCAAACAATATTTGACATTATTTTGTAGAATTAATATAGACAGTCCCTGTTCCTTGATATGTTTACCTATAAAAGATTCTATTAAATTAAGATCATTGAACTTCTTAAAGAATGCAGTTAGCCTAGAACAAGATATCTGTATATCAGATAAGAGATATACAATGATAACTTTGTCATTCTATAAGATCACCAAGAAAATTTCCAAGGGAACATCAAAGCAGAAACTAATTTACTAGTTCTTACATAATAATTTAAAATAATTCAATAGTAAAATAGGAAGAGAAATAAATTTTCTTCCTCACTTGAGAGGCATTTATTTTGTCCCTAATTAATTTTATGATCTTAATTTTTTTTGTCTTTTAAAAATAATATTACTTTTTATGTTCAGCATTCTTTTTCTTTTCAGTTTTGAATTCTAAATTCTCTTCCTCCTTCACACACTGAGAAGTTGAATTATAAAATATCAGTTACACATGTGAAAACACACAAATATATTTCCATGTTAGCCATATTTCAAAAAGCAAGAAAAATGAAAAAATGAGAAAATTATATTTTTATTTACCCCTGTACTTCATCAGCTCCCACTCTGGATAATGGGTAGCATTTTTTTTTCATCATGCATCCTTTGAAAAAATCTTAGGCTGGAAAAATATCTCATCTTGAAGTTTTGTTGGCTCTTCTGCACCATAATTTGATTTGTGGAGTTGTTTCAAAGTTCTTTAAAGGTGGATGTTAACATAGAAAATTTTGATTATATCAAATTGAAAAGTTTTTGTACAAACAAAACAAATGCAAACAAGATTAGAAGGGAAACAATAAACTGGGAAAACATTTTTACAATCAAAGTTCTGATAAAGGCCTCATTTCCAAAATATATAGAGAATTGACTCTATAAGAAATCAAACCATTCTCCAATTGATAAATGGTCAAAGGATATGAACAGACAATTCTCAGACGAAGAAATTGAAACTATTTATAGACGTATGAAAATATGCTCCAAATCATTATTAATCAGAGAAATGCAAATTAAGACAACTCTGAGATACCACTACGTACCTGTCAGATTGGCTAGAATGACAGGGAAAGATAATGGGGAATGTTGGAGGGGATGTGGGAAAACAGGGACACTGATACATTGTTGGTGGAATTGTGAACACATCCAGCTATTCTAGAGAGCAATTTGGAACTATGCTCAAAAAGTTATCAAACTGTGCATACTCTTTGATCCAGCAGTGTTTCTACTGGGCTTATACCCCAAAGAGATACTAAAGAAAGGAAAGGGACCTGTATGTGCCAAAATGTTTGTGGCAGCCCTGTTTGTAGTGGCTAGAAGATGGAAAATGAAAGGATGTCCATCAATTGGAGAATGGTTGAGTAAATTGTGGTGTATAAATGTTAGGGAATATTATTGTTCTGTAAGGAATGACCAGCAGGATGAATACAGAGAGGACTGGCGAGACTTACATGATCTGATGCTGAGTGAAATGAGCAGAACCAGGAGATCATTATATACCTCAGCAACGATACTGTTTGAGGATGTATTCTGATGGAAGTGGATCTCTTCGATAAAGAGAGCCTTAATTGATCAAAGATGGACAGAAGCAGCTACACCCAGAGAAAGAACACTGGGAAATGAATATAAACTGCTTGCATTTTTGTTTTTCTTCCCGGGTTATTTATACCTTCTGAATTCAATTCTCCCCGTGCAACAAGAAAACTGTTCTGTTCTGCACACATATATTGTATCTAGGATATACTGCAACCCCTTCAACATGTAAAGGACTGCTTGCCATCTGGGGGAAGGGTGGAGGGAGCGAGGGAGGGGAAAAATCAAAACAGAAGTGAATGCAAGGGATAATGCTGTAAAAAAATTACCCTGGAATGCATTCTACCAATAAAAAAGTTATTAAAAAAAAAAGGTGGATATTAAGAGAGTTCACTTGGATTTCCTATAACATCATCTTGGCTCTATCATCTGAACTCTACCCATTGTCCACACAGTGACTTTACTTTCTATAGTAGCAGATAGCATGGGCAGATGTAAGAAATAAATAAGATTGATGTTGTTGTTTTATCATTTCTGTCCTTTCTGACTCTTTATGACTCAATTTGGGGTTTTCTTGGCAAATATTCTGAATAAGTTTGCCATTTTACCTATCCAGTTAATTTTACAGATCAAAAAAAAACTGAGACAAATAAGATTAAGTGATTTGACTAAGGTGCTGTTGTCTAAATATAGAAAATGAATAATTTCATTTATATCAAATCACTCATTTCTACTTTGTGTTTTGTCATATTAATAGAAGAAACATATACATGTTGTATGCCATAATGATGCAAAATAAAGTATCTATTTGATTTTATGTTAAATCATATCAAAGCCAGATAAAATTTAATGTAATATAGCATTCAAGATCAAAAGAGATACTTTTGAAATTTTAATTCGTTTTATTGATATTGTTTATTTTACCTTAAATGATTATTTCGTATTTTTGATTTTCAATGTACAGATTTTTAAAAAGAAGTTCAATGAGATTGTTGTTTCATTGATTGTATGAATGTATCTTGTATGTCATAAATAAGGAAGAAAATAAATAATAAATATATTTCAAAGGGTTTAAATAATTTT
Source organism: Antechinus flavipes (assembly GCF_016432865.1). Lineage (NCBI taxonomy): Eukaryota > Metazoa > Chordata > Mammalia > Dasyuromorphia > Dasyuridae > Antechinus > Antechinus flavipes. The sequence goes on along the minus strand of NC_067400.1, from coordinate 127,432,399 downwards.
TATAAGCACAAAAATAGCATATCTCTAATCAAGTGTTAGCCTCAATAGAAACTTCGTTGTTCATAGAATTAAGTAACAAATAGTTCGTGTTCTTGAAGTTTATTCCCTAAACATGGTGTGTTATTGTTGGGCTAGTTCAGTTATTTCCAACTTTTCTTGAGCGCAGCTGGGTGTTTCAAAATAAAGGTATTAAGAGTGTTTTGGAATTTTCCTTTTTAAGTTATAGATAACCAAGCTGAAGCAAACAGTGTTAAGTAATTTGTCCAGAATCACACAAATCTGAAACCAGGTTTGAATTCAGAAAGATAAATCTTGCGGGCCCTCTCTAAAGTTACTATGTGGAAAATGGATGCAGGCTCATGACTCTACTAATTGTGCTGAACATTTGGGTAAGATACCAAAGTATTAATTTATTTGCTTTTTTACTTATACATATACTTTATGCTCAGCTTCAGTGTTCTAGCACTTGTTCTTCCAAAATTTTGCACTCTTCGGGGGAAAATAGAAACCACACTCATTTCATTACAACTTGAGGAACTAATCTGCTAAACATTTGGTGAGCTAATACCAGAAACTTCTCCACCCTTACAAGTCATTTAGTCAAAATCCATTATTTTACAGATGTGCAAACTGAAGTCCAGAAGTGATAAATGAAATAACCAAGGTCAAATAAGGGGAAGTAGTAAAATCAATATTAGAACACAATCTCTGCCATCTGGGACTTGTGTTTCATGCTTTTATCTTGTATCTTCTGACTTCAGAGTCTGTATTCCTTTTATTGTAGACTTTTTAATCTCATTATTCTCAGTCCTGGGGTACAGCAACTTCATCATGCTGATCTACAATCTAATTGAATGAACTTCTTGATCTCTTTTAAGTAGCATATTTACATTTTTTTAATAAATAATAGGCTCATATATCCATATAATTTAATTTATAATTTTTTTCCATGCTTTATCATGTTGGATTGTAAGTTCTTTAAAATCAGGCATCATGCATCTAAACTTTTATAGCTAAAGTTACTAGACCTTGATGTTTACTTTTTAGGGATTTGTGCGTGTATGTGGACACCTGTATTATATATATATATAGTATGTATGTATTTTATATACACATATATATGTATACATATATATATATATATATATATAGACACACCTATCTACCTATCTATCTATCTATCTCTGTGTGTGTGTGTATATCTATTATTTATATCGATATATTTCAGGTAGGTGGACTAGTGATAGAATGCCAGGCCTGGAATCAGGAGAACCTGAATTCAAATCTTTGCTCAAACACTTAATAGTTATGTAATCCAATGCAATTAAACTTATACATTTTGTCTCAGTTTTCTCATCTGTAAAATGAGCTGTAGAAAGCCAAACAATTCCATTGTGTTTACCATTAAAATTCCAAATTGGGTTATAAATAATTAATTATGACTGAAATAATAGAAAAACTATTGTTATACATACATAAATCCAAATACATGCATATATGTATACACACATACATGAATAAATACAAATATAGACACACTGATTATTATACTTAATAGCATGTTAGTTTTTCAGTTTATTGAATTGAAAAATCATATGTTCATTGCCCAAGGTAGCTTGGAAGGTAAAAATAAAGGCTTATGACACTGGGGTGGGATACTGTTCTGAGCACATGTGATAGCAGCACTTGTGGTGGGCCTTGGCAGTGACAACAGGAATAATAGTAGCAACAGTAGCACAAGATCAAACAACTAGTCAAAGGGAAATTATAAAGAACCCTTCTTGTAGCACAGGGCATGTACAAGCAATTCCATTGCCTATATCACCTGTGTCACAATTCCAATATGAAAAGGAAAACTTTCAATCACAAGACATCAGTGTCCCTTTGGAACAATATCAATTCCGTTGCAAGGGAATAAGAACCACACTCTCCTTAGATCACATCACCTTGGAAGCTTAGAAACTTTCAAACCCCCAGAACTACCTCTGAAAACAGCAATGTGAAGGCTAAAGATTGAAATGCCTTCCCACCCACACTTTGGAATTAGTGACCAATTTTAACATAAAATTCAAAATTAGACTTGTAAAATTAAAAAAAAAACAGAAAAATTTTACCATAAAAATATATAATGACAAGGACAATCAAGATATAAGTAGAGAAGAAAATAATGTCAAAACAATTATAAAAAAAGCCTCAAAGGGGAGGGGGGAAAAGGAACATGGATACAAGTCCAACAAGAATTCCTAGAAGAACTAAAATTATATTTTAAAAATAGATAAAATTAGTAGAGGAAAAATTGGGAAACAAATAAAAGCCATATAAAATATTATGAAAAGATATTTAATAGCTTTGTAAGAGACACAAAAGTACTGAAGGAAATAATTTTTTAGTTAGCAGAACTGATTGTAAGAAAAAGAAAGATAGACTAACTCACTGAAGAAAACAATTAATTGAAATTTAGAATTGGGGTAGCAGTGGCTAATGATTCAATGACATAAAAAAACAATTAAAAATGAGGTATTACATTATAAAAACAATTGAGCTAATAAAGTAAGTCAAGAAGATATAAATTAAGTGGTGGAATATGACAATGATCAGAACAGAAGCTTACATATAGATATCACATTTCAAGAAATTATAAGGAAAACTTCCTCACTACACTAGAAGTAAAGGTTAAAAATAGAAATTGAAAGAATCCAGGAATAACCTCCTAAAAGCCCAAAATGGAAGCCCCCACAAATATTATAACCAATGTTAACAACTCATCTATGGGTTTTCAGCTGAAAGAACAAGAGAAATTTATATAAATATAAATTTTAATAAGTAACCTAAATCCAAAACACAATTAATTAATAACTATAATATATTTATATATTTATTATATATATAATATACAATTATAAATAATAATTAATTAATAACTATAGTAAATTAATAAGTATAGTAATCTAGTATTTGATTACTCATATCAAACCCTCAAACTCCAGCTTCTGGTATAAGAAATTACTATTTCACAGAAATTTCTGGTTAAAACTGGAAAATAATGTCAGAAACTTGGCATGAACCTACATCTCACACCACAAACCAAAATAAGATCAAAATGGGCACATGATTTAGACCTAAAGAATGATACCATAAGTAAATTAGGAGAGCAAGGAATAATATAATTATCAGATCTTTGGAAAAGGGAAAAATTAATGCCAACGAAGGTCTAGAGAACATTATGAAATGGCCAATTTTGATTAAATTTAAAATTTTTTGCACAAACAAAACCAGCAGAAACAAGATTAAAAGGAAAGTACAAAGTTGGGGAAATTTTTATAGCTATTATTTCTGATAAAAATCTCAATTCTAAAATATATAAAAAAAACTGTGTCAAATTTATAGGAATACAAGTCATTCCCCAATTGATAAATGGTTAAATGATATGAACAGCCAATTTTCATATGACAAAATTATGCTCTAAATCACTATTGATTAGTCTCCCAGATTTGCAAAGATGACAGAAAAAGATAATGATAAATGTTTGAGGGATGTGGGAAAACTGGAATACTAATGCATTGTTGGTGGAGTCATGAAATGGTCCAACCATTCTGAAGAGCAATTTGAAAACATGTCCAAAGGACTATAAAATTATGCATACCCTTTGATCCAGCAGTGCCACTACTGGGTCTGTATCCCAAGAAAATCATAAAGGAGGAAAAACGACCCACATAGTCAAAAATGTTTTAGCAGTTCTTTTTTGTGGTAGCAAAGCATTGGAGAATGAGGATATGCCTATCAATTAGGAAATGGCTTACTAAGTTGTGGAATATGAAAGTAATAGATTATTATTGTTCTATAAAAAATGATAAACAAGCTGATTTTCGAGGCCTCCAAAGATTTTCATGAATGACCAAGCAGAAGCAGGAATACATTGTTCATAGTAACAGCAAGATTGTGTAATGATCAACTATGGAAAACTTGGTTCTTCTCAGTGGTTCAGTGACTCAAATCAATTCCAATAAATTTTGGATAGGAAAGACTATCTGCATCCAGAAAGAGAACTCTGGAGAATGAATGTAAATCAATTCATGCTATGTTTATTTGTTTTTTTCTGGTTTTTTTCCCTCTTGTAGTTTTTCCTTTTTGTTCTGATTTTTCTCTCTCACCATGATTTATAAAGAAATGTATATTTAGGGAGCGGTTAGGTGGTGCAGTGGGTAAAGCACCATCCCTGAAGTCAGGAGGACCTGAGTTTATATCTGGCCTCAGATACTTAACAACTGTGTATTTAAAAAGTTAATATGCATGTATAACTAAAAAAAATAAAAAAATAAGTTAGTTACCAAAATCATGATATTCATTAATTAGCCCATAAACATGAAGTCTATTATATTCCAGGCACAATGTTGAGTGCTGAGGCTACAAGAGGCAAAATAGTTCCTACCCTCAAAGAACTCATAGTCCAATGAAGGAGACAAATATGGGGAAAGATAGATACAACCAAACTATATGTAAGATAGAAAAGAAGCAAACAATAGAGGGGAATCACTAGAATTGAGAGAGATTGTTGAAAGCTTCCAATAAAAGAGACTTTATTTGGATTTAAAGAAAGTTTGGGAAGTCAGCAAGAGAAGGAGGGAATTTACTCTAATCACAATTAACAGTTAGGCAAAATGCCTGAGGTTAGAGGAAACATAGTATTTTTATGAAATAGCAAGGAGACCAGTGTCATTGAAGAGTCGGGGTGTGTCAGGATAGGTTAAGGTTAGATTATGAAGGACTTCGAATGTTAAAAAGAAGATTTTTTATTTGAGTCTGGAGACAGTAAAAGGCCGCTGAAGTTCATTGAGTAAAAGGGTGATGTGGCCAAATCTGTACTTTAAAAAATCACTTTGATGGTTGAATAGAAGACAGAGAGAGGCTTGAGACAGCAGTAGACTTTTACAATATTCCAGGCACGAGATGCTGAGAACCTGCACCAGAATAGAGGCAGTGGCAATAGAGAAAAAAAAAAATGTATTCAAGAGATCTCTACTTTTCAAAGATTAAATCAATAGACCTTGGCAACAAATTGCTGAAGAGGAATGAGTGACAGTATATTGTTAAGGAAGACATCGTGATTGTAAACCAGAAGAACTGAGAGGATGTTGTGCCTAAAGAATTGAAAGGATGTTGTTGACCTCTACAATGTTTAATGAAATAGAAAGGAGGATGATTTAGATGGGAAAATGAATTCATTTTGAACACTTTGAATTGAAATGTCCACTAGATATTCACATCAAGATGTCTGAAAAACAATAGGAGATATGAGATTGGAAGTCAATAGAGAGTTTAGAATAGAATAGGCATATGAGAAAATCTTAAGCATAGTGATACTAAGCATTATCTATGGAAGCTAAGATCACCATGATATAGAATAGAAGAAAAAAAAACAGAGCCCAGAATAGAACTCTGGGAAGAAATCTATAATTAGAGACTGTAATCTGAATAAGTAGCTAGCAAAAATATCTGGGAAGGATAGATGGGAGGTGGACTAAGAAAGAGCCTTTACTAGAAAGATCAGTTTTTTGAAGATGAAATAACTTGGGATTGATTTTTGTAAATAGATTGTTTAGCTTTTGTCAGTAGTAAGGCTGCTGTATGAATTAAGAGAAAAAAATCAGATACCCTTATTTGATCTAAATGATAAGTTCTGAGGCAGAAATAAATGAATGAAAGAATGAATGAGGAGAAATCTAATAAATGAATTTGCCAAATATTAACTACATACCAAGGATTCTGAGAGCTAGTGATATAATAAGACAATCCTGCTCTCAAGAATGTCACATTCTTTTAAAACATTTTTAGCATTCATTTTTTTAGTTCCAAATTTCTGCCTTCCCTCCAGTCAATCTTCCAACCATTGAGAAGGCAAATGATTTGATATCTATTATACAAGTGAGTCAAGCAAAACTTTTCCATAGTAACCATGTTGCAAAAAAAAGAAGAAGAAACATTTTGTTTCAATCTTCCCTCAGAGCTCCATCAATTTAATACCAGATATTCATACCAGATAACAATATTCATTGTAAATCCTTTGGATTGTTGTGAATCATTATATTGGTCAGAGTAATTACGTTTTCCCACCACCACTGATTATTGTTAGAATATTACTTCTGCTGTGCAATGTTCTAGTTCTGTTCACTTACTTCACTGAATCAATTCATATAACTCTTCCTGTGTTTTCCCCATCCTCCCCCTGAATCATACTGCTTGTCTTTTTATCCAAACAAAATAGTATTTTATCACAATCATATATCACAACTAGTTCAACCTTTCTCCAATTGGAAGACATCCCTTCAATATCCAATTGTTAGTAATAATTAAAATAAAGATGCTGTAAATATTTTGTTGATATATTATCTTTTCCTCTTTCTTACATTTCGTAAGCATGCACACCTACTCTTTGTACCTACTTCCTTATTATTCTCCAGAATGGCTGGATCATTTCAAAACTTCATCAACAATGCATCCATGTCCAACATTTGTTGGAGTGGATTTCCTTATGTCATGTTTTTTAATCTGCTAATTCTGAGATGGTACTTCAGAGTTGTTCTAATTTTCATTTCTCTAGTCATTGGTGATTCCAGGTATTTCATATGACTTTTGATACTTTTGTATTTTTTTCTGTCTAATTATTTGCCCATTTATCAATTGAAGAATGGATCTACTGTTAAGAATGTTTATGATAATGGGAAAAACAAATAACAAATTTCAGCTGAAAGTTGCTTTGACCCTACAACCTATATAAATCACTGGATTTTGGCATCTTCATGGAGTTATTTTTCTGGACAAGAGTTAAGCTTGAAGTAAGTCTGGGAGTGCTGCCATTTCTGTGTCTTAGTTTTACTTGGAAGCCAGTGGCAATGAGTGTTCTTTTGACCTTGACTATATTCTTCACAGTGATTGCTCACCTCCTTGTTGCCTTTAAGCTCTAGGTAAGAAACAAAATCCATGATTTGGTGTTCATTATTCCCATGTTTATTAACCTTAAGGCACTAGGATATTTTCATTTATATATATTTTTTTATATATTTTATATATTCATTCATACTAGTCTGTCTTGACTCAGAAGTGCAGGTTTTTTCTTTATAATAACTTTTTTAGTCATTTTGAAATGAAGAAAAATTTGAAAAGAAGTTTGTTAAATTATCAGTAGACATATCAATGAGAAGCCTTTAGGATGAAGCCATTTTGGTTATATTATCTAGGATGTGAAATGTACATTTTCATTGGTTATTGCTTATTGAAATAGTAACAATCACAATTGGTTTTCTTTGTTTTAAAGAAATGCTATAACTATTCTCCTCTTATATGCATTTATTATTATATTTGTTGAAACTCATACATTAAAATAATTATCTTGTTTCAATATAATATTATTATGACATGGGACAATAATGAGAAAAAATAGAATGTTAAAGAACAGATTTCATATTGCTACAATAAATAACAAATAGGGACCTTGTTTCATGAGATAAAAAGTAAAACTAAAATAAAGGAATATTTTATTCAAAAATATTCTGAGTTGAGAAATGTATTTTTAAAAGAAAATAAGACAACTCTGAGATATCGCTATACACCTATAAGATTGGCTAAGATGACAGGAAAAGATAATGATGAGGGAATATGGGAATGATGAGGGGATAATGTTGGAGGGGATATGGGAAAACTGGGACAAGTATACATTGTTGGTGGAACTATGAACAGATCCAATCACTCTGGAGAACAATTTGAAACTACGCTCAAAAAGTTATCAATCTGTGCATACCCTTTGATCCAGCATTATTTCTACTGGATTTGTATTCCAAAGAGATCCTAAAGGAAGGAAAGGGACCTATATATGCAAAAATGTTTGTGGCAGCTCTCTTTGTAGTGGCAAGAAACTGGAAACTGAGTGGATGCCTAACAATTGGAGAATAGCTGAATAAATTATGGTATATGAATGCTATGGAATACTATTGTTTTGTAAGAAATGACCAGCATCATGATTTTAGAGAGGTTTGGAGAGACCTACATGAACTGATGCTAAGTGAAATGAGCAGAACCAGGAGATGATTATGATGAGGTCCAGATTTGGGGTACTAAATGAAATTAGGGTTTAGTTGAAGTCTACTGGCAGGTTTAGGGTTCAAGGAGTCAAATAAAGCCCTCCTGTAACCCCTTTAGATTCGGTGCAAGGTGGTAAATGAGGTCTAGTAGCCTAGTAGCGTGAGTTCCCAATAAAACATTTATTGGCCCAAAGAGCTAGATTGATAAAAGAGGTTTATTATGGGGTTTGGAAGCAAGGTTAAAGTATAAGTGAAGGTAGAGATAAGGAGGGCACCGGACAGAGAGTCCAGTGGGCAGAAAGTCCTGACATGGCCAGCATGTTTGGGACCTCTGCGAAGAGGGAGCCCCAGTGTGTCTCTTTTATAATGGGAGATTTAGCTAGAGGGGCTTTGGAGTATAGCCCCGAGTTGGCTCAGATCTGGCTGGGGGCTGGGACAGGCTGGGATCTTCTATTGGAATACAAAGGGACCAGGATTTGTGAGTCAAAGGGTAATTACAATAACTGGGTGGGGGGGAGGAGGGGAGGTTGGGAGTCACAAAGAAAGGAATCTTTCCCCCATCAATTATACATGGCAACACAAGACTCACTCAATTCTGATAGAAGTGGCTCTCTTCAGTATTGAGATGATTCAACCAGTTCCACTTGTGCAGTGATGAAGAGAGCCATGTACACCTAGAGAGAGAACTCTGGGAACAGAGTGTGAACCACAACATAGCATTCTCACTCTTTCTGTTGTTATTTGCTTGCACTGTGTTTTCTTTCTCAATTTTTCTTTTTCTTCCTTTTTGATCTGATTTTTCTTGCTCAACAAGATAATTGTATAAATGTGTATACATAAATTTGGCTCTAACATGTATTTCAACATATTGAACATGTATTGGATTACCTGCCAACTAGGGAAGGGGTCGGGGGAAGGAGGGGAAAATTTGCCACAAAATGTTATGTAAGGGTCAATGTTGGGAAAATTATCCATGCATCTGCTTTGTAAATAAAAAGTTTCAATTAAAAAATAATAAAAAAGAAAAATAAATAAAAAAGAAAATGAGAAAAAAATAGACTATTTCCTAATATATTCTAACAAATGTCCCAGTGTAAGGAACAATAGTTAAAATCTTGCCATCTAGGGAAGGGGTAGGGGAAAGAAAGAGAAAAATTTGGAATACAAGGTTTTGCAAGGATCAGTGTTGAAAAATTATCTATGAATGTTTTGAAAATAAATAGCTGTAATAAAAAAAGAAAATCAGCTACCCTAATTTTGTTGTAGATATATATGACTTTTCATTGCAGTTGAGAAGCAGAGGTGCTATGAAAACATACAGTATGTTCTCAGAGTCTTTGTATTTAAAAGATATTAAACTTTAAAACTACACCAAGACTTTTGGGACATCCAGTATTCCTGGGTTTCCAAGATAAAATTCTCTTTGTCTGGTATTCTATATCATTATCATTATCATTAAGTAGACTTGTTTGACTTGCTTAAGAAAAATTACAATTTATCTTTCTATTTATAACTTCTTTCTGTGTTCTTAGGGAATATACTTGAAATAGTTTATAAATGGAAATTTCTTATATTCTTCTAAAAGTCATAAAAATAAATACATAAAATATTCTTAAACTCAGTTTTTTTTTGATAAAGGGAATTTGTTTTTAATATTTCCTCATATAATTTCAATGTGAAAGTTAATGTCATTTAAAAATTGTAGGCTTTTTTGTATTTTTAAATTATATGCTTTTATATGTAGCTATTAAAATTTTCCATTAAAATAATAGAAAAGACACTTTTCTGCAATCACAAGTATAAAAATGCTTGACATTACATTAAACATTGTATTATTGTGTTATAACTGTTATCTTAATTCATACTTATATTAAAACATTGTTAATTATGGAGTCTATGTTCAGACTTAATTTGAAGTATGACAGACAAAATGTGTACTGCTTTCTACTATTTTTATTTCTACTTCAAACCATAAAAATCACAGACTTATTGAATAAGGAAAAAATATCATTCATTCCAGAAAAATAAATAAAGTACTTTGCTGGAGATAAAGATTAAAATCTGATTAAATTACAAATTAAAATCAATTTATTTTTATTTCTTTTGTAAGAATGAATTAGCAAATGAGTGAAAGACAAATTGGAATAGGAAGAAGGAAAAAAGGAAGAAAGGAAGGGAAACAAAGAAGCAAAAAATATTAACAACTTAATATGTGTCAAGAAATTTACTAAGCTATGGACTTACAAGTATAACAAGGGGGAGAGCCCCTGTCTTGCAGGAATTTGGATTCTAATAGAAGACAGAATAAATAGAAAAATTGTGGCTACAGATAGGTGTTATAGTCAGGAATAACACAAAGATAATGAGTGAAGGGATTTTTATGAGGCTAAAATCCAAAGATAGTCCTAATGTCACTACTTATCACGTGTCTGATATTAAAAAAAAAAAAGAACTATCTCATTTAACATTTTGCTATTCCACTCCTTTGTTGAGTAAACTATGTGGGCAAGGAAAATGACAATCATTTTATGTAGATTTCTTTCCCTGACCATATCCAACTCACCCCAGAGAGATTATACACCTGAAAAGCATAAATTCATTTAATTCAGACATTATTTTTAGTAGTCTTTTTATGCCTAATTCTGGGCATATGCCCAATATCTTGAACATATTACTTACTTAATACTTTTTATTGAATTGAACTGAAGTATAACCTCTAATGTTGAAAAAAACTGGAAAGTGGAAAAATGCATATTATGTGTCTTTGTCAGTATCAGTAATCAGTATTAGAACAGAGTAATTGATTTCCCAACTATTTTTTAAGGAACACTGAAAACTGAAAATGATATCCCTGACCCAGTACATATTAGAATTATCTTTGGAAGTTAGCCAATCCAAACACATTTTAGGCTTACGTTTTCCTGGAGGACTCCCAATACTTCCTTTGCCATCATAATATTTTATACACTATTTCATATTTTGGGTGTGTACATATTGTATCCATCCTATAAGATTATCACTTCTTAAAGGACAGAGAATTAAAATTAATCTAAAATTCTGTATAATTTTTTGTTATTCAATTCAAAGAGAGAAAATCTTATAGAAGATTACTTGGTTTTATATTACTATTATACACACATATAAACTTAGATTACTTTTGCCTAAAAACCATTATTTCTAATTAATTGGGTATTGTTCTATGGTATGACATAAGTTCTCTTTGCTAAACATTGAATACTGAATCTTATTCAACACTTGTTTTTAACTTCATAAGACTAACAGTGAAACATATCTCCATCCTCTTTCAGAATAGTAGTGGACTAGAGATACAATATGATACCATATGAAACTATGAATGTTGTTGTATAACTTACTTGAATAACTACATATCCATATATATTTCAGTATCTGTGAATACAGTATATATCTGGTACATACATAAGTGAAGTTCACATACCTATTTGTTACATGATAGAAATTCTAAGTAAATGAAGTTTGTTATTATTGTTGAGTCATTTGAAAACTTCATAACCCCATTTAGGCTTTGCTTAGCAAAGATCCTGGAGTTGTTACCATTTGCTTCTTCAGCTCAATTTATAGGTGAGGAACTGAGGCAAATAGTATTAGCTGGCTTGCCAAAGTTCATACAAATACTATGTGTCTGAGGCCAAATTTGAACTCATGAAGATGAATATTCTTAATTCCAAGCTTAGTGAACTTTCCATTCTGCCATACATCTTCCCTCAGTGATATACATGCAAAGAAGTGGAGATCAATGAAATAATTTTAAAATGTACAAAAGAAAACAAAACAGAATTGCAGAAGACACTTTTACTAATACCTTGTCAAATATAAAATCTATATTCCTTTGAAGAACTTCATAAAAGAAATCTAGTTTTTAAAAAGAATCTATCTTTTTTCTTCTTTAAAATGTTTATTTTTGTTGATGATTGTTACATATAAAATTAAAAGATAAATGGCGAGATTAGTGAAAATTTGAATTTTGGAAAGTCTGATTTGTATCTAAGTATATATAGACTTGTACCTGAATCTTGGCTCATATTGCTTTTCTCTCATATCACTTCTGAACTGCCTATTGATTTTGATAATGTATCAAAACATGACTTGTATCTCTCCTTGATGAGTTGTTGAGCCTGTCACTATTTAAGAGTATTGTTCTGAGGTGGACTAGATCTCATCACATAATTCCTAGTGGATCTTAGTTTTCTTTAGGTAGAATACCAGAAAAATGCTGCCCATTCAATACAGAATATAATGTTGCAGCAACTGATAATAAAATGTTAATAAAACACTTACAAAGTCCTCAGAGAAGACTAGGCTGAAATATTAATGTGGGAGAAAGGAAAAATGGAATAGTATTAGTAGGGAGACAGAATAAAATGGAAAGGAAGGATAGAGAAGAGAAAGGAAAGATGCAAGAAAAGGCAAGATAAGAAAGGACAAGGATGCATTTTTAGTTGAGAATGATGAATAAATAGAGGATTCATAACAAATTAGTGTATTTAATAATTAAAGTTATAAGGAAGCTCTAGATTATAAACAATTTGTCACCAAATTGTTTCCTTAGTATTCTTTCTCTAATTTTCTTTTTTTTAATATTTTCTTTTCTTAGAAATTTGTGACCAAAGATGAACTAGAGACCATTACTGATCACAAAATAGAAAATTTTGATTATATCAAATTAAAAAGCCTTTGTACAAACAGAACAAATGCAAACAAGATTAGTAGGGAAGTAACAAACTGGGAAAACATCTTTACAATTAAAGGTTCTGATAAAGGCCTCATTTCCAAAATATATAGAGAACTGACTCAAATTTATAAAAAATCAAGCCATTCTCCAATTGATAAATGGTCAAAGGATATGAACAGACAATTTTCAGATGAAGAAATTGAAACTATTACCACTCACATGAAAGAGTGTTCCAAATCACTATTGATCAGAGAAATGCAAATTAAGACAACTCTGAGATATCACTACACACCTGTCAGATTGGCTAAGATGACAGGAAAAAATAATGATGAATGTTGGAGGGGATGCGGGAAAACGGGGACACTGATGCATTGTTGGTGGACTTGTGAACGAATCCAGCCATTCTGGAGAGCAATCTGGAATTATGCCCAAAAAGTTATCAAACTGTGCATACCCTTTGATCCAGCAGTGTTTCTATTGGGCTTATACCCCAAAGAGATACTAAAAAAGGGAAAGGGACCTGTATGTGCCAAAATGTTTGTAGCAGCCCTGTTTGTAGTGGCTAGAAACTGGAAAATGAATGGATGCCCATCAATTGGAGAATGGCTGGGTAAATTGTGGTATATGAATGTTATGGAATATTATTGCTCTGTAAGGAATGACCAGCAGGATGAATACAGAGAGGCTTGGAGAGACCTACATGGACTGATGCTAAGTGAGATGAGCAGAACCAGGAGATCATTATACACTTCGACAACGATATTGTATGAGGATGTATTCTGATGGAAGTGGATTTCTATGACAGAGAGACTTAACTGAGTTTCATTGGATAAATGATGGACAGAAACAGCTACACCCAAAGAAGGAATATTGGGAAATGAGAACTATTTGATTTTTTATTTTCTTCCCGAGTTATTTTTACCTTCTGAATCCAATTCTCCCTGTGCAGCGGGAGAACTGTTCCGTTCTGCAAATATGTATTGTATCTAGGATATACTGCAACATATTTAACATATATAGGACTGCTTGCCATCTTGGGGGGGGAGGAGGGAGGGAGGGGAAAAAACGAAACGTGATTGCAAGGGATAATGCTGTGTAAAAATTATCCTGGCATGGATTCTGTCAATACAAAGTTATTATTAAATAAAATTAAATAAAAAAAAAGAAAAAAAGAAATATATACAAATACTAAAAAAAAATTTTTCTTTTCTTTTATTTAATAATAACTTTATATTGACAGAATCCATACCAGGGTAATTTTTTTACAACATTATCCCTTGCACTTCCTTCTGTTCCGATTTTTCCCCTCCCTCTCTCCACCCCCTCCCCTAAATGGCAAGCAGTCCTATATATGTTAGGTATGTTGCAGTATATCCTAGATACAATAAATGTTTGCAGAACTGAACAGTTCTCTTGTTGCACAGGGAGAATTGGATTCAGAAGGTAAAAATAACCCGGGAAGAAAAACAAAAATGCAAGTAGTTCATATTCGTTTCCCAGTGTTCTTTCTTTGGGTGTAGCTGCTTCTGTTCATCATTTATCAATTGAAACTCAGGTTTCTTTGTCAAAGAAATCCACTTCCATCAGAATACATCCTCATACAATATCATTGTCAAAGTATATAATGATCTCCTGGTTCTGCTCATTTCACTCAGCATCAGATCATGTAAGTCTCGCCAGTCCTCTCTATTCATCCTGCTGGTCATTCCTTACAGAACAATAATATTCCATACTATTCATATACCACAATTTACCCAGCCATTCTCCAATTGATGGGCATCCATTCAATTTCCAGTTTCTAGCCACTACAAACAGGGCTGCCACAAACATTTTGGCACATACAGGTCCCTTTCCCTTTTTAAATATCTCTTTGGGGTATAAGCCCAGTAGTAGCACTGCTGGATCAAAGGGTATGCACAATTTGATAACTTTTTGGGCATAATTCCAGATTGCTCTCCAGAATAGTTGAATTTGTTCACAACTCCACCAACAATGCATCAGTGTCCCAGTTTTCCCTCATCCCCTCCAACATTCGTCATTATTTTTTCCTGTCATCTTAGCCAATCTGACAGGTGTGTAGTGGTATCTCAGAGTTCGTCTTAATTTGCATTTCTCTGATCAATAGTGATTTGGAACACTCTTTCATATGAGTGGTAATAGTTTCAATTTCATCATCTGAAAATTGTCTGTTCATATCTTTTGACCATTTATCAATTGGAGAATAGCTTGATTTCTTATAAATTAGGTTCTCTATATATTTTGGAAATGAGGCCTTTATCAGAACCTTTAACTGTAAAGATGTTTTCCCAATTTGTTGCTTCCCTTTTAATCTTGTTTGCATTAGTTTTGTTTGTACAAAGGCTTTTTAATTTGATATAATCAAAATTTTCTATTTTGTGATCGGTAATGGTCTCTAGTTCATCACAAATTTCTTTCTCCTCCACAAGTCTGAGAGATAAACTATACTATGTTTCTCTAATTTATTTATTTATAATCTCGTTCTTTATGCCTAGGTCATGGACCCATTTTGATCTTATCTTGGTATATGATGTTAAGTGTGGCTCCATGCCTAATTTCTGCCATACTAATTTCCAGTTATCCCAGCAGTTTTTATCAAATAATGAATTCTTATCCCAAAAGTTAGGATCTTTGGGTTTGTCAAACACTAGATTGCTATAGCTGACTATTCTGTTTTGTGAACCTAACCTTTTCCACTGATCAACTACCCTATTTCTTAGCCAATACCAAATGGTTTTATAATATAATTTTAGATCAGGTACAGCTAGGCCACCTTCATTTGATTTTTTTTTCATTAATTCCCTTGAGATTCTCGACTTTTTATTGTTCCATATGAATTTTGTTGTTATTTTTTTCTAGATCATTAAAATATTTTCTTGGAAGTCTGATTGGTATAGCACTAAATAAATAGATTAGTTTAGGGAGTATTGTCATGTTTATTATATTCACTCGGCCTATTCAAGAGCACTTAATATTTTTCCAGTTATTTAAGTCTGACTTTATTTGTGTGGAAACTTTTTTTTGTAATTTTGCTCATATAATTCCTGACTTTCCTTTGATAGGTAGATTCCCAAATATTTTATGCTATCAACAGTTATTTTGAATGGAATTTCTCTTTGTATCTCTTGCTCTTGGATTTTGTTGGTGGTGTATAAAAATGCTGAGGATTTATGGGGGTTTATTTTGTATCCTGCTACTTTGCTAAAATTATGAATTATTTCTAATAGCTTTTTAATAGAATCTCTCCGGTTCTCTAGGTATACCATCATATCATCTGCAAAGAGTGATAGTTTGGTTTCCTCATTGCCTACTCTAATTCCTTTAATCTCTTTCTCGACTCTTCTTGCACAGGTTAGTGTTTCTAATACAATATTGAATAATAATGTGATAGTGGGCAACCTTGCTTCACTCCAGATCTTACTGGGAAAGGTTCCAATTTTTCCCCATTGCATATGATGCTTACTGAAGGTTTTAAATATATGCTTCTGATTATTTTAAGGAAAAGTCCATTTATTCCTATGCTCTCAAGTGTTTTTATTAGAAATGGATGTTGGATTTTATCAAATGCTTTTTCTGCATCTATTGAGATGATCATATGGTTTTTGTTTGTTTGGTTATTGATATAGTCAATTATGCTAATAGTTTTCCTAATATTGAACCAGCCCTGCATTCCTGGTATAAATCCTACTTGGTCATAGTGTATTATTCTAGGGATGATTTCTTTCTCTAATTTTCACCGAATTGCAACTTTTACTCTTAAGTTATAATGTTACACAACTTAGAGCTCAGTGGATCCAATTTTCCCACATTGCCATTAAATTCAAATACAATTTTCTGGAAGGGTAAAATTATGACAACTATTGTTAAATTATTTGGCTTAATTATGAGTAAGATATGAAAATTTTTCATTAGTATATGGTTATTTTATAAAGAAAATGTGTACATATACATTTAATTATAGATTCAAGGTTAACTTATTTAAAAAATAATTATGTAAACAAAGTAACTAATGTCCCCAACCTTCTGCTGATTGATAGCTGTATGCACAAGGTCATACTGCTTCTATGCCTCTTATATGAACAATGAATAAGAATCCTTTTTCTCTGATCAGAATGGAAGCATGTAGGCAGACAGTAGTTAAAGCTCCACAGGAATTGTTGATTTCGTTGGGTTTTTGCTGCTGTTGTTGTTGTTGTTTGTTTGTTTGTTTGTTTTCCCTAGGCAAAGGAGATGAACTAATAGGGAAAAAAAAAATCTCCTTCAAATTTAGACAGATTTTTTTTTTTGACTCAGAGAAAGTAACTCTTGATTATTCTCCTGAAACAATGTCAGAAGTTTTTTAAACCTTGATAAACGCCTCTAATTTTTTAATTCCTTACCCCCTTGGACCCAACTCATCTCACCACATTTTGATATATATAGATTATACAACGATTATGCATACATTTGTGCACATATATTTGTGGGAGAACTTACAGGATGGATGGATCTCCTTTTACAATTTTGAAAATCATAATTTCATGTAAATTTCTAATTTATGTTTAATCTTTTCTTTCTCATGATTTACATCACATAGAATAATATATTTGGAATTAGAAGAGATCTTTGAAGTAACTTAATCCAACTTCTAATTTTTAGAGGAAGAAACAGAAGCCTTAATTGGTTAAGTGACTTGCCCAAGTTCACATAGTTAGCAAATGACAGGTATTGAATTTAGGATCTATGATTATAGATCCATATCCCTTTCTAGTATACTATACTCCTTTCTAAGACATTAAATATGCAGAATATGTTTAGTATGTGACATATAGAGTATATGTGCATATATATACATACAGTTATTTTGGAATATATTTGCATATTCTACTACATATTCTTTGTAGCACGAACTCTTGATATACTATATTCTTACTCATATACACCACACTATACTCTTACACACAATATACTACACTCTCATATACATACACAAACAATCACACACATACAAATTGTAAGAGACAGGACCAAAGTAATAAATGAAATTCATGCTGGAAAACAAATTGGATATTGTATATAATCAATACTTCTGTCTTAAATGATGCATTTGTTAATTTAAATTGTGAATATTTATGTCATGACACTGAATGAAATGATAGTTAATGATATTTAGAGAAAAAGAAGAGGGTTCAAACAGGAAGTGTATGAGTCATACTACTGCTATAAATGCAGGACATGAAAATGAATTTTCAGTTTTTCTATTTGGTTGATAAATATATTCACAAGATCCTGACTTTAAATTTAATTTTTTGCTGCTAAATAAACAATGAATCAGGAATAGTTTTAGGGGATCAAAAGATCTCTGTGAAGGTACATTATGCATATTTGAAGCAATTAAAAGATAATAGAAGTCAAGGAGGCAACTAAAGAAAAAAATTCTATCCAACCACAATTGAAAGATACTAAACAAGTCTCCATCTTCCCATACATTTTAAAGTAATTTCAATGATAATACTGTCATCATTTTTGAATCCAATAAAATATAAAGAGGAAACATGTAGATTCCAACATCTGCTTTGATTCCAAATAACCTCACTGCCAAGGTTATTGGTACTCATAGAGTCAGTCTATAATAGTAGAGTGTCTTTTAAAAAATATATTTTTCAACATGACTTTTCTCAAAAAATCTAACAATTTATCACAAACCAATACATTCAGAAGGTCCTCAAGCTTTTGCAGTAAAAGAATGAAAAATATGCTGACTAAAAAGGGAACAATATCTTATGGGACTTGCTGGTTCAAAATTTTCTTGATGAAATATGACATTATTTTGCTTTCAAAGGTCAGTTTGATTCCTGACACACAAAAGAGAAAAAAATAAATAAAATTCATGTTTACTTAATGAAAAGTCCATAAGGCCCTATTCCTAGAATTCCTAGAACTACTGTTTCACATGTAACAAGAATTTAACAAATATAACAAAAATAATAATTACAAATAATATTTTAGAATCATTTAAAGAATGCAAAGTGTTTTAAATAAAATATATCATTTTAAAGAAAGTTTTAAAAATGACACATTTTATATTGTTTGATATCTGTTGCTTTCATGAGAATCTGGAAAGATTGGAGAAAGCTTGTTCCTCTAAAAATCTCAAACTGACTTTAGTTTACTCCCTAAAGCCTGTCCAGAAGAGAATAGATCATAACAAACTATACTTGATGCCTAATAAATTTCTCAAGAGCTAGTGTTTGAAAGAAAATTGCTTACATATTGATTACAAGTTAGTATCCCCTGTCATAGTCTAGAACTAGAAAGCAACTCTCCAGACAGGAGTCAGTTTGCCAAACAAAAATGAGAACTCACTGGGAGAACAAAATCCTCATGGAGATTCCTTTCTACATATGTTTTTGAGAATAGTGAAATTGTTCCCTATATGTCCCTAGATGCTAGGAGTACCAATACTGTAATATACTTACTTGAAGACATGTCTTGCATTCTCAAAGTGTCTTTTCATTAAATGATTCTCAGCCTTGAAATGAAACCATGGAAAACTCTTGCCCACATCTTTTTCTTTTCTTTTTAACCACAATCCAATGTTATATACACTGTTTTTTTTTTTTTAATTTTATTTTTTTCTCCTTTAAATTCCAGTTCTTTCCTGTCTACTTCCACACCAAAAAAATAAAATTAAATTTAAAAATCCTTTAGTCCTGAGATATATTTTGGTTTTGTATATCAGGATGTCATTCAGTCATCATTAAACTAAAAATAGCATTATCAAACCTAAATAAACTGTCTTTGATTCTATGAAGGCCATATTTTTTTTTCACTTTGTCCACAAACTTTTTGAATCAATATGAAACCTCAGGTCATTGACCAATAAAATAGAAAAGTCAACAATTTTTCTGAACCTCATGACCTTTGAATTATAGGAATTAGATGTAAAATAGAAATCAACTTCATCTGTATCCATCATCCAATATGCCAAGAACCCCAACAAAGAATTCGTATACTACTGTTTCCCACCACTAGTGAGAATTCAAATAGTATCACTTACTGGATTACATTATCTGCTAATATGATCATATAATTTCTTTTTTTTTTTTTTTTGGTTTTGTCTTCTGCCAAAAAAAAAACTGATAACATGTCCAAAGTATTCTAAATATAATCAGGTCTAAAGTAAAATCTGATTTCACATTTTCTGCATACTTTATATGCAAATTATTACAATTCAGTAGCAAATCTACTAAAGTTGTCTAAGTTTTCTTTGGGAGTGTTTTTCTTTTGTTTTGTCTTATAATGGCTAAATAGCTATTCATTAGCAACTATATACAAACTGTAATCATGAAGAATTTGATGTATTTTCATGGAATGGCATCATATAATTAGAATATCTTATTGAATGCTTTAAAAAGCAGTTCTATGTAATTAATTAAGATTTTAAGAGAAAGTGAGATATCATAAACTCTTTCATGAAAACATGTTGAACAAACCCTTTGAGCCCAAACAAAATATAAAGTAAGTTGTGATGAAATTAATCTATTAACTTCATGCCAATAGACCAAAGTCAAAAAGTGTATTTTATTTAGGCATATTTTAAATGATAACCATATCTCTATCTCTCTATCTATCAATATTTATATCTATACACACAAACTTGGCTGTTTGTTTCAAAAGGAAATTCTGTCTAAGAGAGAAACTGGATATACTTACTGTGGGGAAAGAGAGAAGACATATAGATAATATGATTTTTGATATAATGTAAATTATTCATTAGAATAAATTTGACTAAAATGAAACTCTTAGCCTGAAAATATCACATGTCCTGGAAAAATATTGTTTTAGAAAGTGATTTTCCTTTTAACTGAAAATAAAATTTTAAAATGTTAGCATTCGCAGGGAACAACAACAAAAATAGGTAATCCAATACATCATTTTGCTGAAGGAAGAACCACAGTAAAACTTAGAGCAATTCTTTCTTAACAGATGACTAGTTATCTACAAGGCAAATCTATTTATAGGTGTTGCACAAGACACATTATCACTGCAATTTTCTGTATCCCCCTTTTTTTTTTTTACTTTACACACAAAACATTCTATCTTTCTCTCTGATCACCCATATTCTTTTCTTTCTTGAAAACTCAAATTAAAAGCCTTCTTTTTCAAGATTCATTCTATTAACCTCATTATCACTAGTCATTCATATATATCATGCTTAAAAGTAAGAAGTTTTCTCCCTAGGAAAAAGCTTGGGCAAACATAGATAAATTAATAAAACCCGTACTTCTCAAAGGTTATAATTATAAATATGTGTTCAGGTAATAGACACTGGTTCAGGGTTATTGCAAAGCGGCTTCCTTGTTAATGAAAAGAACAGTGTCAAGGTCAACAAACTAGAAGGTGAGAAAAACAGCTGCAAAAGAAGTATCTATATATAACATTAGGAAGCTTTGAATTTTCAAAGAAACATGAGAATACTGGAAATAAAGAAAGACAAAAGAAAGGGTTTCCTGTATCAGCAAAATTCCTGAGACAATTTACTTTCTTCAATGGGTTTCTTATGTCAGCCAGATTTTAAGCTGGAGATTAGAAATCTTCCTCAATTTATCAATTTACCAGATATGCTATTACAGGGGTGCCTGGCACATATTTACTTATTCTTCTGAATGATAGACAACTGTGTCAGGGGGGTGGTAGCCAAGCACTGTTTCCAAATCTCCACAGCCTTCTATTAACAAAAAGTATTCAATAATGTATTATCTCAAAAAGAGTATCTTATATTGCACCTGTTTCTACAAATATGGGATAGCTTGCTGTCTTGGGCAGAGGGAGGGAGGAAGAAAGGAAGAAAAATTTGGAACACAAGGTTTTGCAAAGGTAAAGGCAGAAATCTCTTTTTGCATACATTTGGGAAAATAAGATACCATTTTAAAAAAATAATATCTTACTTTTAAACCAAGTTTAATAGTTTATAAGTTCTTTTTTTTAAATTAATATCTTTCTTAATACAAAATCCAGTGGGGTAAGGAGGATTTGCATAATTAGTCTTGCTTTCCAGATGAGGAAAACAATGTTCAGGTATGCAAAGTGACTATTTGGAAAACAAGAAGAAATACTTATTAAATATCTATTGTATTAACGGCACTCTACTTTGTACTAGAGGTGATCCAAAATAAATGTAAGTTATAGCATCAAGTGATCTACTGTCTAGAAAAGAGGAAATATTTTACATATGAGGAAACTGAGGCAAACAGGATTAAAGTACTTTCCTAGGTTGCACATTTACTCAATATCTAAGGCCACATTTGAATTCATTATAAGGAGTTTCATGGCTCTAGCCTCAACACTCTATTCACATTGCCACTTATTGATAGGTACACTAAACACACACATACACACACACACACATTCTGAGTTCTGATATAGAATATCACTTTGCTGAGAGCAATGTTTGCTTCATTCCTGTTATTTTTTTCCTTCTTTTCTTCCTTCATTCTTTCATTCCTCTCTTCCTCTCTTTCTCTTTGTTTTTTCTCTCTCTCTTTCTTTTTTCTTTCTTTCTTTTTTCTTACTTTCTTTCTTTCTTTTCTTTCTTTCTTTTTTCTTTCTTTCTTTTTTCTTTCTTCTTTCTTTCTTTTCTTTCTTTCTTCTTTCTTTCTTTCTTTTCTTTCTTTCTTTCTTTCTTTCTTTCTTTCTTTCTTTTTTCTTTCTCTCTTTCTTTCTTCTTTTCTTGTCAAGAGTTAAGTGATTTGCCCAGAGTCACACAGCTAGTAAATGCTAATTGTCTGAGGTTAAATTTAAACTCCTGACTCCAGGGCAGATGCTCTCTTTTCTGTGTGATCTAGCTGCCTGCAGTACTGTCAATATACATATTGACACATATATAATATACATATGTATATACATATGTAATATACATAATGACACACACAATTTGATACAATAGATGCTTAATTAATACTTATTAATTGATTGATCGCATCAAAATGGAATGCAAATATACTTTTTGCTTTCCACTCATTATACATGAATCAGTTTCTTCATTCCTTATATCATTAAAGATAAGCTCCTTCTCCTAATCTTCCCCTAATTCTTAATTAGTCCCACTTAATGTGGTATAAACTCTTAAATCCTCAGGTAAAGTTAACATCTAAAACAGAAGTGTCAATACCATGGCATAGAGCCTATGGCACCACCACCTCTCAAAAATGTCGCCAGAACCACATTAAAGTGTAACACCATAAATAAAAGGACAATAAAACATAGATAATATTACATTTTAATGTAAAAAGATGTATCTATATACATTCCTACATGGAAGGATGATACTTGTAAATCATTAGAACATTTCCATTATTGTGACATTAGAAGGAGTATATATAGACAGAGGGCATGGGTATGAGTTGAATATGAATGGATAAAATCTTTTTTTAAAAAACAATGATGAAATTAAGGGGTAAGAGAGGAATATGCTGGGAGAAAGGGAAAAGGAGAAGTGGAATGATGCAAATTATCTGCCATAAAAAAACAGCAAGAAAAAGCATTTACATTGGAAGGGAAGAGGAGAAACAGAGGGAAAGTGAGTCAATCTTATTGTCATCAGAATTTGCTTAAATAGGAAAAATCATGCACACTCAAAATCATTATAGAAATTTTACTTATCCTTCAGGAAAATAGGAGAATAATGGTATAGGGGAAGGGAGGGGGGGTGATAAAAGAAAAGACATATTGGAGAAGGAAGTGATCTATAGCAATACACTTTTGAGTAAGGACAGGATGAAAGGAGAGAGAATAAATAGGGAGACATACAAGTAGCAATAATAATTGTAAAAAAAAAAGTTTCTCTGAGAAACAATAATAAGGATATTCTCAAGGAAAAAAAAAAAAAAAAACCCTGGAACAATGCAAAATGTACTGTATCCAAAATAATAGCAATGTTCTGAAATGACCAGCAATGTTAATCTCAGTAACACAATCATCCACAACTACTCTGAAGGACTTCCTCTCCATACCCAGAGAAGGCATTGATTCCGTCTGAATACAGATCGAAACATTTTCTATTTCTCTTTCTATCTCTCCCTTCATTTTTAACAATTTTTCTTGAGAGTTTTTGTTTTCATTAGAATGGGAGTCCTGTGTTTTCTTTCACAACTTGACTTTTGTGGACATGTTTTGCATAATCTCACATGTGCTTTCTCATTTGTGGTTGAAGATAAGGGAGAGAACCTAGAATTCAAAAATCTTAAAAACAAAAATCTTTTTTTAAATATTTGTTTTGAAAGTAACTGGGGAAAACATTAAACAAACAACAAATAAAGGCAAATTAAAAAAAAAAAACACAATACCCCTGGGATTTTTAATTTGGGGATCCTTTTCAGGAGGTTATAAATGCATTTACTATTATCAAAAGGAGATGTGTGTGTGTGTGTATGTGTGTGAAAGAAAGTGAGACAAACAGAAAGAGGCAGAAAGACTCAGAGACAGAGAGAGAGATAGAGAGAGAAGTTTAAGTATACAAAATATTTGTAGCAAGTCTTTATAGCATGGTAATGTTTAAAGGATTAAAAAGATTATAGTATATGAATGTTTAAAAATAATGCACCATAAGAAATGATTAAATGAATAACTTCAGAGAAAAATGGAACATTCTTTCTAAACTTACGTTGAATGAATTAGGAAAACTAAAGAGAACAATCTCTTCCAAAATAAACAGTAATCCTGAGAGAAATTATAACTCTAATCAATGTAATGACAAGGCATATTCCATAGGGCCAAAAGATGAAGGTATGTAACCAACTTCCTGAGAGAATGATTACATCTGAAATGAAGAATGAGACACACACTTTTGGACATGACTAACATGGAAATTTCTTTTGTTTGAAACACACACATCTAGACATACATATACATATTAGGATATATAATATGAAGATGCTATTTGATTACTTTTACTTGTTCAATTTAGGAATTTAATTATAATTCCTAATTATAGGAAGAGAAACAAAATAAAGACTTATAATTAGAATTACAGATAAAAATAGATAGAAATCAAAATCTAAGTGGAAGGACTATAAAATAAAAAATAGCAGAAGTAAACAGAACATAATTAAAGATGTTAGAAAAATAAATAAATGTAGAAGGAAATCTAAGCTTCAGATATACCGGCATTTTGGAAGAGTTATCAAGTGGATCTTAGAAAAAGTAGGACTAGATCTCAAGCAAGAGATAAAGTAACTTGAATTATGAAAATTTATTTTCTTCCCATGAAAAAATTATGTTTTTGGTTATCTTTTAATATCTTCCCATTGTATCCTGTATGTAAATTGTCTTTTCATGTGTTTTTTAATTTGTTTTGTTCTCTGTGTCTCTCTGTGAGTCTCTCTGTCTCTTTCTCTGTCTCTGTCTCTCTCTGTGTGTGTTTTTCTTTCTATCTTTCTCTTTTTTTCTTTTTCTGTGAGTGTGTGTACGTATGATGTTCTTCTTCTCTAAAATATAATTGTTCTCTGGGAGCAGGTTTCTTGGGGGGCTTCTGGAGGCAGCCTTAGTTTCAGTTCAGAGTAATAATCACCTCAAATTCAGCCAGCAGTTAAAGTCCAGATCCTTTATTGTCTCCTTCCAAATAGCCCAGTTAATTTTCTTTTTTTTTTAATTTTTATTTAATAATTACTTTATATTGACAGAATCCATGCCAGGGTAATTTTTTTACAACATTATCCCTTGCACTCGTTTCTGTTCCGATTTTTCCCCTCCCTCCCTCCACCCCCTCCCCTAGATGGCAAGCACTCCTATATATGTTAGATATGTTGCAGTATATCCTAGATACAATATATGTTTGTAGAACTGAACAGTTCTCTTGTTGCACAGGGAGAATTGGATTCAGAAGGTATAAATAACCCGGGAAGAAAAACAAAAATGCAGATAGTTCACATTCGTTTCCCAGTGTTCTTTCTTTGGGTGTAGCTGCTTCTGTCCGTCATTTATCAATTGAAACTCAGTTAGGTCTCTTTGTCAAAGAAATCCACTTCCATCAAAATATGTCCTCATACTATATCATTGTCGAAGTGTATAATGATCTCCTGGTTCTGCTCATTTCACTTAGCATCAGTTCATGTAAGTCTCGCCAGTCCTCTCTGTATTCATCCTGCTGGTCATTTCTTACAGAACAATAATTTCCATAACATTCATATACCACAATTTACCCAGCCATTCTCCAATTGATGGGCATCCATTCATTTTCCAGTTTCTAGCCACTACAAACAGTAGCCCAGTTAATTTTCTTAGAGGCCTATCTCTCTCCTTGCTAGCCTTTTCTCTCTTCCAGCTTCAGCCTCTAGCTCCCTCCATATCCAAAAGCTCCAGCCAGCACAAAGGTGGACGTTGGAATGAATCTGACTCCTCCTCCTCCGAGAGTGGGCTTGTGGGCTTCTGATTTGTGAATCTCCCAAAGTCTCTAGTGGGCTTGTCCTTTAATGGCCTCCTCCTTATATATGCTCTCTAAAGGTGTGAACTAAGTACATAAGCATTATCTCTATCAATTCCAGTGACTTAGCACCTTGTTTCAAGTTCTGGCCCATAACATGTACGTGTGTATATTTTTTTTGTTTTTGTTTTTTAGAGAAAGAGTCCCTCACTACTAAGCAGTGCAAAGTAGTACATTTCCATCATTCCTAGTGAAAATCATGAACACTAAGACTGGAAAATTTTCCTCAAGGTTTGATTTCAAAGCTCAAAAGTGAACCTACTGACTCTTATCTAAGTGAAAGTTTGTTCTTTTACTATATCTAACTGCATTAAGAAATCTACAAAACTTTATTTTCTTGTATACACACATGTATTAAAGCCTTCAGTTTTTGAATATTTGCTTTATTTTTTCCTAACATTAATTTATTAATCATACTATGTGTAAGCTTCTGCATTAAATAGTAAAGATTCAAAGACAAAAGCCAAAAAGAGCTGTTCTTACAGAGTTTTCAGTTTAGGAGAATGTAACTTGTATGCATGCAAGTAAATCAATGGCAGCTAGGCAGCTCAATAGCTGGACTCAGTGTTGTAACTAGACTCAGAAAGACCAGAATCTTACTAGCTGTGGGACTCTTGGCAAGTCAATAAAATTTTTTAGTCTGTTTTTCCAGCCGTAAATGGGGACAAGAGTAGTCCCTACATCCCAGAGTTGTTGTTAGGAACAAATGAGATAAAATAAGTAAAGTGCTTTACACACCTTAAAATTTATATATAAATTTTAGCTAGGATTATTGCTACAGTTATTGTTGCTGTCAGTGCTGTTGTTATTAGGATTTGATCTAACAAGAGAAAACACTAAAAAGAAAAGGAATAGATCAGAAGAATTTATTTTGGTTTTGTTTTTAGTATGATTCTCCTGTTTTCCCAAATATTTCGGAGTACCTAATCATCTGTTTCAGACTATGCTGAATTTTCTTTACAATTAAAAAGCTAATGTTTGTTCTTATATAATTAAGAATTAAGTCATAACAAAGTATTTAATATCATATCTGAGAAAGAATATATCTTTAACTTTTCAGACTATATGATAGTTCAAGTTTTTAATTCTATAGACAACTTAAAAAATAACTACCACTCCTTTAAGTAACTATTGTACATGCTGGGCACTGTGCTAGGGCCTGGAGATATAAGAAAAACAAATCAGTTTCTGCCATCAAAGAGTTCTTATGCTAATTGAGGAGCATGTTCATACAATAAAATGCAATGTATATATAAACTATATGTAACATATTAGAGAATGGTAATGTTAGTACATCTAGGGAATTGGTAGAATATTTGGATGAAAGAGATGATAAGAGCTGAGTTTAAAAAGGTTCTAGAGATTGCAACAGGCAGAGGTGAGGAGGAAGAAACTTCAAGGCTTTGAATTGGAGACTTAAAGAGGGAGAGAAGAGGGACAGTATTTCCAAAGGTACATAGTTGAAAAATAAAATATCATGTAATAAGGACAAAGAATAAGGTGCTGATTTTTAAAATTATTTAAAAAAATTTTTTTTTCTGTTCTTTTTCTGAATATAACACAGTGAAGTCATTGTTTTGATTTACCCTGTACTATGCCAAAAGCTAATTTAATACTTTACAAAAAAGAGAAACAAATAACAATTGATAGTCATATATTTGTTTTCCTAGCATGTCTTTACATTATTTCCCTTGAGCATAACAATAACACTGTGAGTTAGGTAATATCATTTAGAAAAATAAAGTATTATGAAGTATTATGCTCAAGGTTGAAAAGTAAGAAAATTTTGCAGGTAGAATTTGAACCGTTTCTAGGAAACTGTTTTAAACAACTTATGTTATATAAACCATTGTAGTGATAACTTGGATAAGCTTAAACTACCAAAGACAGCTAGCTGTGTTAGCCTACCATGTAGTCAGATGCATCCATGGAGACAATATAATAAGGGGAAAGGATCTTGAAAGTTTTCTCCTCTCCCTTAACCTTACAAGACATTTGGTCCAAGAAACAGATCAAGGATTTTACATTTTCATTCATTTATTTCCAAATGTTCTTTCATTCTTTGCGCAAGGAAGTCTCCCATCTGTTTAAGAAGCTAGAACTATGGGGCTCCAGGAGTCAAAGAAATTAGCATGGGCATTGTAGCTAGCCCCCTAGCAATGCTCTGAAGAGTAAAGGTCCAGAGTTCATCTCATTTTCAAACATGTACTTGGCAGGACAAATGCTACATATAACAAAATTAAGCTGTGGCCCATACTATATTTTTCCACCTCCCCAGAGAATGAAATAATAGGGAGTGATTAAGCACCAGAATTATAGTTTTTTTTTTTCTTCCTGTTATGTCCTTGAAGTAAACTAATCTGTGGTTAAATGCATAAGGATTGCTAGTCAGAAGACTGAAAAATCATGGAACACAGTAAACAGGGTTTAAGCTGATTGCAAGAAAATAGACTATTTTTAAAATTTCTTCAGAGAAAAAAAATTTAATCCTTCAGAGTATTAGAAAATTCAGTGGGAATAAGTGGTAACCTGCCTGGCACTGAGAGAGAGGGACCAGAGTAAATCATGTTATACCAAAATAAACTACAAATGAACAAATAAATTTCGAACTAATTTTGAAATATCACATGATAATGATACAAAAGAATAATTGAAGAAGGTAGTTTTCTTAGCTATAGATTGAAGAAAAACTGAAGCAACATCTATCAGTACAGTATGTCACATTCATTGAAACTTATAAACTTAGAAATTAGTTAACAAACATGACAAACTTAAAAAATAAAACCTCCCATTTCTACTCAAATCAAAATATAATGTAATATGTTTAACAAAATAAACTACAATGTAACTCAAATAATATTAATTAGTGTTTTTCTACTTCATGCAGCCTTCAAGGATTTGCTTCCTGGTTAGTGGAAGAATATGAACAGGTGAAATGACTTGTCCAGAGTTCTGAAGCCATAATGGGAAGAGATAGGATTTGAACATAGGTCTCATAGGTTTCAAATCTAACTCTTAATTACATCATGTTGTAATGATCATCAAGTCTGTTTCATAAAGGAAAGAGAGAATCTGTAGTTTAAGAGAAAAAAAATCATTCAATAAAATGTATCTGATAATTCTGATATATCTGGCTCTCATCAACAATGAGATGATTCAGACCAGTTCCAATGGCCTTGTGATGAAGAAAGCCAAATGGCTCTCTTTGCACCCACAGAGAGGACAGTAGGAACTGAATGTGGATCACAACATAGTATTTTCACTTTTTTTGTTTTGCTTGCATTTTGCTTCTTTCTCATTTTTTGTTCCTTTTTGATCTGATTTTTCTTGAGCAGCATAATATTTGAGGATATATATATATATATATATATATATATTTTATATATATATATATATATATATATATATATAATTGCACATTTTAATATATATTGGATCACTTGTCATTTAGGGGAGGGATGAGGGGAAGGGAAGGAAAAAAATTAGAACACAAGATTTTGTAAGGGTGAATGTTAAAAATTACCCATGTATATATTTTGAAAGTTAAAAAAAAATTTTTTTAATTAACAGTATCTCATAAAAGTCTGATATTTATTATAAAGACAATAAGTAATCAAAATATATGAATAAAGTTTCCAAAGAATCCTAAGTGATAATGTTTCCTTCAGAAAAGCTGACAAAAAAAGCTGTAATAATTGAATTTTATTTCTTCATGAAAATATTTCAAGGAAAATTTCACTAAAATTTTTCTTCTTTTAAACAGTATTTTGTTTCCTCAGCTTCATGTCAATAACATTTTTATTATTCATTTTTATAAAACCTTTGAGTCCCAGAGTTCCAAATTTTTCCTCCCTTCTTTCTTCTCTCCTCTCCTTTCTTTCAGATATGGTAGAGAGTTTGATACGTTTATGCATGTTATACATGTAAAACATATTTCCATATTTGTCACAGTTGTGAAAGAAGAAACAAATCAAAAGGGGAAACACATGAACTAAGTAAAAAATATGCTTTGGTCTGTATTCTGAGTCCATTGATTTTTATCTAGTCACAAATAACATTTTTCTTCATGAATTCTATGTACTCATCTTGAACCATTGTGTTGCTAAGAAGAATTGAGTCAGTCATTGTTCATGACACAACAGTATTGATTCTGTGTGAAATGTTTTCCTGATTCCGTTCCTTTCATTTTGCTTCAGTTCATAGAAGTTTTTCAATGTTTTTTTTTGAAATATACCCATTCATCATTGATTATTGCACAATAATATTACATTATATCCTTATACCACAACTTGTTCAGCTATTTTCCAAATAATGGAAATTTCCTCAATTTCTAATTCTTTCCTGACACAAAGAAAGCTGTTATAAATATTTTTGCACATGTGGGTCCTTTTCAATTTTTCATGTTATCTTTGGGACACAGACCTAGTAATGATATGTCTTGATCAAAGGATATACCCAGTTTGATTGCCCTTTAAGTATAATTCTAAAATTCTTTCCTTTTCTGTCATATATATTATTATATATAGCAAGATAATGTTTGGCTTAAAGGCTAAATCATATGTGAATATAAGTGTTATCAACTTCTGTGGAAGATTTTCTGTCATAGATCAATTTGATAGTGAGATAGTATCTCAGAATTGTTTTAATTTGGATTCTCTAGTGATTTAGAACATTTATATAATTATAGATAGCTTTAATTTCTTTATTTGAAAACAGTATAGCCATATCCTTTGATCATTTATCAATAGTGGAATAACTTGTGTTCTTATAAATTTGACACTAGCAGTAACAAAAAGTCCTTCAGAGTACTCTTGGGTCATTGTAATACTGAGAATATCAAAGTCAATTACAGCTGCTCATCTGACAACTTTACTATTGTTTTGTACACAGTACATTTCCTTTGCTTGAGCTTATGCAGGATTTTCAGGTTTTTCCGATAACATCCTTCTCATCATTTCTTATAGAACAATAAATTCCTTCATAATCATGTAAGTGGAAAGTCCTTTAAATTTAATATAATCAGAATTATTCATTTTGAATTTATGTTTTCTGTTTCTTGTTTGGTCATAAGTTCTTCCCTTCTTCATCTATCTGACAATTAAACTATTGCTTGGTCTCCTAATTTGCTTATGGTATCACCATTTATGTCTAAATCATGTCCACATTTTGACTTGGACTAAAAGATTGTTTTCACCTGGTTTTTTTGCTAGTTTCACTGCTCCAGAACTAGTCTTGGGAACTGTTTTATGGTTGCCTGAAGGTAAATATGGGAAGGTTTCAGAAATTCACTGGTTACTCCAACATCTTGGCTGGGATCTTTTAAAAAATACAATATATTTTTGTTAATTTTAACAATCATTCCTTACATGAAGTCTTACACTTGTTCATAAAGTTATTTAAATTTTACATACATTCTTAGAAGGTTGTTTATTTGCTTTTATTACAAAGTGAAAAATAGGCATATTAACTTAATTCCTTAGTTCAGTAAATTGATACAACAATGGAATAAATATCAGGTTAATATGCAGTTGTTATATTTTTTGCATGAATTACTCTGTAGAGTAATTTAGTTTATACATAGATTTGGTCATATGTTATATAACAAGTCTGGTAGCAGCTGTTTATTGACCAACTACTAAGTAAAATTCAATCATCTTTACTTGGAAATTTAGTGGAAGGTCATTACTTTAGCTTTCTTGTCATATTTTGTACTTTTTATGTATATGTTATATGCCAACCAAATGGTACTAATACTACTTCTACTTAAGATGTCTTACATTTTCCTATTTCAGAACCTTTGCTCAGTCTATACACAAGGCTTATAAATCTGTCATTTTTCCTTTTCCTACATGAATTCCTATTTCCTATATTCTTAAAAACTCATTTATAAAGAAATCTTTTCATGTAATCTACTCTGATCTAATTAGTTGACAGGCCATGAGAGTTTATGTCAATGAAAACTAATCAAAATTATATGCATTAATATGCTAAGTAGCAAGATAATGTTTGGCTTAAAAGGCTAAATCGTATGTGAATCATAAGTGTTATCAACTTCTGTGGAAGATTTAGTGAGTATCTCAATATAACACTATTTTTAAATAACATTATTCAATGCCCCTTTGGGTAGTCTTAGTAAGATTCTTGGCCTTTAGAAGAAATTACCCTCATAATAAAAGAGAAAGAAAGAAAAAAATCCAATTTCAGGCAATAATTTATATTATTGTTCATTAAATAAGTTCATTGAAACATAATAAAAAAGAGAATTTATATAGATGTATGAACTGATTGAACTAAAGTCCATTTGGATTTGAGATTTCTCAAAGACATCTCTAAGTATAATTAATACAGATCATGCCTAAATAATTTCCCATCTAATATCTGAATTGAATATCCCTACTTTGCTTTAAACCATGTGACAATGGGACAATTGGATCTGATGATTATGAAGAAAAACATACCAATGTGGACTTAAAAGCAATAGCATAACAAAGATAAAATTCTTCATAACTTTATAACAATTAACTCTAATGGAGTAATAGAGAGTACTAATCATTTTCTGTTAATCTGTTTAGCCAGAGTGAGTAACCGTTGGGAAAATAACTTCAGATCATGGGCTATATGTATTTATGTCTTTCCTGTTAAAGATAAAAATATCATTTTCTAGTGTTCGTAACTCAAACAGAAATGACACTTGACAAGGAGGAAGGAAAAAAAGAAAAAAGAAAAAAGAAAGGCCAGGTCATCAGCCTTGGATTTCAAATTGCAGAGAGAGAGAATATATTTGGTGTCTGCCATAGGTTTGCTTCTTTCAACAACACCTTTGTTCATGTGAATTATCTCTCTTGCAAAGAAACCATCTGCCAAGTGACTGGTAGGATTAAAGTCAAGGCTGACAGATGAATTTTGTTCCTATGTTGCTATGTTGCCCTGAGATGTAAACAAGTAGCCATCACTGCTCTTCATATCAAATTTTAGGGCATAGGGGGAAAGAGAACTAAGAAACCTGGCACTGGCATGCAGTCAGACTTTAGAACTCTGAAACATTCTGGAATGAATATCAGGTGTATTGAGTATGTCTCCCAAACTTATCTGGCAGTGTGGGGGGCTAATAAAAGTGTCACAATAGTTTAAAAAAATAAAAAAGTTAAAATTTCAGTCTCTGAGCTGACTAAAATTGTCAATTCATATCCATTTTCCTATTCAAATACAGAAGGATATTTGGGACTTATGTTTCTAAGGATTTATCTTTGAAATTGTTCATTGTTTGCAAATATTCATGAAATATTATTTTATTATTCCTTAAGTTGTAAACATTTAAGAAAATTTCATTTGAAAAAAAATTCTCCACATTGTAGAAGTAATTAAAACCTTTTTATCTTCAGGATTCATTCATTTGTAATTTAGGATTCCTCATCATAGTACTAGAATGACATTTAGCTCTAATTAGAAGTCATTATACACAGTGCAAAAGAAAAAGGATATACAAAATTACATAAATATTTAGAGAATATTTTTAAGGATCTTAAATGAATATATTGCCTTTAAACATATGGGAAACTACAACCAAGGAATTTTTGTGCGAATTGTGAATCTATCATGTATGAATTGCTTCTGGCCTATAGTTTTGAGTTAATAGACTTCTATATAATCTTCAAAGTAACAAAACTGCATGCATCTTTTAAAATTCTCCTCTAAATAAGGCTTTTGCTAATCACAATAATATGCAACTCTATTATTCAAATCCAAATAGAAACATATAATTTTTTCTCACATTATTTCCTTATCAGGAAAAAGATATACATGTACATGTGTGTTAAGTATACAATTTAAAAATACTGAAAAAGGATCCTGAGGGAGGATAGTGGAGGAAAAATCATCAATCAGTTTCATAGTTGGAAGCAGAACAACCCTAATAAGAAAAATAAAAATTATTTTATTTATTTTCCACATATTTCTTTTCTTCCCTTAAAGAACATCATTCAGGGAAAGTTGAGTACATATGTAAGAAAGTTTTGAAAGCGATAATTTTTTAAGTAACAGGAAGAGACAATTTCAAAATATCTTTTCCTTAATCACATCTCTCTTTTCCCCATTTAACTCTTTTTTGCTTCTCCATCCAACAAGCTATAAAATGCAATGCTGTTATCATCAAATTTAAGTATTGATGGATGAATCTTCACTGAATAGACTCAAGTGAGGGAAAGTGTAACTCATTTGGGTTTTTAAATGAAGTTTCAATATACCTTCAATATATTTTCAGTATACCTTCAATATACCAATAAAGAAAGAAAGAAATAATGATTGGAACTTGGAAAGCTAATTAATCTATCTACTCACAAAATAATTATCTTAAACTTTTCTTATTTGTCATGGGTTATTTTCTTTTAATGCTTAGTTTCCTTCAATTGCTTAGAATTGTGGGGAAATAGTACCTTAAACATATTGTTTTTTGCATAGCTAAGAATATTATCATTTCTACAATTTAGACTCCAGTAATCTCCTTTAAGTTTTGATTAAATAGTATAACAGGGGCAAAATTAAATAATATGATTATTCAACATTTAAACATGCTGATTTTAATGAAAATGATAGTTGGTGCCATATTCAATCGCATTCTGAAAGCCTGCCTAACTAGCTATTTTCTAAATTGTTTCATTATATCACAATTTTACTCTGTGATTCTATTTTTCTTGATTCTTTGAGCATTTTGTCAAATTGGTTCTAGGTATTATCTTGAATCAATAGTGTTGTGAATCTGCATTAAAAAGTGTAATTGGAAAATGGTTCTGGAAGATGGCGGAGAGGAGGCTCACAGCTGCATAAGCTCCACACTTTCTCTCACTATCCACTTCATTACAAGCCTCTGAATCAATGCTTGACTGAAAAAAACCCACAGATACTTACCAAGAGAAGCCGTCCTTGAGATCCGCCAAGAAAGGTCTGTCTTTACTGGAGGGCTGGGGCGGTTTTAGATCGGGCGCAGGCGGCGGGAAGCGGCAGTGAGGGCACAGGAGCAGACTGGAGAGGGGGTGGGGAGTGATCGCAGCGGTCTCTGCAGGGAGAGCTTTGCTACAGGTTTGGATACTTTGCTCCGGCAGCAAGTCAGCAGCCCAGCAGAGAAGCTAAAAACACCGGGGCTGGAGAACACAACCCCAAACAGCTGGAGTCTCTCAGGACCTGGCCGTCCCCCTCCTTCCCCCCCCCCCCACAGTG
Source organism: Antechinus flavipes (assembly GCF_016432865.1). Taxonomy (NCBI): domain Eukaryota; kingdom Metazoa; phylum Chordata; class Mammalia; order Dasyuromorphia; family Dasyuridae; genus Antechinus; species Antechinus flavipes. The sequence goes on along the minus strand of NC_067400.1, from coordinate 127,396,920 downwards.
ACTCAGCACGCTTTGGGATCTCAGAGTGCAGGCGCACACAGTCCTGCTAGTGCCTCACTGCTGCCCCCTGCAGTCTGTAGAGGAAGCTCGATAACACACCCAGCCCCCCCCCCCAACAGTGACTCAGCACGCTTTGGGATCTCAGAGTGCAGGCGCACACAGTCCTGCTAGTGCCTCACTGCTGCCCCCTGCAGTCTGTAGAGGAAGCTCGATAACACACCCAGCCCCCCCCCCAAAGAAAGACTCCATTTTTTTCTGTTTTTCTTTGATAGTTTGTCTTTGATTATTAGACAGAATGAGCAAGAAGCTGAAGAGGACTTTAACCCTTGACAGCTTCTATACAGATAGAGAGCAGACTCTAAATCCTGAGGAGACTAAAAACAGGCAGTCCCCAGGTGAATCCCCAAAGGAGGAGATCATCTGTTCCTCAGCACAGATGAACCTCATAGAAGTAATTAAAAAGGCTCTCACAAGGGAGCTAGAAGAAAAATGGGGAAAGCAGAGTGAGGCTTGCCAAAGAGCCTGGAGAAGTCAGTTAAAGAGAGAGTGGATAAAGAAGTAAAATCCTTGAAAAATAGGATTAGTGAACTGGAAACAGAAAACAGCTCTCTAAAAAACAAAATTGGCGAAATGGAAAAAAATTCCACAGAACAAAAGAACTCAATTGGACAATTAGAAAAAGATTTTAAAAAAGTGAGTGAAGAGAATACTTCACTGAAAATCAGAATTGAACAAGTGGAATTGAATGACTCGAGGAGACAAGAAGAATCAGTCAAGCAAATCCAAAAAAATCAAACAATGGAGAAAAATGTGAAATACCTTCTGGGGAAGACAACAGACCTGGAAAACAGATCCAGGAGAGACAATCTGAGAATCATTGGACTCCCAGAAAAACATGATGAAAAAAAGAGCCTGGACACTATTTTCCAGGAAATTATCAAAGAGAACTGCCCAGAAGTCATAGGAACAGAGGAAAAAATAAACATTGAAAGGATTCATCGATCACCCACTGAAAGGGATCCTAAAATCAAAACACCAAGGAATATAGTGGCCAAATGCCAGAACCCTCAGAAGAAGGAAAAAATATTGCAAGCGGCTAGAAAAACCCAATTCAAGTATCAAGGAGCCACAATAAGGATCACCCAGCATCTGGCAGCATCCACATTAAAAGATCGAAGGGCCTGGAATATGATATTCCGAAAGGCTAAGGAACTTGGTATGCAACCAAAAATAACTTACCCAGTGAGAATGAGCATCTTTTTCCAGGGAAGAAGATGGACATTCAACGAAGTAAGCGAATTCCATCTATTTCTGATGAAAAATCCAGAACTTAACAAAAAGTTTGATCTACAAATATAGAACTAAAGAGAAATCTAAAAAGGTAAAGATTAATCTTGGGAACTATATTTTGACTATATAGATGTATAAAGAATACATGTATACCTTGTTCTAGAAATTGATGTGGAAAGGACATTGTACCAGAAAAGGGGTAAAGTGGGGGTAGTACATCACATGAAGAGGCATAGGAAACCTATTATATCTGAGAGAAAGAATGGAGGGGGATGAATATAGTGGGTATCTTACTGCCTTCAGAATTGGCTTTAAGTGAAAAATCTTAAGACATATTCAATCTATGGTGAAACTTCTCCCATCTCATTGAAAAGTGAGAAGGGAAAAGTGAAAAGGGAAGGAATAAGCTAAGCGGAAGGGAATACGGGAACTGGGAGGGAAAGGGATAAGATAGGGGGAGGAACTCTAAGGCGGGGGGAGGGATACTAAAAAGGGAGGGCTGTGAGAAGCAAGTGGTGCTCACAAGCTTAATACTGGGAAGGGGGGGAAAGAGGAAAGAAGGGAGAAAAGCATAAACCGGGGTTAACAAGATGGCAAGTAATACAGAATTGGTCATTCTAACCATAAACGTGAACGGGGTAAACTCCCCCATAAAGAGGAAACGGTTAGCAGAATGGATTAAAAGCCAGAATCCTACAATATGTTGTTTACAGGAAACACACCTGAAGCGGGGAGATACATGCAGGTTAAAGGTAAAAGGTTGGAGCAAAATCTACTATGCTTCAGGTGAAGTCAAAAAAGCAGGGGTAGCCATCCTGATCTCAGATCAAGCTAAAGCAAAAATTGACCTAATTAAAAGAGATAAGGAAGGACACTATATCTTGCTAAAGGGTAGCATGGATAATGAAGCACTATCTATATTAAACATATATGCACCAAGTGGGGTAGCATCTAAATTCTTAAAAGAGAAACTAAGAGAGCTGCAAGAAGAAATAGACAGTAAAACTATAATAGTGGGAGATCTTAACCTTGCACTCTCAGAATTAGATAAATCAAACCACAAAATAAATAAGAAAGAAGTCAAAGAGGTAAATAGAATACTAGAAAAGTTAGATATGATAGATCTCTGGAGAAAATGTAATGGAGACAGAAAGGAATACACTTTCTTTTCAGCAGTTCATGGAACCTATATAAAAATTGACCATATATTAGGACATAAAAACCTCAAACTCAAATGCAGTAAGGCAGAAATAGTAAATGCATCCTTTTCAGACCACGATGCAATGAAAATGACATTCAACAAAAAAGCAGGGGGAAGTAGACCAAAAAATAATTGGAAACTAAATAATCTCATACTAAAGAATGATTGGGTGAAACAGCAAATCATAGACATAATTAATAACTTCACCCAAGAAAACGATAATAATGAGACATCATACCAAAATGTATGGGATGCAGCCAAAGCGGTAATAAGGGGAAATTTCATATCTCTAGAGGCCTATTTGTATAAAATAGAGAAAGAGAAGGTCAATGAATTGGGTTTGCAATTAAAAATGCTAGAAAAGGAACAAATTAAAAACCCCCAGTCAAACACTAAACTTGAAATTCTAAAAATAAAAGGTGAGATTAATAAAATTGAAAGTAAAAAAACTATTGAATTGATTAATAAAACTAAGAGTTGGTTCTATGAAAAAACCAACAAAATAGACAAACCTTTAGTAAATCTGATTAAAAAAAGGAAAGAGGAAAATCAAATTGTTAGTCTTAAAAATGAAAAGGGAGAACTCACCACTAACGAAGAGGAAATTAGATCAATAATTAGGAGTTACTTTGCCCAACTTTATGCCAATAAATTCGACAACTTAAATGAAATAGAAAAATACCTCCAAAAATACAGCTTGCCCAAACTAACAGAGGAAGAAGTAAATATCCTAAACAGTCCCATCTCAGAAAAAGAAATAGAACAAACTATCAATCAACTCCCTAAGAAAAAATCCCCAGGACCAGATGGATTTACATGTGAATTCTACCAAACATTTAAAGAACAATTAACTCCAATGTTATATAAACTATTTGAAAAAATAGGGATTGAAGGAGTCCTACCAAACTCCTTTTATGACACAGACATGGTACTGATACCTAAACCAGGTAGGCTGAAAACAGAGAAAGAAAATTATAGACCAATCTCCCTAATGAATATTGATGCTAAAATCTTAAATAAAATATTAGCAAAAAGATTACAGAAAATCGTCACCAGGATAATACACTATGACCAAGTAGGATTTATACCAGGAATGCAGGGCTGGTTCAATATTAGGAAAACTATTAGCATAATTGACTATATCAATAACCAAACAAACAAAAACCACATGATCATCTCAATAGATGCAGAAAAAGCATTTGATAAAATCCAACATCCATTCCTAATAAAAACACTTGAGAGCATAGGAATAAATGGACTTTTCCTTAAAATAGTCAGGAGCATATATTTAAAACCATCAGTAAGCATCATATGCAATGGGGAAAAACTGGAACCTTTCCCAGTAAGATCTGGAGTGAAGCAAGGTTGCCCACTATCACCATTATTATTTAATATCGTATTAGAAACACTAGTCTTGGCAATAAGAGTCGAGAAAGATATTAAAGGAATTAGAGTAGGCAATGAGGAAACCAAACTATCACTCTTTGCAGATGATATGATGGTATACCTAGAGAACCCCAGAGATTCTACCAAAAAGCTATTGGAAATAATTCATAATTTTAGCAAAGTAGCTGGCTACAAAATAAATCCCCATAAATCCTCAGCATTTTTATACATCACCAACAAAACGCAACAGCAAGAGATACAAAGAGAAATTCCATTCAGAATAACTGTTGATACCATAAAATATTTGGGAATCTATCTACCAAAGGAAAGTCAGGAATTATATGAGCAAAATTATAAAAAAGTCTCCACACGAATAAAGTCAGACTTAAATAATTGGAAAAATATTAAGTGCTCTTGGATCGGCCGAGCGAACTTTTGTCTATAAAAGCTCATCAATTGGAGAATTCATTCATTTTCTAGCTCCTAGCCACTACAAACAGGGCTGCCACAAACATTTTGGCACATACAGGTCCCTTTCCCTTCTTTAGTATTTCTTTGGGATATAAGCCCAGAAGTAACACTGCTGGATCAAAGGGTATGCACAGTTTGATAACTTTTTGGGCATAATTCCAGATTGTTCTCCAAAATGGTACATGAATGTTATGAAATGTTATTTTTTAAATAAATTTTTATTGACAGTATATATGCCTGGATAATTTTTTACCACATTATCTCTTGCACTCACTTCTATTGCGACTTTCCCCTTCCCTCCCTTCACCCTCTCCCCTAGATGGCAGGCACTCTTAGACATATTAAATATATCATAGTATATCCTAGATACAATATATGTATGCAGAACCGAACAGTTCTGCACAGGAAGAATTGGATTCAGAAGATAAAATTAACCTGAGAAGAAAAACAAAAATGCAAAACAGTTCACACTCATTTCCCAGTGTTCCTTCTCTGGGTGTAGCTGCTTCTGTCCATCACTGATCAATTGGAACTGATTTAGATCTTTTTGTCGAAGAAATCCACTTCTATCAGAATAAATCCTCATACAGTATCATTGTTGAAGTATATAATGATCTCCTGGTTCTGCTCATTTCACTCATCATAAGTTCATTTAAGTCTTTCCAAGTATCTCTGTATTCATCCAGCAGGATGAATTTGTTACAGAACAATAATATTCCATAACATTCATCTACCACAATTTACCCAGCCATTCTCCAATTGATGAGCATTCATTCATTTTCTAGCTCCTAGCCACTACAAACAGGGCTGCCACAAACATTTTGGCACATACAGGTCCCTTTCCCTTCTTTAGTATTTCTTTGGGATATAAGCCCAGAAGTAACACTGCTGGATCAAAGGGTATGCACAGTTTGATAACTTTTTGGGCATAATTCCAGATTGTTCTCCAGAATGGTTGGATTCGTTCACAACTCCACCAACAATGCATCAGTGTCCCAGTTTTCCCGCATCCCCTCCAACATTCATCGTTATTTTTTCCTGTCATCTTAACCAATCTGACAGGTGTGTGGTGGTATCTCAGAGTTGTCTTAATTTGCATTTCTCTGATCAATAGTGATTTGGAACACTCTTTCATATGAGTGGAAATAGTTTCAATTTCATCATCTAAAAATTGTCTGTTCATATCCTTTGACCATTTATCAATTGGAGAATGAATTGATTTCTTATAAATTAGAGTCAATTCTCTATATATTTTGGAGATGAGGCCTTTATCAGAACCTTTAACTGTAAAAAATGTTTTCTCAGTTTGTTGCTTCTCTTCTAATCTTGTTTGCATTAGTTTTGTTTGTACAAAGGTTTGTACAAAAATGTAATTTGATATGATCAAAATTTTCCATTTTATGATCAATAATGATCTCTAGTTCATCTTTGGTCACAAATTCTTTCTTCCTCCACAAGTCTGAGAGTTAACTATCCTGTGTTCCTCTAATTTATTTAAAATCTCATTCTTTATGCCTAAATCATGGACCCATTTCAATCTTATTTTGGTGTACGGTGTTAAGTGTGGGTCCATGTGAAATGTTATTGTTCTATAAGAAACAACCAGCAGAATGATTTCTGAGAGATCTGGAGAGACTTACATGAACTGATGCTGAGTGAAGTGAGTAGAACTAAGAGAACACAGTAGCAATAAGATTATACTATGATCAATTCTGATGGATGTGGCTCTTTTCAATAGCAACATAATTCAGGTCCATTCCAATATTGTGATGGAGAGACACATCTACACCCAGAAAGAGGACTGTGGGAACTGAGTTTGAATCAGAACATAATATTTTCATTTTGTTATTGTTGTTGTTTACTTGCATTTTTTCTATCTTTTTTTTTCCTTTTTGATCTGATTTTTCTTGTGCTGTATGATAAATGTGGAAATATGTATAGAAGAATTGCATATGTTTAACATACATTGTATTACTTGCTATCTAGGGAGAGGATGGGGGAGAGGTAGAAAAAATGTTACACAAGGTTCTGCAAGGGTGAATTTTGAAAATCATGCACATGTTTTGAAAAGAAAAATTTATAAAAAAGAAAAAAAAAAGAAAAGAAAAAGAAATGAGAACCTACAAAGAGACTAATGGCTACCTTAAATTTAATGTTTCCAATTTTGCATTTTAAAAGATTTCCTATACTTCTGATCTGTGTTTCCTTTTAAAATTCTAGTTGTCTTTTAAATAATTAATATGAAATGAAGGATCCAAATTCTACTGCAAAATGCCAAACTATTTAATAAACTTAGGCAAGTTTGATTCTAATTCAGATAGTTTCTTAAGGAATCTAGTATAATGTGTTGAATTTAATTGATGCTAAATAAATTTCTTTGCCTGGGAACCAAACTTTCAAAGAATTCCTCCTTTCTGGACATAATTAGCAACTTGAACATGAAAAAGTAGAACATAGTCACTAAGCATTAAAAAATAGCATGTTCCCAACTGAGTATTTTTTAATTAGTCAAACTTCTTGTTCTCGAAACATAGTTATAGTGTGGCAGTTTCCTAGATTTTGTACTTTTTCAGTATAATGGAACTGTTATTGATTTTTATATATGTCGCTCTCCTCACCCAACTTCTGTGAATAACACACGATGCTTAATAAAACTTATATTGAATAAATAACTAATTTAAGTTAAAACTTACACCTACATTTATGGTAACAAAAATTAGATTAATAAAGGGAGCAATAGATTATACAACTGAGTTGTGGCTTTTAAAAAGTATTTTAATTTAATTTTTAATTTATGGAATAAAGCAAGCATTTTCATAATATAGTTTTTTTTTAAAGCCTGTTGTACACAAAGCTGCATATCTACTGTATACAGCTTGCTATTCCTCTCAAAAAAAAAAGAAAAAGAAAATTATGATGTAAAAAGTTATTTTTATTAACACATGTGAGGGTATATTTAGGTAGAATCCATCTATATTAATGAAAAAAAAGGAAAAAAAAATCTGTAACATGAATGAATGATTCTGTGGTTCTCTATTATTTTTTTCAGGCTTATTATTGACCATCATCATATACTTAACACAAAGCCAAACTATACCTTTTTTTTTAATTGACCACACATAAGATTCTATACCTTACTTAAATAACCTTGCATTGGCTGGCTTCTGTGCCTGAATATCTGTCCTATTTATTTTCTTGAACCCAATGAGAGCTTCCAAAGACTGTTTCTAATTCCCTTGTTGTGAGTATTTTTTATTATAGCTTATTTATTTTATCTTTTTATATAACTATGAACATATTATTCCACCCTTCCCCAGAAAATTGTGATTTCCTTGAAAAAGAGATTACAAATGCTTGTATATTAGTTTCTCTTGCATCCCACATAATGCATACATGAATGTGAGTTCTGAATCAATGAATGTTTCTTAACTGACAACCAAATTTGATTTTAGACCAATAGATTTAATCTTTTTGTGATCACCACTTATGATCCTTGCTATATTAATCATTTATATAATGGAAAACAAAAATGTTTTTCCCCTCAGGTATCCATGTCAAAAGTCAGTTACAATTCTATTCTGCCATCTTTTCTCTAGATGCTTCAAAAAACAGTCTATAATAATTTGACTCATTCAAACTATGTTGAGTTAAAATGGGATTGTGAGACAATTTGGAAGAGTAGGCTATATCTTAGACCCAGCAGGAATTTATGCTATGAATAGGACCTACATTACCCAGGTATGAGGAGATAGGAGATAAATAAATCAAAATAAGTTACCATCAGCCAAGAGATCAAAAAAATTTTAAGCAAGTATTCTTATAATTTTAAAAGACCTCCCATGTCTGACTGTGGCCTATTTAAACTAGGCTTTTGAAGACTGGGGAAAAGAAAATATTTGAAAACGAAAGAATTGTGTATTTTGAGCTAACCATACAACCAAGCTCTCAAAAACAAACTAGTTGTTAAGAGAATAGATGTTTAGGAAGGAAATAATTCTACTTGCTAAAGACTGAAGAGAACTATAGAGGAAAAAGGAGTGGGGCTAAGTCTAAAAGAACTTTCCCTTGAGGAGAAAGAAATGTTTAAAAGGAGAACTGTGAAGAACAGAAACAGATGATATCCATTAATATTGGTGAATTGAGAACTTCAGAAAACAAAACAATAACAACAACAACAACAACAACAACAACATTTTGTAAATCTAGAGGCAAGCATGTCTCTGGACAAGCAAGCTCCAACTATCTCTTTCAGCCTATTTAGGGCTAGACTGCAAATCATTAATACTTAAAAGTTCATTGTAGAGAAACATTATTTGTTTATAGGAAGCAAAAGAGAATATTAAAAATAAGAGAAGTTCATTCATTGTAGTACACATTAAACTTCTGTAGGATCTAATTCCTATCTTCTTTTATTAACTTGTAAACAATTTTTTAAAAATATATATTTTGAAGTACATAGTCTGTGTATTGGTAGGAGATTTGGTGAGTGTCTGGTACTAAAGTTTTAAGATCAGATAAGTGATAGGGAGCCACAGTGTAGTTAGGCTGTTAGAAAAGAAAGTGAAACAAAGTTAGAGGTCCCTCAGTCAATGAATAAACATTTATCAAGCACTTAAATATGTGCAAGGCACTATGCTAAACTCCAAGTAAAATAAAAAGAAAGGTAAAAGTTCTGTAAAATTTTATGTACCCTTTAATCCAACACTGGCTCAGTATCCCAAAAAGATCATAAAAAGGAAAAAGAAATCCCATGTAAAATAGATACAGATATAAGATATGGATGGATAGGTGGATAAATAGATCTATCCTTCCTCCCTCTCTTCCCCCTCTATTCTTCCCTCCTTCTTCCCCCCCCCCTCTCTCTCTATATATATATAAATTATGTTTTTTTATAGTGGCAAAGATCTGGAAATTTAGTAGTTATCATCAATTGGAGAATGGCTGAAAGAGTTATATTTTATTTATGTAATGTTGAACAATTTTTTTCATAAAAACCTGGAAATATTTACATGGAATGATACTTAGTAAAATGAGAACTTTGTGCACAGTAACAGCAACATTGTGAGATGATCAACTATGATAGACTTAGTTCTTCTTTTTCATTTTTCCTAATCTTCAGTTCTTTCTTAATAAATGTACTATCTAGTTTGTTACATAGAAGTTTACAATGCTACTATTTATATTTCTACATTTGTATCATTTGTTTATAGGAAGCAAGAGAAAATACTTAAAATCAGGAAATCTTGGTGCAGAAAACATATCAAAATCTTGTCTAAACAAAATCTCGTGTTTACGTGCTTAAGTAAGCCAGGTATCAGGGTTTTTATTTAGAGAAGAATGCTGAAAACACATTGGAATAATTATCCTTTAGGTCAATAATTATATTTCCAACACATTCTTGAAAACATAATATTTGTTGTGCATATTATGTATATTTTAGCAGCATTTTTTAGATTTTGGTGTTCAAATTAAATGACTTTAGAGAGATTTTTTTTTCCTATAGAAATGAAAAAATTCTCCGTCCCAGTCATGACACATATTGAAATCAATAGGCCATTTCTACACCTTTTTCTGCAGCATCTATAATAGCAAATATGTTCAATAAGGACAGTAGACTATATGGCTCAGTGTGTATGTGCTGTAACAGACATAGCTTGGTGATTAGTATAACCAAACACTCCATACAATAATGAGAATCTTTCTATGTACAAAATGAACCACAATGGCCTCAGCTTATGTCAGAAATATTATGGCTATAAATCAACTATTCTTACATAGTTCTTTTTCACACAGTAATTTTTAATGCAGTGTGATACAGACTTATTTTTTGAGACAGGGAGGACCTACTGGGATTGATGTGTTTTTATCCTTCAGTCTTTGCAGTATTTGATTAAATTGCTTCTTCTGCTGTCTAGAAGGCAGCCTAAAAAGCTTAACATGTCTCCTTTTCTTCAAAAGTTTAATTCTACTTTTGTACACTCAAAATTCTAATCATTAGTCAGGTATATGGCTCAAAGGAATTATCACATTTTTCTTTTTGCATCTTTTCCTAACAATGATCCTAAAACAAGGTATCCTAGTTGATTACCATTTTAGTTTATCAGAGGGAACACTTGGGAACTATATTTTTCTGTCTAATAAGTATCATATCTACTCAATATCATTTGAAACACACACAAAAAATTTAAAATTTAAGTGTATAGTTGAACAAATATATCTAAAAGTATAATCATATATTTATATTTATATATACATACACACATAAAACATGTATATACATATATTGCTTTCTTTATAGACATATATTTATATGTGTGGTTAAGTACCATGCCTAAGTGCAAAACACAGAAAGCCTGTAAAGGGTTAAAAGGGTTGCTACCATTAAGAAACAGATCATTTTCTGAAAACCCCCACATACTTGAAAGAATTGCAAACCATCCTTTACTGACACAGATGTTGCTTGTAAATCGGGAATTAAATAAATCTGAGGCAAGAGGGAAGAAGAGAGTGGTCAGAGAATGCAATTGCCTCTCAGTCTCCTTGTATTGTTATCATCCTCTCACATGAAGGGATCTATTCTGCTGGTCAGAATTAGTTCCCCAGCAGCCACTAGCAGGTTGCTCCTGTGACATGTGATTTGATACATGTGTTTATGTGTGATGATGTTTTACATTATGTAGATCCTGTGATATATCTAAAAATAAGAATGATGTTTCATTCTATGCATGTGTATCTGTGGACATTTACACACATATACATCTATATACATATACATGGATGTATATATGTTTATATATATGAATATATATATATATATATATATATATATATAGTGGTAGCTAGAGAAAGTAGTTTTGTCTGGAGAATTATTATATTCATGAATGAAATAACAAAGCATTCATTTATCATGGTCTTTCCAATTGTATTATAAATTTTAGTAATATTACTTAGCAAGAAGTTGGGGGGGGTCTGTGGTTATATGCATTGTGGTAGGAAAGAGCACAAAATTTTCAGGTGTCATGCATATAGAACATGGTGCTGTGATATCAGATACATATATTAGATTAGGACTATATTCAATCACTCAATAATGACAAGTAAACCAAATTGAGTTCCAAAACTGACTGAATTCCCTCCCCCAGGATATCAGGAAATCTGTGCTAGATGGTACAAATTCAGGGATGATGAGTGAGGCAGAGGATAAATAAATTTGGTAAAAGATGAAAATATTAAGTATCAGAATGTGGGAATCAGTGCATCTCTATAAAAAGAACAAAAACAGTAAGGAGAACAACTTGGATTTGAATCCTCATTCTTCTGTTCCCAATCCAACATTATTTACTCTGACTTTTATAAATACTCAGAAACCAACAATTTAAAATTATTCTATTATTTTTCCAGGATTCCAAGTCAAACTCATGAACAAATGTTTTTTTTAAATTTCATTCCTTTTTTTAAAAAATAAATAGAATATTTTGCTCTGTCCTCAGATGTCTCTCCTGTTCATCACAGTTTTCATGCATTACTGATATTTATTTAATAACTATATTCATCAGTGTTTCAACAACTTAAGCCTTTTTTCCCCTTGTCTTGATAGTCTTTTATTATCTTTTAACACAACTTAGTTTAAAATCCCTGTTAATTATCTCTTCTGTCTAAACACAATTATTCTTCTTACATCTTATTCTTAGTGATTCTTAGATAGTTCAGTGGATAGAACAATGCATCTGATGTCTGTCCCCTCCTTTTTTATTTCAATGAATTCATGATTTCTTATGTGGGCTTCACTTCAAGTATCCAGAGCATGATGAGCAGGGCAGAATGGATAGTTTTGAATATATATTTAAGACTAGATTGATAAGTAGGGAGGATCCATTTGGAAAGTCTTGAATGTCAGAACAAAGAATTTTATCTTTATTCCGTAGGTAAGAGGGAATAATTTTGAACAACATAGCAACACAGTCAGATTTCCTTAAATGGAAGTTACATCCAAGATTGTGATGGATGGTTTGGAAAGAGGAAAGATGGAAGACAAGAAAACAAGTCAGGAGAAGCTATTTCAATAGTCTAGCAAGTAGTAATGAGATCTGTACTTAAGTATAATTGCAATGAAAAGAAAAAGGAAAAAAAATGAATGGAAGGTACATAAATGATTGAATTGACATTTAAATCAAGAAGCATTTGTCAGAAATGCTTTTTGCAGGCTGTGTACCTTGTTTTCAGGTCTATTTTCCCCCTTCTGAGTATGAGGCTGGATAATTTAAATCCTACCTCTGCCGTTGACTAGATAGATGATCTCAAAAAACTAATCTCAGTGTAGTTCAGATTTTTACTTGAAATGAAAAAAAAAATTGGCCTTAGTTATTTTCTCCTAAATACTTCATAACCTGTGGAGAGAGTGGAAAGAGAGAAAGCCAAGATAGTTTAATACTTAATAGGGATTGGAAAAGAATGAGTTGAAGAAACACCAATTTGCAACAAATACTCCAAGTTCTTTGATGATAAAATGGGTTAAAATGTGCCATAAAAGCAATTGGAGTAAGAGCACAGAGGATGAAAAACAACAGGGAAGAAAGTTAAAGGTGTAGAAAGCATGGAGAATTTGGGGAGAGTGCAAAGGGAACTTGGAACCTAAAGAATGGTATTTTAGGAGGTTGTTGAAAGACAGTATAGTCTAATTTTTTAGTATTCCTGATTAACAACATTTAAGATTTCCATACTAAAGGGAAGAAATTTTCCCATGCACTTTTACAAAGTAAATTCTCCAGGATAGATCTCCAGGATGGAAGAGTGGACAGAAGAAAATCTTGAAATTAAGGCCAAAATTCAAGGATTTTCTTTCATACATATTCTGTATCCCTGATCAAGTCTTTTAACCTCTTGATTCTTACTGCTTATTGGTAGTATAGTGCACATATAAGAAACATGGGTAGCCAAGGAAATTCCTAAATCTTATTCTTTATGATTCTACATTCTTTTTACTTGTGATTTTCTGCAGGTACTCCATGTTGTTCATAGTGTCTAACTAAAGCAGGTAAATCTTTCTTGCAATTGGCAGACTTGACTCTTAAATGCAAGTGGCAGCTTCCATTGCCTCTAGCTTCAGATTTAGCTATAATATTGTATGGGAAGCTATTATTGTTTTTGAAAAACAACAGGAGTAAATTACTAAATAGTAAATATCAAATATAAATGTACACTATTTGTTGCATTTTTATAATGACAGAAATCTATTTTTTTTACTAAATTCTCAATAAGTATAAAATGGCTAAGCATATTATAATAATATTTTCAATAAGAAACAATGCTTGGTAGGGCTTGAAGTTTTAAATGAAAAGAAAAATTGAATAGAGTAACACATTTTCTCCTGCAAATATTGATTTGTTTTGTAGCTCTAGAGTTTGGGAGATCTGGTAAAATTGTACCTTTTCTTTTTCATCTGGCCAGAAGTACTTTATCATCATCTTTGCTTTTCTGATAATGCAGGGAGATACAGTGAGAGAAGAAAATACATTTCACATATATCTGCCATCCCTAAAACTAAAATGGTAGAGGCATTCCATCTAATAACAAGAAACTTAAGGGCAAGGGGAAATAACTAATTTATAGTCTACTTATCTAAGAAGTTTGGCACATCTAATGAATAAAGCAAAAATATAAGATTTTCTCATAAATTTAGCTATGGAGACATAGGGCAGAATTCTAGTTTGTAAAATAATATATACTGTTCTTTTAAATCTCAATGTATTACCAGCTATTCACCTCTTTTCCTGCCTACTTTGCAAAATTGAGAGAACTATTATTTCTCAAAAGAAGCCCATCCATTCACAATTAAAGACATATATAAATCATCAGGTACATAATATGACTAGTCATAGTTTTATGCCAAAGAGAAAAGAGCATTTTAAAATATAAATTAAATCAGAATTATGAACCCAGAAATTGATTTTTTCTTTTAGTTAATGTCTTTGAACTTTGAATAGGAGGGGAAAGGGGGTTAAACTTCCATTATTCTTTGAAGCCACTATTAAACACTTACTGTTCAGAAAACCTGTTTGTCATTTTCCCACATCCATCAGGCTTTAAATAGGTTGTAGCTGTGAAAGCCAAACCTTATTTCTATTACCTAGGCTTCCACTCCTGTTTAAACCCCAGGACTCTTATCTCACTGTTCCCACAGGGCTAATTGTCTCTCTTTCAACAAAAATTGAAAGCAAAACTTTTTCATAAACCTCAGAACCTAAAAAATACCTGTGATTCTTTCATTCCAGGAAAAAGGATTTCACATTGTACACCTGGAATACATTTCCAAGTGATCATTCAGTTGGAATTTAGTAATGTTCTTTGCCTATCTAGAAGTCAGACAGGTAATGGAAGGAAGGAAGGGAGGGGGGAGGGAGGAAAAGAGGGAGAGAGAAAGGGAGGGAAAAAGAGAGAGAGAGAGAAGGGAGGGAGGGAGAAAAGAAGGGAGGGAAGGACGAATGAAGGAGAGAGAAAGAAAGGGAGGGGAGAAAGAAGGGATAGAGGGAGGGAAGAAGGAAAGAAAAGAGGGAGGGAGGAAGGGAAAGAGGGAGAGAGGAAGGAAGAAAAAGAGGGAGGATAGAAGTAAAGAATGAAGATATGCCAGGCAGTGTTCTAGAGGCTTTATTAATTTATTTTATTCTCATGCTATCTCTGAGATGTATGTGGTATTTTTAATTTATATTTTACAAATGAAGAAAATGAGGCAGCCAAGTTTATGTGACTTTTCCGCAAATGTCTGAGCTCAAATTTGAATTCCTTTCTTCCTGTGTCATATAGGTAACTTAGAAGTACAGCAATATACACAATTTAACAAATATTAATACATTGACTATTGTGGACAAGGAAATGTTATAAATACCTGGGAAGAAAGAATGGCTAGTTATATGTTTCCAGTTTTTATAGACTTTAAAAATTATTATATAGATAAGTTATTTTGTTTTGTTTTGTTTTTCAAAGTGGGAGAGAGAAATAATCCAGGATTGATCAGGCCCAGAATCACAGAGATATTGGATGCTAATGGTGTTTGATAAGTATGATATCTTTTTGTTATTGTTATTGTTTTTGTTATACAGACACAAAATAAGATAAGAAAAGAAAAAAAAACATTGCCATATTTACAGTAGAATATGAGAGGATTCAAATATAAACCAATAAATGTCTATTTCAAGAAATCCTATATAATAAATACAATACATTGTTTTCAAAGTAGTCCATCTTTTCTTTGCTTTTCTTGTAGGCTTTTTTTTTTCTCTGCTACATACTTTGTACTTTATTTTTCACCCCACTTTCTAAAAGAAGACTACAATTAAAGACAGATGTATATGAGTGCATATGTTTATGTGCATATGTGTATACATATACATATAGCATACATATGCATAGGTACATATATAAATGATATGTTTCATATATACATAGAAATCTATAATCATACATATATACATTTATATGCACATTTACAAGACTATACTCTGCTAATTTCCAATTGTACTTTGTTTCTCTGAAGGTAGATAACTGCTTTTATTCCTAAGTCCAAATCTTTCCATATTTTTCTAAATTCACCAACACATAATTTCTACCACAACAATATTCTCATCTTAAACTTCTAGTTATTTTAAACAGTCAAAAACAATGTTGATTAATATTGTGACATACAGTGGTTTCTCTATTTTTTTCTTTTGATTAAATCTGTTTTAGCTTTAACTTTGAGATGATAATAACTATCCTGCTATTTTAACATCATAAATTCTACTCCTTATCTGTATTTCATGTTCATGTGTCTTTCATTTCTGTAACATTTCCTGAAAGTAATATATTGTTGAGATCAAACTTTAAATCTATTTCCATTTTATGTGTGCATTCATCCAATTCACATTATAAGTTATAATTAAATCTGCATATTTTCCTCCTTCTTATTTTCCATTACTATTCTTCTCACCATATTCATATTTCTCCTCATTCTTCTACTTTGCTTCTACCTGCCAGTTTGCCCTCCCAGTCCTTAATCTATTCATTTCTCCAAGAATCCCTCCCCCCATTCTATCCCCTTGCCCTCCTATTTCTTTCTTAATGAAGAAAAATTTTATACAAATATACATATATTTACATATATACATATATGCATATATATATATGTGTTGCTTATACACATTTAAACATATCTACATACTGATAATACACATTATATAGTTTGCATATATACACATGTATGCATCCATCTGCATGCATGTACATATATATGTGTTGTGTGCATGCATGCATATAAATGTGTGTATTGTTCCATTTTGAACCCAGATCCAAGATTTTAGCACCTCCCTACTATCTTCTTCTATATTAGTTTTCCCATACTTCGTTTGTATAAATTAATGGCTCCTTTTTTTCCCTCTCCCTACAGTTTTATTGTTTTGTTTATTTTTTAGGATCAACCCATCATAATCAGCTTAGTCCAAGCCTTTCTTTCAAACCCCTTAAATAAAACTGATAATCATAAAAGAACTGATAATATTCTCACATATAAGAAGTAAACAATTTGAGTTTCTTATAATTGGTATTTAATATTTAGCTTTCCACTTGTATGTTATATATTGAATGTTCCCTAAGTTCTGCTGTTTCTGAAAGTCTTTCAGTTTATGAAATGCCCCCCTCCTTTTTTTTCACATTCAGAATTATATTTAACTCTACTAGGTAAGTTACGCTGTTATTTAGCTCTATAAAATATAGTATTCCAAGACCTAGGATTCTCCAACTTAGAGCTCCTAAATCTTATGTAATTTTTTTTCTTTTTTCTTGAAGCTTCCAATATTTTGTCCTGGAATCTTTGAAATGTGGCTATGATATTTCTGTAAGTTTTCCTGTTCCAGTTTCTTTCAGATAGTGATGTATGTTTTTTTTTTTTTTCTGTTTCTACTTTGCTTTCTTATTCTAAAACTTCAGAGCAATTTCCTTTGGTAATTTCTTTGTAATACTGTATCAAGGTTCTTTTTTTTTTTTTAATCACCATTTTCAGGCAGTCTGACTACGCATATTATTTCTCCTTGACCTGTTCTCCCAAACAGTTGTTTTTCTAATGAGATGTTGCACATTCTCTTCTATTTTTTCATTCTTTTCATTTTGTTTTATTTCTTGTTGTCTTAAAACATCATTAATTTCCCTTTGAAATTCTAGTTTTCCTGGAATTATTTTCTTCCTTAATTTTTTAGTTCTCTCAAGTTAGTTGATGTTTTTTTTTTTTCCTGCATAATTTTCTTGTGTTGCTCTTTTTCTAATTTTTCTTCAATATCTCTTATTTTATTTTAAAAATCATTTGAAGAAATCTTTCTGTGCTTGGAACCATTTGTCCTTTTTCACGGAAAAAGGAAAGATTTTTTAGTTCCATTATCTTCCACTGACTATGAACCATCATTTAGTCTACATAGTAGCTTTCTATGGTTGGGTTCTTTCTTCTCTGCATATTCTATTTTTTATGTATTTGTGTTTTATTTTATTTTTAGCAACCAGTAGTGTGATCAACTTCTAGTCCCAGGTATGGGAAATGATGTCCTAAGCTTCAGATGCTTTTAAATGTTATTTTTTGATTTCCCTTCTTGGACTCAACCTTGGGCTCTCTTCTTTACTCCTAAGCCAAAGCAAAAGGCTCCAGTCATGCTGTCCTACAGATGATCTTATTCCCTGTTGTCCCTCTGGCAGCTGCAAATTACAGTTGTCCTCTCTTCTATGGATCTAAAACTAAGGACTCCATTCTCCAGCTGGTGGCCACTGGCATTAGGTTCTACCCTTCTATTACTGCACTCATCAGGTGTGTGGTAGCTCCTTCCCTGTAAGCAACAGCTCATTTGAGGACATGTCTGGTTAGTAACCTATGATTGGTTTTCTTCAATAGTGAAAGGCTCTTTAATCTCCTTCTCTACCATTAGACCACCTTCACTGACTTTGAAATAAAAACTAAGAGTTGAGGTTGCCTCTGGCCTACAGCTGCTTCCTGGATTTGTTGTTTATTGAGTCTGCACAATTGGCTCTGGGGTGTTTGTACTTGCAGGATCTTTCCTGGAGCTTTTTTTCAAGTTGTCTTAGATGAACAACTGCTTTACCTTGACTTTTGTTTAATTCCACTTCTCTACACTCCATCTAAGGCAAAATTTGGTCTTTTTTTCTGTGGAGAAAATTAGAAAACCCCAAATCTTTCTGATCTACTCCACTATCTTTCCAGAATCTTCTCCTTGAGTATGATATCTTTAAAAGGGAACTTGATATTTTGTAGACTTTAACCTGGATAAGAAAATATAACTGAATTCGATTTCACAAGCATACAGGAGAACTCACTTTATTTTAGGGTTTGGATGACATTAAGAAAGGGTTTGCTATAGGGGAGACAACAGTGACTCTGAAGCCCCTTTGACCTGAGAATGCTCTTGTCTGCCAATGACTGTGGAAGTCTCTGGCCCAGGAATATATGGTTGTAAACAGTTGTTAGGCCTAGAAATAATCCCTTTTACCTAAGAGTCAATAATTGTGGAGTTTCTCTGGCCTAGTAATATAGTGTTTCTTTCCTTAGCTATACAAACAATCTGTCAAGGATTTCAAAGTTTTCTGCCGTTAGAATAGTCCTGACTGTCAAACATTACTAACTGTAAAATATAATCTGTTGATCAATAATGATCAAGTTAGTGAATAGTTCACCCCTCAAACCTACCTCTAGACCATAAAATTAACAAATATAATCTGTTGGTCAGTAGTGACCAAGTTACTGAGACAATAATGAATCCACAAAATTGACTACCTCTCAAATGTAAAGAATAAAATTAGCAAATAAGTAACATGAAACTCTGATCCTACTTTGTATAAATCTGTCATCCTTGCCTCAATTTCTTGCTAAATTCCTTAAAATCCTTTGCTCAATCTAGCCCGCTGATGTTACCATAATATGCTCTTCGCCCACTTAACTTGAAGATTGTGAATTCTTGTGCCATAATTATGACAATGGCTTGGGGACCCCCAAACATTATTGGGGTTCCATATCTCTCAACAAATTCTTCTTTCAAATTGTGTGTCCTTGAATGGGGAAGAATTGCAAGAGCATCATATAAATAAATGAGGGCTCAGATTTGTGATGGAGAGGAAAGAGAAAAAAAGTATGAATCAAGAATTGTGACTGTGAAAAAGAAGCTATTCCACTATTTAGTGAGTCTGAATGAGAGCAAAGTTCAGTAACAAACCCTTCATTATCCTGCTTTAAAAGAAAATGGACATGACTCTAGATGTGAGTTTTATACCTTAAGTCTTAGCAACATTTCTAAATTACTTAATAATTCTAACACATGACCATTAAAAAATGATCCTTGTGTCGTGCAAGTGGTACAGGTTTTAGAAAGGAGATCCTATCCTATCCTATCCTATCCTATAGAAGAAATATATTTTATCTATTTCTAAAGTGAAAATGAATTATAAGCTGTTCTTTAAATGTCTCTTTCTTTGATGACCAGTTCAGATTTCTGTTTGTAATTTTAGATTTAATTTTGAGCTCTTTAGCTTTCTTATTCTCATCCATAATTTTTAGTGGGTGAAGAATAGTGTAGTGTTATTTCAGCATTTCTTACTTATAATTGGATTTATTAAATTTGACTATAACAAGCCACTCAGCTGAACTTTGCCAACATTCTCCTTCAAACTATTTCCAAATTAACATTACAGAGGTTTCTGGGAAGATAGTGGAGTAGGGTGGTAAATTTCAAGCTCTCCAGATTTCTCCCTGAAATAAAACAAATTTGTACCTCAGGGCAAACATAGTCTGATGAAAAATCAAGAAGCATTGGAGTAGAATAGGGACCCTCCTGATACAACCTGAGAAATTCTGAAAGAAGACCCCAGGTTGGGGGTTAACCTGTCTGAAGTTAACTTATCTCCACTTCTGGGCTAGCTCCCTCTGAAATATTGATTGGGGACTTCTTGGGCTAGCTGGGTGTGACTGGAGCCTTAGCCTTAGCAGGAACAGAGACTTTCAACTCCCCAAACTATTTGTCAAATTGAAGTTTGAGTCCCAGAAGACTGAATGAACCTGGGATGATTGGAAACTCCAGGCCCAATTGTGCTGCACAGCCACAGTACTGTGCAAAAAGGAACCAGCCCCTGGTTAGGGCAGAAGCAGCCAAGCTGGGGAACTAATGGAGATGAGCACTTACAGAAATTTGGTGCTCTTGCTTTGGGGCTCCTGGTCAGAGAGGAGAGCTGAAAGGAAGCTTGAGACACCATCCCCCCAATCCAATGAATAGAGGTGCTTACATGCTTATAAAAAATGAATTGGCAAAGAAGAAAGAATCCCACCATTAAAACATATTATGGGAAGAAGAAAGACCAGGATTCATCTTCAAAGGAGGACACTTTTGTAATAAAAAGCTTCTACCCTAAAGAGAAATGTGAAATGGCCCCCTGCTCAGAAAAAATTTATAGAAGAATTTAAAAAAATTAAAATCAAATGAGAGTCATTGAGGAGAAAAATTTAAAAATCCAAGAAAAAGTAAGAAGCTTATGAAAAAAGTTAGCTAACTAGGAAAGGATAAAAATAAAAATTCAAAGATGAAAATAATTCTCTGAAAATTAGAATTGGGTAAGGGGAAGCCAGTGAATCTATGGGAGACCAAGGATTGATAATTTCTTTATATATAAATTATAAAGATTGATTATAAAGAATGAGAAAATAAAATAGAACGTGAAACATCTTCTAAGAAAAAATGACAGATTTGGAGAACAGAGCAAGAAAAGTAAATATAAAACTAAATGGACTGCCAGAAAGTTGTAACCAAAAAGAGGATCTTGACACTATAATGCAGGAAATAATCCAATAAAATTATCCTGGAGAGATAAAACATGAGGAGAAAGTAGAAATAGGGGGAAAAATGTACCAATAACCACCTCAAAGAGATCCTTTGTGGAAAATACACAGGAATATTATTGCCAAATTGAAACCCCCAGATCAAAAAGAAAATATTAGAAGAAATTTTAAAAAAAAGCAGTTCAAGTCTACTGGAGCTACAATTAGAATTGTACAAGACTTATAAACAGCTACAATAAAATACCGCCAGATTCTGGAATCATATTTACTAGCAATCAAAGGAAGTGGACATGCAGCCAACAATATCATATCCTACAAAATTATTTATAATTTTGAATGAGAAAAAATGAACATTCAACAAGCTTGACTCAAAGTTAAACTCAAAGTTAAAAGAAAATTTAACATATAACAATCAATATAAAAGATTAATTTTAAGGATTTTAAAATGAACAAACTATTTAGACATTTTTTAATAAAGCTTTTTACATTCAAAACAAAAGCACGGATAATTTGACAATGTTGACCTTTGCATAGCCTTGTTATGTTGTGATCAACACTCAGTTCCCACAGTCCTCTCTCTGGGTGTAGGCTCTCTTCATCACAAGATCATTGAAACTGGCGTCAATCATCTCATTGTTGGATGTTTTGCAGCTTTGGTCCATGACCCATTGAATCTGGCCATAGAGTAAGTGAAATTTTCCCAACTCCATACCAATAGTCTTTCTCAGTGTACCTCTCCCCCTCACACACACATGTGCTCCCTTCCTGACCTCTCTGTGTCTCCCTCTGTCTTTGTCTGTCTCTGTCTCTCTGTCTGTCTCTGTCTGTCAGTGTCTGTTTCTGTTTCTCTGTCTCTGTCATTCTCTCTCTCCCTCCTTACCTTTCTAATTTAGTGGCTCTGCTATAATCAATTACTCTGAGAACCAGCACTGGTGATCTGTGTAATTATTTACCAAAAACATGCAGATTTCTAAATCAAGACACACACTTGGTGTGTTGACACATATATTACATGGTCTTATCAAAGAAATTTTTTTCAAAAAAAAAGTTAAAATACTAACATTTTTATTGCATGTATATATATTTTACCAAAGTGCCTATGCCTCTTTATACATAGGACCAAATACATTATAAAATAAACACTATCTGTGTTCACTATTAATCATTTAGAAAAATAATAAGATTTTTGATTATGCAATGCCAGAGTCTAGGAACACCAAAGGATAATTTAGTATTACATGATTGGTATGACTAAGCTGCAAAAGAAAATGCACAAAGTAATAAAAAGTTACTTTTTTTGAAGAACTGAAGAAGTGGGGATCAACAATATGGTGAGAAAAAGTGATAACTGATGGAGAGATTAAGTTCCTCATTGTTATCTGAAGAATGTTAAAATAATTATGTTAAAGAAGAAAGTCTCTAGTCCAGAATTTATGTATAGAGGATTTATGTATAGAGAAATGCTATGGATGAACTGTGATTCGTATAATCACTGGAGGAAGTAAC
Source organism: Antechinus flavipes (assembly GCF_016432865.1). Classification (NCBI taxonomy): domain Eukaryota; kingdom Metazoa; phylum Chordata; class Mammalia; order Dasyuromorphia; family Dasyuridae; genus Antechinus; species Antechinus flavipes. Next base: position 127,374,217 of record NC_067400.1, on the reverse strand, counting down.
TTCATCTAATTTCAGATTCATCTGAGTGAATGATTATACAATTCCAAAGTAATGCTTATATTATTAGAATATTGATGAAAACAGATCAATTTAAAAAAAAAACAATAAACATCATGCTGAAATAAGTGTGGTGGTATATTGACTAGACACCAGAAAGGAAGGCAACAAACATTTATATATAAACAAAGCATTTATATAGTGCCTACTATGAGTAGATACTTCATTAATCATTTTACACATATCCTTTTTGATCCTCACAATATTCCTGGAAGTTAAGTTCTCTTTTTCAGCTTATTTTACACTTTACTCAACTGAAGCAGACATACTGACTTTCCTAGGGTCATGCTACTTTTAAGTGCCTTAGACCAAATTCTAAGTACTCTTTGACTGTGTTATCTCATTCACTCTTAGGTGAAATTGGTTCAAGTCCTGCCTCTGACCTATATAGTCAGTGAACAATTAAGTGTCTCATGTCTCAGGCAATTCTCCCACACATTATAAGGCAATCAAGTTGAAATTTGCTTCTCCAGGGAGAGTTCCTTTATGGAGCTGTTCATAACCCAATAAAACTAGAGGAGGAAGAGGAAGAGGAGGAGTGGAGGAGAAGGTGGAGGAGGAGGAGAAGGAGAACAAGAAGACAAGGAGAAAAGAAGAAGAAGAAGAAGAAGAAGAAGAAGAAGAAGAAGAAGAAGAAGAAGAAGAAGAAGAAGAGAAGAAGAAGAAGGAGGAAGGAAGGAAGGAAGGAAGGAAGGAAGGAGGAAGGAAGGAAGGAAGAAAGAAAGAAAGAAAAAAGAAAGAAAGAAAGAAAGAAAGAAAGAAAGAAAGAAGAAGAAGAAGAAGAAGAAAGAAAGAAAGAAAAAAACAAGAAGAAGAAAGAAGAAGAGAAGAAGAAATCTATTACCAGGGTCGTACATGAGCACTTACTTCCTAATATCCACGACGAACTCTTCACATACCTGCAAATGAGGGTAGCAATTAAGCAAGATATCTGAATGCTTTTCTAGAAAAACACATACATACATATGGGTGACTAAAGTTAAATTAATAGATGGATATAATGCAGACTCATAAAAATTTCCACATGTTATATATTTAATTTTATATTATGCCACAATAAAGTATTAGTAATTATAAACATCATCCTCTAATTATCAAAAGTATGTAGTAAAGCTTTTACCATTAAAGCTTTATGTGTCTTAGTACATCAAATACTCATTATAACTGAGGCATTGTAAACATTCGGTATATTATTTATTTGTTGTGTTGTAGGTAACAATAGGAAATGGAAATTTTTGGTTATGTAACTCTTATTAAAATCACTTATATGGACTTCTAAAAGTGTGAGAGGCAGAAGAAGAGGAAAATATATAACTTCAAATAAAAAGCCAAGCCTGACATAAAAACTAAATAGAATTGAATGTAATATATTATTATATGCATAGTATTTTGATACGTATTGTTCGAAGTGTTGATTGCTATTTTCCTGCTGATACTTTTACAAAATTTATTTACAAATTGTGATTAATATTCAAGAAAAAAAAATTCGAAACAGATATAGACAAGTCATATCTTTCTTCAAAGATTTAAAAAAAAATCTTCTCTCTTATTTTCACACCTTTCATTTATAATGAGTCCTCCTGTTATCCATCATGGTGGTGAAATATTCATGATTATATTTGTATCATTTCTACATATTTAGAATCTGTGACAAGCTTACTAAATTTTAACAAATTATTATCTTTTCTAAATTTGAGTTTCTCTGAACTCAATGAACATATTCATTGTTCTTTATAATACAATGATATTCTATCACATTTTAAAACATAATTTTCTCAGTTCTTCCCCAATTATTGGGCAATTATTGTATCTCCTATTAATTACTATCAAAGAAAGTATTCTAATAAATATTTAGTTATATGAATTTTCTTACTCATATTGACTTTCTTACTGTGTGTATTCTTTAATGAAGTTGTTAAATCAAAGAATACAAAAAGTTTAGTGATTTCATTTACATAAGAACAAATTACATTCATCATATTTGTACCAAATTAGTTTCCCTATGAATGTATTAGTATATCTATAATTCTGAAGCTTTCATCTTTGGTTATTTTTTTATCATTTTTGTCAATTTGATAAACAATAAAATCTTAAAGATGTCCATATAGTTGTTGTTTTTGATTTGCTTTTCTTCTAAAAATAATCTTCATATCCTTTGAAGATTTATGTATTGGAGAGTAATTTAGGGGCTTATAGAATGTTACAATTTCATCTTTATTTTTATTAGGCTTTGACTAAAGATAAAAAACAATATGAAATATGAAATAATTATAAATCTGGAATGCTGGTGTTTATGGCAGAGAAAATTTAGGAGTGGTAAAAAATAAGAACAGACTTTTTCTCAAGAAGGAACTATGGATACTGATAAAAGTTTAAGAGATTGTTGAAAGAGTACAAGATTTAAGGTGAGAATTGTCATATAACCTAATCACTTTTACCTAATGTTTTTGTGTGACATTGAGTAAATCATCTATGCATGAACCAGTGTTCCATACCCTGAAACTTCTTATAGACAGAATTAAGGTATATTTTACTGAACAATTGTAAAATAAATGGCTCTTTTTTTTCTATTATTTCTAATATGTCTGTCACTCAATCATCTCAGAGAACAATTGAGGTAATTAGACTAGATGATCAGTCAAGTTTTCTTTCTAATTCTAGAAGCTTTGATTTTATGGTAGCATAGACTGATAGAACTTTTTATTATATTCAGATTTTCACCCCAGAGATTCTACTAAAAAGCTATTAGAAATAATTCATAACTTTAGCAAAGTAGCAGGATACAAAATAAATCCCCATAAATCCTCAGCATTTTTATACATCACCAACAAAATCCAACAGCAAGAGATACAAAGAGAAATTCCATCCAAAATAACTGTTGATACCATAAAATATTTGGGAATCTATCTACCAAAGGAAAGTCAGGAATTATATGAGCAAAATTATAAAAAAGTCTCCACACAAATAAAGTCAGACTTAAATAATTGGAAAAATATTAAGTGCTCTTGGATCGGCCGAGCGAACATAATAAAGATGACAATACTCCCTAAACTAATCTATTTATTTAGTGCTATACCAATCAGACTTCCAAGAAAATATTTTAATGATCTAGAAAAAATAACAACAAAATTCATATGGAACAATAAAAAGTCGAGAATCTCAAGGGAATTAATGAAAAAAAAAATCAAATGAAGGTGGCCTAGCTGTACCTGATCTAAAATTATATTATAAAGCAGCAGTCACCAAAACCATTTGGTATTGGCTAAGAAATAGATTAGTGGATCAGTGGAAAAGGCTAGGCTCACAAGACAAAATAGTCAATTATAGCAATCTAGTGTTTGACAAACCCAAAGCCCCTAACTTCTGGGAAAAGAATTCATTATTTGATAAAAACTGCTGGGATAATTGGAAATTAGTATGGCAGAAATTAGGCATGGACCCACACTTAACACCATATACCAAGATAAGATCAAAATGGGTCCATGACCTAGGCATAAAGAACGAGATTATAAATAAATTAGAGGAACATAGAATAGTTTATCTCTCAGACTTGTGGAGGAGAAAGAAATTTGTGACCAAAGATGAACTAGAGACCATTACTGATCACAAAATAGAAAATTTTGATTACATCAAATTAAAAAGCCTTTGTACAAATAAAACTAATGCAAACAAGATTAGAAGGGAAGCAACAAACTGGGAAAACATCTTCACAGTTAAAGGTTCTGATAAAGGCCTCATTTCTAAAATATATAGAGAACTGACTCAAATTTATAAGAAATCAAGCCATTCTCCAATTGATAAATGGTCAAAGGATATGAACAGACAATTTTCAGAGAATGAAATTGAAAGTATTACCACTCATATGAAAGAGTGTTCCAAATCATTAATGATCAGAGAAATGCAAATTTTGATCCTTTGATCCAGCAGTGTTTCTATTGGGCTTATATCCCAAAGAAATACTAAAGAAGGGAAAGGGACCTGTATGTGCCAAAATGTTTGTAGCAGCCCTATTTGTAGTGGCTAGAAACTGGAAAATGACTGGATGCCCATCAATTGGAGAATGGCTGGGTAAATTGTGGTATATGAATGTTATGGAATATTATTGTTCTGTAAGAAATGACCAGCAGGATGAATACAGAGAGGACTGGCGAGACTTACATGAACTGATGCTAAGTGAAATGAGCAGAACCAGGAGATCATTATACACTTCGACAACGATATTGTATGAGGACATATTTTGATGGAAGTGGATTTCTTTGACAAAGAGACCTAACTAAGTTTCAATAGATAAATGAGGGACAAAAGCAGCTACACCCAAAGAAAGAACACTGGGAAACGAATGTGAACTATCTGCATTTTTGTTTTTCTTCCCAGGTTATTTATACCTTCTGAATCCAGTTCTCCCTATGCAACAAGAGAACTGTTCGGTTCTGCAAACATATATTGTATCTAGGATATACTGCAACATATCCAACATATAAAGGACTGCTTGCCATCTAGGGGAGGGGGTGGAGGGAGGGAGGGGAAAAAAATCGGAAAAGAAACGAGTGCAAGGGATAATGTTGTCAATATAAAGTAATCATTAAATAAAAAATAAAAATATAAAAAAAAGGTAAGAGATAGAAAGGAAGAAAAAGACATAGTGAGAATAAGAATGTAAGATATAACTGAGTAGCAATCTGGAAAGACTTATGGAAAGAGAGAGTCAAGACATATGTTTGAGCCTCTAAGGATAAAGAAGATGAGATAGGTAATAAATGTTAGGTCAATTAATTTCTTATGCCATTCACTAAGGAGTTAAATTGATGAAAAGGGTTTGATCCACAGAATAGTCTTTGGGTAGTTAAGAAAAGGAATAAGCAATATCCAATCAAATATTTGTATGAGTGGAGTGATTGTGAGTTGGAAAACAAATAACAAAATTTGTTGATGCAAATAGCTCATTGATAAATGTTAATATTTAATAATTTGTGACATATTTTCTTAAATTTATTTATTTTTTAAAATTTTAATTTATAAATTATGGAAAAACAAGTATTTTAATGATGCTATTACAATATAAAATGATTGTATATAAAACTGCAAGTCCACTATGCATAATTTACTATTCCTTTCAAATATTCAGCAAAATTATTGCATAAATAATTATTTTTTCTTTTTTCTTCTATATTTTTTCTTTTGTTCTGTTCCCCTTCCTATCCTCAAGATGGCTATCAGTAGAGACAAATGTGTTTATATGTAATATTTTACATATATAATATATATAAACATAAATTACGTATACTTCTATATATCATTAGTTCAAAGTTATGATTAAAATAGACATAATTAAAAGAGCTAAAAGGGTAACTATATTTTGATTAAAAGGTATAATAGTTATTAAGGTCTTACCTTTGAAGCATAACTTTATTCCTGAAGTTAAGAATGTCTTGGTATAATAAACTGTTTTGTGCTACCCCTGAAATTTTAAATACAGTGAAGCTTTTTATATTATTCACTTTTTCACCTTAAGTATCCTGTGGATTTTCAATAATGAATATTTGAGTTTTTATTATAAATTCTCTGTGTGAGAATTTTTTCCCCTATGGTGATGATAATTAGGTTATTCAGTGCTAGATTTCTCTTCATTTCTTCAGATAGGATTGGTCCTATATAAGAGGTACAAAACAATTTTTAAAAATTATATTAAACAGGATGATTAATTGTTCTTCTGAGGATAAGGTTATTGCATGGCTTTAAATTATTTACATAGCTTATATGAATATTCACAGCCAGTTTGAAGTTACTAAAGTGAAATGAGTATTAAACTTAGAACCTAAAAACTTAGTTTTGAGTCACTAACACTGTTATTTACCACCTTCCTATTTTGGGCAAGTTGCTTAAACACTTCATAGTTTATTCATTTATAAAATTAAAAGGTCAAACTGTGATTTCCGAAGTATCTTTTAGCTCCAAACCTAGTCTCTGAAATATAATGATATAATCTGAACCTGAGGAAAATATGTTTACATTGGGGAATTGTAGTCTGAACTCATTACATAAAGAACTAAACATGAACTATGGGCAGGAAGGCAGTGCATTGAATACTGAGCCTGGAATCAGGAAGATTCATCTTCCTGAGTTCAAATGTGCTCTCAAACACTTAGTACTGTAGCTATGTATGCTTTGCCAAAAACCCTGAGGGTCTTCCCTTCCTGGATTGAGTTTTTGTTTTGTTTTGTTTTTGGTTAGGTATACCAGACCATTTTTTTTTTTTGCCTCATTTCTTACCTATCCTTAAAATGGACATTACCCTAGTCAAACTGAAACCTGGAAAAGACTTTAGTTTTAAAAGTCCTGATCTACACCTTCCAACTGTGGTCAGATGGCTTCATACAAGAAACTGATTCTAGTAATGACTTTGCACAGCTTCCTTTATTTATATCAAATTCACCTACAATTCATGTCATCAAATTCCTGATGTCATGATCCCCTTCAAGAAGGACAAAAAAAAAATCCTGGCCAGTTACTTAATTCTATTTGTCTCAGTATTCTCATCTTTAAAATGAGCTTAAGAAGAAAATGAAAAATCACTCCCATATCTTTGCTAAGAAAACTCCAAATGAACTTATGACTGAACCAATTGAAAGTGACTGAATAAGAACAATAAAGATGAAGTATGCTGTAGCCTGGAATTATGCTTTTGCAACATATTAAAATACTATTTTTAGAGGTAAAAAAAAAAGATACTTATTAGTAACTTGTGAAATTCTATACCCCACTCAGAAATGATTTTTTTATTCGCCCAAAAGTGGGAATCTACCCATGTATTAACTTCTGAATCAAAATAGACCAATTTATTCTAGACTTGTTTTTAAAATATTGCAGACTTATACTGCTAGATTCTTTAAGAATTGCAAATATAAATAATTCTATATCCAGAGCAATAAAAAGGAAAACTTGGTATTTTATTGTAATCCAAACAAAAAAAATCTCATTAAGTATATCTAAGATGTTAATGACTGGCCAGATATTTATACTATCATGCTTCATATTCTGTGATACCTTCTAGACAGAATTCACAAATTATATTTTAGCACCATTGCTCTTTATTTTCTCTTAAAACTGCATGTGTAGTTTTTCATTTCATCTTGTCAAAACTGAAACGAAGACATTAACAGTTGGTTGTTTTTGTTGTTGTTGAACTTCACACTGTATGTAATAAAAACAAATCTAATGCCTTCAATGGTAATAAGACTTCATATTCAGCTTGAGAGGAAAGAATAATTTCCATTTTTAAATCTTACAGTTTCTTGACTTTTGACATGAGTTTTCTCAAAAGAATTCCTTGCAAAAAAAGATCCTTTAAGGCAACAACTGTTTCACATTTTTCTTCTCCCTAGAACACAACAGAAGTTGCTAATATTTGTCCTTCATTCTCAAAGGGAACCATGATATCAGGCAAGTAATGCCATAAAATGCAAGTGAATTAGATTTAAGTGAGAGAGGGCTGTGCAGTCACCAAACTCACTTTCCCTTCCAGATGCAAGTGGGTACAGTGGCAAGATACAGATGGAGACTAGTGGAGATGGCCCTGGATGCAATGGGAGACTTTGGTCTTGTTAAGCTGAGGTCTTCAACAGGTCTTAGTTTGACTGAGGCTGCCTCCATTCAGGGATTAAGGATAGATAGATAGCAATTGAGACAAGGAATCTCCTTTTTCACCTAGTCCAAAACCAAAAATCTAATAGCGGGCACTTAATTACTACATGCTGATTAACTTGATAATTCAGAGGATGCCAAGGATGCAGATGTTGCTCAACTTGAATCATTGAGTTATTGTTGTCCATGCCTTTGATAATTCTGCTACTTAAAAACTGAAAAAAAAATTAGAGAATAGATTAATTCAAAAGACTTTTCACATGAATCCATGACAAGAGCAAATCAAGAAGCACTAAAATAACAAATTCAAAATTTAGAAACTTAATTATAGGACTCATATATAGAGAAACTTTTTTAAAAAATAGACTTTGTGAAGCTACTATTGTCTTGCCAGAAAAAGAGTTCCTCCTTGCTTGCTCAAACTCTTTCCCTAGGCTTAATTTATTTATTATCTACCCTTTGTAGATAGTCTTCAATCAAAATATCAGTGTATCCTTATTAAAGCGATTTAAAGCATTTATATCCTTCCTTCCTCATAGATCAACTGTCTAGCCTTCCTGATTGTGGTAATAGTATCATTCCACTTAATATATTTATTGATAGTTTGGCTAGAAACATATTTATTTGTGTCTATCTACAAAGTTTTGTGACTTGAATTGCAAACGGATTTTGATAAGGTGAAGTATGTCTAAATGTAGTGTAACAACATTTTCAAGGAAAAAGCTAAAATCCTATTTGGAAAGTGTAGTGCTAAGGAAGATAAGCTGGTCTTGAAGGAAGGAATAACTCCTTTCAAGTATTACTTCTAACATGTATTAGCAGTGTGGTCCTGAGTGGATCAGTGCTCAAGACTATTCTGTAAGTTCCCAAGTTAGACAGAAGATGTTATATTGCATTGCTAGAAGTTTCCTTATCAAGAAATTCCCAGCAGTAATGAAATCTTACTCTGATTCCTACCTAGGTCCCACCCCTAAATCTTAGATGATCCAGTACTTAAGTAAAACATAACTACTATAAAATATAGTGGTTAAAATATCAATAGATATAAAAATGTGGCTGGACTTTATTTCAATGGGGAAAACTGGAAAACTGACAACATGCTGTTAGACTGAAATTTTCTAGATATTACTATAAGTAAATCATTTAACCTCCTTGGTACTCAATTTGTTCTCAGGTATAATCCCTATTTTATCTAGAGTACAGATGTACCTCTTATATTAAACTATTTCCCTTATGAGATTATTGTAAAATTTACATTTGATTATGAAAGTCTGCCTTTTGATGAGGCAGAGTTCTTTTAATCGTACTTACTGCCTTTTTAAATTCAATCAATGTTTGTATAATATTGAATATCAAGAATAACGCTTTATATATAATAAGACTTATTGCATATACTAATGAGCTAGAGAATATTTTAGCCCCTCTACCACTATACTTCATGTCACTTTAATATGGAATATTTTTTGTATCATATACTATATTTTACCTCAAAACCATTATTTCAAATTTGGTCTGAAGGGTAAAGATCTTGACTTTTATAGGAAATAATAGATATAGGAAATAAACAGTATTTGTAGGAAATAACAGATATGCTGAAGGTAGAGGTAAAAACTTTTCTAAGCTCTTTATGGTAAGACTCTAAAACTTAAGTAATAAAACTGCAAGGGCCTCAGGGGACCTTTGTTTTCCTCTATCCTTCAAGATTGTCAAATCCATAAGCTTACCTTATTTAGTGAAACTCCTAGTAAGTACAATCTATCCTGGAATGCACTATTAAGTTTATCAACAACTGGATCTAAAAGGGGGGAAAATGTTCTACATGCTTTTAAATTTGATTTACATTACATTATTCTTCCTTTTCATAAATCTAAATAATCAACTAAACAATAGATCAAATCTGAATTTGAAGCATTTTCAGATTCCCAAAATAGAAAACTGAAAATGAAAATTTAACAATAAGCTCTTCTGTGCTGGACCTCACTCCAGCATACTCCTGTCATATATCCAAGGAAGAAAGAATTTTTCCAATTCCAATATTTTTGGAATTAAAAAAAAAAAACACCATCAGATTAGACATGAATATCAAGTGTGGGAATAGAATGTATCTTTGAGATTTCAAAATAAATTGAAGTTTATTTATTTCTAGTCAAGAGCTTTCTATGACACCATAAGGCAGTGTCATATAATTGTGAATATGGAGTAAGGGCAGACTCATACTAATACTGATTCTTATGCTATATTATTGAATCTGGTTTTAACTACACCTCATTCTAGTTATTTCGTAGAATAATATAATGAGTTTAATACAATTAAATAAGAATTCAAAGAATTTAATAAACACCTTTTCTATGCTAGGAATTATAATCAATGAATTCGATAAAAAAGGGCAAAGGACAATTTTAACCTAAAAGAGTTCACAATTGGATGGGGGAGACAGGCATTGTGAGAGACTGGGATAGAATATTATATGTGTGCTTAATTTGCCAAGCTAATTTCTACAATTATCCATCCAATGGTACTGTTTATGTGGCTAGTAAATATAGCTACATAAAATAGAAAAAACCAGAACTTTTCAATATTATTTTTCAAACCATGTTATTATGTGAAAACAATACATTTGCAATTTTCATTTGTTATGATAGTAGCTTTTGCATCTTATTTTTTGAGTCTTTTTATAAAATCCCAAATTAGTAAACACATTTCAGCAGATGAGACTCTTTAAGCCCCATTCACATAATAATAAGCTGCCAGTATTTGCTTATAAGGTCTATTATAATAAATAGATTTTCTGTTATTTTTTCCTGCTTTTGCCCTAACATCACAAGTATATTTTCAATTTGCTGGTCTAGTTGTTTAGTAATCATCCAGTAATATGAACAAGAGTTAAATTAATCCATTGACAATAGGAATTTTATTTGCATGTGAACTCATTTGTGCTTTTTCAAATTTTTTACTTCATATCAAGAGAAGTGAATAAAAAGTGAAAAATTTTTAACAAATGGCCCAGTCATATTATAATGATATTCCATTGCAAAATGCAATAATTACATTTTGCCTTGCAAGATTAATCATTTTTTGTGTTAAATCTCTGTTTCAGGATGTAGAAAGTATAATTTTCAACTCTGTTGAGTGCCATAGGATAGTAAAATTATATTTGTATATCTACTTAAATTTTTATGAATATTTGCTCCTAATAATATTATTGTAACAACTGGCCAAATTTGATGGAATGAAATTACTGCAAAAATAAATAAATAAACATGCCCATAATCTATTTGAATAATTTGAAAACAGTAGTCAACTATTCAATTTCTTTGGTATTAGTGTATACTATAAATTCAATAAGTCTTTGATCATTTACTATAGAACTTTTAGTTAATGTTGAAGATATTTATTTAGCTTTATTATGATATTGAGAACATGTCCACAAAATACGTTTTAGCCTTCTGATGCAAATTGTTATTAAGTGTCCAATGGGAATTTTTACTCATAAAATTTTTAGCATATATATTTTTAAATATGTGAATTACCAGGATGGTAGTAGGAAGAATCCTTACCTACAACTCCAAAGATCTGGTCTCAAGTCCTAGTTTAGTTGTAGACAGCTCCTATGTGTGTGTGGCAAAGTCTTTATCTTGTAGCTTGATCAAGGGAATTGTTTGAAATAATGACTGACTATAAAGCTAACAGTCGCTTATCCTAACTTATATAGAGTGGGATAATTTAACTAATTATGTATACATTTTAGGAGTTTTAAATGTGAAATGCATTTTAACATATTATTAAATGAACATTTATACCTAATGCATTTTTGTATATGTATGTATATGTGTGTATATATATATATGTATATATGTATATATATGTGTATATATACATATATATTATATTATATTCATATATATGTGTGTTGTGTGTATATACAGCTTATATAGATGTGTGTGGATATATAGATATATGTGCAACTGTATATTATATATATATATACACACACACACACACACACACACACACATATATAGATATACGTGCAAGTGTGTGTGTGTGTGTGTGTGTGTGTGTGTATACATATATATATACACACACATATACAGGTATATGTGCAAGTATATACATATATACACTTGCACATATACCTGTTTATCCACACACATCTATATCTTTATCTATATCTATACACACTTGCACATATATCTATATATTCACATACATCTAAGCTGTCTTCAGATTTATTTCTAATTCATTTTTTTATTTATTAAAATGGTAATTAATGAGGAAATTGAAGATTAGAAAGATTAAATAACTTCCACAATCAGAAGGATTCTAAGCCAAGACTTCTAAAAATATGTATATTATCCTAACTAACATAGGAACAACAGATTAGCTTTATTTGTTCTAAAATGGATATCATGAATCAGTGGAATTAGAAAGATATCCAGATGAAATTAAGTAATACAGTCAGAAGTCATCTAATTAAAATGATGACACTAAATCATCTCTATATATGCCCTCAATTCTTCTAAACTATGCTTCATAGTTTGAGAGAACTCACTGCTGAACAAGTTTAGGACTTATAATACTTGAGACTTAGGGCAGGTTAAGGAGTAAAGAGTCATTAAGCAAGTATGGAGAAAGAAAACATTCTTTAGAAGATATGGGACTGGGAGAGTGTTTGTTTGGGAGAAGGTAAAATGGAAGAATGAGTCCTCATTCAATTTTTCATTTCAATCAGTGGTATGTGAGCAAGTATAACTTTATACCTTTAATTCAATCTTTTGCATATCTTGGCAGAAAAAGAAAAAAAAAAACAATTCTTCCACAAAGTATATTCCTTAATGAAAGAATCTAGCAAAGTGAATGTACTTTAAGGCAAAAAATTCTAATACTCTTATATAGATTACTCTGCCTCCTGCTGTGAAATTGATTAATGTTCTTTCAGAGGGGCCTCTGGAGCCATTTGCCATTTTAAAGCAGGGGAAAATAGGAAGTGTAAATGATGTAAAGAAAATATTTTTCTTTTCTAAAATTGTTCCCTTCCCCCCCCCAAAAAAAAAAAAACCCAAAACACTAGAAAATATATGAATAAGTGCCTTCAATATCTGTTTTTTAAAATAAAAGTTACATAGTAAATGTCACCATGATATCTTTATATTTCCTTTCATTGAATGTTTGTTGAACTGACAACAACTGAATATAAACACCTGTTAGGGAGTATTCATTATTTCAAGACCTAGGAATAAAAAAAAATGAAGATGAAATATTTCCTGACCTCAGTGAACTTACTCTGTTTATATACTACCGTGTTTCCCCGATAATAAGACCTATCCTGAAAATAAGCCCTCCTCTTACTGTGTAAGATTCCTCTAAAATAAGCCCTCCCCCGAAAATAAGCCCTATTGAGATTGCTACTGTAGTGAAGGTGATCCCCTGTGCTACACGCTATATTACGGTACCCTCTATATGCACCATCCCCTCCCCACCTCCCCGGGTGAAACGCATGCCGCGCTCCAAGCTGCATCCAATCAGAGCTGCAGCAGTGAGCGCGTCATCCTGTTCTTCCCCAGTGATTTGCTTGTTGGCGCCATTGAGAGCAGTGCCAGGGAAGAGAGCTGAGGCAGGACAACATAAAAACTCGGTATGTAAGTGGGAGTGAGGAGGCATGATGGAGGATAAAAGGGGCATGATGGAGGATAAAAGAAGAACTCAGGGGCCATCATGGAGGATAAAAGAAGAACTCAGCCAGCATTCACCGCGCTAAAGAAATGAAGAACTTCCTTGCAGAGAGATGAATAGATCAAGTAATGATTCCTGCAGAAATGACTGCCTATCTCCAGACCCTTGATATTGCAATAAACAAGCCATTCAAGGACCATTTGCTCATGGAAGTCAATGACTACATTGAAAATAGAATGGAAAGAAATCAGCATAGAAACTTGGTGAAGCCCTGTCTGCAAGAAGTCATGACTTGGGTGAAGAAGTCATGGGATAAAATTACTGACAGCTGTGTCCTATGAGCAGGTTACCTGGACAAGACATGGTCATTTAAAGAGAGCTATATTGCTAGACATGACAGATTGGGTTCACTTCTTCTGAAGGAAATGGAGGCGCAAGACATCCAGGATGGAATTCAGGGTATGGACACTTATGATGATGTTGTTGAAGAAGATGACATGATCATTATTGAATAAAGGTACTTTTTTTTGTTCACATTTACCTGTTTATTAAAACTGCTATCAATGTTCATTAAAATAAGCCCTCCCCTGAAAATAAGCCCTCTGGTGTTTTTCTGTCCAAAAAAAATAATAAGACAGTGTCTTATTATCGGGGAAACACGGTACTAGAATGCAATGGTAAATGAGTCAAACTATATACACACATAATATGTGTGCATGTTTGCATTTATGTATGTTTGCAAAAATATATGTAAATAAATGTAATTTTCAAGAGTACAAGTGGGAGGAACACCAACTAAGGAAAATCAGGAAGAATCTTCTGTAAGATGAAGCACATTCCAGGTAAGAAGGCCTGCCTAGGTAATGAAATGGAGGGAGAATATTGCACATTGGAAATAACCAAACTGGCTAAACTTGTAGTGCAAGAGGAGAAACCATTTATATAATAAACTTCAGTCATTCCAGTTTTCTCCATATCTTGTCACAACTAAACAAATACCTTGTTCTCACTTCAATCTATTATTGCTCTGGTTTTTATCTTTGTCTGGGACCATCAACCCTTCTCAAATTTCATTGTATTCCCTTTCTAATTTCAATCTAATATTTAACCAGTTGAACTTGCTACTATGCTTTTTACTTGAATGTGTGTGTACGTGCATATACATGTATATGTGTATGTTTATATACACACTTTTTTATTCAATAGACATTTATTGAGAAGTTATTAGATGACATGTACTGTGCTTGGATTGAAAATACAAATACGAAAAGAAAATATCTTCCTTCAGGAAGTTTACAATTTAAGGAGGTACTAATACACCAGAGGAAGCTAGAAAGCTGGGATAGAGTAGGGATGAGACACCAACATGGATCCCAGAAATAAACATCTTCCACTGTAGCACTGAAATCAAATGGAACTTCAAATGCAGAGTGGAGTAAGCTAGAAATTCATTCTAATTTCTATTAAGGAAGATTTTGAGGGAGTTTAGCATTCCACTCTAATTTTCCAGATTGGAAAGGAAACTGAGTAAGGTGGACAAGTGTTTGATTATCCAAGGCTGAATTAGCAGTGTGATTATGTGTTAAGAAGTGATACCTGCAAATACAGAGAGCAGAATTGATGGAATATAGTTTCTACGGGAGACAGCAGTAAAAAAAAAAAAAAAAATCCCCCAGATATTGGGGTGCTTCTGTTCTATCAATCTGTCAATGACTTTATTGTTTTTTGACTTTAGAATCAATGATTCTCAAGGTTCCCTTCCCCCCACACACCTTAGAGTGCTATTGTTTTAACAATCTGTCCATCAATGATTGTAAAAGTCTTTTGGCTTAGAAATGTAATATTTCTTCCCTTACACTTCAGGGAAAATATATTACTGATCCTGAGACTCTCTAACCTTAGAGTGTTATTGTTCTGACAATGTCTGTCAATGATTCTACAGTCTTTTGGCCTTAAAATAGTTCTAGATCTGCTGGTCATTGATAACCAAATTCCTGAGACCACTCCTCAGTTCTACCTCTAGGCCATAAAATTAGCATCTCAATGACATGAAGAACTGGATAAAATTATCTTTTTGCTCTTGGGTCCTTTGCTAAATTCTTTTGGAACTTAGCCCACTTCAATTGGCCTTTCACAATTACAATAAATTTTACCCCTTGAATGGATATAGTTTCAAGCCTGTAAATTCTTCTGAGACAACTCATGACACATTCTTCAATCCGAAACCTTTTGGGGTCTTTTCTAAACTGCAACAGAATAAATTGGAAGGAACATGATCTTTAAGTTGTCTCAGTGAATACTCTCTTCAAGATCAATATGTTATGTGGACATGTTTTATTTTTAATGTATGCTGTTTTTCTTTTAAATTGTTCTTTACCTTGTTTTATTTGTATTTACAATCATAAAGAATCTAACTATTGTATATTCAAGTTTTTTTTTTTTTAATTCAGTTGCTAATTTTTATTGTAAAGTAAATTTATTCTGACATTTCTGAGATCTGGGGATTTCAGATGATAAGCATAGTTTTAATAAACTTTATTCTTATTGATAAAGGAAATAGTTGATAGCAGGAATAATTTTAGAATGTGAACTCCAAGCTCATGTAGTGGTGGGCTCAGTCTTGTATATCATTTTCAACAATGACGCAATATGATATGACTTGGAGCCTATCCAATTATCAATAGAATTTGTAAAATGAAGTTTTTGTCTTTTAAAAATTGCCTTTTTAAAAGTTTGGATACAGGGGAGAGAGGAAGGAATGAAGATGAAAGATGAAAAGAAAGGCAATTGCCTTTTTAAAAGTTTGAATACAGAGCAGGGAAGAGGGAATGAAGATGGAAAGTAAAGAAAATAAACCTAAAGTACTTTTCTGGAAAGAATCTAAAAGCAATGTACTCATGCACAAAGTTGATCAGAAAGGAAGAAGAAATTGAGATGGGGGGTGTCAGAAGGTAATAGGGTGTTATAAAGCAAAATGAAATACTCCCTACCCCCAATCCCAGACTATCAGGAAAAATAAGATTCAATTAATAAGAATAAGCTATAGAAGATACTTTAAAGATGAAGATGAGTACTAAGAAATATTAAAAAGTTACAACCTTCTCTAAATAAATTCAATAAGAGAAATGTAATTGTGGAAAGAGGGAATTAGCCTTCTTTAACTAATTCAGAAATTGTCTCAGTATGTTATTCTATTTGGATTCAGAAAGCAAAATTATAAGAAATGTGTAACCATTATATAGAAGCATATCATTAGCTAAGTGTGCAGAGGGTCTGGGGGAATGGGGTTCTATTTATTTAGAAATTTTCAAATATGGTATGAATTGTCTCAGGAAGCAAGGATTTGACTGTTATTCATAATCTTAAGAAGAAATTGGATAACTTTTTGGAAGAAGAAATTGGATTTCTGAAAATGCAACTCCTGTTAGTGAATAGGTAGACTAGGTAACATCTGAGCTTTATCACAATGTAAACAATGTAATTCTGCATATTAGTGAATTTTTTTTATGTGTCAATTTAATTTCATTAATCTTTGCTTGCATATTTTTTCTATTGAAAATCTCTCTAGAAAAACCTGTATTGTGACTAATATTAAATTGAAACAACAGCATATTATCTAAATCTGAAATATGTGATTTCCCTATTTTTAGTTGATTGCCCATTAAATTTAAGTCAAATTTAAAATAAAAAGAATTTGCTAGGTGCAAAATTTCTTCCTGATATGGCAGATATTGTGCTTCATTCTTTTTTTTTTTTTTAAATAAAGCTTTTTATTTTCAAAACATATGTATGGAAAATTTGACAATATTGACCCTTGCATAGCCTTGTGTTTCAGATTTTTTTCCTCATGCCACCCTCCCCTAGATGGCAAGCAAATCAATATATGTTAAACATATTAAAATATATGTTAAGTCCAATATGTATAAACATATTTATACAATCCTCTTGCTGCACAAGAGAAATGAGATCAAAAAAAGAAAGTAAATGAGTAAGAAAATAAAATGCAAATGAACAACAACAAAAAAAGTGAGAATGTTATGTTGTGATCAACATTCAGTTCCTACAATCCTCTCTGGGTGTAGATGGCTCTCTTCATCATGAGATCATTGGAACTAGCATCAATTATCTCACTGTTGGAAAGAGTCATGTTCATCAGAACTGATCATCATATAACATTAATGTTGTAGTGTATAATGATCTTCTGGTTCTAGTCATTTCACTTAGCATCAGTTGATGAAAGTCTCTCAGGCCTTTCTAAAATCATCTTCCTGATCATTTCCAGAACATTCACATACCATAACTTAATCAGCCATTCTCCAATTGATGGGCATCTACTCAGTTTCCATTTTCTTGCCATTATGAAAAGGGTTACCACAAACATTTTTGCACATGTGGGTCCCTTTCCTTCCTTTAAGATCTCTTTGGGATATTAACACAATAGAAGCACTGCTGGATCAAAGGATATGCACAGTTTGATCACTGTTTGAACATAATTCCAAATTGCTCTCCAGAATGGCTGACTCTGTTCACAACTCCACCAACAATGTGTCAGTATGATAGTTTGCCCACATCTTCTCCAACAATCATCCTTGTCTTTTTCTGTCATCTTAGCCCTCTGAGAAGTGTGTAGTGGTATCTCAGTTGTCTTAATTAGCATTTCTTTGTTCAATAGTGATTTAGAGCACTATCTCATATGATTAGAAACAGTTTAATTTCTTTATCTGAAAATTGTCTATTGATATCCTTTGACTATTTATCAATTGAAGAATGGCTTGGATTTTTATAAATTTGAGACAGTTCTTTATATATATAAATGAAGCCTTTATCTGAACCCTTAAATGTAAAAATTATTTTCCAATTGATTACTTCCCTTCTGATCTTATCTGTATTAGTTTTGTTTGTACAAAAACTTTTTAACTTAATATAATCATAATTATCTAACTAGTGTTTAATTATGAGTTCCAGTTCTTCTTTGAACACAAATTCCTTCCTTCTCCTATGCTCTTCTAATTTGCTTATGATATCACTCTTTATCTCTAAATAATGAAACCATTTACATCTTATCTTGCTATGTGGTGTTAGATGTGGGTTGAGCCCTATTTTCTTCCATACTCATTTCCAATTTTCCTAATAGTTTTTGTCAAATAGTGAATTCTTATTCCAAAAGCTGGGATCTTTGAGTTTGTCAAACACAAGATTTGCTCTAGTTATTGACTATTTTTGTCCTTTGATTCTAGTCTATTCCACTGATCCATGGCTCTATTTCTTAGCCAGCACCAAATGGTTTTGATGACTACTGCTTTATAATGTAGTTTTAGGGATGGCATAGCTAGATGACATTCATTAGCATTTTTTCATTAATTGCCTGGAAATTCTTGACCTTTTGTTCTTCCAGATAAACTTAGTTACTATTTTTTCTAGATCTGTAAAATGATTTCTTAGGAATTTGATTAGTATGACACTAAATAAGTAGATTAATTTAAGTCGTATTGTCATTATTATTATATTTGCTTGGCCTACCCATGAGCACTTGATACTTTTCCAACAGATTAAGTCTGACTTTGTTTGGAAAGTGTTTTGTAATTGTGTTTGTATAGTTCCTGACTTTCCTTTGGCAAATAGATTCCCAAATATTTTATACTATTGACAGTTATTTTGAATAGAATTTCTTTTTGTATCTCTTGCTGCTGTAGGCCTTTGTTGGTGATATACAAAAGTGCTGATGGTATCTGTGGATTTATTTTGTATCCTGCAACTGTGCTAAAGTTGTAAATTGTTTCCAGTAGTTTTTTAATTGATTTTCTAGGGTTCTCTAAGTATACCATCATATCATCTGCAAATAGTGATACTTTGTTTTTTTTCATGACCTATACGAATTCTTTTAATCATTTTTTCTTCTCTTATTCCCAAAGATAGCATTTCTATTGCAATACTGAATAGTAATGGTGATAGTAGGCAGCCTTTTTTTCACTCCTGATCTTATTGGGAATGGTTCTAACTTTATCCCCATTACATATGATGCTTGCTGATGGTTTTAAATAGATGCTATTGATTATTTTAAGAAAAAGTCCATTCATTCCTATACTTACCTAATTTTTTTTTTAATTGGAATGGGTGTTGGATTTTATCAAGTGCTTTTCCTGCATCTATTTAGATAATCATATGATGTTTGTTAATCTGGTTATTGATATAGTTGATTATGCTAATAGTTTTTCTAATATTGAACAAGTCTGAATTGCTGGTATAAATCCTACTTGATCTTGATGTATTACCCTGGGGATAACTTTCTGTAATCTCTTTGCTAATATTTTATTTAAGATTTTTGCATCAAAAGAACTCTGGAAGATGACTAAGAATCATTACATAGAATTCCCAATCCCTATATTTTGTCTGCCTGCATTTTTAATTTCCTTCATAAGCTAATTGTACACTATTTCAGAATCTGATTCTTTTTGTACAGCAAAATAACATGTATACTTATTTTGTATTTAATTTATACTTTAATATATTAAACATGTATATCTAGGAGAGGGGGTGGAGGGAAGGAAGGGAAAAATTGGAACAGAAAGTTTGGCAAATGTTAATGCTGTAAAATTACCCATGCATATAATTTATAAATAATAAGCTATTTAAAATTAAAAAAAATTTGCATCAATATTCATTAGGGAAATTGGTGTATAATTTTCTTTCTCTGTTTTCATTGTACTTGGTTTAACTTTGAGTACCATGTCTGTGTCATAAAACGAATTTGATAGGACTCCTTTTTTCTCTGTTTTTTCACATAGTTTATGTAGTATTGGAATTAACTGTTCTTTGAATGTTTCGTGGCATTCACATGTAAATCCATCTGTCTTTTTTTTTAGGGAGATGGTTAATAATTTGTTCTATTTCTTTTTCTAAAATGGGTCTATTTAAATAATTTATTTCCTCTGGCCAATCTATATTTTTGTAGCTGTTCCTCCATTTAATTTAAATTATCAAATTTATTAGCATGTAGTTGGGCAAAATAACTCCTAATTATTCCACCAATCTTCATTGATGGAAAAATTTCCCTTTTTACATTTGAGACTAATAATTTGATTTTCTTCTTTTCTTTTTCTAATCAAATTAATTAAGGTTTATCTATTTTATTAATTTTTTCATAAAACCAACTCTTAGTTGTAGTTATTAATCAACTATTAATCTATCAACTATTAATGTAAACTATTAATCAATAGTTTTCTTATTTTCAATTTTGTTAATCTCCCCTTTTATTTTGAGGATTTCAAATTTGGTATTTAATTGAGGGTTTTTACTTTGTCCTCTTTCTAGTTATTTTAGTTGTAAGTCCAATTCATTGACCTTCTCTTTCTCTATTTCATGCAAATAGAGATACAAAATTTCCCCTTATAACTGCTTTGGCTGTAACCCACAAATTTTGTTATGTTGTCTCATTATTGTCATTCTCTTGGATGAAATTATTGATTGTGTCTATGATTTGCTGTTTCATCCATTTATTTATTTAATTTCCAATTAACTTTTGGTCTGTTTTCCTCCTGGCCTTATATTACATGTGACTTTCATTGCATTTAATTGATCTGGGAAAAAAATGCATTTATGCTTTCTGCCTTTCTTTTGATTTTAAGGTTTTTATGTCCTAACATATGGTCAATTTTTATATAACTTCCATGAATCTATTGATCATCTCTGAAAAGAGATCCCACAAGGAAAATCCCAAGGATCATTGTTATGAATCTCCAAAACTATAATAACCAGGGGAAAATATTTCAAGCTGTCAGAGAAAAACAATGCAAGTATCAATGAGCAACACTCAGGATTACCCAGGATCTGGCATTTTCTACAATAAAGATTCAGAGGGCTTGGAATACTATATTCTGGAAGGCAAACGATCTGGGGATGCAACCATCAATCAAGTACCAGGGATAGTCAGAATCATCTCTCAGGGGCTAAGATGGAGCTCAATGAACTAAGAGACTTTCAAACATTTCTATTGAGAAAAATAGAATTTAACAGAAAATTTAATCCACAAATACAGGACTCAAGATCACAGAAAGGTAAACAGGGGGAAAAAACTATATAGATTGAAGATGTGGTTGTAAATGGTCCCTGATATAAGGACATCAGAAAAAAAAATACATTAAGGGGTAAGAAAAGGTCTATACAGGAAAAAGGGGATGTAATAAAAAGCAAAAAGTGGTGGTGGTGGGGGGGATATATAATGAAAAGGTACAAAAGACCTATTATAATCCAGTGAAAGAAGGAAGCGGGATAAGCACTGTCTGAAGTTTGATCTCATCAGGTTTTGACTTTAAAAGGGAATAATTTAATCATTAAGTTGGGTAGAGAAATTTATCTAACCCTATAAAAAAGTAGGAGGTGAAAGAAGAAAAGAAAAGGGAGGGACAGGATTGAAGGGAGAACAGAAACACTAGGGGAAAGAGAATGGGGAAGGGATAATAAGAGATAAGTTAGTGGGTAGGGTAAATTAAAAAAGGAAGAGAAAACAAAAATGTATACAGAGGAGAAAATAGGATGAAGAGAAATACAGAGCTGATAATCATAAATGGGAATGGGAATGGGAATAAATCTCCCATAAAACTGAAGTAAACAGCAGAATGGATTAAATAATAGAATCTTACAATATGTTGTTTACAATAAACACATTTGACATTGATAGACACATACAGAGAAAAGATAAATGGTTGGAATACAATTTATTATGCTCATCTGATGTAAAAAAAAAAAAAAAAAAAAGCTGGGGTAGCAATTCTGATGTCAGATAAAGCAAAAGTAAAAAAAGGTCTTATTAAAAGAGGTAAGGAAGGAAAATCTTGGTAAAAGGTACCATAAATATTGAAATAGTAACAATATAAATTGTAGATGTACCAAGTAATAAAGCAATCAACTTCCTAGAGAAGATTTTAAGTCAGCTACAGGAAGAAATATATAGCAAAATTATTCAACTTCCACTCTCAGAATCAGAAAAATCTAACCACAAATAAACAAGAAAGAAACTAGGAGGGTTAATAGGATCCTAATTAACCTAGATATGATAAATCTTTGGAGAAAATTGAATATGGACAGAAAGGAATACACCATTTTCTCAGCAATACATGGTACCTACACAAAAATTGACCATGTATTAAGGCATAAAAATCTCATAATTAAATACAGAAAAGTGAGAAATTGTAAATGCTTCCTTTTCACATCACAATGCACTAAAATTATATTAAATAAAGGGCAAGGGAAAAATAGACTTAAAACCAATTGGAAATTAAGCAGTCTAATTCTAAAGAATGATTGGGTTAACAACAAATAACAAAAACAATGCATAATTTCATCCAAAAGAATGACAATAATGAGATAATGTACCAAAACCTATGGGATACAGCCAAAACAGTTCTTAGGAGAAACTTAATATCTCTAAATAACTGTATAAATAAAACAGAGATATAGAAGATCAATTAATTAGGCATGCAACTAAACAAGCAAGAAAAATATTAAACCCCAATTAAATATCAAATTAAAAATGTCTAATCTCAAAGGAGAGATTAATAAAATATAAACTAAGAAAACTATTCAACTAATACAAAAAACTAAGAGTTGGTTTTAGGAAAAACTAACGAATTAGATAAAACTTTGGTTAATTTGATCGGAAAAAGGAAAGAAAAAAGATCAGCATCAAAAATGAAAGAGGTGAACTTACCACCAATGAAAAAGAAATTAAAGTAATAATAAGGAGCTATTTTGCACAATTCTATGGCAGCAATCTCACCAAAATGAATGAATATTTATGAAAATATAAATTGTCCAGGTTAACTGAAGAGGAAATAAAATACTTAAATAGTCCCATTTTAGAAAAATAAACTGAACACATCATTAATGAACTGGTCCCCATCCAGGAGCAGATGAATTTAGTAGTTTAAAAAGTTTTTAAGCATTGAAATAACAATTACCTCCAATACTATATAAACCATTTGGAAAAACATGTAAAGAAGGAGAACTGTGAAATTCCTTC
Source organism: Antechinus flavipes (assembly GCF_016432865.1). Lineage (NCBI taxonomy): Eukaryota > Metazoa > Chordata > Mammalia > Dasyuromorphia > Dasyuridae > Antechinus > Antechinus flavipes. The sequence continues at coordinate 127,350,828 of NC_067400.1, read as the reverse complement.
TATAACACAAATATGGCACTGGTATTGAAACCAGGAAGGGCCAAAACAGAGAAAGAAAATCTTCCTAATGAATATTGATACAAAAAATTTATTAAAATATTAACAAAAAATTACAGCAACTTATCAGCAGGATAATACACTGTAACCAAATAGGATTTATATCAGGAATGTAGGGCTGCTTTAATATCAGGAAAACTATTACCATAACCAACCATATCAATAGCAAAATCAACAGAAATCATGTGATAATTTCAATAAATGAAGAAAATTCAAAATACAGTATTCATTCCTTCAAAAAAAAAAAAAAAAACACTAGACAGCGTAAGAATAAAGGGAGCTCTCCTTAATATAATAAGGAATTATTTATCTAAAATCAAAAGCAAGCACTATTTGTAATGGAAAGAAGCTGGATGCATTTTCAATAGGATCAGCGGGGAAACAAAGATGCCTAGAAAAGAAAAGAAAAAAATAAGCCAAGATGTTTATTTTAAAGGTCACTTCAGCTCTTTAAAAACTAACTTTCAAATGTGAAACAAGCTGAACTTAGACTCATATTTATTATTTTTCTCCAAGCTTTCTAAGAAAAGACTAAGGAGCTTTCCAATTGGTAATATTATGAGAAGGGGGAGTGATCTCATATCTTGAACTACATGAGGATCTATCATCCAAATATGAAGAATTCTATTTTATACACCAAGAAATAAATTCAGGAACACAGTAACATATTGTCCTACAGATAGCAGCTGGTAATATGAGAATAATGGAATGACTTTCATATATCATAGGAGACTAAACCTGAATTAGAAATCAAGATGAATCTGTTCTATAGAGCTTAGAATTGGCAATAGAACCACAAGTCTTATGTCTAAGTAGAATTACCTAGTGATGGATTGATTAGTCAAAGAAAGTTTTTAATGGGCATCAGCTAAAATAATTAGAATGTATATACATATATATATGTAAAACATAAAGATGTTAATTGTTAATATTTACTAATGATTAAGAAGACTATTTTTGGTAAGAACTTATAATAGACTCCTAGAGTTCATTAGAAGTTGAATATACAGCAAATTTGATATTGTTGGCATCTGTACTTTTAAACATTTCCCTATATGGTAGATAAATGTTTTAACATCCATCCCTCAGAAAAGTCCTTGAGTCATTTCACTTTAATTTAGTCCTTGTTACGATAATTTTCTCCATTGTTTTCTTATTTCTATACAATCAATAAAAACAGACTTCATTGTAATGTGTCAATTTTCCATGGAAAATTTTAAAAGTTAGCATTCCATTAGAGATGGATCCATCCTATTATTGCTTATTAATGGCAATCCTGTAAATCAGACTGTATATAAGCATGAACAAACAATTTACTACTGACCAAGCACTGACTTGATTATACTTGCTACATACTGAGGATACAATGAACTAACTAACTAACTAACTAACTATATATATATAATATATATATATATATATATATATATATATATATATATATTCACAACTGTAAGGAACTAACATTTAAATGAAGGAACCAAACATGTGATGTGAACTGGTTAAATAGGAAGTAAGCTTCCCAGAGGATGACAGATGGGATATTTCTTACATAGACTGAGGCTTGAATTCATTCATGAAGGAAGGTAAAGGCAGGCAGGTGAGGTTAAGAGGAAGATGAAGATGACAGCCAGTGAAAAGTTCTTTGAGTTTGGAAATGGAGTACCATGTTAAAAAAAAAAAAAAAAAGAAGGAGGAGGAGGAGGAGGAGGAGAAAGAGAAGGAGGAGGAGGAAGAGGGGGAGGAGGAGGAAGAAGGGGAGGAGGAGGAAGAGGGGGAGGAGGAGGAAGAGGGGGAGGAGGAGGAAGAGGGGGAAGAGGAGGGAGGGAGAGAAGGAGGGGGGGAACAAGGGGGGGAGGAGGAGGAGGACGACAACGACAATATTTCTGGATCAGAGCATGTTTTAGGAGTAGCAGGGAGCAAAGTGTAAGAAGATTTGACAGATATGTGGGAAAGACTCTTGATTTTAGAATCATAAAATAAGGATTCATTTCTTGTCTCAGACTCTTCCCTATTTAAACTTAGATAGCTTCCTTGTCATTGTAGGCTTCAGTTTGTTCATTTGTAAAATAGGAAAGATGTACTTAATGTTCTCTAAATTTCCTCTCAGTTCTAATTCTATAATGCTGTATTTTCTGACATATACTTTCATACCCATAGAGGCATTTAAGAATTAAAACTGTTTGGAAATTCATATATTGTCATCCTAAAAGAACATATCCTTGGACCATAGTTCTAATGAGAACATCTATCTTTGTGATTTAATCAGGCAATTTGAATAGGATTATAAAAATGAGAAGGACCAGTCAAATCCAGATTTCATTTAACACTGTTTAAGGCCCTAGACTTCAGAAGAATGATTTATCGGAAAAAAAAAAAAAAAAGGATTTAAATTTGAATTTCATGTGGTATAAGAAGCATCCAACCTTCCTGATCATCATCTCCTCAATTCGTTCCCTTTCATTCTATTATTAGCCTCCAAAGCTTTATGAAAATTCCCTGGTATGCTTTAAGGAAAGCAGTTGAATCCTAAGGCAGTCTCACTAAAGATGATATTTTGGGAAGAGCAAGGAAATAAAGCATTTTGGAAGAGAAATGCATAAGGCCAAGAATAAATTGAGAAATGATTGGCAGGTACTAGAACAAAATGCTCCATTATATAAATAAAGGTGAAAAAGTGATAAAGTAAACAATTCAGTTGCCTGTGGGTTTGCCTTTCACATTTATAATCAGAATTTTTGTGTGCAAGCCTCAATATGATAGCTTCATAAATTTTTAAGATGTCAAGGTTGCCAACCTCCTATGGTCCAAATGTGTGACTCCTCCCCCTATTAATAACAATCCTCCCCCCCCCCAGCAAAATGGGAATTAACATAAAAGTACACATGAAATGTATTTATTGAATTTTTTTTCTCCCATGGAAGCTTTACCTGATATTATTTCAAATTTTTAAAAATATATAAATGTAAACAAAGGAAAAATAATTCACGTTTTTGATCAGCTTAGTACATGCAATTTGATATTTATGAGTATGCATATACATATGTATATATACATATTAGTATGTAATCTTATACTTAAGAAGATTTGCAGAAAGATATACCATTTGCTTACACATAAGGGTTAAAATGTACTTAATGTCTGCACATAGTTATATATGTAAAATGCATTTGCTCATGCCATCATGAGATCAGGTTTTTTTTTTTTTTCTTCTAACTAGTCAATTTGTACCAGAAAACCAGATGGAAAGCTCACCAGGGATCTGTTGCTGCTTGAAGGAGCAATAAGAGCCCACATGGTAGGCACAAAGAATAAGGAACAATGTTTTGTTTTCTCCTACCAGTTTAGAAAAGCTTTCTCTCTTGTCTATTATGTAAAAAGTTCTAAGGATACATATGGTACAGGATAAGAGTGAAAATGGATACATCTTTAATAATAGTATTCTGTAGAGTTGAGATGGTGACACCAGAAGGATGCTGAAATGATTTCTGCTCTGGGACAGTTTAGGTCTAAATTAACTTTGGGGTCCTTTCAAACAATGCATATTCAAACATTGTATGCAATATAACAGAATTATGAATATAGGTGTTCAGATAACTGATTCTCATGTTGAGATGTATTATTACTTCTGAATTAGAATTTTTAAGAAAGAAGATGGTAAAAATCACCATTAAGATTGGAAATCTTAAGGTTTTTTGTGGGGAAAGAACATGTTTCATGGGAACCTTCAGGGAATCCACAAAATTCTACAAACATCACAAGGTCCACATCCTTCAGAAAATTATTCATGAATATATCTTCCCTTTACACTATTGCTCCAATGTACATTTATTGAGTTATTTGATATTATGCATTCTGTCTTGTCTTAAACTAAATTTTTAATTGATCCCTAAACAGCATTATTGACATTATCTCTTGATGTTTACATGCATAATCCTTTATTCTTGTAATATGCTCCTTTTTCATGGCCCATTTCAAAATCTCACTTCAGCTGCTCTCTTTTTTCTCAAATATTCTTAGAAATTCTGTCTGAATTATCCTTTGCCATCATAAATCCATAGTTTAACCCAAAATTACTTGTAAATGAAGCATTCCTGCTAAGTAAAATGCAAGTTTTCAGAGGAAAGGCATATTTTCATTACTTTTCTTTAATATGTGGCTGAACTCAAACATCTGCTAATCTCGCAACATTGAAAGCACATTTGCAGTTACAAACATCATTTTTAGAAACTTAATTTGATTGTACTTAATAGTTTGTTTATTCATGTTTATATGCATGTATGTCTGTATATATGTATATATTTCCTCCTTGTTAAATGAACAGGTTTCTTTAGGGATAAGTTATTTCTACTTTTCACTATATACTTGAATATATAGTTCTCTGTATTCTCTAACTGCCAAATGAATTAATGGATTGTGCTGCTAAAATTATTTACTCATAGACAGTTCTTTCTATTGTAGAATGCTTGAGCTACAATGCCACTCTCACATGATATACTCAGATTATATTGTCAAGCTTCTCTGCCTTTTCTCTGCTTTCTGCAGCAAATGGTCTTTGAATATCAAGGCCTGAGATATTAAAACAAAGCATAACATACACTGAATTTTACTGTTAGGAAATGATTGTATCCTTAATGTCATGATTTGAACCATAAAGAATGCCATTAAAAGTAATTTTTCAAGTTTTAAAAAAACTTCTTGAAAGACATGTCAATCTCTGTAACTTCTGTTATCTTGATCTCTTCATCTTCTCTATCAAGTCATTTCTATTAATCAAAAATAATTAAGTACTACTATATTTCAGGGGATTTGTTAAATGATGAGCATGAAAATACAGTGTCTTGGTCCATGCCCTCAAAGAGATCATATTCTTTCACCCCAAAAAAATTAATTTGAAGGGATTTTTATTGTGATCCTGATAAAAATCAACAAACTTGGAATATTTCAGAAAATATTTTCATTTTAAAAGTTAAGGATGAATTTCAGTTAATTCATAGGGCAGCATTTCACTAAGGATATAGAACAATTTAGTTAGCATATCATAATATGGAGTAAACCATAAGTAACCATAAATTTCAATTTATAATGTTTTCTATTGTGTCTGAGTTGCTAAAATCTTTAGCCACTGTGTTCAATTCATTTTAACAAGCATTTATTAAATACTCAGTTATGAACAACACATTCTGTTCTTCATCATCCATGCAAATACATATATGTGTATATATATATATATATATATTGATATTGATATTGATATTTATGTGAAGAATTCACTGACCTTGGAGAACTTATATTCTATTTTGGAGAAAAATATATCCAGAAAAATTAGTATAAAATATTAGAAATAAATTGAAGTAATTTCATGTTTCTCTGTGTTTGAGATATATAAAGGGTATTCTAAGAGCTGTAAAAGTTAGAAAAAACTCCATGTAGGAAGTAATATTTAAACTAAATTTTGGAAAGAGCAAATAGAGAAATACTATCACACAACTAGATAGATAGATAGATAGATAGATAGATAGATGGATAGATAGATACAACTATACATACATATCAATACAGATATACACAATAAGGAGGCATTAATGGAGATAATGGCTTCAAAGAGATAACAATTTAGGACAAGTCAAAACATTCTCAAAAATATTTATGACAAAATAAATCATGAAGTATCCCCAAGGAATAAAGAGTTTTTAAAAACAATAAAAGAAATAGAAGACAATTTGGAGGTATCTGTAGTGTTTTCACAGAAGATAAAACAACTGAGCTACACAGTGAAAGAAGGGAATCATTTCTCTCTAGATGAAGATGAAGTGCATTCTAAGCAAGGGAATGTCCTGCATAATTGCTCAGATGGGGTAGAGGGAAGAATAGGAAAAGGGAATGATGGCAATTCTTACTCTCTTAAACATAGCATGTACAAAGAAGTTAAAAAAGAGGCACATTACAATTGATTACATATTTTTTCATCTGCTACTTGTTGGAGTTCAAATGTTGGAGTTCTTGTTCTTCTCAAAACACAGCCGGTTTAGCTTAGGGCCTTCCGAATATCTCCAAATCCAAAGGTTCTGTCCCTTAGCCTCTGCCTCTGCTTTCTTCAGCCTCCAACCAGCACAGAGATGGAATGAATCTCTTGTCTCCTTCTCTTGGGGCTCGGCTAGCTTTCTGGTGAGTCTTTCAGACCAGCTTGGTCTCAGTGGGGGGCGTGCAGGAGCCCAGCCACCTACCACAGTGGTGTGAGATGAAGATGAATCTGGCTGTCCACTGAACTCTCACTCGTAGCTTTATCCTTTGAAAACTCTTCGTCTGCCACCAGCCAGCCAGGTGGAATATATTCTGCCTTGCCTCGGAGAGAGGGCTTCTGGCGTAATTCCACAAAGTGCTCTCTGTCTACACCAGAGTCGCTCCTCTCCAGTCCAGCTGAACTCTCCTCTGCAACCAGCCAGCCAAGTGGAAAAATGTATTCTGGAATAGCTTTCTCTCCTCATTGGCCTTATATCTGAATCTTCTGAGAGAATGGGATTATGGGTTTTCTCCCATAGTGCTCTCTGGCCCAAAAAGCTTTAAGGGAGGTGTGAACTCCCTTGAAGTTAGAAAGTTTACTTTGTGAAGCTGGCATACTTGTGAACTCCAATGAGTAAAGGTGTGAACACAAGCCTTGTTCTACTTAGTACCTTGTTTCAGGTTCTGGCCAAAATCTTCTTGTAAGATTAGATCAACTCTAATTAGTTAGCAGTTAGTAAGGATTCCAACAACTACTGTATGTTAATTTTTGCCATAAAGATGTTACAACTCAAAATCTTAGAGTTCACATGCTACTGATATAATTTTTTCATCCCACATTTATTTACCAATTCTTAACATAAACATTCATTCTCTAAAACTCTCCTCTGTTTCCTCTTTGTATCATGGATATAAAAAGGTGGTGCCTGTGGAACCCATAATGTGGAACAGAATTTATCATTTTAGGGAGAGGAAAGAGAATTGTTCATATGTTTTCATTGCTCTAGGGAATTTCTTCATAACAAAGATGCTGCCATAGATGTCTTTCAGATGAGAATAAGATTGGAACAGCTTTGGATAACAAGTGTATAGATGCTCATAATTCCTAAAAGGGAAGTAAGAAATAAGTATTTATTATTCACTTAATATATGCCAGACACTGTGCTAAATGCCTAATAAATATTATTTCATTTGATCCTCATAACAGTTTAGGAGCAGAACAAATCCAATGGATGTTTCCCAGATATTGGGAACAAAGATAAACAATTGACAGAACTAAGGTAATTTATCTTAGAGAATGGAGGGTTTAAGGAACATATAACTGCTTCCAAGGATTCAAAATTAAGTACTTCAGTTAGATGCTGCATTGCTCTTCTTATTTCTAAATCAAAGGTCTATGTCCAATGAGGATAAATTACAAAAACTCTAGATATAAGATTAACATAAAGGGAAAAATACTATTAGAGCAATGCACATATAGAATATGATGCTTTTGAGTTAGCAATTATTTATTACTAGATATTTTCAACTAGAAATTTAGGAATCATTATAAAGGATGCTACAGAGAGAATATCTACTTGGGTAAGGATCTATTTACCCTGTGTTACACTTCCACTCTTCTTTTCTTATGTTAGTCTTTCTACATTTACTTATTCAGACCCATACTATTTACAAAAGTAATTGTCTATGTTTGTTTTTGCAATTTCCTTGATTTTGTTAAATAGATGAGAGGGCAAGAGTCAGAAGTCCATAACAATAAGGAAAATGATAGCTGGTAAGGGCTCAAGGGACTGGGCTGGCAGTAGAGGGCAAATCTAAGAGATTGCTACATTATCATAGCTATCTTTTTTTCTGAGAGTGAGGTTACAGCAGAAATATCATACTTACACATGCACAAACATATACCTAGAAAGATAGAGAATGAGGAAGGGAGAGAGGAAGACAGAGAGAAAGAGATAAAAGGTGGAGAAGGGAAAGAGAAGGAAAAAAAAAAAAAAAACAAAAGAGAGAGGGAGAAAGAGAGAGAGATTGTTTATATTCATTCTGTTTTGTAGTAGCATTGTGCTGATCCAGAATACTAACTTCAGATCATTTGTTATGAGAAAATTGTCAAGATTAAATTTGTCCTAGCAACCTTGTAAATCATAGGAATAGAGAGAACAGTCATTTATTAGGTGTTTGATAATAAACAAGCAAATGGTTTCTGTGGATTTCCTGTAGTATTATCTGAAACACTATTTAATATATTTCACACCCAAGATTTTTTCAATTTAAACTTTGAATTTTAATCCTCTATTTCATTGTAAAAATTAATTGGTAGAATGTAATAACAACATATTTCTAATATTGGTGTTTTGTTTGATCATTTGTTATGATCAAATTTCTCTATTATTTCTCTAATCTCTTCTTTTTTAATTTTAAATAACTTTTTATTGACAGAACCCATGCCATGGTAATTTTTTACAACATTATCCCTTGCACTCTCTTCTGTTCCAATTTTTCCCCTCCCTCTCTCTACCCCCTCCCCAAGATGGCAAGCAGTCCTCTGCATGTTAAATAGGTTACAGTATATCCTAGATACAATATATGTGTGCAAAACCAAACAATTCTCTTGTTGCACAGGGAGAATTGGATTCAGAAGGTATAAATAACCCGGGAAGAAAAACAAAAATGTAAGCAGTTTATATTCATTTCCCAGTGTCCTTTCTTTGGGTGTAGCTGCTTCTGTCCATCTTTGATCAATTGAAACTGAGTTAGATCTTCTCTTTGTCGAAGAAATCCACTTCCATCAGAATACATCCTCATACAGTATCATTGTTGAGGTATATAATGATCTCCTGGTTCTGCTCATTTCATTTAGCATCAGTTCATGTAAATCTCACCAGTCCTCTCTGTATTCGTCCTGCTGGTCATTTCTTACAGAACAATATTATTCCATAACATTCATATACCACAATTTACTCAACCATTCTCCAACTGATGGGCATCCATTCATTTTCCAATTTCTAGCCACTACAAACAGGGCTGCCACAAACATTTTGGCACATACAGGTCCTTTTCCCTTCTTCTAATCTCTTATTGAGTTAATATGAATGATCCTTGCCACTGTGTAGTGCTAAAATTAATATGATTTTTGTTTTTTACATTGAGATATATAACCTAGAATGAATTTATTATATTGGATTTGGTTTTGAACTTTTTTTTTTGGTCTATTCTTCAGTAATAGGAAGGAAGAAGGAAACACTGAGATTCTTAGACTGTAATATAATAGTCTATATAATAGACTATATAATATAAAATATGACTATTGTATAATCTAAGAATCTCAGTGTTTCCTTCTTCCTTCCCTCATTTCTTCCATCATTCTTTGTTTTCTTCCTTTCATCCCCTCTTGTTCCTTTTCTCCCTCTGTCCCTTCTTTCTTCCTTCCTTAATTTCTTCATTACTTCCTTCAATTCTTTTCTTTTCTTTCTTTTTTTCTGACAAACAATAAAATAATTTGAAATCTGAAAGTTTATTTTACTTTTTTTTTCTTTTGTCTTTTTTTCCTATTACTTTGGAAATTCATGTTTCAAGATTGATAGTGGGTATCAAAGAGTTATTGCTCTTTTGGGGTAATCTCAATGTTACTTTTTGCAACTGAGTTCTTTTTTCTCTTTCCCCAGTATAATTTTTGGAAAAACCAACCTAGTAAGATTGATGCCTTCAGGGTTTTGAACAGATTTCCAATGTATTAAACTATTCCAATATAAAAATACACTACAAATTATTCAACCATTCCCCAACTGATGGTCATCTATTCACTTTTCAATTCCATATTACCACAAAAAGAGCTGCTACAAAGATTTTTGCACATGTACATCCTTTTCTCACCTTTATGATTTCCTTGGAACACAGACCCAGTAGTGGAACTGCTGGATCAAAGAATATGAACAGTTTTATAGTCCTTTGGGTGTAGTTCCAGATTGCTCTCCAGAATGGTTGGATCATTTCATAATGTTCAGTTTCTTTTACTCTTTGAAATAATTTTTTCATAGTACATGTATAGAGATATATCTTAATTATTTCTTGACTTATTTCCTATTTTTTCATATTCTGAAATGTAAAAGATTCCACAAGGATTTTAAGAATGAATTTAAGTCTGTACAATGATTTAATGTGACTTTTCATTGCTATGAAGGAAAAAAAATTCCCTAAGGATAACTTGATTTATCCTTTTTTAAAAGTAAAGTTTTATAAAATGTGCCAATAATTAATTACCTGCCTATTTTATGTGCAATTTGTGTAACAAGAATTCTATGTTCAGCATTCTTTGGGCAAGTATCTAATAATCACTGTTCTTACCTTGAAACCATCTATATTTAATTTCTCTGTGAAAGAAGTCTTATTTTCAAAGACTCAAGAAATCACATTTTATAATATAAAATATATATTTAGTTTTCTATTCTTCCCACAATTAATTCTAGAGATAACTAAATCAATCTCTATTAAATAATAGTGGGAGAGGGATTGTTAAATTAAGAATTGATATTCTTATTCCATCTTTATCATAATAAATCATACAACTAAACAAATTTAACCTGACCTTGGATAGTCTCTTTTTTTTTTTTTTTTTTATTTGAAGCAGTGACAAATAACCTTGATAAAACCCAGGATAAAAATACCCTATGCAATTTATAAGAAATTTTCTTTTGAAATTAATGGATTACTTAATATGAACTGAAATCATTTTCAGATTTTGTATCATTCTATAACACTATAGTAATTCAGCCTTCTGATTGTAACTAGAAAAGGTGCTAATAATGATGGAATAGTTTGATCTTTTACAGGAAAATCACACCTTTATTATTCACCAAGACAGCTTATACTTATTTCTAATTTTCCACTTCATTCAATAATATAAAGAAAGATAACCTTGGAACTAGGAATAATTCCCATCCACTGCTAAGTAGTGGTGACATTTATGTAAGGGAATCCCTAATCTCCACATATATTTTTAGTTTCCCATGTTTCATCTATAATTCTTTACATTCCTTATGTAGGCTCATATAGCTGTGTAAATTATAGGGCATTGTAGCTAAAGTTGAAAAGAACTTTAAATCCCATTTTCATGAATGCCCCCCTTTTACATATAAGAAAACTGAGATCTAGAATTACTAAGTTGATTTCTTTTTCTCTTCTACTTGCCATTTCTAAGGAGAAAGAGGAAAAGGAGATTGTAAAGAAGCATGGGAAAGAGAAAGAAAAGGAGGAAAAATGAAGCAGTTTTGAAAAAAAATTGACTTCACATAGAAACAAAAATAATATAAAATTTAGATAATAATATGCACCTGTATTGGATGCATGTGATGTTTGGATGATGGAATGTGAGTAAAAATGACAGAGGAAGAGAATAAGCACTTAATTCCTGGAACTAAGTAACAGACAGAAATAATTGTTTCCAAAGAGGAGGGACCTGTACCATCTCAAAGGAACATACTGTTATCCAAGGAGTATTGATAATGGTGCAATGTAATGAGAAATCATCCAAAAAGAAGCAGAAGAAAAAATGATGTAAATATATATTTTATTAACTCACACATAAGAAATCTGATGAAATCATAAATCTGATAGTAAACAAATCAAAAGTTTGGGATCAGCATATGATTGTTGATTTATATTCAGTGAATTTAGTTCTTTTTCTGGATGCAGATGGAATTTTCTATCCAAAGTTTATTGGGATTGCTTTGGATCACTGAATCACTAAGAACAACCAAATCTTTCATAGTTGAACATCATACCTTCTTGCTGTTATTGTGCACAATGTATTCTTGATTCTGCTTGTTTCCTTCAGTTCATGTAAATCTTTCTAGGCCTAAGATCAGCTTATTCGTCATTTTTTATATAACAATAATATTCCATTACTTTCGTTTATCACAGATTATTCAACTGTTCTCCAATTTATGGCCATCTATTCATTTTTCAATTCCTTGTTACCATAAAAATAGCTGCTACAAAGATTTTTGCACATGTACATCCTTTCCTCTCCTTTATGATTTCCTTGGGATACAGACTCAGTGATGGCACTGATGGGTCAAAGAATATGCACAGTTTTATAGTCCTTTGGGTATAGTTCCAGATTACTCTCCAGAATGGGTGGATCATTTCACAACTCCACCAACAATGCATCAGTGTCACAGATGTCCCACATACCCTCCAATATTTATCATTATCTTTTCCTGTCATCTTAGCCAATCTGAGAGGTGTGAGGTGGTAGCTAAGAGTTGTTTTAATTTGAATTTCTCTAATAAATAATGATTTATAGCATTTTTCATATAACTAGATAGCTTTAAATTTATCATATGAAAATTGTCTGTTCATATCCGTTGACTATTAATTGAGGGATGACTTGTATTCTTATAAATTTGACACAGTTATTTATATATTTTAGAAATGAGATCTTTTTCAGAAACACTGGCTATAAAGATTTTTCCCAACTTTGTACTTCCCTTTTAATCTTTTTTTTTCTGTTGGTTTTGTTTGTGCAAAAACTTTTTTATTTTAATGTAATCAAAACTGTCCATTTGGTAATTTATTATGTTCTCTGCCTCTTCTTTTGTCATAAATTCTGTTAGGTAAATTATCCCTTGTTCTGCTAAATTGTGTATGGTATTATCCCTAATATGCAAATCATATATGCATTTTTACTTTATTTTCTTATAGGATGTGAGATATAAATTTAGGGCAAGTTTCTGATATATTATTTTCCAGTTTTCTCAGCAATGTTTGTCAAATAGTGAGTTCTTATTCCAGAAACTGGAATTTGGTGGTTTATTTAATATAAGATACCATAAGCCTTAATTATTATGTTGTATGTATCTGATTCTATTTCTTCTCCAGTACTAAGTGGTTTTGATGACTGCTACTTTATAATATAGTTTTAGATTTGGTACTGGCAAGTGACTAACCTTTGTATTTTTTTTCATTAATTCCCTTGATATTCTTGACCTTTTGTTCTTTCATGTTAATTTTATTATTTTTCTAGTTCTATAAAAAAATTGTCATTTTTTTTATATTAGCTTGTATTTATCCAGTTGCATTGATCTGATTTTATTTGTTTGAAAAGTGTTTTATTATGTTCATATAGTTCTTGGGTTTGTCTTGGCAGGTGGATTCTTAAGTATTTTATTTTTTACTGTCACTTCAAATGGAATTTCTCTTTCTACCTCTCTTGCTGATGGATTTTGTCAATAGTATACAGAAAAGCTGATGATTTTTGTGGGCTTATTTTATATCCTGCAAATTTGTTAAAACTGAATTGTTTCCAGTATGTTTTTGGATGATTTTCAAAGATTCTCTAATTATATCATCTACAAAGAGTGATCATTTTATTTCCTCATTGCCTATTCTAATTTTTTTAATTTCTTTTATTTTTATAAATATTCATCCATTTCAGTTAGATTGTTATATTTGTTGCCACAGAGTTATTCAAAATAGCTCCTAATTATTGCTATCATTTCTTTGTTTTTGTGTGATAAACTCACCCTTTTCATTTTTGATGCTACTGATTTGGGTTTTTTTCCTTTCCTTTTTCTAATCAAATCAACCAAATATTCATATATTTTGTTCTTTCTTTCATAAAACCAACTCTTCAATTTATTTATTAGTTCAATAATTTTCTGAGTTTCAATTTTATTAATCTCTCTTTTGAGTTTCAAAATTTGTAATTTGGTATTTAATTAGGAAGTTTTAATTTATTCTTCTTGTAGCTTTTTAGATTCAGACTTAATTCATTAATTCTTCCTTTCAATATTTTATTTATATAGCTATTTAGAGATATAAAATCTTCAGTAAGCACTGCTTTGGCTGCATCCCATAGGTTCTGTTTTATTGTCTCATTATTGTCATTCTGTTGGATGAAATTATGGATTGTTTTTGTGATTTGTTGTTTGAATTAGATTATTTAATTTCCAATTGGCTTTTAGTCTATCTTTCCCTGCCCCCTTATTGAATGAAATTTTTATTACATTGTGATCTGAAAAGAAAACATTTATTATTTCTGCTTCTTGCATTTGATTATGAGGTTTTTATGCCTTAATAAATGTCAAATTTTTTATGTAGGTGCCATGTACTGCTGAGAAAAAGATATATTCCTTTCTGTCCCTATTCAATTTTCTCCAGAGATCTATCATATTTACCTTTTCTAGGATCCTATTACCCTCCTTAGTTTCTTTCTTGTTTATTTTATGGTAGATTTGTTTGTTTCTGAGAGAGGAAGCTTGAGGTCCCCCAGTGGGATAGTTACAGACTTTGGTTTCCCATCTAGAAATATAAACAGTTTAAACTTTAAATTACACATACACACATACACACACACACACACACACACACACACACACACACACACGTATATAAAATCCCTGTTTACCTTGCTATACTTCTCTTGAATCCTGTGGGTGTGGATTAAATTTTCTGATTAATTCTGTTTTGTTTTTGTTTTTGTTTTTGTTTTTTTGATAGAAATGATTGAAAGTTTTTTAGTCCCTGAAAGATGATGATGAGTCTCACTGGGTAATTAATTATTGGTTGTAAACCCAGGTCCTTTGTCTTCCAGAATATGGTATTCCAGGCCCTCTGATTATTTATTGTAGAACTGTCAGATCTTGGGTAATCCTGACTATTGATCCTTGATATTTGAATTGTTTTTGTCTCTCAGCTTGAAGTATTTTTTCCTTGACTTGCTTGAGTTTTGCAGCAATGTTCCTTGGTGTTTTCCTTGTGTGATAACTTTCCAAGGTGATTAATGGATTCTTTCAATGAGTATTTCCCCCTCTGTTTCTAGAAAATAGTAGGGCAATTATCCTTAATGACCTCTTGTAGAATACTCTCCAGGCTCTTTTTTGGTAATGGCCTTCAGGTAGGCCAATAATTTTTAAATTTTCTTTTTTTTGATCTACTTTCCAAGTTGTCTATTTTTCCAATGAAGTATTTCACATTTTCTTCCATTTTTTTCATTCTTTTGGGTTTGTTGGATTAATTTTGCTGTCTCACAGAAATATTGGCTTACATTTTCCCCGTTCTAGTTTTTAACGTAAGATTTTCTTCAGTAAGCTTTTGTATCTCTTTCTCCTTTTGATTAATTCTATTTTTTAAGAAGTTGTTTTCTTCAGACTTTTTTTTCCTTCCTTTTCCAAACTGTTGACTCTCGCATTTATACTTTTCATTTCCTCTTTCATTTTCTCTTTTACCTCTCTTATTTGTCTTTTAAAGTCTTTTATAATAAGTACTTCCAGGAAGACTCTTTGGGCTTTAGACCAATTATATCATTCTTTGAGATTTTTTCTGTGGAGATTTTTGTCCTTGTCAGAGTTCGTGTTTAGGCCTGCCAAAATCATAATAGCTTTCTAGTGTCAAAGTCCTTTTCTTTTTCTTGTGCATTTCCTTTCCTTTTCTTTTGTTATCTTTTTTTTTTTAACTTTTATGGTTAAATTCTGCTCCTGGGGTGAAGATGGCACTGTACCAAGCTTCCTATGCAGCTCTGAACTCATGGGCCTCTTGTGATTACAGGGGTTAGATTTACCTGATTTTTCTGGAAATATCCTGGTTTCCCGGAGTTTGCCTTCTGAGCTCAGGACTGGAATCTGCCCCACTGATTTGCTCTGATACTGAGCAGGATTGAGGGTCTTATTTGCTGATTTGCTGTGATTAAGATCCTCTTACTGACTTTCTCAGAGTCTGTCTGAACTGGGCTGAACACCCTTTTCACTTCAGTGAGACTGACCTTTCTTGAAGTTTTTATAGTCCATCTTGAGCTGGAAAGTGGTTTTATTCCATAAGACTGTTCAGAGACTTGTTTTTATGTCATTTTCAAGGGAAACTAGGAGAGCTTGAGCAACTTCCTGGCTTTACTCTGCCATCTTGGCTCCACTCCCAGAAGGCTCTCAGAAGGACAGAATTATTGTTAACCTCTTACCCCCGACTCATATATATGCATACTCTTTTCTACTTTATTACCTTCTGGTCTAAATTGTATTGCATTGCATTTGTCTCTTGGAAATACACTGTCTTCTAATTAGAAAAATTAAATAAAATGATGTCTAAGACCTCTTTCAACTCAATTCTACAAGTGGTTTGAATAGGATTTATATTGTTCTTTTAAATTTATTTTACCATTTTAATTTAGATGTAATTATCCTGATTATGTAACAAATGCATAAATGAATTCCTTATTTTAAAAAAATCACTCAAAGAGAAAAGGTATTGTCTGTGGACCAAGTTGCTATTTGTAATAAGGAAGCTTTTATGTGCAGACATTTTGAAATATATTTTGTTATACAAAAGCAGATCTTTTATTTGCAGAAAAGCATTGGGACAGAAACCTTTCAAAGTACAACTCTTCTTTGGATCTTGCTGAGAGCTTTTCATACATTTTCAAATAGAATTGGCAATGAAAAGAAATCATTAAAAATACATGGCTGTAGTAACAGAGAACTAGGGACAAAGTCATCCATTCCTATGTAGCTCTCTAGGAAGGATGATGAAAGGCAAGCACCTTGACATGCTGTGGGCTGCACCTGGGCTTCTGTGGGACATTGCCATTAATGGATTGTCCAATTGCTCTATTGTTTACAAGGAGGCAGGTTTTATGTGAAATTTATTTTATATAATTGATTCAGTCACATTGGAAGCAGAAGAAGAGAATAGTTGCCCCACAAGGTATCATAAATCAGAATCTAATTGGAGTTCATCATTTTGACACTGTTGAACGAAGGATTTTCACCAGTAAAACTGATATAATTATTTTGTGAGTAGTATATTTATATACTTTTGTGGAGGGACTAAACAAGAATTCTCATGGGGAAAAAATTATTGACAAAAAAATCACAGGTTATATACTTCACTTGAAATCAAAATGCTACTTAATCAAATTCCCTGATTTTAGTATTCCTGAATCATTATTTTAAAAAATCATCAATTTGACATTGAAAGAAAACATTTTTCTTTTCAGAAAAAGTGAAAAATACATCAACCTGTAAAAGAAAAAATGATTATGAAATAAATAGATTTGAATTTTCACAATGTCTTTAAATTTGCAAAAGAAAATATTTCCATCCTAGTTTAGAAAAAATATGTTTGGAAAAACCTTCTTTTCAAGTTAATATATTTTAAGACAAATTATGAGATATTTACTTTTGTGATTACTATAAACTTTTTAATATAAACAAAAACATTTAAATTTACATAGAGGAAAAATAATTCTACATGAAATGCTTACCTTATGTTTTTCTTAATAAAGAATAACTTTTTTGTTTTTTATTTATTGATCTAAATACAAAATATTTGCATTTGCATTTTTCCAGAATTGAAAAAAAAAGACAAGCAAAAAAATATATTGTTACGTGCCCAGCAAAACATTAGGGAGGATTTAAAATATACAACAATAAATTTCCATTTCAAGAAAGCATATGTAATAATAGGGGAAATTAAATTCATGAGAATCCATCTTTTCTTCCCTTCACTATAGGTTATTCTTTTGTTTTCTGCTGAGCAATTTTCATTTTATTTTTTTTCCCCTTTCATCCCTCCATCTCCCTCAACCAAGCTACACTTCAGCACAAATAAATTTGTGTATATATATTTATATATGTAAACATGTTCACACTCACTCACACACACATATATGTATATATCTATGTATATAGATAGATAGATATAGATATAGATATACATATGGTGTTGATGTATGTATAGATAGATATATACATACATAGTCCAACATGCATATACATAGACACACATATATATATGCGTTTATCCATATGTAAACATACATCTAAAACAATAATAAAATGGATGACATATAATGTAGATTTCTCTCTTAGTTGAAATTTCAAGTTTGACTTTCTCTAAGATCAATGATTACCATCCTACTTTTTTTAAAATAAATTCTAATCCTGATCCTTGTTGTAGGGTTTGAATTTATCTTCTATGTCTTATCCCTGCTTATTCTTCTAATTTAATTCTGCTTTTTAACTTGCCTTACTATTACATAATCTCTCTGGATCTTGGGATTCCTTTGCTTTACCTCCCACTCTTTCTTTCCCTTTTTAACCCATTTCCATTGATCTACACATCTTATCCCACTCTGATTAATCTACATATTATTCTATATTCCCACCTTATCTTATACTACTTTTTGCCTCTCTCTTTATCCTTTTCCCCATTAATCATCACGCCTTTTGCCACTACCATTACACTACACATTATTCAGGACCCTACTTTATTCTTTATCCATGTCTATTAATCTATACATTTGTCCCAGTGCCATAAATCTACATCCTTCTATATCTCACCTTATCCTATTTTCTCTCCCCATCCATCTTCCTTATTTTTTTATAGATTTAGAAGCATCCTCTGCCTTTCATGGTATATATGCAGTGTTGTCTATTTAACCCATTCCTAATATGAATAGATTTTCAGAACTATGAGCCTTCCTTCTCTCTGATGCCTCTGTGTCTATTCTTCCACTGTATAACATTTGTATACATTTGTATAAGTTCATTTTTATTTAATATTTTACTATTACTATTTTTATTTTTTCCAAGATAATTTTGAGTCAAATCATACTCAACTGTGCACCAGTCTTTCTTTTGAGCTGGCCAATTACTGATGTTAATCTTAAACATATTGCAGACATTCCCATATGAAAAACATAAACAATTTGCTCTTATTAAATTCTATGAAATTAATTTTTCATATTGGCAGTTATATGTTAAATTTCCTAAAGTTTGGTTCGATTAGACAAAGTCCTGAATATGTACAAGTTTGCTAAATATATATTTTTTATTCAATATTATGGATAATTTTTGCTTGGCATGATATTTTTTACCTCAGATCTACTTCTTTTGATTGTCAGTGTGTATGATTCCAGGACCTGTGGTCTTTTATTGTAGGTGCTCCAGCATATTGAATTGTTTTTTGTCTTGCTTATTGCAAAATTTTCTCTTTTACCTAGGGGTTTCGAAATTTGGCAATAAAGGAGGCAGAGCCAAGATGGTAGAGAGGAAATATGTTTCTTTCTGACCTTCTCCCACAACCTTCAGGCTAATTAGAAAATTCAACTTCTGAATTAGCTCTAGATTGGCAGAATATTGACATGAATATTGGGAGTCCTACAAATTACCAGCAGATGATAATTTCAAAGATCACCACAAAAAATCTGTCTCAGTGGGCATGGAGAGAGGTGGGTAAAGCAAAAGCAGGCTGAGCACATATGCCAGTGCAGGCAGTGCGGAAATGGGGTGGTGATGGCTCCTAAGGCCAGAGAATCTACAGAGAGGAATCTATAGCAGTGTTGGCTACTCTACCCTCGTTGCAATCCAATAGATCAGCAGAGAAATGATCAAATATCCAATACAAACACAAAAGGTAAATATTGAACCTTTAAACTACAGAATCTCACAGAATCTGGCCTTGCCCATCTAGCACCAGGGGTGAGTCAGCACGGACTCAGTGCAGCTGCTGTTGCTTGCAGAGAAAGCTTGGAAAATCCCCCTTGCCCGCAAAACAGATCTCAACTTAAAAAAAAAAATGAGTAAAAAAGCAAAAAAGAACCCTGACCATAAGTAGTTTTTATGATGAAATAAAAGAACAGATTTCAAACACTAATGAGACTAATAGCAGATCATCTCCAGATGAAACCCCAAAGGGTGCTATGTTGGCCCCCATCACACAAGGACAGTGGTTCTCAAAGTATGATCTAGAGAATCCTGGGGATCTCTGGAACCCTTTTAGAGGGTCTACAAATTCAAAAATAGTTTTTATTTCCAATATGGTAAATGTCTATAAATATAATACAGATAAACAAAAACGCTTTGGAGAGATCCTCAATAATTTTTAATAGGATAAAGATACTGAAAACAAAAGTTTGAGAACCACTGCATAAGGATCTCCGTAATGTTCTTCTCCAAAATATAATCTTATCTGGGAGCAGGTTTGTTGGGGGGGCTTCTGGGAGCAGGCTTAATTTCAGTTAAGAGTGATCACCCCAAATGCAACCAGGAGTTAAAAGCCAAATCCTTTATTTTTTTTTCCAAGTATTGTCTCCTACGTGGGGCCCAGTTAGCTTTTTTAGAGGCCTCTTTCTCTCCTTGGTTCCAAGAACTCTTGACACTAGTCCTTTGTCTCTGCCAGCTTCAACCTCTAGCTCCCTCCGAATGTCTCCAACCAGCACAAAGGTGGAAAATGGAATGAATTTGTCTCCTCCTCTAAGAGTGGGCTTGTGCTCTCTGACTTCTGAGTGTTCCGAACTGAATCCTGGTTGAGACTCCTAGCTTATATATGCTCTCTTAAAGGTGTGAATCTTGTAGAACTCTAATAAGTACTAAGTACATTAAGGAACTAGAAAACTATTAAGTACCATGCTAAATTAGATAATTATTGTCTCTATGTAGTGACTTAGCACCTTGTAAGAATTCTAACAGATCTCCTAGAAGAAATGAAAAAGTATCTTAAAAGAGAGCTAGAAGAAAAATGGAGACAGGAAATGAGAACTTCACAAGAGGGTTTAGAAAAGGCAACACAGAAATTATCTGAAGAAAATACAATACAAAATAGACTTAGTGAAATGGAAGCATATAACTCCATAAAAGATAGAAATGACAAAATGGAAAAAGAGAACAACAATCTGAAATACAGAATTTGTGAAATGGAAAAAATCGATAGAACAAAACAACTCAGTAATAAAAATAAAAATAAAAATAATAAAAAAAACTAAATAAAGAAAATAATTCGCTAAAAATCAGAGCAGAGCAAATGGAAAGAATGACTTAATGAGACATCAAGAATCAATAAATTAAAACCAAAAAAATGAAGTAGAAAAAAATGCAAATTTAGGAGAGACAATCTAAGAATTATTGGACTTCCTGAAAACCATAATGAAAAAAAAAAGCCTAGACATAATTTTTCAGGAAATCATCAAAGAAAAATTCCTAGATGTCATAAAGTCAGAAGGTAAAATAGACATTGAAAGTTCACTGAATACCTCCTGAAAGAGCCCCCCAAATTAAAACTCCAAGGAATATCCTATCTAAATTTCAGAACTATTGGAGCAAGGAAAAATATTGCAAGCAGCCAGAAAAAAAAAAAAAAAAATTCATACTGAGGAGTCACAATAAGGATTACCCAGGATCTAGCAACTTCCACCTTAAAGGATCAAAGGGCTGGGAATCTGATATTCTGAAAAGCAAAGGAACTTGGAATGCAGCCAAGAATAAATTACCCCCCAAATCTGAGCATTTTCTTTCAAGGAAGAAGATGGACATTGGACAAAACACACAAATTCCCTTTATTTTCAATGAAAATACCAGAGCTAAACAAAAAAATTGAGCTCCAAATATAGAAGTCAAGAGAAGCATAAAGGACTTATTCTCATGAGATTTGTAATCTGTTTTATGTCATATAGAACACATACACATACACACATTTATATAAAATTTAAAATAATGCATGTAATCCACACTAAATAAAAATGTATTAAGTCCTTTCTATGAACTATGATAAAATGATGTAAAACAATAATCCTTATCCCTAAGGAGCTCACAATCAAATGGGGAAGACAACATGCAAACAAATATATGCATACAATAAATCCAAACTAATTAACAGAGAAAATCCACTATAATTAAGAGAAATTGGAAAAGTTTTCTCATGAAAGAGGGAATTTTATTAGAAAATTATAGGAGGTCAGAAGAGTCATAGGTAGAATAGAGGAGGTAGAGGGTTCCAGGCATGGAACAGCCAGAATAAATACCCAGAACCAAGAGATAAAAGGGCTTTTATGTGGAATAACAAAGGAGCCAGTAGCACTGGATTGAAGAGTACTTGAAAGATCTTCAGTTTAGGAGCTGAATGGAGGATGGAAATGAATGAAAAAAGACTGAAACATGCTGACCAACCAGCAGAATATTGCAATAATTCTACTTTCATGAAATAAGTGTTTGCAGTGATGGGAGTGTCAGAGCAAAGAAGGAGTCATAATCAAGAGAGGTTTTAAAGGTGAAGTTGGCAGACCTTGACAGTATAATTGTATATTTATGAAATATATAAATGAAAGATAGTAAGATGTCAAGGATGAATGCTAGCTTTGCAAATTGAGGCAACTTGGAGAATGGGATTACTCTCAATAATAATATAAAAGGTAAAAATTAGAGAAAGCTTAGGGACAAAGGGAAATAAAAAGTCCTGAATTTGATATGCCTTTTTAAGATGTCTATTAGATTTTCATTCAATACATTAAAAAGTTTTGTGACAAAAGCTTCAAGACTATAGAGGTCTAGTTTATGCAAGAGTAAGGAAGAAGGTAGAATCTGCAACAAAAAATGTTCTAATCCAGAAACCGAGAATGAAGAAGTATAAGAAAAATGAAAAAAAAAAAAAGATTTGAGAAAAGTCCAAGAGGTAAACCCACAGAAATAAATCAACATTGAGGATAACTACAAATAGAACCTGAGCCAAAAGAGTGACTTGGCCAAAAGGATACCTAGAAAAAATATAGTAACTCATAATAAAATTAAATTACCAATAAAGTTAAAATATTTTGTGTGGGAAATGTTGGAGGGAAAAAAAAAAACAGAAAAAATGTAGAAAATATACTCAGGTACTATACACTTTGGAACAAAATACAATTCAAAATTCCACAAGTCAACAAGAAATATTAAAACCAACCAACAGGCAAAAAATAAACTCAGAACATGTAAAATTTGTATTATCAGCAACAAATGACATAGAATCATCAAACATCTTGAAAACTACCAAATAAACCAATAAGCTAAATAAGTCAACAAAAAATCAGGAAATATTTGTATTGTTTCAAAAGGCATTACTATCAAGAATTTCCCTGAGTTATAAGAAGTAAAATAATATCCTTAGTTCTTAAAAGAAACCAAAATGTGACAACATCTAAGATTTGTATGATCCAGAATCCACAGCTTTTAATATATGTTTTTAAAAAATACTACTAGCAAAGAAAATTGAAATATGAGGGAATCAGTTAGTATCACTCAAGATGATTCTAGAACTATTCTAAAGAAGAAATTCTGAACTATAATTTTCTAGTGGAAGGGGAAAAAAATTCTTATGACTAAGAATAACAATAAAAATGTCAAAAGGTATAACATTTTCAAAAGAGAGCTTCAATCCATTGAGTATACAATCACAAAATGTTCCACAACACTAATATAAAAGCAATATGAATTGAGGCAAATTTTAATTTAATTCCATATTATTTCAAAAATACATTATTCTATAAATTTATGTTGTTAACTGGGAAATGAATGTGAACTATCTGCATCTTTGTTTTTCTTCCCGGGTTATTTTTACCTTCTGAATCCAATTCTCCCTGTGTAACAAGAGAACTGTGTGGTTCTGCAAACATATATTGTATCTAGGATATACTGCAACATATCTAACATATATAGGACTGCTTGCCATGTAGGGGAGGGGGTGGAGGGAAGGAGGGGAAAAATCAGAACAGAAATGAGTGCAAGGGATAATGTTGTAAAAAAAATTACCTTGGCATGGATTCTGTCAATATAAAGTTATTATTAAATAAAATAAAATAATAAAATAAAAATTAAAAAAAAAATTTAAAAAATTTATGTTGTTAAAGCTATAATGATTTGGGCATAATTACTAATTTTGAGAATACTGATTTTGTGACCCTGGGCAAGTTATTCAGCCTCTTAGTTTTAGATAATTTATTAAGATTTTAATTTATAGAAACAGTGTCAAATTGTTCTTCTTATTGGGTTTATTTCATAAGTTTTCAAAAAGGAAGGAAACTAATTTTTTTAATTGAATAAACATGAAACCAGATTGATTGATCTAACTTTCTAAGCTTGATAGTACAACTTGCAAAACAATAATTGCATGGGGATTTAGTCATTATTAAATCAGTTGCACTGACAATTGTATCAGGATAAATAATACTAACACTCACTTGCTTTGCTAATGCTATCTGAATTAGTATAATAAATCCACAGATATAGTGCTCATCCTGTGAAGTGACATTTCCATTGTTATGTCACAGTAGATTTGGATTTCATGGAATTAAAATAAAATACCAAAGTCTTGTCATGTTTCAAATAATCTATTTATCTGCAATCATTTTGTCATGGGATCTAAATTCGGAAAAAAGTAAGAAACTACAGCATGTATATGCCTAATACAATAGAGTAGTATCATTTAAGTTAAGCAAAATATAACTCTTCATGATTGGTGATATAGGACAATTTAAATACTCCTAGTAATTCCACCTACAATTCCATTGTATCTCCAAATGCCCAGGTGTTATCTTAAGATTGGATTTGTGAAAACTTTTGTTAAGCCATTCATTGTCAATTCCTATACCATAGAGTGAACAATTCCAGCATTAATAATGTGATAATAGAATAATTCCTTTATTACAGTAAAGAATCTATTAATAAAATCTAAAGTTTTGGATGAAAAGAAGACAGTCTTTTTGTATTTCCTAGCAGCTTTACCTACAGGTAGAAAGCTTCTATTTCTGTTGCCTTCATCATTCTTATGTTCTTGCTTGCTTTATAGTAAATTAAGAAGAAATGGGAATGCTGTTATCATCCTCCAATATTATCAAACTTATTTGTGAAGTCCTTTCAAAAATATATTTCATGCTAATCAGGGAACAAGATGACTTCCTAGCTATTTATGATTTTCTTGTTTTTGTTTATTTATACTTGAAAAGAAGTCAGAGGCTCCTTACTAGCCCCTTAATCAGGTATTGTAGAAAACAAAATTTATATTTAATTATTTCCAGTTACCATCTCAAAGTAATCACTTACTCTCTAAGAAGATAGTCTGTTTTTGAAAAAATATCTTCACACATCTGCTACCATTTGAAAATATCTTATTTAAATTATGGTAATTTAAAAAAAAAAAGTAGGGTTTTTGGGGGTTTTTTTACTACTGATTTTTCAATATAGCCCCTATATATCATTCTATTGTATTCAATATTTTAAATATATTTTGTTATTCTGACCAATATTAAATGAAAGAGATCAATATATTTTAAATTTATAAGGTATATGAAGAAATGAATAAGAATTTCCATTTCATTTCACACTGTATTATGCTTCCTCCCAATGTAATTTTTTTTAATTTCTGCTCTCAATGGGCATTACATGTTCACAGGTATTTATATAGGCAGAATATGTCTCTAAAAATAATCACTTTTTCAGTGTTCTAGTGTAGTTAACTATTGCCCTTTACTAGTGAAATAAATATATCTTTATTTATCATAGTTTGCTGCAAAACAAATTGCTGTCACAAAATAGTTGTCAAGGGATGTGACAAAATGGCCCAATAGTGCTTTAACCAAGAACATTTGATTACAAACACCAGAGAAAAATAAGTAATTCCCCAAATTAATACAAACTAATCATGGAAGAAGGAAAGTTCCAATATGATAGATAATAAGCAGCATTACCTTATTAAAAAAACAGCAAAAAAAAACAAAAATCACTAATTGTAAAAATGTACTTGATTCTTCTCTATAATCCTTGAAGCTAAATTAATGTCCAAGTATAGTTGATTGTGTCGACATAGTGTTTTTTATATATGTCCATTTCTCTTCACTCATACAGTCACCATACTTGAATTACATTTTCTTATTTTTTTCCTAATAAATTACAAAAGCAATTCAAGTATAATTATTAGCATTTTCAATAGCATTCACCCTTTTCAAAATAGTCTGTAATAGAAAGAATAAGATGGTAAAATGACACATTAAAATTAATGATTTCATTTCCTAGCATGGGGTTTAGTCACCAAATCACAGAGAAAAATTAATTAATTAATTAATATTTAATATTGCATAACAAGACCTCATCATTTTTAGCAAAGATTTTAATACCCGGGAAAAATATTCTTTAGTTGGGTATGAAGGAACTTCTAAAAATTGAAACAAGTCCTACAAAAGTAATGAATAATTCTCAACTACCTGCCCCTGATCTATTTTATCAATTTAAAATAATACCAGAAAGAAGGGTTGATAGAAAGTAAACTAGTGGGTGAAGTTGGGTTAAACAAACAAACAAACAAACATTACTAAGAGAAGGGAGAAGGGATAATAAGAAATAAGGTAGTGGGTGGGCTGGGTAAAAGACAAATCTAGGAAAAATTGGGTAAGGGTGATAAGAGATATGGTAGTTGGTGGGGTGTATAAAAAACACACTAAGGACAGGGAGGAAAGAGAAAATAAAAGTATATAGAGGGGAGAATATAGAGGGAAATACAGAGCTGGTATTCATAACTGTGAATAGAAATAGGATGAACTGTTCCATAAAATTAAAGCAAATAGCAGAATGGATTAAAAGACAGAAACCTACAATATGTTCTTCACAAGAAACAAATTTGACACAAAGAGACACATAAAAAGAGAAGGTAAAAAGCTGGAATAGATTTTTTATACTTCAGCTGAAATATAAACAGCAAAGGTGGCAATTCTGATCTCAGATAAGGCAAAAGTAAAAATAAATCTCATTAAAAGAGCTAAGGAGGGAAAGCACACCTTGATAAAGGGTACAGTGAATAATGAAGTTGTAATGACACTAAATGTGTATGCTTTAAATTGTAATGCAGAAAAATTTCTGTAGAAGATTTTAAGCCAGTTAATGGAAGAAATAGACAGCAAAACTATTCTAGTGAGGCACCAGAAACTTCCCCTCTCAGAATCAGACAAATCTAATAACAAAATAAACAAGAAAGAAACTAGGGACGTTAATATCCTAGAAAACCTGGATATGAGAGACATCTGAAGAAAATTGAATAGAAAGAGAAATGAATACACCATTTTTTTTGATAGTTCATGGCATCCACACAAAAACTTACAATGTATTAGGACATAAAAACCTCACAAACAAATGCAAAAAGGCAGAAATAGTAAATGCTTCCTTATCACACCACAATGCAATAGAATTATATTCAATAAAGTGCCAGGGAAAGATAGAATTGGAAATTAAACAATCTAATTCTAAAGAATAAGTGGATCAAACAACAAATCACAGAAACAATCCATAATTTCATCCAAGAAAATAATAATACAACATACCAAAACCTATAGGATGCAACCAAAGTTGTTCTTAGGGTAAATTTTATATCTCTAAAGTTCTACATACATAAAATAAATTTTATCAATGAAATAGGTATGTAACTAAAAAAGCTAGGAAAAGAACAAATTAAAAACCCTAATTAAAGACCAAATTAGAAATGTTGAAACTCATAGGAAAGATTAATATAGAAATTAAGAAAATTTTTGAACTAATAAATGAAACTAAGAGTTGGTTTTATGAAAAAAACTAACAAAACAAGATAAACCTTTGGTTGATTTGATCACAAAAAGGAACGAAAAAACCCAAATCACCAGCATCAAAAATGAAAGTGGTGAACTAACCACTAATGAAAAAGAAGTTAAAGTAATAATTAGGAGCTATTTTGCAAAACTCTTTAGCAGCAAGTCTGACAATTAAAGAAAAATGGATGAATATTTACAAAAATATAAATTGCCCAGGTTAACAGAAGAGGAAATAAAATGCTTAAATAGTCCCATTATAGAAAAAAATTTGAACAAGTCATTAATGAACTCCTTAAGAAAAAAATTTCAGATGTATTCCCAAGTGAATTCTACCAAACATTTAAAGAACAATTAATCCCAATAATCTGTAAGCTATTTGGAAAAATAAGAAAAAGAAGGAGTACTACCAAATCCTTTCTATGACACAAATATTACATTGATACCAAACCAGGAAGATCCAAAACAGAGAAAGAAAATTACAGAATAATCTGCCTAATGAATATTGAGGCAACAATTTTAAATAAAATATCATCAAAGAGATTACTGAAATTTATCAGCAGAATAATACATTATGATCAAGTGGTATTTATACCAGGAATGCAGGGCTGGCTCATTATCAGGAAAACTATTACCAAAATCGATCATATCAATAACAGAATGAACAGAAATAATATGATGATCTCAATAGATGCAGAAAAAACTTTTGAGAAAATACAGCATTCATTCCTTTTAAAAAACACTAGAGAGCACTGGGATAAAAGGAACTTTGCTTAAAATAATCAGTAGTATCTATTCAAAAGCTACAGCCAGCATTATTTGTAAGGGAGAGAAGCTGGATCCATTCCCAATAAGATCAGGGGGTGAAATAAAGATGCCCATTAACAACAGTATCATTCAACATTGAACTAGAAATGTTGTCTTCAGCAAGAAGAATTTTTCAAAATTAAAGGAATTAGAATAGACAATGAAAAAAGAAAACTATCACTCTTTGCAGCTGATATGATGATTTACTTAGAGAATCCTAGAAAATCATCCAAAAATCTATTGGAAACAATTCACAACTTTACCAAAATTCTAGGATATAAAATAAACCTATGCAAATCATCAATATTTTTATAAATTACTGACAAAACTCATCATCAAGAGATGGGAAGAGAAATTCCATTTAAAATTAGTGTAGACAAAATAAACTACTAGGGGTGTCTACCTTCCAAGACAAACCCAAGAACTATATGAACAAAATTACAAAACTCTTCTCTCTCTCTCTCTCTCTCTCTCTCTCTCTCTCTCTCTCTCACACACACACACACACACACACACACACACACACAAAAACATATCTAAACAATTGGAAAAATATTACTTGTTCATGGCTGGGCCAAGCTAATATAATACAATTGACAATTCTGCCTAAATTGATCTACTTGTTCAGTGCCATAACAATCAAACTGCCAAAAACAACCTATTTTATAGGACTCAAAAAAAATAACAAAATTCATATGGAAGAACAAAAAGTCAAGAATATCAATGGAATTAATGAAAAAAAAAATACAAAGGATGAAGGCCTAGCAATACTAAACCAAAAACTATATTATAAAGCAGCAATAATCAAAACCATCTTATACTGGCTAAGAAATAGAGCGGTGGCTCTGTGGAATAGATTAGATAAACATGACTCAAGGCCTATAGCAATCTAGTATTTGACTAACACCCAAATTGCAGCTTCTGTAACAAAAACTCACAATTTGACAAAAATTGCTGGGAAAACTGGAAAATTATATATTAGTATATACCTACATGTTACATGTTATCTCAAAATAAAGTCAAAATGGATGTGATTTGTGTAAAAAGGATGATATCATAAACAATTTAGGAGAGCAAGTGCTAACTTAACTATCAGATATTTGGAGAAGAGAAGAATTTATGATCAAAAGAGAACTAGAGAACATTATCAATGACAAATGAACGACTTTGATTATGTTACATTTAAAAGTTTTTGCATAAACAAAACCAACAGAAACAAGGTTAAAAAGGAAGTACAAAGCTGGTAAAAATTCTTTCCAGCCAGTGTTTCTGATGAAGATCTCATTTCTAAAATATATAAAGAATTCTGTCAGATTTATAAAAATGCAAGTCATTCACCAATTGGTTAAATGATATGAACAATTTTCAAATGATGAAATTAAAGCCATCTATAGTCATATGAGAAAATTCTCTAAATCACTATTGATTAGAGAAATGCAAATTAAAATAACTCTGAGGTACCACCTCATATCTCTCAGATTGGCTAAGATGACAGAAAAACATAATGATAAATATTAGAGGGGATGTGGGAAAACTGGGACACTAATGCATTGTTGATGTAGTTGTGAACTGATCAAACCATTCTAGAGAACAATCTCAAACTATACTCAAAGTACTATAAAACTATGCATATTCTTTGACCCAGCAGTGCCACTTTTGTGTCTATATCCCAAAGAAATCATAAAAGAGGGACAAGGACCCCAAAGTTGAAAAAATTTTGTAGCAGTTCTTTTTGTGTTAACAAAGAGTTGGAAAAGCAGTAGATGCCCATCAATTTAGGAATGGCTGAACATCTTGTGATACATAAAGGTAATTATTCTATAAAAATGGTGAACAAACTGATTATGGAAAGGCCTATAAGGATTTACATGAACGGATGCTGAGCTAAACAAGTACAACCAGGAATACATCATACACAATTACAGCAAGAATGTGCAATGATCAACTATGAAAGACTTGGTTCTTTTCAGTAGTTCAGTGATCCAGAACAATCCCAATAGACTTTGGACAGGAAATCCCATCTGCTTACAGAAAAAGAACTAAGGAGACTGAAGCAAGACTGTGTCAACACATGTTACGTTCACTTCATTTTACTGTTGTTGTTTTTTTAATCTCCCTCATGTTTTTTTCCCTTTTGTTTTGATTTTTCTCTCTCAACATGATTCATAAAGCAATGTATATTAAAAATAAATAAACTTACCACAATAAAAATTTCAAATATCTTGATTTTGACAAAATAGTGTCACCTAGTGAGGGTGGTAGTTGTCATAACTGCTAACATTTAAATAGTGCTTCAAGGTTTGCAAAATGTTTTAAATAAATTATTTCAGTTGATCCTTATGGCAATTCTTTGAAATATATAAGGCAACAGAGGCAAAGATCTTGCCTAAGCTAACACAGCTAAAATTGAGTCATGATTTGAACTCAGCTGTTTCCAACTCTAAGCTCAAGATTTTATCCCCTCCTCAAGTCATAAATAATTAAAAGTTTTTCTTATCAAATTTACCTATTTATACAGAAAGAGTAAACTTCAAACATTTGTACTGTTAATACATTTTAATGAAAAAGTGTTTATAAAAATCCTTTAGGAAATCTTTGAACTTCTTATGCTTACAAACATCATTAAATAGCATCAGTCTCCTTGAACCTTTGAGTGGCATAAGAGTAACTTCAAGGATGCTAATTTTAAGCATCTTGAAGCAATCAAATTAATTCCTGTTAGAATTTTTTCTTTTTTTATTTTTAAATGGTTATTTTTAATGTAAAATAAAAAGGATTTGAAGTAAGACAAATTATATCTTAATACACATCAATTTATGGTACTATCAAGCTTATTGAAGCCTCAAGATTTAATCAAGAGAAAACTTAATTAATTGGCTTTCTAGTTTGCTTTAGAAAAACACGTTATTATTTAAGATTAGATAAAAGAGATAAAAGTCAAGGAAAAATATGTAAAGCAACCTTTTCTTCCTTTACAAACATCCACAACAATTAAAATATTTCCTTGATTTTTCATATATTCTCTACGTTCCCTTCCTTTTCTTCCCAACACACAAAAGCTAATCATGGATTCACATCCTCTCCCACAATGAAGAACATGCTAAAACAGAACTCATCTGCTCCTTCTGCAAAAAATCTGCTTCGAGAAATGATAGTCACTGAAGCACATGGACACATAATTTTTCCCCATTTCCTTGGAGAGTTTTAAATATCAGTTTACCTTAATTAGTGTTCTTCGTTGAGTCTTAAAGTCTCATCATCTATTCTTTTTTCTTGTCTATATTACCTCTATATAATTTTCTGTTTTATCTCTATTTACTTTCAGATTTCATATAATCTAACTATTTAAGAGATGAGTATTTTTGAACTGCAACTGTTATATTATCTCTTTTCATTCAAGAAATTTAACACAGAGAAATAATTTTCTTTAATGTGTATCTTCCTTATGGTAATGAGTGGCTATTGGACTAAATATTGATCAGATTATAGTGGTCTTATACAAGAAACTCAAAGTGATAAGTATGGGAAACACTAATTGTTTTCCACTGCGAATTGTAGGATTTTTGAGTTCAACAATTTTTTTTTCTTTTCTTGGAAGTTAATTTAAATTCAGTTCTTCAACAGAGATGAGTGACTACCTATATTTTGATAATGACACATAATTGCAAGTTTACTTTTAAATGATTATTTTAGAAAATTTTTCTTATTTTTAATTTGCAGAAGGTAAGAAAGATCATCATCATTATTTGAGTTTGATGTTTGTCAAAATAACTATTAAATGTTTGATGACTTCTTATTAAGCAATTAGTATGATTGTCATAGAGTTGGAAGTAGTCTCTTTAAGTGCCCTTTTTTTAACTTGCTAATTTATCAGATAAAGAATGTATAGCCCAGAGAAGATGAATAATTTGCTCAAGATCATACAGGAAATAAGAAAAGACTTTGAATTTGGACCTAGATCTTCTGATGCCAAATCCAATCAATTTTTCTTTTGAAAGAAAATAAATGAGGTTCAAAATTGTTCAATCTACAATAAAATAAACTGAAATAGAGCTCTTAGCTAAGAGCTCTTATTCCCTTGTAATACAGTGGACCTCAAATCTTTCTCACAATATAGGTGCCCCCTTCCCCCAGGTACTATTTCATAGTACTTTATATGTAGATGATATAGAAAAGGAGCAGAAAACAAAAGAGAGAGCTTAATTGGTTAATTGATATTGATCTACTCTTGCAGGAGGGTATATATGAAATGCAGAATTCCATTGGTCAACAAAAGAGTCTA
The DNA here is from genome assembly GCF_016432865.1 of Antechinus flavipes. Lineage (NCBI taxonomy): Eukaryota > Metazoa > Chordata > Mammalia > Dasyuromorphia > Dasyuridae > Antechinus > Antechinus flavipes. The sequence goes on along the minus strand of NC_067400.1, from coordinate 127,318,333 downwards.
TGTATAGACTTTGACAGACCTCTCTTGACTTTTTAGGAGGTCCTACTGTGTTGATGAGTATGTTTTAAAAACAGATGTCAAAACATCTATATGGACTAATGAACTAGTAGAAACACAGGCCATGAGCCTATTCACTCATTGGCAAAATGTTCATGGCTATCTACCAATGTTGGACAAAGGAGGGAATGGCAAAGGAAAGAGTGACAAGAAAATTAGTTGGGAGAATTTCCATGTCATTGAGTCATCTCTGCCACACAAAACTTGCTCACTATAATAAGGCAAAAACCAGGGTGGTGGTTCTCTAGTTAGTTTTCTATGATTGTGGAACTAGACTTAGAATCAATAGTTCATAGCTCTGAAATGTAATATACAAAACTTATAAAGACTGCATGTCAAATTGAATAATGGTAGTTGGAATAAAATAGTATTCTAACTAATCATGTATCACACCCATAAGTATAATCTTAAAATAGTTAGTAAAGGTATAGTCTAAGAGTCAATAACAAGCAGAAAAAAAACAACCAAAAACAACAACAATATTCTCAAATTAGTGTTGAAGAATCTGGATTTAAGTATGGTTTCTTCTTGTGTAAAATGAGAGCTTAGTGGACTCAGTGGGCACTTTCCAATTCTACGATCTTTTAAAATTGACTTAAAGTTCCACTCTGACACACACTGTCTTTGTGACTTTAAAGAAATCACCTAATCCCTCATTGCCATGACAATTTTCTAAGACCATCCTTTGTAAGAGATGCAGATCCACTTTTTTAGATGAACTTTCTGCACCAAATATTCCTTTTAAAATAATGAAATCAAAAGATTGGACAAAAAATAAAAATAACTGACATTCTCTACCTGAAAATATGGTGTATTTTATGTTTTCATATCCTGAAAGGAGAATAATATTGGAAACAACAAGCAAAAGGGATTTTAGAAATAAGTTCTTAAGCTATAATCGAATATCAATAAATGATTCTGTGTGCTTTTTGCAATAGCATCGAGAGATTAAGTGATTTTCTCTACATTGAGAAGTCAGGATATTGGAGAAGTCAGACTTGAAACCAAATTTTACTGTTTGGTGACCAGATTTCATTTTGCTATGCCTCATTGCCTTTTTAATAATGATTTAAAAAAAGGGTATTTCCTTCCTAAGAAAACTCATTTAACTCTTTCTTATAAGTTTGACATAAATCATGAATTAGCATTCAAAAAACCTAATATGCATGTCCAGGCTTCAGAGTTAATTTGAAGTCTTGGGAAAAGTAGAACAGCAGAACTCTTTCCCACTGGGTGTAGAAATGATTAGGGGAAAGTTGATTCTCTAATTTAACCTGAATTATTTCTGTTTCTGTGAAGATTTAAAAAAAGATATGAAATTCTTTGATAAACTGTCACTGAAATAGGAAGGAAAATGAAAAGTTCTGCAAATTAGATCCAATTTAAGAAGATTTAAAGAACAAGATTAAATGATGCCAGAGAGTTCAAATCAGAGTTCAGACTCTGAAAATTTTATTATGTTCAGTTTTATGAACACCTCATCTCCGTTCCTGCAATCACTAAAAATATGCACAGAATAATTCAAATATCATCTATCTCCAAAGACAAAAAGGGAAAACGAAATTTCCGTTTTGGGGGAGGGAGCAAAGTATAGGAAGCAGCTGATCACTTGACTGTTCTTAGAACCATATTATTTGAATACCAAGTGAAAAACACAAAGTAGTAAGACTATTTTTAGCTTTTTAAATTTATAATAACATATATTTATTTTTTATACTTAATGGTATTTTTTCAAATATATGTAAAGATAATTTATGAATCATGTTGGGAGAGAAAAATCAGACCAAAAGGGAAAAACCATGGCAGAGATTAAAAAAAAAAAAAAAAAAAAAAAAAAAAAACAGTAAAAAAGAAGTAAACAAAGAATGTGATGATTTACATTCAGTGTCCTTAGTTCTTTTCCTGTATACTGATGGCATTTTCCATCCAGTCTATTGGAATTGCCACAGACCACTGAACACTAAGAAGAATCAAATCTTTCATAGTTTTTCATCATACATTCTTTCTGTTATTGTGTACAAAGTATTCCTGGTTCTGCTTACTTCTCTCAGCATCAGTTCATGTAAATATATCCCGGCCTTTCAAACACCAGTTTGCTCATCACCTTTTATAGAGAATAATAATATTCCATTACCTTCACATACCACATATTCAGTTATTCCTCAATTGATGAGCATCTACTGATTTTCCAGTTCTTTCCTATCACAAAAAGCTGCTATAAACATTTTTTGCACATGTAAGTCCTATTCCCTCCTTTGTGATTTCCCTGGAATATGGACTCAGTAATGTCACTGCTGAATGAAAGAGTATGCAAAGTGTTATACTTCTTTAGACATAGTTTCAAATTGCTTTACAGAGTGGTTGGATCATTTCACAACTCCACCAACAAGGCATTAGTGTCTCAGTTTTCCCACATCCCCTTGAACGTTAATAATTATTTTTTTTTCCTGTCATTTTAGACAATCTGAGGGATAGGAGATGGTACCTTACATTTGTTTTAATTTACATTCCTCCAATAAATAGTGATTTAGAATAATTTTTCATAAAAATATAAATGGTTTAATTTTGTCATCTGAAAACTGTCTGTTCTTATCTTTTGGCCATTTATTAATTGAGGAATGACTTGCATTCGTATAAAATTAACAAAATTCTTAACATATTTTATAAATGAGACCTCTATCAGAAATACTGGCTGTAAAGATTTTTTCCTTGCCTTGTAATTTCCTTTTAATCTTGTTCTGTTGGTTTTCTTTGTGCAAAAACTTTTTCACTTAATATAATAAAAATTGTCCATTTTGCCTTTAATAAAGTACTCTAGTTCTTTAGCCATAAATTCCTCCCTTCAGAATTTTAAATTCTGAAACGAAGAGGAAATTAGAACAATAATTTTGGGTTATTTTACCCAAATATATGTCAATAAATCTGATAATCCAGGTGAAATGGAGGAATACCTACAAAAATATAGATTGGCCAAATTAACAAAAGAGGAAATAAATTACATAGGAAAAGAACTTTCCACCAATGAAGAGGAAATTAGAGCAATAATTAGGAGTTACATTGTCCAATATTATGCCAATAAATTTGATAATCTAAGTGAAATGGAGGAATATCTACAAAAATATAGATTGCCCAGATTAACAGAAGAGGAAATAAATTATTTAAATAGTCCCATTTTAGAAAAAGAAATAAAAGTTATTAATTCCTCAAGAAAAATTTGCCAAGACCAGATGGATTTAAATGTGAATTCTATCTAACATTCAAAGAACAATTAATTCCAATACTATGTAAAATATTTGAAAAAAATAGGGAAAGAAGCAGTCCTACCAAATTCCTTTTATGATACAGTTATGGTGCTGATAGCTAAATCAGGTAGAGTGAAAATAGAGAAAGAAAATTGTAGATCAATCTCCCTAATGAATATTTGTTGTGATCTTTTTCTTCTTAAAAACGCAGCCAGGTGATAAAAGTTTAGATCTTTTATTGTTTCCAATATAGCCCGGTTAGCTTAGAGGCCTATCTCTCTGCTTGGTTCCAAGAGCTCTCTCCAAATGTCTTTAAATCCAAAGGTCTGGTCCTTCAGCCTCTGCCTCTGCTTTCTTCAGCCTCCCCAGCTCCAGTCTTCATGTCATTCTGGTGAAATCTCGACTTGTAGCGTCTTCCTCTCTCAAGAACTCTCCGACTGGCCCATTGGCCTATTTATGCTCCTTCCAGAGAGAGGGATTATGGGTAGTTCTACTTAGTACCTTGTTTCAGGTTCTGCCCAAAACATCTTCTTGTAAGATTAGATCAACTCTAATTACTTAGCAGTTAGTAAGGATTCCAACATCTCCCCCTTTCTTTTGTTTTAAAACATAGGGGGTTTCTGAGGGGGTACACATAAATCCATCAATATGGGCCAGAACTTTGTAACAGATATACATGATATACATAAATCCATCAATATGGGAGGCATTATACATAATTTACATAATGTAACAACATGAATCAACCTAAAAATTTACACATGTCCATAAGTCCTAGAAACAGTCCAATAGGATTCCATTGTCCATTAGTTCATGTGCCAGGAATCCAATAGTTCCTGTAAGCCCTGAAGTACTGCAAAAGTCTCATCAACAATTTTTCATCTCAGGGAACCCAATGATTCTTGCTGGTTTTTCAAGAATTAAAACAGTTTCATCTTGTGTTAGGAAATCCAATGATTCCTGAAGCTTTTAAAAGTCTTTTTAACAGTTTCATAGTCAGCCATCTGATTCTTTCTCCATCTGTGGAAATATAAGCAGATCCTCTTCCCCAAGCAGTTAATCTAATTCCCTTCTATTTACCAAATTTGGGATTTCTCCTCATCATCTGGTAATTACATTGGAGTCGTTTGCATTGGATATTGTCTTGTTGTCTTAAAAGGCCTGTATTCTTCCCAACTGTAATCCTGATTGCTTTTCTGTTGGTTGATGACATCAGAATCCTGAATTTGTAAAGTCTCTCTGGGTGTGACCTCAGCTGCTATCATGCCCCACCTGTCCTTTGATTGATACTTTAGAGCTGGGCCCTGCCTCTCATTCCTCTGGGTCAATATACATTTAGAGGCCCAGTGAAAGCCTCGGTTACATTTTGGACATGGGGTTTTGGGTTTTCTCTCACCCTGTCTTCTCACTCTATCTCCATATCTACAATGAGCTCTCAAATGTCCAACTTTTCCGCATTGAAAACATCGACGAGTTTCTCTAGAATTCCTCTGCCAAGAAGGACTTGTCTTTCCATGTTCATCATAGTCTGGGCATAATAAGCATTTGTGCCCACTGTGGCACAGCGTCTTATGATTTCCTCTAAAGGAGCATCTTTGTCTAGCCCCCATATAATTCTTTTGCAAACCTCATTGGCATTTTCCTTAGCCAAATGTTTAGTCATTATTTCTGTTGCTGCATTGTCTCCAATGGTTCTTATTACAGCTGTTTGTAAACGTCCCACAAAATCTGCAAAAGGTTCATTGGGACCTTGCTCTATTTTTGTGAAAGCATTATTTCCATCTTTCTGTCCAGGGAGAGAATTCCAAGCTTTTATTGCAGCCTTAGAAATTTGCTCATACACTGTTATGGGATAATAAATCTGTTCTGAACTCTCTGCATACTGACCTTCACCAGCTAGTTGGTCAAAAGCAACTTGTACAATAGCTCCTGTTTGCCTATTGCATTGGGCTTGAATCCTACATAATTCGTGATACTCTGAAAGCCACAATAAATTTTGTCCCGGTTCAAGACATGTTTTAGTGATGGATTTCCAGTCATTTGGGGTTAAGATTTCATAAGACAAATTATCCAGTAACATCTTCACATAAGATGATGTAGCCCCATAAAGAGTGCAACCCTTTTTCAAATCTTGAATTTTTCCCAAATTAAAAGGAGTGTATTTTCTCTCTTTTTGACCTGAGGAGTTGAGCTCTTCAATCACAGGATATGCATTTATAAAATCAGATATATCTTCTCCTTCATTTTTTGCTTTAATTAATGCTTTTTCTAATCTTGTCAAATTCTGCTTTACAGGAGAAGCTGACTGTGTTTCTGTCTCTCTCCCTCCCCCTTGTTCTACCCATGAAGGGTTAATTGCGGGGGGAGGGTCATGAGATGTGGAATCACCTAATTCCTTCTTCTGTGAAGTATCATACTCAGAATTGTAATTAACTCCATTCTCATCTGATTTGTCCTCCTTTTCACCTAGTAAAGTTGGCACTTCCTCCTGTACTTTCCTTTTCATCATTCTATCACTTAAATAACTTCTTATAGCCAATTGTATTACATTATATGTATTAATTATTGAGTTAGGCCCATTTTTATCATAGAATTGACAAAGATCCTCTCCAACCAATTTCCATTCATTTAGATCTAATTCCTTATCAAGAGAGAAACAAGGACATATGTCCTTTACAGTATGTAAAAGTTCAGTGATTTGCTGTAAACTTATAATTAAACCTTGGCTTTCCATAATTTTGACAATGCTCTCTAAACATTTTCCTTGAACAGAAACAGACTGTTTTCTAAATATCTGTCCCATCTTAGCTGAAATTTTACTTTAACTCTTCTAACAAAATTTCTTTGTTGCACTCACCCTAATTTCTGGGTTGAAGTTTTTTCCACTGGATCAGGATCAGAGGCTTTTCCACTTGAATCAGGATCGGAGCTTTTCCACTGAAATCCACTGAGGGGTCTGTTTGCCCCACGTTGGGCGCCAAAATGTTGTGATCTTTTTCTTCTTAAAAACGCAGCCAGGTGATAAAAGTTTAGATCTTTTATTGTTTCCAATATAGCCCGGTTAGCTTAGAGGCCTATCTCTCTGCTTGGTTCCAAGAGCTCTCTCCAAATGTCTTTAAATCCAAAGGTCTGGTCCTTCAGCCTCTGCCTCTGCTTTCTTCAGCCTCCCCAGCTCCAGTCTTCATGTCATTCTGGTGAAATCTCGACTTGTAGCGTCTTCCTCTCTCAAGAACTCTCCGACTGGCCCATTGGCCTATTTATGCTCCTTCCAGAGAGAGGGATTATGGGTAGTTCTACTTAGTACCTTGTTTCAGGTTCTGCCCAAAACATCTTCTTGTAAGATTAGATCAACTCTAATTACTTAGCAGTTAGTAAGGATTCCAACAAATATTGATGCAAGAAACTTAAATAAAATATTAGCAAAGAGATTACAGAAAATAATCCCCAGGATAATATATTATGACCAAGTAGGATTTCTACCAGGAATGTAGGGCTGGTTCAATATTAGGAAAACAATTAGCATAATTGACTATATCAATAACCAAACTAACAGAAACCATATGATAATCCCAATAAATGCAGAAAAAGCATTTAATAAAAAACAACACTCATTCATATTAAAAACACTCAAGAGTATAGGAATAAGTGGACTTTTACCTTAAAATAGTAGTATCTATTTAAAACCATCAGCAAGTATTATATATAATGGGTTATAAACTGGAATCATTCTCAATAAGATCAGGAGTCAAAAAAGGCTGTCTATTATCATGATTACTATTCAATATTGTATTAGAAATGGTAGCTTTGTCAATAAGAGAAGGAAAAAAGATTAAAGGAATTAGAATAGGTAATGAGGAAACCAAATTATCACTCTTTGCAAATGATATGATGATATACTTAGAGAATCCTATAAAATCAACTCAAAAACTACTAGAAACAATTCATAACTTTAGTAAGGTTGCAAGACACAAAATAAATCCATATAATCATCAGCATATTTGTATGTTAGCAACTAAATCCAACAGAAAGAGGTATGAAGAGAAATTTCACTTAAAATAATTTTTGATAATATAAAATATTTGGGAGTCTGATCTAATCAACTGAAAAAATGTCAAGTGCCCATAGGTAGGCTGAGGTAATATAATAAAAATCACAATATAATAAGAATCACAATATTACCTAAATTTATTTATTCAGTGCCAGACCAATCAAACTCCTAAGAAATTATTTTACAGATCTAGAAAAAATAATAACAAAGTTCATCTTGAAGAACAAAGGTCAAGAATTTTAAGGGAATTAATGGAAAAAAATGTAAATGAAGATGGCTTACCTATGCGAGACCTAAAACTATATTACAAAGCAGTGATCATGAAAACCACTGGGTACTGGCTAAGAAATAGAGCTGTCAATCAGTGAAATAGGTTAGATTCACAAGACAAAATAGTCAATGACTATAGCAATCTACTGTTTGACAAAACCAAAGACCCCAGCTTTAAGGATAAGAATTCACTGTTTAACTAAAATAGTTGGGGGAAATTGGAAATTAACATGGCAGAAGTTAGGCATTGACTCACACCTAACACTGTATATACCAAGATAAGATTAGAATAGATTCATGATTTAGACATAAAGAGTGATTAAAAGAACAAAGGATAGTTCACTTCTTAGATCTATGGAGAAGGAAGGAATTTGTGGTCACAGAAGAACTGGAATACATTACTCTATACAAAATAGAAAATTTTGATTAAATTAAGTTAAAAAGATTTTATACAAATGCAGACAAGATAAAAAGGAAAGCAATAACCTGGGAAAAACATTTTACATTCAAAGGTTCTGATAAAGGCCTCATTTCTAATGTGTATATATATATAAAAATAATTGACTCAAATTTATAAGAATTCAATACAATCTCCAATTGATAAATAGTCAAAGGATATGAACAATTTTTAGATGAAGAAATTAAAACCATTTCTAGTCATATGAAAATGTGCTCTAAACCATGATTGATCAGAGAAATGAAAATTATGACAATTCTGGGGTGTCACTACATACCTCTCAGATTGACTGAGATGACAGGAAAAAAAATTACTGTTAGAGGGGTTGTGGGAAGACTGGGACACTAATATATTGTTGGTGGAGTTGTGAACTGATGCAGCCATTCTGGAGAGCAATTTGGAACTATACTCAAAAAGTTACCAAACTGTGCATACCCTTTGACCCAACAGTGTTTCTACTGGGATTATATCCCAAAAAAGATGTTAAAGGAGGGAAAGGGACCCACATGTGCAAAAATGTTTGGGGAAGCCCTTTTTGTAGTGGCAAGAACTTGGAAAGTGTGTGGATGCCCATCAGTTGGAGAATGACTGAAAATGTTATGGTATATGAATGTTGTGGAATGTTATTCTATTATTCTATGAATTCTATAAGAAATGATCAGCGGGATGACTTCAGAGAATTTTGGTACAAATTGAGCAATTAATATTTTCCAGTTGCTTACATCTGATTTTATTTGTGTAGGGGAAAAAGTTTTATAATTGTGTTCTTATAGTCCCTGGATATGTCTTCACAGGTAAACTTCCAAATATTTGACATTTTCTACAGTTATTTTAAATGGATTTTCTCTAGACAATTTCTCTTGCTTCTATACTTCCTTAGGAATAAATAGAATTGCTGATGATTTAAATCCAGGAACTTTGCAAAAGCTGTTAATTATTTCAAGTAGTTATTTTAGTTCATGCTTTAGGGTTCTCTAAGTATACCATAACATCTTCAAAGATCATTAATTTTGTTTCCTCATTGCTTCTTGTAATTCTTTGAATTTATTTTCTGTTTTTAGTGCTAAAATTAACATTTCTCATAGTAGCTGTGATAATGGCATCTTTGCTTCACCCTGGTCTTATTTGAGAAGACTTCTAGCTTATTCCTGTGACATGTAAATACTTCTTATCAATTTAAGGAAAATTCCATTTATTCCTATATTCTCCACTGTTCTTCATAGGCATGGGTGCTGTATTTTGTCAAGAAAACCTTTTTCTCCAGTGATTGAGAAAACCATATGGATTCAGTTGGTTTTGTTATTGATATGGTCAGGTCTGGTCATACTTTTCCTAATATTGAATCAGCCCTTCATTTCTGGTATGAATCTCATCTAGTCATAGTAAATTAATCTAGTGATAAATAACTATAATTTCTTTGTTTATGTTTTATTTAAAGTTTTTGCATAAATATTCATTAGGGAAATTGATCTGTAATTTTTTGTCTGTTTTTACTTTTTGTTTTGTTTGTTTTAGTTATCAGCATCATATCTGTGTCATAAAAGGAATCTGGCAGCACTCCTTTGCCTATTTTCCCAAATCATTTATATAGCAATACAATGAATTATTCTTTAAAATTTTGATAGAATTCCTTTGTCAACCCAAACGGATTTTTTTTTTCTTATGGAGTTCATTGATGGCTTGCTCCGTTTCTTTTTTTTTTCTGGAATTGAGTTCTTTAAGTAGTTTATTTCCTTTCTATTAATCAGCAATTTATATTTTTGTAAATATGCATTCGTTTCACTTAGATTGTCAGATTTATTGGTGTAGTTAGTCAAAATAGTTTTGAATTATTGTTTTAATTTCCACTTCTTTAGTGATAAATTTATCCTTTTTTGTCCTTGACACTGATAATTTGCTTTTCTTCTCTTTTATGAAGTTAATTAAAGGTTTATTTACTTTATTTTTTCATAAAACCACTCAATTTAATTTATGAGTTAATTTTATAAATTTTATTTATTTCTCCTTTGATTTTCAGAAGGTCTAATTTTGTATTTTAATGAACATTTTAGATTTTTTTCTAGCGTTTTTAGTTGCATGGCTAATTCAAATGAACTTTATTTTATTCTTTTAACAACTGGAGAAATAAAATTTCCCCTACAAATTGCTTCAGCAGCATTCCATTTATTATGTTGTCTCATTATTGGCATTGTTTTTGATGAAATTATTGACCTATTCATTATTTATGGCTAAATATTTAGTTTCCAATTAATTTTAATATATTTTCCATTTCCATTTATTACTTGTAATTTTTATTGTATTATGATCTGAAAAAGATGCATTTGTTTTTTTTTTTTGCTTTTCAACATTTGATCGAAAAGTTTTTATGCACTAATTCATTGTCATTTTTATATGAGTTCCATGTACATCTTAGAAAATATTTATATCTCTTTTCATTCCCATTCAGTTTTCTCCAAAGTATTTTCACATTTTACTTTTCAAAAATTCTCCCTTCCTCATTTTTGTTGTTGTTGTTGTTGTTGTTTTTGCTTGTTTGCTTTTGTGGTTAAATTTATCAAATTTTCTAAAGGGGTGGCTGTTTCCCCACTATTTTACTTTTGCTGTCTACTAGTTCCAGTAAGTCACTTAACATTTCTAAGAATTTGTTTGCTATACCATTTAGCACATATATTTTTAATACTAATAATACTTCATTGTCTATAGTACCCTTTAATAAGACATACTTTCCTTCTTTATCTCTTTTTGGTTTTGCTTTGTCTGAAGTCAGGATTGCTACCTCTAGTTGTTGTTATTTATTGTGTTTTATTTGCTTTGTTTTTACTACAGCTGATACATAATATATTCTGCTCCAGACTTTTAACTTCAATCTTTTATTATCTCTTTATTTCAAATATGATTCTTATAAGCAACATGTCTTAGGAATCAGAAAAACAGTGATTATTGTGTTATGTGGATCTAACATACTCCATTGATGCACTGATGAAATAGAGTGTTGGATCAATGGAATAGATTAGATATATACAACATAACAATCAAAGACTATAGTAATCTAGTATTTGAAAGAAGAAAAAAAAAGGAAGAAAGGAAGGAGGGAGAGAGGAAAGGAGGGAGGAAGAAAGAAAGAAAGAAAGAAAGAAAGAAAGAAAGAAAGAAAGAAAGAAAAAGAAAGAAAAAGAAAGAAAGAAAGAAAGAAAGAAAGAAAGAAAGAAAGAAAGAAAAAAGAAATGATGAAGAGCCTAGATTGAGGCCTGGGGGGGATGAAGTCCAATATGAGTGACCTAGTACAAAGTGAAGCAAATAGAATCAAGAAAATTATGTACACAATAATAGCAGTATTATTAAAATAAGCTAATGCGAAATAGAATAACTGATGAATATAACTCATAATTCCAAAGGGCTTATGAGGAAAAAAGCTTTTCATTTTTAGATAAAGAACTTATTAGATAAGAGTCTAGATTAAAATATTCTCTTTTTTTCTCTTTTTTTTTTTTTTTTTTTTTTTGTGGAGGGAGAGTGGAGAGGAGGAAGTTGCATGAATAAAGAAGAAAATTTAAGAGGTTTTTTTTTTTTTTTCCTTTTTCCTCTTGCATTCTCATTCAGTGGGGGATATGTTTATTTTTGAAGCTGAAAGATGAATGGAAAAGTCTTCATATTTCAAAATATTAGAATAAATATTAAGAGAAGCAAGGGGAACTATAGAAAATAAAATTTTGGATGGGATTGAATCCTAGTCATGAAAGTCAGGAGATGGAAATGATGAAAGAAAATATCAGACATATATAAGTATCAATGGAAATATCTGCAGTTGGTGGATTTTATTGTTTTTATTTATTTATCTTATTATTACTATTTAATTAATTATATGCATATCATATATGAAATTAAATATATATAATTATATTATAAATATCTTTATTTAATTATATTTATTGTTATCGTATTATATTATTTATTATTGTGTTTATCTTTAGGAAGGCCATTATAACTAAAATAATGAATTTGTGGATTACTGAAAATTATAATCAAATTTCAAAATTGGGCTGAGGCAAGTTACAAAGGATTTTGAATGAATACAGAATGACATATTTAATTCTGGACATGATGGGAAGCACTGGAATTTATTGAATAGTTATTCAGACCTGTGTTTTAGGAAGTTAACTGGCAGCTGAGTGGGATAGACTGTAGTAGGAAAGTATAAAGCTGATTGTTTCTTATAGAACAATAATATTCCATAATATTTATATATCATAATTTATTCAGCCATTCTCCAATTGATGGACATCCACTCTGTTCCAAGTTTCTTGCCACTATAAAAAAGCCTGCCACAAACATTTTTGTACAGGTGGGTCCCTTTCCCTCCTTTCAGATCCAAGAAGATTCTTTGGAAACATATTGTGTTATTTTAGAAATGTTGAGTTGAAGATGATTGTGGAAGATTCATCCGTTGTGTAGTTGGGGATGTGAGACTGGAAGTCAGAAGAAGTTCAATCAGTAGACTATTACAGTAGTTCAGCTATATGAAGTCAGGGGTTACATGGGGCGGGGATGATAATGTCAGAAGCAAGAAGAGAACATAGGGAAGAGATGTTATGAAGGTAAAATCAACAAACTTTGACATCAGTTAGGAAAGAGGAGATGAAGAAGCTACATAGGTTATGAACCTGGATCACTGGGAAGTTGTTGCTACTCTAGATCCTAAGGTAGTTTATACAAGAGGAATCTTTGGGATTTTTTTTGTTTGTTTGTTTTGTTTTGTTTTGTTTTTATTAAGCCTTCAGCAGAAATGTCACCTTTCTTTTTTTCTTAAAGCTTTTTATTTACAAAATGTGATACAGCCACCTACCAGTGGATGCTGGAGGTCTAACTCAGACCTGTAGTTCTTCATGTGAAAGGATGATGATGATGATGATACAGGGAGACTGAGAGGCAGTTGCTGTTCTCTGACCTCTCAACTGAGAAGCCATTTCATTGTCTGACCTCTCTCCTCTTCCCTCTGCCTCAAGTTTATTTCATTCTCAGTCCATAAGCAACACCTGTGTCAGTAAAGGCTGCTTTGCACCTCCTTCAGGTGTTATGATTCACAACTGTGGAGGCTCTCAGAAAATTGACCTGCCCCAACAAAACATATGCAGGGTAATTTTTCAACATTGATCTTTGCAAAGCCTTCTGTTCCAAATTATCCCTTCCTTTCCCCCATTCCCTCCCCTAAATGGCAAATAGTCCAATACATGTTAAAAATGTTAAAACATATGCTATATCCAATATTTGTATACATATTTATACAGTTATCTTGCTGCACAAGAAAAAATTGGATGAAGAAAGAAAAAAAAAAACAAAATGCAAGCAAACAACAACAGAAAGAGTGAGAATGCTATGTTGTGGTCCATACTCAATTCTTATGGTCCTCTCTCTGGAGTTAAGTGGCTCTCTTCATTACTCAACAATTGGAATTGATTTGAATCGTCTCATTGTTGAGGAGAGCCACTTCCATCAGATTGAGCATCATATAATGTTCTTGTTGCCATGTGTAATCATCTCCTGGTTCTGCTCATTTCATTTAGCATCAGTTCATGTAAGTCTCTCCAGACCTCTCTGAAATCATTCCGTTGGTCATTTCTTAGAGAACAATAATATTCCATAATATTCATATATCATAATTTATTCAGCCATTCTCCACTTAACATCCATTCAGTTTCCAGTTTCTTGCCACTACAAAAAGGGCTGCATGTGGGTCCTTTTCCCTCCTTTAGAATCCAAGAAGATTCATTGGACAGAATTTTAGAAATGTTAAGTTTAAAATGATTAAGGAAGATTCAGTTGGGAATGTGAGACTAGAAGTCAGAAGAAGATTCATTTATAAATATCCCCATGTGTAGTTCAGAACGTGAGACAAGAAGTCAGAAGAGAGATTAGAGGCAGATAAAGATGTAGGAGAATCATCACTCCTGAGATCATTCAATCCATGTGACATGATTAGATTTCCAAATGACAAAATATAAGAACAAAGAGAAGATTGTATTCAAGACAGCTTTTTACCTATACTTAGTGTCATTCTCCATTAAATGGGGAAGGTTGTAGAGTGTAGCCATGACAGGGTTGATACCCTAGGAAAGAACTAAGTTGTTGAGGAATGAAGGTCAATGTTTGGGTAAAGAACAGTGTTTGGAATTACAAGGTGAAGGGAGAGGTGGAATGGCAGGAGACTTTTTTGTGTTTTTTTTTTTTTTTGTTTTGTTTTGTTTTGTTTTTGTTTTTGTTCTTGTTTTTTTAGATAAGGAAATGTTAGGATCATAGACTTTGGTTTGATGATATTGGCTCTTTTCAGAAGTAAAAGTGCCTGCTGGAATTATATGTAAATAACTTTTTCTCTTATTATAGAGCTTACAACCACATATATAGTATTAATAATGAGCACAATCACAATGAAAACAAAAATATCTTCTAAGAAATCATCTTATATCATCTAACTTCTGGAAATATCATCAGAAAGATGAGCCATCTGGACAGAGGAGTTGTAGGAAATGTGTAATTTAGATGTCTTTAATTGCCTTATGCTGCTCTCTTTTAATATAAGAAAAAATTGACCAATATCTAATACTCTATACTAAAATAAGGTCTATTACTAAAAAAAGGATTCATAATTTAGATATAAAGGGTGATACTATAAGCAAATTAAAGTAAAAGGCATAGTTTGCCTGTCAGATGTATAAAGAAGGGAGGAATAGTTGAGAAAAGAACTAGAGAACATTATGAAATGTGAAATGGATAATTTTGAATACATTAGATTAAAATGTTTTTGCATGAACAAAATCATCCAAGAATGGAAGGGAAGCAGAAAGGTAAGAAAAATTTTCTGATAAAGGACTCATTTCTAGAATACATAGAGAATGTAATAGAATATTAGTGTTCTTTAAGAAGTGATGAGCAGATTTCAGAAAATCATGGAAAGACATTATGAAATGATGCTGACCGAAATGATCAGAATCAAGAGAACATTGTACACAGTAACAAGATTATGTGGTGATAAACTCTGATGGATTTTGGCTCTTTTAAACAATGAGATGATTTGAAGCAATTCTAATAGACTTTTGGAGCAAAGTGCCATTTACATCCAGAGACAGAATTCTGGAAACTGAATATAGATCAAAGTGTAGTTTTGTTGTTTATTTTGTTGTTTTTGTTTTCTTTCTTCTGTTTTTTTTTTTCATGTTTGATTTTATTTTTCTTGCACAACATGATGGATATGGAAATATTTAGAGAAATTACACATTTAAATTATATCAGATTGCTTGCTCTCTTGGGAAGGGGAAAGGGAAGAAGAAAAATAGAAAAATATGAAATAAAATTTTGCAAAGGTGAATTTTGAAAACTATTTTTGCATGTATTTGAAAAAGTAAAATACTATTAAAATATAACATTTGCCCATTTGTTGAACAATTTATTAGCAAAAGAGAGACTTCAGATTAGTTTAACATGTGATATATGGATATATTTTGTATAGTTTTGATGTTTTGAATTTCAATGCAATTAATATCCTTTTGTAACCCTATATATTTTATGTATTTACAAATATCCTGAGAAGTCTTTAGACTTTAACTTAATAAAAGGAATAGAAGGAAGTTTACAATATTTTTTTTTTTTTTTAGTGATTTGATGTTAAAAAATCTTGCTCTAAGGGAATGCTAATCATGAAATTTACAGCACAAAGGATAAACACAGGATTGGGACAGATTAAATAAATGTTATGAAATTATTTAAGCTTTATGCTTTCCCAAAATTTTAGGGATCTGCTAAGTGACAAGATAAATGATAAATATTTTGTGTGACTTTCAGAATTTTAGCAACTATGATACATGTATTTTAGTAAGGGCATTTACAAGAGAGTATTCATTAAAATAATTTTCATAGAGTAGGTATATTGACTATAGCCATTAAATTTTGCTGGATTTCCTTTTTCACTATTAACCTTTTATATATTCACTAACATTTATTTCCTTTGAAGTGCTCCTTGTGTTTGTTAGGATATATGCAAAGAAATAATACAGATATGTGTTTGGTGGTGTTATAAAGTACATGCGTAAAAAAATAAGTGGTATTGTAGTTACTTGTTAGACAAAAAGTAATTCATATTTCAATAACATTTGAATAATATTATTTGGATAACAATTGAAAAAAGTCAGATTAAGATCTCTTTGCTCAAGCTGTAGTCATCAAAGAGAAACTCTAAGAAAACTCTCTATATCTTCAGAAAGTGATAGCTATCAAAATTAGTGCTGTCACTTCCAGAAGAAGCATGAAATTTGAGGAAATAACTACATCTTCACAGTAAGAAAGGTCAAAATAGCTGAGGCCTCCACTAATAGTTAAGATTGATGTCTTGTAGGTTTAACTTTGCTTTGACCCAGATGACCTTTCTCTACAACTTCTTGATATTTGAAAAGGCCCAATTAGACCCTAACACTTAATCAGATTTTAACAAGTTCCAACTAGGGTCAGAGTCACTTTTTATTTCCTGAGAAAAATTTTGTAGCTAGATGAACAAAAATGACATAGAAATGTTTCATGGAGCTTCATATGAAATGTTACACTCTGATTATAAAAATTTATTAAATAAGCAATTGCTGAATATTTCTTTCTGATGCACTTTCTCTTTTGATGGAATGGAAGCATTGTCAATACTATTTAATAGATTTTGTTTTTTGGTTCAAGTAGTTTAATTATTTGCTTAATAAATATAGCATAAATGTTGTTTTAGAAACTATAAACCATATACAACAAAATAGGATTAGAAATATTTTCAAAAACAAATATCTTTATGCCTTTAGCAAAGTAGTTACTGAAAATAATATTGCTTATCACTTGTGTTGGATGGGGAATGAGATCCCTCTTTACCAAATTGACTACTCAAAAGTGTCTCCAGATAAAATCATAAAGCCTTTATTTAATTCTTGTAAGAAGCAGGCCAGCATACTTACTAGGCAGGCAAGTAGGGTGTTCCAGTGCAGAAGCAGAAGCTGGATTATATGGCTGAAAACCTGAAGTCCTACAGACATGGTACTGATACCTAAACCAGGTAGCTTGAAAACAGAGAAAGAAAATTATAGACCAATCTCCCTAATGAATATTGATGCTAAAATCTTAAATAAGATATTAGCAAAAAGACTACAGAAAATCATCCCAGGATAATACACCACGATCAAGTAGGATTTATACCAGGAATGCAGGGCTGGTTCAATATTAGGAAAACTATCAGTATAATTGGCAAAACCATATGATCATCTCAATAGATGCAGAAAAAGCATTTGATAAAATCCTACATCCATTCCTATTAAAAACTCTTGAGAGTTCTCTTGAGAGAGAGAGAGGAATAAATGGACTTTTCCTTAAAATAATAAGTAGCATCTATTTAAAACCAGCAGTAAGCATCATATGTAATGAGGACAAACTGCAACCATTCCCAATAAGATCAGGAGTGAAACAAGGTTGCCCACTATCACTGTTACTATTTAATATTGTATTAGAAATGCTAGCTTTGGCAATAAGAGTTGAGAAAGAGATTAAAGGAATAAGAATAGGCAGTGAGGAAACCAAATTATCACTCTTTGCTGATGATATGATGGTATACTAAGAGAACCCTAGAGACTCTACTAATAAAGTTATTAGAAACAATCCACACCTTTAGCAAAGTTGCAGGATACAAAATAAACCCACATAAGTCATCAGCATTCTTATATATCACTAACAAAACCCAACAGTTAGAGGTACAAAGAGAAATTCCATTTAAAGTAACTACTGATTGTATAAAATATTTAGGAATCTATTTGCCATGGGAAAATCAGAAACTTTATGAGCAAAACTACAAAACACTTTCTATACAAATTAAATCTGATCTAACCAACTGGAAAAATAATACATGCTCTTGGATAGGGTAAGCAAATATAATAAAAATGACAATATTACTTAAACTAATCTATTTATTTAGCGCTATACCGATCAGGCTCCCAAAAAATATTTTGATGACCTAGAAAAAATAGCAACAAAGTTCATATGGAAAAACAAAAGGTCAAGAATTTCAAGGCAATTAATGAAAAAAAAAATCAAATGAAGGTGGTCTAGCTGTACCAGATCTAAAATTATTTATAAAGCAGCTTAAAAAAAAAATCTGGTATTGGCTAAGAAATAGACTAGTTGATCAATGGAATAGGTTAGGTACAAAGGACAAAATAGCCAATAACTTTAATAATCTAGTGGTTGACAAACCCAAAGACCCAGTTCTTGGAATAAGAATGCATTATTTGACAAAAATTGCTGGGAAAATGGAAATTAGAATGGCAGAAACTAGGCATTGACCCACATTTAATACCGTACACCAAGATAGGGTCAAAATGGGTTCATGACCTAGGCATAAAGAATGAGATTATAAATAAATTGGAAGAGCATAGGATAGTTTACCTCTCACATCTGTGAAATTTATGACCAAAGAAGAACTAAAGATCACTATTGACCACAAAATAGAAAATTTTGATTATATCAAATTGAAAAGTTTTTGCACAAACAAAACTAATGCAGACAAGATTAGAAGGGAAACAATAAACTGGGAAAACATTTTTACAGTCAAAGGTTCTGATAAAGGCCTCATTTCCAAAATATATAGAGAATTGACTCTAATTTATAAGAAATCAAGCCATTCTCCAATTGATAAATGGTCAAAGGATATGAACAGACAATTCTCAGACAAAGAAATTAAAACTATTTATAGCCATATGAAAATATGCTCCAAATCATTATTAATCAGAGAAATGCAAATTAAGACAACTCTGAGATACCACTACACACCTGTCAGATTGTTTAGAATGACAGGGAAAGATAATGCGGAATGTTGGAGGGGATGTGGAAAAACAGGGACACTGATAACATTGTTGGTGGAATCCAGCCATTCTGGAGAGCAATTTGGAACTATGCTCAAAAGGTTATCAAACTGTGTATACTCTTGGATCCAGCAGTGTTTCTACTGAGCTTATATCCCAAAGAGATACTAAAGAAAGGAAAGGGACTTGTATGTGCCAAAATGTTTGTAGCGGCACTGTTTGTAGTGGCTAGAAACTGGAAAATGACTGGATGCCCATCAATTGGAGAATGGTTGAGTAAATTGTGGTATATGAATGTTATGGAATATTATTGTTCTGTAAGAAATGACCAGCAGGATGAATACAGAAAGGACTGGCAAGACTTACATGAACTGATGCTAAGTGAAATGAACAGAACTAGGAGATCATTATATACCTCAACAACGATACTGTATGAGGATGTATTCTGATGGAAGTGGATTTCTTTGACAAAGAGATCTAACTCAGTTTCAATTGATCAAAGATGGACAGAAGCAGCTACACCCAAAGAAAGAACACTGGGAAATGAATATAAACTGCTTGCATTTTTGTTTTCTTCCCAGGTTATTTATACCTTCTGAATCCAATTCTCCCTGTGCAACAAGAGAACTGTTCGGTTCTGCACACATATATTGTATCTAGGATATATTGTAACCTATTTAACATGTATAGGACTGCTTGCCATCTGGGGGAAGGGGTGGAGGGAGGGAAGGGAAAAATCAGAACAGAAGGGAGTGCAAGGGATAATGTTGTAAAAAATTACCCTGGCATGGGTTCTGTCAATAAAAAGTTATTTTTTTAAAAAGCTATTAAAAATAAAATTAAAAAAAAAAGAAAAGAAAACCTCAAGTCCTCCCTTATCCTGTTGACTTTTAAATTCATTGGTTGGACTGAATTCTTCAAGAACACAGAAGGGTGCTGTTAGCCATTGTAATATTGGCTCCTTTTTTGGCACAAGCTATTTTAAACTTAGGTCTGATCTACTTCACCCTATAGTCTCTGGGAAATCTTCACTTGTCCCATTCATTTGCCATGATGAGGCTTTAGGACTTCATACAGGATGGATAGCATCACACTGATTATTCTTTATAAGTCCAGTTTGGTCTTTCCCCAAGATCTTCTATTTGAAGTGACATTGCAAGGAAAAGATCCAAATTCTATTTTACATGGAAATACTCTGAGGGATGGAGATAATTCTACTTCTTGAAGAAAAAAATAATAATACGTAACATTTTATGATATGATAATATGGAAATAGCCTAAGAGACAAAGACATGGAGACAGAGACAGACTCCAAGACAGACAGAGACAAAAGAAAGAGGAAAAGAACAGGAACCAAGAAAAGGGAGGAAGGAGAATAAGAGGAAAAAGGTATTAAAGATGGAAAGGGAATGAAAAAAGAATTCAGTCAAAGACTTAATATTTAAGAGTTGGGACAAATTACTTTGGTCAAATCCATTAATCTCTCTGCCCTTCAGTTTTGTCAACTGTGAAAATAAGTGGCTTGGATTAACATTCCTTCTACTTCTTACTTTATAATCCTAAAGAAAGAAATTCCTTTTAAGCAATTATTACTGATGAGGAAAGCAAATAAATTTTTAAAATATTTTGTTTATATAATTGGATGACTTAAGGTGATAAGATAAAAAGGAACAACTTCCTTCTCATGTCATCAGAACTAAAATATTAACTCTTCACAACAAGTTTAAAAGTTTAGGGATCTCAATCACTTTGAGGAGTCCCAAAGAGAAGGTGGGCAACATTTCCTCACATCACATGTGTTTTTCAAAGCATATAATTTGCATGAATGCCAAAGTGTCCTTGGGCATTTATTGATTTTGGCTGCCTAAAGTTAACATGGACTTTTGGTACTGCTAAGGTAAAAAAGAAGATTATCCAACACCTGTTTTCCATGTGCCAGCGGTTAGCACATGAGGCATGTGATTTGTTTGAAATAGTTCCCAGACCACTTCTTGTCAAGATAATTGGCCAAGAAGACACACTCACAGATTTATCTTCATAAAGATGAGTGAACCATAGCAAAATAAGTCAACTTTGATTTAATTTGAAGTTTAGTAGAATGGAACTGTTTGCCAATTATAATTGTAGATTAAATTGGTTAATTTTTGAAGCCTTTTTGAACCAGGTTTCATCAAAAACTAATCCACACTATAGTTACTTTGACTTTAAAATTCGGGCAAAGTCATCCCAAAATAAGATTGATTTTTTAAAAATTCACAGCAACAGTTTTCCATTTTTAGAATTGAATGTCATAAGAGTTCTTCTCAGATATACCCATTGAAACACAGATAATATGTGGAATGTGACAAAGCTTTTAACTTTGGTAGAGATTTAAAAATAATGTGATTTACTTGAACTTTTTTTATTTAATCTGCAATAAATATATTTTTCTTGTTTTATTTTGACTAGTGACATTTATAGACTTGTCATGATGATGGAGTCTAATGCTAAAAGTACAACAATTTCCTTTCATCACTTTTTAGTTGTTTTGGTTATAATGAATTAAAAATTGTGCATCACAGGTGTTCTTCAATTTACTTGGCTACTATGATAAACTATCAATTCCCATTATAGCTGTAATTCATAATCATATTTCTGGCAGGAGTAAATATAAAATGAAAAGCTAAAAGTGAGCTACAACGTGATATGTGTAAAACTGCATTTTTCAAATTATTTTCCTGCTGTTTTCTATACTGTTATGTATTATACTATTATGAATAGAAAGTAGCTAAAGGTACTTGCTTAGAGATAAGAAACTCTGTAGTGAAGCAAATTGCCAATTTCATGGGCTAAATCCAATATATATGAAAGAAAAGAATGTTTGGCTATAGTAAATACTATATGACCTCAAGGTACTAAATTATGAAAAACAGATTTAGTATATTTCCCTATGATGCTATCAAAGGTAATGGGAGTACAATAGAATGAGGGGACAAATATTGCAAGAGCAGATGTTTTCCCTTGAATATAATAATGAAACAGATAGGATAGATATAGCCAGAATGCATCAAAACAGGAATGTAACCAGCACTTCAATAAGGATATTTTTAGAAGGAAGGATGCAAATTAGCAACCATGGCATCTAATAGAAAAGCCAAGACACAAGACATGATTTATGTGCTAATGGATCTAATAAGTATAAAAGATAAGAGGAAAGGGAGACACACACACACAGACAGAGCTTGGAAAGAAATCATTTAGAAAACAACAGTGTGTATTGCATTTATAAAAAAGATTCAAATAATTACATGATTTTTCCTAAATTCTACATATAGAATACATTCTATTGAAAAAAGACATCTAAAATAGTGATTAACAGTTGAACACACATAATTTTTTGTGACTACACAATAAATAGATTTTTATTAACAGTTCTGCAAAATATAGTTTGCCCTGCATTGACATGATTTACTGCAATGGTTCTCAAACTTTTGTTTTCAGTATCTTTATCCTATTAAAAATTATTGAGGATCTCTCCAAAGGGTTTTTGTTTATCTGGATAATGTTTATAGACACTTACCATATTGGAAATAAAAAATATTTTTGAATTTGTAGATCCTCTAAAAGGGTTTCAGAGGTCCCTAGGATTCTCTAGACCATACTTTGAGAACCACTGATTTACTGAATCAACCCAAAATTTCTGTTGAAGTTGTTTTACTTTATTTTAATAGAAAACTGTTTATATTGGAGAGAACAGTCCTGCTTATAATGCAGACTGGCAATACACTGCTGATTACTCACAAATATTGCATTTGAACATTACAGCAACTATAATGTTTATCACATACAAGTTCTTTTGCTGCTGGACATTTTTCCTGATTGTTACAAATATTCTTTTCAATTTGGGACTGCTGACAGAAATGACAAGAACAACGCCTGCTGAGTTTGCAAAGTTTTTCCTGATCCATAAAAACAAACATAAAATTAAATTTGAAAATCTGCTTCTTGTGAAATGATCAGCATAAAACGTGCAAAGGAATACAACAAACAGAACAGTTTTCAAAACAAGACCAATTTATGTAATACAACAGTGCTTAAAAATCTAAAAATGGCATGGTACAATGGAAATTGTTTAACCCCGGAGTAAAAGAAACATAGTTTTTAATGACACTTACCAATTGAAATACCATGAGCAAGTTACTTAATTTTTTCCAGGATATTGTTGTTTGAGGTTTTCAAGGGCTGAACAAATAATTTGTGCCACAATATTTAAGTAGGACATATTCTTTTAATGAATGAATTTTATAAATGTGACTACAATGATAGCTAATTGTAAATCTTAATGCAAAATTCATATGTATTAAAAAGGGATTTATTGAAAGAAATCTGGAGAGAAGTAGAGCCAAGATAGTAAAGTAGAGGCAGAAACTCACCTGACCTCTTCGAGCAATCCCCTCCAAGCAACTTTAAAACAACCCCTCAAACTGAAGTTTGGAGTGGTAAGTTAACAAAATGTTAGGATTAAAAGAAAATTCCCTACCCTAAACAACAAAACATAGTAAACATCTATCACACTTGTATTGTGTTTGGACCTGGAGGATAACAGGCCACCTATGGCAAGAACAACTGCAGGCCTTGGAGCCAGGTGCAATACTATCACTAGCAGCTTTGGAGCTCTCAGTCCACCTATGATAAGGAAATTAAACAGTTGATCAGAAAAAAGATTATAAGGAATTCTGGGGGTGTTGTTTTAAGGACCCTGTTGTACATCCTATATACAATTTAGGATTGTAGTTCCAAGGCAAAGATAAACACCAATTTTTGTGGTCACAGGGGAATAGGAGCCTCTTAGTAGTTACTGTGTTTTTATGGTCTCTCAGAAGAGTTCAGACTTTCAAGTCTCAGTTTCAAAAATAAAAGAGGAACTAGTGATTGCGGTCACAAAAGAATGGAGGCCTAAATTATGGTCTCAAGAACAAAAATAAATAAATAAAATGAAAGTACTTGAATCCAGAGTGAAGCATGGATCCTGGCCACAATGCCAAGATATAGAAGAGTCATTCACTGGTATCAGTTCAAAAGCAGAAAAGATCACTAGCTCTTGTGATTGCAAGAGAACAAAGGATCTAGGGAAAGTCCCAGGACCAAGAGAAGTCCTATCATTTGTGTGGTTATAAGAAAACGAAGCCTCCTCTCGGATAAAAACCAAAGAACAGGGCAAGTAAGCAATGGCCACACCTTTCCTTAGATCATACCACTTTGGAAGCATCATAAATTTATTCAGAACTAACACTGAAAAAAAACAAACAAACAAATAAAAAAACCTTAATTTGGGATAATGCTCAATTTTAATATAAAATCAAGTCAGAAAATAGATGGGAAAATGACCAGATAAAAAGTGAAACTGACTATAACAATTTACTATGGTGACAGAAAAGATCAAAACACAAATTCAGAAGAAAATAATGTCAAAATAGCTATAAGAAAGGTCTCTAAGAAAAATGTGAAGTGGATGTGTGCTTGACATTGAAGGGCTAAAAAGGGGGGGGAGGGGAAATTTTAAAATCAAATTAGTGAGGTAAAGGAAAAATGGGAAAAAAATAAGAATACTGCAAAAAATTATGGAAAGAGAGCCAGCTTAGTAAAAGAGAGCATTAAAAATACTAAAGAAAGTAAAAGTTAATTTAAAAAAAAGAACTGGTCAAAAGGTAAAAGAGACACAAAAATCCACACATGAAAAGAAATCTTTAAAAAGCAGAATTGGCAAAATGAAAAAAAAAAGAGAGAGAGATACAAACATTCACTGAAGAAAGGAAATACTTAAAAAGTAGAACTGGGTGAGTAGAAGCTAATGACTTCATGAGACATCAAGAAAGAATTGAAAAAAAGTTCAAAGAACATATGAAATTTCTTATTGGCAAAACAACTGACCTAGTAAATAAATTGAAAACAAATTTTTAAAAATGAAAACTATATATACCTGAAGTCTATGATTAAAACAGAGCTTTTTCCATCATTTTCCAAGAAATTGTTGTGGAAAAGGGCCCTGATTTCCTAGAACCAGAGAATAAAATAAAAATCAAAATAATCCATAGATCCTCTGCTGAAGTAAATCCCAAAATGAAAACTCCAAATTATTGCCAAATTCAAGGGTTCCTAAATTAAAGAGAAAATATGGCAAGCAATCAGAAAGAAATAATTCAAATATCATGTAACTACAGTCAGGATTACAAAATATTTAGAGGTCTCTAAGTTAAAAAAATGAATAGTGGAATATGATACTCTAGAAAGCAAAGGAGATAAAATTGCAAGAATAGCCTATCCAGAAAAACTGACTATAATCCTTTCGTGGAAAAAATAAACATTCAATGAGTTATAGAATTTTCAAATATTCCTCATGCAAAAACCAGAGTTCAATGATAAATTTCACATTTAAATGAGATTCAAGAGAAGCATAAATAAAGGTAAACATGAAAAAGAAATCCCATAGTATTCAATTAGGTTGTGCTGCTTGCAGTTTAAATGAAAAGATAATATTTGTAACTCCTAAGAACTTTATCATTATTGGAGCAATTAGAAGGATGTACATAGTATACATGTATAAGTTGATTATGATGGAATGATTAAAACTGAGGGTTGAGAAAAAGGAATATATTGGGAAAAGGGAGAATGGAGAAGAATAGAGAAATTTATCTCCCATAAAAGACTCATGAGAGGGAGAATTGTTAGAGTGAAAGGAAAAATGGAGATAGCAGAGGGAAATTCTTTGACTTCACTCTTCTTTGATTTGGTTCAATAAAGAATAACAGAGAATAACATACATTTCAATTTGGTATAGAAAGGTATTATACACCACAGAGAAGTACTAAGGGAAGGAGATAGTAGATGAATGGAAGTAGCTTATAGAAGAATGGGTGGATTGAGAAAAACAGTAGTCAGAAGCAGAACAAACTCTTGAGAAAAGATAGGGTAAAAAGAAAAAAAAAAAAAGAAAGAGAAGGATAAATAGAATGGAACGAATGTGATAAACTCACCAATAAAAAAGGAAGCATAATAGTTTATAAGTAGAATCTAAGAATGTACTGTTTAAAAGAAATACACTTGAAACAGAGAGTAAGATTAAGGGGCTGGAGCAGAATCTGTGTTATCCCTTAGCTAAAGTAAAAACAAAACAAAATAGGTAGAGCAATCATGATTTCAGACAAAGGAAAAAAGAAGCAAAAGCAAAAATAACCTAATTTTAAAAAACAAGCAGGGAAACTAAGTACTGCTAAAAAGGTTTGTAGATGACAGAGTAATATAAATTCTACTCAAATATATACCATATCATTCAAATTCTTAAAGGAAAAAAGTTATAGGAGAAAATAGTAAAACATTAATATAGGGGCTTTTATTTTCCCGTATCATTAATAACTATTTAAAAAAATAATCTAACCATAAAAAAGAAAGAAAAAAATTAAAGAGATGAATAGACTTTTAGAAATTTTAGATAAGAGAAACCTTTGGAGAAATGTAAATCAAAATGGAAGAGTATACTTTTTCTTGGCTATATGTGGTACTTTCAAAAGAATTTTGAATGTATTAAAACATAAAAACTTCACAATCAACTAAGGAAAAGAAAAATGTTAAATACATCCCTTTCAAATCATAATGTAATACATAAATAAACATGTTTAACAAAATGCCCAGGAAACATAGAACAAAATTAAATGGAAGCAAAATGAACTAATTATAAAGAATAAGTGAGTCAATGAACAAATCATAGAAACAATAATTTCATTAAAGAAAATGACAACAACGAGACAAGATGTGATGCAGTCAAAGCAGTATTTAAGGAAAAATTTGAAACTTTAAAAGTTTATATGAACAAAATAAAAGGTGAATCAATAAATTTGGCATTGAATTTTTGAAAAAAATACTAGAAAATTAAAAAAAATTAAAAAACAAATAAAACACCAAAAGGGACACCTTAAAAATCAAAACATAAATTAATAAAATTGAACATAAGGAAACTATTGAACTAATAAAATGTTTTGGGGAATATATCAAATCTCTGATATTAAGACAAAAGTCAAAATCAAAGACATGATATACAAAAAGATTAGAATATACATTATAGTAACTTTTATTTCAATATTATAATATATCCATGATCTTGTCTATGTAGGAACTTCTATAACAGATGAGTTACAATCTATTCACATGACCTAATCATAAGGAATATCAAAGAGATTTCATTGGTATCATGACCACAGTCAATAATAATTTACTCTATACTTAATCATTTGCCAGACTCTGTGCTAAGAGCAATGTAAAATATAATCCCTGGCCTCAAAGAAGTCACAAACTAACATGAAGTTACTAGAAAAGAATGATTTCTCTGTCAATGATGCTCAGCATTTCTTTTTAAATTTATAATCTTAACAGATTACTTGGAAAAATGAGAGTTTCAAAAAAAATCCCAATTTCACACATCAAATAGCTGACAGAAGAACTATTTTTATGCATATTGTCCAAAGGCAGACTCTCTATCCAGTTCCCTGCACTAGGTTTCAAGCATGGGGATTGAAATCCAGATTCTCTCACTCTAGATACAAGGTTTTATCCTTTATTCTTTCCAGATGATATTAATTACTGATATCATTTTATAGGTTCCTAACTCCAGAAGGAAAAAAAAAAACTTACAAAATGAGTAAGAAAATAATCTTGAGAAGGAAATTCAAACACATCTTTAGATTTACAGCCAGCAGGAAGATTAGAAGTCACATAGCCACAATCACTGGTTTTCATTATTCAGACTGATTCCAAAAGCTAAATATATATTTTATTTTTTAAAGTTATTCTGCCCAAATATGATAAAAATACATTACTACTAAAAAAAACATAGCTTTGACTATATAAACCTTTGTCAGAAAGGTGATGTCTTATTTTGTTTTGTTGATATGCTGTCCAGTTTACAATGTTCCTTTCAAAGAGCAAATATCTTTATGAGGGCAGTACCATCTACAGTGAACTTAAAGCCCAAGAATATAAAATCTGACACTGCTTGCATTTCTTCTGACATCCATTTGCCAGGCTGTGATGGGTCACTTGCCAATATCTTAGATTTATTTGTGTGTTTTATATGTTGACCTTAAGCTACTTTTTTTTTTTTTTTACATTTTCCTCTTTCACCTGTATAAAGAGACTTCTGAATTCTTCCTCAGTTCCTATCATCAAATTGATAACTGTCTACCTGAGATTGATGATATATTTCTTGGACACCTTAATTCCAGATCTTGATTCATCCAGCCTAGAACATGACATATTTTGCATGCAAGTTAAATAAATAAAGTGACAGTATACAACCTTGTCCTACTTCTTTCCCTAAACCAATTAATTCTGCCATGTTCAGTTCTCTTTATTGCTTTCCACAGAAGGCAAGTAAGCTGATCTGGAACTCCCATCCTTTGAGGACTTGTCACATGTTGATAGGATCCACATAATCAAAAGTTTCATTGCACTAAATGAAGCAGAGAAGTTTTTTTTTTTTTTTCTTGTAAAATCTGTGCTTTCTCCATAATCCAGCAAATGTTAGCAATTTGATCATTAGTCCTCTATCTTTTTGAAAAGCATCCTGCTTGTTTCTACTGGGCTTATATCCCAAAGAGATCTTAAAGGAGGGAAAGGGACCCATATGTGCAAAAATGTTTGTGGGAGTCCTCTTTGTAGTGGCCAGAAACTGGAAACTGAGTAGATGCCCATCAGCTGGGGAATGGCTGAATAAATTATGGTATGTGAATGTTATGGAATATTATTGTTCTGTAAGAAATGACCAGCAGGATGAAGACAGAGAGGCTTGGAGAGACCTACATAAACTGATACTGAGTGAAATGAGCAGAACCAGAGATCATTATACACGGCAACAACAAGACTAAATGACGATCAATTCTGATGGACGTGGCTCTCTTGAACAATGAAATGATTCAAACTAGTTCCACTTATGCAGTGATGAGAGTTATCTACACCCAGAAAGAGAACCATGGGAACAGAGTGTGGAACACAACATAGCATTCTCACTCTCTCTGTTATTTGCTTGCATTTTGTTTTTTTTTTTTTCTCAGTTTTTCTTTTTCTTCCTTCTTAATCTGATTGTTCTTGTGCAACAAGATAACTGTATACATACTTATAAATATTGGATCTAATATGTGTTTCAACATATTTAACATGTATTGCATTACCTTCCAGCTATGAGAGGGGTTGGGGAGAAGGATGGGAAAATTTGGAACAAAAGGTTATGCAAGGGTCAATTCTGGAAAATGTACCCATGCATATACTTTGTAAATAAAAAGGTTTTAATTTAAAAAAAAAGAATTTAAGCTCCTTGACGGGAGAGATTGTTTCATTTTTATGCAAAAAAAGAAAAATAAAAGCATCCTGCTATTCTATTAATTCTTGGCTCAAATATTATTGAAGTCTACCTTGCAGAATCTTAAACACATATTTGCTGTCATATGAAATGAGGACAATTTCATAATTTGAGCATTTTTTGTTATTGCTTTTCTTTAGGATTGTGATATAAAATGATCTTTTTTAATCCAGTGACCACTGTTAACTTTTCCAAACTTGCTGGCATATTGAGTGCAGGACTTTGACAGCATTAATGATTTTAAATAGTTCATCAGAAATTTCATCATCTCCATTAGCATTATTAATAACAATGATTCTCAGAGCCCATTTAATTTCATGGATGTATGGCTCTGTAGCAATACTTATATTATCTTGGTTATTAATGATATGAACATCTTACTTCTATGGTTTTTCTGTATAATTTTGCCACTTCTTAATTCTTTCTTTTTAGTCCTTACCATTTGTTTTTGTTTTTTTTTTAATCATGTCAATTTTTTGCATGCAATGTTTCCTTGACTATTTTTGAAGATATCTCTTGTCTTTTCTAGTCTATTGCTTTCTTTTCTTTATCTTGCTCATTTAAAAATATTCTCTCTTCTTGCTATTGTTGGGACTTCTTCATTCTTTACCTTTGATTTTTCTTCTCTTCTCAACATTTTTAAGCCTCTTCAGAGAGCCATTTGCTTTCTTGCTCGTTTTTTTTTTTTCTTTGAAATGTTTTGTTGTTATGGTTGCTGCCTTCTGTACCATTGCAAAACTCTGTCTGTTGTACTTCAGCCATTCTAGTATTCATCACCTTTACTTCATATATATATATACATATATATATGTATATATATATATATGTATATATATATATACATATATATATACACACACACACAATATGTAAGACATGTTATTTAGTCATTATATATATATATATATATATATATATATATATATATATATATATATATATATTCTGATGATTTTCCCTACTTTATTCAATTAAAATCTGAATATTGCAACAACAAACTCATGATCTGAGCCATAGTCAGCTCCAGATCTTGTTTTGACTGACAGCAGATAGAATTCCCACTTTTGCCTTCAATGAATATAAGCAATCAGATTTCTATACTGACTATCTGGTAATATAATATCCACATGTATTTTTGTATTGTTGAAAGTGTTTTAACCAATGAGTTATTTTGACAAAACTCTACTCGTCTCTGCCCTGGTTCATTTTGTACTTCAATCCAAACTTGTCTGACATTCAAATTAACTTTTGATGCATTCTAGTCTCCTTTGATAAATAATCTCTCTATCTCTCTTTTTTGTTGTTATTTTTAGATGTTGTAGGTCCTCATACAACTGTTCAACTCTGACCTGTTCAGCATCAATGGTTGGAACAGACTTGTGTTGCTTTGATATGCAATTACAATATGTTAATAATGTTGAAGCTATTCTATTAATTTTTCTATTTTGACCAAATGAAAAATATTTCAGACATTTCCACATTCAGAGATGTACATTTTCTTCTTTGCTTAGTGATTTTTCTATCATGCATCTCCTTAAACAAATGCATTTCCTTATCTAAATATTGTTTCTAGTCAGATTTATTTATTTATTTATTTGTTTGGGAGAAAAGGGCTTTCAGATGAAACAATTTTTCAGTCATCTATAAACTTAGTAAAGC
Source organism: Antechinus flavipes (assembly GCF_016432865.1). Classification (NCBI taxonomy): domain Eukaryota; kingdom Metazoa; phylum Chordata; class Mammalia; order Dasyuromorphia; family Dasyuridae; genus Antechinus; species Antechinus flavipes. The sequence goes on along the minus strand of NC_067400.1, from coordinate 127,287,345 downwards.
AATTTATCAAACCATCCCAAGCTTTCTTCTATATTATGTTCATGTTAGTTTCAATGTTTAGTGTAAAATTAGTTCTTGCCATTTAATAAGTGCTTGATGAATATTTTATAACTTTTTTCATTTTCTACATTTAAATGAATAAATTATCATTCTATATTATTTTATAAAAATCTCTTCTTTTTCATATTCCAATGAGGATACAAAAATTTGTGAGTTGAACATTGTTCTGTGTTTTTTCCACTGCTCTATTTCATAAATAGACAGGTAGGTAGGTAGATAGATAAACAGATAGATGATAGATAGATAGATAGATAGATAGATAGATAGATAGATAGAAAGAAAGAACCTTTTTATTTTGATATGGTGGGTAAGATTTCTCTTTTCCTCTCTTTTCACTGTAAAATCATCTTGAATAAAATAACAATAATCTACTCAAATGTAATTTTACAAATCTTAGTTAGTAAAAATAATTTTTTACCTTAACCCTAGCCATAAATACATTATTCCTTGTAGCAAGACCTTATTCAGAAATCCAATTCCTCATCTCAAATAATACTGTTTTAAGCAATGGTTAATTTCCAAAACTGTATTTCTCTTCTTAATCCATAACTTTTTTGTTAGTAACAGTGATTTATTTAACATATTTTAATCATCTAATTTGTCTAAAGTGGTGCCAAATTATTATTTGTTCATTCAATATTTCTAAAATATGTGATTTCATTATTGTGGGTGCTTGTTCAATAAATGTGTATCACTTTTTATTCATGTATGTTATTGTTGTGACTTTCTGGGTCAAAAATAATATATCATTTTGTGATCAACCTTCCACCGATAATCTTCTCAATGGTCATTTATAACAGATATGCATTATATTTTTAGCCTGTTTCTAAAGCATATAGAGGCTTTATTATTCTCCTCCCATAGTCTTCAAAAATAAACCATTTCTTTCCTATCAAGAAAGACAAATTCCATTAGGACTTTTAGGTGAGTTCTTTTATATTATAGATTATATTTTACTGAGCCTTTATTTTACCTTATCCATCTTTGGAAAATAAACTTGAGTTTGCTATATTGATAAATAAAATATACTTCTAAGTAATACTAACATAAATTAATCAATTTATATATATATATAATATATGTATATACATATATACTTATACTTTAAATTTTGTAAAGTCTTACATATATTATTTAATTTCAATGTATATATGGATCTCTGTCTACACACATATAAACATATAGATATTAACATCCTTCAGGAAAGTTGAAGGTTCAAAAGACTGATGAAATAAATCCAATACTATATGTTCTGCATATATTTTTATAATATAAATAAAAATTAATGCATTGAGTATAAAGATCACATATATTATATTATGATTGGATATAGTAGACATATATACATGCATCTCTATCTATCTCTATATTGAAAGCAAAGTGGCACACTGTTATAGTGTCGATATTCTCTTGAGTTCAAATGTGGTCTCAGAGACATACTAGCTGGATTATCCTGGACAAGCTACTTAACCCTGTTTGCCTCAGTTTCCTTACTTGTAAAAGAATCTCAAGAAGGAAATGGCAATCCACTGCACTATTTTTGCCAAGAAAATTTCAAGTTGGTTCATGAAAAATGAGACAAAACTAAAAATGATTGAATAACAAAAAGGAAAGTAAGTCCATGGAAAGTGAGATCTTGCCACCAAATATTATCTCTGATGTAAGTTGATTATTAGGGTATCACAAAGAAAGTGTATAAGACCAGGAACCATTTATATTTTTACTCAAGCAATATAGATAAACAATTCTCAAAAGGAAAATTCTAATTTGTTAGTGATCATATTAAAGAATAGTTACAGGAGCAAAATAACAGTTAGGACATGTATACTTATATTGTATTTAATTTATACTTTAACATATTTAACATGTATTGGTCAACCTGCCATTGGGGGGAGGGTATGAGGGGAAGGAGGGGAAAAATTGGAACAAAAGGTTTGGCAATTATCAATGCTGTAGAATTACCCATGCATATAACTTGTAAATGAAAAGCTATTAAAAAAAAAAAAAAAAAAAAAGAATAGTTACAGGGATAGCTAGGTGGCACAATGGATAGATCACCTGAGGATAGAGGACCTGAGTTCAAATCTGGTCTCAGACACGTAACACTTCTTAGCTGTGTGACCCTGGGAAAGTCACTTAATCCCAAATGCCTCAGGGGAAAAAAAGGTTACATTACTGATAATAAAACAAGTGCAAATTAAAAAGAACTCTGAGTTTTCCCTTTTTGTTATTCTCTTTCTTCTTCTATGCTTATACGTATGAATTATCTGATTTAATTTGATCTCTTATTAATATTTTTATGTTTTATCATTTTTCCTCCAATGTTCCTTGTTCCTTTATGAACTGATACTGGTCATAATTTTCAAACTTTCTTATCTAAAAGAATTGTTTAAAAAAAAGTTTATATTCTACATCAAATATCCATCTGTATCATTTCATCTGCTTCATATATGAAACGAATACTGGTTCTTTGGGACACCTTATTATTGTAATTGATAGGCAGCTGTTAAATATTCTGAGGAGAAAAATGATATGCTTTGATGGTGACTATTCTTTTATTCATTTCCCAATTAAGAAAGTCACAGACTTGAATAGGATCAAGTGGGAAATTCCTTAATTTTATACCATAACATTTTTCTTATTTTTAAGAATTCTTATAATTTGGTTTTGATTTTCATCTTTTCTGTAAGATAATGATAACATTATGTACAGAAAACTATATCCTATCTATTAGAATACATAATGTCATTAAATGTTTATTTGATTATCAAAGAATAATATAATTAAAAGTTAACTTTCCTAAATCTTATTTTTCATTCCAATTGTTTGGTTCTATTTTCCAATCAATTTATCAAGTAATTCAGAAAATGCCTTGGTTTTCTGTTCTTCAGATAAAAATCAGTTTCCCATTGGTATCATAAAAGCTCTTTGTTTAAAATTATACAAAAGGTCAGTCCCTGCAGGTCAAGAGGTTTTGGCTGGGTACCTTACTCCTACCCTTTATCCTTACACACATTACTCACTACTGCTACTGTGAGATTGGAAGCTACATTTCCCTATTAACAAGTCTATTTGTTTGTTTTCCCAGCTTTCTTTGTAAGTAGAAATGAATTTTATCAAAGCTTTTTCTCTATGGGATGACACTTTTCATCTGAAAATTCCAGCAGTATAGTTCTCTTCCCATACATTGATGTTTCTTTTTTTCTTTTCAAAGTAAATATTAATAATATGTAAGTATAAAACTCCAACATTTCTGCAAGTGTTTTTATCTTTTTTTTTTTTTTTTTTTTTTTTTGCTGAGACAGTTGGGGTTAAGTGACTTGCTCAGGGTCACACACCCAGGAAGTATTAAGTGTCTGAGGCCAGATCCTCCTGACTTCAGGGCTGGTGCTCTATCCACTACACCAATTAGCTACCCTCTGTTTTCTTATTTTTTAATTGGAATTTCCAACACATTTTTGCCATCCTCTTCTCAACTATATCTTAATTGATGTCACAGAATTCAAAACTATATATTGATTTGATCAAAAGAATCCTATTAAATCATGTTTAAAATGCCATCATATTTACTTATTTTTCTCTGCATGAGATGCTTGTAATAAATTCATATAAACACTAAGGTTTAAACAGCATGAATTATAAATACCTCCAGGCAATCTCAGAAGAAATAGCAAACTCAGAGCTCTAGAGTTAGCTGGATTAGGAAGTGGCCTCAATGTGGACCACAAAAATTTTCACCTCCCATATAAAGGACAGCATACTGAGTTTGAGAGAATCTCTCCTGAAAAGGAACATTATGCCTATTGTGCTGCTGAGATACCAATTTAGGTTAAAAGGAACCAGCACATCTTCGGAGTACAAAAACAGTGGGGCAGGGAAGTAGTTGGTTGCAAGTATTTATAGGAGAATAGAGAGGAGAACTGAGGGGAAGTCAAAGACACCATCCCCTCTCCACCTCAGGATTAGAGGTGGTTATACTAAATTTATTAAATTATCATCAAAAAAGAGTAAACAAAGGAGAAATAATCCAACCACATAAATCTACTTTGGGAATAGGAAACACAGTTTATCTTCAGAGGAAGACATTAAAGTAAAAAAAGTTTCTCCTATCCCAAAGAATATTGTGAAGTGACTGCCTGGCCAGAAAGAATTTATAGAAGCATTACAAAAGACTTTAAAAATTAAATGAAAGGGATTGAGGGGGAAAAAAAACAAGCAAGGAAAAGAAGCACCTAAGAAAAACAAGATTATATGAAGAAAGTCAACCAACTAGAAAAGGAGATCCAAGGTCGTAAAGAACATGATTCTTTGAAAATTCAAATTGGACAAGAATGAGCCAGTAAATCTATAAGGAACCAAGCAATAACAAAGCAAAATATAAGGAATGAAAAAATACAGGAGAATGTGAATCATCTTATAAGAAAAACAAGAGATCTGGAGAACAGATTAAGAAGAGAAAATATAAGAATAATTGCACATGAAAACTATGACTAAAAAAAATCTTGACACAATAATAAAAGAAATAATTAAAGAAAATTGTACTGAAATGATAGAACAAGAAAGGAAAGTAAAAATAGAAAAAAATCCAATGATCACCATCTCAAAGAGATCCTATAAATAAAACATATAGGAGCATTCTTGCTAAATTTAAAAACCTCCAGATCAAAGAGAAAATTTCACAAACAACAAACTACTACAACAACAACTGAAACAATTTAAATATGCTATAACTAAAATTCTATAGTTCTAAAAGATTTACCAGTAATACAATAAAACTCTTCAAGTCCTGCTAAATCAACATCAAAACAAAACAAAAACAAAAACCTAGACCTTGGGCCAAAAATATTTTATCTATCAAATTAAGCATGACATTGAATGGGGGAACAATTAGCTGATTTTCAGAATTTTGTCTCAACCAAACCTGAATTCAATAAAAAATAACATATAAGAACTAACAGGTGTTAGTTAGACTGATGTCAAAGAATCAAACAAGGACAAACTATTTTTGTTTTACATGTGAAAATATAAATTATAAGTCTAAGATTGACATCAGTAATTGGGTAGTCCAAAAGAAAGATTGGAGCAGAGCTGAGAATGATCTCACTCTAAAAAGCAAAACCATCTGGAAAAGGTAAAAATAGTAAATATTCTGCATGAATGAGGTACAGAAGAAGAATTTACACAGATAACGTTAGAAGAAGAGGAAGAGGACTACTCACATTTGGGAATGGGTTAGAGAACAACATATAAATATGTCATAAAGAATATAGCATCCTCCAAAATCTATAAAGAAATAAGGGGAAAGGAGATGGGATAAGATAGGATGTCCATTTACAGCAATGGGACAAGATGTATAGATTAAAGAAAAAGAGATCAAGATAAGGATAATGGATGGCATAGCATAAACTGGGATACAGAAGGGTGTATGAATTAAGATATGGGTATTAAGTTATGCTCTTAAGGTTATGGGTATTAAGATATGGTATTAAGAAATGGGATAAATAAGAAAGAAAAGAGTTGGGAGAGAAAATAAGGGAAACATCCAAGGCAGGAAATGCCAACTAATAGTAATGTTAAGGAGTAGAGTTAAAGTTTAAGAGTTAGCAGGCTTAGGAAATAAGAGATTTATAGAAACATAATAGCACTGATCAGAAGTAGAATTTATTGGGGGAGAAAAGTAGAGAAGCAGTCATTGATCTTAGACAAAGTCAGACTCAAAGATTGAATCAAGAAGAAATCTACGTGTCAGACCTATTAATAATGTTTTAAAAACATGCTTATATATGTGTAAATGTGTATGTATATGGGGATGTGAGTATGGGTGTTTATGTGTCTATCTATGCATGTAGGTGTGTATATATGAATATATAGATTTTTGTATATAGGAGGTTTGTGTGTATATGCACATATATACAAATATATGTATGTATACACACACTCATGGATGTGTATATGTATATATAAATATACCTCTGTTTAACTATAGCCTGCTTCAGGCTTGAGAAAAAAAAATATAAAAAGTTCACAGCAGAGAACAAAGGAGTAACCTATAAGGAGGCAAAGAAAAGATGGACAGTCATGAATATAATGTCTTCTATTTTTATACATGCTTTCTGAAAAAAAGAAATTTGCTGCTATACATTTTGAATCCTGCCTGATGATATGTGAAGCACTTTTTTTGTTTGTTTGTTTTTCTTTTTTTTTTTTGCATTTAATTTATTTTTTTTAAATAAGGCTTAGCACATTAAAAGCAGTTAATCCTTAAAGTGGTACAAAGATATATATGATTCAATGACATACATGTGTATATCATTAAATATGTCATTATGGGTTGTATAGACTAACAACATTTGAGACCAAAATAAAGAATACTCACTTTATAATCTTGGTGACACAATTCTGGAATCCAATAAGTTAAAAATTATTAAACAAGATTTATCATTAACCAATTAGTTCATATTCAAATTTTAGTTAAAATAAGATCACAACCTAAGATTTTATATGTCTCTTATAATGATTGTAGCATGACTAAGAAAGTTGTGGTATGTAAATGCAATGGAATCATACAGTTGTCAGAGGAAAAAAAATAATAAGTATGAAGAAAACAAGAGGGCATAGGGCTTACAAGAATTTAGAAAAAGGTAAGTAAGCAGAATTAGAAAATCAATATACAGAAAAACTAGCACAATACAAAAGTGAGAAAAAATTGACAACACATTCAAAACTGAATGTTGTAAAATTATAGTAACTAAAAAGTCTCAAAAAAGAAATATGAGGATGTTCATTCTTCAAATGAAATAATATCTATAAAGTGCTTAGCCTAGTGCTAGAACATGATAAAAATGTCACGATTATTTCTTCTCTTTTCCTGCTTTTCCTTTTCCTTGTACTCTGAGCTTTGAAAAATTAGATGTGGTTGATGGTGGGTTGTTAAATTTTGTTTTTGTTATAACTATCTAAAAGGAATGGGGAGGGCAGAAAAGAATACATTTTGAAATAAAGGTAACATAAGAAAGAAATATCATCCTTTTTCAAAAGTGTAATTATAGTTTATTATTTCCTGGTCAACTACATTTACTCTCTTCTCTTAAAGGTCAAGCTTCAATTGGCATTTGAAAACAAGACAATTTTTGTAGCTCTCTATTACATTTTTTCAAAATCCTTTCTGAAATGTTGGCTCAAAATACTAGCATTTCATTGTAACATGGTTCATGCCATATACATCAGGCACTTGCCTGTCTACTAAAATGTTTCCCTTCAGGGCAATGGTGTCCTTCTCATTTATCAAGCATTTGACAAAATGTTTTAACAAATATTTTATTCATAGAATTATTCTTTTTATTGTTTTGCTACAGCTACTACTAATCATTTATCAAGAGTACAGCAAAGTCATAAATGATAGATACATAAATAATTGACAGAATTAGGCAAAACTGCTAACATTCAAATGTATTTCTTATGAAACAAGGGCTATTTTTTGTTTTTTAATGTAATTGCTTTTATGAGTTTTTAATCTAGAAATGTATTAATAAAGCAGGAATACACATACATATTGATAGCAAAATTATGCATTCTTTTAGGAGAAACAGTAGAACAGTCAATAGGAGATAAACTGCAAGCCATAGGATCACAAATTTGTAGTTGAAAGACATCTCAGAGGCCACACAGAATTCAAAATAAGACTTTAATGTTTATGGATCCCAAAGAAATTGAAAACCTTGGCAGCTCATAAAAGTTAAAATGTTCTGATGATAGACTGGATATTCTTTTAGAAGATCTAATGACTCCTGTTTCTTTTATGATCCTACTATAGAAAAGAGGAAACTGAGACAAAGATGAATGGTTGGTCTAGTGTCACGGTACAAACTACCTGTGGTGGGGTTTGAATCCAGGTATTCCTGACTCTAGGTCAAGGAGCTTTATTCACTATTCTATAATCTTAATTAATAAAATTGTTTTAATTTAAATGGAACACAAAATGTGTTTGTATAAAATGATTGTACATTTCATTTGACCTGCAAAGTCTTATCTTTGCTATTTATATGTTGTAATGACTACTGCTAATTAGCTTTTGTAAACTAGTGGCTAATAATCTAGAATTTTCTCTTGTATATGAAAAATCATGCCTTTAAAAGTCTTATTCAATGCATCACTGAGGAAAAAAGTTTTCCAAAACTTATAGTCATTTTCACACAGAAATCAGAATAAGACTCTTATATTTATGAGTCTTAAAGAAATTAAAAACCTTCACAGCTCATAAAAGCAAGAAAATCCTAATGATAGACTGGATATTCTTTTAGAAGATCCAATGGCTCCTGGTTACTTTTATGATCAAATGTAAATTTCTGTGTTTGACATTTAAAGTTCTTCAAAATCTGACCCAATTCTACTTTTCCAAAATATATATAAATATATCTTCATTTCATGTTACCTTCTTGTTTTCTTCTCTCACACATTATCCCATTTACCATATCCTTGAAATCATATTTTTGTACTTTATAAATATAATGTTCTGCCTCTAAGATGCAAATCAAACTGACTATTCTTTGTGAGTTCATTTTTACTCTACTAAATTGCTGGTGCTTCTCCTTCAGAGGATACTTGTGATTTGTTAATATGTGCTTTTTGTGTATTTACATATATGTGTACAAACACACATATATATGTGATTATATGTATGTCTTTATGTATCAGGGAGGTGATGTCATGACATGCAAATGAATTGCCTTTGAGTGAGAAAGGATTGTGCTAGGTTACCAGGCTCATTTTATCTTCAGGAACCAACTGAGTCAAGTAACCAGATGTTGATCAGGATGATTAGACATGGCCCTAGATGCAGTGGGAGACTTTGGCCTTTTATATGTATGCATAGATAAACATATGGATAGATATATGTATGTATGCATGTAGGCATATATATGTATGAGTTTTCTCAAGTAAGTAGTCATTTGTATTTTGTCCAGGCATCCCTAAACACTTAGCACAATGCCTGCTCTATTATTAATAGCTTAATGAATGGATATTGATTTGTTGTTGGGCCGGATTAAATTTATTTTTTCAAAGATTTTGTTAATCATAAAATGTCAGAATTGAAAGAGACATCTAATTTAAGATTTAAAATACTTACTGCAATATATCCAAGCAATTGTCATCAAGAATTTGTTTGAAAATCTCTTGAAAGGGAGGTTTTACCCTTTCCAGGGGTCCTCAAACTACGGCCCATGGGCCAGATGCGGCAGCTGAGGACGATTATCCCCCTCACCCAGGGCTATGAAGTTTCTTTATTTAAAGGCCCACAAAACAAAGTTTTTGTTTTTACTATAGTCCGACCCTCCAGCAGTCTGAGGGACAGTGAGCTGGCCCCCTATTTAAAAAGTTTGAGGACTCCTGCTGCAGCAGCATATTGTAAAATATTTTATACATTTTATTCTATCAAATACAACATTCTCCCTTTCCTTACCTATAGACCTATTTCTTATAATAAAGGAAAAAGGAGGGAGGGAAGAGAAAAAGTAGAAAAAAGAGGAAAAAAGAAATAGTAGAGCAAAACTAGCTGACCTATCAATTAAGATTAACAGTATAATGAATTGTTCAATGAATAATTACATTAAACTCCTGCTGTGTGTCAGATACTGTCCTCAACACTACAGAAAAAAAAAATCCAAAAAAAGAGACCTTGAATTATATTGGCAAGAGGCAATTTTCCACAGATATGTTTCCTCTTCTGTCATTTTTGGAAAAAGGTAGATTTTCTTTTCTTGGTTGTTAAAATTAGGAAGCATTCAGTTCAAGTTTGTTGTTATTGTGTTTTCTTTCTATTTACAATGTTTATCATGTTCACTGACAAAGGTCCATATAGTCAAAGCTATTTTTTTCCAGTAGCAAAACAAGAGTTGGTCTATTAAAAACTTAGCACTTCAGAAGTAATACTTTCATGTTTTGACTTTATTTTTATGATACTTTTTTTGTTTTTCCAAATATATACAAATATAGTTTTCAACATTTATTTTTGAAAAAATTTATGTTCCAAATTTTTCTTTCTCTCTTCCCCTCTCCAACATCCCAAAACAGCATGCAATATTGTATAGATTAAGAATATGCAATTCTTATATATTTCTATATTCATTATGCTGCACAAGAAAAATCAGATCAAAAGTGAAAGCCAGAAAGAGAAAGAGAAAAAAACAAGCAAACAAATAACAACAAAGATGAAAATATTATGCTTTCAGCCACAGTCAGTCTCTATGGTTCTTTCTCTGAATGTGGATGGCATTTTCCATCATCAGTCTTTTGGAATTGCCTTGAATCACCTCATTGCTGAAAAGAGAAAGATTTGATAATCACATAATTTTATTCTTACTCTGCACCACATTCTGTTGGTTTTGCTCACTTTACTTAGCATCAGTTCATGTAAGTCTTTCAGCTTTTCTGAAATCAGCTTGTTCATCATTTTTTATAGAACAACAATATTCCATTACATTCATATGCCATAAGTTATTAAACTGTTCCTTAATTGAGGAACAGCCATTCAATTTCCAGTTCCTTGCCACTACAAAAAATAGCTGCTACAAACATTTTTGCACATATGGGTCTGTTTTCCTGTTATACTCTCTATATGGACCCAGTAGAGATACTGCTGGGTCACAGGGTATGCACAGTTTGATAGCCCTTTGGATATAAGAACTAATACTTTCAAATTGTGGAGTTGGAGGAAACTTTTAAGTATCCCCTGAATAACAAAAAAATTGCAGTCAATACTTAAAGTAATTGATTTAAACTATTTACTGGAAAAGCAAATACTGAAGCTGAAAACTAAATATTTTAATGACATAATGAGAAAATTAAGAGTCATTGGAAAAGACCCTCTGATGTTGGGAATGATTGAAGACAAAAGGAGAAGGAGACAGAAGAAGATGAGATTGTTACTGGAATGGAAATGACAAACATGAACTTGGCCAGACTTTGAGAGATAGTAGAGAATAGAAGGATCTTGAATACTATGGTCCATGGAGTCACAAAGAGTTGAATATGACCAAGTGACTGTACAAAAACACAAGTACATGTAATAGTTCTTATTCCTTGGTTTGGCTTATGTAACTTTTTCATCAGTTCATATGTTTTTCCATCATTCTCTATATTCATGATGTCTTATAGCATAGTAATATCATATTATATTCATAAGCCCCAATTTCCTTAGTTATTTCACAGTTAATAGACATTTATGTCTCCTTTCACACACACCCCCCACCAAGATCTTGTTTATCAAAATGAAGTGCTTTTAAATTCTTCTCTTCTATTTCCTCCTTCTCTTCAGTTATATATTCACAGTGAGTGTCTACTACATCTTGTGTGGTGAAGAAAGTTTGGAAAGAGTCATGGCTGTGAGGGAGGTCTCTACAGCTGGGATCCCAGCAATAAACTCCTGAGTTTTCCATGTACACTGTGGCAGTATGACATTTTGTGATACTGGTGTTAGGATGTTACAAGAAAACTCTAAGTGTTCTAAGTTCTCTGCATAATTCATGAATTGTTGTATCCAGGATTTTCTCCAATTATTAAGTGGAATCAACTGTAAAAACTAACTACCTGGTGCATAACTTCATTCTTTTGAGGTTTATAGAAGGAAAAGATTTTCACAGTATGTTTATTTTGCAATCAAATTATTAATATGATGCCGTATTGCACATTTTGATAGCTACTTGTTTGGAAATCATCTCTAATCCTACCTTCTCTTCAAAAATTTGAACTTCCTTTTCTTTATAGTCCAATCTCCCAAAATAAAGCTCATACACACACACACCCCAAAAAAAGAAAAGCAATTTATCCTTTATAATAAAACCCATTAAATGCATTAAGAAACTTTTCACTTCTTTATTAATAAGACTATATGTTGCCAATTATTTCTAGTGGGACATACTTTTCAACAAATCACAGTTCTTCCTGGTAAGCTATTTCTGACTACTTTCATACTTAAATGAAAAATGATTCCCCAAATTAGTGTTGTTGTCAGTTATTTTTTCAGTCATGCCTGATTCTTCATGATCTTATTTATGTTTTTCTTGACGAGGATACCAGGCTTTCTCCAGGTCATTGTTCAGATGAAGAAACTGAGCTAAATGATATTAAGTGACTTAACTAGTGTCTTAAAGTTAGTAAGTCTCTGAAATCCAATTTGAATTCATGAATATGAGTCTTTCTGATCCCAAGCTCAGTGATGCATCTACTTTCAGTTTAAATACTTAACATTTATTTTACATATGTTTATGTTCTTTTCCATTTTGTTTTGTTTCATGAAGCAATCAGTGTTTAGTGACTTGCCTAAGATCACCCAGCCAATGTGTCAAGTGTCTTAAGCCAGATTTGAACTCAGGTCCTCCTGACCCCAAAGCCAAGGCCAATGCTCTATTTACCATGCTACTTACTTGATCCACTTATCTATTTCTTGATATTTCTCCTATTAAAATATAAGATTCTTATAAGTAAAGATTTCCCAATTATACTTGTATGCTTAGTGTTTAGTACTGTGCCTCAAACATGGTGTTAAATGAATACTTATTTATTGACTGATGTATGCAATACTTTGATTAAAAAAATATTATACAGCACAAGATCAAGCACGTATCTCCAGGACCTCCACCATCAGACAAGTCCTGCCAAGTTGTCTCCCATACAAAAGTGATTATTCTTTTGAATCATTGTATTCAACAAATCCTTAATTCTTCATCTGTACTCTCACAGGTAACATGTATATTATACTTTCAGGTATTCTAGGGACTTGAAATACTTTGAAATTTGATTCTCACAACCACTTTGTAGATAAAATTATATCACTGTTCCTCCTCCCATTTTACAGATTAGGAAAATGATTCAGTAATTTCTCTAGTTACATAATTAATGTCTGAGATAGGATTAAAACTCAAGTCTTTTTTAGTTCAAGTTCAGTATTCTATCCATTGTTTCACCTATCTCAGATGTTAATTTAATCCGTATTTTGTCATATTGTCTATAAAAATAACACAGAAAACTGTCAATTTTGTTGTGATCTAAATAAAAGATATCTAGAATATTTTTTCATCATATCATTCTCATTGCTTTGATATTTTCATGGACCCAAGGGCTAATCAGTGTTGGTATTTCTTCTATTCTTTTAAACTCAAGCAATTATTCCTTCCTATAATATGCAAACCCCAATTATATCATGATGTAAATTATCTACAGGTTATGTAATGAATATTTTGAGGGTCTTTTCAATATATTGACATTGTTGGAATAGGTCTAAAGTAGATTTTTGGTCCTGAACTATAGCAAAGGTTGGTGTAAGAAGCAATATAACCTTTGGCTTTTGGCTTTACATTTGCTGCTCTCTGTTTCCAGTTCTACTACCCACTTAGTCTCTCATCATGACTGAATAGGTCTTCTATTTTAATAAGGACCTCCTGACCAATGACATCTTCACTTCAATTTCTAATACTGACGTATCCTCTCAGACTTCTCTAATATCTATAGCACTCAAGGAAGTTTATTACAGATGATAAGTGATATAAAAAGTGCAATAGATTCTATAGTTTGTATTCCAAAGGGACAAGATATACTTCCCTTCTGTCAGAATAAGTTAACAAATGTCATCAGATATTTCCCAACTCAGGCCCTTAATTTTCCATTTACAAATAAGTATAAGCAGGTGTTTGGAAAATGACTGCATAAACATACATAGTTTTGGAGATATTTTGCTAGTAATCTTGCCTCTGGTGTTTTTAGATGGAGCCAATTCTGTAAGATTTTTAATTTCTTGGATTTTGAGACAACCCACCTGGCAAATGATGTTGGAAAGTCTGGCACTGAAATAGAATTCAAAGGCCTCAGAGACTGCTTTGTGAAAATCACTGAATCTGATTGAATTTGTGTAATCCATCAGAATTTCAATGGCTCATCACACATTATAATCTACAAAATAATGTATTTGGAAGTTATGATATAGAAAAAGTCAGGTTCCCAAAATCTAAGGATGTTTTGATAATATTAAGTTGGATTATTAAAGAAATCAGTGACTCTGTGGTATGTATAATCTTCTATTGTTTTGCTATGATAACTCAACAAATAATGATGCAGTCTAGACTTAAATGAACTGATATATTACATGCACTGCGACAACTGATTGATGAAGAAAGATTGCTAAAAATAAAAATCGTAAATCATTCTTCACAAGGCTCAGGATCAGAGTTCTAAAAAGCATGGGTAAAATTTTCATGTTTGTCCTGTATAACAAACTTAATAAAATAATAGAGGACTATTCTAACTAACAATTCAAACATTAGTTATAGATCAAGTAGGACATACTATATCTTACATCTTGGATCACTAATTTTCGAGAATTTCTGTTGTTTTTAATGTAGGCTGAATAAAATTTGTAAAAGAGTAGAAAACTTGGGTGGTGCAGTGGATAGAGCACCAGCCCTGAAGTCAGAAGGACCTGAGTACAAATCTGACCTCAGACATTTAGTTGTGTGACTTTGGGCAAGTCACTTAACCTCAATTGCCTCAGAAAAAAAAAAAAAAGACTAGAAAACTGCTTTGAAAAAATAATTTTACTTATTGCATACCCTATTCAGAAAATGGAAATAATGAATTATTGTGTTGATTTGATTGATTCTGATAAAATTAAGTTGAATATAAACAGACATATCAACTTAGGTGATCAAATTAAAATTTAAATAAATTTAATATTTAAGTTCTTATCTTTAAAATCACATTCCAATGTATAGATATTAACTAAATATATTATTTTAAATGGCATTTGGTAGTTATAGTCAATATGCACATTCTGTTGTAAGTAATACTTATATGAAATAAAAACAATGCAATGGTTTATAGACTATTTGCCAGTTATCATGTAACTATAATAACATGAATAGTTCATCTCCCCTTCTAGTCGTACATCATTTTCAGATTTTTGGTTCTACTATGAATCAAATCTCCATGAATAATATTCTGAAGCCTGTTTATATGCTCCATCTGTTTTTCCATCATTCTTTGATGGAACTGAAACAACTATTTTACAGCAACTAATTTGTTTGAAGTTTGAAAATATATGTTTACCTGACATGAGATAGATTTCCTGAAAGCAAGTGATCAGAGCCTCCTCCCCCCCACCTTTTTTTTTTTTTTTAACATATTCACTTGTCATTTCTTTAATGGAATTTTGCCAGAAAACAATGTTAAGAGCAGTGATATTTAGTTTACATTTTTGTCTCTTCTGTTTATGAATATTGTAATATTTGCCTTTTTCTAGTTCTCTACTTTTTCTCCAGAAGGTTATATGGATCAATAAATATGATTCAGTAATCACAGCTACCACTTCGTTCAATACCTTATGATGTAATTTGTTGATCATTTGAAATAGTGAGGGAGATCTCGAGGTTATATCATTTGATTTGATTTCCACCTATAATATCCTTTTCATTTAAGATGTGAGGTCGTTTGGCAAGAAATATAGAAGCAAAATAATGAGTAATTCCATTCATTCTCTTTCCTTTCCACTGTGTCCATCTGATAGAATAATTTTGTCTTTTTTTATCATCCTCTTCTCCTAGAGTACTGAGATAAAACAAACTTTGTATTACTCTTATTTTTTCATACTCATATTTGCTTACTGAGGTTTACAAGATTGTTTCCTTAATATTTTGTATTCTTCCTTGTATTATCTCTTTGTTTCCATTGATCTTTTCTACGTCTTTTTTAAAATTCAAGTTTTTCATTGAGTTTCCATTCACCAAGCCTTATTTTAGGGGTCAACTCTCCTACCCCACCATGGGAATGATTTTACAAAGAATCTCTATGATCTCATTTGTGGTTTTCTTGGCAAAAATAATGAAGTAGTTTCCCATATTCTTTTCTCACTCATTTTACATAAGACAAATAGAATTAAGTGAGGTTCTTAGTCACACAGTGTTTGAAAAGTCACATTTGCTCTTGGGTCTTTCTGATTCCGGGCCCAGCACTCTCAATTATAATTTCTCTATACTTTGGAGAATTTGATGAAGCTACATCTATTGTGTAATCACACTCTGAGAGATTTTCCCCTTCTTTTTGTTTGATTTTAATCAATTACTGATCAAGTTCATTTTCATGTTTCCTCCACCAAAAAATACTTCAATTTCACCTTACCACAAATATTTATTTTTATTTCTTCTGTTTTCAGATTAAAAATTATTGATTTTAAACTTAAATAAAAAAAATAGAGAAAAAAATCCAGGTACATGGTGGAACATGAGGGCATTCAACATATAGAGAAATAAATTTTCATTTCAAGAAACTGTATATAATAAATACTACACATTGTGCTCAGAATGATCCATCTTTCTTTGTTTCCTTGTAGGTTTTCTTTTGTTCTCTCTTCTGTATCTTTTATTTTATTCTTTTTTCCTACCCAAAAGCTACAATTAAGTAATGTGATATATGTATATACATACCAACCTACCTCTACCAACCTCATCCACATATATAGATATAGATATACTTGTATAGAGGGGTATCTGTCTACAGACCTACACACACATACATGGAGTGTATATATAAACATGCATATATAAATGTACAAACATTGCATGTATATGTACATATACATGTATATACACAAATATTATGTGTATATACAAACATTATATGTACATGCGTGTATGTTTATAAACATTTTATATATGAGGGCATAAGTATATATACATAACAAATATATTCATATATGTATGTCTATGATACACATGTATTTTATATAAATATATATATATATATATATGTGTGTGTGTGTGTATACCCTCTAAGATCCCTACTTTATTCCCTCCTCCACCCTTTCCTTTTGCCCTCTTGTTTCTGATCTGAATTTAGAAGGCTTTTATAGCCTTCAAAATGTTTTTTCCCTCTTAATCCCATTCCCATTAATCTATATATCTTAACCTATTCCTGTTGTGTGCAGATGCACATGTTTATCCAATTCCCTTACCCTCTTATTTCTTTATAAGTTTATAAGACTTTTACACCCTTCGAAATATATGTTTTGTTCCCTTTTTAACCCAATTCTGATGAGATCAGCCCTCTTCTTCCATTTAATTCCTCTGTGTCAGTTCTTCCATTTGTATATCATTTTTTTAATAAGATGATTACATTTTATAAGCTTTTCCTACATTGTTTTGTTTTTCACAATCACATCATATTTAGTTTTACCCCAATCATCTACTGGAACTATATATTTACTACTAATAAACTTAAATATACAGTTTATATTTTCACTACAAAAAAGAAAGATTGCTTTTATTGAGTTCCTTGTGATTACTCTTTGATGCTTTCCTTATGTTTCTCTTGGATCTTGTGTGCCAAATTTTCTATTCGGTTCAAGTTTTTTGCAACAAAATCCTGAAAGTTTAATATTTTAACATTATTTTTACAATTAATTTACATTTATCAGTGATTTACAGCTTGTAAAGCATTTCACAAGTGTTAAATCATATGAAGCAAATGATACTACACATTGTGCTCAGAATGATCCATCTTTCTTTGTTTCCTTGTAGGTTTTCTTTTGTTCTCTCTTCTGTATCTTTTATTTTATTCTTTTTTCCTACCCAAAAGCTACAATTAAGTAATGTGATATATGTATATACATACCAACCTACCTCTACCAACCTCATCCACATATATAGATATAGATATACTTGTATAGAGGGGTATCTGTCTACAGACCTACACACACATACATGGAGTGTATATATAAACATGCATATATAAATGTACAAACATTGCATGTATATGTACATATACATGTATATACACAAATATTATGTGTATATACAAACATTATATGTACATGTGTGTATGTTTATAAACATTTTATATATGAGGGCATAAGTATATATACATAACAAATATATTCATATATGTATGTCTATGATACACATGTATTTTATATATACACACACACACACACACACACACACACACACATATATATATATATATATATATATATATATATATATATATATATGTATACCCTCTAAGATCCCTACTTTATTCCCTCCTCCACCCTTTCCTTTTGCCCTCTTGTTTCTGATCTGAATTTAGAAGGCTTTTATAGCCTTCAAAATGTTTTTCCCTCTTAATCCCATTCCCATTAATCTATATATCTTAACCTATTCCTGTTGTGTGCAGATGCACATGTTTATCCAATTCCCTTACCCTCTTATTTCTTTATAAGTTTATAAGACTTTTACACCCTTCGAAATATATGTTTTGTTCCCTTTTTAACCCAATTCTGATGAGATCAGCCCTCTTCTTCCATTTAATTCCTCTGTGTCAGTTCTTCCATTTGTATATCATTTTTTTAATAAGATGATTACATTTTATAAGCTTTTCCTACATTGTTTTGTTTTTCACAATCACATCATATTTAGTTTTACCCCAATCATCTACTGGAACTATATATTTACTACTAATAAACTTAAATATACAGTTTATATTTTCACTACAAAAAAGAAAGATTGCTTTTATTGAGTTCCTTGTGATTACTCTTTGATGCTTTCCTTATGTTTCTCTTGGATCTTGTGTGCCAAATTTTCTATTCGGTTCAAGTTTTTTGCAACAAAATCCTGAAAGTTTAATATTTTAACATTATTTTTACAATTAATTTACATTTATCAGTGATTTACAGCTTGTAAAGCATTTCACAAGTGTTAAATCATTTGCTTCATATAGTAACACATATTAAATTTATTAAGTAATACATGCAAATTGCATAACATGTCTCCTGAGCTTGGCACTAGATCCTGAATACAGGAAAGAAGAGATTAAGATTTTTATGGAATAAAAGAAAATAATTAGGAGGACATAAGCCAGGACATAAGACTATAGAATCTGATTTCTTATTGAGAGAAAGAATAAAAGCTTTCCAAGTTAGAAGTGAGTTTCAAGAGTTGGATAGGGGGACTTCCGGCCAAGATGGCGGAGAGGAAATACACTTCTGTGTAATCTCCGTGTTTTTCTCTCACTATTCATTTCATTTCATGCCTCTGAATTAATGCTCGACTGAAAAAAAAACCATACAATTACTTACCAAGAGAAACCATCCTTGAGACTCGTCAAGAAAGGTCTGTTTTTGCGCGAGGGCGGGGACGGTATTTGGAAGCAGTCTGCGGGCAGCAGCGGCAACCAGAGCACAGATAGCAGCTCAGAACCGGGTGGAGCGGAGTGGGGGCAGGGCGCGATCGCAGCCGTCTCTGCGGTGAGAGCTTTGCTATAGGAGCAAGTCAGCAGCCCAGCAGAGAAGCTAAAAACACCGGGGGTGAAGAATAAAACCCCAAACAGCTGGAGTTTCTCGGGACCTGGCCACCCCTCCCCCACAGTGTCTTAGCCCGCTCGGATCTCAGAGCGCTCGGATCTCAGTGCGCAGGCGCCATAGCACAGTAGGACCTGTGCCTCACGAATACCCTGCCCCTCCCCAAAGAAAGCAGCCTCCATTCAAGGGGTTTTTTTTCCTTCTGTTTCTTTGATAGTTTGTCTTTGATAAATAGACAGAATGAGCAAGAAACTGAAAAAGAATTTAACCCTGGACAGCTTTTATACAGATAAAGAGCAGACTCCAAACCCTGAGGAGACTAAAAACAAACAGTCCCCAGGTGAATCCCCGAAGGAAGAGACCTTATGTCCCTCAGCACAGATGAATCTCATGGAGGAAATTAAAAAGGCTCTCACAAGGGAGCTAGAAGAAAAATGGGAAAAGGAGAGGGAGGCTCTGAAAAAGGAGAGGGAGGCTTGGCAAAAGAGCCTGGAGAAGTCAGTTAAAGAGAGAGTGGATAAAGAAACCAAATCCTTGAAAAATAGGATTAGTGAACTGGAAACAGAAAACAGCTCTCTAAAAAACAAAATTGGCGAAATGGAAAAAAATTCCACAGAACAAAAGAACTCAATTGGACAATTAGAAAAAGATCTTAAAAAAGTGAGTGAAGAAAATACCTCACTGAAAATCAGGATCGAACAATTGGAATTGAATGACTCGAGGAGACAAGAAGAATCAGTCAAGCAAATCCAAAAAAATCAAACAATGGAAAAGGATGTGAAATACCTTCTGGGGAAGATAACAGACCTGGAAAACAGATCCAGGAGAGACAACCTGAGAATCATCGGACTTCCAGAAAAGTATGATGAAAAAAAAGCCTGAACACTATCTTCCAGGAAATTATCAAAGAGAACTGCCCAGAAGTCATAGAAACAGAAGGTAAAATAGACATTGAAAGAATTCATCGATCCCCTACTGAAAGGGATCCTAAAATCAAAACACCAAGGAATATAGTGGCCAAATGCCAGAACCCTCAGGCAAAGGAAAAAATACTGCAAGCGGCTAGAAAAACCCAATTCAAGTATCAAGGAGCCACAATAAGGATCACCCAGGATCTGGCAGCATCCACATTAAAGGATCGAAGGGCCTGGAATATGATATTCCGAAAGGCTAAGGAACTTGGTATGCAACCAAAAATAACTTACCCAGCGAGATTGAGCATCTTTTTCCAGGGAAGAAGATGGACATTCAACGAAATAAGCGAATTTCATCTATTTCTGATGAAAAAGCCAGAACTTAACAAAAAATTTGATCTACAAGCACAGAACTCAAGAGAAATCTAAAAAGGTAAAGATTAATCTTGGGAACTATATTTCGGCTGTAAAGATGTATAAAGAATACATGTATACCTTGTTCTAGAAACTAGTTGTGGAAAGGACATTGTACTAGAAAAAAGGGAAAGTGGGGGTACTACATTTCATGAAGAGGCAAAGAAAACCTAGTAAATCTGAGAGAAAGAATGGAGAGGAATGAAAATAGTGAGTATTTTACTGCTTTCAGAATTGGCAGTAAGAGAAGAATTTTAGACATATTCAATCTATGGTGAAACTTCTCCCACCTCATTGAAAAGTGAGAAGGGAAAAGTGAAAAAGGAAGGAATAAGCTAAGTGGAAGGGAATACGGTAACTGGGAGGGAAAGGGGTAAGTTGGGGGGGGGAACTCTAAGGGGGGGGAGGGATACTGAAAAAGGGAGGGCTGTGAGAAGCAAGGGGAGCTCACAAGCTTAATACTGGGAAGGGGGGTAAGGGAGGGGGTAAGGGAGTAAGAAGGGAGAAAAGCATAAACCGGGGTTAACAAGATGGCAAGTAATACAGAATTGGTCATTTTAACCATAAATGTGAACGGGGTAAACTCCTCTATAAAGAGGAAGCGGTTAGCAGAATGGATTAAAAGCCAGAATCCTACAATATGTTGTATACAGGAAACACACCTGAAGCGGGGAGATACATGCAGGTTAAAGGTAAAAGGTTGGAGCAAAATCTACTATGCTTCAGGTGAAGCCAAAAAAGCAGGGGTAGCCATCCTGATCTCAGATCAAGCTAAAGCAAAAATTGATCTAATCAAAAGAGATAAGGAAGGGCACTATATCTTGCTAAAGGGTAGAATGAATAATGAAGAAGTATCTATATTAAATATATATGCACCAAGTAGTGTAGCATCTAAATTCCTAAAAGAGAAATTAAGAGAGCTGCAAGAAGAAATAGACAGTAAAACTATAATAGTGGGAGATCTCAACCTTGCACTCTCAGAATTAGATAAATCAAACCACAAAATAAATAAGAAAGAAGTCAAAGAGATAAATAGAATACTAGAAAAATTAGATATGATAGATCTCTGGAGAAAATGTAATGGGGACAGAAAGGAGTACACCTTCTTTTCAGCAGTTCATGGAACTTATACAAAAATTGATCATATATTAGGACATAAAAACCTCAAACTCAAATGCAGTAAGGCAGAAATAGTGAATGCATCCTTTTCAGACCATGATGCATTGAAAATTACATTCAATAAAAAGCCACAGGAAAGTAGACCAAAAAATAATTGGAAACTAAATAATCTCATACTAAAGAATGATTGGGTGAAACAGCAAATTATAGACATAATTAATAACTTCATCCAAGAAAATGATAATAATGAGACATCATACCAAAATGTATGGGATGCAGCCAAAGCGGTAATAAGGGGAAATCTCATATCTCTAGAGGCCTATTTGTATAAAATAGAGAAAGAGAAGGTCAATGAATTGGGCTTGCAACTAAAAATGCTAGAAAAGGAACAAATTAAAAACCCCCAATCAAACACTAAACTTGAAATTCAAAAAATAAAAGGAGAGATCAATAAAATTGAAAGTAAAAAAACTATTGAATTGATTAATAAAACTAAGAGTTGGTTCTATGAAAAAACCAACAAAATAGACAAACCCTTAGTAAATCTGATTAAAAAAAGGAAAGAGGAAAATCAAATTGTTAGTCTTAAAAATGAAAAGGGAGAACTCACCACTAACGAAGAGGAAATTAGAGCAATAATTAGGAGTTACTTTGCCCAACTTTACGCCAATAAATTCGACAACTTAAATGAAATAGAAGAATACCTCCAAAAATATAGCTTACCTAAACTAACAGAGGAAGAACTAAATATCCTAAACACTCCTATCTCAGAAAAAGAAATAGAACAAACTATCAATCAACTCCCTAAGAAAAAAACCCCAGGACCAGATGGATTTACATCTGAATTCTATCAAACATTTAAAGATCAATTAACTCCAATGCTAAATAAACTATTTGAAGAAGTAGGGATTGAAGGAGTCCTACCAAACTCCTTTTATGACACAGATATGGTACTGATACCTAAACCAGGTAGGCTGAAAACAGAGAAAGAAAATTATAGACCAATCTCCCTAATGAATATTGATGCTAAAATCTTAAATAAAATATTAGCAAAAAGATTACAGAAAATCATCCCCAGGATAATACACTATGACCAAGTAGGATTTATACCAGGAATGCAGGGCTGGTTCAATATTAGGAAAACTATTAACATAATTGACTATATCAACAACCAACCAAACAAAAACCATATGATCATTTCAATAGATGCAGAAAAAGCATTTGATAAAATCCAACAGCCATTCCTAATAAAAACACTTGAGAGCATAGGAATAAAAGGACTTTTCCTTAAAATAGTTAGGAGCATATATTTTAAACCTTCAGTAAGCATCATATGCAATGGGGAAAAACTGGAACCTTTCCCGGTAAGATCTGGAGTGAAGCAAGGTTGCCCACTATCACCATTATTATTCAATATTGTATTAGAAACACTGGCCTCTGCAATAAGAGTCGAGAAAGAGATTAAAGGAATTAGAGTAGGCAATGAGGAAACCAAACTATCACTCTTTGCAGATGATATGATGGTATACCTAGAAAACCCCAGAGATTCTACTAAAAAGCTATTAGAAATAATTCATAATTTTAGCAAAGTAGCAGGATACAAAATAAATCCCCATAAATCCTCAGCATTCTTATACACCACCAACAAAATCCAAGAGCAAGAGATACAAAGAGAAATTCCATTCAAAATAACTGTTGATAGCATAAAATATTTGGGAATCTACCTACCAAAGGAAAGTCAGGAATTATATGAGCAAAATTACAAAAAAGTTTTCACACAAATAAAGTCAGACTTAAATAATTGGAAAAATATTAAGTGCTCTTGGATAGGCCGAGCAAATATAATAAAGATGACAATACTCCCTAAACTAATCTATTTATTTAGTGCTATACCAATCAGACTTCCAAGAAAATATTTTAATGATTTAGAAAAAATAACAACAAAATTCATATGGAACAATAAAAAGTCGAGAATCTCAAGGGAATTAATGAAAAAAAAATCAAATGAAGGTGGTCTAGCTGTACCTGATCTAAAATTATATTATAAAGCAGCAGTCACCAAAACCATCTGGTATTGGCTTAGAAATAGATTAGTTGATCAGTGGAAAAGGTTAGGTTCACAAGACAGAATAGTCAACTATAGCAATCTAGTGTTTGACAAACCCAAAGATTCTAAATTTTGGGATAAGATTTCATTATTTGATAAAAACTGCTGGGATAACTGGAAATTAGTATGGCAGAAATTAGGCAAGGACCCACACTTAACACCACATACCAAGATAAGATCAAAATGGGTCCATGACCTAGGCATAAAGAACGAGATTATAAATAAATTAGAGGAACATAGGATAGTTTATCTCTCAGACTTGTGGAGGAGAAAGAAATTTGTGACCAAAGATGAACTAGAGACCATTACCAATCACAAAATAGAAAATTTTGATTATATCAAATTAAAAAGCCTTTGTACAAACAGAACGAATGCAAACAAGATTAGTAGGGAAGTAACTAACTGGGAAAACATCTTTACAATTAAAGGTTCTGATAAAGGCCTCATTTCCAAAATATATAGAGAACTGACTCAAATTTATAAAAAATCAAGCCATTCTCCAATTGATAAATGGTCAAAGGATATGAACAGACAATTTTCAGATGAAGAAATTGAAACTATTACCACTCACATGAAAGAGTGTTCCAAATCACTATTGATCAGAGAAATGCAAATTAAGACAACTCTGAGATATCACTACACTCCTGTCAGATTGGCTAAGATGACAGGAAAAAACAATGATGAATGTTGGAGGGGATGCGGGAAAACGGGGACATTGATACATTGTTGGTGGAGTTGTGAACGAATCCAGCCATTCTGGAGAGCAATCTGGAATTATGCCCAAAAAGTTATCAAACTGTGCATACCCTTTGATCCAACAGTGTTTCTATTGGGCTTATACCCCAAAGAGATACTAAAAAAGGGAAGGGGACCTGTATGTGCCAAAATGTTTGTAGCAGCCCTGTTTGTAGTGGCTAGAAACTGGAAAATGAATGGATGCCCATCAATTGGAGAATGGCTGGGTAAATTGTGGTATATGAATGTTATGGAATATTATTGCTCTGTAAGGAATGACCAGCAGGATGAATACAGAGAGGCTTGGAGAGACCTACATGGACTGATGCTAAGTGAGATGAGCAGAACCAGGAGATCATTATACACTTCGACAACGATATTGTATGAGGATGTATTCTGATGGAAGTGGATTTCCCTGACAAAGAGACTTAACTGAGTTTCATTGGAGAAATGATGGACAGAAACAGCTACACCCAAAGAAGGAATACTGGGAAATGAATGTGAAATATTTGCATTTTTGATTTTCTTCCCGAGTTATTTTTACCTTCTGAATCCAATTCTCCCTGTGCAACAAGAGAACTGTTTGGTTCTGCAAATATGTATTGTATCTAGGATATACTGCAACATGTTTAGCATATATAGGACTGCTTGCCATCCTGGGGGGGGGAGGAGGGAGGGAGGGGGAAAAAACGAAACATAAGTGATTGCAAGGGATAATGTCGTGTAGAAATTATCCTGGCATGGATTCTGTCAATGCGAAATTATTATTAAATAAAATAAAATTTATTATAAAAAAAAAAAAAAAAAAAAAAAAAAAAAAAAAAAAAAAAAAAAAAAGAGTTGGATAGGGGGAGAATAAAGAGGTGCAATTCCATGATATTAGAAAAAGAGGCATCCCACTCCATCCCCAAGTTTATATTCAATGAAACAACGAGAAATAATTGATTGATCAGTATGAGGTCAATTATCAGTTAAGACATATGGGTTGCTTAAAATGTATAATTGTGAGAAAAAATCCTTGCAATAATATTTGGATTTGGCAGGCTTTCCGGTCAGCATAACCTAAGTCCTTAGATAAAAATCTCAAAGAAACCAGTAGAGAGGTCTTGTTTCCCAGTCACAAAAAAATTCAAACATGGCAATAATTTTTTTCTTGTAGTTCTTACACTTGAATAGTTTTCTCACAAGAAAAAGAAATTGGACTGAACTTCTAATTTAATAGAAGATCTTATATCCCAGAATTGAGTCACAAGATGGAATCAGTATGCTTCACATAATACCCACAATTTTCTTTCAAAACAAAGCATACACTATAAATATTACGCAGAATTTGAGTACAGAAGGCCTGAATTTCAATTTGACTTCTGATTTCAATTTGGCCTTCAATTCATTTTGACTCACTATCTGTTTGACCATTGAAAACTGACCATTCTCCAGCCATTCTGGAGAGCAATTTGGAACTATGCTCAAAAAGTTATCAAACTGTGCATACCCTTTGATCCAGCAGTGTTTCTACTGGGCTTATATCCCAAAGAGATACTAAAGAAAGAAAAGGGACCTGTATGTGCCAAAATGTTTGTGGCAGCCCTGTTTGTAGTGGCTAGAAGATGGAAAATGAATGGACGCCCATCAATTGGAGAATGGCTGAATAACTTGTGGTATATGAACATTATGGAATATTATTGTTCTGTAAGGAATGACCAGCAGGATGAATACAGAGAGGACTGGCGAGACTTACATGAACTGATGCTAAGTGAAATGAGCAGAACCAGGAGATCATTATATACCTCAACAATGATACTGTATGAGGATGTATTCTGATGGAAGTGGATCTCTTCGATAAAGAGAGCTAATTCAGTTTCAATTGATCAAAGATGGGCAGAAGCAGCTACACCCAAAGAAAGAACACTGGGAGATGAATATAAACTGCTTGTATTTTTGTTTTTCTTCCCGGATTATTTATACCTTCTGTATTCAATTCTCCCTATGCAACAAGAAAACTGTTAGGTTCTGCACATGTATATTGCATCCAGGATATACTGTAACCTATTCAACATGTAAAGGACTGCTTGCCATCTGGGGGAGGGGGTGGAGGGAGGGAGGGGAAAAATCGGAACAGAAGTGAATGCAAGGGATAATGTTGTAAAAAAATTACCCTGGCATGAGTTCTATCAATAAAAAGTTATTAAAAAAAACTGACCTTTTGATTTGGGGGCATCAGAGTTCTTAAGATTTTTTGAAGACCAAAAAAAAGCATGTATATAAAACCCTTGTATTGAAAATCACAAAGCCATATATAAATGTTGATTTTAAGTATTTACATTTTATAGAAGAGAATACAGGGTCTAAGAGATACAAAGTGAATTAATGATAGCCACATTATTAGGAAATTTCACAGGCAGGGTATGTAGCTTAACTCCTTGACGCTGTTTTAACTATTCAAATGTTTTTTATTGAAAAAAAGTATCTATTTTATTCTGAACTTAAAAAATAAAACAAGTATTACATAACATAGTAGAATAGAAAAATAGATTGCACATGAAACTATAAACCTATTATGTACAACTTGATCTCTCTCACACACACACACACACACACATATATATATATATATGTATGTATGTATGTAAAATCATTCTAAACATACTTCTATTTAGCAGTTCTTTCTTTAGATGCAGATAGTTTCTTCCTTCATATGTTCTTTTTAATTAATTTCTTTTGTTGTGTTGTGTCAAAATGATACTTTCTATAAACCTTTTTTCTGAACTCATTGAGTTAAATCAACTAGATTAATTTCTTCTCCATTTTCAGAGTAGAATATTCTGAGCAATCTAACAAATTTAGAACAAAAAAAAGTTTTTCACATTTGGTCAATTAATAATTTGATTCAAACGGATTCTCTTTTTTTTTTGTTTCTGTGATGAATTATATAATGAACATAACTAGGAAAATACTTCTAGAAATGGATGTTTTTTTACTGTTTATAATTAGTAGCAAATTTAGACACAATGTTCATATTGGCAACTTGTTACCTAACTTGAATTTAAAGAAATGCCATAAAAATGATGTTGAGATTCAATATCTGTACAGAAATAAGCTTACTCCTAGGGACAGAATTCTTTTGAGATTTTTAAAGTTGTGAGAACATTTACTAATGTAGATGATGTTCCAAAACGTTTTCAAACTATGAGAAACTTTAAATGCCCTTCTGAGGATTCACTATTTTGACTGAATTTTAAATGGGTTCAATAAACTATAAAAAGGGTGTTTCATGGTTTCTTAGGAGCCACAAGTCTGTCACCCAAGTGAGATATTGTTACTCTTTGAAGGGGGACATTTACAATATGAGACAGAAAGAAAAAAAGAGGCAAACAGCATTATCCCAAGACAGCACTTCAATGCTTCCAAATATCTGTGATTTCTTCAGTTTTTCAGTAGCACTATTATTGATGTAAAGCACAGACCCTAGACAGAATATTCTCTTAAACATGAAACTGAAATATATATGACAAGCCCAAGGAAAAAGGCGACTTGAAACTGACAATGGAATATATCTTCTTGTGTTTATTGCAGCTGGGAAAAGATATGAAAGCAAAGGAATCCCCTTTCTTCCCTAACGTAAAAACTTTTATCTGCCTACTTGTGCATTTTTTCCAACAATGGTTTATTTTGGGTTTCTGCAATACGTGGAGAAAAGTTAGCACCATTTCAGCAATTTTTTAAAATCATCATACTATAGTTGGAGAGAATCATTATTGGGGGGGGGGTGAATGTAGCCAATTAAAAATGAGGTTCCAACTCTATGTTTGTATAGAATTTATCATATTCCTGTGAACAACAAAAAATCATAGTATTCAAAACTGATAATAGAATAATACTATTTGACTTCCTAAAAGTGATTCAAATATTAATTAATATAATACTTTCATAATGCTTTTCATTTACAAAAACTATGCAAGGACTTCCATTTAAGATGGTAACATCTTAACATTTTTAGCTAATTCACTTTTCCCCAATTAACAACATTTATCAGTGAAGAAAATTGATTCCTCTCTGAAGAAGAGTTTATCTGGAGATATGCTAAAGCAGGGTTATCAACCACTTCTTTGGTTTCCCAAATGGGAACTGAATTAAGTTCAAATATAATTGGGAAATATATAAGAAAAAAAGCAATAAATTAAAAATGAAATATAGAAACATGTACACTTTCCTAAATTAATATGTAGCCTTCAGAAATCCTTATGTTTAGGTTAATAAACCTAATTTTATTAGGTTTTAATAAACCTATTTTATTTGGGTTTTATTTGGGTTTTAATACCTCTGCCTTAGGAGACCAAACTGTAGTTGGCACTAACTGGGTTGGGCCATTCATTCCAAGAGAAGTCATAATCATAAATTGTTGAACTCTGCTTGGTAACTTCACAAGGAAATAGGCAAGATTATTCTAGTTATAATAAGAAAAATCTTCAGAAGATATTAATTATGTTAATATTAATTACCATGTAATAAATTTCCAATAATAAAATGCCATATTAATATAGCAGTAGGTGGGCATTAATGTCAACAATCTGTAGAACTTACCCAACCAGGCCTCCACTATAATCAAAGTGCAGGGATTTGAAACAAATGGGGCTTTACCCAACTTGGCTCCCCTTCTAGGTGGTTTAGTTTACTGCAATATGGATAGGACCTTACTGTACCACAGTTTGGGTCTTCTAATAGGAGAGAGTGCTCAGGTATAGTCAACTCACCTAACAGTTTAGGAAGAAAAATACTCTAAATCTGGGATAATTTCATAACCTGAAAATGAAAGCAAAGAAAAGAAAATTCCTTTTGGAATGAAAAAATCCAATGAAAAAATAACAATAACAATAGAAAAACCTAAAGGAAGACAATAATTTCAAATGAATTAAAAATAAAAACCATGATGAAATTTTTTTAAAAATAGATTGACCATTAAGTATCTAAGAGCAAATGGAATAAATGAAAGAAGAGCTGCAAAAATAGACAGGAAAGTCACAGTAATACATAGGTGATAAAATGTTTAGAATAAAAATTTGGCAATTTTAGAATTAGCTGACAATATGTTAGAGTAAGCTGAACTCAATGATTATATGAGGTGATAAAAATGTTAAAACAAACCAAAATTCTTCAACATTAGAGGATTAAGTGAGAAGTATAGTTTATTTAAGTAACTGGAAACAGGACCAGGAGGAATAAATTAAGAACAAATGAATTCGGCAAATCATGAAAAAACTGTACAGCTTGATAGAAATTATGAAAAAAAATATCCAGCATTATTAGAGGTAGAAGGTCAACATAAAATAAGAAGAATAGACAGGCCAACTTTAAAAGAACCCAAATTTGAAAACTTTCAAATGACAGCACCAAAATATAAAGTTTTCATGTTAAAGAAAAAATACAGCAAACAATGAAGGAGACTTTATTAAGGAAGCATAGTCATGATCACAAAATAATAAGAATTACTATAAAGTTTGAAATCCTGGAATATAACAAAGTCAAAGAGAAAGTCTTACAACCAAAAATAACATATTCTGAAAAATAAGTATAATTCTATATAAAAATTTCTATATGTTTTTAGTAGACTTTAAAGAACTTCTGCTGCAAGTCTAAGCTGGGTAGAATCTGTGAAATATAAATGCTGGAGGTAAGAAAAACCTAAACATCAATATTTGAAAAATTTGAAGCAAGTAAATGATGATCAAGTCCTATTATTTTAATGGGGGAAAATATTACTGTTTATCCCATTCACAAAATAAAAAAGAACATATAAACAAACATATATATATATATATACACAAACATTTGTATTTGCATATGAATATATATATATATATATATAAATTTGTATGAAGTACTAGGCTATATCTTGATGTATAAGTATCAGATATCTAGTTCTTTTGATAATAAGAATATCACAAACCAAAAAATACAATGCTAATATCATGTATATTTGAAAGAACATCAGCATAAATATGGAATCTAATTTATGTCTTGCTTCTTAAATTGATTAAATGCTTGTACTTTTAAAAAAGAGTTTTTGAAATCTTTTATATATCTGAAACCTTATATGCCTTACCAGGTATGTTGGTGAATAATGAAATAGAATTCTGTTAGAAAAGGAAATACAATCAATTTTCATTTGATACATTCAAGCACTCAGTGAGATTAGATGGTTGGATTTATAGTATAACTTGTTGAACAAATTATGGACATCTTTCAAAAGGACAGACTTCACTGCAAGTATGTAGTATATCTCTTGTTGTTTGTGTTCTGTTTTTAACTGGGTAGATATAAACTAGGAGGGAAGCTATCAGGAACAAATTGATACAGCATTTCAATTTGAAAGGAAGCCATAATGAACTGAAATACTGTTCTCTCAGTCCACTTGGATTCTACCAAAGCAAAATAAAGTGAAAAGTATAAAAGAAAAAAGAATACTTTTAGACAGTCAGTTCTTTTAGAGAATTATTCATTTCTGTTCTCTCTCAGTTACTGAAGATGCAAAGTCTGATGTGAGATGTTACACAATTCTTTCAATACCATGTATATTTGAAAATACTAGATAAAAGTATTTAGAAAATTATTTTAGAAATAGATATTCAAATATGTGATGAAAGAAAACTATAAAGGCCTCATTTCTAAAATATAGAGAGAATTGACTCAAATTTATAATAATACAAGCCATTCTCCAATTAATAAATAGTCAAAGGATATAAATAGACAATTTTCAGATGAAGAAATTAGAACCATTTCTAGACATATGAAAAAATTGTCTAAATCACTATTGATCAGAGAAATGCAAATTAAGACAACTTGGAGGTACTACTACATACCTCTCAGATTAACTAAAATGAAAGGAAAAGATAGTAATAAATGTTAGAGGGAAAGCTGGAAAACTGGGGACATTAATACATTGTTTGTGGAATTGTGAACTGATTACCTAACTGAAACATCAATATTTGATGGTAGAATTATTCTGAAGAGCAATTTGGAACTATGCCCAAAGGACTATTAAACTGTACATACTCTTTAATCCAGCAGTGTCTCTCCTGGGCCTGTATCCCAAAGAAATCATAAAAATGGGAAAAGGCCTACAAATGAAAAAAATTTTTGTGGCATCCCTTTTTCCCTTTTTGTGGTGGTGAGGAACTGGAAAATGAGGGGATGCCATCACTTGAAGAATGACTGAATAAATTATAGTATATGAATTTTGTAGAATATTATTTTTCTATTTCAAAAGATGAGCAGAATAATTTCAGAAAATCCTGGAAAGACTTATATGAATTGATGGTAAGTGAAGTGAATAGAACCAAGAGAATATTGTACACAGCAAAAACAAAATCATGTAATGACCAACTCTGATGGGTGTGGTACTTTTCAACAATGAGATGATTCAGGCCAGCTCCAATATCTCCAGTTGTGATGGAGAGAGTCATCTGCACCCAAAGAGAGGCCTATGGGGACTGAGTATGAATCACAACATAGTATTTTCACCTTTTTTTCTTGTTTGCTTGCTTTTTTGTTTTTGTTCTCAATTTTTTTTTCCTTTTTGACCTGATTTTTCTTGTGCAGCATGATAGATAAATGTGGAAAAATGTATAGAAGAATTACACATGTTTAACCTATATTGGATTATCTAAGGGTAAGATGAGGAGAAAGGAAGGAGAAAAATTTGGAATACAAGGTTCTGCAAGGATGAATGTTAGAAACTATCTTTGTATATATTTAGAAAATTAAAAGCTTTTATTAAAAAAAGTGATTTCTGCACCCAAAAACATTCATCCTGGAAAGCAAAAGGGAGAAGTAAGGAGGATGTCCTATGGAGAGGGGAAATGTATTTATCTGGATCACATGTGCATGTCTGTCTTTTTACTCTTTTATTCCAGTTTGGACCCACTTTTTCCAAAGATACTGTGGGCATTTGGGAGGTTGTATATTCAAGGTACAGTAGAATGTCTTGTAGGTACTAATTTCACTATGCCACTTTTTTTATAAATGACTTTGCAAAAAAAAAAAAAAAGTAAAACTAGATATCAAGAAAAACAAAATATTGAATATATAGATCTGAGGATCATTATGATAGTGGGATATTTGAATATTTGAAGTCAAGGAAGCTGATAAAAAGATGGGGAGAAGAGGGCTCAAGAGAGAGATCCTTTAAGGATACCCACAGGTAATGAATCTGACATGAATATACAATAAGGAAAGGAAACTTAAGAAGCAATTATCAGACAGGTAGGGGGAGAACGAGAAGAGAACAATATTACAAAAGCCAAGAAGAGAGAGAATAAACTAGAGAAGAAAATGATCAATAGTGTCAAAGGGTGCAGAAAGGTTAAAGAAAATGATAATGAAAAAAATTCCATTCAGTTTTGCAATTAAGAGATCATTGGTTACTTTCGAGGAATCATTTCTACTTGAATGTTATGTTCAGAAGCAAGATTATTAAAGGTTTCAAAGATAATAATAAAAAGAGAATGGGGGACTCTATTGTGGATGTCTCTTAAAGAATTTAGAAAAATACATTATACACACACACACACACACACACACACATATGCCTTCTTTGATAATATATATATACACATATAGATATAGATTCACATAAACATATATGTGCACATACATAGTACATATATACACGTATGTATACAGAGACATACGTGTGTTGTGTGTGTGTATACACAGAGATAAAAATATATGTGTATGTATATATTTGTGTGTGTGGCATGGTTGGCATGATCAAGTGAGAATTTTTTAAAGGACAGGAGAAATATGACATATTTGTATCAGAAGAAGAGAAGGCGGTATTTGTAGGGGAATGAAGAGATAATTTCGGAAGATTTAAGAATGAAATAAGATGAAGAGACTTATGGAAGAAGAGAAAGATCATTCAGTAAACTGAGTATTTTTTTTTTCCTTTTTGAGTTAAGTATAAAATGAAATCGTCAGTTGAGAAAGTCCATTGCAAGGAGTTATTTTGGAGGCTTGAGGAGGGATGAAAAGATTAAAAAAAGTCACTGTGATTAGTGATAGAGTGAATCAATTAAAGAGGTACAAGAGGATTATCTTGCTGAAATAAGAGCCCAGTAAAGATTCTTTAACATAAATTTGTAATGGAACCAGTCAGCCTTATTCCCTCACTATCTTCAATTTTATGGGTATCACATAAATAGAAGCAAAGCAGTGAGTGATTTGAGTAATCCAAGGAGTTTGGTTAGGAATAATTGGCATTAGGTCAGGAAGGCAAGAATTCAAATAAAGAGGTTGGTATAGAAATCAATTGATTCACAAAGGAGTGCAAAAGGAGAAGGGAAGTTCACATAGTCAGTGAAGGAGTGATAATCCAGAAGAGAAGAATGAAGAAGAGAAGAAGAATACCTAACTAGAGGGCATGAAGAAGACAAAGAAGAGAGTTGGAGGTGATAAGAGAGAGGAAAATGGAATGAGAAATTATGATTAGAAAAGAATCATCTACTACAATGAATGACTCTAACCCAACATAAAATGACCTAAACAATTCATCTCTGACCCACAATAGTTGAATCCAATGAATCAGTTTCAAAGGTATTGTTCTTGTGTTATTGTTTAGTCATTTTTTAGTAGTGTCCTACTCTTGTAGCCCTCTTTTGGGGTTTTTATGGCAAAAATACTCGAGAGGTTTGTCATTTCTTTTTTCAGCTCCTTTTACAGTTGAGGAATTGATGCAACCAGGGTTGAGTGACTTGCCTAGCTTCACCTCCGATCCCCCTTCACCTCTGTTGGCTGGCTTCCTGTCACAGCTGCCCATATTGCTATTGCAATCCCCCTTCACTTCAAAAAGAATAAAGATTTAAAAATTTTTCCCTTAACCTGAATTCCTGACTCGGGCTGATTTTAAATATGTGCTCATCACATTTGGCGCCCAACATGGGGCTGTTTTTCATTCCCTGTGGCAAAACTGTCCATTCATATCTTTTATAAGGCTCAGCTAAGTTAACGCTGGGCACTGAAAAGGCAAATCTTTTCATATCCTCCTTATCCAGAGGGATAGAATAGAAATAATCCTTAATATTTATGACCCAAAGAGGCCATTCTCTAGGCAGTTGAGTAGGAGATGGACATCCAGACTGAAGAGTTCCCATAGTTTCCATCTGTTCATTCACTTTTCTTAAATCAGTCAACATCCTCCATTTTCCAGATTTCTTTTTTATATCGAACACTGAGGAATTCCAAGGACTTAGGGGAGGTTGTAAGTGTCCTTGTTCAAGCTGCTCCTGTACTATATCTAATAAGGCCTGAATTTTATCGCTACCTAAGGGCCACTGTTCTATCCACACTTGTGTATCAGTTTTCCATTGGATAGGAACAGGTGAAAGTGTTGGCAGGCTTTCAACAGCAGCCCTGATTAAAAAAAACCAAAGTACTCATTTTTAACCCTAATTGCTGTAAAATGTCTCTTCCCCACAGATTGATGGGTATTTTTTCAAGTACAAAAGGAGTAAAAACTCCTGTTCTGCCTTCAAAAGTCCATCTCATAGGGGCAGCACTAACTTCAGCTGCTATTGATCCTCCTAAGCCAGACATGTAGTTGTCCACTTTAATCTTTGGCCAGTGACTGGGCCAATTGGCACCTCTAATGACTGTACAATCTGCACCTGTGTCTACCAATCCTTCCAATGGTAGGCCATTTATATAGATCATGAGCATAGGTTGGTCAGGTGTTACAGCTGCTGTCCAGTATATTACTGGATTTTGTGGTTTAAAGTCAGAATCTGGGTGACAATCACCAGGTTGCTTATTAGGATTCTGTATAAGTAAACCTGATGCTACTACTTCTCCTGGGTGATAAGTCAAGGAGGGTGTGATCACTTTCCCTTGGGGGCTCTGACCTCCCTGAGGAGTCAGGGATGGCATGACCACCTGTGTTGTAAAACAAAAGAAAGTGGGAGATGTAATGGGCTGAGGCTTGAGTTGATGCACTGAGGTCCCAAGCACGTGAGGCTAAATAGTAATTGGACCATATTCTATTAATATATATACTTGGAGAAAGAATGGCCCCCACCCACTCTTTGTGCAAGTCCTGATGTGTTGTATAGGAAATGATGATTTTGGTGGGTGGAGGCACAGGAGTGGAAAGGGAAGCAGAAAGAGAGACTGATGGCTGGTTTCTTGACACAGCTGCTCACATTGCTATCGTGACCCTCCTTCACCTTTGATCCCCCTTCCCCTGCAATCCCCCTTCACTTCTGCTAGCTGGCTTCCTGTTGCAGCTGCCCATATTGCTATTGCAATCCCCCTTCACCTCAAAAAGAATAAAGATTGAAGATTTTTCCCTTAACTTGAATTCCTGACTCCAGCTGATTTTAAATACGCAGTCATCACAATAATGTACATTTTATGTATATGTGTTGTCTCCAAAAATGTTTCTAGTTTTTTATGCTTTAGAAATAATTTAGGTCCTAAGTCGGCATTATATTGAAATTGCAGATGTTCTAATTTAACTAAATATCTACTCTAATATATTTGTTTTATTAAAGAAATGAGAGATGTCATGGTAAAGTTACTCAGTGTCACAAATAAATAACACATATGTGCTATAGTTGCTCATAGCCTCTATATCCTTGATTCCTATATACTATAGTATCTATGGAGGAAAAGAATTGATAAAGGATTTATATATGCATGTTCTTAATCCTATACTATTAACAAATATATACACATGTATGGGAGTGTATTTTTATGTGTATGTGTATAGTTATACACCCATAATATATGTGAACATATTAATATATAAATATACACATAATACAATGAGTGAATACATATTATTATTCAGTCCTTTCTGTTGCATCTGATTTTTTTTAACCTATTTGTGGTTTTCTTGGCAGAGATATTGCATTGATTTGTCATTACCTTCTACTCATATTATGAATGAATTGAGTCATACAGTGCTATGTGACTTGCTTAGGGTCAAATAGTTTGTAAATAACTAAAGCAATCCCGTAAACTTTGGACAGAAAATGCTATCTGCATCCAGAAAAAGAACTAAGGAAACTGAATGTAAATCAATAAATGCTATGTTAACTTCTTTTTTTTGTTTTTTTTTTTAATATCTCCCATGTTTTTTTTCCCTTTGCTGATTTTTCTCTCCCAACATGATTCATCACACACACACACACACACACACACACACACACACACACACACACACAATGATATTGTATAATTACTTTCATTTTATTAGGCTAGTTTTGCCCTGCATGTTTTTTTTTTAATAGTAAATTTCTACATTTATATCTCATCATTATACAAAAGTGACCTTATATCCATTGAATATAAATTCTGGCAGGCAAATCATACTGAGATGGAAAGCATCAGCTAACAAGTTAAGAATTCAATTCTACATTGCCCTTTTAAGAATGTGTCTACTTAAGTTTGGAGAGGTTCAGTAGGGCATTGACTAAAGTGGTAGATAGCATTTTTGTATTTGTTTTTGTTTTTACATCACAACTCAAAAAGTCTATCTAACATGTTTATTATCTCTACCAATTCTAATAATGACCAGATAGATGGAATTAGGGATCCTTGAAGTAATGCTATATTGAAACAATTACAGTACTTGATAGTAATGTTATATATTTATAATGCTTTATTTAACGAGTACACTTCAAACCATAATCTTGTGAATTAAGGAATAGAGCATTATTATTTCCATTTTACACATGACGAAACTAAGACTCAGAGTTTAAGTTTAGTTTCTCAGGGCCATAGAACCTTTAGGATTTTAAAAGTTTGAGACACTTGCAACAAATATTCTTTTCCATTATGCCTCAGTGCCTTAATTACTTATACATTTATAATGGTTATTGTCCAGTCATTTTAATTGTACTTGATTCTTCATGGTTTTCTTGGAGAAGACAGTGGAATGCTTTGACATTTTCTTAACCTGCATATTTTATACATAAGGAAACTGAGACAAACAGGGGTAAGTGATTTTTTTCAGGGTCACACAGCTCTTGTCTGAGGCCAGCTTTGAATTCAGGAAAATCAGTCTTCCTGACTCAGAGTTGAATACTTTATCCAGCTCTCACCTAGTTGCCCTAAATTTGTGATACTCTTCATTTTTAAAGACATATTATTTATAATCATTGGTCTATCATTCCAAGAATTCGAATAATAATGATTTAATTACAAAGCAAAATTGCATCATAGAAATTATAATATTGAAACACCATCCTTTCTTAGTTAACAATGTTAAAAACTGCTATTTTCCCAATAACAAATAAAGATAACTACCAACATTTATTTTTGTTATGTTTTGAGCTCCAAATTTTTCTCCCTATCTTTTCTCCCTTCTTCCCAAGATATGAAATAATCTAGTTATACATCTATAATCATGTTGTATTTATTTCAATATTAGTCATTTTGTGAAAGAAAAATCAGAACAAAAATAAAAAAAATGAGAAACAAAAAAAAACCAGAAAAAAATTAAAACAATATACTTCAATCAGCGGGATTCAATAATTTTCTTGCATTCGATTTTATTAATTTCTCTTTTGATTTTCAAATTTTTAAATTTGGTATTGAATTTGGGACTTTAAGATGGCTCTTTTTCTAGCCTTTTTTTAGTTGCATGCCCCATTAATTGATATCCTCTTTCTCTATTTTATTCATGAAACTATTTAGAGATATAAATTTTCCCTTAAGAACTATTTTGGTTACATCCCAAAGTTTTGGTATGTTGTCTCATTATTGTCATTCTCTTGGATAAAATTATTGATGTTTTCTATAATTTGTTGTATTTGTGCTCTGATACATGGTTCATTGCAGGTGTCATTTACTACTTAGAAATAGATATATTCCTTTCTATATCCATTCAATATTCTCTAGAAATCTATCATATCTTACATTTCTAAAATTCCATCTAACTCCTTAACTTTTCTTTTTCTTTTGTTTTTAAAATTATCTAATTCTGAGAAAGGGGGTTTAAGACCTCCTTCTTATATAATTTTGCTGTCTATCTCTTCCTGAAATTCACTTAATTTCTCTTGTAAGAATTTTGATGTTATATTGTTTGGTGCATATGTGTTTAGTCTTAATATTATTTCATTGTCTATGGTACCCTTTAGCAAGATGTAGTTTCCTTATTTAACTGTTTTAATAACATTTTTTTTTTTGCTTTGTCAGAGATCAGGATTGCTGTCCATTTTTTTTTTTTTTTAACATCAAATGAAGCACAACACATTCTTCTTTGGTCTTTTATCTTTACTCTCTGTATGTCTCTCCTTCAAGTGTGTTTTCAATGAACAGCATATTTTAATATTCTGGTATTTAATTGATTGCTATTTGCTTCCATATTATGAGAGAGTTTAATACATTCATATTCATATTTATGATTACTAATTGTATATTTGTCTCCATCCTGATTTCATTTATACTTTTCTTTCTTTTCACCTGTCCTTTCTCACCAGTCTTTTATTTTTGATATCAGCTTCCTCAATCTTCCCTTCCTTCTATCAGTCCCATTCCTTTTTCCTCTCCTATTTCTTCCCACTCTTGTATCAATCCCTCCCTTTTCTTTCTTCTTTCTTCTCTTATTTTCCTATAGGCTAAAATAAATTTCTAGATCCCCCTGATTATATACATTACTCCCTCTTTAAGTAAATTCCAATGAGAATGAGATTCTTACCCCTCCCTTCTTTCCCTCTACTCTTATAGATCTTTTGTGTCCCTTCATAAGATGTAATTTACCCTATTCTACCCTATACGACCCTATATGCCTCCCCCTTTACTGTTCTCCTAGTACAATTTTTTGCACTCCTTGTCTTTTTTATAATTTTATCAAAATAATCTTATATCTAAACCTTCTGTCTGTGTGTGTGTGTGTATATATATATAAATATTATATATAATATATATATGTGTATATATATATTTCTGATTGTCCTAATAGATACAGTTCCCAAAAATTACAAGTATCATCTTCCCAAATAAGAATGTAAATAGTTTAAAATTATTTAATGACTTTTTTGTTCTCATGTGAGGGCATTTTAATGTCCTCTTTTTAATTTCTGATTTGAATTTCCCTGTGGTCATAGCAGCTTTCTATTGTTAGGGGTCTTCTCTGTTTCTTACTTATTTTTAGCCTACTTTATGATTTTGAAAGTTGAGCTATGCTTCTAGGGCCCAGAAGCACTGTCACAACCTTCTTTGGCTGGGGGACAAGGACCTGGACACTAATTTTCCATTTGGGGATTTGAGTTTCTTATGTTTTGCCTACTGTGCTATGGTGATCTGGCCTAGTCCCACCTATTGTGTTGGGATTCTGGGGTTTATAATTTGTCTTTTGCACTGGGGCTAAAAGCCTCACACTGTTCTGTTGTATTTCTGTCCTATTGCGACAGTTCTGGAGGGCCTGGGTTGCTTCTTCATGCTATGTCTAAGAGCCTCAAGCTCAAGTCTCAAGCCCCCTTCCATTACCTTGTCTTTTCCCATTCCAAAGCTGCCTTATGAATATTTCTGAATAGAGAACTATTTTTTTGTCTTTATATTGCTAGCATCTCACACAGTATTGGATGCATATTAAATGCTTATTGATTGAATATTGATTGTTTTGCTTGATTGTAGTTTAGGTATATGAGTCTTGTCTGACTTGCAGGACATCATTCATGTCGGAGTCTGCTTTCTTTTTACCCAAGTAAGACAGACCTTTCTGAAGTCCTTTTAAATTATCTCAGAAATTTGTTTCATTTTATATTTTTGTGGATTCCATCACCTCAGAATCAGAGGCTTAATTTAACTTTGCTTCCAAGGGAAATTGGGAAAAGCTACTTCAATTTCCTAGCTTCTCTCTGCTATCTTGTTTCTACTCGCATGAAGTTTATTTCTTGACCAAGTTAGTAAACTGATAATTTTTAAAGGTACTACAGATATAATATTTATTCAAAGAAGCTAAAGAAATTATACATATTTATAGACATTTCTATAATCTTATTTATTTGATGTTATACTGTAGACCAAATCATTTTTTAAAATAACCTTATAAATATTCGAATTTTCACTATATTTCAGTTTCTAAACATGACACTTAATCCAGGACACATGGTTTTCTTCCAATCATTGGAACCACTTTGAATTCTAAACTATATTTTATGAATTCAAAAATTTATTTAGATACACCATATACTAAATTCAATAGGCCAAAATTTACATGTCCTTTTGAGTCAATTCTCCTTTGCACAAAAGTACATTGATGTAGATTTTTAAAATATAGTAAAAACAATTGGAATATAGAGTGGGATAATGGAAAGACAAATGGTTTATAAGATTGGAAGATTTGCATTCAACTTAGATGTTGCTGGTACTGGAAGTCAGATCTTGGGCAAGAAACAAAAACTTCACATCACCTAATTTCTCACTTCCTATCTCTATAATACTATAATTTGCAGCTCCATTACTGATCTGCTGATTGGTAGAGCATCAATCCTAAATCAACTAACAGGACTGGTTCTCCAATAAATATTAATGGCAAATCTATCTCATGTGATTTTCATTTAATCCTCCTAGATTATCATATTATATGTATATATGTGTGTGTAATATTCATTTTCTCACAAAATAAAAATGATAAATAGTTAAGTATCTACTATAAATATATAGGCATTGTGTTAAGAACTTTGCAAATATCTTTTTGAGGTGAATAATATAAGTTTGGAAAGATAATGACAACGTAGTGAGTGGAAGTTCTTGGGATATTGAGTCTTCTGTTCTTTCAATATATTTAACAAGTTCACATTTTTATTAGCATTATTTATTTAAAAATAGATAGCTAAAGTGAGAATTAGAGGCAACTGGATTCGGTTCAGTAATTAGAACTCTGGACTGAAAGTGACAAAGACCTGATCTTGCTTCATACACTTGTTAATAGTGTGACTTTTAAAAATCAATTAACTTCTTTTAGCCTGAGTTCTACCATTTGTAAAAATTGGAATAATAATGATACCCACACTCCTGGATTTATGTATGAATCAATTAAGCTAATATTTGTCAATTACCTTCCAAAACATAAAGTACTACATAAATGATAACTACTAGAATTATTACATTTGAATCTTTATTTATGTACATTAAATTAATTGGTCTAGATAGGAAACAAATCTTCAGCTTTTACTTTGTTGCTATCATGTCCTAACCAAATCAACAAAGAATTATGTATAAGCATATATATTTTTTACAAATATTTATATTTACATATATGCTAAATAATAAATGTATATGCAAAAATGTTTTTACAGATATCTTTATGCCTACATATTCTAAATAATAAATTAGAGCATAAAACAAGTGATTATGATTATTTATATGACTTTTGAAAGTACTATTCTACTTCTCTGTTAAAATATGCTAGTTTGTAAATAATTTCCTTTGCTAAAATACATATGGTAATTCTTTAATAAAAATGGAGTTATGAATTACAATGGTGTGTTAAATATCTATATTGACTAAATAATGAAATCTTGAAGAAAAAACTACTAGTCCAAATTATATTTATCATGATCAATACAGAGTGCAAGTAATTGGGTCAGTTGACTTTGGTTGCTAGATATTTGATAACAAACATATAATAATGCATATTTACTCTCAAATTAATTGAATAAACTCTGTTATTAAATTTCAGGTGAAATTGAATTATTTTGAAGCTCAGATGCATAGCTTAACCATAAATTAAAATCATGACATCATTGGAAAGGGAAATAAAAATGGGCAAGGAATTTTATTTTATTTAAGTTATGTTTAAGTGTATGAATAATTTCCTATTTGATTTAGGGTTATTCCTTCATTATAAAGCAATGTGATGAGTAGGAATAATGTTGGTCTTAGAATCAGGACAGATCAAAGTTTGAATCCTGTCTCAAACATATAAATTTTTGGCTTTCAGCAAGACATTTAATCTTATAAAAGGTATAATTAGTTTTGCAATATCTATCTTTCAGATTTTTATGTCATACTTTGTAAACAAAACTGAAAGCAATATTTATTTGTGAAATATTACTATTATTACTATGTGCCAAGCACATAGCTAAATTCTTCAAATTAATCATGTGCTTATTATGTACAAGTTATTTCAATAAGCATTGGAGATCCCCAAATATGAAGCAATATAACTATGACCTTACGTAACTTTTGTTGTTTAATCATTTTTCAATCACATTTGATGTTTTGGATTTTCTTGGCAAAGACACTGAAATCGCTTAGCATTTCCTTCTATGGCTCATTTTTAAAAAAATTACACAGCACTTCCGGCCAAGATGGCGGAGAGGAAATACACTTCTGTGTAACCTCCGTGTTTTTCTCTCACTATTCATTTCATTTCATGCCTCTGAATTAATGCTCGACTGAAAAAAAAACCATACAATTACTTACCAAGAGAAACTATCCTTGAGACTCGTCAAGAAAGGTCTGTTTTTGCGCGAGGGCGGGGACGGTATTTGGAAGCAGTCTGCGGGCAGCAGCTGCAACCAGAGTACAGATAGCAGCTCAGAACCGGGTAGAGCGGAGAGGGGGTGGGGCGCGATCGCAGCCATCTCTGCGCGGAGAGCTTTGCTATGGGAGCAAGTCAGCAGCCCAGCAGAGAAGCTAAAAACACCGCGGGTGAAGAATACAACCCCAAACAGCTGGAGTCTCTCGGGACCTGGCCACCCCTCCCCCACAGTGTCTTAGCCCGCTCGGATCTCAGAGCGCTCGGATCTCAGCTCGCAGGCTCCATAGCACAGTAGGACCCGTGCCTCACGAATACCCTGCCCCTCCCCCAAAGAAAGCAGCCTCCATTCAAGGGGTTTTTTTCCTTCTGTTTCTTTGATAGTTTGTCTTTGATAAATAGACAGAATGAGCAAGAAACTGAAAAAGAATTTAACCCTGGACAGCTTTTATTTATACAGATAAAGAGCAGACTCCAAACCCTGAGGAGACTAAAAACAAACAGTCCCCAGGTGAATCCCCGAAGGAGGAGACCTTATGTCCCTCAGCACAGATGAATCTCATGGAGGAAATTAAAAAGGCTCTCACAAGGGAGCTAGAAGAAAAATGGGAAAAGGAGAGGGAGGCTCTGCAAAAGGAGAGGGAGGCTCTGCAAAAGGAGAGGGAGGCTTGGCAAAAGAGCCTGGAGAAGTCAGTTAAAGAGAGAGTGGATAAAGAAACCAAATCCTTGAAAAATAGGATTGGTGAACTGGAAAACAAAATTGGCAAAATGGAAAAAAATTCCACAGAACAAAAGAACTCAATTGGACAATTAGAAAAAGATCTTAAAAAAGTGAGTGAAGAAAATACCTCACTGAAAATCAGGGTCGAACAATTGGAATTGAATGACTCGAGGAGACAAGAAGAATCAGTCAAGCAAATCCAAAAA
Source organism: Antechinus flavipes (assembly GCF_016432865.1). Lineage (NCBI taxonomy): Eukaryota > Metazoa > Chordata > Mammalia > Dasyuromorphia > Dasyuridae > Antechinus > Antechinus flavipes. The sequence continues at coordinate 127,243,264 of NC_067400.1, read as the reverse complement.
AATCAAACAATGGAAAAGGATGTGAAATACCTTCTGGGGAAGACAACAGACCTGGAAAACAGATCCAGGAGAGACAACCTGAGAATCATCGGACTTCCAGAAAAGTATGATGAAAAAAAAAGCCTGGACACTATCTTCCAGGAAATTATCAAAGAGAACTGCCCAGAAGTCATAGAAACAGAAGGTAAAATAGACATTGAAAGAATTCATCGATCCCCTACTGAAAGGGATCCTAAAATCAAAACACCAAGGAATATAGTGGTCAAATGCCAGAACCCTCAGGCAAAGGAAAAAATACTGCAAGCGGCTAGAAAAACCCACTTCAAGTATCAAGGAGCCACAATAAGGATCACCCAGGATCTGGCAGCATCCACATTAAAGGATCGAAGGGCCTGGAATATGATATTCCGAAAGGCTAAGGAACTTGGTATGCAACCAAAAATAACTTACCCAGCGAGATTGAGCATCTTTTTCCAGGGAAGAAGATGGACATTCAACGAAATAAGCGAATTTCATCTATTTCTGATGAAAAAGCCAGAACTTAACAAAAAATTTGATCTACAAGCACAGAACTCAAGAGAAATCTAAAAAGGTAAAGATTAATCTTGGGAACTATATTTCGGCTGTAAAGATGTATAAAGAATACATGTATACCTTGTTCTAGAAACTAGTTGTGGAAAGGACATTGTACTAGAAAAAAGGGAAAGTGGGGGTACTACATTTCATGAAGAGGCAAAGAAAACCTAGTATATCTGAGAGAAAGAATGGAGAGGGATGAAAATAGTGAGTATTTTACTGCTTTCAGAATTGGCATTAAGAGAAGAATTTTAGACATATTCAATCTATGGTGAAACTTCTCCCACCTCATTGAAAAGTGAGAAGGGAAAAGTGAAAAAGGAAGGAATAAGCTAAGTGGAAGGGAATACGGTAACTGGGAGGGAAAGGGGCAAGTTGGGGGGGGAACTTTAAGGGGGGGAGGGATACTGAAAAAGGGAGGGCTGTGAGAAGCAAGGGGAGCTCACAAGCTTAATACTGGGAAGGGGGGTAAGGGAGTAAGAAGGGAGAAAAGCATAAACCGGGGTTAACAAGATGGCAAGTAATACAGAATTGGTCATTTTAACCATAAATGTGAACGGGGTAAACTCCTCTATAAAGAGGAAGCGGTTAGCAGAATGGATTAAAAGCCAGAATCCTACAATATGTTGTATACAGGAAACACACCTGAAGCGGGGTGATACATGCAGGTTAAAGGTAAAAGGTTGGAGCAAAATCTACTATGCTTCAGGTGAAGCCAAAAAAGCAGGGGTAGCCATCCTGATCTCAGATCAAGCTAAAGCAAAAATTGATCTAATCAAAAGAGATAAGGAAGGGCACTATATCTTGCTAAAGGGTAGAATGAATAATGAAGAAGTATCTATATTAAATATATATGCACCAAGTAGTGTAGCATCTAAATTCTTAAAAGAGAAATTAAGAGAGCTGCAAGAAGAAATAGACAGTAAAACTATAATAGTGGGAGATCTCAACCTTGCACTCTCAGAATTAGATAAATCAAACCACAAAATAAATAAGAAAGAAGTCAAAGAGATAAATAGAATACTAGAAAAATTAGATATGATAGATCTCTGGAGAAAATGTAATGGGGACAGAAAGGAGTACACCTTCTTTTCAGCAGTTCATGGAACTTATACAAAAATTGATCATATATTAGGACATAAAAACCTCAAACTCAAATGCAGTAAGGCAGAAATAGTGAATGCATCCTTTTCAGACCATGATGCATTGAAAATTACATTCAATAAAAAGCCACAGGAAAGTAGACCAAAAAATAATTGGAAACTAAATAATCTCATACTAAAGAATGATTGGGTGAAACAGCAAATTATAGACATAATTAATAACTTCATCCAAGAAAATGATAATAATGAGACATCATACCAAAATGTATGGGATGCAGCCAAAGCGGTAATAAGGGGAAATCTCATATCTCTAGAGGCCTATTTGTATAAAATAGAGAAAGAGAAGGTCAATGAATTGGGCTTGCAACTAAAAATGCTAGAAAAGGAACAAATTAAAAACCCCCAATCAAACACTAAACTTGAAATTCAAAAAATAAAAGGAGAGATCAATAAAATTGAAAGTAAAAAAACTATTGAATTGATTAATAAAACTAAGAGTTGGTTCTATGAAAAAAACAACAAAATAGACAAACCCTTAGTAAATCTGATTAAAAAAAGGAAAGAGGAAAATCAAATTGTTAGTCTTAAAAATGAAAAGGGAGAACTCACCACTAACGAAGAGGAAATTAGAGCAATAATTAGGAGTTACTTTGCCCAACTTTATGCCAATAAATTCGACAACTTAAATGAAATAGAAGAATACCTCCAAAAATATAGCTTACCTAAACTAACAGAGGAAGAAGTAAATATCCTAAACACTCCTATCTCAGAAAAAGAAATAGAACAAACTATCAATCAACTCCCTAAGAAAAAAACCCCAGGACCAGATGGATTTACATCTGAATTCTATCAAACATTTAAAGATCAATTAACTCCAATGCTAAATAAACTATTTGAAGAAGTAGGGATTGAAGGAGTCCTACCAAACTCCTTTTATGACACAGATATGGTACTGATACCTAAACCAGGTAGGCTGAAAACAGAGAAAGAAAATTATAGACCAATCTCCCTAATGAATATTGATGCTAAAATCTTAAATAAAATATTAGCAAAAAGATTACAGAAAATCATCCCCAGAATAATACACTATGACCAAGTAGGATTTATACCAGGAATGCAGGGCTGGTTCAATATTAGGAAAACTATTAACATAATTGACTATATCAACAACCAACCAAACAAAAACCATATGATTATTTCAATAGATGCAGAAAAAGCATTTGATAAAATCCAACAGCCATTCCTAATAAAAACACTTGAGAGCATAGGAATAAAAGGACTTTTCCTTAAAATAGTTAGGAGCATATATTTTAAACCTTCAGTAAGCATCATATGCAATGGGGAAAAACTGGAACCTTTCCCGGTAAGATCTGGAGTGAAGCAAGGTTGCCCACTATCACCATTATTATTCAATATTGTATTAGAAACACTGGCCTCTGCAATAAGAGTCGAGAAAGAGATTAAAGGAATTAGAGTAGGCAATGAGGAAACCAAACTATCACTCTTTGCAGATGATATGATGGTATACCTAGAAAACCCCAGAGATTCTACTAAAAAGTTATTAGAAATAATTCATAATTTTAGCAAAGTAGCAGGATACAAAATAAATCCCCATAAATCCTCAGCATTCTTATACACCACCAACAAAATCCAAGAGCAAGAGATACAAAGAGAAATTCCATTCAAAATAACTGTTGATAGCATAAAATATTTGGGAATCTACCTACCAAAGGAAAGTCAGGAATTATATGAGCAAAATTACAAAAAAGTTTTCACACAAATAAAGTCAGACTTAAATAATTGGAAAAATATTAAGTGCTCTTGGATAGGCCGAGCAAATATAATAAAGATGACAATACTCCCTAAACTAATCTATTTATTTAGTGCTATACCAATCAGACTTCCAAGAAAATATTTTAATGATTTAGAAAAAATAACAACAAAATTCATATGGAACAATAAAAAGTCGAGAATCTCAAGGGAATTAATGAAAAAAAGTCAAATGAAGGTGGTCTAGCTGTACCTGATCTAAAATTATATTATAAAGCAGCAGTCACCAAAACCATCTGGTATTGGCTTAGAAATAGATTAGTTGATCAGTGGAAAAGGTTAGGTTCACAAGACAGAATAGTCAACTATAGCAATCTAGTGTTTGACAAACCCAAAGATTCTAAATTTTGGGATAAGATTTCATTATTTGATAAAAACTGCTGGGATAACTGGAAATTAGTATGGCAGAAATTAGGCAAGGACCCACACTTAACACCACATACCAAGATAAGATCAAAATGGGTCCATGACCTAGGCATAAAGAACGAGATTATAAATAAATTAGAGGAACATGGATAGTTTATCTCTCAGACTTGTGGAGGAGAAAGAAATTTGTGACCAAAGATGAACTAGAGACCATTACCAATCACAAAATAGAAAATTTTGATTATATCAAATTAAAAAGCCTTTGTACAAACAGAACGAATGCAAACAAGATTAGTAGGGAAGTAACAAACTGGGAAAACATCTTTACAATTAAAGGTTCTGATAAAGGCCTCATTTCCAAAATATATAGAGAACTGACTCAAATTTATAAAAAATCAAGCCATTCTCCAATTGATAAATGGTCAAAGGATATGAACAGACAATTTTCAGATGAAGAAATTGAAACTATTACCACTCACATGAAAGAGTGTTCCAAATCACTATTGATCAGAGAAATGCAAATTAAGACAACTCTGAGATATCACTACACACCTGTCAGATTGGCTAAGATGACAGGAAAAAACAATGATGAATGTTGGAGGGGATGCGGGAAAACGGGGACATTGATGCATTGTTGGTGGAGTTGTGAACGAATCCAGCCATTCTGGAGAGCGATCTGGAATTATGCCCAAAAAGTTATCAAACTGTGCATACCCTTTGATCCAGCAGTGTTTCTATTGGGCTTATACCCCAAAGAGATACTAAAAAAGGGAAGGGGACCTGTATGTGCCAAAATGTTTGTAGCAGCCCTGTTTGTAGTGGCTAGAAACTGGAAAATGAATGGATGCCCATCAATTGGAGAATGGCTGGGTAAATTGTAGTATATGAATGTTATGGAATATTATTGCTCTGTAAGGAATGACCAGCAGGATGAATACAGAGAGGCTTGGAGAGACCTACATGGACTGATGCTAAGTGAGATGAGCAGAACCAGGAGATCATTATACACTTCGACAACGATATTGTATGAGGATGTATTCTGATGGAAGTGGATTTCTCTGACAAAGAGACTTAACTGAGTTTCATTGGAGAAATGATGGACAGAAACAGCTACACCCAAAGAAGGAATACTGGGAAATGAATGTGAACTATTTGATTTTTGATTTTCTTCCCGAATTATTTCTACCTTCTGAATCTCCAATTCTCCCTGTGCAACAAGAGAACTGTTCGGTTCTGCAAATATGTATTGTATCTAGGATATACTGCAACATGTTTAGCATATATAGGACTGCTTGCCATCCTGGGGGGGGGAGGAGGGAGGGAGGGGAAAAAAATGAAACATAAGTGATTGCAAGAGATAATGTCGTGTAGAAATTATCCTGGCATGGATTCTGTCAATGCGAAGTTATTATTAAATAAAATAAAATTTATTAAAAAAAAAATTACACAGCTAATTAGTGTGTGGGGCTGGATTTGAATTCATTAAGATGAATCTCAAGACTCTCTATCATTGTTCCACCTAGGAGGCCCTTATAACTTTATAATAGGAATGTGGCACATTAAAACAACAACAGAAACACACAAAATAAAAAGTCAAACAAACAAATTTGGAATTCAACAGTTCTGACTGCTCAAACAGAAAACAACTTATCTATGACTCAGTGGATTTTCAATTGCTTCTTCAACAAAAGCATTTTTCAACTTTTTATCCTTTTCTAAATATCTAATAAATGTTCTATCTATCTATACCAAACTCTCCAAATCTATTCAGTTACAAAATCTTGCCATGTATTCCTCCAAAATATCTCTTGCATCTAATCAATTTTTTTCCACAAACATTATCATATTAGTTCAGGACTTTATCATTCCTCATTATTGCAAAGGACTCCTTGCCTTTTTTTTTTTCCTCAAGTGTTTATCACTTAAGTCCATTTTATAATCTAATTTCAAAGTGATTTTTCTTATCAAAAAACTTTACCTCATCACCTTTTGGGTCTATTCATATAACTTCATTGACTTTTTATTGCCTCTGGAATAAAATAGAGCATCCTCCCCTTAACTTTTAAACAAAAAAACTTTATTGTCTAATGTACCTTCTTATTTCATTATACATTATTCTTTATCCCACATTGTATAGTCCAGCCAACTTGCCTTCTCTCTATCACATTCACTTCCCACCTTTTATCTTGTGCCTTTGTGTTGATTCTCCATCCTTGAATGTACTCCATCTTGATTTCCACCTCAGAAAAACTCAAAACACTTTCTTCATTAAAGATACATATCAAGTATCTCCTTCTGATAACCATAACACCTGATGTCTTCTATTTCAAATACTTAGCTTCTTTGTATGTTGTTTTAAAAGCATATATACTTTTGAATGTATCTATGTATAAGCACATAAACAACAGCATATGTATGAATGCATGCATGCATAAAAATTATAAGTGCAAATGTATGTGTGAAACTTGCCTTGCACATGTTAGAATAGAGTAGAATACATGCTTCTTGCAAATAAAGATCATTTTATTTATTGTATTTACAGCCCCAGCACCTAGCACAGTATCTTTCATATACTTATTGATTAATACTTGTTGATTGACTAATTCTAATTTCTGCTTCAAAGTATTGGAAAGCATGAAAATAAAGACCACCGAGTACTAAAAAAAGTTGTCAATGATCTAATATAGCTTGTAAATACTTACTATTCTAAAGGTGCCACATTATGGAAAAAGTGTAAAATGCAGAGGAATTTCTTAATAAAATGAATTTCATAGAACACTTACCCAATCAAATAGTGAACTTTGGCTTTGCAGCCAGGTGGCACAGTGTATAGAGCACTACACTTGGAGGCAGGAAGCCCTGGATTCAAATCTAGTCTCAGATGCTTACTAGCTGTGTGAAGGGGGATTGCGATGGCAATGTGAGCAGCTCTGTCAAGAAACCAGCCAGCAGTCTCTCTTTCCACTTCCCTTTCCACTCCCCTGCCTCCATCCACCAAAATCATCATTTCCTATACAACACATCAGGACTTGCACAAAGAGTGGGCGGGGGCCATTCTTTCTCCAAGTATATATATATATATATATATATATATATATATATATATATATATATATATAAATAAAGTATGGTCCAATTACTATTTAGCCTCACATGCTTGGGACCTCAGTGCATCAACTCGAGCCTCAGCCCATTACACATTATGGTATAGTTAGCCATGAGTTACTCATGAGAAATTGCATAATTGTAATAAAACTTCTTCGGGGACTTCCGGTTAAGATGGCGGAGAGGAGGCTCACAGTTGCATAAGCTCCGCGCTTTCTCTCACTATCCACTTCATTACAAGCCTCTGAATCAATGCTTGACTGAAAAAAAACCCACAAATAGTTACCAAGAGAAGCCATCCTTGAGATCCTCCAAGAAAGGTCTGTCTTTACTGGAGGGCTGGGGCGGTTTTAGATCGGGCGCAGGCGGCGGGCAGCGGCAGTGAGAGCACGGGAGCAGAGCTGAGAGGGGGTGGGGAGTGATCGTAGCCGTCTCTGCGGGGAGAGCTTCGCTACAGGTTTGGAACCTGCAGCAAGTCAGCAGCCCAGCAGAGAAGCTAAAAACACCGGGGCTGAAGAACACAACCGCAAACAGCTGGAGTCTCTCAGGACCTGGCCGCCCCCCCCTTCCCCCCCTCAGTGACTCAGCACGCTCTGGGATCTCAGAGCGCAGGCGCAGCACAGTCCTGCTAGTGCCTCACTGCTGCCACCTGCAGTCTGTAGAGGAAGCTCGATAACACACCCAGCCCCCCCCAAAGAAAGACTCCAGTTTTTTCTGTTTTTCTTTGGTAGTTTGTCTCTGATTAATAGACAGAATGAGCAAGAAGCTGAAGAGGACTTTAACCCTTGACAGCTTCTATACAGATAGAGAGCAGACTCTAAATCCTGAGGAGACTAAAAACAGGCAGTCCCCAGGTGATTCCCCAAAGGAGGAGATCGTCTGTTCCTCAGCACAGATGAACCTCATAGAAGTAATTAAAAAGGCTCTCACAAGGGAGCTAGAAGAAAAATGGGAAAAGAGTCTGGAGAAAGTTAAAGAGAGAGTGGATAAAGAAGTAAAATCCTTGAAAAATAGGATTAGTGAACTGGAAACAGAAAACAGCTCTCTAAAAAACAAAATTGGCGAAATGGAAAAAAATTCCACAGAACAAAAGAACTCAATTGGACAATTAGAGAAAGATTTTAAAAAAGTGAGTGAAGAGAATACTTCACTGAAAATCAGAATTGAACAAGTGGAATTGAATGACTCGAGGAGACAAGAAGAATCAGTTAAGCAAATCCAAAAAAATCAAACAATGGAGAAAAATGTGAAATACCTTCTGGGGAAGACAACAGACCTGGAAAACAGATCCAGGAGAGACAATCTGAGAATCATTGGACTCCCAGAAAAACATGATGAAAAAAAGAGCCTGGACACTGTCTTCCAGGAAATTATCAAAGAGAACTGCCCAGAAGTCATAGGAACAGAGGAAAAAATAAACATTGAAAGGATTCATCGATCACCCACTGAAAGGGATCCTAAAATCAAAACACCAAGGAATATAGTGGCCAAATGCCAGAACCCTCAGATGAAAGAAAAAATATTGCAAGCGGCTAGAAAAACCCAATTCAAGTATCAAGGAGCCACAATAAGGATCACCCAGGATCTGGCAGCATCCACATTAAAAGATCGAAGGGCCTGGAATATGATATTCCGAAAGGCTAAGGAACTTGGTATGCAACCAAAAATAACTTACCCAGCGAGAATGAGCATCTTTTTCCAGGGAAGAAGATGGACATTCAACGAAGTAAGCGAATTTCATCTATTTCTGATGAAAAAACCAGAACTTAACAAAAAGTTTGATCTACAAATATAGAACTCAAGAGAAATCTAAAAAGGTAAAGATTAATCTTGGGAACTATATTTTGACTATATAGATGTATAAAGAATACATGTATACCTTGTTCTAGAAATTGATGTGGAAAGGACATTGTACCAGAAAAAGGGTAAAGTGGGGTAGTACATCTCATGAAGAGGCATAGGAAACCTATTATACCTGAGAGAAAGAATGGAGGGGGATGAATATAGTGGGTATCTTACTGCCTTCAGAATTGGCTTTAAGTGAAAAATCTTAAGACATATTCAATCTAAGGTGAAACTTCTCCCATCTCATTGAAAAGTGAGAAGGGAAAAGTGGAAAGGGAAGGAATAAGCTAAGCGGAAGGGAATACGGGAACTGGGAGGGAAAGGGGTAAGATAGGGGGAGGAACTCTAAGGCAGGGGGAGGGACACTAAAAAGGGAGGGCTGTGAGAAGCAAGGGGTGCTCACAAGCTTAATACTTGGAAGGGGGGAAAGGGGAAAGAAGGAGGAAAGCATAAACCGGGGTTAACAAGATGGCAAGTAATACAGAATTGGTCATTCTAACCATAAACGTGAACGGGGTAAACTCCCCCATAAAGAGAAAGCGGTTAGCAGAATGGATTAAAAGCCAGAATCCTACAATATGTGTTTTTACAGGAAACACACCTGAAGCGGGGAGATACATGCAGGTTAAAGGTAAAAGGTTGGAGCAAAATCTACTATGCTTCAGGTGAAGTCAAAAAAGCAGGGGTAGCCATCCTGATCTCAGATCAAGCTAAAGCAAAAATTGACCTAATTAAAAGAGATAAGGAAGGACACTATATCTTGCTAAAGGGTAGCATGGATAATGAAGCACTATCTATATTAAACATATATGCACCAAGTGGGGTAGCATCTAAATTCTTAAAAGAGAAACTAAGAGAGCTGCAAGAAGAAATAGACAGTAAAACTATAATAGTGGGAGATCTTAACCTTGCACTCTCAGAATTAGATAAATCAAACCACAAAATAAATAAGAAAGAAGTCAAAGAGGTAAACAGAATACTAGAAAAGCTAGATATGATAGATCTCTGGAGAAAATGTAATGGAGACAGAAAGGAATACACTTTCTTTTCAGCAGTTCATGGAACCTATACAAAAATTGACCATATATTAGGACATAAAAACCTCAAACTCAAATGTAGTAAGGCAGAAATAGTAAATGCATCCTTTTCAGACCACGATGCAATGAAAATTACATTCAACAAAAAAGCAGGGGGAAGTAGACCAAAAAATAATTGGAAACTAAATAATCTCATACTAAAGAATGATTGGGTAAAACAGCAAATCATAGACATAATTAATAACTTCACCCAAGAAAACGATAATAATGAGACATCATACCAAAATGTATGGGATGCAGCCAAAGCGGTAATAAGGGGAAATTTCATATCTCTAGAGGCCTATTTGTATAAAATAGAGAAAGAGAAGGTCAATGAATTGGGTTTGCAATTAAAAAATGCTAGAAAAGGAACAAATTAAAAACCCCCAGTCAAACACTAAACTTGAAATTCTAAAAGTAAAAGGTGAGATCAATAAAATTGAAAGTAAAAAAACTATTGAATTGATTAATAAAACTAAGAGTTGGTTCTATGAAAAAACCAACAAAATAGACAAACCTTAGTAAATCTGATTAAAAAAAGGAAAGAGGAAAATCAAATTGTTAGTCTTAAAAATGAAAAGGGAGAACTCACCACTAACGAAGAGGAAATTAGAGCAATAATTAGGAGTTACTTTGCCCAACTTTATGCCAATAAATTCGACAACTTAAATGAAATAGAAAAATACCTCCAAAAATATAGCTTGCCCAAACTAACAGAGGAAGAAGTAAATATCCTAAACAGTCCCATCTCAGAAAAAGAAATAGAACAAACTATCAATCAACTCCCTAAGAAAAAATCCCCAGGACCAGATGGATTTACATGTGAATTCTACCAAACATTTAAAGAACAATTAACTCCAATGTTATATAAACTATTTGAAAAAATAGGGATGGAAGGAGTCCTACCAAACTCCTTTTATGACACAGATATGGTACTGATACCTAAACCAGGTAGGCTGAAAACAGAGAAAGAAAATTATAGACCAATCTCCCTAATGAATATTGATGCTAAAATCTTAAATAAAATATTAGCAAAAAGATTACAGAAAATTGTCACCAGGATAATACACTATGACCAAGTAGGATTTATACCAGGAATGCAGGGCTGGTTCAATATTAGGAAAACTATTAGCATAATTGACTATATCAATAACCAAACAAACAAAAACCACATGATCATCTCAATAGATGCAGAAAAAGCATTTGATAAAATCCAACATCCATTCCTAATAAAAACACTTGAGAGCATAGGAATAAATGGACTTTTCCTTAAAATAGTCAGGAGCATATATTTAAAACCATCAGTAAGCATCATATGCAATGGAGAAAAACTGGAACCTTTCCCAGTAAGATCTGGAGTGAAGCAAGGTTGCCCACTATCACCATTATTATTTAATATCGTATTAGAAACACTAGCCTCGGCAATAAGAGTCGAGAAAGATATAAAAGGAATTAGAGTAGGCAATGAGGAAACCAAACTATCACTCTTTGCAGATGATATGATGGTATACCTAGAGAACCCCAGAGATTCTACCAAAAAGCTATTGGAAATAATTCATAATTTTAGCAAAGTAGCTGGCTACAAAATAAATCCCCATAAATCCTCAGCATTTTTATACATCACCAACAAAACCCAACAGCAAGAGATACAAAGAGAAATTCCATTCAGAATAACTGTTGATACCATAAAATATTTGGGAATCTATCTACCAAAGGAAAGTCAGGAATTATATGAGCAAAATTATAAAAAAGTCTCCACACAAATAAAGTCAGACTTAAATAATTGGAAAAATATTAAGTGCTCTTGGATAGGCCGAGCGAACATAATAAAGATGACAATACTCCCTAAACTAATCTATTTATTTAGTGCTATACCAATCAGACTTCCAAGAAAATATTTTATTGATCTAGAAAAAATAACAACAAAATTCATATGGAACAATAAAAAGTCGAGAATCTCAAGGGAATTAATGAAAAAAAAAAATCAAATGAAGGTGGCCTAGCTGTACCTGATCTAAAATTATATTATAAAGCAGCAGTCACCAAAACCATTTGGTATTGGCTAAGAAATAGATTAGTGGATCAGTGGAAAAGGCTAGGCTCACAAGACAGAATAGTCAATTATAGCAATCTAGTGTTTGACAAACCCAAAGCCCCTAACTTCTGGGAAAAGAATTCATTATTTGATAAAAACTGCTGGGATAATTGGAAATTAGTATGGCTGAAATTAGGCATGGACCCACACTTAACACCATATACCAAGATAAGATCAAAATGGGTCTATGACCTAGGCATAAAGAACGAGATTATAAATAAATTAGAGGAACATAGAATAGTTTATCTCTCAGACTTGTGGAGGAGAAAGAAATTTGTGACCAAAGATGAACTAGAGACCATTACTGATCACAGAATAGAAAATTTCGATTACATCAAATTAAAAAGCCTTTGTACAAATAAAACTAATGCAAACAAGATTAGAAGGGAAGCAACAAACTGGGAAAACATTTTCACAGTTAAAGGTTCTGATAAAGGCCTCATTTCCAAAATATATAGAGAACTGACTCAAATTTATAAGAAATCAAGCCATTCTCCAATTGATAAATGGTCAAAGGATATGAACAGACAATTTTCAGAGGATGAGATTGAAACTATTACCACTCACATGAAAGAGTGTTCCAAATCATTATTGATCAGAGAAATGCAAATTAAGACAACTCTGAGATACCACTACACACCTGTCAGATTGGCTAAGATGACAGGAAAAAATAATGATGAATGTTGGAGGGGATGCGGGAAAACTGGGACACTAATGCATTGTTGGTGGAGTTGTGAACGAATCCAACCATTCTGGAGAGCAATCTGGAATTATGCCCAAAAAATTATCAAAATGTGCATATCCTTTGATCCAGCAGTGTTTCTATTGGGCTTATATCCCAAAGAAATACTAAAGAAGGGAAAGGGACCTGTATGTGCCAAAATGTTTGTAGCAGCCCTGTTTGTAGTGGCTAGAAACTGGAAAATGAATGGATGCCCATCAATTGGAGAATGGCTGGGTAAATTGTGGTATATGAATGTTATGGAATATTATTGTTCTGTAAGAAATGACCAGCAGGATGAATACAGAGAGGCTTGGAGAGACCTACATGAACTGATGCTAAGTGAAATGAGCAGAACCAGGAGATCATTATACACTTCGACAACGATATTGTATGAGGACATATTTTGATGGAAGTGGATTTCTTTGACAAAGAGACCTGAGTTTCAATTGATAAATGACGGACAAAAGCAGCTACACCCAAAGAAAGAACACTGGGAAACGAATGTGAACTATCTGCATTTTTGTTTTTCTTCCCGGATTATTTATACCTTCTGAATCCAATTCTCCCTACGCAACAAGAGAACTGTTCGGTTCTGCAAACATATATTGTATCTAGGATATACTGCAACATATCCAACATATAAAGGACTGCTTGCCATCTAGGGGAGGGGGTGGAGGGAGGGAGGGGAAAAAAAATCGGAACAGAATTGAGTGTCAATATAATGTAATTATTAAATAAAAAAAAAAAAAAAAAAAAAAGAAAAAAAAGGAATATTAAAAAAAAAAAAAAAAAAAAAAAAAAAACAAAAACTTCTCATGGTAAAGTAATAAAAGCAGACTATGTTAAATAAAAAAAAAAAAATAAAAAATAAAACTTCTTCACCATAGGTTCTGAGAGTAGAATTTCACATATTATGTCCCTCACTCCTATACCACAAGTAAAAGCATAACTCCAGAAAAATAAAACACAAGTACTTGAAAAATACATTCAGTATCTTATACAGTTTATTTCTTTATGTAATGGAAATTCTGGGGGGAAATATTTTTTGTACATTTCAGGCACCTATTTTTTAGATTTAGAAAGTTCAGTTCATAGTTACATTGAAATTCTGCTCTCTTCCTGTGCCACAAATATAGCTTCATATGCTGTCTTTGCCTAGTGACAGGAATAAGGCTCTCCATTTCCTTTCTATACTTTTGCATTCTCTCTGATCTTCCTACTCCCATTGCTTTAAACGCTGCATGTAGTACTGAGAAGCACAGCAGATGATCAGAAGTTTGAAAGCTGAGTTCAGAGGAGTTTCAAAATCAAGTAATAGAGACTAATGGGAAAGAAAGAGGAAAATACGCAATTAGTGAGCTCTTTCGGTTAAGTAATTTTCTCCTACTTAGAAGTGGTTGATTGAAAAGTCTATCTGTTCTGTGTATGCTGTAAGCACTGAACTGAACATTCTATTTGTATACTTATATGCAAGCTTGAGAATCTGGCAAGAGGGAAGATATTATGAAAAACTTATGGGAAATCAAGAGAAGTAGCAAATTATGTTCATAGCAATTATTTTTCAACCTTCTTGTGTTTGTTATTTTTAAAAAAAAGAGTTAATTACTTAGCAAAATCACTTACTAGTGACACATTTCTTCTTAAAGTTTAAAGTGCTTACTTGAGACATACTATTTTTTTCAAGAAGCACTGCTACTAGGGAAAAAAAATCGGAACAGAATTGAGTGTCAATATAATGTAATTATTAAATAAAAAAAAAAAAGAAAAAAGAAAAAAAAAGGAATATTAAAAAAAAAACAAAAAAAAAAAAAAACAAAAACTTCTCATGGTAAAGTAATAAAAGCAGACTATGTTAAACATAAAAAAAAAAAATAAAAAATAAAACTTCTTCACCATAGGTTCTGAGAGTAGAATTTCACATATTATGTCCCTCACTCCTATACCACAAGGAAAAGCATAACTCCAGAAAAATAAAACGCAAGTACTTGAAAAATACATTCAGTATCTTATACAGTTTATTTCTTTATGTAATGGAAATTCTGGGGGGAAATATTTTTTGTATATTTCAGGCACCTATTTTTTAGATTTAGAAAGTTCAGTTCATAGTTACATTGAAATTCTGCTCTCTTCCTGTGCCACAAATATAGCTTCATATGCTGTCTTTGCCTAGTGACAGGAATAAGGCTCTCCATTTCCTTTCTATACTTTTGCATTCTCTCTGATCTTCCTACTCCCATTGCTTTAAACGCTGCATGTAGTACTGAGAAGCACAGCAGATGATCAGAAGTTTGAAAGCTGAGTTCAGAGGAGTTTCAAAATCAAGTAATAGAGACTAATGGAAAGAAAGAGGAAAATACTCAATTAGTGAGCTCTTTCGGTTAAGTAATTTTCTCCTACTTAGAAGTGGTTGATTGAAAAGTCTATCTGTTCTGTGTATGCTGTAAGCACTGAACTGAACATTCTATTTGTATACTTATATGCAAGCTTGAGAATCTGGCAAGAGGGAAGATATTATGAAAAACTTATGGGAAATCAAGAGAAGTAGCAAATTATGTTCATAGCAATTATTTTTCAACCTTCTTGTGTTTGTTATTTTTAAAAAGAAGAGTTAATTACTTAGCAAAATCACTTACTAGTGACACATTTCTTCTTAAAGTTTAAAGTGCTTACTTGAGACATACTATTTTTTTCAAGAAGCAGTGCTACTAGGGAAAAAAAAATAGCAATCCAAATAACAACAACAACAAAAAAAAAAAACAGTGAGGAGACATTTCTGAATGATACAAATTTTCTCTCTTCCCTTTTACTAATCTTTATAGGAAATAAATATATAAATATATTTGTTTTATTTATATAATCATCATAAAAGATCAGAAAGAATGTGTGTATACTCTGTGACTGAATTTATGATCGGTGTTTGAAGAATCTATTAATTACTGAGCATCAAAAATGAAATGGGCATGAAGCTATAACAACAACAATAAAAAACTAAAGGAAACTTAATTTTTCATAGATCAACAATGTTGCTATGCTTCTTGTTTCTTCATCTAAACTTACAGAAAATTGGTCTTATTCTTTTGGAGTACATTCTCATTTCAAATAAATGAGTCTCTGCTTTACCTAAATTCTACATTAAAAATTTAATCCTGTTGCTTTCTGATTTAGAGGTTAATCTAATTTTTCACAACCCCCAAAAATAAACCAGGTAAGATAGAAGCAATGTGAACAAAACTTAATCCATCTTAATCTGCCTCCCTGATGTTTAGCTACAGTTAAAAATCTGGATTTTCATAGGAATTTACATCACCAAAACACATTCTCTCTTCAGATGATATCACTTGTATAAAATTGTAAAAAGTTTGGAAAATAGTTCTATTTAAAAAATAGTATCTGCCCTTTGATGGGAAAATCCTTCTTACTTGTTCCTTTCTCATCCTCCTCCTTCTCTGTCTTTGTCTCTGTCTCTGTCTCTGTTTCTTTCTCTCTTTACTTTCTCTCTATGTATGTATAAAATATATATATATTATATATATATATGTGTGTGTGTGTGTGTGTGTGTATACATACATGCACATTCATATAATTATAAGAACATATATTGATATATATAGATATGTATATTAATATATTGTATAAGTATCTATATACATTATATATTCATATACACATTTTCTTTGTTGTTGAGAAATTATTCAAAATCATAGACTTGACAAGATTTTAAAGGATATCAAACATCTTCCATCTTAGAGGTGTCAAGGCAGCCTATAATACTCTAAAGTATGGCTTAAATCAGATTAAAATGAATTTAGAAAGATATAATAAAATAAGCAAAAATAAAATAGAACATAGATAATGTTAATTTGTGGTTTTCTAAATCAAAATGGACCCTGCAGGGATTTTTATGAGTGTTTAGTGGCCCCCATTTGTACTTGAATTTAATGCCACCCATCTAACTCAAACTCCATCTAATTTATCTCTATAACATAAAAAAAAAATATTAACTATGTCCCACTGGAAGTAATATATTAGATTTATAAAAAGATCTAATTAAGTGTCTGAGAGTAAAATTAAATTTTAGAATTAAAGAATTTTTCAATCCTTAGAGTCCTACATAAATATTTTTGTATTATTGTTAGTGTTGCTATTATTATTATCACTATTATTATTATTCAGTCAAGAAGTCCCCATCTTGATAGGACTTCATTCTTTGCGTCTTCTACTGCTCCACCACTGAACCCAAGAAACTATGATATCAAATTCTTGTCAGTTTCTTTTCATGGCTGGCATTGGCTGCTCAAACTTGTAGTTCTTGTTGGAGAGGACAATGAAGATGCTTTATTTCTTGAATTCTGAGCTGCAGTGGATTATGCTAATTAGGTGCTAATATTTTTAAATATAAAGTTATCTTCTAAAGTTATTTTTCATTTTCTCAAAATACATCATGTACACAATTAAGTAAAAATTTTAAATCCTTTTTTCATTGATTGACTTTGTTTAACTTTTGCATTAACTTAATGCAACTAATATAACTTCTGACCTAGCATTGTTGTCAAATTTGTGTTGATTTTCTGTCATTTTATTATCTAATATAAATATTTTTAATTTCAGATTTTAATGTTTTTTTTTCCTGCCAATATAAATAACTCAATAAACCACTCATGAAAGATTCCTTTAATTAACTGATTTTAATGCTAGGAAGTTCTAATTTTATTTTTGAAGTTCTAGTTTTATTTTTCAAAGTGCTCAGATTTTCATTCCTTTAGACTAGCAAAAGCTTTACTTCATTTCTGTCACCATTTTCATTTCAGCCTGCAAGTTGATAGACTGCAAGATTTTCCAATAATTTAAAACACCTCTCCCAAGCCTAGTGTACAGGTGTGCTATTGATAAGGATGTTCTAATTCAGATTGTTGAACATCTTTCTATCATCTCTAAACCATCATTCCTTGTTTAAGATAATTTTACTTCAGAAAGCTTACCATCATCTTAGACTGCTTTCTATATTTTCATTACTACTTTGAATGGTCTTAGAAGCTGTTCACAATATATTAATAAGAATCAGTAATTTGATTATTCATTTGCCATTTTTTATGGCGAATAGTTTCTTCACATCAAAAAAACAAACATTTCATAATTTTACTTTTTTATTATTGGCATTTTGCTTTCAATTTCAGGTTATTAAATATAATCACAAAAATCTTCTGAAACTGAGAAATACTTGAGAGCAGAAACATTTACAACATCAGTGAGTAGCATGCTAGCAAATATATTGACATGGTGATCTAGGATGCTTGTTAATAGACACGAGTGGAGATTAATTTCATAATTACTCAGTATGTTAGTAAATGTTTTCATATTATGATAATTGTTAACTTTCTTCTGTTAAGGACCATGCCTCTAAGTGTGAAGAGTCAGGTTGATTCTTGGAAAGCTCCCACAGCTGTGAATCTTAACACACTAGAAGGAATTGCAAATCAGCCTTTACTGATGCAGATGTTGCTTGTGAATTGAGAATGAAATAAATAGGAGGCAAGAGGGAAGAGGAGAGAGAGATCAGAGAATGCAACTGCTTCTCAGTCTCCTTGTATTGTTATCATTCTCCCACATGAAGTGATCTATTCAGCTGTTCAAAATCAGATCCTCAGCAGCCACTAGCAAGTGGCTCCCATAATATTCTTCTGCATTTCATAGAGAGACAATTTGTCGTAATAGATTTTAACCCAATTTTGCATTCTGAATATATGGTTTCTAATCATGCTGCTAACTTACCAAGTCACCCAAGAAAAGTGATAAGCACACATTTCAAAACAATTGCTGGTTTGCATTGAGAAAGGGTTCTCCCTTTGGGAGTTCTCAACACCAATGAAATCATAGGCCCAGACTAAAACAATACAAAACATGATAACTAAGAGTTGTGAGAAGTTATAGAATGGTTATTTGGATATGATGACTGAGGCAAAGTAAAACTTTATGAAACAAACAAATGATAGTCTAGAATATCTGCTTGCTTCTATAAGTTAAGTTGTCCACCTATTCACAAATGTCCCTTAATCTTGTGGATATCTACTGTAATCAAAATTGTCCATTTTTTCCCTTTCATGAGTTCTTCTGGTTTTCTAGTTCTTCTTTGGTCATAAGTTCCTCCCTTTGCCAAAGATCTGAAATGTAAATTATTCCTTGTTCCCCTAATTTGTTTATGGTATCATCCTTTATGCCCAAATCATGTATCCATTTGATCTATGGATTGTGAGATGTAGGTGTATGCCGAGTTTCTGACATTATTTTCCAGTTTTCCCAGCAATTTTTGTCAAATAGTGAGTCCTTAATCTAGAAGCTGGATTTGGGGAATTTAACAAATATTAGATTGCTATAGGTCTTGATTATTATGTGTATTTAATCTAATTCATTGAACCACCACTCTATTTCTTAGCTAGTCTCAAACGGTTTTGATTACTGTTGCTTTATAATATCGTTTTAAGTTTGATACTGCTTTGTATTTTTTCATTAAGTCCCTTGATATTCTTGAGCTTTTGCTATTCCAGATGAATTTTGTTGTCATTTTTTCTAGTTCTATAAATTAATGTCTTGGCAGTTTGAATGGTATGGCACTGCAGATTTAGGAAGAATTGTCATTTTCATTAAATTAGCTCGACCTAGCCTTGAACAACTAATATTTTTCCAATTGTTCAAATCTGATTTTATTTGTGTGACAAGTGTTATGTAATTGTGTTCATATAGTTCTTGGTTTTATTGTGGTTTTATCTTGACAGAACATCAAGTATTTTTTAACATTTTAAATGGACTCTTTCTAACTCTTGCTGATGGGCTCTGTCAGTAATATACAGAAATGCTGATGATTTGTGTGGATTTTTTGTGGACTATAATATTGAGAAAAATCTCGTTTTCATGTTTCTTACTCCATTCTTTTACTGCTTTATTCTTTTTAATCTAAAGGGAGGGAGAAGTGATTATTTTGAAATGCATAGTTAGCTGTATACATAGAACATTCTTTCTCCTTGCAAGCTCAACACGTTTATGTTTACTATGAGTTCTAAGAGGCTAATCAGTATGCATTAGTCAAACAGAAAATGTTTACTCCAATCAGTTAATTGCATTCATTGCAATTTAAACCTGCTGAAATTACAAATGAAACTGCATAAGTCATAATCATGACAAGTCATAGGTATGAAAATAAAAGAACAGAAAATATAAATGATGACAGGGATATTACTGGAGAAACACGGCAGTAATTTTAATTTAAACCAAAATCCAAAGAAGATGTCCTCAAATAAACTGTCATACCCTTGGGAACATATTTATCTTATCTACAATAGAAGCAATATGTTTAATAAGTAAAACTTTTTATATCTTATCTAAATAGTGTAATTACATAATAATAGATTACTGTTTATATAATGAAATTTAATTAACTGTAATTAGTAAAATATACATAGTCAACTCCCAGTTTTCAAGGGTCCTTTCTTTCAGTACAACACTGTAATTAGTCAGAAAGCGTTCATTTTCAATTAGTCGATGCCAGGTACTGTGTAAATTGCTGGAAATACAAAGAAAAGCAAAAATACAGCCACTGATCTCAAGAAGATCACATTCTAATGATGGAATCTATATGCATATAACTATATACATGTAAGAAATATACAGGTTGTTGTCCTTCATTTTCAAAGAAAATCAAAATGACATTACTATGTTGGCATTGAGTTACAGTGGTTCTAACTATGGCTGATCAGACTAACATGAGCTCAGAATGCTCTGCAACAAGTTGAACACAAATAATCTGCACAAACATTTTGGGTAGCTTCTTTAATTTTGCACATCTTTCATTTCTTATGGGCTAATTCAAGCTGGTGCACCTGAAGAGGGTACATCATGCTGGGCTGTCCTGTACCAGTGTTTCCCATGTCATACAATCAATTCTAAAGTTCCTGAGATTGTCCTTGCATCTCTTTCTAACCACCTTATGAGAACTTGCCTTGTGTGGAGTTCTCCATAAAGTAATTTTTTGGCAAAGCATTTGAACAATGTGGCCAGCCTAACAGAGCTGTGATATCTGCAGTAGAGCTGGAATGCTTGGAAGTTGAGTTAGAGAAAGGACCACCAGAGCCAGGTGATCTTCAGAATATTCCTAAGACAGTTCAAACAGAAGCAATTCATTTTCCTGGCATGGCATGGTATACTGTCCAAGTTTCTCAGGCATACAACAATAAGGTCAGCACAACAGCTTTGTTCACTTCAATATGGTAGTTATTCTAACCCCTTTCCTCTACCAAATGTTGTTTTGGAGCCTCCCAAACACTGAGCTAACCTTTAAAATGTGTGTTTCAAGCCCATTATCAGTGTGGACATCTCTAGAAAGTATACTGTCAAGGTAAGAGAACTCATCCACAGCATTCAAAACTTCATCATTTACTGTAACTGATAGATCCACATGGTATGGTGCTGGACGATAGAGAACCTGTGTTTTCTTGGTATTAATTGTTTTGTTTTGTTTTTATTACAGATTTTTAATTTTCAAAACATGCATGGATAATTTTTCAACATTGATTCTTGCAAAACCTTGTGTTTCAAATTTTTCCTTCCTTTTCCTCTATCCCTTCCCTTAGATGGCAAGTAATCCAATATATGTTATACATATTAAACATATATGTTAAATCCAATATATGTGTGTGTGTCTATATATATATATGTGTGTGTGTGTGTCTATATATATATATATATATATATATATATATATATATATATAGACACACATATATATATATATGCACAAGAAAATCTTGGTGTTAATTGTTAAGGCCAAAATTGGCACAAGCAGCAGATAACTGATCCATACTTTATTGTGTCCCAACTTCAGAGGCTCCATTGAGAGTACAATCATCTGCAAACAAACAAACAAAAAGAATCATGTACCAACACACCCTCCACTTTAGTTTTGGTTTGTAATGTTTTTCAAGTTGACGACTTTACCATCAGTGAGGTAGCTGTCTTTGATTTCATGTTTGTCCTCATTGAAGACATTTGATCATATAGCTGAAAACATCTTGCTAAAAAACATGGGAGGAAGCACACAGTCTTATTTTATTCCATTGGTGACTGGGAAAACTCCAGAGCATTACCCATTGTCCAGAACTCAGGCAAGCATGACATCATAAAAATGATATGCTATACTGATGAACTTCTCTAGGAAACTGAATTTTGACATAATTTTCCGTAAATCCTCAGAATTAATGAAATCTTGGTCAGATCTACAAATATTGTATACAGACCTTTGTTCTGATCCTGGAATTTTTCCTGGAGTTGTTGGATAGTAAACACTAAATCGACGGTTCCATGGTCCCTTCTGAAACCACACTGGCTCTCTGCTCGATGACTTTTTTTTAGGAGTAAAGTCAGCCTACTAAGATATACAGAATGTAACCTGTAAGATATATAGAATGTAAATCGAAGATAGTCTGAAAAAGATGAGATTAGTGGCAGAGGGCAGGGAGAGATGGAAAAAGCCTTTTAAAGAAAATAGGATTTCAGCTAAGTCTTGAAGGAAGCCAAGAAAGCTTAAAGCTGAAAGTGAGGAGGGAGAGAATTCCAAGTATAGAGGACAACCAGTAAAAATGCATGTAGTTGATAAATGGAGTATTTTGAGGGAAGAACAGTAATTAGGACAATATAGATCTTAGGGTATGTGGAGCAAAGAAAAAAATGGATTGGAATAGGGAAAACCATTATAATGTTATCTCAGTAGTGTTGGTGAGAGGTAATAAGAATTTGTACAAGGGTAGTATTTTAGTGAGTATAGACAAGAAGGTGTGGTTAATGAATGTTGTAAAGGTAACAAAATTTTTTTACACCAGATAAGAAATATGGTGTGGGTGACAGTAAGGAGACAAGGAGAAAAACAAGGTTCAGAACCTAGATATCTGGAAAGAGGTACAGTTTTTGGAGAAAAAAAATAAGTTACATTTTTATGCATATCCTGTTTGAGATGCTCATAGAATTTCTAATCAGGAGTTTCAACATGCCAGTTAATCATCCAGAACTAGAAATCAGGAGAAAGATTATAGACCTGAGAATTATCCGTATGGAGAAATGATACTCTAACCCACTAAAACTAATATTACTAAATAAGATAGTATAGAGAAAAAAAATTCAAACATAGTAGACACATGATTTATTGGGTATGATTTTCATGAAGATTACCAAATGAAACTGAGAAAGTGATATCAAATAGGTAAGAAGAACCAAGAGAAAGCAGCATTACAAAAATCTAGAGAAAAGGAGAAGGTGATTTGCAGTATTAAATGCTATATAGGGATCAAGAAGAATCATGACTGAGAAAAATGTTTGATTTAACAATTAAGAAATAGATAACTATGAAAACATATGTTATCACAACAGGCTAACCAGTTCCAAAGCAAAAGTCCCATTCCATTAGTGGGATGTGACAAAAATGCTGGGGAAGAATACACACACATATGACATATGACATATGTGGATAGACAGAAACGTGTATACATATATGCATATACATATATTCCTATATACTCTGGAGTCAAAACTTTCTTCCTAACTCAAAAGACCCTAAGTATATTTTAGAGGATTTTTTCAGTTCCTCTTACTTATTGGCTCACACAAGATCTCAAAGGTTAACCACCAACTATATCTACAAATACATAGATTTACAAGACTAAATGTATATTATTAACAAGATGAAGGAACAAATAGAACTTACAACAAAAATGATAGTATAAAAAACTGATCTGGTTTTCTCCAAAAACCCAAATAGCATCAGCAATTTATAGTATTTTCCTGAGGAAGGTCACAGTTGAAGGAGAGGAAGGACACATGAGAAAGATTACTTATCCATTTCTCCTCTGGAAGTTTAATCAATATTGGTAGTATCCACCTTCAGCAACCTTCAGAAGATGTCACTAGTCATTGCTCCTCATCAGGGATCCTTTTCATTATACTCTATACCTCTATTTGCAGTTCTGGTCATTTGTCATTTTCCTCTTATCCCACTTGAAGGCAGTGATTTACCTTCATAGAGGAAAAGCTCTATTTCTTCAAAATAATACTCGGCAGTTAAATTGCAGTTCAATAAATAGAGCTCGTTTCTGAAATTTCTTTCATATTGTGTTTTCTGATCCTTGTCATCCTCCTCCTTTTCTCTCTCTCTCTTTATCTCTGTATCTCTCTGGGTCTGTGTATGTTTCTGTCTCTGTTTCTTTCTGTCTCTCCATCTATCTGGCTGTGAAGTCTGCCTTGCTTGGAATTTTATCTTGCCTAATCTTCATCTCTAAGCTTTTCTGCTTCCCTCTAGATTCAACTTAAATATCACTTTCTTCAGGAAATCTTTTTTTGCCCCCCAATCTCTTACTTAGTCTTTTCTGTGAGATTAGATTTTCTTTACATTGACTATATTTGGAAATTGAATGTCCTATTATAATGCCACACCCTAGAAGCAGAGATTATATTTTGTCACTAGGAAGAATTTTAAGAAAGTCATACTTTACACTGTTTTCTAGCAATATTTATTCCATTTGACTGAGGAAGAAAAATTACTAAAATGCCATCTACTCTCCATTTATTTAATAAAATACACATTTTTTTGTGAAAATGAAGTTGATTTTATTTTCATCATAAGAGTTTATCAGATATATAATACAAGCTAGCTCAATGATTTGTATCCAACATGGAAAAACAAACTTGGTTATATGTTATCATGTGTTTAAAAAAAAAAAAAGCAAAACAGGACTAAATCTAAGAAAAAAAATCTCAAAATTTTTGATCTTTCTTCTCAAATTATTTTTACAATACTTGAAAGGATAGTCACATTTTATTATTTTAAAAAATTTGTCAACTGTTCCTTGCTTTAGTCTCAACATATTTTTCTGCAAAAAAATTTTGTAACTTTATATTGAAATATATTTCAAAAATAGAGCATGCACAGTGTTGCTTTGGATATATAAGGGTAAAAGAACTGGGATTTCAGAATTAGTCATTGCACGTAGTCATTTCTTTATTACAAAGAGAGGTATTTTCAAACAAATGAAAATAAAACCATATATTCAGAAAAGCAGGGGAAAAATGGCATTTCTAAAATGAATTCTCCCCCCCCCACTCTTGCTGTACATGTAATTCTGATTGTTATATTTAAATAAATATTTAAGTTTAAAAGACACTAAAAGTAGTCAGCAAGTCTTATAGATTATACATTATACCTTGCGCAACAGAATTCTCTGTAAAATAACAAAATAGGGGTCCTAGATAACTAGGTGAGATTGATAGAGAAAGCTTGAAGAAGTGATAAGATTATAATATTCCCAGAGACAAGCACAGAAGGGCACTGATATGAATCCTTACATTCATTCCTACCCCTGTGGAGATCTCAGGAAGATGAGGAAAGGGAATCCTCATTTTCTAATCAGAAAATCAAGCTGTAATGTCAAATACCAGAAGGTAAATTTCTTCTATAAATCTGTCCGTTGCCAATTTTGCTGATTTTTCCACAGCACTTTGTCTTGTCTTTTTTCTCACTATTCTCCCATGGTGTCTTTCTCCTTGTTTATAGAGGGCCACAGATAGTGGGGGAACTCTGGGTGACATATAAGATCCTTCAAACCAGAGAATACCTGCTAACAATGTCTGGTTCTGCTCCCCATCTCCCCTAAGAGCTCTTGACTTTCCTGAGAAATCAGGAGGCAATGACAAACTGTGTTGTAATTGAAGCAGAGTGATACCAGGTGGCAAAGAGTGATACCAAGAGGCAATCTACATACAATAGCAAGTTGTTCATGTGGTCCCACATGTGCAGTATATACTTAGAGAACTCACAGTGTTGCTTTGGTTATATAAGGGTGAAAGAACTGGGAATAAACGGACTCCATATTTCCACCATCCTCAGGAGTCTCACCTTATCACTCCTCTAATAAGATAGTATAGTTTAACCAACCCAGCATGGGGACTCTAGAAAGCACACTGCATTTTGTCATCCCAACTTGGGGGCTCTAGAAAGCAGGACAACACTTTTTGTAGCTAACTAAGTCTTTTAGGGTGCTAAACTCCTTTATGGATTTAGCCTGGCCAATTAATGACATGCTCTCACCACCTGGCATATTTCTTTTCTCCCAATTAATTGTGAGTTTCACTAGGAAACTTGGGTTTTTTTCCCCTTGTTTAAATCCCTATCCTTGATAACTAATTACATATAAAAATATTTCCCAAATATCTTTAATATTTGCCCTTCCTAATGTCTAATTTACCTCTTCATTTTGTCTTTAACCTCTTCTTGTAAGTAAATGTGCCTCTTGGCAGTGAAAAAGTCCTTGTGAATTTGTCACAGGTTGCTGAACCTCATCATTTGCTGCCAAATGCCAATAATCATTTCAAAGGGAGATTAATTTTAAAATAGAATAAGTCTCATGTCATTGTATGGATTTTTTTTGTTAAAAATATTTACTTTAATGTGAAGTTATTAGAATGGTATTAAGGAAAAATATTCATATTTTGCCTTAATGTGTAAAGAGTGAATATTCATAAAATATTATTTTTAATTCAAATAATATGTTGGAGTATGGCATGTAGTCAGACTCTCCCCATATAAGGCCATCAAAATGATTGGGCATGGGGTGTTACCCCAAAATTATATTGGTGTTAGACATTGTGTCACGGGTTGTCTCAACATAATCTGTAAGCTTCGATTCTCCAAATCAAGAGACAAAGATTTTATTATACTACTAACAGTGGAGTAAATCCATAAGCATTTTTAGTAAATAAAATTGAGTTGTTAATAAGGAGCCTATGGTACTGATAAGAATAAAGCAGTTATTAAGGCATGATATGTGGGGGATTACACCATTTACTGGTAAGCTAAATTCTAAGAAAAGTTAGTTGTTGTGATGTTTGGCAGGGGACTAACTCCCAAAAGATATTAGCTAAAACAATGGAAAAGATGACATAAGACAGGATTATATCATTGACCAGTGTTCTAAATTCCAAGAGAAATTAGCAGGATTTTACAAAATATAACCTTGATGTGGACACCATTACTTGGTTTTCTGCATGGATATAGTAACTGTGGAAGCTATGATGATTTTGTCAATGCAAGGTATTCACAAGGAACTTAAAAACAAAAGGTACACTTAAGACAGATAATCCTACTCCTGGAGTAGCTAAACCTCCAAATTATATAAAGTAATTCAGGTTCTCTCTAGCTACCCAGGATTTAATCAAATAAACTAGCTCTTAGAGAAGGAAAGAACAACAGCAGTTATCCATCCAAATGGCCATCTCATGAGGAATTGATGTCCCCTAGTCAAAAGTTATTCAAGTATTTAAAAGAAAATTCTTGCCACCAAAGTCCTTGGCACTGTCAAACAGTTCAATATTAAAAATTGATATGATTTTATAAGTGGGAATTACATTAAAAGAAGAAATTTTTACCATTTTCTTTGCTGCTACATTTTAAGGAACAATACTCTGTATAGTGCTTTTCACATAATATATATTTCATTTTTATAAAAGCTTTCTCCATTCATTAATATGATTTCTTACCATTACCTACAATAATAGCTTAAGCTTATTCAGAGAAATAATTAGCATAATATTCTGCCAGTTCAAAGCCCTAATTCCATTCATACTGATATTAGAATAAAGCAAAGCACTGAAGATTGTAAATTTTATTGATCAATATTCATTGGTCTTGTTCCCGCCTAATCTTGACAAAACTGATCTATTATTTCACAAATGAATGCTTTTTTTTCTTCTGACACTTCTAATTTCATTGGATGATTTTTGATTACTGTCTCTTATGGTGATGGACAATCCTCTTTCTTGTCTAATAGTTTTATAACACTTAATATTTACCCAGTTATAGACCACAGCATGAAAAAACAGTGGACAATATACCTTTTTTGAGTTTAACTTGTACTCCTGCTACTTACTACCTAGGCAATATCAACAAATCACTTAAACTCTCTAGAATTCACTTTCTTAATATGTAACAAGAAGTTAGAATAGATAGCCTCTAATGTTATTTTCCACTCTAAATCTCTAATCATTAACTGACTTGGAGATACAGAAATATGTAAAATTGATATTTTTCATTTAATCTAAGTATGTTTTGCATTTTTTGCAAGCCTTGATTAATTCTTGGCTTTGGTTTAGTTGGCATCATTTTTAAAGGTGCTGTCACTGTTTTGTATGAAACATTGTAGGAATGCTGAGAAATACAGTATAAAAGATAAACAAAATATTAGGAAGCAGAATCATCATGATGATGACTAACATTTCGTTGGCTAAAAAGGAAGGATCAAGGATATCACTAAAGTTTCAAATATAGTGAAACCTAATAAATAATGGTGATATCAATAAGAAAAGTAAAGTCAGATGAAATGAAAGATTTTGGTTAAGTATAGCCTCTTTTGGATCTTGAATTTGAGATTTCAGGTAGAAATACCCTCTATATCATTGGACATATAAACCTCCCATTAAATTATAGGCTTTTTAAAATTTTGTTTTTGCAGTGATAGGCAATTTTATTTATTTATTTTATTTTTTTTTGTCCTTTCCAGCTTTAGTTGCTTTTTTTTAAATACCTTTTATTGATAGAACTCATGCCAGGGTAATTTTTTACATTATCCCTTGCATTCACTTCTGTTCCAATTTTTCCCCTCCCTCTCTCCACCCCCTCCCCCAGATGGCAAGCAATCCTTTACATGTTGAATAAGTTACAGTATATCCTGGATACAATATACGTGTGCAGAACCGAACAGTTTTCTTGTTGCACAGGGAGAATTGAATTCAGAAGGTATAAATAATCCAGGAAGAAAAACAAAAATGCAAGCAGTTTATATTCATCTCCCAGTGTTCTTTCTTTGGGTGTAGCTGCTTCTGCCCATCTTTGATCAATTGAAACTGAATTAGCTCTCTTTATCGAAGAGATCCACTTCCATCAGAATACATCCTCAAACAGTATCATTGTTGAGGTATATAATGATCTCTGGTTCTGCTCATTTCACTTAGCATCAGTTCATGTAAGTCTCGCCAGTGGCAATTTGATTTTAGAAAGACTTCTCCAATGATAGAAGAGGTGAAACAAAACTTGGGTCTCTTTCTTCTGAAACTTCTAATTTCATTGGTACTGGCTCAACCCACAAGCCTAGGCACTTACTATTACCTATAGAAGCACTTTTTGCTTTTTAGTTAGAAAGCCAGTGATATCTCTTAAAGCCAGTTCCAAACAATTCTACCTCTTATTTCTCAAGGATCCAAATGTAGCTTAAACTCATGTTTGCCAGACGGGCAGTCAGTTAATAAACAAAACATTTATTAAGTTCCTGCTATGTATCAGGCACTATATTAAGTACTAAGGATGCAAAGTGAGGCAAAAGACAGATTCAAGTCTCATGAAATAGTGAAATACCTAGTTTTGATAATTACATTTAAATTTAGCCACTAAAATACTTCACAGACTATACAAAAGAATTCTCCTTTCTTAAGCTGCTCACCCACTTAAAAAGCATTTAGCCACTGAAGGACTAATTTTCTTCCTGGTAATATATAACTGCCCATCATAAAAGTGCCTGTCATAAAAGGCTTCTTAAAGCTATGTTGACTAGTAAACTCCTTAATATTACTTAAACAGAATCATTGAACCATAGAATCCCTTTTGCAAATTTTAATACCTTATTCTGCCTGACTTGTTTTCAATTTCTTATCATCTCCCAAATTTGTAACTATCTCCATAATAATTGTTAAGAAACTGATTTTGTTCTATGAGAACTAGATGAATTGAGCCACAAAATAAACAAGAAAGAAGTTAAGGGAATAAATATAATTTTAGAAAAGTTAGGTATGATAGATCTTTGGAGAAAATTGAATGGGGACAAAAAG
Source organism: Antechinus flavipes (assembly GCF_016432865.1). Taxonomy (NCBI): domain Eukaryota; kingdom Metazoa; phylum Chordata; class Mammalia; order Dasyuromorphia; family Dasyuridae; genus Antechinus; species Antechinus flavipes. Next base: position 127,213,636 of record NC_067400.1, on the reverse strand, counting down.
GAATATAATTTTCCTCAAAGATACATGGAACCTACACAAAAATTGACAATGTTTAAGGGCATAACAATCTCAAAATCAAATGTAGAAAGGCAGAAATACTAAAAATATATTTTTCAGATCATGATGCAATAAAAATTCACGTAATAAAAGGCCAGGGGAAAATACTCCAATAATTAATTGGAAACTAAATAATCGAATTCTAAAGAATGAGTGAGTGAAAAAACAAATCATAGACACAATCGATAGTTTCATCCAAGAAAATGGCAATAATGAGACAACATAACAAAATTTATGGGATGCAACCAAAGCAGTTCTTGGGTAAATTTTATATCTCTAGATGCTTAGTTGCATAAAATAAAGAAAGAAAGAATCAATGAATTGGGCATGAAACTATGAACGCTAGAAAAAGAAGAAATTAAATGCCAAATTTGAAATTCTGAAAAGGGGGAGATTAATGAAATTGAAAATAAAAAAAAAAAACTATTGAACTAACAAAGCTAAGAAAAAAGAAAGAAATTATTGTTTGTTCACACAAGTGAGTGTATGGTTGCTACGAGAGTGAACATTTTTTGGTCATAATGCAATTACTTTGAAAAGGAAGGGAAATAGAGAAATGGAAGAGAATATTGCTGAAATTCAGGCTGAAATACCAATCTGCATTGGTTTTGTTTTGAGCTATGTAGTAGGCAGAAGTACTGAGGGGAGAGAGCAAAGGAGTCTTTTGATCCTAGGGCAATGCAGATATGCATTTTTACTACATTCATTACTTTGTGAATGCATTTAAAAGGGAAAAAATATTTCTAACCTGTGAGATTATAAAAAAATATTCAGAATACCAAACTGATATTGCTACATACCATCAGGTAGAAACAATATTAAACATTAAAAATTGATAGATGTCTAAGTTAACTTTGATCCCTTTGAGCCACAGGGATCCTGCCAGATTATTTTATATAAAATAATCCTGTCAGATTATTTTACATCAAATTATTAGATGGATTAACATTCATATAATAACATTAACCACTTTATCATAGATAACTATTTGATAGCAAAAGGAAGATAATGGTTAAATATTCCATTCCTAAATCAGTGCTTTTTAATTTTTAATAAGTTATTTCCACAAAAGCATCATTACTTATGAGAGAATAAGGGTTTTTGGTCTAGCTCAAAGAATCTACAGTACAATATTCAAGCATTATTTAAAAAATATATTATGGGGGCAGGTAGGTGGTACAGTGGATATAGCACCAGCCCCGAAGTCAGGAAAACTTGAGTTCAAATTTGGCCTCAGACACTTAACACTTTCTAGCTGTGTGACCCTAGGCAAGTCATTTAACCCCAATTGCCTCGGGGGGAGGGGGATATATATATATATATATATATATATATATATATATATATAATGCCTTTGTGACTAACATCATCTTGGAAATCTTGCATGGTCAACTTTTTTTTATTTATTTATTTATTTATTTATTTATTTTTTTTGGGGGGGGGATTGTGTGTCCCAGACCAACAACTAGTATATGTAATGACAGACTTGAATTGGATTACTAGTTCAATGTAGCAACCATCTATGAAAGAGATTATAAAATATGTATTAGGCATTTTTCTCTTTGTGTTGCAAGAGGTCATCATGCTTTAGTTGAAGAAACTGGGAGCATTTTCTTTGAAAGAGTGTTATAGAATGGATTTTTGGTTAATTACAGATTGACCTTTTTAAGTTCAGTCCAGCTCTGTGATGGTTACATTATTTAGTGAAGAAAACTCTCACCAAGGCGCAGATAGTACAAACTATTTCTTATTCTAACAAAGTATTTCCTTAAGTTTCTTTTATGACTACTTTGTGTAATAACTGTCTAAAAGTTATGGGCAATAGCTTTCCTTTATTGTAATTTCTGCTAGAGTAGCGTCACCAAGCAAATTATTTTCTTACAACCAATAGCCAAAGACATTTAGATGATGTCCATCTCAAATAACCAAGCATAGAGGAGGTTTTAGTATGGATTATTTATACTTTCTCATTTGAACTTTAAAACAGACTTATGAGGTAGATGTTTTTGTCCATAGATTCTTCAGAAATTATTGACCCTTTTCTACAAATATAGTAGATTAAAAGAAATTACATGATATGGTATCTCATTTGGGGTTAAAGGTAGGATTTAACACCAAGTGTTTCTTGCTCGAAGTTCAATATACTTGCTCTTATGTCAGATATATATTGAATAAAGTTAATTTTTGAATTGTTATTCATGGTAAAATGGTTATACCTCTGGAATTAAGATGTAAAAAGGATATTTTAATCTCTATTTTAACTGCATCCTACAGTCAGGGGATGTGGACAAATATTTATCTCTGACAAACTTTCAAATAACAGTTTTTTTCTCATAGTATAATAAAGTGTTGCCAACTTCTCGGATATTTTCTGGATGGTGACACAACACAATATTCCTAAACAAATTTGAATTACATGCGACACTATATCACAAACCGTTTTACTCTTCCTCCTTATCTTTCCCTTTTTCTTTCGACTTCTCCTACATCTAATAGACTGTCAGAGACACATGACAGGCTTGAGCAGCCACCAAATCAATTCTATTATCAAAACATTTTGCAACATCTGTCACCTTCACACTTCTAACTGTTTCAAATGAGTATAGCTGTATACTGTGACACTATAGCGAGTACTTCCCTTAAAAATAACTGCTACATTATAAATTCACTATAGTTTCATTGAAATGAAGTGATTCCAACTGAAGGCCTGATTATACATTTAACAACCACAGTATAACTTAAATATTGTATTGTCCTGTATTAATAAAAGAGTAATGACATTAAATTGGTTAACTGTGAAAAAGAAAACTGTTTAGATACTTTGCACATAATGCCCATGGCTCACAGTTTCTAGTGGTCTATTACTAATGTTCATGACTATCTCCATAATGATTAAATATTAATCTAATAGCCAGGTATTGAGTTAATATAAGTGGAACATGACAAGCTGCAAAGTGAATTCAGAACACAGCTTTAGTACCCATTTTAAAGCATAACTTCTCCTCCTCTCCAACTACCTTTCTTCCATTGGAGTCATCATTTGTTTTTACACTCTAATAGTTAGGGACTTAATATTGCAAGAGAGCTGCCTAATGTATATTGCATAAATCACAATCCAAGGCCCAGCATATCATGATATATAGCTGAAAAGAACTGTATTGTTCTGCATTTTTCAGAATGAAATTAAATTCAGGCTATTTCATCAAAGAACAGCGCCAGCAGCCTTAGCCTTTAGCTTGTTGCATACATTAGAGCCAGTGCTGACACAATACATTGCCAATCATTCTAAGTTACCATTTCACTTGACCTTGATAAGATTTTTCTCCCCTTATGAAAACCACAATGTGTAGCACATGGACATATATTTTATCCTGTAAAAGGAAGTGTTCCACAATATACAATTGTGCTTTCAACAAATTCTTATGCTTAAATAGCATGTGTCTTAAAGACTGATTCCTTTTCTTGATAAACTAAGGAAAGGAATATACATGTCAGAACAATTTCCTTTTTAAAGTTTCTTACAGAGTGTGATTGGCTTTTTACATGGCATCTTCCATCCAAAAAGTTTATAGGGTAGAAATCCATGTTTTATACAATTCTAATTCTCCCTTCAATGCAGCAAAAATGGGACAATCACCACTTCCTTCTGGTTCTTTGTTGGAAGCCTGTAGAACTTCATTAAATTAATCCAGGAACTCCACTGATATACCCACATCTTCCCAAACATAACTAAATTTTATTATGTAAATATAATCCATTCGAAATCTGAGAAATAATAGAGGGCTAAAATGTTATTGGCAAACAAATTAATAAATAGTAAATAATGAGTATAGCAAATAATAAATAGTAAATGACTTATTAAAGTAGAATGGAGTATTCTGAACATTTACCATTTCTTGCTACTTTATTCACTACCATATGATGTCTTTCATTTGTATTATATCCATGATTTCTTCTTTGATAGATATTGAGCTGTAGGTCAGAGTTTTTTAAACTTATTTTTACTCATGATCCCTTTTTACCTGAGAAACTTTTATATCTCTGGGTATGTAGGTATATAGAATAGGTACACAAATAAAACATTTACTGATAATAGATTATAATTTCATGACCTCCCCAATCAGTTATTCAACCCCATATTGGGCTGTGATCCATAGTATAAGAAATTTTGCTCTAAGGGACAGAGAGCCTATATTGAAGTGAAAAAGATCTCTTTTCCAATTTTGCCTCTGATATATAGTAGCTCTTTAATCCTGGGCAATTATGACCCTAATAAAGTGATTATTAACCTGGAAAATAGTCATCTACTGAGACCCCGTGTGGTTTCAGAAAGGATTAAGGAACAATTAATATTTTGTTTACTGACCAACAACTCTAGGAGAAATGCTTGGAACAGATCGAAATATGTATACAATACTCAATTCAACCAAGGCTTTTGATATTGTCATTTGTGAAGGTTTATGGAAAATCTTGGCAAAATATGGTTTCTTGGAGAAGCTTGTCAGAATTGCATGCCACTATCATGAGAGCATATTTACATGGTTTCTAGAAGATGGACAATGCTCTCACACTTTCCCAGTGACCAAAGTGATGAAGGAGAGCTGGATGCTTGCTCCTATACATTTTAGCATGATGTTTTCAGTGATGTTGGACATCTTAAACAAATATGAAATTAGTATCAAGGTTAGCTCCTGCACTGACTATAAATTATTTAACTTGAAAAGTCTACAGGCCAAAACTAAAATGGAAAGAAAGTTGATATGAGACTTTTTAATCATAGACAACTGTGTATGCAATGAGCATCTGAGGCTGAGATACAATAGAGTTTGGAATAATTTGCTGCTGCTTGTTTTAATTTTGGATTGATGATTAACATCAATAAAACAGTTCACCAGCCAGAAATGTGCCATTCATATGTGCAATTATCAGTTACAGCAAATGGAGAAAATTTTAATTTTATGGATTATTTCACTTATCTTTCCAACATACTTTCCAGGAATATAAAGATAAATGAAAAGAATGACACACAAATAGTCTTTTTTTTTTAATTTTTTATTTAATAATTACATTATATTGACACTCATTTCTGTTCCGATTTTTTTTCCCCTCCCTCCCTCCACCCCCTCCCCTAGATGGCAAGCAGTCCTTTATATGTTGGATATGTTGCAGTATATCCTAGATACAATATATGTTTGCAGAACCGAACAGTTCTCTTGTTGCGTAGGGAGAATTGGATTCAGAAGGTATAAATAATCCGGGAAGAAAAACAAAAATGCAGATAGTTCACATTCGTTTCCCAGTGTTCTTTCTTTGGGTGTAGCTGCTTTTGTCCGTCATTTATCAATTGAAACTCAGGTCTCTTTGTCAAAGAAATCCACTTCCATCAAAATATGTCCTCATACAATATCGTTGTCGAAGTGTATAATGATCTCCTGGTTCTGCTCATTTCACTTAGCATCAGTTCATGTAGGTCTCTCCAAGCCTCTCTGTATTCATCCTGCTGGTCATTTCTTACAGAACAATAATATTCCATAACATTCATATATCACAATTTACCCAGCCATTCTCCAATTGATGGGCATCCATTCATTTTCCAGTTTCTAGCCACTACAAACAGGGCTGCTACAAACATTTTGGCACATACAGGTCCCTTTCCCTTCTTTAGTATTTCTTTGGGATATAAGCCCAATAGAAACACTGCTGGATCAAAGGATATGCACATTTTGATAATTTTTTGGGCATAATTCCAGATTGCTCTCCAGAATGGTTGGATTCGTTCACAACTCCACCAATAATGCATTAGTGTCCCAGTTTTCCCGCATCCCCTCCAACATTCATCATTATTTTTTCCTGTCATCTTAGCCAATCTGACAGGTGTGTAGTGGTATCTCAGAGTTGTCTTAATTTGCATTTCTCTGATCAATAATGATTTGGAACACTCTTTCATATGAGTGGTAATAGTTTCAATCTCATCCTCTGAAAATTGTCTGTTCATATCCTTTGACCATTTATCAATTGGAGAATGGCTTGATTTCTTATAAATTTGAGTCAGTTCTCTATATATTTTGGAAATGAGGCCTTTATCAGAACCTTTAACTGTGAAAATGTTTTCCCAGTTTGTTGCTTCCCTTCTAATCTTGTTTGCGTTAGTTTTATTTGTACAAAGGCTTTTTAATTTGATGTAATCGAAATTTTCTATTCTGTGATCAGTAATGGTCTCTAGTTCATCTTTGGTCACAAATTTCTTTCTCCTCCACAAGTCTGAGAGATAAACTATTCTATGTTCCTCTAATTTATTTATAATCTCGTTCTTTATGCCTAGGTCATAGACCCATTTTGATCTTATCTTGGTATATGGTGTTAAGTGTGGGTCCATGCCTAATTTCTGCCATACTAATTTCCAATTATCCCAGCAGTTTTTATCAAATAATGAATTCTTTCCCAGAAGTTAGGGGCTTTGGGTTTGTCAAACACTAGATTGCTATAATTGACTATTCTGTCTTGTGAGCCTAGCCTTTTCCACTGATCCACTAATCTATTTCTTAGCCAATACCAAATGGTTTTGGTGACTGCTGCTTTATAATATAATTTTAGATCAGGTACAGCTAGGCCACCTTCATTTGATTTTTTTTTCATTAATTCCCTTGAGATTCTCGACTTTTTATTGTTCCATATGAATTTTGTTGTTATTTTTTCTAGATCAATAAAATATTTTCTTGGAAGTCTGATTGGTATAGCACTAAATAAATAGATTAGTTTAGGGAGTATTGTCATCTTTATTATGTTCGCTCGGCCGATCCAAGAGCACTTAATATTTTTCCAATTATTTAAGTCTGACTTTATTTGTGTGGAGACTTTTTTATAATTTTGCTCATATAATTCCTGACTTTCCTTTGGTAGATAGATTCCCAAATATTTTATGGTATCAACAGTTATTCTGAATGGAATTTCTCTTTGTATACACAAATAGTCTTAAACAAGCTCAGTATTTGGGAAACTCCAAAGAAAAATGTAGGAAACAAGAAGTAATAGGAAGGTATGCAGAAAGGACAACTACCAAGCAAGGAATGGTAAGGAGGAAAGGAGAAAGTTAATATAATTGAGTAAAACTGAGCCTTGCTGGAGGTAGAAAAGGGAAAGCATCAGTAGTGTACAGTTAATTTTTGAAAAGCTCACTTAAGCCTTGAAGCCTTGTTTTATTTTATTCCTCACCTATTTTAAATAGCAAAAGACTCTGTTTAACCTTAGTGTAACTCTAGCAAATTAATGAGAGGAGGAATATTTTAATAAAGCCTAAGGGACCAGAGAAAAATGTAAAAACCTAAGAAGGTTCAGTATTGAATGGGGAAGTAGTTATTGGATAATCCTCAACTTCAGACTGTGGAGATTTAGGCTCTCACTAATTAAAAAATTGTTCAAGAAAAGACTGGTCTGGTTACATAGGTTATGGCACTTTTTCCTTGATGCATTCAAAGTAATTCATTTCATAGGCTCATTAGACTTAGTATCAAAGGGAACATAAGAAACTATCTAATCCAATCTATTTTATAGGTGAGAAAACTAAGAGGTTAGGAGACCTTCAGAATCATACAGCAAGTGGTATTAGCAGAGCTGAAGAATGAACTCTAGTTTTCTAATTCTAAATCAAATGTTCTTTAAAAACATCCTTGCAATATGGGACAGTGAATGGGATTGGATTGAGAATGCATCTATTTTTGTTTTATATCTATAATAAGTTAAAAAGCTAAATATCATTCAGTTAAATAATCTTCCAAATAAAACTGTCCCTATTGTTACCAAACTAAGTTATTCAAAATATCTTAAGTGATATAACAAGATCTACTTTCTAAGAAATGGACTTCCATAATAATTACTCAGAAAAATCAAATATATCTGTCACCTTATTGATATGGATATTTCCTCCAAAAGATCAGGATTAAAATCCATTCATGACAATCTTACACTTATCATGAACCTCTCCACTGTTGTCAGTATAATATCATTCATAATTCTTTGTTATTCTATACCTTATAGTCACACAACAATGCTAGAACACTTGTATTTAAAAGATGTGCCTTTATTTGCAGATGCAATGTGTTTTCAGTAAAGAAGCTTTGGGATTTCTGGAATGCAATTAGTGCAATGTGCCTGATAACTATAGTGAATATGGTAGATCAAATAATTTTCCTCAGATTTGAATCTTTTGTTTATATAATTGACTAGTTCTCCACTTCTATTTTGTGTTCATAACATTAGATTAAATTTCTATTTCTAATTTTTCCATGTGTACTTGGATATGTGAGAATATATATATATATTATATATATATATATATATATATATATATATATATATATATATATTCATACACACACACACACACACACACACACATATATATATATATATATATAATATATATATATGCTATTTTTAATGGGAACAGTTTTTTGTAAAAAGATTAAGTATGTTTTTGACCTTTTAACAACTGGGTATTTTCTTTGAATTACATATGAGTGGAATAAGTTGAGTAAATCAATAAATATTCCCCACTTCACCTAAAATAAGTGATAAAATACTTTTATTTTACAACTTGGTTTAATTTGTGTGTGTGTAGAGATAGAGACATGTATATATATATATATATATATGTATATAACATACACACACACACACACACACACACACATATATATACATACATATAGATGTCTTCATTCATTACTTTGTTTATTTAACCTCAACTGCATATATCTGATGAACACTAAGTAGATTCTTGCTTTGGTGGTTTTTCTTTCTATGAATAACTCTTTATTGTTGGGCCAGTTTGTCCTTCTTTCTGGAGACCTTTTTCATATTACAACTCATATAGCTATTAACTCCACTTATTAATGTCCTGACTGGAAGACATCAGATGACACTTTAAGCCAGTGATCAATGGTGGCCATTTTTTTGGCAGACATTTAAAAGTCAATTAGTTAGGAACTGGTTGATATACTAAGAATATAAAGAATTTGGAGGGAAATGATCCCTACAGTCAAGAAAGCCACATTCTAATGGAAGAGACAATATATAAATAATACAGAAAGAATAGATGGAAGGTGACCTAAGAGGGGAAAGTGTGAGCAGTAGGAAGATGAGAAAATCCATCTCCACATACTCTATAATACAGTGACATGGATCCTCTTGCTTTGCCTTGCACATCTCCCTCTCCTGAATTGTCCCCAGTACCTGGATCTCCTTTAATTTGCACAGAGAACGCTATCACAGTTTTCCTTAATGCTTGGCATGCAGTTCCAATGGTATTGTGATGAAAAGAGCCAGCTATGGGAACAGAGTGTATGAATCATAACAGTATTTTCACTTTTGTTGTAGTTTGCTTACATTTTGTTTTTTTTTCCCTAACATTGCATTTTTTTTTCTTTTAGATCTGATCTTCTTGTACAGGATTGTGGAAATATGTATTGCACATGTTTAACTTATATTAACATGTTAACATATATTGGATTAATATATAATATTAACATAATCAATATAAAATATAATATAATATATTGGATTGCTTGCTGTCTAAGGGAGGTTGTGGGGAAGAATGGAGAAAGAAAAAAATTGAAACACAAGGTTTTGCAAGGGTGAATGTTTTCTAATTATTTATGCATATGTTTTGAAAATAAAAAGCATTAATTAAAAAGTGTTTGACATGCTCTCTAACCAGTTCAAAATCTACCTGTAAGAGGCTTTTCCCAGATCTCCCTTCATCTCCCCAGTGTCGCTCATCTGAGTTTGCCTTCCACTTTCAGTGGAAAAATTCTGTAGGGACACAGTTATTTGCACACAAATATTTTCCCCATGTAAATATGAGTTCCATGAGGTCAGGGACCGTATTTTAACAAGAGCTTAATGAGTTCCTGTTAATAGATTGATTCAAAGCAAAGTTCATTTATTTAAAAATGGGACAAAAAGAGGTTTTTGAAAAACATTTGATGTGGAGAACTCAATAAATTTCATCAAAATGGCGAGTGGCATAAAATTTTGACATTTTGATAGAAGTGAAAAACTTCCTTAGAAAAACCTCTAAACATAAGCTTCTTTAATTTCTGTCCTTGAACACTGGTTCTAAGAAAAGTTCAATGAGCTGAATAAGGGCAAACAGAACAATAAGATTGTGGTTTTTTGGAAGCAGGTGGCAGAATCAAGATAAATCAGTATTCTATCTCTTTGAAAGGTTAGCCCTAGCATAAATGCTATATATTTTCCCAAGGTTATTGATAGATGCATGCATTCTTTTTTTATTTATTGTAGTATATTTGTTTATTTTTAAATGTATGTGAGTTATGATCACGCAAAAATAAAAAAAAACTAATTTTGTATCTCCAAGTAGCTATCATGATAGTTTTTTAAAAGTAAAGGTATTTGTTGTTTATAGTTGTTGATATTAGAGCTATTTGTCACAAGGAATACTTATACTTTAAATTGAGAAAAAACTAACTGAATTGATTTGGGCTGAGTGCTAGTTCAAAGAAAGTACAATCAGGAATTCATATCTATGAAAAATGTAATAACTTACTCTGACAAAAGTCTGTCCTTCACTTTCATGACATTTAAAACTAAGAAAGAAGAAGGAGATAGTTGCCATAGTGATGAATTCTAGTGATGGTAGATTAAGGAAATTTTACAATGCATAGCAGATGGCAGGGAAGAAGCATTCCTTCCCAAAGTATTATTAAAATTAAGTACATGTGAAATAAATTGCACAAACATATAACCTATATGCACATGTATATATTATATCTTATACCTTGTATATTTATGTCTGTATGGTGCATACATCCCATGTTTTAGAGATTGAATTTTGGAATTTTAAACATTTATTGATTAGCTTTCTGAGAACATGTTTATTAAAAAACATACACAGAATATTAGAATGAACAAATTCAGTTTATCTATTCTATGAATAGTTAGAATTACAAGGTAACTAGCTTAACCCCGTACCCAAAGCATACTCTTATACTTAGACAAACATATCAGTAACATATTGCAAAATAGACAAGGATGTTTTTTTGCTATCTTGAAAACATTAGAATACCCCCATCATTAATATTATAAAAAGCAACTCTTGAAATGTCTGTACTAACGTCAATACAATTCTTATGTCATCACTGCTGTCAACACCAATATCATTCTTATTATGTTTAGGGTGTATTACCCATTAAACTGAAGAGCAAAAGACAAATCAGCAATGATGAATAAAAAATTTTATCAATTGACATTTTTTTGAATACCCATGAATTTCCCAATTATTAAATGAATCTGTGATCTTATTAATGGGAAATCTCCAGAACCAGGAATACATTGTAAACAATAACAGCAAGAATATGCAATAATCAACTATGAAAAGCTTGGTTCTTCTGAGCGGTTCAATGATTTGCAGCAATCTCAATAAACTTTGGACAGAAAATACCATCTGCATCCAGAAAAAGATCCAAGGAGACTTAATGTAAATCAACATATTCTATGTTCACTTCTTTTTTTCTTTTTTTTTAACCTCCCATGTTTTTTTTTTTTTTTCTTTTGCTCTGATTTTTTTTCTCTCAACAAGATTCGTAAAGCAATATGTATTAAAAACAAACTTACTACAATAAAAAATCCCTCCCGGTTACACATTCCATTTTTGTATTTTTATTAAGTCATTTTTTCATAACTCAATCCATCACAGGACGCCAGGCCCCTTTTTTTCCCCCTCCACTGTCTCTTGAAATCTGTCCATGATACTATCTATCTATTTCATATTCTGCAAACTGCTTTTTCCTTTTATCTTCAATCTTTTCCAACATCAAATTAAGTCCTATCACCAAAATGTTGAAGTTTTAACTTTAGTAATTGACATTCCAAGAAATAATCTCAGTTAATTTCTTTAATTATTCATTGATTTATTGAAGAAACTTGTCCTAGAGTGATAAAACATAAGGGCAAAGTAGAAATAGAAAAAAAAATCCACTAATTACTAACTTAAAGAGATCCTATAAGGAAAATATTTTGCTAAATAAAACATATTGTTAAAATTCAAAAGCCCCAGGTCAAAAAGAACATTTTACAAGAAACAAAACAAAAACAAACAAACAAAAAACAAACAAATATCTGGAGCCATAATACAGAGTTTATTAGCAGCTATAATAAAATACCTGGGATCATATATACCAGCAATCAAAAAAAGAACTAGGTTTGGGATCAAAAATATTATATCCAGAAAAACTAAGCATAATACTTAAAGAAAAAAAAATGAACATTTAATGAACCCACAGATTTTTAGGACTTTGTCTGAACCAAACCTGAACTCACTAGAAAATTAAATCTATAAGAGCCAAGATCAAAGAATAATTTCAGGGGTCTTAATGGAGGACTAACTGTTTAGGTTTTGTTGTTGTTATTGTTTGCTTTTTACATAGAAATATAACCTATATGTTCAAAATTGACATCAGTAACTTTCAAAGGAAAGACAAGCAGAGCTAAGTATGATCTGACTCAAAAAAGCAATACTGATGAAGTAAAAGTATAAGTTGCAATTATGCTATATGAAAAAGATGCAGGAAAAAATAATGACCTGGAGGCGTTAGATGGGGGAAGGCAGGTGATAGTTCTGGAAACCTCATATCAGGAATGGGTTAAATAAAAAACAATACATATGTTCATTGATATGTGTGTATGTGTGTGTGTGTGTGTGTGTGTGTGTGTGTGTATGTGTATGCCATAAGGGTATAGCACCCTCCAAAATCTAAAAAGAAATAAGAAAGGAAAGAATAGGATAAAATGGGATTCAATAGGATATGTAGATTTACAGCCATGAGACAAGGTATATAGGGAAAGAATAGGATAGGATAAGGTGAGATACAGAAGAGTTTTAGAAAAATGGGAATGGGGTAAGGTATGTAGATTAATGAGAATGAGATAAAGAGAAAGGGAAAGGGGGAGACAGAAGATAAGGGAGGGATCTGGGGGAGATTAAGTAAATAGCAAAGCAAGTTCAAGAGTAGAACTAAAGTGAAATAGTTAGCAGAGATAGGAAATAAGAGATATACTGAAACACTATAACAAGGATTAGGAGTGAAATTTATTAGCAAAAAAAAGTAGGGTTAGTAATCATTGATTTCAAAGTCAAACATAGATTCAATCAAGAGAGAAATCTATATTATATGTTAGCAGTATCAATAGTTTAGATGCAGGTCTATATCTGTGTGTATATGGGCATGTATATATATAGATGTATGTATGTATATAGGTATGTGTATGTATATATGGGGAATGCATCCAGCTTTTCTGCATTACAAATAAATATTGCTGCAGGTTTTAGATAAAGACTGCTTAGAATTTTAAGAAAAGCTCCCTTTATTCCTATACTCTCTAGTGTTTTTAATAGTAATGGGTATTGTATTTTCTCTGGTTTTGTTATCGAAATAGTTAATTATAGTAATAGTTTTCCTGATATTGGACCAGCCCTGCATTCCTGGTATAAATTCTACCTCATCATAGTGAATTATCCTGCTGATAAGTTGCTGTAATCTTTTTGCTACTATCTTATTTAAAATTTTTGCATCAATATTTATTAGGGAAATTGGTCTGTAATGTTTTTTCTCCATTTTGGCCCTTTCTGACTTAAGTATCACAGCTATATTTGGGCCATAAAAGGAATTTGGCGGTATTCCTTCTTCACCGATTTTTCCAACTATTTTACATAGTACTGGACTTAATTGTTCTTTAAATGTTTGGTAGAATTCTTTTGTGAATCTATCTGCCTCTGGGGATTTTTTCTTAGGGAGTTCATTAATGACTTGGTCAGTTTCTTTTTCCAAAATGGAACTGTATAAGTGTGTTATTTAAGTGTTTAATTTCCTCTTCTGTTAACCTGGGACATTTATATTTTTTTGTAATTATTTATCCATTTCAGTTAGATCATCAGACTTTTTTTCCACAGTTAGGCAAAATAGCTCCTAATTATTGCTTTTATTTCTTTTTCATTGGTTGTAAATTCATCCCTTTCATTTTTGATGCTGGTGATTTAGTTTTTTCTTTCCTTTTCCTGACCAAATTAACCAAAGGTTTATCTATTTTCATGTTTTTTTTTCATAAAAAATAAACTTTTAGTTTTGTTTATTAATTCAAAAGTTTTTTAATTTCTATTTTATTAATCTCTCCTTTAAGTTTCAACATTTCTAATTTGGTATTTAATTGGGATTTTTAATTTGTTCTTTTTCTAGCTTTTTTAGTTGTATGCATATTTTATTTATCTCCTCTTTCTCTATTATCTTTTTGTAGCTATTTAGAGATGTAAAATTTTCTCTAAATAGTGCTTTGTCTGCATCCAATAGGTTTTGGTATGTAGTCTCATTATTGACATTTTCTTGCATGAAATTATGGAGTATTTCTGTGATTTGTTGTTTGACCCATTCATTTTTTAGAATTAGATTATTTAATTTCCAATTGTCTTTTGGTCTATCTTTCTCTGGCCCTTCATTGAATATAATTTTTATTGCATTGTGGTCTGCCTTTTTTCATTTGTGAAGTTTTTATACCCGATGTGTGGTCAGTGCATTTGTGTAGGTGCAATGTAGTGCCAATAAAAAGACATATTCCTTTTGTCCCTATTCAGTTTTTTTCCAGAGATCTATCATATCTAGGTTTTCCAAGATCTTATTAACCTTAGTTTCTTTCTTGTTTATTTTGTGGTTAGATTTATCTGATTCTGAGAGGAGAATTGAGGTTCCCCACTCGCAATAGTTTTGCTATTTCTTCCTGTAACTGGATTTTTTACCTTCTATAGAAATTTGGCTGCTCTACCACTTGGTGTATACACATTTAGTATTGTTACTACCTCAATAAGGAAAAATAATTTATGATTTATACATGGAAATGTAAGTCATATGTCTAAGATTGTCATTGGAAGTTGGGTAGTTCAAAAGAAAGATTGATTCAGTGCTGAATATGATGTGCTCCTAAAAAGAAAAACCATGCAGGAAAAAGCAAAAACAGTAATTATGTTATATGAATGAGTTGTGAGAGCAAGAGCTGATATATAGGAATTAGATGGGGAAGGAGGGCTGATAGTTCTGAAATTCTACTTATATCAGGAACGAGTTAAAGATGGAATAATACATACATACAACATACATTTACATATATACATAGCTATAAAACTCTCCAAAATTTGAAAAGAAATAAGTGGGGGAGGGAATAGAATAAGTTAAGAATATGAAGGGTATGTTGATTAATGGGAATGGGCTTAATGGGAGAGGGAAAATGGGGGAAAAGGATAAGAAAGGAAACCTGAGAGAATAAAAGATGTTGAGTAATAGCAAGGCAAGGTAGCTTGTAGAAGTAAAGTAGAAGTGTTAGCAGGGATAGGACACAAAAAATATATACACATACAATAAATGATGATCAGGAGTAGAATTTATTAAGGAAAAAAGTTGGGTTAGTAATCAGTAACATCAGGAAAAAGTCAAAGTTGAAAAAAATTCAATCAAATGAGAGAAATTTACATTATATTTCAGCCATATTAATATTTATTAGACTATTCAAAACAACTAGACAAAATAAGGTTAGAATATTGCCGTGGCATAGAAAATGATGAGGTGGTAAATTTAAAAAATATATAAAAAGACTGGAATTTGAGAAGAATGATATACACCTTCAGAGAAACAGAGGACAAATAAGCATATATGTACATATATATATATATATCTATGTGAGGGGAAAGTTGGGGTGGAGGAAAGGAGAAAACAAAGAATAAAATAGAATGTGCACAGATGAGAACTAAAGAAAACCTGCAAGGAAGCAAAGGTGGACAGTTCTGAATACAATATGTTCTATTAGTATATATGCTATCTTGAAATGGAAATTCCTACATTTTTGGATTCATCTCTTATGTTCTGCTGTGCAGATGATGTTTTTCTTCTTTCCCCCCTCTATTTTGTATATTAGTTTTAAATAAATACATTAAAAAGGGTAGCATATCACCAGGTTTGAAGTGAGGAAGACATCTTTCTGAGCTCAAATCCAGGCTCAGATATTTAGTAACTCTGTGCTCTTGGGCAAGTTTACTTAACCTTATTTGCTTCAGCTACAAAATGAGCTGGACAAAGAAATGTTTAATGACCATAGATTCATTGCCAAGAAAACCCCAAATGGGATCAGGAAGAATCAGACACAACTTAAACAACTAAACATACACAGATAGATACAAACACGTATGTGAGATTAATCACCACTCCAGTGTCTGAAAATTTCTTTTAAAACCCAGGATGAGAATTTCATGTGTTATGGATTTTATTCACTAGATTTCTATACTTAGCTATAAACTGACTTATCACTGAATTGTTTTCTTGATAAATTGTTTTTCCTTTCTTCAATAAATCATTTGTGCAGCTCCCCAGGAGAAAGTAAGGCTGGTTACTTAAATCCAATCCACTTGCATATTTTGGCATCAACTCCCTGATGTCCTCTTCCACAATGAAGGGCAAACAACAACTTCTGTGAGTAGGAAGAGGAACCCCCAATGAGGACTCAGCTGGAACTAGTCAATTGAGAAGTATAGCTGCTTTTCTTTTCACTTTATTTACTTTACTTTCTCCAGTAACTTTGCTTTAAAAACCTTAAATGGAGTTATGAAGAATCAAAAATGAAATGAAAAAAAAACAAAAAACAACTCAACAACAACAAAAGCAATGACAACAAAAGAAAATAATACTCTTTCCCACTAACAAGACAATTCCAATTTTTGAAGTGATCTAAATTTTGGAAAACATTTTTCATAAATCAAGGCTAAATATGCCATTCTGAAATGTTTGCCTGTTATATCTCATTCTTCCCTTTACATCAAACAGAAAGAATGAATCAATGAATCAAAAAATATATATATTTTATAATCTAAGTTTATATATTTGTTTTCTATATTTGGGAAAAAATAGAATCTATAAAATATTTCCTGACTACTCTTCTAAAAGCTAAGTCTTCCCACTTTCTTGTAATTAGTCATTATGTAGTATAGTCTCCTACTTCCTCTTCCTTGCTTAGATAATTTTTGATGCCTGAGTTTATCAGTGTATTAATTAAAATATAGTTTTCATAACTTTATAGCAAATATTCCAATATAAACATGGACCTGCAAACTTATTAATGTGTTGTCCCCTTCAATATTACTATTCAGATTTTTTTTCAGCTATCTTCTCATTTTCTATTTGGCTACACTCACTTTTGAATTCTTTGGTTTCTCTACTAGACTTTTTCACTGTACTACTTCTCCTTCATCCCAAACTTTACAGTTTCACCATTTATGTTGTGTTCCCCTATTAGATTTTAAGCTCCATAATGACAGGGACTGTCTATTTTATATTTGCACCATGCCTTTGACTAGATCAAGAGTCAACTTTATGCTACAGAAGTCACCTGATCTTATGCTTTCTTCAATTAGTTAAAGTTTAGAAAATTTCTTCTGTTTTTTAACACTGTGTTAAAAATTGAAGGCATAAAGGAATATAAAAACAAAAGAAAAAAATAGTCCCTGCTTTCAAAGAGAAATGTATAATTGGAAAGGTAGTATGAAAATAATTGTATACAAAACAGAAGATGTATGAGATAAATTGGGGGTAGTCTTAAAGGACTGCAAAAAAAGAGGACTAGAAAGACATTTTTAAGGATTTTTATTTTTTAAATACATGCATAAGATAGTTTCCAACATTCACCCTTGAAAAGCCTTGTGTTCCAAATTTTTTTCTCCTGACCTCCCCCTATTAGACAGCAAGTAATCCAATATATGTTGAACATGTGCAATTCTTCTATATATAATTTCACAATTATCTTGCTGCACACACACACACACACACACACACACACACACACACACACAAAGATAGAGAGAGAGAAAACAAGCAAAAAAAAAAAAAGAGAAACTACTATATTGTGATCCATACTCAGTCCCTCTAGTCCTCTCTCTGGATGCAGATGGCTTTCTCCATTAGAAGAGAACCAAGAACAGAGATTTCTGTTAAAGGCATGCTGAAGATGCAGCATAGCATACTGAAAACAAGAGGTCTGAAAATAAGAGGAAGAAACCAGATGAGAATTAAGGCCAAGAAAATCTAAGAGAAGAGTGTTTCAAGGGGAAGGAAGTAATAGCTTCAAAATCTGAAAAGGGATCAAGAAAAATAAGGATTGAGAAAAAGTTATTATATTGCCAATTAAGATATCATTAGTATCTTTGGAGAGAACAACTTCCATTTCCATATACACCCTAAGTTTACTAAAGGTAGCCTATCCAATATGCTAGAACTCCTCCTTCTTTACATTTGACATTATATTATCAAATGACTATTTCTTGTCCTGGAAAAGTGATAATACCATTTCTGTTCAAGCATATGTTCCCCTGAAAACATCTTTTACTATAGTAATTCAAATTTCTTGCTTAATATATGTTTCAGTTTAACTCACACTCATGTATTTCTCCATTGACATCCATAGGATACATCTTTTGATTATTGTTATTTAAAGGGAGTATTTTGTTTTGAGGAAAAGTTTGTGCCCAGCTAAGGAACTGCGTATTTCCAAAGGCTAAGCAAACTACTGCCCTCCTTTTTAATTTATTGGCTATATTATTTATGCAAAAATAGATCAAATCTCTTTCATTCTCTCTTTCTCTCTCTCTGTCTTTTTCTGTCTTTGTCTCTCTGTGAATGTCTCTCTATTACTCTATCTCTGTCTATACAGAGAGAGAGAGAGAGAGGGAAATTTTTATACAAATCTCAAAAATGTTCTCTGCTAACTATATCATTTGAGTGGAGACTCCCTCACTCATAGGAAGTCCATTTTAAATTCAAACTGTATGCTGGATTTAGTCCATAAGAGTGAAAGTTTTTGATAAATGTATGCTTTCTGTTCTTGCATAATCCAATTTTTTATAACTATAGTACTATTAAACAAATTTATCTTTGTTGTATCATTTAAGGAAAAATATTTTTTAAAAAAATGAATAGGTGACATCTTATTAGACAAGAGCCTTTCAGCATGCTGTGTGAAGTTACAATTTTTAAATTGAATTAAAAACAAGAAATAAGCACAATTGGATTTTATATATTTTATATTTTTAGTCAATTATGTGATGTGTAAAGTTGTAGTCTACCAAACATTCTTTTAATAAGGTGTTCTAAAACTTTTCCAGGAATTCAGATCAAACTTTTTAGATTTCTCATCCATCTTCTTTTAGCATTGAGGAAAATGGGCCCCAAAGATAAGTAAAGTGCCTTACCCAAACTCATAATCATCATCAGAAGTAAAGCTATGTTTAAATCAAGGTCTTCTGAACCCTAAATCCAGAGAATTTCCCATTTTACCACCAAATACATTTCTTGAATTGCAGAGGCCTCAACACTAGCTCTCTGCTCACTTGAGAAATAATATTATACTACTCTTCCTACACACAAACATACATACATGTATACACACACACATACACACTCACATACACACACACACACACACACACACACACACATTACATCATACTATCTGCTATATACTTCCTGGAAGAGTTTTTTTCTATGTGTTTACTAAGAGTCTTATCTTACTTTCTGGGCAGAAAGAAAAGTCAGTCTTTTTTTGTTGTTAATTGAACATTTTTTTTTCTATCAAATATCATAATGTTTTAACAGATATGTCTACAGAGATTCCAAATCTTAGGGGAAATAAGGAGTTTATTATTCTAAAGAAATATATGTCAGTCATTTTTTAAGACATGAAATATTGTCTGACAATGGTTCAATTCTTCTTTGGATCAAATAATGCCCTGCAACTGAAGTGAAATAATTTTAGGATCCTGTGACCAATTTTATTTCAAAATTTAAAAAGTCTTAAAATATCACTCTGAGACATTTAATAAGCTGTAATATGTGGTAACATCTTGATTTGTTTATCCCCTCTGTCCCCCCATCTGTATGCATGCGTGTGTGTGTGTGTTTGTGTGTGTGTGAAAAACAAAAGCTAAAAACATAGATCCTTAAGTCTATCTTTGGAAATGTGTGGAGATTTTTGTTTTATTTTGTTTTTGTTTTTTTGTTTGTTTTTCTCAGCTAGCCTGGCATCTGGTCCTATATATATGTCATGAACATGACGGTAAGTCTAAATAGGATGAATATTTTATTTCCATCACGTACTCCAGCAAAGAGATGATGAATATTAAACAACTGGCAAATTTGATTGATTTCTCCATTTACTTGGATAATTTACATTAAATAGAGATTTCTTTTTTTTTCCAGTAATTTCCAGAATTGTTGCTCTCTCTAACTCAGATCATTATAGAAATTGATTTTAGATTTTCTAGAACTAATAGATGACTTTCAAATGATCTTCTATAGCAGCTTATTTTCTTCAGATAAGAGTAGGGGGATAGTGACAATCATTGTCAATAATATTTTTAAGAAAAAAAAATGTATGAACTGTCACAGCTAAGAAATTTGAAGTATTGTCAATTGTAGCTATAAACACCATATTTTGAAAATGACCTTGACCTCATCTGATTTATTATGGCCCTTCAATTTATCATTACATTCAATTCAATTTAATGATCATATCCAAGCATATCATTTGATATGCTATTTCCTAAAATCAGAATTCAGTTCTTTCATTTTCCCTATTCATTTATCATATTGTCTTCAACTCTTGAACCATGTTTCCACCTTCCATAAGGAATCTTACCTGTTTGGTTCTACCTGATGAGTATTTCCTACCTTGGTAACTTTACTCCAATAATTTTTATAATACTAATTACTTGATCATGGGCAACTCATCTAACCATTTTGATGATAATCTAGGAAATAAAATTTAAAATATTACTTATCAGTTTGGCAAAAGCAGGAACATAAACAAATATATTATTCAGTTGATTTTGAGAAACTCCTCTTTTCTGAAAAAGACAAATCACTAATAGTCTTGTTATTGTTGTTGTGGCCATTGGGGTTAGTGACTTGCCCAAGGTCACACAGCTAGGACATGTTAAGTGCCTGAGGGCACATTTAAACTCAGATCCTCCTGACTTCAGGGCTGGTGCTGTATCCACTGTGCATCCTAGCTGCCCAACCCCTAATAATCTTTAAGTGGAAAGGGCCCTTAAATATAATTTCCCCATAGATTGAGAACATGAACAGAATTCAAAGGTTGTAAAATTATAGTATCATAGGTTTAGGATTAGAAGGGTTACTGGAAAACATTGAACTCACCACATGTGGTGAGAGAGTGGTCCAAATAAGGGAAGGAACTTGTTCAAAATCATATGGGTGGTAAAGATTAAAGCTGTAAAGTCTGTTCTTCTGACTGCAAATCTAGCACAGTTCATTTTGCCATCTTGTCTTCCTATCCACCTTTTTTAGAAGATGAAAAGAATAAAGCTGAAGTAAGAAAAATAACTTATTGAAAGAGATGTTTATTTGTTTCTTTGTTTATTTTTGCTAACTTGGCTCATAGATCTGAGGAGAACTAGCTGGTGCAGAACTGATGTGCTTGGGGTCAGGAAGACCTGAATTCAAATATGACCTCAAACACTTCTGAGTTGTGTGATCCCGTTCAAGTCATTTAACCTGTTTCTCAGTTTCCTCAGCTGTAAAATGAAGGTGATAATAGCTCCCATCTCCCAGGCTTGTGATAATAACACCTATCTTCCAGGTTCATTTATAAAGGGCTCAGCCCAGGGCATAATTTCATCTATCTATACATATCTGTGTGTGTGTGTGTGTGTGTTTATAAACACACACACACACACACACACACACACACATATAGTTATTTCCCACTTGTCCACCTTCCTCCCACAGCCAAGATAATTTGGAACTTAATCTTCTAAAGTTAGTAATGAAACCTGACAACCCTAAAGTTATTTTGTAAACAGAAAGTTAATTTGAAGACAGCTTTATATTTATAGAGCACTTTCTAATTTATAAAATATAAAATGGAAGCCAAGTTTAATACCTTTCTGTTTACACATTTGTAACAAGAACTGCAATTATTATTGTGGACAGTTTGAATTGGCTTAAATGTGGATCCTATTAAATATTTCTTGCAAAACAAATGGATACATCTCAAGTATGGCTTAATTATTTAGCTAATTTTATTCAAAACTGCATCCCCAGGGTATTTAAATGAAAAAGAAATGTTCACAGAGTTATAGAAAAAAAAGTTGATGAAAAAGTGGTTTAAAATTAAATGCAATTACTGGAAGGTGCTTTTACTTCTCCTCTGCCCATCCCATTATTTGAATCAATATAAGTGAGAAAGCATTCTTAGTGCTTTGCCTGATAATCTAGGTATATAACATACTTTAAGTACATGACCTTAAAATCACCACATCAAACTTTAAATTACTTAATATGAGGTAAGCCATAGTTATAAAAAGAATGAAAAACATCATTAGCTCAACACTTTAATTACAGATTTTTCACTTCCAAAGAGATATATTTGGTGCTGCACAGATATCAGAATTCCATTATGTCAGAATTGGAAGAGATCTCAGTATATCAATTCTAAATAGATTTCAAATAATAAATGTTTATTAGGGAATAGTCAATAATCATACAAAAAAATTAAGTGCTTACTATGTACCAATAATAGTGTTAAGTATTAGATTTATAAATACAAATGAAAAAGAAACTTTTCCTGTTCTTGGAGAGATTGCATTCTAATAAGGAAGAAAACCTTAAAAGGGAAATTAAAAAGGAGAGAAGGAAGGTAGGATTGAAAAATCCAGAGCAGCATGATGAGAAAAGAGATTTCTGTGGCATGATGAATAAATTGGAATAGTACAGGTTTAGAGTGTAGAATAAGCAGAGTTGGAATGTTGCTTTGCATAAACTAGCTACTTTGGGGGGAAAAAATGCTTTCTTTTGAGTGTGTCAATTCTTATACATCATTGAAAGCCCAATGTGAACATCACATCCTTCCTAAAGTCCACCTTCATTACCCAGTGAATAATGGCTTTTAAAATTTTCCTTAGATTTCTTATAGCACTTTGAATTATTAATATGCACAATCAAGTATTATAGTATTTGTATATTATAGTATTTGTATTTATGCTAAGGTTATATATTATGCTATTTATGCTCTTTTATATAATAAACTCCATGAAAGTAAGATTTAGCTAACTTTATATCTCTCTAAGAATCAAGCTTTTTCAATCAAAATTTGTGGAATAAAGCACAATAACTTTAACTGCTCATTTTTTGCCCCATGTGTTATTCTATGAATTGTCTAAATAAACTTGTGAATAACTATTACCTGAAGTTTTAAGGAGGTCAAAAGAAAACCCAAATCAAAAACAAACAAAACAAACAACAACCACCAATAAAGAAAAAATTGGCAAAATTAAATTAAGCCTATATTTAAAAAAAAAATTATTGGTTTTTATGTCATTGTTTGTTTTGTTTTCTTTTCTTTAAGACACTGATCCTTCAATTAACATAGTCAAATTGAAAGTTATTTATAACATAGACATTTGAAGATGGTGGAGAATAGAAGAGGTCTGTGACCTCCTCTGACCTCTCAATCAATAGCAGATTAAGCCTTTAAAAGGGTTTTGGAGTCAAAGAATGCACAAATATGTGGAGTACAGCATATTCCCAGAAGAAGATACATTGGAAAAACTTCATAACAGGTCTATTGAAATGAGTAGGGGGACAGTCTGCCATGTGGAGAGACCAGGGGAAGAAGCTGGGGACTGGAGTCAGAGTGTTGCAGCTTCCATGCCCCTGGGAATCTTCCATGAGCCTGTTAGGCTATTCTGTCCTGGTTGCTAGCAGGTGTTAGGAGATTTGCTATAGAAGGCAAATTGTAAACCCCTGAGCTCCTCTCCCCAAGATCACCAGATCTAGCTTCCATTATCCAGCACTGGAAATCAATTAGCAGAATTGTCCCAGGGCAAATTAAAGCAGTTGTTGCTCCTTGCATTGAACAGACTTTAAGCCTTAAAAAAATAAACAATAAAAAACCAAAAGGAATCCACACCATAGTCAACTTTTATGGAGAGAAAGAACAGACCTCAAATCCTGAGGTTTCTAAAGGCAAAGCAACTCCAGATGAAACTCCAAAGGGATGCATGAGTCTCCATTATACAAGGCTTACTTGGAAGATCGCATAAAGAATCTTAAAAGAGAATTAGAAGAAAAATGGGGAAATGAAATGAGATCATTGCAAGAAAGAATGGAAAAAGCATATAATGCCCCACAAGAGATATGAAAAAGACATCAATTATTTGAAAAACAAAATTTGTGAAATGTAAAAAGAATACAATCAACCAAAAAATTCTATTGGCCAATTAAAAAATAAGCTTCAAAAGGTAACTGAAAAAGAATAATACACTAGAATTGGCCAAAATGGAACTGAATGACTCAATAAAACTTCAAGAATCAACCACACACAAAAAAGAAAAAAATAGAAGAAAATATGAAATATCTCCTAGGAAAAGCAACTGACCTGGAAAATAGATCTAGGAGAGACAATCTAAAGGATTATTTGACTTCCTGAAAGCCAAACTAAGCAAAGGAATTTGGATTACAGCCAATAATAAGTTATACAGCTAAAATGAGCATTGTGTTTCAGGGAAGAAGATGCATATTCAATGATATAGGTGAATTTCATCTATTTCTAACAAAAAGACCAGAACTGAACAAAAAATTTGATATCCAAAAACAGAATTCAAGAGAAGCATAAAAAAGAGAAAAGGATATTTCTGTTGTGGGTATACTTAGAGAATGAGGATATGATTTGATTTTAATATAATAATATGAAAAAGAAACTAGAGGTGGAAAGGGGATCATACTGGAAAAAGCAGGTAAAATATGAGAAATTACATCTCATAAAGAGGCAAAAAAAAAACTATTATAATTGAGGGAAAGAACAGAGGGGGAATGAACTTAATGTGAATCTTACTTCATCAGATTTGGCTATAAGAAAGAATATCAGATAAATTTGGTTTCACAGAGAAATTTGTCCCATCTTATAGGGAAGTGAGAGGGAAAGGGGGAAAATAAAGGGAAAGACTAATAGAAGAGAAAACAGAAGTATTAGGGATAATGTGTTAAGAAAAAAAAAAAGAGAGAGAGGGCCTCTAAAGGGGGAGGACTGTTTGAGGGAGGTGGTCATCAAAAACAATATATTGGGGAGAAGGGAAGGGGGAAAGGATAGAGAAAAGCATAACTTGGGGTAAATAAAATGGCAGGTAATAAAGAATTAGTTATTTTAAATGTGAATATGAATAGGATGAACTCTCCCATAAAATGAAGTGATAGCAGGCTGGCTTAAAACCTATAATTTAGGTTATAATTATCCTATATATGTTGTTGACAAGAAGTACATTTAAGCATAGTGATACAGAGTGAAGGTAAAAGGCTGGAGCAGAATCTATTATGCTTCAGGTGAAATTAAAAAAAGCAGGAATAGCAATCCTGATCACAGATCAAGTAAAAACAAAGATAGAGCTAATTAAAAGAGATAAGGAAGGAAAGCATATTTTACTAAAAGGTACCATAAATAATGAAGCAATATCAATACTAAACATATATGCACCAAGTGGTATAGCATCCAAATATCTAGAGGAGAAGTTAAGAGAGATGCAAGAAGAAATAGACTGAGGGATCTCAACCTTGTTCTCTCAGAACTAGATAAATCAAACCACAAAATAAGAAAGAAGTTAAGGAGGTAAACAAAATGTTAGAAAAGTTAGGTATGATAGATCTTTGGAGAAAGTTAAATGGAGACAAAAAGGAGTTCACTTTTTCTCAGTGGTTCATGGAATTTATACAAAAATTGACCATGTGTTAGGGCATAAAAACCTCAAAATCAAATGCTGAAAGGAAAAAAAAAATCATGATGCAATAAAAAATCACACGCAATATGAGGCCAGGATAAAATAGACCAAAAGTTAATTGGAAATTAAATAATCTAATCCTAAAGAATACATGGATAAAATAGCAAATCATAGACACAATCAATAATTTCATCCAAGAAAATGACAGTAATGAGACAACATACCAAAATTTGTGGGATACAGCCAAAGCAGTTATAAGGGGAAATTTTATATCTCTAGATGCTTACTTGCATAAAATAGAAAAAGAGACGATCAATGAATTGGGCTTACAACTAAAAAAGCTAGAAAAAAAAAAAAACAATAAAAAGCCTCAATTAAATACCAAATTTGAAATTCTGAAAATAAAACGAGAGATTAATAAAATTGAAAACAAGAAAACTATTGAATTAATAAATAAAACTAAAAGTTGGTTTTATTAAAAAACCAACAAAGTAGATAAACATTTAGTTAATTTGATTAGAAAAAAGAAAATCAAATTGTTAGTCTCAAAAATGAAAAAGGAGAATTTCCCACCAATGTAAAGG
The DNA here is from genome assembly GCF_016432865.1 of Antechinus flavipes. Taxonomy (NCBI): domain Eukaryota; kingdom Metazoa; phylum Chordata; class Mammalia; order Dasyuromorphia; family Dasyuridae; genus Antechinus; species Antechinus flavipes. The sequence goes on along the minus strand of NC_067400.1, from coordinate 127,187,161 downwards.
GGATTAGAGCAATATTTAGGAGTTATTTTGCCCAACTAGATGCCAATAAATTTGATAATCTAAATGAAATGGAGGAATATCTACAAAAATATAGATTGCCCAGGTTAACAGAAGAGGAAATAAATTATTTAAATAGTCCCATTTTAGAAAAAGAAATAGAACAAGCTATTACTCAACTCCCAAAGGAAAAAAATCTGCAGGTTCAGATGGATTTACATGTGAATCCTACGAAATACTCAAAGGACAATTAATTTCAACACTATATAAACTATTTGAAAAAATAGATAAAGAAGGAGTCCTATCAATTTTCTTTTATGACACAGATATGGTGCTGATAGCTAAACCAGGTAGCGTGAAAACAGAGAAAGAAAATTATAGAGCAATTTTCCTAATGAATATCGATGCAAAAATCTTTTTAAAAAATTAGCAACAAGATTACAGAAATTCATCCCCAGGATAATCCACTATACCAAGTAGGATTTCTACCAGAAGTGCAGGGCTGGTTCAATATTAGGAAAACTATTAGCATAATTGACTATATCAATAAACAAACTAAACAAAAATCATGTGATTATCTCAATAGATGAAGAAAAAGCATTTGATAAAATCTAACACCCATTCCTATTAAAAAGAGTAAAGAGTACAGGAATAAATGGACATGTTCTTAAAGCAATTAGTAGCATCAATTTAAAACCATCAACAAGCATCATATGTAATGGGATCTAACTAGAACTATTCCCAATAAAATCAGGAGTGAAACAAGGCTGCCCACTATCACCATTACTATTCAATACTGTATTAGAAATGTTAGCTTTCACAATAAGAGAAGAAAAAGAGATTAAAGGAATTAGAGTAGATCATGAGGAAACCAAATTATCACTCTTTGCATATGATATGATGGCATACTTAGAGAACCCTAGAAAATCAACTAAAAAACTACTTGAAACAATTCACAACTTTAGCAAAGTTGCAGGATACAAAATAAATCCACATAAATCATCAGCATTTTTATATATTACCAATAAAGTCCAGCAGCAAGAGATACAAAAAAAAATTCCATGGCAATAACTATAATAATCTAGTGTTTGGCAATCTCAAAAAATCCAGCTTTTAGGATAAGAACTCAATATTGGATAGAAACTGCTGGGAAATTTGGAAACTACTATGGAAGAAATTAGGACTTGAACCATATCTACCACCTACATACAAATATAAGATCTAAATGGGCTCATGATTTAGACATAAAAAGCGATATCATAAGCAAATTAGAACATAGGATAGTTTATCTCTCAGATCAGGAGAAAGAAGGAATTTGTGTCCACCGAAGAACTGGAACTCATAATTGAACACCACATAGATAATTTGAGTTATATTAAGTTAAAAAATTTTTGTACAAACAAAACTAATGCAGACAAGATCAAAAGGGAAGCAATAAATTGGTAAATCATTTTTACACTTAAGAGTTCTGATAAAGGCATCATTTCTAAAATATATACAGGATTGACTCAAATTTATAAGCATCCAAGCTATTTTCCAATTAATAAATGGTCAAAAGATATGAACAATTTTCAGATGAAGAAATTAAAACTATTTCTAATCATATGAGAAGGAGCTCTAGATCACTATCAATCAAATAAATGCAAATTAAGACAACTCTCAGATACTACTACACAGCTGTCAGATTGGCTAAGATGACAGGAAGAGACAAGGATGAATGTTCAAGGGGATATGGGAAAACTGTGACACTGATACATTGTTGGTGGAGTTGTGAATGGATCCAGCCGTTCTAGAGAGCAATTTGGAACTATATTCAAAAAGCTATCAAACTGTGCATACCCTTTGACCCAGCAGTGTTTCTATTGGCCCTATATCCCAAAGAGATTTTAAAGGAGGGAAAGAAAGCCACATGTGCAAAAATGTTTGTGGCAGCTTTTTTCATAGAGGCAAGAAACTGGAAACTCAGTGGATTCCCATCAGCTGGAGAATGGCTGAATAAGTTATGGTGTATGAATGTTATGGAATATTATTGTTCTACAAGAAATGATCAGAAGTATAATTTTAGAGAAACTTGAGGAAACTTACATAAACTGATGCTAGATGAAATGAGCAGAACCAGGAGATCATTGTATACGACATCAATATTATAGACAATCAATTCTAATGAACATGACTTTTTCCAGCAATGAGATGATTGATTCCAGTTCCATTGATCATGTGATAAAGAGAGTCATCTGCACCCAGAGAGAGAGGACTACAGAAACTAAATGTGAATCACAACATAACTTTCTCACTCTTTTTGTTTTTGTTTAGTTGCATTTTGTTTTCTTACTCATTTACTTTCTTTTTTTGATCTGATTTTTTCTTGTGCAGCAAGAGAGTTGTATAAATATGTTGGATTTAATTTATATTTTAACATTTTTACATATATTGTATTGCTTGACATCTCGGGGAGGGGGTAGAGGCAAGAAGGAAATACAAGGCTATGGAAGGGTCAATGTTGTCAAATTATCCATGCATATGTTTTGAAAATAAAAAGCTTTATAAAAATGATAAAAATAAAATAAAATATAATATATAATATAGATATTTGTGTATATGGATCTTTTTTCTGACTGTTAGTTTTATTCAACATTTAATAGAAATGTATTGTGTTCCTACTATGTCCCATACATGTTGGTTGTTTTGATAATCTTCATATATTATACTCTATAAGTTAACCTCAAATTTATAAAAAAAAAAAAAAGAGAGATTTCATTAAAGAAGTTAATCTTTGCTGAAATCACATAGCTACTACAAATTTGTCTATTTTTTGCATTTGTAACAGTAAAGGTAAATATCTAAAATCATAATGCTCTTTTCCTCAGAGCATTTTTCCCTGAGCAGAATAGTACAATACTGCCTATAGTGACTGTTTTTTTTTTTTTCTAAAAAAACTAGGGGATAGGAACTGTAATGCTGATTTTTTTAATAAAAAAAATTAAGGTAACATATTAATCTTTCTTGGTTTCAGTCTCTCATCTATAAAATAAGGTTATATAACATTTACCAAATATGAAATTTTATGATTGAACTATGCTACTATATTTTTGTAGTATATTTTGAATTGTCAGAGAAGCATAATTTCAAATGTTTTTTAAAGTCAAGAACTGTAATATAATAGTAATAAAATGTACTTATTTTTCTATATAACATAAAACATCATACGAATTATGTTCAAATCTGAAAAAAAAATATATTATTGGGCTTGTAGTTACTGGGATGACATGAGAGTTGTGGTTTCTTGTGTAATAAATAAGAAATTAGGTAAGTTTCTCTGGAAGAGAGACTGTAGCCCTGTCTCCCTTAAATACAATTTACTTACAAATCAAGACATTATCCTCCTGATGACATTAGCCCTTGTTGAAAATGAAGGATGAACATCAACAAGTCTAAAATAGAGTTAAGTTAGAAAAGGCAATTTATATATGTGTGCGTGTGTGTGTGTGTGTGTGTGTGTGTATGTGTGTGTGAGACAGAATGAGATGGACCTCTTTAGAGTCTGATGAAGTCTCCGACATCCTTAGAATCCTAGTTTTAATTGCTTAAAATAAAATATATAGGATTACAAATGAAACCAATTGCATTGAAATATGGTTATTAAAGTATTAAAAAAACAAAAAAAGAAAGGAGTTTACATATCTAATTTAAGCAACACAACTACAATATGTGAATTATCATAAATTCCATATCCTGTTATTTACCTCCTGCACAAGTGAAATAAATTTCAGTACTACAAGTAGATGTCAGGAGATTGGAAAATGGACGCAGAGGGTAAGAAGATTCCCCATGGCTCTCATTTTTGTAAAGGTGACTTGAGATAGAAGGAATTGATTTCAATTCCACTAGATATATTTAGGGGCATAAAAAAAAAGGCCATTTCTTTTGTAATGTAAAAAAAAGTGCTGGCTACAATTACTATACGTCAATGAAATAATGAGTGATGTTACTAGCTAAATGGTAAGAAAGTGATAGATATAATAATAAATCAATTGAGCAACAATGACTCATTAAGCAACTATTATATGCCAGACTCACCAAAAACTTATCTTCTCAGAATCTGAGAACAAATATAAAATAACTCCTTGATTTTGTGAATGTATAATATATTGCCTAAATAACTGTAGTACTACACTTGCTTTAAATCTGTCCCTATATTATCACCCTTATTTGTATGGAGATATTTAGAAATCATAGGATCATGGACATTGTTTTGAAAAAGCCATAAAAGTACTTAAGTCCTACTCTACCCCCATAGCAAACTTTTTTTTTTTTTTTTTTTTTTTTTAGCAGAGGAGAGAAATGGAAATTGTAGAGAAGTAATTTTGTCCAAGGGTCACAGTAAGTGATAGAGTCTATATCTGAATGTCCATAACTCCAAGTCCAGCAGTTTTTTCCATTGCAACATGCTGCCTTGCATGTTTGTCTTAGTTGGTGCTTGTGGACTGATTGATAGCTGTTATTATACTGTTTCAGACTGTCAAGTTTGTAAGTTATGGCACTGCTGATCTTGCTTTTATTCTTTCATCCAGAGGAGAATTTCTATGTGGCTACCAGAAAAATTAACATTAATAAACCAGCCATTTTTTTAAAAATGTATTGTCTTTATCAATCATATTTCAAATATGTTTCTCATGAGAAAAAATCATATAAAGATAGATGCATTCTGCTTTTTAATTCATTCTCATTTTTTTTTTCTTTTTATGTGTGAGTTCATTTCATTAACATTTAAGGAAGAAGGAAAGAAGAAATGAGGTAAGAAAGGGAAGAAGGAAGAAAAAGGGAAGAAAAAAGAAAGAAGAAAAGGAAGGAAGGAAGGAAGGAAGGAAGGAAGGAAGGAAGGAAGGAAGGAAGGAAGGAAGAAAGAAGGAAAGAAGGAAGGAAGGAAAGAAAAGAAAGAAAGAGAGAGAGAGAGAGAAAGGGAGGGAGGAAGAAAGGAAGGAAGGAAAAAGGAAGAAAGAAAGAAAGAAAGAAAGAAAGAAAGAAAGAAAGAAAGAAAGAAAGAAAGAAAGGAAGGAAGGAAGAAGGAAGGAAGGAAGAAGGAAGGAAGGAAGGAAGGAAGGAAGGAAGGAAAAAGGAAGGAAGGAAAAAAGAAGGAAGGAAGAAAGGAAGGGAGAGAGGGAATAATTCAAATGCCTATTTTCCATTATGTACTTTGCTACATTCTTTATAAATAGCACCTCATTTGATCCAAAAACAAAAAACAAAAACAAAAACAAAAAGAAACGTTGGTGGTAAGTGTTTTATTATCCTCATTTAATTTGCCCAAAATCAAGTAGCCTATAATTGTCCAAGGCAGGATTTGAATTCAGACCTTCCTGAATGGGATCCAGCACTGTATCCCATGTACCTCATAGTTGCCTCTACATTTAGTAAACCAATTGATAAGTCAATCAATATTCAATGAACATTTATAAAGCCTCTATGATATGTCAAGTGACATAAATATGAAAAAAGGAAGGTTTTGCCTTCAAGTCAAAGAAGTCCTAAAAGAGTAGACCCAGATGAGAAATGAGATTTTATGAACTGAGGTCCCTCTTTAAATGGAGATTTTGGAGTTCATGACTCCAAGTATTTCTTCCATCCCATGCACTTTTATTTTTCTTTGTTTGTTTTTCTCTTTATTTCTCTGTGTGCTCAACACAAGTTACCTAGGTCTGATTCAAACTGATTTTCTTCCTAGGCTCCTCTTGTCTATCTTCTTCTCAGAGCTTGATTACAGGTATAGATATAGGTTCTTTCTTTCTTTTTCTTCCTTTTTTTTCTTCCTTCTTTTTTTCTTCCCTCCTTCCCTCCTTCTCTCCTTTCTTCCCTCCTTCCTTCTTTCTTTCCTTCCTTCCTTCCTTCCTTCCTTCCTTTCTTTCTCTCTCTCTTTCTTTCTTTCAAGTCCCAACTAACATTCTTTCTTTTATAGAAGCCTTCCCTATCTAGTCTTAAATCTAGGGCCTTTCTTCAGCTAATTATTTCCTATTTACACTACAAAAAGTTTGTTTTGTGTATAAGGTTGTTTGTTTGTTATCTTCCTCATTAAATGGTAAGCTCTTTGAGACCAGAGATGGCCTTTTTACTTCTTTTTGTACCCTCAGCATTTATCACAGGTACTTAATAAATGTTTATTTATTGATAATTTGATTAAATTTCTATCTCATTTCCCTCAACTGTAAAAAGAATGTAGCAAGAGCACCTACACTGCAAAATTGGTAGGATCAAATAACATAATATTTATAAAGTGCTTAGCATAATACTGAGCACATAGTAAGTAGTATATAAATTCTCATCTCACTCTTCTTTCCCTACCAGTCTTCCCTACTACTTGTTCCCCCTTAAGTCCTCACTATATTCATTCTTGTTTCATTAAATGAAATTTATTTCTGAATCCAATTGTATGTTCAGATTAAAAAGAAGTTCAAATATGTTCTACCAATTCCCTTCCTCCATTTTATTATGTATTCTTCTACTTCAGCACTTGGATCATAAGACAATATTTTCCAATATTCTTTTCTCTGTCTTATGATTATCAAAGGATAACAAATTTATTCTAGCCTTTTTGTCCTATTTATCTCCACTTATGATCCCTGTTAATATCTGAGTAGACATTTGTTTCATTTCTCCCTACTAGAATAAAAATATCTCATCTTTGTTTAATCCATTATGTTTGCTCTCTGATATTAACTTTTTATTTGTTTTTCTTTTGACTTTTGTGTTTGTATAAGTTTCTACAATGTTGGTCTTTTAATTAGACCATATATGTCTAAGCTCCTGATCTCTTTAAACATTCATATTTCTATCTGTATTGTTATGCTTGATCTTGCTAGTTAAAGTTTTCTAGTTTGTCATTGATAATATCATATTTCAAGCTTCCCAGCTCTTTATGATGGTGATTGCTAAGTCCTATTATTATTATTTAATAATAATATTTTGTTGGTTCTTGAATTCTTTTTTTCAAGATGCTTGTGTTTTTTTTCTTTGATCTTGGCTATAACTTTTTGGGAGATTTCTATTTTGTGATTTCCCTCAGGTTTCTTGCTATTTTATGTTGCTATCTGATTCAAAGATATATGATGTACTTTATAATTTATTTAGGCTCCTTTTTTAGTAATGACTTTAAGTAAGTCTAATGATTTTTAAATTATCTTTGCTCTTTTCTCCAGAATACTTGTATTTTCTATGAAAAGTCTTTCATTTTCTTCCTGTTATTTTATTTTACTATTTCTAACTGTATCATGGAGTCATTACTTTTTCTATGGTCCATTTTAATTTTTATAAAGTCCTTTATTAGGTACAGTTTTTATCTCTTGAGGCAAGTTATCAGTTCTCTTAAAAAAAATATTTCATCCATTGCTCTTCTTTTCATTTTTTTTCACTTATACTCATTTTTATTTACAAAATCATTCTAAACTATGTTACTTCAAATTGTTTTTTCATTTCTTCCAGGTTTTTTACTTTAATTTGCACTTAAACTATGCTTTACATTGAGAGTTTGCTTATAGACAATTTGAAATCATTCCTTTTTTCTTGTATACATTGAGGATAGCTGTCACCATTGTCTCAGTGGCATTCTTTTGTTATTGTTTACTCATTATTCCCACATTACTTTTTGACTTAGGGACTTTACAGTAGGTTCATGTGTTCTATATTTCTGGTTGAAATGCCTGGACCATGCTTGGTCATATGTATGTATGTGTGTGTGTTTGTGCACGCGTACACATACACACATACATAGAAGTCTACATGTATGTATGTGTACATGTACATGCACATACAACCTACATTATGCACATGTGTATATTCCTATATGTATATATACCGTGTATGTGTGCATTAGGAAGTGACATAGCCTTCTCTGGATATTAAATGTTGCATTATTCTAAAATCTTAAGTACAACTCAATCTGAGAACCTACAAATGGCAGTGTTTTCATAGTCTAAACTAGGATAAATTTAATTATGTGCCAAATTGTCTGACATGATCAAGCTCTAGAACTGGGTTCATATTTGTACAACAAAATCATGTTCTTGCTCCTCAAATTCTTGTCAACTATAGTTGGACTCAGTTATCATCAGCATTCTGATATTTCTTTAGTTTCAATGTATCAGAATGGAAAATTGTTGTTTCCTCTGAATTTCCTGGTATGGTTATTCTTTTGTTGTCATCACAAGGGACTTGCACCAGGATTTAGGATACTGCTTTGTCCCTAGATCAGAGCCACAAAGTAGCTACTTAATTCTTTTACTTTTCCTTGCTTGCTCAGTACTATCTCATTACCAACACTCTTTATTTTGGACCACCAACACTAAGGATAAATCACAGATCTATATTTCAACTTTGGTTAAAACAGATTTAGTGGTTGGCACTTATATTTGCTCCCTATGCAGAAACAAACTTTCTATGTTTGTTCCATGCTTCTTATTGTATTGCTCTTAAAGGTACTGGCTAATACTGTCTCCATTAAATAGTTCTTTGTTTACTGTATTCCACCTGGGATATAAAAATGCCTTAATGATTTTTTCCTCCTAATTTTCTTATCAGGGCTTGATTGATTTTTTTTTTTTAAATACATCTTTGTAGGCCAGCCAAGATACTGGCCAGGTAACAAGGCAATATTTCTTTCTCCTACCTCATCATCTTGTCTGGACCATCTCAGAAAGATAGTACAAATACAATTAAAAGTGAGAAAGAGTATTATATATAATATACTGGCAGAAGGCCAATTTGGCAGGATCACTGAGGATAGAAGAGGGAATAATTAAAAAATATAGTTTGGAACCAAATTGTGTAAAGATTTAAAAGCTAAACAGGATTTCTTATTTAATTTCTAGAGTAGAACGTCATTGAAATTTCAAGTTTTGGTCCTTTTATATTTTGTATAACATTAGTAGCAAGAAACATATAATAAATGAGGGGTTCTTCAACTCAGATATATGAATTTTTTTCATTACCTCTATTTCCATTTGATTGACTACTGTGATACTATACATTTTATTCTATGCATATTATTTTTGAAATTTATTTTATTTTTTTTATTTATGGAATAACACAATCATTTCTATAACAGAGTACTATAAGAAGATGATTTCACATGAAACAATAAATGTACTGAGCACAACTACTATTCCTTTCAAATATATAGCAAAATTATCATAAAAATTTCTTTTTTTTTTCTTTTTTCCCTGCTCCTGCTATAGAGATAGCTATTATATATCTGTGTTTATGCATATACATGTATGTGTATGTATATATATGTGTGTGTGTATGTATATACAAAAATGTACACATGTATTATATATTATAGAATTTGATTTATATATATATAAATTCTCTGGATGTAGATAAAATCTTTCTTAAAATATTATCCTAAATGGTAGCTTAGCAATGTCAAACCTAAAATTATATTATAAAGCAGCTAAGATTTGATACTGGCTAAGAAATAGAGTGGTGTTTCAGTGGAATAGATTAGATATACACAATACAATAATCAAGATCCATAGTAAGCTAATATTTGATAAACCCCAAACTCCAGCTTCTGGGCTAAGAACTCACTATTTAATAAAATTGAAAACTGGAAAATAACATGCCAGAAACTCAGCATAAATCTATATTTCACACTCTATACCAAAATAAGGTCAAAATGGGTACATAATTTGGGCAAAAAGGGTGATACCATAAACAAATTAGGAGGGGAAGGAATAATTTACCTATCAGATCTTTGAAGAAGGGAGAAATTTATGATGAAAGAAGAATTAGAGAACATTATAAAAGGCAAAATGACAACTTTAATTACATTAAGTCAAAAAAGTTTTGCACACACCCATTCCAATTAAAAACAATAGCAACATAAGGATAAAGGGAGCTTTCCTTGAAAAAATAAACAGTATCTATCTAAAACCTACAGCAAGCATTATTTGTAATGGAGAGAAACTGGATGCATTCTCAATAAGATCATTACTATTATTCAACATTGTACTAGAAATGTTGACTTTAGTAATAAGTAAAAGAAATTAAAGAAATAGAATAGTTTATGAGGAAGGATAATTATCACTCTTGCCAGATGATATGATGATTTACTTAGAAAATCCTAGAAAATCATCCAAAATGTTATGGGAAACAATTCACAGCATTAGAAAGTTACAGGATAAAAAATAAATTCACACTAATAATAAGCATTTCTACTGACAAAGTCCATCAGCAAGAGATTAAAAAAAAAAAAAAGAAATTCCCTTTAAAATTACTGGAGACAAGATAAAATACTTGGAGGTGTATTTGCCAAGACAAACCCAAGAACTATATGAACACAATTACAAAACATTTCTCAAATAAAGTCAAATCTAAACAATTGAAAAAATATCAATTGTTCGTGACTAGGCCAAGCTAATATAATAAAAATGACAATTCTGCCTAAATCAGTCTACTAGTTCAGTGCTATAGTAATCAAACTGCCAAAACATTATTTTATAGAATTAGAAAAAATAATGACAAAAAAGAAATTCAAAGATACGGTGGCTTAGCAATACCAATCCTAAAACTATATTATAAAGTATCAGTCATCAAAACCACTGTCTAATAAATAGAATGGTATATCAGTAGAATAGATTAGATATACATGTCAAGGCCTATAGCAATCTAGTATTTGATAAACCCCCAAACTATCTTCTGGAAAAAGAACTTACTATTTGAAAAAATTGCTGGGAAAACTGGAAAATAATAGAACAGAAACTCAGCATAGAATTATAGCTCACACCTCATAGCAAAATAAGGTTAAAATGGGTACATGATTTGGGCATAAAGAATGATATCATAAGCAAAGTAGAAGAGTAAGGGACAATTTACCTATAAGATTTTTGCAGAAGGGAGGAATTTATGACCAAAGAAGAGCCAGAGAACATTATGAAAGGCAAAACTGACAACTTTGATTACATTAAATTAAAAAAAAGTTTGCACAAACAAAAGCAACAGAAATAAGATTAAAAGGGAAATACAAACCTGGAAAAAATTCTTTACAAGCATTTCTGATAAAGGTTTCATTTCTAAAATGTATAAAGAATTGAGTCAAATTTATAAGAATATAAGTCATTGCTTTACTGATAAATGGTCAAAGGATATGAACAGATGATTTTCAGATGATAAATTAAAGCCATCTATAGTCATATGAAAAATTTTCTAAATCATATTGATTAGGTAAATGCAAATTAAAACAACTGTGAGGTGCCACCTCATACCTCTCAGATTGGCTAAGATGACAGGAAAATATGATAAATGTCAAAGGGATGTGGGACACTAATGCATTGTTGGTGAAGTTGTGAAATGATCCAACCATTCTGGAGAGCAATCTGGAATTATGCTCAAAGGGCTATAAAACTGTGCATGCCCTTTGACCCAACAGGATCAGTATTAGGTCTATATCCCAAGGAAATCCTAAAGGAAGAAAGAGGAGCCATACATGCAAAAATGTTTGCAGCAGCTATTTTTGTGGTATTAAAGAATTGGAAAAGGAATAGCCCCATCGATTGTGGAGGCTAAATAAGTTGTGCTTCATGAAAGTTATGGGATATTATTGTTTAATAAAAAATATTGGACAACCTGATTATAGAAAGGCCTGGAAAGATTTACATAAATTGATCCTGAAAGAAACAAGTATAACCATCAATATATGTACACAATAACAATAAGAATATGTGATGATCAACTATAAAAGGTTTGATTTTTTTCAGTAATTCAGTGATCCAAAGTAATCTCAATAGACTATGAACCAACAATGCCATCTGCATTCAGAAAGGGGACTTCCGGTTAAGATGGCTGAGAGGAGGCACACAGCTGCATAAGCTCCATGCTTTCTCTCACTATCCACTTCATTACAAGCCTCTGAATTAATGCTTGACTGAAAAAAAAAAAACCCACAAATAATTACCAAGAGAAGCCATCCTTGAGATTCGCCAAGAAAGGTCTGTCTTTACTGGAGGGCTGGGACGATTTTAGATCCGGCGCAGACGGCGGGCAGCGGCAGTGAGAGCACGGGAGCAGACTGGAGAGGGGGTGGGGAGTGATCACAGCCATCTCTGTGGGGATTTGGATACTTTGCTCCGGCAGCAAGTCAGCAGCCCAGCAGAGAAGCTAAAAACACCGGGGCTGAAGAATACAACCCCAAACAGCTGGAGTCTCTTGGGACCTGGCCGCCCCCCCCTCCCCCCCACAGTGACTCAGCACACTCTGGGATCTCAGAGCGCAGGCGCAACACAGTCCTGCTAGTGCCTCACTGCTGCCCCCCGCAGTCTGGAGAGGAAGCTCGATAACACACCCAGCCCCTCCCCCAAAGAAAGACTCCAGTTTTTTCTGTTTTTCTTTGGTAGTTTGTCTCTGATTATTAGACAGAATGAGCAAGAAACTGAAGAGGACTTTAACCCTTGACAGCTTCTATACAGATAGAGAGCAGACTCTAAATCCTGAGGAGACTAAAAACAGGCAGTCCCCAGGTGAATCCCCAAAGGAGGAGATCGTCTGTTCCTCAGCACAGATGAACCTCATAGAAGTGATTAAAAAGGCTCTCACAAGGGAGCTAGAAGAAAAATGGGGAAAGCAGAGTGAGGCTTGGGAAAAGGAGAGGGAAGCTTGGGAAAAGGAGAGGGAAGCTTGGGAAAAGGAGAGGGAGGCTTGGCAAAAGGAGAGGGAAGCTTGGGAAAAGGAGAGAGAGGCTTGGGAAAAGGAGAGGGAGGCTTGGCAAAAGAGCCTGGAGAAAGTTAAAGAGAGAGTGGATAAAGAAGTAAAATCCTTGAAAAATAGGATTGGTGAACTGGAAACAGAAAACAGCTCTCTAAAAAACAAAATTGGCGAAATGGAAAAAAATTCCACAGAACAAAAGAACTCAATTGGACAATTAGAAAAAGATTTTAAAAAAGTGAGTGAAGAAAATACTTCACTGAAAATCAGAATTAAACAAGTGGAATTGAATGACTTGAGGAGACAAGAAGAATCAGTCAAGCAAATCCAAAAAAATCAAACAATGGAGAAAAATGTGAAATACCTTCTGGGGAAGACAACAGACCTGGAAAACAGATCCAGGAGAGACAATCTGAGAATCATTGGACTTCCAGAAAAACATGATGAAAAAAAGAGCCTGGACACTATTTTCCAGGAAATTATCAAAGAGAACTGCCCAGAAGTCATAGGAACAGAGGCAAAAATAAACATCGAAAGGATTCATCGATCACCCACTGAAAGGGATCCTAAAATCAAAACACCAAGGAATATAGTGGCCAAATGCCAGAACCCTCAGATGAAGGAAAAAATATTGCAAACGGCCAGAAAAACCCAATTCAAGTATCAAGGAGCCACAATAAGGATCACCCAGGATCTGGCAGCATCCACATTAAAAGATCGAAGGGCCTGGAATATGATATTCCAAAAGGCTAAGGAACTTGGTATGCAACCAAAAATAACTTACCCAGCGAGAATGAGCATCTTTTTCCAGGGAAGAAGATGGACATTCAATGAAGTAAGCGAATTTCATCTATTTCTGATGAAAAAACCAGAACTTAACAAAAAGTTTGATCTACAAATATAGAACTCAAGAGAAATCTAAAAAGGTAAAGATTAATCTTGGGAACTATATTTTGACTATATAGATGTATAAAGAATACATGTATACCTTGTTCTAGAAATTGATGTGGAAAGGACATTGTATCAGAAAAAGTGTAAAGTGGGGGTAGTACATCTCATGAAGAGGCATAGGAAACCTATTATTATATCTGAGAGAAAGAATGGAGGGGGATGAATATAGTGGGTATCTTACTGCCTTCAGAATTGGCTTTAAGTGAAAAATCTTAAGACATATTCAATCTATGGTGAAACTTCTCCCACCTCATTGAAAAGTGAGAAGGGAAAAGTGAAAAGGGAAGGAATAAGCTATGCATTCAGAAAAAGAGCTGAGGAGACAGAATGTAAACCAACACATGCTTTGTTCACTTCTTTTTTCTATTTCTTAAAATCTCTTCCATGGTTTTCCCCCATTTTTTTCCTGATTTTTTTCTCACCATAATTCATAAAGCAATGTATGTTAAAAAAATAAATAAAAAATTAAAATAAAAAATATATGTTATCCTGAGAATAGAGGCTTTACTAGACTGCCAAAGGAGTTCAGAATATGAAAATATTTGAGAGTCTCTCTTATATGATTAATAAAAACTTATTTTAGATCATCAACTGGACTCTTTAAAAAAAAAAAAAAGGCTTTGAGAGGAAAGTATTGTTTGTTTCTGGAAAACAAATCTTAAAAAATACTTCTTCCTAGCTGTGGCACAGAAGCCGAGACAATGCTTTGTTCCTTGAAAACTGCATCTTCTTGCCCCATGATTCATATCCTCTATCTCCTGCCTCTCCTTCAGCTTCTGTTTGTGTGTTGTCATCCTTTTCCCCCCTTTTTTATATCCCAATAACTTAGCACAATGCCTGATATATAGCAATAATTTAATAATTGCTTATTGCATTATATTACATTGCATTGCATTGTTTTGCACTTCATTGCATTGTTTTGCATTGTATTATATTGCTTTCCATTGCCCCTAAGACTTGAAAAATATATGTATAATGAGATAGCAGGATACCTTAGTGATTGAATATAGCTGATGTACATCCTATAAAATATTAAGATTAGGGAATTTTTAAAAATCACTACATAAAGTATGCCCTCACAACATAAAAGAGAACTAAAGTCATCTTCAACATTGCTAAAGTCCTTGTGTTGAGATATCAGATATGCGTCATAGAGTCACCGTTGAGAGAATTCAGGCTCTGTCCCCAGAGCAAGAAAAGGCATTTTGATAAGAAAGCAAGACAAGGATTTGTATATAGTAAATGGTGGTAATTACATTACAATATATGTAAGTTTTAAGGTTATAGGAGGAGTTTGCTAACATGGGAAAGTCCTAAAGTTTTGGTGGCACTGCACATATGGTTACCCAGAATCCATAGAGAAAAGTCCATTTAGGGAGGTTATTAATGTAAGGTAATGATCATTTTTAACTAGCACCAGTTCACCTAAGGACAACAAAGAAGAAAAACTGCCCAAGTGCCATATAGGAGGAAAGATTTATTGAGGGTTTTGGTCCAATGCCCTGTTCTGCATCCTATTAATTCTACTTTCTTATTGGCTGATTTCTGTCTTATGGTAACTGTCACAAAGTAATGTTTCAGTGGTGATATAGTTACAGCCTATGCTGTCCTGCTCATTGTTGTAGGGAGACACATGATTAATGATTTCTGTGGGCTTGACCTGAGGGCAAGTTTGGGCTGGTGTGGTCTGGAGTCAACAATCAAAATTCCATCACTTGACATTTGAATTCTGACTATGGCCTTCTGGTTAGCTTTGCCGTCTTAAAGACAATGTTTTAAATGGAATGCCTGTGATCTCCATCACAAGAGGCACTTCTCTATTTTTACAATGATGACCAAAAAAGAAAAGAGGTTACAATAATTATTTCAACAAGTCATGAGCAAACTGAAATCTCTCATTCCTACCTTTTCCTGTGTTCTCTCCAGTCTTTCAGGGAAATTTCTATTTAACTTGGAAAATAAGCAAAAGGAGGAGAAACAAATATAGCTGCCTCATGCACAAATAGAGCTGATCTCTTTTATGGTAACTTTGATCAAATGAAATCTATGTATGAAGACCAAAAAAAAAGCTTTAATTTCTTCCTCAGGAGTTTCTGGTTGCATTAAAATGTAAGATCTATATGAGGCATAAGCTGTTCAAAAGCCCATTATCAAAACTGAAAAAAAGCATCAAAATCGGCACAGGGAAAGAAAAAAACTTTTCTCTCTCTGACTCACATCTGTATTAATTTCACACACAGACACATGCAGATACACACACACACACACACACACACACACACACATTCCTAAATACTTGTGTGCTCAAAATTTCCTGAAAAAAGAACTTTAATATAATCATTATTGCATTTTGTTTTTAGTAATATATTCCTTATTTACCTACCATAGCCTCTGAGCAAAAAAAACAAAAACAAAATAAAGCAAAATACTTTTACATTTATACCTATTTATAAGCAGAACATTAGGTTTCAGTAGATGAACTCATGCTTTGTTGTTTTTCATATGTTTTTATTATGTCTGATGATCCTTTATGACCTTGCATATGCAAGAAACTAATCTTGATTTTAAAGAACATTTTCCAAAATATGAAAAATTATTAAGTGGTATACATGTAATTTTATCTCAAAATCTATCTAAAGACTGAAGTGTCAGGATATTTTATCAGTTAACCAGATCATTAATTGACAAGTATATATTACCTACTTAAAAAATGCTGTGCATTGTACTAGGATCCCAGGATTATAAATTATCAGAAGAGAAAAGCACCATAGAATCCATCTAGGCCAAACCATACCTGAATGAAATTATTGTTTCTATATTATCTCCCAAAATCAGTAATTTAGTTTGTTTTCATTTTTTCACTGAGGGGAAATCTTCTACTTCCAGAGGGAACTAATTCTACTTTGACAATATATTCAAATATTAAATATTTATTTTGCAGACAATTAAAATTTCTCTTTTAATTGAAGTTTCCATCCATATTGTACCTAGACACGCCTGATTGTGCAAAATAACATATTTTCACTTTTCCCATGGCAAATTAATCATACTCAGAAACAACTCTGCCAAAATATGGTATCAAAAACTCAGCATAGTATTTCAATACATGTTGGGTTAATCCTTCTATATGATGCAGAGAATTAACTCAAATTTATAAGAATACAAGACATCTTCCAATCAATAATTGATCAAAGGATATGAACAATCACTTTTCAGATGAAGAAATTAAAATGATTTCTACTCAAATTAAAAAAAATACTCTTAATCACTATTGATCAGAGAAATTCAAATTGAGATATCTCTAAGGTACAAAAACACACCTCTCAGATTGGCTAAAATGACAAGAAAAGATAATGATAAATGTTGGCAAGGATGTGGGAAAACTTGGAAACTAATACATTGTTGGTGGAGTTGTGAACTGATCAACCATTCTGGAGAATAATTAGGAAATATGCTCATCCTTTGATTCAGCAGTATCTCTACTGGACCTCTACTGTGTCTGAAAAAGATCATAAAAAAGGGGGAAAGGATTTACATTTTTGTAGCAAAAATTGTAGCAGCCCCTTTTGTAGTAGCAAGAAACTGGAAACTGAGTGGATGTGCACCAGTTGGAGAATGGCTAAATATGTTATGGTATATGAATGTTATGGAATATTATTGTTCTATAAGAAATGACCAGCAGGATGATTTCAGAAAGGCCTGGAGAGAATTACATAAACTGATGCTAAATGAATTGAGTAGAATCAAGAGAGCATTGTACATGGCAAAAACAAGGTTAGGTGATGATTAGTTCTGATGAATGTGGCTCTTCAACAATGAGGTGATTCAGGACAATTTTCATAGATTTGCAATAGATAGTGCTTGATTTTTATTATCTTTCTCATTTTTTGCTTTATGACATGATTTTTCTTGTGCAACATGATAAATGTGGAAATATGTATAGAAGAATTGAATATTTAATATATATTGGATTACTTGCTGTCTAGTGTCAGGGTGGGGAAAAAAGGGAGAAAAATTTGGAACACAAGATTCTGCAAGGTTGAATGTTGGAAACTATTTTTGCATGTATATTGAAAATAAAAAGCTATTATTAAAAAAAAAATCCTTTTATATTAACAGCTTCATTGTTAGATTTCGTGGATCAATGGGGAAAATAGAGAAATTCCCAACTAAAATTCCACTTTCATGGAATCAGAAGGGACACACCTGGGAGCAATAAGTAGCAGCCATTAATATGTTCTTTGTTTGGTTGTGTTGGGGTTTTTTGTTTGTTTTCCCAGAAACAGCCATGTGAGACAACCAGGGAACAATAGTGAGCAGAGATTATATATCATATCTAAAATCTGCTAGAGGTTATAGATCTAGCTAAAAATTTATATCATTTTCAATGACAATTCCAACAGACTTTAGAGAGAAAATGCAATCCACATTCAGAGACAGAACTATAGATATTGAATGTGGGTTAAATTATATTATTTTCACCATTTTATTGTTATTCTTTGTTTTTTCTTTATCATTTTTTCCACTTTTGGTCTGATTTTTCTTAAACAAATTGATAAATATGGAAATGTGTTTAAAAGTGTTGTACATGTATAACATATATAAGACTATTTTCTGTATTGGGTAGAAAAGATATAAAGGAGGAAAGGGAAAAAATTGGAACACAAAATCTTACAAAAATTGATTGCAAACTATCATTATATGTATTTTTAAAAGATAATATACTATTGAGAAAAAAGATTTAATATCACTATAGACCATAAGAAAATAGGATCATTGCAATATCACCAAACCCCATTGCTATTGTGTTAGAAATGCTGTTTCTCATAATGTTGTCTGTATTCACATGAGATATTTTTAAAGTATGATTACAATTCTTAGGACATAATAGATACTTAATACATGTGTATTCCCTTCCCTTTGTTCTTTCCTCACCTGTTCCAAGTGCTACTCCAATCCAGATGCATCTTGTGACTTCAACTACTAGAAGAGTGTTAAATGCTATCTGACTGTCTCCTGATTTATCTCAGGTTGCTAAACATTTTCATTTTATTTTCACAGTAAACCTTGGGAGTATTCTTGGAAGAAAAAAGACGAAGAAAATAAGATTTGATTAATACAACCATTTGATCATTTTCCATTTTTTTCATGTACTTCAACTCAAATTTCTTCCTTCTTACTTTTGTGTTAATCATACAGTTGTTATTGTTTAATGTTTTTTCTTGTTGTCCTATATCAACATTTGCCAATCATGAATTTTAGTGCTTATGAGACTATTTTTGCAAAATCATTAGGTACTTTATGTTAATTCTCAATTTATTATCTTGCTTCCAGATTTTGTCCCTGTAAATCTGTGTTGGCAAATTAGTTTCCAGGCAACCACAACAGTGTCTTTGAGCAGATAATTTCATCCCGCTCTGAAACAATTTTATTTGTGAATCTGTGTATGTGTGTGTTTATGAGTGTGGATGCTGAAATGTTTCAGAATTTCATTCTTCAGAACTTCTTTCCCTCATTACCTGTCTTCCCCTGTAAAATACTATGACAAAGAATGATTCTCTGATAAGAAGATTTTATCTTAACTCATTGAAATATGCTTTTCTTATCATCTAAATACTTATAAAACTAGACATAGAACTTTTAGTTATCATACAGTCTCTAGTGGAATTTTCACTTGATACCAAGATGACTATTTTTCTTCTCCTGTAACTATTTCTACTCTTTTAAATTAGAATTAAATTCCTACATGACCAGCAGGATGAATACAGAGAGGCTTGGAGAGACCTACACGGACTGATGCTAAGTGAGATGAGCAGAACCAGGAGATCATTATACACTTCGACAACGATATTGTATGAGGATGTATTCTGATGGAAGTGGATTTCTCTGACAAAGAGACTTAACTGAGTTTCATTGGATAAATGATGGACAGAAACAGCTACACCCAAAGAAGGAACACTGGGAAATGAATGTGAACTATTTGATTTTTGATTTTCTTCCTGAGTTATTTTTACCTTCTGAATCCAATTCTCCCTGTGCAGTGGGAGAACTGTTCGGTTCTGCAAATATGTACTGTATCTAGGATATACTGCAACATATTTAACATATATAGGACTGCTTGCCATCTTGGGGGGGGGGAGGGAGGGGAAAAAACGAAACATAAGTGATTGCAAGGGATAATGCTGTGTAAAAATTATCCCGGCATGGATTCTGTCAATACAAAGTTATTATTAAATAAAATTAAATTTAAAAAAAAAAAGATTTTTAAAAAATCACTTTGCTAACTTACAGTGTTTCCCCACTGGTATAACCTATATTAAGGTGCCATTTATAAACAGTTGATTATTATTTATTAATGTATGAAGCGCTTTATTGCATACTGGATAACAACTTAAATTCATGTATTAAAGATGCACATACATGGTTTAATACGAAAAAAAAAAGAATTAAATTCCTACTATTTTTTAAATTTTCAATTAACACTGAGGTTACATTAACATAATTCAGTGAGAAAACACATGTAAAATACTTTGGAAACAAAGTGTTACATAAAGTTATATAAATATTAAACTGCAAAATCAATAACTTTGAAAGAAAAACTCTAGAAAATACTCATAGATAAAATCCCTCATTACTACAATAACATATTTTGATGCCGTTTGTAATTGATTTCCTTAATTCCTCATGTAATTACTTTTTTTAGTCCAAATTATCTATATTTCTACCATATAATTATTTATATGTAATATATATCTACCATATAATTATTTCTTTCTCTTTTCAAATTGGTCTTCATACAAGTATTGTTGCATGTTCCCACTATTTTAAAGATATACATACATGTGTGTATGTGTATGTATGTATACACACATATTCTATATATGTATATATGAACTGCGTGTAAATAGATATACATATGTATCTGTGTGTTTTGTTCCTAGTAAGAATCAGAGAAAACTACTGGTTCCAATTCACAAAGGACAATTGTCTTTTTGGGAAATATAGAATGGACTTTTAAAAAAATGTTAAAAAGAGAATAGTTTGGAAATATATTTATTAAGAAAATTTTCAAGCAAGAAAAATCCAAGAAGCAGTGTGGAAATGTGATAAAGTATGTGTGTGAGGAAAAAAAAGTATACACACAAATGTATACATATAAACACATGCAAGTGCTCATATATTTCATGTGACATGCATTCACATATGTATTCATGGCTTTGTGTTTTCATATTTCTGTCTACATACATATATAAAATCTTGGACTTTAAAGATGTGTATCTTCTTGAGTATTTGTTTATTTTTAATTGTATCTGCTTCACTCTTTGGTACTAGAGAAGCAGTATACTTAGGCAGTGAAATATTAAATTGTGAGTCATAATGACCTGGATTCAAATCTACAGTTCAATAATTATTGTTATATTAAAATGGACAAACAAATGACCTGAAAAATATATTCAGGAGAGATAATTCAAGAATCACCGGACCACCTGGAAATTATTAAAAATAACCTAGATATTATATTTCAAAATTATAAAGGGAAATTTTCCCAAAATCTTATATCTAAAAGATAAAAGAGACATTTAAAGAATCCAAGGATCATTTCCTGAAAGAAAAACCCCAAAATAAAAATATCCAGAAAAAATATAGCCAAATTCCACCTATGAAGTCAAAAACAAACAATTCAAATATCATTAAAGAAGCAGAGGTCTTCCAATGGTATTTCAGAAGGCAAAGCAGATGGGATTTGAATCAAGAATAATCTACTAAGCATAACTGAACAAAATTCTTCAGGGATAAACAAATGGATATTTAATGAAATGAAGGACTTCAAGCATTCTTGCTGAAAAAACCAGAGCACAAGAGAAAATCTGGCATCCTAACATAGAACTTAAGGGAAGCATAAAAGGGTAAACCTAAAAGAAAAATCATAAAGTGATTCACTAAAGTTAAACAATCTTCATTGCAAAATATGAATTGATCCAACCATTCTTAACAACAATTTGGAACTATGCCCAAATCCTCTGAGTATATATACTCTTTGACTGCGCATATCCTTTGACCCTGCATTGCCACTACTGGGTTTATATTCCAAGGAAATTATAAAGGAGGGGAAAGGACCCATATATGCAAAAAATGTTTGTAGCAGCTCTTTGGGGTATTCAAATAATTGGAAAATGAGCCAATGCTCATTTGGGGAATGGCTGAATAAGTTGAGATATATAAAGGTAATGGGATATTTTTGTTCTATAAAAAATGATGAACAATCTGATTTTAGAAAGGACTGGAAAGTTTTAGGTGAACTGATGCTGAGTGAAACAGGCAGAAGCAGGAATATATTGTGCACAATAACAAAAAATGTGCAACTTTGAATGATTTTTCTTAGTGGTTCAGGAATCTAAAGCAATTCCAATAGACTTTGAATAGAAATGTCATCTGCATCCAGAAAAAGAATCACGGAGACTGACTGTAAATCAATACATGCTATATTTATTTCCCTTTTCTTTTTTTCCCCCCTTCTCCAATGGTTTTTCTCTTTTGTCCTAATTTTTCTCTCCCAACATAATTCATAAAACAATATGTATTAAAATAAATATCTTGATTAATTAATTAAAAATGAATTGCCATCTGCATCAATGGAGCAAAAAAGAAATCCATCCATAAATGCCTCTTTTCTAACCATTATTCTAAGTCTTCATCAAGAAATCAAAATTTCGCATTACTTCACCAGTTTTGTAGTATATTTTCTCTGCCAAAAATATATATGATTTACCCATCTCCCTACAACACACACACACACACACACACACACACACACACACATACACACATATCCTAGGGTACAGCACAGCCCAATATTCTAAAATAACAAGGCAATTTAAAAAATGGTAGGGAAATGAGGCAAGAGCTATATATAGAAGTCATTGGTTAGAAATAGTGGAGGGTGAAACAAGAATTTGAAAGTAAGATTTTATTTTTCTATGGAATTGGATCTCTCTCCATTCAGGCATATTGGCAAATCATCTAATTTATAATCTTAGGGATTTCTCTGAAATAATAGAATTTAATTGATTTTTTTTCACAGTCACAATTAGTGTGTGTGTATGAACATGTGCATGTATGTTTTTATATGTAAACATACACACATTATGATTATATATGCATTTATTAAAGATATACAAATTAAATGTTTATATATATGTGTATTTATCTGTTCAAGCTAGATTGTCTTTCAGTATGACATGAAAGAATGTTATACTATATATTGCCATTCAGTCTTTTCAATCATGTCTGACTCCTTATAATCTCAATAGCAAAGAAATTGGAGTATTTTGCTATTTCTTTCTTCAGCTCATTTTACAGATAAGAAAACTGAGGCTAATAGTATTAAGTTATTTGTCATAGGCCCAAAAGCTCATAAATGCCTGTCAAATTTGAATTCTGGTATTTGTGACTTATTTTATTTTATTTACCACATCACCTAGTTGTCCACACTGTACTTTAGATTTCCTGAAATTATTTGGTGAAAGGAAGGGGAAACTGAACAAGGAGAAAATTCTTTGGTGCAAAATCTGATGAATACAGAAATTTCATATCATTTTCATAGAATTTTTTGATGTTTCTCTTCCCCTTTCTATCTTTGTACTACAAATTAAAAGAAATCTAATGATTTCTAGAAACTCAGTGAGGGGATAAGGTGTGAGTCTTGGGTAGATTTTGCTTTTCCAGATTTGTTCTTGTGGCTAGGTAATCTTGAAGTGATTTAATATTTGTGTTATAATCAGTATTTCCCTAAATCTAATTAGCTATAACAGTTATCTTCCTTTTACTCCATTGTTTTTCAGAATTACTTTTCCTTATTCTTCTAAACAAATTTATGCATTTCTTTGGTACTACTGAAAAATTCTATTTTTACCTTCCTGAATTTTTTCTCATGTGCATTTTCCTCTTCATTTTTATTTAAAGTCCTCAGACAACTTCATGTCCCCACTTTCAAAGTCTCTTGATAGTATGATTATTGGGCTAATTACTATATTCATGGAAATTTTTAAAAAGGGTATAAGAAATATAGAATCCTTTGCTTTGTGATTGCTACATATAATATATTGATTCCTACACACACACATACTTCTCTTATTCTCTTATATATTGGAATTCACGATCATTGAGGAAAACTTTTTTTTAAAAAGAGTATACCTTTGGGACATGGACTGGTAAACTCATCCTTGAAAACTTTTGGTTACAAAATATTTAAAGTATACTGACATTCTATGCACTGAGACAAATTTTCTTTTAAAAGCCTTGAGGTACTCAGACAGGAGAATGGAGTAAATCAGAAAAATGGCTAACTGATCTTCATAAGGAAAGACAAAATCCCCTGAAATTTCAATAAAGGAGCTGAAGTGTAGCACTTTTCTCTAGATCTGTTAAAAAAAAAAAAAGGCATAGGAACCATTTATATTACAAATATGTCCAGTACAAAAGGCTTTGTTACAGCTACTCCAGAAATCAAAGGAGTCAGGTTAGGTTTTTTATAGTCCCTGCATATTTGATCACAAATGAAGCACTCAACTTTATATTAATAAGTTCTGAAAGAATCCTCATCTAGTATATATTTCTTCCCTTTTGCTCTCACTGTAAACTCACCAAGATATTCTTTACCCTATCCAATGTTTTTTTTTGTAGTGTAATTAATTCATAATTTGTTATCCTACTATAATGTCAATTTCATTTTCATTTTTCAAAAAAATTCATATGCTTCATTGTTATCTGGTGTAATATCCTCTTTAAAATGTGATATTCTCTGGGAGCAAGTTTCTTGGGGGGGCTTCTGGAGGCAGACTTTGTTTAAGTTCAGAGTAATCACCACAAGTGCAGCTAGGAATTAAAGTCCAAATCCTTTATTGTCTCTTTCCAAATCTTGTCTCCTTTCCTGGGGCTCAGTTAGCTTTCTTAGAGATCTCTCTCCTTGATTCCGAGAGCTTAAGTTCCTGCTGCCAGTCCTTTGTCTTGTCTGCTTCTGCCAGCTTCTTGAGGTCCTCCTGAATGAGTCTTGGTTTCTAGGGGAGGCAGGAGGACCACAACCACTTCTCTGTCTTCCCTAGTTCTGATTCTGGCTGAATTTGTTCGAACTTATATACTCTCTTATCAAAAGTGTGAATCTTGTAGAACTGTAGTAAGTGCTAAGTACATGTACTGAGCTAGAAAATTGTTAAGCACCATGCTAAATTAGATAACTACCCTCTCTATCAATTCCATTGACTTAAGAAGTTAAATGACTTGCAATGGTAACATAGTTTAATAAGATTTTATGGTCATATTTAAATTCAAGACTCTTGATTCCAAAACTAGCTCTTTTTCTTCGGTCATGTGCTGTCACATTTGACTTCTAAAAAATGATAGAATAAATGGGTGCTATCTTTCCATATCTTATATTTGTATCCATAAAAAAGTATAGTATTAGCACTTCCCATGAGCATCTTAGTTGGTAGATACATAGATTGAACTTTACTATGTATTAAAGAATCTATTTAGGTTTTTTTTAAATTGGTTTAAAAATATAATTTAAAGAAATGCCTAATGTTACGGCTGATTGCACAGAAGCACATCACTAATCTAAACTAGTAGTACCCCCTTAATGGGAAACATGTAAACATAGGTAAAGAATAACAGCTAAGCATCTAAATGTACTATTTGTTTAAAGAGAAAACTCAAGCTATTTTTTCTAGAGAGATTTTAATTCCACAGTACCAATCCATCACATAGTATAACATTCAAACACTGCCAAAGAAAGTACATTTGTTTTGAGTTATTAGATATGCAAAACATTGTTTTTATTGCTGTAGTTAATAGGGCTGATAAGCTCTTGGAGAAATGGATATAGAACTGTGTGAATTCATCAGTATCAAGAAATCCCTACATGGAAAATGCCTTTACTAGTGAAGACAGGCAATTAATCTATAATTTATAATCATAGACAATTACTGGAAAATTGAATCACTGATTTTCTCCTAATCACAAGACCAATATGTGCAGAGGAAACCCTGACTGTGTACATTGCATTAATATACTTCTGAAATAATTTTACATATGCATATGATGTGTTAGATTGTGTGTGTGTGTGTGTGTGTGCAGAGATGAGAAAGAGTGAGACAGAGGGAAGGAAACAGATAGAAAAAGAGAGAGAGAAAGAGAAAGAGAGAAAGAAAGAGAAAGAGTTAGAGATGGATCACTGTGGCTTTATATACATATATGAAAAAATTAAGAAACAATTAGGTGTTCCTTATTCCCTTTTCAAATAATAATTCCCATGATCTCTATGAATAAGACAGAATGATACATAATTGTATCTTGTTAAAATTGACTTTTGAAGTAATTAACCTTTCTCTAACATTGATGGCTTTATGAATTTAATATTTTTATATTATCAAAATGATCTTTTCATTTTAGAAATGTTAAAGATGTATTACTACTTTTCTGCCTTAGAAAATTTCTTGGTAAGAACATATGATTGAACTGATGAAAATGCTAATACAAATGTTCATCAAGATACAGTATTAACCACAGGAACTAACTCTACTGGTGTAGCAGATGCTAAACCAACAGGGGTGGGCAGCCTGTGGTTTCAACTTTCAGGAACATAATGAAGCCCATTAAGTGAAGGACTTTACGTTTATCATCTGAATGCAAAAACAGAAATTTGAGAATTATAAAGGCAAAGTTCAGAAGAAAAAATTAACTGTTATGTTAAAGGCTCCCTAGATCATATCCAATAAGATGTATATATACTGGATCCTCAAATCAATTTAACTTTTCTTTACCTTTGTATCCTGAGCAAAGAGTTTAAAGTCTTCACTTTAGTTTGTTTTTGTTTTGTATTCTTTTCTATCCACAGGTAGGTCATTTAAAAAAAATATTAACAAATTAATAATTCTGTAAAGGCAGTACTATTATTGCATTTGGAAAGTTGTTTCCTATTATTAATGTTACATTTTGGTGAGTGTTATATGTTTATCATCAACTCTTTAAAATATTCCTAGCATTAGATTGCTTTATTCTCAAAAGGAATTTACATACAATAGATAGAGATATAAAAGTAGAGATAGATATCTATATATCTACATATCTACATATAGATATACACACATACATGTATATGGATACATATATATAGTATATATAGTATACATATACTATGTACACATATGTATGTATACATGTGCATACACATGCATATATAGAAATATATATAATATATGTACACATATATATATAGTTTTTCTCTGACCACATATATGATTGAATTAATGGACAAATTAAATGTAAACATTAATTTAGAGAAAACTGCTTAGTGGTTAGAGATCTGCAAAACAGAATAATACCTAATATAGTTCTTTTCATTTGAAAGTCATCAAATAAAGATTGAGGTACTAATATTTTGCAGAGATTTACATTCAGTTATGAGTGATCAACAATGTCTCTTCCAACTTTCACATTCTATGTTTTAAAATGTTACTAGAGATAGTCTTAGATTTATAAGGACTCAGTTCTATGTGTTCATCTACATCATTCATATTTCTGTAAAATGTTTCATAATAAAATTAGATGTTGCAATTGCATAGAAATGTTTGCTTCGATAGGTTAACTACTCAACTAGATGAAGGAAACAACTGTGCAATGCATGTGGTAGATGTGTGGTAGATGGTAGAGATGTGGTAGGCACTTAATAAATGTTTGCCGAATTGAATTTGTTGAAAACAAATTCCAGCATTTTAGAAATGGATCTTTAATAACTAGTTAGGAATTAGTTTTCACATTATTTCATGATAAATCAAGTCCCAGAGGTAATTAGTTTGCTTAACGTTTTAAAACTAAATAATAACAAATATGGCACCCCATATTTTGGAAAAAGCAGATAACCCTTAGAAAATAGATGTGAAAAAGAAACCAATTCATTGAAAAGCAGAATTTGTGATATGGAAAAAAAAAATGCAATGTCAAAACAACTCATTTAAAAATTCAATTGACCAAATACAAAAGGAGTTAAAAAAAGGTAACTGAAAAAAATAATTCACTACGAATTGGAATTGAACAAATGGAAATGAATGACTCAACGAGACATCAAAAATCAGTCAAACAAAAACAAAAAATAATGAAATAATAAAAGAAAATGTAAAATATCTCATTGGAAAAGAGCCTTATCCATCAGAATTGATCATCATATAATCTTGCTATTATCCTGTAAGACAATCTCCTGGCTCTGCTCACTTCACTTGGCATCAACTCATATAAGTCTCTCCAGGCCTCTCTGAAATCATCCTGTTTATCATTTCTTATAGAACAATAATATTTCATAACATTCATATACCACAATTTATTCAGCCACTGTTCAACTGATGGGCATCTGCCCAGTTTCCAGTTTCTTCCCTCTACAAAAAGGGTTGCCACAAAAATTTTTGCACATGTGGGTCCCTTTCCCTCCTTTGATCTCTTTGGGATATAAGTCCAGTAAAGACACTACTGGATCAAAGAGTATGCATAGTTTGATAGCCTTTTGCGCATAGTTCCAAATTGCTCTCCAGAATCACTTCACAATTTCACCAAAAATGTGTTAGAGTCTCAGTTTTCCCACATCCCCTCTAATATTCATCATTATCTTTTTGTGTCATTTTAGCCAATCTGAGAAGTGAAGAGTGGTACTTCAGAATTGTCTTAACTTACATTTCTCTAATCAATAGTGATTAAGAGCATCTTTTCATATGACTAGAAATGTTTTCAATTTCTTCATCTGAAAATTGTTCATATCCTTTGATCACTTATCAATTGGAGAATGGCTTGAATTTTTATAAATTTAAGGCCTTGAATGTAAATTTTTCTCCCATTTTATTACTTCTTTTTTAATCCTATCTGCATTGGTTTTGTTTGTACAAAACCTTTTTAACTTAATATAATAAAATTATCCATTTTATATTCAATAATGTACTCCAGTTCTTCTTTAGCTGCAAATTCCTTTCTTCTCCCCAGATCTGAGAGGTAAATTATCTTTTGTTTTGTCCTTCTAATTTGCTTATAATATCATTTTTATGTCTAAATCATGAACCAATTTTGACCTTCTCTTGGTATAAAATATTAGGTGGGTCAAAACCTAATTTCTGCCATACTAATTTCCAAATTTCCCAGCAATTTTTGTCAAATAGTGAATTCTTATTCCAAAAGCTATTGTTTGGGGGTTTGTCAAACACAAGATTACTATATTCATTGACTATTGTGTCTTGTGAAGCTAACCTATTCTATCATCAGTGGATATTTTTTGCATTTTGCCAATTGTTATTTTTAAAGCAATTGTCTTCCTTTTTCTAGATATGGCTTCTCTCTTGCATACCTCTCATTTCTTTTCTCATTTTTTCTTCTAACTCTCTTACGTGCCTTTCAAAGTCTTTTATGAGCACTTCTAAGAAGCCTTTTTGGCCTTGAGTCCAATTTATATCACTCTTTGAGATTTCCTCTGTGGACATTTTGTTTCTTCTGACTTGATTTTTGGTCTGCCCTGTCAACACAATAGCTTTCTATGGTCAAGGATCTTTTTTCTTTTAGTATTTTTTAGTATTTCTTTAGTATCTTTTTTTTTTTTTTTTTTTTTTTTGGTTAAGCTCTTCTCCTGGAGTAAAGTGGGAGCTGTGCTAAGCATCCTGTATAGCTCTGAACCTTGACTTTGAACACAACAGCCACTTATATTTTCAGGGGATAGCTTTTACTGCTCTTTTCAGAAACAGTCTGTTTTCCCAGAGTTTGCCATCTGAGCTGGGACTAGAGGCTACCCCACTGGTTTGCTCCTCTGCTGAGCCAGGATCAATAGTCTCAGTTGCTGATCTGCTGTGTGTAACAAATAACCTCTCATTGGCTTTATCTCAGATTCCTTTCACAGGGAAACTAACTTTTCTTGAAGTCCTTCCAATCAATCTTGAGTTGTTGAGTGGTTTCATTCCATCAGACTCTATTCAGAGGTTTGGTTCCATGTGGTTTATAAGGGAAACTGAAAGAGAACTTAGTAGCTTTCTGGCTTCATTATGACAATCATGGCCCACCCATGGAAGTCTTTTAATTCTAATTTTCAAATAATTATTTTCTTCTTTAATACTGCATCTTTTTTTTTCTAGTTAGCTAACTGTTTGTTTTCCATAATCTCTTGCTTTACTTTGATTTTTAAAAATTTCCCTCAGTCTTTCTCATCTATTTTTAAAGTCTTTTTTGAGTTCTTCTATAAATTCTCTCTGGGCAGGTGGGAGAAAGTGAAGCCTCTTGTTTCACTTCAGCTCTCCCCTCTGTCCTGAAATCCCAAGCCAAATGCTCCCCCTCCTGCAAGTGCCCATAGCCAGCAGTGTCCTTGCCCCACTGCTTCTGTACTCACAATGTGTGCAGGTTATCTTCTCACCCGGGACTGTATCTCTGCAGCACAGCCAGGTCCAGCATACCTAATGAATTCAGACCCTCAACTTCTGCTGTCCAAAAGGTGAAAGTCTTTGTGGTTCCTGCTGAGTCTCCAGATCAACCCAACTGATGTTAGGGTCCCACTTGGTGTTTTTGCAGAGGTTTTTGCACTTCACACGGGTCCAGTTACCAACCTGAGGTCTTTTTGAGGTCATCTGGGGTTGTTCCAGGAAGATCACTGTTTTGCCCCAAGTCTTCTTGATTTTTCACTTGTCTGTGTTCACCCAGAGGCACAAATTTATTGTGTTTGTGGAAGAAATCTAGAGAGCTTGAAATTTACTGACCTACTTTATCATTTTCCCAGAATCCTCCTTCTATAATATTAATATAAAGTAATTCTACTTTAATAAAGGAGAAGACCAATAACCAGAGGGTTTAAGAAACATAACACATATGAATATGTTGTTATTTGCTCTTTGTTTCTAAGAAGTCAAAGGACATCACTGAGTGATTTCTTGATTTGTGTGAATTGGATTTAAGTGACATGAAGATGCAAACCATTATCAGCTTTACACTATCTTCTGTAGTCAAAGAATTCCAGTGGCAAGATAAAAGTGAGGGGGACAGACTAGGGCCTGGAATGCAGTCTTTGCTGCCTGACAAAGATCTAAGTGTTCCACAAGGTCTGCTTCATCTGCTTTCATATCTATTAGAATATGTTCTTATCCACCAATTCTGCAGAGAGAAGTCTTCATACACTTGAGGAAGACATTTCTTCAACTCACTGCCTGATTTGAGGCCTATCAGTTAGTTTTATTCAACCTGGTATTCCCCATCTTTCAAAATGGTTTTCTAGATTGTAGCCATTACACAAGCTGTAGTATCTTTTTTTTTTAATTTTTAATTTTTATTTTAATCTGTAGTTTCTTGGACCCAAAGGTAATATTTGGGTTAAGCTAAACATCAAAGGTGGAGAAGTATAAAGGGCTGGAACTCTGGAGAAGTATACTTGAAAAAAGGTGTTAACTCAGTGGAATTGATGATATAATGGTCTCTAGCTCACATATATACTTAGTACTTAGTATGGTGATGCGATGATTCTCTAGTTCACACATAATCAGTATGCTGTAATGATGTAATTATTTATAATAAAGTATATAAGGACTAAGGACTAGCAGATAGACATTCTATCTTTGACCATCTTCATGGTGGCTCTCTTGCCTCCTGCACTAAGATCAAAACTGGGGACAAAGTCAGACTAAGGGGGAGACTGGTTGAAACTGGCAGACTGGCAGACTTCTGGAAGAGACTGGCTCAGATTGAGACTGAGTCAGACTATGACAGAAAGCTAGCCTGAACATTACAGAGAAGCATCCATGAAAAGGTCTCCCCAGGCCCTCATACCAGAGGTGTTAATTCTCCTTGAACATGCCTACAGAGATAGATATTCATTTAATTATGCCATTTGCTGCAAAAAATAAAATAATATCATAAAATAATAAAATTCTATTTAATAATATGATCATAGAACCCAGAAGGTCTTATGCACCCCCAACAGTGATAGTATCAAAAAAAATTGGAAAGATATCAATGTATACTGAATACTAGTGCATTGAATAAACTATACCCATACTGTGCCATAAGTTTAAAGAATACTGGTTTGTTCTTAAAGGAAACATTGATTCTCATTTTTAGATTAATATGCTGAATCTAAGTCTGAGAAAAACAAAGGGGGAAAAAAACTATTTTTAACTGTATAGCTCTATTGATAGGTTCGAACATATGCCACAAGATATGAGAATGATCTCTACTTTCCAAATTCTGATGGAGAAATAGTTAAAAGTTTGAATGATATAGAAATCTTGTTTTCTATTGGATATCACTATAATTGGAATAATGAGGAGAGACTGTTAAAGTGTTTGACTATATAGAAGAACATGTTCTAACACCGTTAATTAATAAGGTACAGTTTTGTAAAATTTCTGTTAAGTATCTAGGTAATATTTTATCTCAGTGATCTAAAAACATTTTTAAAGAGGTCATGTTCAGAAATTTTAGGGAATTTGAGATATTTATTGGGATTTATTGATTTTTATTGCAATTATATTGAGAAGTAAAATGTTACTGCTAAATCATTGAATTCCCTTACTCCTGTACAAAGTGAAAAAGGAAGAACCAGTAAGGCAAGAAATGCAAAAATTGCCTGAAAACCTACAAGACCTTTTGAAGACAATTCTCCACAGATGTTAAAAAGGTTTCATAGATTTAATCAATTGCCTTACCCTGGAAGTAAATTATGGAAATCCAAACAAATATTTTGTTCTTTATACAGATGCCACCCTGGAATTTTTCTGAGTTGACCAGAAAGAAGTGAGCTATCATCACGAGAGACCAATTTGGACCAATAGAGATCTGAATTATATTGAGACTTGTTACTCTCTCCTAACACTTGAGTTAATGGCTTTGAAGCATGCTATCACTGAAGTGTTCAAAGACAATTTATATGGAATAAAACTACTTAGAAATGCTGAAAGCATTCCATTGATATATTGTAAAAAATGTTAAGTTGAATGTTGGTTGCCAAATATATATAGCAGAAATAATGATTTGTAGATGCACTAAAGGCCTGTGGATACTAATGTGGTTGTAGATACTTAAGTCATTTGATTCTGGTACAGTAGTTATCTCAAATTTAATGTCACCAAACCCTCTAATGGATCTCTAGCAGGCAAAACTTGTTGCAAATTTTCTTAAAATTGTAGTTACATTGGCTAGTCTCTCTTATGAAGAAAAGCAGGCTCTACACAAGGGAGATTGGATTTTATTTTTAAATTATAGACTTTATTGATAGAACATATGCATGTGTAATTTTTACAACACTGTCCCTTGCACTGATTTCTGTTCCAACTTTTCCCTTCCCTCCCTCCACTTCCTCCCCAGATGGCAGGCAGTCTTATACATGTCAAACATGTTAAAGTATATCTTACATACAATATATGTGTGCGGACCCATACAGTTCTCTTGTTTCACAAGAAAAATTAGATTTTTAAGGTAAAAATGACCTGGGAAGAAAAACAAAAATGCAAGAAGTCTACATTCATTTCCCAGTGTTTCTTCACTGGGTGTAACTGATTCTATCCATCATTGATCATTTGAAACTGAATTAAATCTTCTCTTTATCAAAGAAATCCACTTCCATCAAAATACATCCTCATACAGTGTCAATGTTGAAGTGGATAATGATCTCCTGGCTCTGCTCATTTCACTTAGCTTCAGTTCATGTAAGTCTCTCCAAGTCTCTCTGTATTCTTCCTGCAGGCATTTCTTACAGAACAATAATATTCCATAACATTCATATGCCACAATATATTCAGCCATTCTCTAATTGATTGACATCCATTCATTTTCCAGTGTCTAGCCACTACAAAAAGGGCCACCACAAACATTCTTGCACATACAGGTCCCTTTCCGTTCTTTAATATCTCTTTGGGATATAAGCCCAGTAGTAACACTGCTGGAAGAGTATGCACAGTATGATAACTTTTTGAGCATAATTCCAAATTGAAATCCAGAATGGTTGGATTCATTCACAACTCCACCAACAATGCATCAGTGTCCCACATCCTCTCCAACATTCATCATTATCTTTTCTTGTCATCTTAGCCAATCTGACAGGTGTATAGTGGTATCTCAGAGTTGTCTTAATTTGCATTTCTCTGATGAATAGTGATGTGGAACATCCTTTCATATGAGTAGAAATAGTTTCAATTTCATCATCTGAGAATTATCTATTCATATCCTTTACCCATTTATCAATTGGAGAATGACTTGATTTCTTAAAAATTAGAGTTAACTCTCTATATGTTTTGGAAATGAGGTCTTTATCAGAACTTTTAACTGTAAAAATGTTTCCCAAGTTTATTGCTTCCCTTCTAATCTTGTTTGCATTAATTTTGTTTGTACAAAAGTTTTTCAATTTGATATAATCAAAATTATCTATTTTGTGATCAATAATGAGCTCTAGTTCTTTGGTCACAAATTCCTTCCTCCTCCATAAGTCTGAGAGGTAAACTATTCTATGTTCCTCTAATTTATTTATAATCTCATTCTTTATACTTAAATTATGAACCCATTTTGATCTTATCTTGGTGTACGGTGTTAAGTGTAGATCCATGCCTAGTTTCTGCCATACTAATTTCCAGTTTTCCAAGCAGTTTTTGTCAAATAGTTAAATCTTATCCCAAAATTTGGGATCTTTGCATTTGTCAAACACTAGATTGCTATAGTTATTGAATGTTTTGTCCTGTGAACCTAATCTCTTCCACTGATGAACTAGTGTATTTCTTAGCCAATACCAAATAGTTCTGGTGATCTCTGCTTAATAATATAGTTTTAGATCAGGTACAGCTAGGCTGCTTTCATTTGATATTTTTTTCATTAGTTCCCTTGAAACTCTTGACCTTTTGTCCTTCCATATGAATTTTGTTGTTATTTTTTCTAGCTAATTAAAATATTTTCTTTGGAGTCTGATTTGTACAGCACTAAATAAATAGATTAGTTTAGGGAGTATTGTCAACTTTATTATATTCACTAGGCCTATCCAAGTGCACTTAATATTTTTCCAACTGTTTAAATCTGACATTATTTGTGAGAAAAGTGTTTTGTAATTTTGCTCATATAATTCCTGACTTTCCTTTGAGATAGATTCCCAAATATTTTATGCTTTTGATAGTTATTTTGAATGTAATTTCTCTTTGTATCTCTTGCTGTTGGGTTTTGTTGATGATGTATAAAAAAGCTGAGGATTTTTGTGGATTTATTTCATATCCTGCAACTTTGCTAAAGTTGTGAATTATTTCTAATAGTTTTTTTTTTTTTTTTTTTAGTAGAATCTCTGGGGTTCTTTAAGTATACCATCATATCATCTACAAAGAGTGATAGTTTGGTTTCCTCATTACCTATTCTAATTCCTTTGATCACTTTCTCAACTTTAATACAATATTGAATGGTGATAGTGGGCAACCTTGTTTCACTCCTGATTTTACTGGGAATGATTCCAGTTTATCCCCAATACATATGATGCTTACTGATGGTTTTAAATAGATGCTCCCAACTATTTTAAGGAAAAGTCCATTTATTCCTATACTCTCAAATGTTTTTATTAGGAATGGATGTTGGATTTTATCAAATGCTTTTTCTGCATCTATTGAGATGATCATATGATTTTTGTTAATTTGGCTATTGATATAGTCAATTATGCTAACAGTTTTCCTAATATTGAACCAGCTATGCATTCCTGGTATAAATCCTACTTGGTTGTAGCACACTATAGTGGGGATAATTTTCTGTAATCTTTTTGCTAATATTTTATTTAAGATTTTAGCATCAATATTCATTAGGGAGATTGGTCTATAATTTTCTTTCTCTGTTTTCAGCCTACCTAATTTAGGTATCAGTACCATGTCTGTGTCAAGAAAGGAATTTGGTAGGACTCCTTTAATCCCTATTTTTTCAAATAGTTTATATAGCATTGGGGTTAATTGTTCTTTAAGTGTTTGGTAGAATTCACATGTAAATCCATCTTTTCCTGGGGATTTTTTTATGGGGAGTTGATTAATAGCTTGTTCTATATCTTTTTCTAAAATGAGACTGTTTAATCATTTTACTTCTTTCTCTGTTAATCTGGGCAAGCTAAATTTTTGAAGGTATTCTTCCATTTCATTTAAGTTATTGAATTTATTGGCATAAAGTTGGGCAAAGTAACTCCTACTTATTGCTCTAGTTCCTCTTCATTAGTGGAAAGTTCTCCCTTCTCATTTTTAAGACTTACAATTTGATTTTCCTCTTTCCTTTTTTTTAATCAGATTAATAAGGGTTTATCTATTTTGTTGGTTTTTTCATAAAACCAACTCAGTTTTATTAATTCAATAGTTTGTTTGTTTTTTTTTTTTTTTACTTTCAATTTTATTAATTGTTCCTTTTATATTTAGAATTTCAAATTTAGTGTTTGGGGGTTTTTAATTTGTTCTTTTTCCAGCTTTTTTAGTTGCAAGCCCAATTCATTGACCTTCCTTTCTCTGTTTTATGCAAGTAGGCCTCTAGCAATATAAAATTTGCCCTTATTACCACTTTGGCTGCGTCCCACACATTTTTGTTTCACCCAATCATTCTTTAGGATGAGATTATTTAGTTTCCAATTATTTTTTGTTTATTTTCCCCTGGCTTTTTATTGAATGTAATTTTCATTGCATCATGATCTGAAAAGGATGCATTTGCTATTTCTGTCTTTCTGCATTTTAAGTTGAGGTTTTTATGTCCTAATATATGGTCAATTTGTATATAGGTTCCATCAGCTGCTGAGAAGAAAGTGTAATCCTTTCTGCATCCATTTAGTTTTGTCCAGAGCTTTATCATATCTAACTTTTCTAGTATTCGATTTACCTCTTTGACTTCTTTCTTATTTATTTTGTGGTTTTTTTATCTAATTCTGAGATCTCCCACTATTGTAGTTTTGCTGTCCATTTCTTCTTGCAGCTCTCTTAATTTCTCTTTTAAGAATTTAGATGCTACACCACTTGGTGCATATATGTTTAATATTGAAATTGCTTTATTATCCATGCTACCCTTTAGCAAGATATAGTGCCCTTCCTTATCTCTTTTAATTAGATCAATTTTTGCTTTTGCTTAAATTGAGATCAGGATGGCTATCCCTGCTTTTTTTGACTTCACCTGAAGCATAGTAGATTCTGCTCCAGCCTTTTACCTTTACTCTTTATGTATCACCCTGCTTCAAGTGTATTTCCTTTAAACAACATATTGTAAGAATCTGGCTTTTAATCCACTCTGCTATTCACTTCTGCTTTATGGGGGAGTTTATCCATTCACATTTATGGTTAAAATGAATAATTCTGTATTTCTTGCCATGTTGTTAACCCCTGCTTATGCTTTTCTCCTTTCCTTCCCTCTTTTTTCCCCTTCTTTAGTATTAAATTTGTTAGCACCACTTGCCTCTCACAGCCCTCCCTTTTTAGGATGCTTCCCCCCACCTTAAAGTTCCTCCCCTTTTCTTACCCCTTTTCCTCACAATTTCTGTATTCCTTTCCACTTAGCTTACTCCCCTTTTCACTTTTCCCCTCCTGCTTTTCAATGAAGTGGGAGAAGTTTCTCTGTAGATGGAATATGTCTAATATTTTTCTCTTTAAGCCAATTCTGATGAGAGTAAGATATATAGAAATATAGTTCCCAAGATTTATTTTTACCTTTTTAGGTTTCTCTTGAGTCCTATATTTGGAGATCAAATTTTTTGTTTAGTACTGGTTTTTTTTCATCAGAAATAGATGAAATTCACCTATTTCATTGAATGTCCATCTTTCTCCCTGGGGAAAAAAATGCTCAGTTTGGCTGGGTAAGTTATTTTTGGCTACATACCAAGTTCCTTAGGCTTTTGGAATATCAGATTCCGGGCCCTTTGATACTTTAATGTCGAAGTTGCTAGATCTGAGTAATCCTTATTGTGACTTATCTACATTTTAATTGTTTTTTGTTTGTTTGTTTGTTTGTTTGTTTCCTAGCTGCTTGTAGTATTTTTTCCTTGGTCTGATAGTTCTGGAATTTAGCCACAATATTTCTTGGAATTTTGATTTTAGTATCTCTTTCAGTAGGTGATCAATGAATTCTTTCAATGTTTATTTTACCCTCTGTTTCTATAACATCTGGGCAGTTCTCTTTGATAATTTCCTAGAAAATAGTGTCCAGGCTCTTTTTTTCATCATATTTTTCAGAAAGTCCAATAATTCTCAGAATATCTCTCCTAGATCTATTTTCCAGGTCTGTTGTTTTCCCAAGAAGGTATTTGACATATTTTTTTTTTGCATTGTTTCATTTTTTTGGTTTTGCTTGACTAATTCTTGGTGTTTCCTAGAGTCATTCATTTCCATTTGTTCAATTCTGATTTTTAATGAAATATTTTCTTTATTTACTTTTTTTGTTTCTTTTTGTAATTGTCCAATTGAGCTTTTAGGTGAGTTGTTTTGTTCTCTGGATTTTTTTTTCCCATTTCACCAATTTTATTTTTTAGAGAGCTATTTTCTTTTTCCAATTCATTAATTCTGTTTTCCTTGAAATTCTTTACTTTTTTTCAATTCAATAATTCTGTTTTTCAGGGATTTGATTTCTTTGTTTACTCTATCTTTAAATGAGTGGAATAATTTATTTAGACCCTCTTGCCAAGTTTCCCTGTCCTTTCCCCATTTTTCTTCAACTCTCTTGTTAGAGCCTTTTAAATTTCTTTTATGAGAGTCTTGTGTGTAGGAAACCAGATCATATCCCCCTTTGGGGATTCATCTGGACACAATCTGTTTTTAGTTTCCTCAGGGTTTGAAGTCTGCTCTCTATTCATATAGAAGCTATCTATTGTTAGAGTTCATTTTAATATTTTATTCATTTTGTCAAAGAAGAATCAAAGAAAACAAACCAATAAACAAAACAAAACAAAACAAAAATCAAATGCATTCTGCTTTTTGGGGGGTGGGAGGTGGGGCTGGATTACCAAGTTTCCTCTACAAACTGCAGGGGTCAGCAGAACCTTTACTTGGAGTACAGCTGAGCAGAAAAGAAAGGAAGGAAGGAAGGAAAGAAAGAAGGAAGGAAGGAAGGAAGGAAGGAAGGATAAATAAAATGTTATATATTTATAATCAAATGTTATTTTTCCATGATAAATGACAAAAGAGAAAGTTTGAGATGTAAGTGGTAAGCTTTAAATGAATTAATGAAGAGTAAAATAAGCAGAATTAAGAGGAGCATTCATTCATTTTTAACATGCATTTTTTAAAATTTTTACTTCCAGATTCTCTTTCTCCTGCCTGCCTTTTTATGAGCACTTCGAAAAGACAAGCAATATGTCAAGTATACATATTAAGAGAAACAAAATATAATCCCATAATAGCCATGTTGAAAAAAAAAAAAAGAAAGAAAGAAAAAGAAAGTTAAATATTCTTTGATCTGCATTTAGTTCATTACTTTTTTTCTGTGGAGTTGGAAAACATTTGTTATAAGTCCTTTAGAGTTTTCTTGGATCATTGTATTAATCAGAGCAACTAAATCCTTCACATTTGGTCATTGCTGCAATATTGCTGTTACTATGTACAATGTTCTAGAAGAAAGCATTTTTAAAATTAAAACAGCATTATGGAAAAAAAAATAAGTTTGAATCTTGGAATTCTAATCAATGCAGTGATAAAATGTGAAGCCAGAAGAATGAAAAAGGGATATGAAACTTACCTCCTATTAGAGAGTTGATGGATTTCACCTGCAGAATCAAACATAAATTTTGGACATGGAGATTGAAGACAACTATTTTCTTGGACTATGCATACTTGTTAAAAAAGTTTTGGTTTTGAGTCACAAATTTTTCCGTGGGGGGCAGTGAGAAATAATTAATGCTTATAAAATAGATGAATAAATTTAAAAATAAAATAGCTAAAAAAAGAAACTTCTTTTTACTTTTCATATAGATGATTTATATTTCAACTACACAATAATGAGTGATCTCATTATTATTACATTATTACAATATCATTATATTACATTTAATGTAATATAATGATTTTCCTTGTGGGTGAGTAACCTCAGTTATATGTAATATTTCCACTGTTAACTCCAATTGGATAGTATTAGGAACTTTTCCTAAGAATGCTACATGATTAAAATGTTCATATTAATAGAATTAATGCAGAGAAAGCAATTAAAATCATAATA
Source organism: Antechinus flavipes (assembly GCF_016432865.1). NCBI lineage: Eukaryota > Metazoa > Chordata > Mammalia > Dasyuromorphia > Dasyuridae > Antechinus > Antechinus flavipes. The sequence goes on along the minus strand of NC_067400.1, from coordinate 127,147,342 downwards.
TATTAATCATAGAAAATAAAAATCTCAAACATTTCAAAGAAACATGAAATTACTTTGTTAGCAATATAGAGGGATATAATTACAAAAGAATGTTCATGGGGTGTTTAGGAATAATATTTTGAAGAACACAGCTTTAAGAGCCAGATGTGTTTGTTTTCCAACAGACAAAATTGAACAAGTTGACAACTTCATGAATAAAAAGGACTTCTATGTAACTATGTTCCATTTACTCAACCATAATAATCTAATGTATGGAATTTAGAATCTCGATGAAGTAGAATATATTTGAGTTCTAATTATACATTTTTAAATGGTGCTCAGCTGTACTCCAAGTAAAAGTTTTCATTTGGAACCCTTCATCAGGATTACTATAAGCCTATTGAAAAGAAAATGTGTCAAAACCAGAGATGTTTATAAAATTTCTGTGAAGTGCTGACTTATGAAACATTAGAAATGAGGTTTGCAGCAGCAATCAGTATGTTACAACTTTTAAGTAAAATGCTTTTGACTGGAACCACTTCTGGAGAGTTATACGTTTGGGACCAAATACCATTTTTAGTCTCACATTATCTATTGTCTAATCACATTTTCATTTTACTCAAATGAAGAACTTATTTGGATTCCATGAAGTCTTTTTCTCAGGTTTCAAAAAAATAGAATTTGCTTCCATGAGTCACATATTTGATGAATTTCTTTTATAAAATCACAGGGGAATTTGAGTGGAGAAGTAGATAGAGTTATTGCAATTCTTACCCAACTGTTCCTTTTTCTTCCAAGGACTGAAACAAAATGAACACATTTTAAACTTACAAAAAAAGCCAAAAATATCAGAATTGGGCATAAACAACTAATCACATTTAATTAACTGAATGAATTTATGCTCTTTGCCCTAGGTTTCCTCATTTTCTCAAGAGGGATTTATGCACAATAAAATATGGGAGTGGGGGTGGGAGGACAAATACTTCAGCAATACTGTTGATAAAAAACATGATTCTTTTCTTTTTTACATTAATTTAAATACATCTGTATGAGAAATAAAATACCCTCACATTTGGGAGTATAATTTCATGCATAAAAATTAAGTCATACGAGATAAAGCCAAGATGGCAGAAGAGTAGGATGCAGTATAATGATCTCTTCCACTTATTCTAAATAAACTCTTTCAAATAGATCTAGAATCTATTCAAATTGAATTTTTAATGGAAAAATTCAGAAAAATTACAATGAATAATATTTTCTGGGTCAGGTTAGCATAAAAACTGCATTTAAAGGATCAGGCTTGGAGCATGCTGTATTTAAAGTACTCCATTGCCCAGTGAGAAACAGATCTTAGAAAACTAATGCATCCAAGAAGTGGCTATGAACTAATACAAGGAAAGATTTTATAATATCCACATCCATACCAGGGCATCATCAGACCCATAATGGATTTTCTTGAAGTGAAAAGTTACAGTTTTGTTATATATATTCTGTAGTCCCTTTCATATATTAAGATATATTAATATATATCTTATATCATATATTTAAGACATTATATATATATATATATATATATATATATATATATTATATATATATATATATATATATGATATATTAAGAAGGGGATCTATACTCTAAGGTAGATTTCACAGATGGGGAAGTCCTGGGCAGTGTACTGAGAAAAGAGAAAGTTCAGGAACAGACAGCAGCAACTACAAGCAGCAATGAAATTCAGACCCAGAAGGGAAGTGGGTTTCAATTTCAGCATCTAACCTAGTGGAATAACAAGGGAAGGAAACTCTGACCACATAGGAACCTATAATTCTGGCACTAACAAAGTGAGCTCTTCAGTTGACTATTAGGGGATAAGTTCCACCAAATTCTATTGTTACTTGGATGCAAATCTAGGTCTGAAACTTGCAGAGTGGGGGCCCTGCCTTACATCAAAGAAACTTGTCTTATATCAGATATCTTTGGAAGCACTGAAAACTTATAGGTCCTTAACACATTCCTAAGATCAGAGAACAATACTATACTCAAAAATCATAAGATAGTACCAATAAGACCTACTGATACCTTTGCTCCAGACCTGGAGATATCAAATCAGAAGTTAGGAAGGAGACCTTTAAAATGCCCAAACAAACAGAGTACCAACATAAAAAGCAATTATAATAGTAGGGAAGCTTAAAATACCAATACAGAAGATTATAACTCCAAATATCTAAAAGCAAAACCAGAGAAAAAACACAAGTTGACCACAAACTCAACTATAATTTCTGAAAGAAATGAAGCAAGATTTTTAAAAAATGAACTTTGGGGTTCCATGATCAACTAGATGCTGGACTAGACATTTTCTCTGACTTACAGGATCTCTCAAACCTCACTAAAGCATAAATTATGCATCAAAGATTAAGCAACTTCAACTGTCTCTGGAGTTTAGGACAGGTCTTCTTAAACTTTTTCCAATTTCAACCTCTTTTTGTTTGAGAAATTTTTATATAACTAAGTATGTAGATATATAAATTAGGTATACAAAACAAACATTACTAATAATAAGTCATAAAGAAATTTATTTTTTAAAAATTTATTTAAAAACAAGTCTTTGGAATACATATAATTTTACCTTTTATTAAAGAGAAAAGAAAACTTGCATATTTTTGAAATGGATATGTTTGCCTATTTTTTCATAAAGAATTAAACCATGGTGGATCATTCCATAGCTTTTATCATTGCCAAATATTTTCCAATCCCCATATTCAGTTATGTGACCTCATATCAGGTAGCAACCTGCAACTTAACAAGCTTTGGTCTAGGACACCCAGAATTTAAAAAAAAAGGTATAAAACAAAACTCAGGAACTGACCCTTATTGACCCTAAACTCAGCATTCTTCTCCATCTCCCAAGCTACCAGTAGCCTCACCTATAGATGCAAAAACATAAATGCATAGTAAAATCTACCTCCATTCTCAGGTCCCTCCTTTTTTGCCAGTGCCTTGGAGATCTCACATCTAGGCCAAGAAATTTACTTTTGCTGTGATAGACTGGAAAAATGATAACAGCCACTTTAGGAGCAAAAGGTTGTTGGGATCAAAACCCCATTTATTTAAAAACTGGAGCTGCTGGTGTTGGGGCATACAACTCTGTAGTAGCACTAGTGCAAAACTGAGTTTCTGGTGCTGTGCCAAAGACCAAGACCTAAGGGGAGAATGAGGGTAAAGTTGCTATATGAAACCAAACCTGAGGGAAAGAGCCCAGTATTTGTGTAGGGCTGGTTCTGAACACCCAACTTGGGAAGAGACTGATTTGTTCTTCGATCACCAAGTATTTATGATTTAATTTTAAATTCTCAATTTAGTTGTCTCTTTTGTTTTCATTCCTCAGAGATATATATGTTTATTGATGATATTTGGGAGTTCAAGAGTATAAACATATTTATCATTTTTGTCCATAATTTCACTGGTATAAAATTGTTTTGTTTTGTTTTAATGAATTATGTTTTTCTTTTGGGATACAAAGTTAAATCTCTGTCAACTCTCAAAAGCAAAATGTGATGTGGAAATTAAGGCTGTTCATAGGATTCAGATTTAGAGATTTAGAGATGTAAATTTAAAGATCAATTCTCAATTTATAAAGGAAGGAGTAGTTCATTTCCCATGGTCACAAAATGAGTAATTTAGAGAGCCAGGATTCAGACACAGTTCCTCTAACTTTTAAAAAATTTATTTTTCCCATTCATCACTCCAAAAGTAAGTTACACAGAACCTGAGAATCAATATGATTTTGTGAAAGTATTGCCATATTAATGTGTGCTTTGACCTAAAAGGAGCTAGTTATTGCAATGCTACTTTTGAACTTCTTCTAGAAACAATTTTAATTTCATTCATTACTCATCAATTTTATATAGAGATCTTATGCAGTAATCTTTTGGAGATTGGCATAAAAAATTAGATGGGAATTTGTTAGATATTTTGTAGAAGATGCAGACAACACAGTAAGGGCAGAAGATGACACAGAAAATATGAACAAATACTTAACCCAAATTTTAAAATGATGTATTATAGGTGCTTCACTAAAGATAAAGAAAAAAAAAAATCATACTTCTTCATTAGTACAAAGAGAGGGCCAAAAAAAAAAAATGTGTATTTTCCAGATCTGAGGGCTGTGATACTCCTCATTCCCATAATGTGGAAGGGAAAACTGTAATGCTTTCTATGGAGGTTTTTTCCCATAAAATGGATATGGATATAGATGCAGATATAGATAAGGACAGACATACTTATTTTGGCTGGATCCTAGAGAATATCCTAAAATAATCACATTTTCCACTATGTTTAAAACACGTTTTTAATGAGACCAGCTCAAAGGCCTCAACAAGGAGAAATTATGATGTGGGATATGTAGATACTTAGGAAAGTGAAGCCCATTTATTGATATGAGGCCCAAACAGCTCATCATTCTATTAACAGAACATAAGTGTAGTTATTTTTTCACATCTCCAATATGTGTCATTTTCCTTTTCTGCCATGTTAATTAATCTCATATGTATATGGTATCTCTGAGTTGTTTTAATTTTTATTTCTCTAATTATTTGTGATTTTGAGCATTTTTAATATGACAATAGCTTTGTTATCCTCTGAAACCTGAGTGCTCCTGTCTTTTGATCATTTCTCAATTGGAGAATGACTCTTATTTTTTATAAACATGGAACAGTTCCTTATATATTTGAAAAATGAGACCTTTATCAAACATTTATTATAAAAATCTTCCCCCTCCTTTTCCAGTTTCCATTCTAATATTGGCTGAATTAGTTTTGTTGGTGGAAAACCGTTTACATTTTATATAATCAAAATTATCCAATTTATCTTTCTTGATCTATCCATCTTTAGTTTATTTTAAATTCTACAGATCTTACAGGTAGATTTTTTTCAGTTCCTCTTAATTTGTTTATATCACCCTTTGTATCTAAAACATGTTATCTATTTTGACATTATTGTGCTACAAAACCTGAGTTGTTTATTTATGCCTAGTTCCTCTCAAACTGCCTTCCCAGTTTTTATCAAATAGTGAGTATTCCATAAACAAGGGCAGGTCAGGACTATCTCTAAAACTTAAAATTTTGAAGAATTTCCTAGAACACAAGAAATCAATGACTTGCCAGGGTCATATCACGACTATAAATCAGAGACAAGAATTAATATTAGGTCTTGTTTTCTGTGAGGCTACATCATGCCATGTAAACTTTAACCTAAAAAGTATGCAAAGTAATTGAAAAAATTATTAATTTGGGAAGCTAACTAATATGCAATAACTGCATTTTCTTTTAAAATTGCAATATTTCATTTATTTGAACAAGAGGATTGTACTATTCAAATGTGTTAATGAGCTAATTTAAGAGTTTTCCAACTTTTTTATTTTTATGTCCTATGAAATTAAAGCCAAAATTATTGGATATTTTAAAAGAACAACACCTGTATAAATATACCCAATTTTTTTTCAAAGAAAACTAAACTGAAATCAAAGTCAAATTATGCAAGATTCCATGGAAAATTCCTTTAAATTGACAGTACATGGAGCCCAATGAGTATTTAATGTGCTTAAATTTGAGTTAATAGATGTAAATTCACTTAACTGGCATATTCTCTCACTTTACTAAAAATTGGTATTTAAGTATATGACAGATGTGAGTATCCTTGAACTACAGGATAATACAATATTAAGTATTTTGATCAATTTAGTGGATAACAACAATTTTCAAATGTTGTAAGTAATTAGTTAAATATAATTATTTATTTTAAATAATTTTATCAAACAATAAATGTATACCTTTTGTGCTTTATTGTTGGTTTATGATTTATTTTTATTGTGTAATTGTAACTAATTCTTATTTAACATTAATTAAATATAAGCTAAGAAAATTAGATTAGATTAAATAAATTATAAGCTAAAATATTGAATAAAAAATAGGAATATGACATTATTTCTTTATAAAAATTGGGGATTTTATTACTTAAATTTGAACAATACTGAATCAATTAAATAATGTTTATTTTAGAAGTTTCCTGATGTGAGTGAAGTTTTTGAACTGAAAAGATAGTTGTTGCTTTATACAAAAAGAAAAAGACATCAGAAGTGGAAGGAAAGAGTCAGGTAAAAATAACACATACATTATTTATTTATTTGTTTGTTTATTTTACCAAGTAGTGTCATAGTAAACAAAACTTCTAATGTAATGCCAGAGAAACTGAGTCAGGAGAGAGATTGGAGAATTTTTAATATTTTATTAACTGGAGAGCATAATTGACCTGACAGGACTCTCATCTCAAAGTATCCAGCAATGAATGGGAGAATCCCAAATGCTTAAATATCTTTTACAAACAAAGAAGGGGACAGAAGCGGGAAACTTCTTCATAGACCCATTTAGTTCTGCCAGGATGGGGGGAGGCCATAAATTCGTACTAAAAGCCAGAGTCAGGATGTCTGAATAAAAAGAAGTAAAGATGTCAATGAGGTATCCGGGATAGTCTTATCTTTTGGAATATTTTAGAGGGATAGTGTCACAAATTTCTGAGAGCAGAAGAAGCCAGGAAGTCTGATCTCCCCCCTTATCTTGAGTCTTACATTGACAATTTATAACCTTAGAGCAAATGTGCCTCAGCTTTAATGGACCAAAGCGGGGTTTTACAACTAAGGGAATGAGGCAGAACAGTTAAGGAAATTGAGATAGAACAATTCAGGGAAATTCAATCAGGACTAATGCAGGGAAACTAGTATAGGGAAACTGAGTCAGTTCTCTTTAACTGTGGCACAACACTAAGATTGTAGAAGAAACTTTTAAAATCATTGCATTCATCCCCTTCCTTGGATTGATGAAGGAATTTAGTCTGGAGAAATTGAGCAGAGAACCCAAAATGATAAATTAGCAGAGACTAATTTCAAACCCTGGGACTTGCAGTCTAAAATTTGCTCCTATTCCCCCATCTAGCATTTGAGTTACTATGATTACTGAAATTAAATTTACCTTATTGCTTTAATTTTTGTTTGCTTCTGGCTGTATTGCAATGTGAATATTATCATTATGAAAGCCAGGGAGACATTCATACTCAGAATTCCACAGGCAAGTTATAGTGGAGTTGAATTAGCTTCCACAAAGGAGAGCATAGAAAGAGATTAAAGCAAAACAGAAGCTGTAGCAGCCATCTGATGAAGAAGGGGTCAGATACTTTACTAAGCAATTTAAGTTCACTTAAGCTTAAAAACTTGATCTTCTGACCAACTGCCTTGTGGCTTGATCTTCTAGGAATCAGCATGAACTCATGGGATATCATCTCCTACTTAGAAAAACATCAAAATTGCAAGAAGTACTTCCCGCTACAAGTATCAGCTCCAAGAATTGATTTGCTACCAATAGGTCCAGACCAAGCCTCATTTGTTCATTGTTTGGATCCTGATTAACTCAGATGGAATATAAATCGCTATCATTTGTGCTTTGTCCAGAAATTCTGAGGGTCTTCCCCTCTCAAATTGATGTATATTTATTTATTTATTTGTTTGTTTTTGGGGGGACTAGGTAAAAGAGGAGCTTCTTTGCCTCAATTGCTCCCTAGCCTTAATCACAGAATGGGTGCAGCCTCAGCCAAACTGAGACCCACTGAAAACTTTAGATTAAAAAGTCCTTAAAAAGGGCAAGGTCCCCCATTTCATCCAGGGCCATCTCCAATCATCTTGATATATCTCTGCCTACAGGATCCAGGTGGCTCACCTTGCACAGCGCTCCCTCACTTAAATCCAACTCACTTACATGTCACATCACCTCCCTGATGTCAGCATCCTCTTCAAGAACAAAGGAAAAACAACAATTCCTCATTTCTCAAATTCATGAAATAACCACTTAATACCAACAACATTTATCTCTCAGAATTACTGCCCAGTTTCTGCAGAGGAAAAGGAATACCAAAGACTATAAATCAGCTTTTATCTTCTTATTGTCTCTTGTATGATTACTACAGCTACTGTTAAAAAGGAATGCCCCCAAAATCCAAAGGAGTTTTGGAATTGGAAATACCACCAAAAATGGTACCTCAGACTAAGCCACAAACTAATTCATGGCCCAAAGAATTGTTGGCTTACCTATGCCTTGTCATCAATGATATTTGATACAGTCTCTGTCATCTGAGCCAAGCAACAACCAGAATCTCTGGTCATGCACATCCTTTAGCAAGAGATATTAACCTTCCTATGGATCTAAAGCATCCCTAGACAAAGACATAATTCTCCAATTCATTCTCCTCTAAATATAGATACTATAGTACTAAGAAAAAGCATGCTACATTATGACTATAAATGCAATGTTATATTCAAAATTAATGAAATCATGAAATGAAGCACATGGCATTTTATTCTAGTGGGAATGTTAAATCAGCCATTGCTTGAATAGATGGAAAAAGACTTTTGTCTCACTTTAAATCCATTTCCCATAAGAGTTTAATATATTGTCATAAAGCATCATTTTACTCCTCTGACTCAATTTATTATGCTTAAGTAAAGTTGGAATTAAGTAAGGGAATCTGAGATTCAAAAAGGATCAATGGAAAATAATAAATCTTGGGTAACAATTAGATCCCTAATAATGACATATCAAAACAAACAAACCTATCCATTAAATGAAAGTGATACTTAAATTATAGCACCTATAAACCAAACAGAAAGTTGTATAATTCATAAAATAACAGTATTAGACATTTATAAATGCTTTTCAACTATTTTTTCATTATTGCTCTTCATACCTCTACAGGAATCACTTTTGTTAAGGAAACTGGGGAAAAAAGTAGAATTTTCCTAAGGCTACTTAGCAATTCAATAGTAGGTTCAGGATTAAAGTTCTGATTTGGTGCTTAATTAATTCAGTGAGTCATACTGCCTTCTAAAGCTACATAATTAGTTTACTGGAGGCCAAAGGAACATTGACATTTAATTCTTCTGTCAATTACACTAAAGCAGGATGCTTTTTCATTCAAATATGTATAGGATTATGTAAGACAAAGACTCCTAATTCTATTTAATAAGTCCAGGTGTAGTTACTCCCTGGGAGTAGATAAGGCAAAGGGAAAACCCAGGTGAACCTAGAGTATGATTTCAATGATGAGTGAAAATTATAATCTATTTCCTTCATTCTTTCTTTTCTTCCTTCCTTCCCCCTTTGCAGAGGTCCACAAATAGTGGAAAATTCTGAGTGAGTATAAGACCCTTCCACCCAGAGGGAATTTGCTAACAATTCCTGGTTCAGCTCTCATCTTCCCTAAGGGCTCTCAGCCTTTATGAGAAGTCTGGAGCAGGTGACAATCTGTGTTGTAATTGAAGCAGAGTGATATCAGGTGGCAAAGAATCATCTACATACAACAGCAAGTTTTTTATGTGGTCTTGCAGGCACAGTATATAGTCAGCAAATGTGCATTCTTTAGATATATAAGAGTATTAGGATATATAGGGCTGAGAGAATTTGGAATAAATGGACTCCATGCTTGACCATTCACATGAGTCTGTCCTCTTCACTTCTCTTATAAGACCAAAGACTGGGGCTGATACTGAGATCCTCCAGAGAGCTAGTCCCAACACAACACCCTCTTTCCTTCCTTTTTCCTCCCTTTCTTCCTTTTTCCTCCCTTCCTTCCTTTCTTCCTTCTCTCTTTCCTACCTTCCCTCCCACTCTCCTTCCTTCCCTCCTTCTTTCCTTCCTTCTTTCTTTCCCTCTTTCCATCCTTCTTTCCTTTCTTCCTTCCCTTTTTCTCCTTCCTTCTTTCCTATCTTTCTTCTTCCTTCTTTTCTTCCTTCCTTCATTCCCTCCTTCCTTCCTTCTCTCCTTCTCTCCCTCCCTCTTTCCTTCTCACTTTTCTTCCTTTCTTTTCTCCTTCACTCTTTCCTTCTTTTCTTCCTTCCTTCTTCCTTCCCACCTTCCTTCCTTCCTTTCTTCCTGCCTTCCATGCTTCCCTATTTCCTTCTTTTCCTTTTTTACTTCTCTCCTTGCTTCCTTCCCTTTCCCTCCTTCCATCTTTTCTCTCTTCCCTCCTTCCTATCCCCTTTTCCTTTTTTTCCCTTTCCTTCAGTTCCTTTTTCCTTTCTTTTCTCTTTCCTTTCTTCTTCCTTTCTATCCTTCCTCCTTCCAATGTTCCTCCTGATATAATATAGCTTTTAGGGCAGACAGCAATGATTTTAAGATCCCCTGACCTTAGAGAGTTTCTGTTCTAACAATCTGTCAGTGATTCTAAATCTTTTGACTTTGGAATATGATCCTGAGGCCCTCTGATCTAAGAAAGCTATTGTTCTGTCAATGATTGTAAAAGGTTTCTGGCCTAGGAATATAGTAATATTTCTTCCTTTAGATTTCAGGGAAGATATTTTAATGATCCTGAGATTTCAATCCTTCTGGCCTTTGAATAATCCTATAAACATTATTGACAGATGATCAATGATAACCAAATTCTTGAGACTACTCCTTGGTTCTACCTCTAGTTCTACAAAACTGGCATATCAATAACATGATGAACTGGATAAATTTGTCTCCTTGCTTCTGCTTCTTTCCTAAATCTTCTGGACTTTAGCCCACTTCAATTGGCATTACAATTCCAATAAATTTTCCCCTTGACTTAGATATGATTCAAGCCTGCTAATTCTTTTGAGACACCTCAAGACAACAGTCTGTGACCACAACCTTTTGGGATCCTTTCCCAACCTCAACACTCCTTCCATTCTGACTTTCCTCTCTGGCTTCCAACCTTCTGTTCTGCACTCCCCTAACTTCAACAATAGCACCTATCTCTCAGTTTTGATGGGAGGATTAAATGACATATTTGTAAAAGAATCAAGTTTAAATTGTTAAATGCTAATCATTTATAGCATTCCATTTTCTCTTCCTTTCTTCTTTAGTGTCATCCTGAAACACAAAACACTTGAATCTCTACTTTAGAAATTATATTAGGTTGGAGTTTTTGATTGTATTATTCTGCCCTGTCCTTAGACCCTCTTTCTTTGCAATACTTTAGGTAGGCATCAAAGGAAATGCCATTCTCATAAAATCAAGTAGTGACCTACACAAATAAAGTCAGTGAGAAAGAAGCCTTTTTTTAATTCCACAGATCAGAGTTCCAGATGCAGCACTCCATGTGCTGTTACACCTTCTGAAAGATAAAAAACCAAAGCTATTCACATCTTATTTAGATAAACATGCAAAGCACTCCAATCTATTTCTCCAGAGAATTATCCTTGCCTTCCAACTAATGATCCTTAATTTTTACTCTAACATTATTTATAAATCCTACCTGCCTATTTCATTAGGAAACTGTGAACTTTTTTCCATAGTTTGTTTTTAAAAGATATATGTGTATGAACTTTGAGTCTATATCTTGTGGAAGTATGTAGATATATGTACTTATACATAAATATGTACACATAAAGTTTTGTTGAAAAGTTCAAAAATTTTAAATATATATTTTAAAAGTATAATTTGACAAACTTGTTAAAAGTAAATTCTTTAACACCCTCTTTCCTTCCTTTTTCCTCCCTTCCTTCCTTTTTCCTCCCTTCCTTCTTTTCTTCCTTCTCTCCTTTCTACCTTCCCTCCCACTCTCCTTCCTTATAAAGCTAGAAAAATAATAACAAAATTTATTTGGAAGAACAAAGGATCAAGAATATCAAGGAAATTAATTTATTAAAGTTATTAAATGCTTAATAATTGATTGGCATTTTAAATTTCTGAGAAATATATCAAATTTTCCCTATGTCTCCTTTTATACTTTTCCTTTTCTTTTGTGAATTTTAAAAAGTGATTTTTAAAATTTATTTAGATAAACGTGGAAATTTTAAAAAGTGATTTTTATGTTAGCTTTGAATTCAATTGCCTGGTTATACCATTTCTTTGAGATCTTCTAATTGAGAAGGAATTGACAAATAATTAGCTAGAGGTAGATATAAAAATAAAAAAGAACATCAACACAACATGATCGGCATCAAATGTTGGGATTTGATACCAAATGATGAAGTTCAATTATGAGGCACAAGGCTCAAGGCAGATATGAAGAATTCACAATGACTTTTTTTTTTGCCAAAAGGTTGCTTTATTTATGAGAAGAGGCTATGAGCAAAATGAAGAGGTAAAATAGATATTAAATATATTTGGAAATGCATATAGGTGAGTAAAGAAAGGATTATTATTATTATTATTATTATAGCTTTTCATTTATAAAACATATGCACGGGTAATTTTTCAACATTAACCTTTGCAAAATCTTCTGTTCCAAATTTTCCCCTCTTTCCCCCCACCCCCTTCCCTAGATGGCAGGTAGTCCAATACATGTTAAATCTAATATATGTACACATATTTATACAGTTATCTTGCTGCACAAGAAAAATCAGACCTAGAAAGAAAGAAAAAAACCTGAGAAGGAAAACAAAAATGCAAGTACACAATAACAGAAAGAATGAAAATGCTATATTGTGGTCCACAGTCATTTCCCATAGTTCTCTCTCTGGGTGTAGATGACTCTCTTCATTACTGGACAATTGGAAATGGTTTGAATTATCTCATTGTTGAAGAGAGCCACGTCCATCAGAATTGATCTTTGTATAGTCTTGTTGCCATGTACAATGATCTCCTGGTTCTGCTCACTTCACTTAGCATTAGTTCATATTAGTCTCTCCAAGCTGCTCTGAAATCATGAACAATAATATTCCATAACATTCATATATGACAATGTATTCAGCCATTGTCCAATTGATGGGCATCCATTCAGTTTCCATTTTCTAGCCACTACAAAAAGGGCTATCACAAACATTTTTGCACATGTGGGTCCCTTTCTCTTCATAGAAAGGATTTTTAACAATTAATATTCGAATTAATAACAACAATTAACAATAATAATCACAAGTTCTCCAATAGAAATCACAAATATAACCAGGAGAAAGAGAATACTCCATAATGTAGATGTACATCTTGACTGTAAGGATAAACCCACAGAGGACTTTAGCACCCTAAAAGAGTTAGCTATAACAAGGAGAAAGAATGGGGGAAAGGTGAAAAGAAAGACATCATGAGGCATGGGGGAGGAGTGAGAAGATATTAATAGGCAGTAAACAGTAGCAGGCTAACCCAAAATGGACATAGTAAAAATGGCATAGGCTATGGGGAAGATTTATAGGGGAAATTTAACCTCAGGGATTTCTGATTGGATACAGTAAGGTGGAATTTCCCAAGACCTTCACAGAGGTGGGACTATTAGGCTGAGCTGATTCCAATCAATTCCTTTCCCTGCTTGCCCTCATGAAATATATAATCTCATCAGTATTTCAGGCTTTCTCTTCCAACCCCACCTAGCTATCTAAGACCTCATCAAACATATTTGTCATGGAAATAAAAATAAGAAATTTTTTTAAAATAACATTCATATTTCTGATATAGAAAAGTTTTTCAGGTTTCTGTCTTTTCTGTCTCGTTTTCTGTCTTCTGAAAGAAGGCAATCAAGAGAATATTATTTTAAGATGAACATTCTTTAGAAAGGTTAGAAGCTTTTTTCAGTATTCAAATACATCATGGAAGTAAAATATACACACACACATACACACACACACACACACTCTCTCAAATATCCTGATTTTTTTTTTTTATAATCATTGATTTTAAAAGAATAGTAGGAGAATTTGAATCAAAATATTTTATAACATGTTATGCCAATCTAATTTATAACCAACTATTTTAAAAAAAGTAAAAATGTATAAATAAAAGCTATGGCCTTGGACTGAACTGAATGAATGAATGCAAGAATCATGTATCACAGGGATTTGGAAGATTTTCATGTTAAGTCTTAGTCTTTGCTATTTCTTAGTATTGTTCTGAATAATGATTGAAATAAGTGAAAGTCATTCATTCCCTAGACCCTCATCCGCCTTGCTCCCCCGCCCCCAATTCTCCTCTTTCACACAATGCTTTGTATAAGATAGGCTCTGCCTAACTGAATTAAATTGATTAAAAAACAACAATACAACTTTGAATTCTTTAAATCTCTTTACAAATATAAGGTGATAGCCATAGCAGATGAACTGCTAAGGATGGAACTTGAACTGCCAGGTGACTTGCAAACTTCTATGCTAACTTGAAGACAGCTCAAATCAATATTTAGGCCTTAAAAGCTCGGTTGAATAGTTTTTAAGGTGATTTCTACAGGGAATTGTCAAAATTCCCTCAACAGTGGGAAGTGGATGGTAAATGCTCTTAATAGCTGCCTAAGGGAACTCATTCAGCATCTTATTAGTTTAAAACATACTTTTTTTCTTTTCTTTTTTCTTTTTTTTTTTTTTTTTGCTTTGAGCTTTAAACTAATAAGGTTCTTAATGTTCCCTTTAGTTTTGCTAATAGGGGAATGTAGGACACATTTTGCTACAGATGAGGGATTTCTGACAATTCCCACAGTCAGTTACCTTTAAAGGTTACCTAGAAGTCCCATTATAGACTCAAGGTTTTGAAGGGTTTTGCCATTAGCCATTATTTATCTTATCAAAAGGGTCATTAGTTTAAAGAAAGGGAATCACAAAATAATTTGGACTTCTAGATTAGGATATTTTGAAACTTTTTTTTTTTAAAGAACAGCTGGGACATTGTACTGTAGGAAAACTTGCACCCTCCAGATTTCTTTAAACATATTTTCAGGATTGTCAGGACATTACAATATCATTAGCAGATTCCTAAATTAAGATTTTGTAAGACTTTTGATAATAAATCTCCATTAAATTCTAGCTATTTCCAATAACCACTAGCAGCAATTAACCACAATATGTCACTAAGATTAAAATTTGTTTGGGAAAATGCTACAAACCCTTCACTTCAGTAGGAGCTCAAGTGTGTCAAAAATGAGGCTTTTGTGAACATAAACAAAAATAATAAATCAAGAAGCATTATTATATCTCCAAAACCAATATACATGTTAAAGACACTATAATAGTTGGGGGAAGGGGAAAACAAAGCAAAAGATAAAAACAGAAATGGAGACAGAAAAAATAGATTAAAAAACAAAACAGACTGACAGAGGCAAAGGTAAATGGACATAGATAAGAGAGATGAAAACAGAGAGAGTAAGAGAATAATAGAGTTTAGTAGACATGGATAGAGGCTGAGATGAAGAAAGAGATAGAAAAAGAGCATGAGACAGAAAGACAGAGACACAGACACAGACACACATGACACAAATTTTTTTCTGGGAAGAGACTGGGGAAGAAGACAAAGACTTGGAGGTGAATCAGGCAGTGTTGATAGGTGAAGAAGAGCATAGAGAGTCCTTGCCAGTATGCCCAGGGTCAAAGGATGGAAAAGAAGGATAACATGGCATGGGAGATACAATGTTGTGTCAAAACATAAGTATGAAGATAAATGCAGAATTCTGTCCTTATCTCACCTTCAAGTCAAACTTCTACTTGTCCAGATTAGAGATGATGCAGAAGGGAAATAAAATCTAATAATGCAAATTAGGCAAAGACAACTCTTGAGCTTTAACAAGGAACCTTTGATCTGCCGAGGGATAGGGACCTTTAAAGTGGCATAGGGACAATATAATCAATTCAATCAAATGAAAACATTTTCCAATCCACTCCCCTAGAGATTCAGTCATATGCCCTACAATTTTTCAAAGTCTTTTTCTCTGGACACTATTACACTTTATTATACTTTATCTGTTGTTTGCCTAATTAGAATAGAATGTAAGGTCTTTGAGATCATGACACAATGCCCCACTCAGAGCAAAGTAAGCACTTACTATTGTTTCCCCTTTGATTCATGCACATATCCTTTCATTTATGTTATAGATAGAATATTACCAAATCAGAGCACATCCAGAAGAAGATGATTAGAATCATAATAGTCTAAAAACTATTTAATTTTAGAAAAAGAAAAATGAGTTGAAGATGTTTAAACTGGGAAGGAGAAGAAAAGGGTTGAATCTGATGTAGAAGCAAATAGGACCTATTCACTCTATTCAAATATTAATGGCTCTTAAGTTTAAGAGCAATTATATTACAACAAAAGACTAAATGGAGACTGTAATATTATGTCTGACCAAAGTTTCCATTTCTAGAATGAATTCATATGGGTTTTACATGCTCAAAATGAATTAATTTTCTAGCAACCATTACATCTGTCAAAAAAAAATGGAATATGTTACCTTGGAAAATTATGAAATTATCTTACTGTATATATTTTAGTGGTGATATCAAAAATCTTATAGAAAAAATCTTCATTGATAAGATGGAAGTATAAAACACTTTGATAATAGAAAAATTCTTATTAATTTATTAAAATAGAATTTAAAAAAAAAATCCTGCTACTACCTTTCCTTTAAGCTGCTGAGGATAAAAAGGGCATGATAAACTAATAAACCTTAAATATGAAAGAAAAAAGTTTTTTTTTTCAGTTTTGTTGTTGTTTTATGATTCATCATGACCTCATTTGGAGTTTTCCTGGTTAAATTTTTAGAGTGTTTTACCATTTCCTTCTTTAACTCATCTTATAGATGAGGAAACTGAGAGATAGAGTTAAGTGACTTGCTCAGGATCACACAACTCTTAATAAAAATCTGAATCTGGATTTGAACTCAACTCTTCTTAACCCTAGATCTGGTACTCTATACAACCTAGCCATTATTCAAGAAAAATTATTCAATTCTGCTTAGTCCCACATTTTTGGGCATGTACTTGAGTCTGGGTTCTCAGAGTTCATGCCAGCAGAAAGTTTTTATAAACTGACAATTACCATTAAACTGGAGAAGAATTTCTAAACTTGGCCCCATAAAAGATTTTCTTCTTTCTCCGGAGATGTGAGGGACCATGCATGACAAGAAAGAAGAGAGGCATATTTTCTTAAGAAAGAAAATCTTTTAGGGGCCAAGTTTAGAAATTGTTATTCCATAGCATTCATGTTTTGTTTTGCTATTTTGCCTGCTTATGGCATTATAGTCATTGTACATGTCATTTTAAAATTCTTATTTCACTGCTTTTTCTAGTGTATATTTTAATTTACATAATTTTCTTTTGATTTCTTGAGACCTTCATTTTTTTCCTCTATGGAATACAATACTATTCCACTATTTGTGTTCTATCCCATTATATTGGCCACTTGTTGAGCTAGATTCTTCTCCAGTTTAGTTTGATTTTTTATTATTATTATTTATTGTTTATTTATTTTTAAGTTTAAAGTTCTGTATATTTATCTAGTAATTTTTGTTATATATATGTTATATATAGCTACATTCCATTTATAGCTATATAGCATATATTTTTAAAATCATATTTTATATGATATACAATATATTATGTGATATATCGTAAACATGACATGTGATAAATATGATTTGTAATATAGATAAGTATCTAAAATTAATGTGAATTTTTAAAGACTGATAAAACAAAACAAGGTAAA
Organism: Antechinus flavipes; assembly: GCF_016432865.1. Lineage (NCBI taxonomy): Eukaryota > Metazoa > Chordata > Mammalia > Dasyuromorphia > Dasyuridae > Antechinus > Antechinus flavipes. The sequence goes on along the minus strand of NC_067400.1, from coordinate 127,129,910 downwards.
AATAAATGCGAAAATTAACAACTTACTATTGTGCCAATTATTTAACTTACTAATTATGAATGCACTAAACATTCTTACTTTTCTCAATTTTACGGTATTCTCGATCTTGTAGTAAAATAAAGAATTAATTTTAAAAAGGAAACAAAAAGAAAAATTCCATTGCTTAGAATTTGGGTTTCCTGCTATAATTATGCTTACAACTTGAATAAAAGAGGCTCAGGTTATTTATGACATTTAAGGTTTCTTTACTGGCCTTATGAGTGGTTGATAAAAATGTTTCAGTCATAAAATCTTACAAATAGAGAACAAGGAATACATTTTCACATCTAAAAGTTTTTTTAGAAATTTTATTTAGATTTTTGAGGCCAGATACTTGTCTAGGTTGTGCTGTTTGTGCACAGAGAGAATCTTTTGAGAATACATCAAAAATCTCTCTATCAATCCTGATACCCTATCAAATTCTCATAACTGTTGTTTAAAGTTTAAACCTAAAAACCATAGATACACTAATGTTTTTCTACTGATAGAGAGCCAAGAATACTATGATTTTTATTCAAGGATTTATCAGGTTTTTTTTTTTTTTAATCTAATTACCATCATCATAGTTCCTCCCCCCCCCCCCCAAGTTGTGATTTGGCCTTCATTTTCTTTTTTTAATGGCATTTTAAAATTTAAAACTAAATGCATATAATTTATATATACACATATATAATATGTATATACCCACCTACACATACCGTATAAATGTAGTGTTATATATGTATGTATTTATGCATACATAGACATGCATCTAAAACAATATTCATATGACACACATAACAATGAATACTAGCCCCACTTTTTTTTTCCTAATAAATTCAACACCTAATTTTTGTTGTTATTTTAGTTCTACTCCTTAACTTGCCTTGCTATATTTTTTTTCCTGAAGCAATTGGGATTAAGTGACTTGCCCAGGGTCAGACAGCTAGGAATTGTTAAATGTCTGAGGCCAGATTTGAGCTCAAATTCTCCCGGTTTCAGGAGTGGGATTCCAGGTCCCACTGCACCACCTAGTGCCCTTTGCCGTGCTATTCTTAACCTCCTCTGACCAATGGATCCCTCCCTTATGTTTCCTCCCTTGCTTTCCCTTTCTCTTTATTTCATTCCCATTCATTTACATACCTTATCCCACTTCCATTAATTTAAACACCTTTCTGTACAATTCTTCATGTCTTTATACATCTTTAGGTACTATAGCCTTTATAGTGCACATTTATGTATCATTCCTTATTTAACCTATTCCCAACGTGAGTAGATTTTCAGAATTACCATCCCTCCTCTCCCATCTATTGCCTCTGTGTCAGTTCTTTTTCTGCACTTCATTTATATAGCATAATTACTCTTTTTACTTTTTCCTAGACAGTTTTCTAAACAATTTTCCTAGACAGTCAGATCATACTCAGCTCTGCTTCAATCTTTCTTTTAAAGTACCCCAAAACAGACATCAGTCTTAAACCAGTGGTTTACATTTCAATGTAACAACAACAACAACAACAACAACAACAAAACAGACAATTTGTCCTTGTAATGTCCCTTGAAATTAATCTTTGATGTTAGCACTTATATCCACTGAATCAGGATTGTTTGAGACCAAGTCCCAAAAATCTGTGAGTTTATTGGATGTCCACTTTTTCCCCAGTAATATTTTTGAATGTTTTGCTGGACATGATATTTTTAGCAGCAGCTCTAATTCTTTTGATTATTGATATGTATTATTCCCAGAATTGAAGGGTTTTTTTTTTAATCATAGCTGGTGATAGTGATAAATCTTGTACAATTCTAATTGTACTTCTAGCATATTTGAATTATTTTTTCTTGTTTCTTGCAAAATTTTCTCTCTGAACTGGGAGTTTCAAAATTTAGCAATAATATCCCTTTGTGTTTTCCACAAATGATCTCTTTGAAGTGGTGATAGGTGGATTTTTTTCCCCTTATTTCTACTTTCCCCTCAAGTTCTATCACTTCAGGAAAAATTTTTTGGATTATTTCTTGCATTATTATGTCAAAGTTCTTTTTCTGATCACATCTTTCAGGTAGTCCAATTTTTCTTATATTTTGTATTCTTGATCTAGTCTCCAAGTCTGTTTATATAAGGTATTTCACATTCTGTTCTATTTTTTCATTATTTATATTTTGTTTTGTTATTTCTTGGTCTTTTATACTCTCACTGGCTTCCCCTTGGCCAAACCTTATTTTCAAAAAAACTACTTTCTCCTTTTCCAGCTGGTTAACTTTCCCTCCCATAATCTTACCTTTTCTTGGGTGATTTTTATTTTTTATTTATTTGTTTTATTTTTCCTCGATTTCTCTCATTTGATCTTTAAAATCTTTTTTGAATTCTATGAATTCTTTTTGGGAAGGTAGCCATTTAACAGTTCTCTTTGGGATAGAAGAGACTTTTCTTACTTCACTATCATCTGAAAATGAACCCATTTTTCCTACTCCCTTACTTGTTAATTATTTTTTTAGTTAATGAGAATTATTACTACAAGCATCTCTAAATCTGTGCTTATATATATAGGGAATGGTACTTCTAGCTTCACTTCAGCTCCACTGACCTGGAATCCCAAACTAAAAGCTCCACCAGTGTTTCTGTCTCACTGCTTCTGCACTTCCAGTGTGCAGGTTCCCTCTCACCCAGGGCAGTGTCTCAGCAGCATACACTGGGCCTGGCATTCCTAATCTGCAGAAGTTCCCTCAGTGTTTCAAAATTCAGGCTCCCAATTTCCTACAGTCTGCCTACCTCTGACAAGAGCTCTTTGAACCTAACCCTAAGGTTAAGTGGCTAGTTTTGTGGAAATAGCCTGGGAGTGTTTAAAATTCATAACTGGTTAAACCAGGGTCTAAGGTCTTTTTTCAGGTGTTCTTGAGTTGTCTCAGAAGCACTTCAGTTCTGCCCCGAGTATTTGTTTTACATCTGTCTATGTTTGCCCTGAGGCACAAATTTGTTTTGTTTATGGGAGAAATCTGGACGGCTTGAAATTTTCTCACTTTCTTCCAATCTTCCCAGAATCCTCCTCTTCTCTTTCTTTTTCAAAGCTGTTGATGTTGCACATGAACTGGATTTAACCGAAGCAGAATTGCACAAACTCATCAGCCTCAATATCTTTTCCAGAGGGTCTTCTATTTCTAACCAGTCTCTCAGCACTTCATGGTAACTGTTACAGCCTTCATGGCTGTTATAATAAATTCTTTTCATCTGCCCATTCTACCAGAGGAAGTCGTCACCTACTTGGGGTAGACATCCCCCTAATATGTCTGAGGTCTGTTGAGTACCATCAACCTGATTTAGCCCATCTGCTGAGATAGATTTTCCAAGATGTAACTTATGTGCATGTTATAGTTTCTTGCAGCTAGGTGAATCAGGGGGACAAAAAAGGTAGATATGAGCATCATGACAAAGACTTGGCAAGAAGTGATAGTCTTCCTGAGAGTTAGAGATAACAAGATTAAGAAATATGGTGAAGTTATACCTGTAAAACGTTGGAAGATGCATGTCAATGATATGAGTGTGTTTGTGTGTGTGTGTGGTTGTGTGTGTGTGTGCATGTATGAAAGGTGAAGTTTGAATTATTTGCTTTATGTTATTTTTATTTATTTTATTTTAAAACAAAATATTTTTTTGTTGTTGGCCATAACATGGCCTTGGCAACTGTCAATATTATTTTAAATGGTAATATTGAGTAGTAGTTGCATGGATCATTTTCTGTGATGTGATAGACAGTTAGCATGGTGGAAATGAGTAGATTATAAGCTAGCAGATCATTTATTTAGTTCTGTCTATCTTTTCCATGATCCTATTAGTAAACTTTGTGTTTACATAGCCATACTATGACTCTAATTCTCAAAATAAATAATTATCAAAAGAAGTTTTTAGAATTCAATTTCATTTCTTTATATTTTCATTTTGTATATGTATAATACACACACACACACACATATATACACACACATACACACAAATATATGTCAAATAGGAACAATGTCTTGTGTTACTACATCGAATTTTTCTAAATGGAACATAACATACAGCTAGAGATTTAAAGCTAAAAATATCTTTAGTGACTACCATATCTAATCTCTTCTTTAAAAAAAAAATACTGAGTTTTAAAGAAGCTGAGTGACTTTATGTTAATCATGTAGCTAGTAAATGTGAGAGACTGAGAAGAAATAAGAGGAATACTTCTTATTTCTTATTCCAGGGCCAGAAATTTATCTATTATATACTGTATTGCATTTTACTTAGAATCTGGCTGAGATATTTTTTAAACTTCAACCAAAAGTGTCCTTTAATATTCCTAAGAGCAAGACTACAGGAGACAGTTAATAATTTATTGATTATAGACATAACTTTCATATAGTAACATGAAATATTACTTCATTTTTATCCAATGAAATTACCCAGGAAGGATTGAACAAAAATCATGGAATCAGGTGTAGGACCCATTATCCTAACTCTCAGTCCTCTTCTATAAATTCAATAATTATAAGAAACTATTTAATCTGCTATGAAAATAAATGGAATAAAGTTATTTATGGCTGATAGCTTTTTTCTTTTCATTTCAATATGTGTCCTTAACTAGTAAAAATGCTTATTATTCGTTTTATAAAATTTCAGAATTAAGCATCTAGATAAGTGTATCTTATTTTTAAATGTTATAAAACCCTAAGTCCTAGTGCTTCTATGTCCTTTCCCAGACAGCTGTTGTAATTCATACTGTGTGTATATGTGTTGTAAAGATTGCTGTGGTAATTACCCTGTTTAGTGATCAGCATAATGTTAAATCCTATGTAAAGAGACAGAAGGCAAATTAAACTCCTTTCACCTTTCCAACTGAAGTTCAAGCTATGCAACAATAGTCTTTAAAATGACTCTACAAATTGCATTCCACAAACAAGCATAGTTGTTCTCCTTTGATTTTCTTTAAATCTTATTTGGATATTGTGGGTTTATTTGGTAAAGGTCAAAGTTAATCATAAAACAGACCCAACTAGAATATATTTAAAAAAAAAAACATTGTTCAATTTTTACAATGTATATTAGAACAAGGCAAAAATGAGAAAAATGGAAAAATTAATTTCTTTTAGAAGATAGATAGAAATTTAATTAATTCTGATCCCTAATCAGCTGATCTAAAAAGAATTCTGAAACCACTGTGCATTTCATTTTTCATGCTGCTCTGCTTGAAAAGAAATGCTTAAATATAATAAAAGACACATGTAGCCAGCATGGAAGGATGTGGATTGAAAAAGAATTATAAAAGACAGATTTTTCCCCCAATGCTTTTTAATACTAAATCTTGATGAAGCATGTAATCAAAATCTTCATTCCTTACCCATCTTAGTATTAACTCTCTATTTAATGATACTACTCAAGTGAATAATAGAATGTCAGACTCATAGAATTACAGATTTGAAAGGTATCTGAAAGTTCTTGTAGTCTAACTCCTATGCAAAGCATGAATACAAATTACAATATCTGATCAAATCAAGACAACAAGCATTTATTAAGTGCTTATTATATGCTAGACACTATGTTAAATGCAATGATACAAGTAAAAGCAAATTAAAGTCAGCCACTGGTATCAGTGTGTTTACATTCTAATAAGGGAAGACAAGAGAGAAAAGGAAACTGAAAAGGGAAATGGATTGGTACCTGGGCAGCACCTGGAGGCAGTTAGATAAATTTCAAACTGCTTTAATGTCCAGAATGCAAAGAGTACTCATTAGTGGCTTGAAGAGAATGAGAATGGAAGTTATCTATCTGCTAAAGTTGCTCTGGACTTATTTCCTGACTCAATGATATTTAATATTTAAATAATTACTTGGATGATGGCAAAAAATGTTGATTTTCCTAATAATAGCTTTTTATTTTCAAAATACATGCAAAGATAGTTTTCAGCCTTCACCCTTCCAATGAATTGTGTTCCAAATTTTTCTCCCTGCCTTCTCTTCATTCCCTTTCTGAGACAGCAAGTACTCTAATACATGTTAAATATGTGCAATTCTTCTAAACATATTTACATATTCATCATGCTGCAAAGAAAAGATAAATCCAAAAGAAAAAAAATGAAAAAGTAAAAAAAAGCAAGCAAACAACAAAATATATTAAAATAGTATGTTGTGATCCATTTCAATACCCACTTTCTTTGCATCCCAAGACTATTGGAATTGGCTTGAATCACCTCACTTTTGAAAAGAGTCAAATTCATCACAGTTTATCATCATATACTCTTGTTCTTGCTGTGTTCAATGTTCTCTTGGTTCTACTCATTTCAATTAGCATCACTTCATGTAAGTCTCTTTGGGTCTTTCTGAAATCATTCTGCTGATCATTGGCATAGAAATAGAAATCCAAATATTGGATACCTTATTTTCCTTGTTACAATTTATGCAGAAATATAAATATAAAATTTGTAAATGACAGAAAGCTTAAAGGAATAACTAATGTATTGAATGGAAAATTGTGGATTCATACATCTTTATATGTTGAATATAGATAAATAATGCAATATTAAAAAAAGATGAAATTAACAATGACAAATACAGTAACTTACCTGAATTCAACATAGCAAGTCTTTAACTATAAAAGTAGAATCATAACCACATCATTTTAATGAAAAACAAGAACTAGGAGTTTTTATTGGGCTATCAATTCAATATAATTTGATAATAAATGGTAAAAATTCTACTGTATTCTTAGGGAGTATTAAAAAATATTATCATTAATAACAGAGATTGTAATATCTCTGTACTTGTACTTATTCATTTTAGATCTGGAGTACCATACATGCCACATTTTAGCTTGGATAAACTAGATGCTGGACCTAACCAGTAGGGTGAAATGAATAACCAGTGAAGATACAATGACTGTCTTCAAACTTGTAGAAGAGTGTTAAGAATTGTTTTTTCCTCTTTGGACTCAGCAAGCAGAACTAGGAATAATAACTAGAAGTTGAAAACTTTTGAAAAATAAAATAGATTGGGAAGTAGGGGGTTCCTTTTCCCAAGAGGTCTTCAAATTTAAATTGAGTGATTACTTACTTGTAGAGAACACTGTCAACAGATTTTTGTTCAATTCAAATATCTCTTTCCTTAGGTAGAATATAAAGTCTCTCATTCTGAGTTGTCATGATTCTGGGATTTGTTGAGCATTAAAAACAAATGCAGTATCCAAAAATGTCTTTTTTAAAAATGAAATTAGAAAAAAATACTGAGAATTTTTTTCAGAAGATCTGATATAAAGTGAGAATAAAAGGATATTGTGGGGGCAGCTAGGTATGGCAGTGTATAGAACACCAGCTCTGAAGTCAGGAGGACCTGAGTTCAAATCTGCCTCAGACACTTAACACTTCCTGGCTATGTGATCCTGGGCTCCTGGACAAGTCACTTAACTCCAATTGCCGAGAGAGAGAGAGAGAGAGAGAGAGAGAGAGAGAGAGAGAGAGAGAGAGAGAGAGAAAGAGAGAGACAGACAGACAGACAGACGAGAAAAGGATATTGTAATTCCCCATCACGGTCACTCTATGCCTCAATTTCAACTTAAGTGTGAGCAGTAACTTCTTCCAAATTACACAATTATTTTCTGAATTAATTGCCTTCTTGCAGAAATAAAATCATTAGCACCACATGGGGAAAGGTGAAATGATAGACTGTGATAATATTGGATACCTTATTTTCCTTGTTACAATTTATACAGAAATATAAATATAAAATCAAAGGTATGCTTGAAAAAATCCCTATGGGATCTACTAGTAGCTGGAATAGATTGAAAGAAGAACTCAAAGATTACTTTGATTAAAATTTTCATTTCTTATTTACATAGTACTTTAAAGTTTATGAAGTATTTTGCCTATATTATTTAATTAAACAGAAACCCACACAACTACAATGAAAAACCTTGATGAAGGTGCTATTTTTCTTATTTTGCAGATGAGAAAACTGAGAATCAGCATCAATAAGCAATTTGCTTTGGATTCACAGAGCTAACAAGTTTTTGATGAAGAATGATATTAATATCAGAAGATAATGAAATTTGAGGGAAGGAGAAATAGTTGTGAACACATATCTATGAGGTACATGGCTGACCATGATTCCAGAGGCCTCTTTAAGATCAGTTTAATGTTTCAGTAATTAGCTTAGTGACTGGCCTGTGAGTTATAAAAGAAGAAATGTGAAATAAAAATCATGTTTGTTTTTATATACAGCTAGATGGCACAGTGGATAGAGTGCCAGCCTTAGAGTCAGGAGGACCTCAGACACTTAACAAATACTTACTAGCTGTGTGAAGATGGACAAGTTCACTTATCCCCATTTTCTACATACATACAAACATACAACAATAACAAATGCCCACTCAAAAGTGCTTTGGCTTGATTCAGAAATTTTGAAAGTAAAGGAATATCATGAGTATTTGACTCAGTATGCATACTGAATTTGTAGGGCTGGTAAAGTCCAATTATATATTCAGAAATGTGTAGCTGGTATAGCAAAATGTAACTCATGTTGGCAGTGGAAAAGGCAGTAATTTTGTATGGCTTTGTAGTCTTTCATCTATTACACTCCCACACCAGCAAGAGAACAGAAATATAAAAACTATCAAATTGAACTTTAAAATGAAATGTGGAGAGGAGAAGGAAGGGAAATGAAATAAGGTCAGAATTTCTGCTTATTTCTCCCAACATACTCACTCTTTAAAAACTTCTTAAAAGAGCAAAATAATGAGTAAAAAAGCCATCTAAAAGTCATTCTGAGTCTTTTTCTTGCCCCCAGTTCAGAACAAGTTAGTAAAACCCTTTTGGTTTTCCAAAAGGTATCCAGATATCCCTTTTGATATCTGCATTTACTGGTCAATCTTCATAGGAACAGTCAGAGCATCCAGGGATAGAGACTGAAAGCTTGGTCTCAAAGAGCTTCCAGGGGACCACTTTACTAACACTGAGCTCAGGATCACTGACTATTTCAAAATTTTTATCACCTATGACCCAATATCAAGTTACATTTCCCTTGTGGAGAAGAATGATAACTATCATGAGAGAGCACTTGTGTGATGACTAGAGCATAGTCCAGGAGAGCAGTAAACAGATCCCTCCCCAAATGACACCACAGTATAGCATTGAAAAATTTCAATCCTTCACTGAGCTTTCATCATCATCCTGATCATCATTATCATCATCAAGATGCAAAAAGATGGAAGCTCAGTTCAGATATCACCACCACTACTCACAGAGGTAAACAGAGCCCAAATGTGTTATGAATTCCAGTCAAGGCAAAGACCAGAAAAATGAGCAAATAACAGCAATAACAACAAAGCATTATTGTAAAGGCTCCTGTGTTGACAGGGAAACTAAAGAGAAAAACACAAAAGAAAATAATGATTTAAAATTATCTACAAAAATCCTCAAATAAAAACGAAAATTTGATGCAATCTAACAAGAATTCCTAGGAAGCAAAAGAAAGAGATTTTTAATAGAACAAAAAGATTTTTAAATGACAAAGGAAAATTGGGGAAAGAAATGAAAGTTATGCACGAAAATTATAAAGAGAGAATCAACAGCATGGTAAAAGATGCACTAAAATACTGAAGAAAGTAACTACTTAAAAATTAGAATTGGCCAAGGGGAAGCTAATGGCTCCAGAGATATAAGAAATAGAAAAAGAAACTCAAAAGATTTAACAAAGAAAAAAATATGATTGAAGAGAGATGATCCAAGAATTATTAAGCTTATTGAAATCTATGATAAAAAGAGACATCATAATTCAAAGAATTAAAAAGCAAAATTTCCCAAATATTCTTAGAATTAGAGAGCAAAATAAAAACTGAAAGAATCCATCAATTACATCCTAAAAGAGATTCAAGAATGGAAACTCCCGCAAATATTATAGCCAATTAATTATCAGAGCTATTTAGTAAAAGAGAAAATGCCAAAAGGAGATAGAAACAAATCAATTAGACACAGTTAAGCTGAGAAAAGATTCTAGTTACCAATATAAAAGAGCAGAAAGATTTCTATATAATATTCTAGCAAAGGATCTAGAATTATAATCAGTAATAATCTATCCACCAAAATAGAGTATGCTTCTACTGGAGGAAAAATGTCCAGTGAATCAACTTAAAAAATAAATTTAAAGGAAGAGGACTTATCAGTGTCAGATGTGAAAACATACTACAAAGCTGTTATAATAAAAATAATTTGATACTGGATAAGAAATAGAGTGGTTGGTCAATGGACTAGCTTTGATATACAGTATGCAGCAAGGTAATCTAACTTTGATAAATCCAAAGATCCCAAGCACTAGCACAAGAAATCAGCATTTTAGAAATAATCTTTGGAAATTTGGAAAGCAATCTGAGAGAAACTTAAGTATAGATCAACATGTCATACCTTATACTTAGAGAAACTCAAAATGGGTATGTGATTCATGCATAATGGGTGATATAAATATATTAAAGAAGCATGAAGGAAATCTATCACTAAAGGAAGAGTCTATGACCAGAAAAATATTTTTTAAAATGTATGGGAGATACAACAAATAATTTTATTTACATAATTTTTAAGTCTTTATACAAATAAAGATAATGTACCAATTATTAGTAGAAAAGCAGGAACTGAAGAGAAAAAATTATAACAATTTTCTCTGATAAAGTTCTCATTTCTCAGACATAGAAAACTAAGTCCAATTTATTTAAGAAAAAAAAGAAAGAAAGAAAGCCATTCCCTAATATTTAAATGATCAAAAGATGTGACTAGGCAGTTTTCAGAGGAAGAAATCAAAGCTATCAATAATCACATAAAAAGGTTCTCTTATTCCCTGGTAATTAGAGAAATGTAGAAGAGAATTCTGAAGTACCACTGCACACCATTCAGATGGGCTAAAAAGATAGAAAAGTAACAAATGCTGGAAGGAGTATACCTATTTTTCTACATTACCTTCAACAGAGTTTTTAGAGCTTTGAACAAGGCTAAAAATGCTGGAGAATAATTGAAAACTATACCCAAGAGACTAGAAAACTGTGAATAACTTTTTTAAAAACACTGTATCCTAAGATAAGATCAAAATGGGTTCATGATCTAGGCATAAAGGATGATATTATAAATAAATTAGAAGAACATAGGATAGTTTACCTCTCAGACTTGTGGAGGAGGAAGAAACTTGTGACCAAAGAAGAACTAAAGATCATTATTGATCACAAAATAGATAATTTTGATTATATTAAGTTAAAAAGTTTTTGTACAAACAAAACTAATGTAAACAAGATTAGAAGGGAAGAAATAAATTGGGAAAACATTTTTACATTCAAAGGTTCTGATAAAAGCCTCATTTCTAAAATATATAGAGAATTGACCCAAATTTATAAGAAATCAAGCCATTCTCCAGTTGATAAATGGTCAAAGGATATGAACAGATAATCTTCAGATGAAGAAATTGAAACTATTTCTAGTCACATGAAGAGGTGCTCCAAATCACTATTGATCAGAGAAAAGCAAATTAAGACAACTCTGAGATACCACTATACATCTCTCAGATTGGCTAAGATGACAGGAAAAATAAATGATAAATGTTGGAAAGGGATGCGGGAAAACTGGGACATTGATGCATCATTGGTAGAACTGTGAACAGATGCAATCATTCTGCAGCGCAATTTGGAACCTTGCTCAAAAAGTTATCAAACCACACATACCCTTTGACCCAGTAGTGTTACTACTGGGCTTATATTTCCAAAGAGACCTTATAGGAAGGAAAGGGATGAAAATGTTTGCCCTTTTTATAGTGGCCAGAAACTGGAAATTGAATGGATGCCCATCAATTGGAGAATGGCTGAATAAATTATGGTATATGAATGCTATGGAATATTATTGTTCTGTAAAAAATGACCAACAGGATGCTTTTAGAGAGGTCTGGAGAGACTTATATGAATTGATGCTGAGTGAAATGAGCAGAACCAGGAGATCATTATACATGGCAACAACAAAACTCTACGATGATCGATTCTGATGGATGTGGTTCTCTTCAACAAGGACTTGATTTAAACTAGTTCCAATTGTTCAGTAATGAAGAGAGCCATCTACACCCAGAGAGAGGACTATGGAAACTGAGTATGGACCACAACATAGCATTTTTACTCTTTCTGTTGTTGTTTGCTTTCAGTTTTGTTTTACTTCTCAGGTGTTTTTTTTTCTTTCTAGATCAGATTTTTCTTGTGCAGCAAAATAATTGTATATGTATACATATATTAGATTTAACATATATTTTAACATATTTAACATGTATTGGATTACCTGCTATCTAGGGGAGGTAATGAGGGAAAGGAGGGGAAAATTTGGAACAGATTTTGCAAGGGTCAATGTTGAAAGATTTATCCATGCATATGTCTTGTAAATAAAAGGCTATAATAAAAAAAGAAAAGCATAAAAAATTTTAAAAAATAAAAAAGATTCATGACAAATTTTGCATCACTTTGTATATGAATAACTCTTTTCTGTGTTTTCTTGAGTTCATGTGTTTGTGTTAATGTGTGCCAGTAGAAGAGAGTTTTATAATTAAGATTCTTGGATTATTTACTTATTTTTCATAAGGATACAATTCATAAATTAAAAAAGCTCATATGTCTACCACAAATAGCTGTTGTGTTAACCATTTCTAATTTGTAAATTGGTTAATTTGTTAAGGATATGTGAAATTTATCTTCTATTACATAAAATGTCCAAAGTGAAAGCGGTGAGATAAATTTCTGAATAACTTATGAAAAACACAAATTTTAACTAGTTGGGGACGCTTTTCAGAACTATTTAAAAGTCTAAATTTTAGATTATTTGAAAGAAAATGTTTTAATGCTGTCAAGTATGTACAAATTATATCTAATACAAATAATCTCACTAAGCTAAAATGATTTTTGTGTTTTAGTGAATAAAAGTCATTTGTTCATAACATGTGATATAGTTGAAACCATTATCCCAAAGCAAATCATTTGCACTTATTAATAGATTGTATTTAGGTAAATTCCTTAAATATGTTCCAAGTATTTTGCTCTGGAATCTAGAAACATTATATGTGTGAATCTAAATAATTTAAGTATTGCTAAGATGCTTACAATTCAAAATCATGCTTTTCTTTTTTGTTTCATAAAAATGTATTTATTTCCTCTCCTCAGTGTCACACTTAATTGAAAATAAAAAAAAAAAATAAAATCAGAAGGTTTATAAAAATTGTACAATGGTAAAGCAAAATAAGTTTCCACATTGTACTTGTAAAAATGTTTCTCTGTATTTGGAGTTCATCTTCTCTCTGTGAGGATGTATATGGGTAACATATATTTTCATCAGTCTTCTGCAATAATCACCTTGTTCTAAATTGTTAAGTATTTCAAAGTTTCTTGTCATTATAATGTTATTTTTCTATGTGCTTTTATTCCATTCACTTCATTCTGTATCTATTCATATAGAAGTTTCCAGGGTTTTCTTTTTAATATCACTTTAGTTATTTCTCTTAAAAAAATTATCCATTATATTAATATAATAATGTTCAGTCATTCTCCATTAGGGTTTTCAATATTCCACCATGACTAAAAGAACTATAATTATTTATATATATATGAGTGTTTTATCCTCTTTGATTTCTTTACTGATGATTCTTAAATCTACCTGTCTTGTCCCAATATCTCCACTGGTATACAATATCCAATATCTACAAACGCCTTTCAGATACTTTGAACTGAATGTCTAACAAAGCTCTTAAATTCATTGTCCAAAAAAGAATTCACAATGGCATCACTTTGATGCTAGCCTTCATTATCTAATACTTGAATTACTACAATAATCTGTTGGTGAGTCTCTCTGCCTTAAGCATCTCTCCATTCCTATCTATTTCCATTTTGCCACTACAAAGTGATTTTCCTAAAGTACATGTCAGTCCCCCCTCAATAAATTTTAATAGCTTCCCATTGCCTCAAGGAACACATATAAAATACTATAATTTCTATCCAAAGCTTTTTTTTTTCATCTAGACCCCTACTTTTGTTTTCTTTTAGATTTCTTTTCCCTGAAGAGACCAGTACATTTCTTCTGTTTTCACTTTACCCTGTAATTCTAAGAGATATGAACAGTTTTCTTTTATAATTCTTAGAAACAATATGTTTCTATTATTTTATTTATCAAAGTTTATAAGTAGTCCAATGGTTTAAAATTATCTTTCCATGATGTTTTCTAGGTCAGATAATTTTTGAGATTTTATATACATATATATATATATATACACATAAACATATATGTATATGTATATATATTACACACACTATATATACTATAATACACACATACATATATACATGTATATGTGTGTTTTTAAAATATTTTCACTTTCCTAATATTGCTTGTTTCTTGAAGTTATTAAATTTTATTTGACCCATTTTAATTTTTAAGGAATCTGTTACTTATATACAGTTTGGAACCAATTATATACTGCTACAATTTTCATTTCAATTCTTTATCCCATAGGCTTTCTTTCTTTTTTATTTTTAATCTATAACTCTAATTACTTTCCTAAGTGTTAATCAAGCACTCCAATTTCCATTATAAAATAATTTTTAAATTAACTGTTTTTTAAGCTCTCCCTTTGTATCTTCCTGCAATTATTGTTTAATTTTTGCACAAATTTGGACTTTTTTTAGATTTTTCTTGTAGATATATTTACAGATACTTATTTTATGTTTTCTTGAACATTTTGATCACCTTAACAGTTTTGGGGGGTATTTTTATTTGTTCATTGATTATTATTGTAGTCTTCCTGACTTTCAGACTTTATTTTAGGTTACGTTCTATATAATTCTGGAGGAAATAATGGGATTAAACTGCTTCCTTTGATCCTGATTCTGCTTTCTATAATTATACAGGATCTTGGGAAAAGCTCAGGATAGGTATGTGTAAACTGTGTGTTTAAATAGATATGATCTACATAAAAGAGGGAAATGGAGCTACATGTGCAAAAATGCTTTGTGTAATGGTAAGGAACTGGAAACTGAGTGGATGCCTATCAGTTGGGGAATGGCTGGATAAATTATGGTATAAGAATGTTATGGAATATTATTCTGTAAGAAATGATTAGCAGGATGATTTCAGAAAGGCCTAGAGAGACTTATATGACCTGATGCTAAATGAAGTGAGTAGAACTAAGAAAACTTTGGACACAGCAACAACAAGATTATGTAATAATCAGTTCTGAATGATTTCAACAACGAATAATTCAGGCTAATTCCAATACACTTGTGGTGGAGAGAGCCATCAACATCCAGAAAGAGGACTGTGAAAACTGAATGTGGCTCACAACGTAGCATTTTCACCTTTTTTGTTGTTTACTTGCTTTTTTGTTTTTTCTCATTTTTTTCCTTTTTCATCTGTTTTTTTTTTTTTTTTTGTGTGTGTGTGTGTGTGTGTAGCATGATAAATGTGGAAATAAACATAGAAGAATTGTACATATTTGACATGTATTGTATTACTTGCTGTCTACGGATATGAATGGGTAGAAGGGAGGGAGAAAAATTTGGAGAGTAAATGTTGAAAACTATTTTGCATATATTTTGAAAATAATTTTTTTAAAAAAAAAGATCTGATCTAAGAGAAAAAAGTGATTACTACTCTTATGATGTAAGCTCTGAAAATTCTTGATCTATGTTTGGATATGAAAAATAATAATATAATAAGCTATCCCTTGTTTGGAGTTCCAGTAAGCTAGTGTTTCAATCAACCGCTATCAGTTAGTTACAAAATTGTATAGGGCCACAGATTTATAGACTCCTTTTTGTCATGGGCTTCTTATTGTGGTTATTCCAATGAAGTTTTCAGGCTTAGCTAGCTGTTGGATTTGTGATTTACTCTTTATTTGTTCCTAGTTAAGAAAACAATTCAGATCCTGCAACCTTTGTTTGTCCTGTATCACTGTCCACTGGAAAACAAAACATCAACAAAAACATACCTAGGTCCAGGTCCCTTCTTCAGTCTTTTCTTTTTCAGACAATTGGCTTTGTAGAATTCCCAGATAGCTCTTGTTTCTACTCACTCCACAAGATAAGAATACTCTAGATAAGATCTGGGACTCTTTTTGCCCTTGTGCAAAGAATTGAAAAGTCCTATTTTTTCAAGATAAAAGTTTCTGTGTATCACATTCTTTGTTAGACTCTATTCTAATTACCCACAGATCTGCCTCTATTTTTTCATGACCTAACAGAAATGTTAGCGCTTAAACTGATTTATTTTCTAGATCCTTTTGGAATAGTTATAGGGGATAGTTCGGCTTTACTACTTCCTTCTACTCTATCATCTGGTCTGGTCTTCAGGTTAGATGTTTCTTATACAATCTTGTTTATATAAATTTGTTCAATAAAATCTATTCTATGACAACATTCACATAAAAAGGAGTAATAAAATAAAGTCAAAGTCAAGGCAGAAATCTTTTTTTTGAAAATGGTATTTCTTTCAATTTTATGCTTATCTGGAATGAATGTAACAAGTGTGAATAAAGAATATTAAGGATAATCCAAAAAATTGCTAGAATTAATGGAAAACAAATTTGTTTGCCAGTGACGTACCATGTCATTTCTGCAAAGTCCAAATAGTTGATGGCTTCTCTGTCAATAGTTTTTAAAATGCTGATTTTTGTTGATGACATTAAAAAAGGAAGGATAATATTAAAAAGGTAAGCCATGTACACTAAAGCAAAAAAAATGGAATATGCAAATTACCCCAAATTTCATATACTCAATTTTCTGGGTAACTCATTCAGTCCCTCAATATCATTATCTCAAATAAATGTGATTAATGAAATTGAACCAAGATCAGAGTTGAATAAGAGGAAAATAATTGATTTCACATTCAAAAAACCTCCCCAATATTTTTAATGATCCTAAATTATTTTCTTAAGAGAATGTGATCTATTTACCACCCATAACCCTGTGGTAATACTTTGAACCTTCATATCATGAAACACCCTGAAAGGCATAGGGAAAATGTAAATACATTGTCATTCATTGTGAATTGTCACTTAAGGACAGGACTTAAGGAAGGACTAAAAAGAGGTTATATAGATGAGTAGTGATATTGAGCATGAAGAAACAGATAAAATAGATCAAAAAATTTTCTTAAGGAACCTAAAGGACATTCAATAGTTTTTCTATGAAGGATCTTTGGAGAAATACAGATAATGGTCAAAAAAAGGAGGATTAGAAATTGTATTATGAACTGCAACATTGGAGGGACTATCTGCATATACTAAATCATTAATCTAATGAAATATTGAAATGCAGGAGCATTGTCTCATTTATCATTGTATCTGCCAACATAGTGTTTTACATATAGCAACATTTATTTTTCTAGAATATCTTCTTTAATGGTTTACTGAAAGAAATCTATTTTCTACATTTGAAATATGCATTCTACTTCACAGATTATATTCATTCATTTATAAGTATGCCATTGCTCATTTTGCTTAGAACCCCTAGAAAATTTTCATTGTTCTTGTTTAATGGAAAATCTATTGTCTTTAACAACAAACTCACGATTCCTTCTCTCCTTGTATTCTTCACTGATTAAGCCTTTTCAATTGATTTCTGTTTTCTTTAAACTTCTATTGAATATACAGGCAGTTCCAAAATTTTATGTAAATGCAATTTTTCCCCTAATTTTTTCATGCATATTCATTTCATTTCCCTAAATAGTTGGTAAGTTCTTTAGATTCATGAGACATCCCATATTTCACTTCATCCTCCATTAGTATCTTTTTAAAAATTATTATAGATTCTTACTTACAAAAAATACGCATGGGTAATTTTTCAACATTGAACCTTGCAAAACCTTCTGTTCCAACTTTTCCCTTCCTTCCCCCCAACCCCTTCCCCTAGAAGGCAGGTAATCTAATACATGTTAAATATGTTAAAGTATATGTTAAATCCTACACACACACACACACACACACACACACACACATTCAGTTATTTTGCTGCGTAAGAAAAAATCAGATCTAAAAAGGAAAAAAAAACTGAGAAGGAAAACAAAACAAAAATGCAAGCAAACAATAAAAGAAAGCGTGGAAATGCTATGTTGTGATCCACACTCAGTTCCCATAATTCTTTCTCTGAGTGTACCTGATTCTCCTGTTTACTACCCAATTTCTTTTTGTATTATTTGCTGTTGGATTTTGTTAATGATGTATAAAAATGCTGATGATTTATGTGTATTTATTTTGTATCCTGCAACTTTGCTAACATCTACAAAGAGTGATAATTTGGTTTCCTCATTAGCTACTCTAATTCCTTTCATCTCTTTTTCATCTCTTATAGCCAAAACTAGCATTTCTAATACAATATTGAATAGTAATGGCAATAGTGGGCAATCTTATTCACTCCTGATCTTATTGGGGATGGTTCTAGTTTATCCACATTACATATGAGGTTTACTGATGATTTTAAATAGATGCTACTGACTATTTTAAAGAAAAATCTGATTATTCTTATCCTCTCTAATGTTTTTAATAGGAATGGGTGTTGTATTTTATCAAATGCTTTTTATGCATGTATTGAGATGATCATATGGTTTTTGTTAATTTGGTTATTGATATACTCATTTATGCTAATAATTTTCCTAATATTGAACCAGCCCTGCATTTCTGGTATAAATCTTATTTGGTCATGGTAGACTATCCTGGGGATGATTTTTTGTGATTTCTTTGATAATATTTTATTTACTATTTTTGCATCAACAACCATTAAGGAGGTTGGTCTATAATTTTCTTTGTTTTTGTCCTACCTGGTTTAGATATCAGTACTATGTCAATGTCATAAAAAGAATTTGGCAGGACTCCTTAATTCCCTATTTTTTCAAATAATTTATATAGTGTTGGGGTTAATTGTTCTCTAAATGTTTGTTAGAATTCACATATTAAATCCATCTGGCCCTGGGGACTTTTTCTTATGGAATTGTTTATTAGCTTGTTCTATTTCTTTTTCTTAAATAGGACAATTTTTTTTTTTAGTAGTGTATCAGAAAACTCCAGGCAACTCCTGAAACATTCTTTTTTTTTTTAATTTTATTTTATTTAATAATAACTTTATTTTGACAGAATCCATGCCAGGGTAATTTTTAAATAGGACAATTTAAGCAATTTATTTCTTCTAATGTTAATCTGGGCAACCTATATTTTTATAGGTATTCATCCATTTCACTTAGGTTATTGAACTTATTGGCATAAAATTGAGCAAAGTAACTCCTAATTATTGCTCTAATTTCCTTTTTGTTTATGGAAAGTTCTCCCTTCTCATTTTTAAGACTACAATTTGATTTTCCTCTTTCCTTTTTCTAATAAAATTTACCAAAGATCTGCCTATTTTGTGCTTTTTTCATAGAACCAATTCTTAGTTTTATTTATTAATTCAATAGTTTTTTACTTTCAATTTTATTAATCTCTCCTTTTATTTTGTTTTTGGGGGGTTACTTTGCTCTTTTTTCTAGCTTTTTTAGTTGCAAACACAGTTCATTGATGTTCTCTTTCTCTAGTTTATGTAACTAAGCCTGTAGAGATATAAAATTTCCCCTTATTACCACTTTGGCTGCATCCCACAAATTTTGGTATGATATCTCATTATTGCCCATCTCTTGGATGAAATTATTGTGTCTATGATTTACTGTCTCACCCATTCGTTCTTTAAGATGAGATTGTTTAGTTTCCAATTACTTTTTGGTCTATTTTCCCCTGGCTTTTTATTGAATGTAGTTTTTATTGCATCGTGATCTAAAAAGAATGCATTTACTATTTCTACCTTTCTGCATTTGATTTTGAGGTCCTTCTGGCCTAATAATTATAAGTTTTTCATAAGTTCCATGAACTGCTGAGAAGAAAGTGTCCTCTTTTCTGTCTCCATTCAGTTTTCCCTGAAGATCTATCATACTTAACTTTTCTACTATTCTATTTACCTCTTTAGCTTCTTTCTTATTTATTTTATGGCTTGATTTATCTAATTCTGAGAGTGCAAGGTTGAGATCTCCCACTATTATAGTTTTGCAGTCTATTTCTTCTTGCAGCTCTCTTAAGTTTTCCTTTAAATGCTATATTACTTGGCATACATTTAGTATTGTTATTACTTCATTGTTTATGGTACCCTTTAGCAAGACAGTTTCCTTCTTTATCTCTTTTAATTAGATAAAAATACAGTTCTCAAGAGTTCCTTTTACTTTTTATGCTTTTCTTGAGTCCTATATTTGGAGATCAAATTTTTTTGTTTAGCTCTGATTTTTTTTCCTCAAAAATAAATGGAATTCACTTGTTTCATTGAATGTCCATCTTCTTCCCTGGAAGAAAACGCTTATGTTAGCTAGGTAGTTTATTCTTGGCTTCATTCCAAGTTCTTTCACCTTTCTGAATATCATATTCCAGGCCCTTGGTTCCTTTAATGTGCTAGATCCTGAGTAATACTTATTGTGGCTCCTCGGTATTTGAATTGTTTTTTTTTTGTTGTTGTTGTTTCTTTTTTGGCTACTTGTAATATTTTTCCTTGATCTGATAGTTCTGAAATTTAGCCACAATATTCCTTGGAGTTTTAATTTTGGGGTCTCTTTCAGGAGATGTTCGATGAATTCTTTCAATGACTATTTTACCTTCTGATTCTATGACATCAGGGCAGTTGTCTTTGATGATTTCCTGAAAAAATAGTGTCTAGGCACTTTTTTCATTATGGTTTTTAGGGAGTCCAATAATCCTTAGGTTATCTCTCCTAGATCTATTTTTGGTGATCTGTTGTTTTCTCAAGTAAGTATTTAACATTTTTTTCTATTTTTTTTTCATTTTTTTTTTTGTTTTACTGATTGTTGATGTCTCATTGAGTCATTCGTTTCCATTTGTTCAGTTCTGATTTTTAATGAATTATTTTCTTCATTTACTTTTTTAAACTTCTTTTTGTATTTGTCCAATTGAGTTTTTAAATAAGTTATTTTGTTCTATGCATGTTTTTTTTCATTTCACAATTTTTTTTAAAGGAGTTATTTTCTTAGTTTTTTGTACAAACAAAACTAATGCAGACAAGATTAGAAAAGAATCAATAAACTAAGAAAACATTTTTACAGTCAAAGGTTCTGATAAAGGCCTCATTTCTAAAATATATAGAGAAATTGACTGTAATTTATAAGAAATCAAGCCACTCTCAATTGATAAATGGTCAAAGGATATGAACAGACAATTCTCAGACAAAGAAATTGAAACTATTTCTAGCCATATGAAAAGATGCTCCAAATCATTATTAATCAGAGAAATGCAAATTAAGACAGTTCTGAGATACCACTACATACCTGTCAGATTGGCTAGAATGATAGGGAAAGATAATGCACAATGTTGGAGAGGATGTGGGAAAATGGGAACAGTGATAAATTGTTGGTGGAATTGTGAATACATCCAGCCATTCTAGAGAGCAATTTGGAACTATGCTCAAAAAGTTATCAAACTGTGCATACCCTTTGATCCAGCAGTATTACTACTGGGCTTATATCCCAATGAGATTTTAAAGAAGGGAAGGGGACCTGTATGTGCAAGAATGTTTGTAGCAGGTCTCTTTGCAGTAGCCAGAAACTGGAAACTGAGTGGATGCCTATCAGTTGGAGAATGGCTGAATAAATTGTGGTATATGAATATTATGGAATATTATTGTTTTGTAAGAAATGACCAACAGGATCAATACAGAGAGGCCTGGAGAGACTTACATGAACTGATGCTGAGTGAAATGAGTAGGACAAGGAGATCATTATATACTTCATCAACAATACTATATGATGATCAATTCTGATGGACATGGCCATCTTCAGCAGTGAAATGAACCAAATCAGTTCCAATGGAGTAGTAATGAACTGAAGAAGCTACACCCAGTGAAAGAACTCTGAGAGATGACTATGAACCACTACATAGAATTCTCAATCCCTCTATTTTTGTCCAACTGCATTTTTGATTTCCTTCACAGGCTAATTGTACACTATTTCAAAGTCCAATTCTTTTTGTACAGCAAAATAACTGTATGGACATATATACATATATGGTATTTAACTTATACTTTAACATATTTAACATGTATTGGTCAACCTGCCATCTGGGGGAGGGATCGGGGGAATGAGGGGAAAAATGGGAACAAAGGATTTGGCAATTGTCAGTGCTGTAAAATTACCCATGCATATAACTTGTAAATAAAAAGCTATATTAAAAAAAGGAGTTACTTTCTTTTTCCAATTCACAAATTCTGTTTTCCTGGGAGTTCTTTACCTTTTCCAATTCACAAATTTTGTTTTCTTAGGAGTTCTTTTTTTCCTTTTTCATTTAACATTTCAGGGAATTGTTTTCTTTTGCCACTTTGTGAAATCTTTCTTTTAATGAGTTATGTGCCTTTTCCAGACCCTCTTTCCAAACTCTTTTCTTACCCATTTTTCTTCTAGCTCTCTTTTAAAATCCTTCTTAATTTCTTCTAGCAAAGTCTTATGTGGTGGGTACCAGGTTATATCACCCTTTGGGGCTTCATCTGGAGACAATTTGCTTTTAGTCTCTTCAGGGTTTGAAATCTGTTCTGTTTTACTATAGAAGCTGTCTATAGTTAGAGCTCGCTTTGATTTTATACTCATTTTTTTTAATTAAAAAAAATGTTGGGATCTGTTTTTAGGGCAAGGGATGTGCCAAGCTTCCTCTATAGACCAGGAAGCAACAGTGGCTGCTCTTGGATTGTGCTGAGTCACTCCTAGTGCTGAGTTGGTGTGGCCAGTTCCCATGAGATTCAGGCTTTTTGTGTATACTCTACCTTTTGTATTTGTGTTGGATGTTTTATAACTTCTCTGCTGATCTAATGGCTTCCAACCAGGGCAGAGTAGCCAACACTGTGATAGAGTCCTCCCTACCGGTAGATTCTCTGCCCTGGGGAGACTGCACCCTACCCTCAGTCTGCTCAGAGTGTGCTGGCCTCTGTGCTCTGCCTCCACCTGTGCCTGGCCTCCACCTATGCTCATATCCAATCAAAACAGACCTTTTTTGGCAATCTTGAAAATTATCTTCTGCTGGTAATTTGCTGCACTCCTAATATTCATGGATTCTATCAGTCACGCACTGTTTCAGAAGTTGAATTTCATAATTAATGTAGAGTAGTAGGAGAGCTCAGAAAGAAGTGTATGTCCTCTGCCATCTTAGTTCTGTGCCCTCCCCCCCCCATTAGTATCTTTTGTGCTATTGAACTGAAAGCAGGTATTCAATAAAGAACAATGAGTTGATTGGTAAATTTATTACAAGGAAAAATATTTTAATGTGGATAAAGTATTTAGAGATTTCACAATATTTCAAATGAAAAAATAAAGATAAGTTCTGAAAACTGAATTGGGACCATATGAAAAAATCCCCAGCTATTGCATTTTAGGAAATCATTTTATCTACATTCTCTCCTATTATAAAAGTTGTTTGCCAATAACTCTAAATTTCTTTATTTTTTTTTTCCAATTAACATTGATGTGTATAATGACAGGGAAAAGTAATGTGGATTTTTGGAGGGGATGTGGGAAAACTGGGACAATGATACATTGTTGGTGGAATTGTGAATACATCAAGCCATTCTAGAGAGCAATTTGGAACTATGCTCAAAAAGTTATCAAACTGTGCATACCCTTTGATCCAGCAGTGTTACTACTGGACTTATATCCCAAAGAGAACTTAAAGAAGGGAAAGGGATCTGTATGTGCAAGAATGTTTGTAACAGGTCTCTTTGTTGTAGCCAGAAACTGGAAACTGAGTGGAAGCCCATCAATTGGAGAATGGTTGAGTAAATTGTGGTATATGAATATTATGGAATATTATTCTTTTGTAAGAAATGACCAGCAGGATGATTTTGAAAGGCCTGGAGGGACTTAAATGGACTGATGCTGAGTGAAATGAGCAGGACCAGGAGATCATTATATACTTCACCAACAATACTATATGATGATCAATTCTGATGGCTGTGGCCATCTTCACAATGAGATGAATCAAATCAGTTCCAATAAAGCAGTAATGAATTGAACCAGCTACACCCAGTGAAAGAACTCTGAGAGATGACTATGAACCACTACATAGAATTCCCAATCCCTCTATTTTTGTCCATCTGCATTTTCGATTTCTTTCATAGGCTAATTATACACTATTTCAAAATCAAATTCTTTTTGTACAGCAAAATAACTGTATAGACATGTATACATATATGGTATTTAACTTATACTTTAACATATTTAACATGTATTGGTCAACCTGCCATCTGGGGGAAGGGGTGAGGGGAAGGAGGAGAAAAGTTGGAAAAAAGGTTTTGAAACTGTCAATGCTGAAAAATTACCCATGCATAAATCTTGTAAATAAAAAATCTATTTAAAAAAAAGAAACCAATGATGTGTCATGCCCAACATACTGGAAAATAAAAAGAAAGGGGGAAGGAAGCAAAACCCTAGCAAAAATTTGCAAAGTCAGGCATATATACATATACATATACATATACATACATATATATATGTGTGTGTGTGTGTGTGTGTGTGTGTGTGTATCTGTGGGTATGTGATTTTTCTTTCATGTTTTGAGATGGTTTATTATTATACTTTGTTCTTGTTTTTCAAAGTTTCATTTCTAAATAATGTTTGTATAATATAAATCACCCTAATGATTGCGCATTAACTCACTTTGCATGAGTTCCTATCACTTTCCTCAGATTCTTGTGAACCACACTCTTTGTTATTTCTTCCAATTAGTCCTATTCCTTTAAACATATATATTATTAGTAATACAGTTATGCTTCAATTGGCATGTCTTTAATTTCTATTACTTTGCCACTACAAAATGAAATTTTGTTTTGTCATTTCTCTAATTATTAATGATTTTTAAGGTAAAATGGAATACTTTAGTCAGTAAAAAGATTTCCCTTTTATCTAAGGCTCATATTATCTGTATTATGACACAAGTAAAGAATATATTATTTTTGTCTAAAAGAACTTTCTTGTGGCTGATTTTATTTTTAAAGGGAAGAGTCTAATATGGGAATATGTTTAAAATGATTATACACATATTACCTATATTGCATTGCACTGTCTTGAGGATTGGGGAGTTAGAGGAGAAAGGGAGAAAAGAAAATTTGAAATTCAAAAACTTACAAAAATGTAATTGGAAAAATGGAATTTAAAAAGAGAAGAGTCTTTTGGAACAAAGTTCAAATCAAAAATATAATTTGACAAAAGATGTGAAATAATTAACAGGTATTATTGATATGCAAATAAACATTTGCAATAAAAAATATCACCGATTAAAGTATCTGCTTACAATAAAGGTATACATATTTCCTTGTTGATCCATAAATTATTTCTGCCTGTGGATAAATAATGTGTGACTATCAGTACATAATTTGTATATTTTAATGATTTTTTTAAAACAACTGCACAGATTGTTCAGTATAGATAGCTACTTACGCACTTCAAAAGATACCTGAGATTCTGAAAGATTAACAACCTTCTTAGGGTCAAGAAGTCAATATGTATAAGAAGGAAGATTTGAGCCCAGTTCTTTCCATCTCCCTATATTATATTGCCTCACATTCATGGGAGATAGATTGAATGAATACCTTTCACTCATACAATTCTTACTTTAGAATTACTATGGATTGTACCAGAATTCTCAGACTTCAAAATTGTATTTATATTAGCATTTTAAAATATTTCAATCTGCATTAGTAGAAGTATTACTATTTCAGATGGAAAAGTCTAGAAGTTAACCTTCCTGACATGTGAGTCTACCAGTTAACTCCTTCCCCTAATTTTCACTTAGATTGTAATGATTGGATTTTGCCTGTTTTCCAGGAAATATGGACTATCATTGCCTTGTGATGGAAAGTGAGCATCCCATTGCTGAAGAACTATTTTATGAATACTATTCTTCTTCCACTGGGTTCAGTGAAGCAGAGATGTGCCAGTGTCTGTATATCAAAGTTACAGGGTTGGCCATTTATATTATTTATGCTACTCACAAAGTGCATTCCCAAAAAACGGATACACGAGTTAAGATGAATATTACTTGCAGTAAATTCACAAAGGCTGTTGCTGCTCAAATTGAATTCATGGACTACATTTCAAGCCCTCCATCTGTTTCTATATTATTCATTCCATTGCACAGGAGATTACAGTTTAAGCAAGGTTTCATGTTGTGGCAAAAAAAAAAAAAAAGGATAAGATGTTCAAAATTCTTCATGTTTAGAAGATACTCATTCGGTAGCTACAATATGGCCTATAACATGATGACATTTGCTGATCATATTTCCAAGAAGTACCTATGATCTTTTCTGTAAAATTAGATTGAAATTAGGAAGGATACAGTGCTTTTCTACTTTGAAATACTGTAATAATAAATGTTGACATGTATCATTTAAAGAAAGTGACACTTGCAAGCTTGTTTTCTCTAACTTTTCTTCCAAAGGCTTTACTAAAAATAGAATAAAAAAAGAGGACAAAAAATTCTTTTAAAATTAACCACAAAGTTTCATTGATTTTTTTTATGGATATTGATTTTAATTTATGTCCTACATTTCTCCTTACAAATTACTCAGGAAAAATGCTGGCAGAGTAGATACCTGTCAGTACATGCAATATGGAATTAGTGAGTAGAATGACTTGGCGACCAAAAATAATAATGCAGTCTTTGGTTTCATTGATAGCAAGATAAAGTTGTGGAGCAGGCTGCTTTGGTCAAAACAAGTCAACAATCTTAAGCATGTATAAAGGAGATTAATATAGTAAGATAACCCCAACCACGTCATACAATAATTAGTTGAAGAAATTAGAAGTTTTAAAAATATTGAATTTGGGAATATGGTAGAATGTGAAGTCATCCTATCTGTAAATTATTCAAACTGATCTTCTTGACTTGAGAAGAGATCAAAGACACATCAAACCTATAAGTCAGAAATATTGGTGAATTTGTCATTCATTTAACAATAACTGTCAAAGTAATTAACTAACAATAACTAATAAACAAAACTAAGAGTTGGTTTTGTAGATTATTGCTTTGTAAAAGAGAAATTGACAAAATTTTATTTTTATAATTTAAAAAACAAATGACTTTACAATTAAAACCAGAATTATGCAAATTAGTTTCATGCCAATGATAACAGGCTCATTTGGAATTTTTAAATAATATTATATAATTTTTATAAGAAAAATATAGGCAAGTTAACTCCTTATAAAAGCATCATTAGAAAAATATGATCTATGGAGAGAATTAGGAAAATCAGCAGGGATTCTGGTGTTAAAATTCAGATGAATAAACATTCCTATAAGAATAAAAAGAAAAACAAACCACTATTTAGAGGCCTCTGTTTTCCCTTTGAAAGTAAAATAGTCAAAGTGAAGGAGAAAATAAAAATTTTAAAAATTGACATTGGTCACTAAATAAATTTGGATATGGGGGAAGAAGCAGCTAAAATTTAATATGATCTCTTTTTTTCCCCTTCTCTCAAGTACCATGTTCTGCAATGAGAAAGAGAGTAGCATTATTTATTTTTCTATGACCAGAAGAGGAAAAATTTTGCCATTTCAAAGTCAATCGTGAAAGAATGAGAGAAAGAAAACAAAGACTCTCACTAATAAGCAGGAATACCATTACTCAAGTAGATAGCTAGCTGAACATCTAAATTGCACAAGAGAAAGGTCAATTTCCTGTTTGTCACTATTTGCTTTCTGATTGCAGCAATTTTAGTCATGTATCATGAAAATAAAAGCACTATTACATATACAACATATTAACAGGCTTTCCAAAAAGGTGACCCCCAGTACAGTTTTGTGGGAAGGAGCAAATGAACCCTTTTTGGTGATTTAAAAAAAGAGAGATACGAATATTTCATTTTAAAATATTTATTTCTTCAAATGTTCTCAAACATAAAAGTTTGTCAGAGTTTGAAAAATATTTTATCTTCCTGTTTTTCCTCTATGTGAAGGGGACAATGACTAATATAGAGCATTCTCCCAATGAAAATAAAAGGAAATAAAATGAATGAGAAATATTAAGATATTTCCATAATGAATAGCCTTGCTTGAAGAATAGGCATTTCTGGGCAAGTTGTCTGAAGAAAAAAAGAACTGAATCCATATTGGGACATAGATTTTGCCATGACATTAACATTTTAGCATCATCAAAAACACATGAAAAATAAATAAAATAATACTCCTTTAGTGAATGATAGGAAAGGTTGATAATAGGTACATATCATTATATTTTTACTATATCATTGATAGCCATTCTTAGGAAGCCTATGCAATGGCTAAAATTTAACATTTTGATTAAAAGGCTATTCAAGGTCATAAGCCTTGATAGCAATAATATGATTTCGTTATGTAAAATTGAGAGGTTTGTGATAACAATTCAGGAGAATGACATTGACAGCAGAAATTACAAAAGGCTTATTTTAGGGATCTAGGACCCAATGTAACAAATATTTATAAAATGTCTACACTGAGTAGACGCTTAATAAATGGAAAAAATTCCTACTTCCACTGTGTGAATATATATATATGCATAATATGCATATATATAATACACACATCAGTATAATGTTAAAAATAAACATATATATGCATATATTTATAAAGTAGTTAAAGGTACTATGAAATGAATGACATGTAGTTGAAGGGAAGAAAGAATATCTTCATGGAGAAAATGATATTTGAGCTGTATGTTAAAAAAATAAAGAAATTTTAATAGTTCATATGAGAAAACATACAATTCTAATAAAGAGAAAGTATTATGCATGAGGAACAGAGAAAAAGTTCAGTTTGACTTGATAATACAGTGTTGATAGCAAGATAGTCTCCACTGAGGGGACAGATTATATAAAGCTTTTAAAACTCAACAAAAGTGTTTGCATTTTAATAGAGGCAATAGGGAACCATTAGAATTAGTTGAATATGGTACTCACTTCCTTGCATCTCAGGAAAATTACTCTGGCAGCACTGAAGTGATGAGAATCTTGAAGAAGGGAAACCAATTAAAAAGTAGCTGCAATAATCTAGGTAAGAGCTCCTAGAAATCTGAAATATTGTAGCAACTATATGAATGGAGATAAGGAGTAGTATGCGATAGGCATTGTAAAACTATAAATGTCAAGACTTGAAAACTGAATATATTAAATGAGAGTAGAGTGACAAGATAATTATGAATTTGTGATGATAATGCTTTAAGTAAAAATAGGAATATTTGGAAAAGGGAAGGCTTAAGGAGAAAAGACAAGAGTTAAATTTTTGACATGTTAAAGTTTATATGTCTTTGGTATAATATGTTTGAAAAATATAATAGTCAATTAGTGATGTGGGAATGAAGCTCAGAAAAAAACACTAAAACTGTATATGTAGATCTGGGCCTCCTCTGCATAGTGGTAATAATTAAACTTATGAATGTTGATGAAGCTACCAAAAATGTATAGAGGCATAAGAAAAGAAGGCATAGGACAAAACCTTCATAAATAACCATTTTTAGTAGACACAATGTGTATAATGATTCAGAAATGAAGACTGGCAAGGTGCACAAGTACAAAGATCATGAAGAGAAGGCATATAACAATAAATTGAAGAATAAAAAAAAACAAGAATTGAATTTCTTTGATATAATAAATTTAAGTAATTATAAATCACAAAAAATATTTTGCTTATTAGAAAATATATTCAGTAAGTATTCTAAAGCATTTAGATTGGATTCACTTTTCCTCATCACTATAGGAATCATATTTCTTCACCAGTGTCACATGACTCTAGAATATCTGCAAAATCTCACGGATCATAAATCCTTGACAATTGGACTTCTTTATGCTCTTAGGTAAATAGAAAAACATTTCTGTAAAGCTTGAAGGATAAGAAGTAAATCAGTATTGAGCCTTGATCTTTGAACCAATTATCTTTTGGCAATAGTAAAGCCACTTAAAGGATGTTGTAAACTAATTTACATAAAATAAGGAGTAGCTGGGAAAGGAAACTCAGTAGGTAGCTATTTGGGGCCTCTATATATAAAAAAAAATTCTAGGTTCTAAAACCTTATTCTTTAACAGTTGTACATTAGGCAATAGCAACAATAAGAACAACAATTTATATTTATATAGCATTTACTATGTGCAAGTTATTGTGCTTTAAGATTACGACCTAATTTGATTCTCCCAACAACCTCGGGAGCCAGTTGTTACTATTATTTGCATTTTGTGAAGAAGGAAACTGAAGCAAATAGAGGTTAAGAATACACCATTAGTATCTGAAGCCAGATTTGAACTCAAGTTTTCCTGATTCCAGGCCCAGTGATATAGCTATTATTTCACTTAGCTACCTGAATATCATGCAGATCTTCACATTAAATCAATGAACTATGGTCTCTTTGTCATAGAAATCCACTTCCATCAGAATACATCCTCATACAATATCGTTGTGGAAGTGTATAATGATGTCTTGGTTCTGCTCATCTCACTTAGCATCAGTCCATGTAAGTCTCTCCAACCCTCTCTGTATTCATCCTGCTGGTCATTCCTTACAGAGCAATAATATTCCATAACATTCATATACCACAATTTACCCAGCCATTCTCCAATTGATGGGCATCCATTCATTTTCCAGTTTCTAGCCACTACAAACAGGGCTGCTACAAACATTTTGGCACATACATGTCCCTTTCCCTTTTTTAGTATCTCTTTGGGGTATAAGCCCAATAGAAACACTACTGGATCAAAGGGTATGCACAGTTTGATAACTTTTTGGGCATAATTCCAGATTGCTCTCCAGAATGGTTGGATTCGTTCACAACTCCACCAACAATGCATCAGTATCCCCGTTTTTCCGCATCCCCTCCAACATTCATCATTATTTTTTCCTGTCATCTTAGCCAATCTGACAGGTGTGTAGTGATATCTCAGAGTTGTCTTAATTTGCATTTCTCTGATCAATAGTGACTTGGAACACTCTTTCATGTGAAACTGAGTTTCAATGGATAAATGATGGACAGAAACAGCTACACCCAAAGAAGGAACACTGGGAAACGAATGTGAACTATTTGCATTTTTTATTTTCTTCCCGAATTATTTTTACCTTCTGAATCCAATTCTCCCTGTGCAACAGGAGAACTGTTCGGTTCTGCAAATATGTATCGTATCTAGGATATACTGCAACATATTTAACATATATAGGATTGCTTGCCATCTTGGGTGGGGGAAGGGGGTGGAGGGAGGGAGGGGAAAAAACAAAACATAAGCGAGTGCAAGGGATAATGTTGTAAAAAATTACCCTGGCATGGATTCTGTCAATACAAAGTTATTATTAAATAAAATAAAATTTAAAAAAAAAGAACTATGGTAACATTAAATGTGTTTCTGATGTCAATTTCTATGTAACATAGATTATCCAGGCACCTACTGCTGAAGAGCTAAGTATGTTTCATTTTTCCTCCAGGCTTCTCTGATATCCCAAAGAGAAATGGAAATATCTAGGTACTCAGTAAATGGCTCCAACTCCCCACTAATGGCATTCCCTCAAATTTGGGTGATTCTTTATATCTCAATTCTATTTAAATACCACAATCAGATTAAATTTTACTGAGAAATATTTCTTTGAAAAGATATAATCTCAAATATATAACTTGCTCTTCTAACATGTTGGGGGGGCATGCATTATTCTCACAGGGAAGGGGAAAAGAATAAGTTCATAGTTTATCTCAATTACCATAGAGTATAGGGTGAGTTCAAAGTCCAAATCCACCTTAGGGTAGATACTCCATTTCCTTGGCTTCTCAGGATTTCTATGGTTGTCCCCAACGTCCCCCTGTTTAGAACTCCCATTCCCATGAGAATCACCTTCAACAACTAAAATTGAGAACTAACAAAACAGAGCAGAAACAAATACCTCACAGGTTCATTTCTCATAGTCCTGGTAAAAGTAAGAAAGCAGGAGAAATAAATTCTTACCCTTTCCCTGGATTAATTAATAGGAAGGGAAGAGAATGCTGTGGGTTAATGTGCAACAGAAACAGTTTACAGTAAAAAAGAGGCTGACATGAAAAATGTATGGAAAATTTTTATCATTCATCAGCTTTGAGGATTCAGAAAATCAATCAAAGATATTCTAAAGATACTTCAAAGATCATGTTATGCTCAGGCAAATCCACATTGCATCTCATTTAACTTTTAATTGATTCTCTGATTTCTGTATCATGCTATGATTAGATTGTATGTTAACATTTTCTCTTCATATTTTGTTCAGTATTTCATGCATGTATTAGCAAGTCTTACATTTGTCAGCATTTACTAGATGAATTATCTGTCAATAAATGACATGTATATTTATGCTTGCAATTTCTAGAAAGCTATGTGCTTGTTTACATTGAATAATGTAATCAGTTGAAAAAATGTAAAGAAAAACACTAGCAAATGCATCTATGCATTAATCATGGAAGAGGATTATTTCAATCACAATTCAATTTAGAACAAAAAATTTTAAACAGGGTTATTTCATGGTAAAGATAGTTTAGTTGACTTCATGGAAAAGTGGGTAGAAAATAAATCACAGAGGGGCTTAAATCCACATAGGAATAACTTGGCTGAAAATATCTGAAATACCACAGTTATATTAACTTTCTGCATACTACATTAACATAACATCTAGATAAAGGAAAGGATAAGAGCCTTGGAAACTAAAAATGCTGACATATTGATGTTATGTCTAAATTCTAAATGAAAATAAGCATAAATAGTGCTCCAGAGTTTATGATAGGAAGCTATGTGAATGGCAAAATGGATGTTTGAACCCAACTTTCCCCTTATCCCTAAGTATTATCTCCATTCTGGAGTGATGCAATCATAATATGTGGGCAGATGACAGAACTGCTTTCTTCTGGTGTTTGTGTGTAGTTCATTAAGATAGTCATTTTATATAAATTAATTTAAATAAATCATACCCAATATGCTGACTACAGTTCTGTTTTCTTTTACTTAAAATATGTGCATGATACTTTATAAGGCTGAGAAAATTTGTATTACCTGACATCATGAGAATGAACTTGTCTTCTCCCTTAAAATTTCTAGAATGGAAAGACTAACACTATAAAAGTTTCTAAAGCAACTAAAAGTGTACAGAGACAAAAATAGCTGTAGTAAGTAGAGGAACCAAAAGGGCTAATTTTTTTCTAAGATATTTTATAGGTTCCCTTGGTATCCACAATTATTTTCTGGCATGCAATTATTCTTGGGAATAATTGTGCCTATAATGGGCTAATTGTAGATGTAATTAGCCATTTTGTTCCTTCAAATTAGGTTAAAAATGGCTGATTGTCCTAGTCATTAACAGGTGTTCCATTTAATGTATATTGTTAAATCATTGTAGTTGCCAAAACCTGATGTAAAAATTTAGAGAGAGTTTTAAAAACACTCCCTCAATCTACTGCATTTTAATCTTTTGGTGGCAAATAGTACTAGAATATTTTAAATTTATATACTAGTCTAGTTATTAAGCATATCAGTAATTCTCCATTGTATTTTTTAACAGCAGGATATTACATATGATTGAGTTTTTTTTCTTTCCCCTTATTTAAAGATTATACATGATTATAAATTCTTGAAAATACCTTGTTTCTAAAATAAATGTAACAACTTCAGTATATTTTAAAAACATCACTTGTGAGCTTCTTATATCTTCTTAAATGTATGCATTTAATTTTAGTTCTGTGTAGTATTGTTAATAATTGAAAATGAATGAACCTTATCTAAAAAAAAAAAAGACTTTAAGATAATTTCTGTTCAGCATCAGTTCTTTCATGTCCTCAGGCTTGAAATAAAGAGAACTAGGAAACACTGAAATGTTTATGCTTCTGGTTAACATTTCCTCTGAGATTTTTTAAAATTGTCACTGAACAAACAGTGAATTTTTGCCTAAAGCCTGATGAGAGGGAGTAGGTAGGAATGACATCTTATTAGTCAGTCTTTCATATGATTTGTAGGACACTAGGATTCCAATACCTGAAAGGGAATTTACTCACTTGATTTATTTTTACTAATGAAATAAAGTCTGAAAATCATAACCAATAAGTCATGCAGAAGAGCTCAAGAATCAGACTGATAGAGTGAGTATAGCACTTGATTTGAGAATAGAAGAGTTGGGCTTGAATTGTGCCTTAGACACATGCTATCTGATCTTCTGCCTGATCACTAGATTGCCCATTCTTCTTCCAGGATGGTCAGTAAGTGAAACAACCTGCTAGTATTAGAGGATACTCTACTTCCTTGCTTGCCTTTATCTTCCCCTCGAACTATAAGCTATTTATGTCCCCTTCAAGCCAATTGACAACTCATACTGCTTTAATGATATGAGAGTCAACTGCTCTATTTCTTCTGGTAAGATGGAGGAGCACTAGGTCTTCATAACGTCAATGACACTCTATACTAAGATTCTCCTACCTCTATACCCTTTACACACTGTCATAAGATCCAATACAGGTTAAAGACCCTTAGCTGCTGCTTCTTTTTGGCTATTAAAGGTGAAATAATAAAGGTGGGCACCTAAGTCCTAGAGAGTCTCACTAGTTCCTCTAGGTAGAAATACATATAAATATATAATGATCTGTCTCATGTGATTTGAAAGCTGACCAGAAGCCATCTCCAAACAATAATTCCATTCATTTCTTTTTTACCCAAAGTACCTAGTGCCATACATTTTAACTATCTCATTTTATTTTTTAACCAATTAAAACAAAATTTTGATGTAAGTCTATACATAAAACTTCACATTCTTTTCTTCAAATAAAAAGACAGGAGTAGATGAAAACATTTTATAACTTGGTATGACATTTAAAAGTACAAGAGATGTAATAGTTTCTAGATCATTTTGTTAATAATATTAAAATCTTACTAATAAAAGAGCTCAGTGGCATATTCAAATGCCAAAGATTTATAATGGTGGCCTTATAGTTTAAATGCCATTGGAAGAGTGGGTATTCCTAAAGGTAGCAGTCAACTCTGGTTGGTTAACAATTAATGAGAGAAAGAATGTTTCAGTGAGACCTAAGATGACTCCTTTGAGAAACTGAGGGGGTTAAGATGGCGGAGAGGAGGCTCACAGTTGCATAAGCTCCGCGCTTTCTCTCACTATCCACTTCATTACAAGCCTCTGAATCAATGCTTGACTGAAAAAAACCCACAAATAGTTACCAAGAGAAGCCATCCTTGAGATCCGCCAAGAAAGGTCTGTCTTTACTGGAGGGCTGGGGCGGTTTTAGATCCGGCGCAGGCTGAGGGCAGCGGCAGTGAGAGCACGGGAGCAGACTGGAGAGGGGGTGGGGAGTGATCGCAGCTGTCTCTGCGGGGAGAGCTTCGCTACAGGTTTGGAACCTGCAGCAAGTCAACAGCCCAGCAGAGAAGCTAAAAACACCGGGGCTGAAGAATACAACTCCAAACAGCTGGAGTCTCTCAGGACCTGGCCGCCCCCCCCTTACCCCCCTCAGTGACTCAGCACGCTTTGGGATCTCAGAGCGCAGGCGCAGCACAGTCCTGCTAGTGCCTCACTGCTGCCACCTGCAGTCTGTAGAGGAAGCTCGATAACACACCCAGCCCCCCCCCAAAGAAAGACTCCAGTTTTTTCTGTTTTTCTTTGGTAGTTTGTCTCTGATTAATAGACAGAATGAGCAAGAAGCTGAAGAGGACTTTAACCCTAGACAGCATCTACACAGATAGAGAGCAGACTCTAAATCCTGAGGAGACTAAAAACAGGCAGTCCCCAGGTGATTCCCCAAAGGAGGAGATCGTCTGTTCCTCAGCACAGATGAACCTCATAGAAGTGATTAAAAAGGCTCTCACAAGGGAGCTAGAAGAAAAATGAGGAAAGCAGAGTGAGGCTTGGCAAAAGGAGAAGGAAGCTTGGGAAAAGGAGAGGGAGGCTTGGCAAAAGAGCCTGGAGAAGTCAGTTAAAGAGAGAGTGGATAAAGAAGTAAAATCCTTGAAAAATAGGATTAGTGAACTGGAAAACAAAATTGGCGAAATGGAAAAAAATTCCACAGAACAAAAGAACTCAATTGGACAATTAGAGAAAGATTTTAAAAAAGTGAGTGAAGAGAATACTTCACTGAAAATCAGAATTGAACAAGTGGAATTGAATGACTCGAGGAGACAAGAAGAATCAGTCAAGCAAATCCAAAAAAATCAAACAATGGAGAAAAATGTGAAATACCTTCTGGGAAAGACAACAGACCTGGAAAACAGATCCAGGAGAGACAATCTGAGAATCATTGGACTCCCAGAAAAACATGATGAAAAAAAGAGCCTGGACACTGTCTTCCAGGAAATTATCAAAGAGAACTGCCCAGAAGTCATAGGAACAGAGGAAAAAATAAACATTGAAAGGATTCATCGATCACCCACTGAAAGGGATCCTAAAATCAAAACACCAAGGAATATAGTGGCCAAATGCCAGAACCCACAGATGAAAGAAAAAATATTGCAAGCGGCTAGAAAAACCCAATTCAAGTATCAAGGAGCCACAATAAGGATCACCCAGGATCTGGCAGCATCCACATTAAAAGATCGAAGGGCCTGGAATATGATATTCCGAAAGGCTAAGGAACTTGGTATGCAACCAAAAATAACTTACCCAGCGAGAATGAGCATCTTTTTCCAGGGAAGAAGATGGACATTCAACGAAGTAAGCGAATTTCATCTATTTCTGATGAAAAAACCAGAACTTAACAAAAAGTTTGATCTACATATATAGAACTCAAGAGAAATCTAAAAAGGTAAAGATTAATCTTGGGAACTATATTTTGACTATATAGATGCATAAAGAATACATGTATACCTTGTTCTAGAAATTGATGTGGAAAGGACATTGTACCAGAAAAAGGGTAAAGTGGGGGTAGTACATCTCATGAAGAGGCATAGGAAACCTATTATATCTGAGAGAAAGAATGGAGGGGATGAATATAGTGGGTATCTTACTGCCTTCAGAATTGGCTTTAAGTGAAAAATCTTAAGACATATTCAATCTATGGTGAAACTTCTCCCATCTCATTGAAAAGTGAGAAGGGAAAAGTGGAAAGGGAAGGAATAAGCTAAGCAGAAGGAATACGGGAACTGGGAGGGCAAGGGGTAAGATAGGGGGAGGAACTCTAAGGCGGGGGGAGGGACACTAAAAAGGGAGGGCTGTGAGAAACAAGGGGTGCTCACAAGCTTAATACTTGGAAGGGGGGGAAAGGGGAAAGAAGGGAGGAAAGCATAAACCGGGGTTAACAAGATGGCAAGTAATACAGAATTGGTCATTCTAACCATAAATGTGAACGGGGTAAACTCCCCCATAAAGAGGAAGCGGTTAGCAGAATGGATTAAAAGCCAGAATCCTACAATATGTTGTTTACAGGAAACACACCTGAAGCGGGGAGATACATGCAGGTTAAAGGTAAAAGGTTGGAGCAAAATCTACTATGCTTCAGGTGAAGTCAAAAAAGCAGGGGTAGCCATCCTGATCTCAGATCAAGCTAAAGCAAAAATTGACCTAATTAAAAGAGATAAGGAAGGACACTATATCTTGCTAAAGGGTAGCATGGATAATGAAGCACTATCTATATTAAACATATATGCACCAAGTGGGGTAGCATCTAAATTCTTAAAAGAGAAACTAAGAGAGCTGCAAGAAGAAATAGACAGTAAAACTATAATAGTGGGAGATCTTAACCTTGCACTCTCAGAATTAGATAAATCAAACCAGAAAATAAATAAGAAAGAAGTCAAAGAGGTAAACAGAATACTAGAAAAGCTAGATATGATAGATCTCTGGAGAAAATGTAATGGAGACAGAAAGGAATACACTTTCTTTTCAGCAGTTCATGGAACCTATACAAAAATTGACCATATATTAGGACATAAAAACCTCAAACTCAAATGTAGTAAGGCAGAAATAGTAAATGCATCCTTTTCAGACCACGATGCAATGAAAATTACATTCAACAAAAAAGCAGGGGGAAGTAGACCAAAAAATAATTGGAAACTAAATAATCTCATACTAAAGAATGATTGGGTAAAACAGCAAATCATAGACATAATTAATAACTTCACCCAAGAAAACGATAATAATGAGACATCATACCAAAATGTATGGGATGCAGCCAAAGCGGTAATAAGGGGAAATTTCATATCTCTAGAGGCCTATTTGTATAAAATAGAGAAAGAGAAGGTCAATGAATTGGGTTTGCAATTAAAAATGCTAGAAAAGGAACAAATTAAAAACCCCCAGTCAAACACTAAACTTGAAATTCTAAAAGTAAAAGGTGAGATCAATAAAATTGAAAGTAAAAAAACTATTGAATTGATTAATAAAACTAAGAGTTGGTTCTATGAAAAAACCAACAAAATAGACAAACCCTTAGTAAATCTGATTAAAAAAAGGAAAGAGGAAAATCAAATTGTTAGTCTTAAAAATGAAAAGGGAGAACTCACCACTAACGAAGAGGAAATTAGAGCAATAATTAGGAGTTACTTTGCCCAACTTTATGCCAATAATTCGACAACTTAAATGAAATAGAAAAATACCTCCAAAAATACAGCTTGCCCAAACTAACAGAGGAAGAAGTAAATATCCTAAACAGTCCCATCTCAGAAAAAGAAATAGAACAAACTATCAATCAACTCCCTAAGAAAAAATCCCCAGGACCAGATGGATTTACATGTGAATTCTACCAAACATTTAAAGAACAATTAACTCCAATGTTATATAAACTATTTGAAAAAATAGGGATTGAAGGAGTCCTACCAAACTCCTTTTATGACACAGATATGGTACTGATACCTAAACCAGGTAGGCTGAAAACAGAGAAAGAAAATTATAGACCAATCTCCCTAATGAATATTGATGCTAAAATCTTAAATAAAATATTAGCAAAAAGATTACAGAAAATTGTCACCAGGATAATACACTATGACCAAGTAGGATTTATACCAGGAATGCAGGGCTGGTTCAATATTAGGAAAACTATTAGCATAATTGACTATATCAATAACCAAACAAACAAAAACCACATGATCATCTCAATAGATGCAGAAAAAGCATTTGATAAAATCCAACATCCATTCCTAATAAAAACACTTGAGAGCATAGGAATAAATGGACTTTTCCTTAAAATAGTCAGGAGCATATATTTAAAACCATCAGTAAGCATCATATGCAATGGGGAAAAACTGGAACCTTTCCCAGTAAGATCTGGAGTGAAGCAAGGTTGCCCACTATCACCATTATTATTTAATATCGTATTAGAAACACTAGCCTCGGCAATAAGAGTCGAGAAAGATATAAAAGGAATTAGAGTAGGCAATGAGGAAACCAAACTATCACTCTTTGCAGATGATATGATGGTATACCTAGAGAACCCCAGAGATTCTACCAAAAAGCTATTGGAAATAATTCATAATTTTAGCAAAGTAGCTGGCTACAAAATAAATCCCCATAAATCCTCAGCATTTTTATACATCACCAACAAAACCCAACAGCAAGAGATACAAAGAGAAATTCCATTCAGAATAACTGTTGATACCATAAAATATTTGGGAATCTATCTACCAAAGGAAAGTCAGGAATTATATGAGCAAAATTATAAAAAAGTCTCCACACAAATAAAGTCAGACTTAAATAATTGGAAAAATATTAAGTGCTCTTGGATTGGCCGAGCGAACATAATAAAGATGACAATACTCCCTAAACTAATCTATTTATTCAGTGCTATACCAATCAGACTTCCAAGAAAATATTTTATTGATCTAGAAAAAATAACAACAAAATTCATATGGAACAATAAAAAGTCGAGAATCTCAAGGGAACTAATGAAAAAAAAATCAAATGAAGGTGGCCTAGCTGTACCTGATCTAAAATTATATTATAAAGCAGCAGTCACCAAAACCATTTGGTATTGGCTAAGAAATAGATTAGTGGATCAGTGGAAAAGGCTAGGCTCACAAGACAGAATAGTCAATTATAGCAATCTAGTGTTTGACAAGCCCAAAGCCCCTAACTTCTGGGAAAAGAATTCAATATTTGATAAAAACTGCTGGGATAATTGGAAATTAGTATGGCAGAAATTAGGCATGGACCCACACTTAACACCATATACCAAGATAAGATCAAAATGGGTCTATGACCTAGGCATAAAGAACGAGACTATAAATAAATTAGAGGAACATAGAATAGTTTATCTCTCAGACTTGTGGAGGAGAAAGAAATTTGTGACCAAAGATGAACTAGAGACCATTACTGATCACAGAATAGAAAATTTCGATTACATCAAATTAAAAAGCCTTTGTACAAATAAAACTAATGCAAACAAGATTAGAAGGGAAGCAACAAACTGGGAAAACATTTTCACAGTTAAAGGTTCTGATAAAGGCCTCATTTCCAAAATATATAGAGAACTGACTCAAATTTATAAGAAATCAAGCCATTCTCCAATTGATAAATGGTCAAAGGATATGAACAGACAATTTTCAGAGGATGAGATTGAAACTATTACCACTCATATGAAAGAGTGTTCCAAATCATGATTGATCAGAGAAATGCAAATTAAGACAACTCTGAGATACCACTACACACCTGTCAGATTGGCTAAGATGACAGGAAAAAATAATGATGAATGTTGGAGGGGATGCGGGAAAACTGGGACACTAATGCATTGTTGGTGGAGTTGTGAACGAATCCAACCATTCTGGAGAGCAATCTGGAATTATGCCCAAAAAATTATCAAAATGTGCATATCCTTTGATCCAGCAGTGTTTCTATTGGGCTTATATCCCAAAGAAATACTAAAGAAGGGAAAGGGACCTGTATGTGCCAAAATGTTTGTAGCAGCCCTGTTTGTAGTGGCTAGAAACTGGAAAATGAATGGATGCCCATCAATTGGAGAATGGCTGGGTAAATTGTGGTATATGAATGTTATGGAATATTATTGTTCTGTAAGAAATGACCAGCAGGATGAATACAGAGAGGCTTGGAGAGACCTTCATGAACTGATGCTAAGTGAAATGAGCAGAACCAGGAGATCATTATACACTTCGACAACGATATTGTATGAGGACATATTTTGATGGAAGTGGATTTCTTTGACAAAGAGATCTGAGTTTCAATTGATAAATGACGGACAAAAGCAGCTACACCCAAAGAAAGAACACTGGGAAACGAATGTGAACTATCTGCATTTTTGTTTTTCTTCCCGGATTATTTTTACCTTCTGAATCCAATTCTCCCTGTGCAACAAGAGAACTGTTCGGTTCTGCAAACATATATTGTATCTAGGATATACTGCAACATA
Source organism: Antechinus flavipes (assembly GCF_016432865.1). NCBI lineage: Eukaryota > Metazoa > Chordata > Mammalia > Dasyuromorphia > Dasyuridae > Antechinus > Antechinus flavipes. The sequence continues at coordinate 127,088,525 of NC_067400.1, read as the reverse complement.
TCCAACATATAAAGGACTGCTTGCCATCTAGGGGAGGGGGTGGAGGGAGGGAGGGGAAAAAAATCGGAACAGAAATGAGTGTCAATATAATGTAATTATTAAATTAAAAAAAAAAAAGACTTTAAGATAATTTCTGTTCAGCATCAGTTCTTTCATGTCCTCAGGCTTGAAATAAAGAGAACTAGGAAACACTGAAATGTTTATGCTTCTGGTTAACATTTCCTCTGAGATTTTTTAAAATTGTCACTGAACAAACAGTGAATTTTTGCCTAAAGCCTGATGAGAGGGAGTAGGTAGGAATGACATCTTATTAGTCAGTCTTTCATATGATTTGTAGGACACTAGGATTCCAATACCTGAAAGGGAATTTACTCACTTGATTTATTTTTACTAATGAAATAAAGTCTGAAAATCATAACCAATAAGTCATGCAGAAGAGCTCAAGAATCAGACTGATAGAGTGAGTATAGCACTTGATTTGAGAATAGAAGAGTTGGGCTTGAATTGTGCCTTAGACACATGCTATCTGATCTTCTGCCTGATCACTAGATTGCCCATTCTTCTTCCAGGATGGTCAGTAAGTGAAACAACCTGCTAGTATTAGAGGATACTCTACTTCCTTGCTTGCCTTTATCTTCCCCTCGAACTATAAGCTATTTATGTCCCCTTCAAGCCAATTGACAACTCATACTGCTTTAATGATATGAGAGTCAACTGCTCTATTTCTTCTGGTAAGATGGAGGAGCACTAGGTCTTCATAACGTCAATGACACTCTATACTAAGATTCTCCTACCTCTATACCCTTTACACACTGTCATAAGATCCAATACAGGTTAAAGACCCTTAGCTGCTGCTTCTTTTTGGCTATTAAAGGTGAAATAATAAAGGTGGGCACCTAAGTCCTAGAGAGTCTCACTAGTTCCTCTAGGTAGAAATACATATAAATATATAATGATCTGTCTCATGTGATTTGAAAGCTGACCAGAAGTCATCTCCAAACAATAATTCCATTCATTTCTTTTTTACCCAAAGTACCTAGTGCCATACATTTTAACTATCTCATTTTATTTTTTAACCAATTAAAACAAAATTTTGATGTAAGTCTATACATAAAACTTCACATTCTTTTCTTCAAATAAAAAGACAGGAGTAGATGAAAACATTTTATAACTTGGTATGACATTTAAAAGTACAAGAGATGTAATAGTTTCTAGATCATTTTGTTAATAATATTAAAATCTTACTAATAAAAGAGCTCAGTGGCATATTCAAATGCCAAAGATTTATAATGGTGGCCTTATAGTTTAAATGCCATTGGAAGAGTGGGTATTCCTAAAGGTAGCAGTCAACTCTGGTTGGTTAACAATTAATGAGAGAAAGAATGTTTCAGTGAGACCTAAGATGACTCCTTTGAGAAACTGAGGGAGTGACATCAGATCATTCTTGGACCAAGAGACGGATCTCTATACCCAGACCACCCACTTGAGCAATCTAGACAAAGGCCCTACCTCCAGCCAAATTTGCTTGAGTGAAACACAGTAGGCAGGAATTCACCTTAGATGAGATTCCTTTTAGGGTTGGGTGGTGACTGACCACAGTTGATGAGAAAGTTCATTCAACCTTCAGAGACACAGCTTTTGAAATTAATTTTTTTAAAAAAGGAAGAATTCTGAATCTCTTTAAATCATCAATTATCAATAAAAATTTCTCTCATTGGAAAAGAACTCAGCAATCCCAACTCAGTTGGAATGACTTTGTGTGTAGGAGTATAACAGGACAAATTAGACCTGTGTTAAACCTGATTGCTTATTGTATCTGGTCCTCACCTAGAGTCTTGAATTGGATGGTGAAGGATTTAAGTTGGTTAAGGAAATAAGAACATTTCATTACTTTAGAAAATTCTGTATTTATATCACATCTTTCATATACTCACAAATTCCCTTTCACATTTTTTATAAATCAGTTTAAACTTTAACATGGAAAGAGTAGTAAAACTATTCTACTTACTCATATATCCCAAGAAATACATATGTACAGATCAAGCAAATTTTTACAAAATTATTTTGTATTGGCATATTTATTTGAAAACATTTTAAACTCTCTGTAATTCATGCACAATTATTCTAACACTATAGGAAATATCAGGATGGAAAGTGTTTTTAACCAATAACAGCAGATACAAGGCAATATAATGATGATAGTGCAGGATAGATATTCAGAAAGAGTTTGAGAGTTCAGAGAATAAAGATAGAACTTTTCACTATAATGATGAAGTATCTATAATTGAAATGACATTTGAACCTTAAAGGCTAGATAAATTTTGCTAGGCATATATGGATAAAAATACATTTAGAGAGAGGGAATAGCATAAATTAGAGACACAGGGAAGTAAATACTGGGGCCCATAAGAATACAAGGAGTAAAGAACAAATTTGACATCAACTTCTCTGATCATTTTTCTCCACTGGCTCCCTATTATCTCTGGAAATGAATACAAACTCTTCTATTTGGAATTTAAGCCCTATCACCATCTGTCTCCAATTTGTCTTTCCAATTTTATTATATATCATAATTCTTTTCATGCATTTTATAATCAAACCAAACCTATTTTCTTGTTTTCTTTCGAACACACATTCCATTTTCCATTTTCATGCCTTTGTATGAATGTCCTCTCTGCCTGAAATGCACACATTAAAGTATGCATTTGTGTCAATCAAATATGAAAGAGTTCAGATCAAGTGCTATTTTCTACATGAGGCTTTCCTAATCCATCCAGATTCTAACTCTTTTGTCCCAATTTATTTGTTTCTTATTTATATATTAGATATTTATGTTTATGTTGTCTTTCCCTATGATATAAATTTCTTGATGATAAGGACTTTTATTTTTGTCTTTTTATTGTCAGCATCTAACAGATGTACATAGTAGCACTTAATGTTTCTTGATTAATAGAATTATTAATATTAGCATTTTAATGGACTACCTAAATGATTAGTGGAAAATATGGCTGTTGAAGTAAATTTTGGTTGACATATGATAGTAATTTAATCTCATGGGATGGAATAGGGAGGTTGAAAGTTTTTCTTGTAAGTAGTAATATGACCAAGGCTGTTCTGTTTAAAAAAAAAAAAAAAAGTTTTATTTGGAAGCAGTGTAATATAGACTTTAGAGGAGAAGATCAAGAGAGAAACTAGATACAAGTAAGACAGTTAGAAGACCATTGTAAAAGTCTAGCCAAGAGGTAAAAGAAACCTGAAATAGGGTGGTATTAGCTTTAAGAGAAACAATTGATGGCTTTCAGGATTGATGAGAAAGTAAATCAACTGATTAACTATGGGAAAAAGAAGGACTCAAAGAAAATTTGTATGTTAAGAAAACTTGTATGTTTTCATTTGAGTGCCTGGTAGGTTAGTAATCCCCATTGTAAAGATAAATTTTCTTGCTAAGTATTCTTCTGGAAATATAACTGCTCCAAAACCTGAGAAGTAAGTTTCCATATGTAAGCGTGAGAGTTAGCAGGAGAATCTGAAGTTCTCCAAATTCCTTTTCTATGTATTATGCAGAAGATATTAGTCATGCAGTCAGTTTTAAAAATGAACATGAACATTATTCCAGAAACTCTAAGAGAAAAAAAAAGATTTTGACTTTGACATATCAGATGTATTTATTCAAATCTAAATTCATGTAATATTACCAATATCTGGCTCAGTGAGTCTTAAAACATTAGACTACAAGACAAAGCAACAGAACTAGAATTTGAGAAAAGAAAATCCTTAAGGTAGAAATATAATATTTAGGAAGAAAATGTTTTCAGTATTTTTGGGGAAAACTTACTCCAGCAAAAATAATATATAAAATGCAAAAGTCATTGTCCTATGATCATTAGAGAAGATAAGCAAACTCATTTTAATAGACACTGATCATATTTTTGTAAATAGCATGAAATAATATGGAACAAATATTTAATTCCTTTAAATCCTATTGATTCATTTGGAGGATGTGCAGCTTTTATTTAGATATATTGGCTATAAGGGGCAGCTAGGTGGCACAGTGGATAGAGCCCCAGCCCTGAAGTCAGGAGGACCTGAGTTCAAATCTGGTCTCAGACACTTAACACTTACTAGCTGTGTGACCCTAGGCAAGTCACTTGACCCCAAATGCCTGAGCAAAATATATATATATATATATATATATATATATATATATATATATATATATATATACTGGCTGTAAAAAAAGTGAACCATGAACATAGCCGCAAAGTTTGTGTCCAAAAAGTAATCCTTGATGTGTGATTTCCACGCCCCTGAAAGCAATAAATGAATGATCTTATTATTTGGTCAGTGTAGGGGACTCTTACTATGGTAATTCTTTCCACTGATACAGATCTCAAACCATTTTTGGTCATTGTTAGGCAGTTGTTTGAAGTTCAGTGGTGTTTAACTGATTTGCTTCAGAGAGCTCTGCAAATAAGGATCAGAAAAATTTGAAAGAATAAAGGATTTTCAAGCCATTCTCCAATTGATAAATGGTCAAAGGATATGAACAATTTTCAGATGATGAAATTGAAACTATTACCACTCATATGAAAGAGTGTTCCAAATCATTATTGATCAGAGAAATGCAAATTAAGACAACTCTGAGATACCACTACACACCTGTCAGATTGGCTAAGATGACAGGAAAAAATAAGGATGAATGTTGGAGGGGATGCGGGAAAACTGGGACACTAATGCATTGTTGGTGGAGTTGTGAACGAATCCAACCATTCTGGAGAGCAATCTGGAATTATGCCCAAAAAATTATCAAATTGTGCATACCCTTTGATCCAGCAGTGTTTCTATTGGGCTTATATCCCAAAGAAATACTAAAGAAGGGAAAGGGACCTGTATGTGCCAAAATGTTTGTAGCAGCCCTGTTTGTAGTGGCTAGACACTGGAAAATGAATGGATGCCCATCAATTGGAGAATGGCTGGGTAAATTGTGGTGTATGAATGTTATGGAATATTATTGTTCTGTAAGAAATGACCAGCAGGATGAATACAGAGAGGACTGGCGAGACTTACATGAACTGATGCTAAGTGAAATGAGCAGAACCAGGAGATCATTATACACTTCGACAACGATATTGTATGAGGACATATTTTGATGGAAGTGGATTTCTTTGACAAAGAGACCTGAGTTTCAATTGATAAATGACGGACAAAAGCAGCTACACCCAAAGAAAGAACACTGGGAAACAAATGTGAACTATCTGCATTTTTGTTTTTCTTCCCGGGTTATTTATACCTTCTGAATCCAATTCTCCCTATGCAACAAGAGAACTGTTCGGTTCTGCAAACATATACTGTATCTAGGATATACTGCAACATATCTAACATGTACAGGACTGCTTGCCATCTAAGGGAGGGGGTGGAGGGAGGGAGGGAGGGGAAAAATCGGAACAGAAGCTAGTGCAAGGGATAATGTTGTAAAAAAAAATTACCCTGGCATGGATTCTGTCAATATAAAGTTATTATTAAATAAAATAAAATATAGAGTATGTCTCTCAAAAAAAAAAAGAATAAAGGATTTTAAAGTGCAGCATTATTTTCCCCATTCCGTGCTTCCATAAAATGTGCTTTTTAAAGACCACAAATATCAACTCATTTTGCTATATGAGCATGAGATACCTATTAGAGTCAGAAAGAACTGGGTTCAAATTCTGCTTCTGATATTTATTAGCTATGTGACCATGAGCAAATCACTTTATATTTCTAATTTCATACCACCCTTCCTATAAAAAGTGACAGGATGTGGTGAATCATGGGGATAAAATGGAAAGATATTTAGGGTTAGAGGAACTGTGTTCAAATATTAATTCTAGCATTTGCTACCTGCAGGAGTCCTGGGAAAGTACATTAACTTCTCTGAAAGTTAAGTTTTCTTATCTGTAAAAAGAATAAGTTAGAAAAGATGATCTTTAATGTCTTTTTCAGTTCTAAATCTATAATTCTATGATCTTATTTTTTTAATCCTTAAAAAATTAAGCAATTTAAATAGCTGATGTCTTTGAATCATTTTAAAGGAATCTGCTATCTTATTCTAATTTAGCATTTTCTCTTCCCCTACTCTAAGTAACAAAATCCATAATAAAATTTTAACTAAATTAGAAAAAAATATCAACATGACTCAACTGTATTCATCTTAAAAATGAGATCGGTAACATTTGTTGTATTTTTCTTAACTGTTGTTATAGCCTAGATTATATAGGGCAAGTCCCTTTAGGTAAATAAGGAATAAAAATCATTATAATGCTATTGTTTTATCTTTAAAATTAAAGCAATAATTTTTGCTGCATTTTCTTTAACTGTCGTTGAGTTGCTGACAAATCCCTTTGTGACAAATTCCACTAAGCATCCCATTTTTGCCATGTCAGATGTATTAAAATAATTTATAATAAAGTAGTGATAAAATATAATATTATCAGATTTATAAAGATTTTTTTCTCATAAACACCCATAATATTACTGTTAGGAGAGAATATAAGCATCATTATTTCTTTTCACAGATGGGGAAATAAAGGTTTTTAGAACTTAAGTAATGTACTCAATCATACAGCTAATAAGCTTCAAAAAGTAATCAAATTCAAATTCTAATAAGAAAGTATATTTTCTATTGTAACAGTATAAGTATAAGGACTATTTGTCATGTCCTTTTTGCCTTTTTCCTATTTGCTATGTCCCAGTTCTTCTCCTAGAGGGAAGAATTTTTAAAAAATGTTTTTTTTTTTTTGAGGAGAGGTAGAGAGTAAAAGAGACAAATATTCATAAATTTACAAATTTAAAGCTATAAAACACCTTAGAGGCAATCTAGGTCAGTGTTCTAACGATATGGGTGACCAAACCATGTTTAAAGTGGATAAATTATTTATCCAAGGTTACATAGCATGTAGTAGAGTTAGAATTTGAACTCAAGTCATCTGATCCCAAATTTGTGCTCTTTCTAGCACCTCCCTATTTTTTCATATAGGGATAGAGGTAGAGAAAGAGGAGAGCTTGATGAGATGAACTGGTTATGCTTCAAGAATGCAAGGCACAGAGATCAGGTTCTGCCACTGACTCTTAACTAGCTTTATGTCAGTTAATTGCTTAAACACCTGTTTCCAGGCAGCTCTCCATGAGTATAAATTATAAATGAGCTGCCAATTTGCTTAGTGGAGGAATTTCCATAGTTTTTCAAATGAAATCACAATTCAGGACCAGTACTAGTCAATGAAAACATGAATAGGAAAATTTCAAGGACAAGATTTATCAATTTTTTTTTCACACTGCTTCACTTAACCATTGTATTTACAAGTGTCTTTTGAGACCTTGAGAAAGTAAGTTTTGATCTCTTCACTCCCTCCACATCATAACCTGAAGGTAGTTAAAGCAGGCACTGTGGAGAGTATAGAGCTTGTTCCAACATGGAAGACATCTAAAACATTCACAGCACTTCAGTTTGCTATCACTTGCTGCTGGACTTTAAAGACTAGGGAAAAGAGAGGGAGATTGTTGGCTTTATGCAATTCTGCTTCATTTAAAACCAATTCACAAGCAAGTCAAAATATTACCTGTAATATCATTGGTCCTTTTTGAAAATAGAAGACAAACAATAACAAGGTCTCTCAAGAGCGCAATGTGATCTGTTTTCTACCTTGCAACAATTCAATTTTTCTCTAAAAATCAGCCCTATCAACATTACCTCATCCTATTCCCAAATAATAATCCTGAAATGCCTAATTGATAAAAGTTTATTGTTAGGGCATTTTTGTGATACTTAATGAGTCATCCTTTTTATCACTCCAAATATAAATATTGATGGTTTGGCTCTGTCACTTCCTACTTCAAAAGTCTCAAAATGTTCCTTAGGGAAAAATCTATCAATTCCCTAAGTCATTTTCTAAAGGCAAACAATTTAACATAAAAATAATTATAGTTTAGTTGTTGAGGTTAAGAGGTACAGCTAGATTCTTCCCCTACCAGGATCACCAAAATGATGGCGTTACCCACCAAATGATGGGGCACAGGGTGATGCCCCAAAAGTATATTGAGGTTATGGACCAGTGTCACATATTTTCTCAAAAGAATCTGTAGGTTTAGGACCTCCTCCAAATCAAGGGACAAAGATGTTATTATGCTGCTCAGAATGAAAAGGGTTTTAGAAATTAGCAAAAGGAAGAAAAGATCCCTTGTAGTAATCAGGAAGAAGACACTATTAAGGAGAAAACACCATTAAGTGGTGAGCTAACACAAAAAGGGATTTAGCATCTAAAAGGAGTTAACTTAGCAAGAACAAAGACACCATGACATAGGAGTACACTATAGTGGGCTAACCTTGAAAAGGAATTATAATTTAGTGAGTTACAGTAATAACTGTTGGGGAAATATAGTCTGGGGGAGGGGAGGTAAAGTGAGACATCATAACTTAGCTTTCTGATTGGATATAGTTATAAAGGTTATAAAGATATCTACTAGAGACCTTCACCTATAATTGAAAATCCACTTGAACAAAAGGCCCACTTAAGAACAAAAGGCCCACTTAAGGCTCCATCAGTGCTCCTACCTATTTACTTTTTGGAGTAGCTAGGCTTCCAGATTGTATACAGTAATTCGGGCTCTCTTTCAAAGTTCATTTCATTACCCAGGAATTTATTAAATTCTTATTAATAGATTGCATCTACTATTGTATAGGTTCATATAACTTCCTGATATTCAAAGATACAAATCATACCTGCCAGAGAAATTATTTTTTAACTGAAAAAAGGCAAAATTAAACAATCCATAAGAAAATTATTAAGGAAGAAAATTTTTATACATTTCCTTAAAGAACTGTCTAAGCTGGATTATAGACAAAGGGAAACATATTATAGAAAACAGTAGAGAAAGAAAGCTGGAAAAAAATAGCAATGCCAACATGAAAATTTTTAACATGTAATGCCTATTTCATGCTCCAGAAGTTTTGGAGAAAAGAGGAATTAGAATAAAGAAATAATTATTAGGGAACTCATAAGGAGAATGTTTGTCATATAGACTGGGGATGTCTTCCATGTGCAAATGTAGAGTTAGACTTTTCACATATCCATCATACCCACCTATAATTACAGCAATAGAATGAATTATTTTCACAGTTCACTTCATGAGTCTCAAAAATTTAATCTACAAGTGAGCAATTATGTCCTTTAATGGTATACAAGTATATTTAATTTAAAATGCATGCAATCACAAATACAATAATAGCCTGCAATGTTGTTCTGAATATATTTGACCTAGACTTAGCACAGTGCCTGGTATATGGCAGGTATTTAATAAATACTTGTTGCATATTGCCTGGTTGACTGATGATCTTTGCTTAAAATTGATCAAGTTCTTTATTTTATTTATGGCTTATATTTAGAAGCAGCATATACAAAGGTGAAAGCGAATAGGAATTTAAAAGACTCTTGATGAGGGTAAAAGAGGAGAATGTAAAAGTTAGCTTCAAGTTAAACATAAAATAAACAAACAAACAAATCCTAAGTGATGATGTCCAACAGATTATAAAAGTACTAGTGAGGAAGGTGGAAAATCCATCTAGAATTAATTTACAAGCTCAGACCATTTCCAGGTCAAGAGGCAAAGCTTTATTGTAATGACATAAGCCTAACAAAGTTCCCAATGAACTGACAATTAACAAAGGGCAGAGTGAGTTCTTTTATTGGGAAAGGATATAGATCAAGATATGCTAACTGTTAATTGTATGTGTCAGTAAATCATCTGGTGATCATCATCCTATTAGTTATACAAGATATCCTTGGGAGCTGATTTCGACAGCTTAACCTCCAAATTGTATAAAGTAACAGTGGGAATCAGTAAAGAATAGCTCTATCCCTACATGACAATGTCAGTACAAGATAATTGTACATGACCAGTTTGCTCCTACCCAGGGCCCACTTAGATACTGGATTACAAGCAGGGATATAGGATTTAGCTGGGGGTCATTCAACCCATCACTAAAATCATGAGTTCCATTATTTACTAGAATATAAAAAAAGAAATGGAAGTAATGTTAGAATTTATGTTCTTCAAATCAAAAATCAGTAAAGATGGCAACTACAGCAATGGAATTAAAAATAAATAACAAACACTTGCTCATTGGAGTGAAAGCCATTACAAATATGGAGAACCTACTAAAAAGCAGAGACATCACCTTGCTGACAAAGGTCTACATAGACAAAACTGGGTTTGGGAGAATGAAATATTTAGGGAATTGCTTCCTGAGGCAAGCAGGCAGGGCACTGATGGGATTCAGTTTAACCTTATAGCCCAATTTTGCGGTACAGCCACAAAATCCAAGTTATGTCAAACCCTTGAAGTTAAATCTCCCCTATAAATCTATCCATGGTTCCTGCCATGTTTACTGAATCTCTCTGGGTGTTATAGCCTGCCATGGTATTCTGTCTCATGATATCTTTCCCTATCCCTACATGTCTTATGGTATCTTTCCTTTCAACCCTTCCTCATGTGTCTTTCTGCTTTTTATAGCTGATTCTTTTTGGGTGCTAAACTCTTTTGCTACCTAGATTGCCACCTAAGATGTTCTAATCTCAAGGAGTATTCCCTTTTTGCTGATTAATTGTGAGTTCCACTGAGGAATTTGTCCTTTCCATCATTAATTATTAAAATCCCTTATTGCTGACTGTATGCACTCCCAAAATTTACTTCTTATTTATCTCTTCTTCTATTGGATCTTTTCATTTTGTCTGCAACCTCTTCTAAATAAACCTACTTTTTTCCCAGAGACTAAAGGGAAAGCTGGTACCAATGAACTGACACTTTCAAATTGTGGTTTTAGAGAAGACTTTTGGGATCACTTGAATAGCAGGGAGACCAAGTCAGTTGATACTTAAACAAATTAATTTAGACTATTCACTGGAAGGAAAATTACTTGGGAAATACTGACACCATAAGGAAAAGGGGATGGCAAAAAGTGAAATGAAAAGAAAGTATCATAGAAAAATGAACATGAATTTATACAGAGTTCAAGAGATTATGGAAGATGGAAGGGCCTGATTCCTAGAGTCCATAGGATTATGAAATGCTGACAGGACTCAGTGACTAAAGGCAAAGATTTAAGAGTTATGAGTTTCATACTTTAGTTCTGTTATCACACACACACACATACACACACACACATACTTCATGATTCTAGTAAAAATCATTTAACTATTCTTTTATGATCAAATGAGGAAATTCTATTACTTGATTCCCTTCCAAATCTATTATTTATTCCATAATCCTAATTTGTGTGTGTGGGATACAGTAATTATTTTTGGATAATTGAATGTAACTGTGATTTCATCATTAAGGGTACCCCTCCAAAGGTCATCATTTCTCCATAGCTTTCTATCTTCAAACACTTCCTGTTTGTGTCCTTGTGTAAATCTACCTTGGGGACACTTGCAACCTTCCACCTTACAGATGTTCTGCTTTGGTTTGGTTTGTTTGTTTGTTTGTTTTTTGGAACTTTTAATTATTGTCTTTGTCATTTTGTTGTTGTTGCTGCTTCTCCTCCTACTCTTACTACTACTACTATTTTCTCTAGAGTAACATTGTAGCCCTTAGAATATCTAATAATTCATTTTCAATATATGTTTCCCTCCCATTATTTTTTAATCACACATTAATTTATGAGATCTTTTTTCTCTAGTTTTCACATGCACATCATCAAAAGTAATATATTTTAACTTTTTTCCCTCTTGGCTTTCAGATCATCTACTATTTCAGTCCTCTTAGATCAAGTTATTCAGTGATTGTAAGCCTGGAGAATAGTGCTGTCAAAGAGAGACTTTGCAGAAGTATTCAATTTAGGACCATTGGAAACTGCACTATTTCCCAAATGTAATCCAACTAGTGACCTATAAACCTACTTTCTAATCTCTCTAAGGTCTTTCTTTCAATGATTTATGTATGCATCAAGTTCATCAGTGAAGAAAAAATGAGAAGGGACCAGTTTTTTCAAAGACAATTTTCTATTAGTAGAATTCATCTTCAAAGTCACAAAATTGACTGATGTGTATAGAAAGCATAAAATTCTCCTGAGTTTTGTTGTTTATTGATTTTGAAATAAAAGGAACACAATGCAACCTTCAAAGTCTCAAACAAGTTGTCTTGTTTGCATATATATTTTAAATAATACAAAGTACTGTGATCACTATAATTACATAGATATATACATTCTGAGTATTACTGTTAAGGGAAACCTAAAACTTGAATAGTTGGGCTCATCAAAGGCAATGTTTAGTAAAGAAAATCCTATTAGTTTAATTACTATGTTCCATACTATGTTTGGATTCTAAATAATGCATATGAATATATGCATATGTATGTTTATATCTATGTATTTTTCCCTATAATTTAAGCCAAGTTGCCTTATGTTTATATCCTTGAGGTGTTCAAAAGAACTAGTATGTCTGGTGTGAAGGCTTGTTGAGATCCTATTCAGGGCAGCTCTTCCACCTTGGTATTTACCTTTTACCTAAACTTTCACCAAGAACTCCAAAACTGTAGCATTTGCAGCTAGTCACCCCCTGGTAAAATCTGGCAAATGAGTTAAACCAGGTAGAGGGGACTGACAAGTCTCAAATCTGCTAGTGAGGTATGTGTGTGGGGTGGGGAGGAAAACATTTACGCCAAACAAAGTGAAGACATTCTCTGGTGAGGTATGAGAGAAATGATTATTAATAATAAACCATTATTAATACTCACATTGGTTTAATCCTCAAGGAATTTTCTCCTCAATCTTGGACCTGATCCCAGCTAATTAAGAGAGTTTACTCCAGATTAAGTGTAAATAAAATCTAATCTACATAAATTCTAGATTTAAAGCATTGGTTTTATACTATAAAACCTCCCCTCCTCATACTGGTCATTTTAAATTATTTGGAGGGAGATGGATTATTTTGTCTAGATAACTGTAGACAGCTGAGTCTCAACAAGCTTGAGGAGATGAAGGCCATCAACCCACCTCTTCATCTATACCCTTAATGATTGTTCATCAATCAAGTTAATCCAGCCTCTCTCGGGCACCTAATTTTCTAAATGTATCTTTAAGCATTCCATGATTTCCATGGTTCCTGAGAAAAACTACTGACCATCACTTTACTGATTATTTATTAAACTAATTAATAAGTTGATTTTTGATTACCCAGAAACTTTGTCTTTCAGACTCTTCAATCACCTCAATTATTAGAATGGGAGGATGAGACCAATTAGACCAGCAGCCATGAATGCAATTAAAGTGGGCAAAGAGCACTTAAAGCTTTATCAAATTTTTCTCACCTCTGGATACATGGATGTGGTCTCTAATATTTTAGCCTCTTTTCTTCTTGCTTTTAGACTCCAAGGATTAGACTCCAAGAACTAAGGCCCTTCACTCTTCTTTGCTGTATCTTCATCCACAGCAAGTGCACAAATCCTGGGAATCCCCCAAAGCTCTTTCTTGGAACCTCATCTCTTTTTCTTCTTTAATATCTCATATGATACTGTAACATATACTTTAACATATTTAACATGTATTGTTCTACCTGCCATATGGAGAAGGGGGTGAGGGAGGGGAAAAAGTGGAACAAAAGGTTTTGCAATTGTCAATGATGGAAAATTACCCATGCATATATCTTGTAAATTAAAAGGTATAATAAAAAATAATAATAATAATTAAAATTAAAAATATATAATATCTCATGTGATCATCTGATACCTTCCCATTAATTCAATTATCTTGTTTATGAAAATGACTTAGATATGTTTAACTAGCCTTAACTTCTCTCCAGACTCTCAGGTTCATATTTTCAACTAATTTTTTTTCTATATCTCAAATTGAACATCCCAAAGATACTTAAATTCAGTATGTCCCAAACTAGATTCATAATTTATGTCCTATAAACCTGCCATTTTCTCAACTTCCCTCAAAGTGTTGAAAATACAACTTTTGTTATTATTTTTGTTTGTTTTTCCTCAGGACTTATCATAATGTCTTCTATAAGCTAAATGCTTAATAAATGCTTATTTCCTTGACTATCCCTTACAGAATGGAGAGGACTGTTACAAATTTTATTTTGAGATAAAGAAACTTGAAAGACTCTCTTTATTAATTCCATCTCTTTTTTATTAATTCTATGATCTCCTAAATAATTATAAGAAGGCTTTTGATTAGCTGTCAAATCAGTAACTATTAAATTCAAGAAACATTTATTAAAGTTCTGGTGCTATGCTGAGGTATGGGGAGTAATGAGAAAAAGAAGATAATTAGAGACATTAAGGAAGTAATGATCTAATGGTGGAAGACAGTACACAAAAGAAAAGTGGAAAGTGAGGTGGGGAGGCCCCAAGGAGCATCTAGTGCAGGGACATTGGTACATCTACTTGCCTGAGGCCTTGATTCATAAAAAATAACAGTGTGTGTGTGTGTGTGTATGTATGTGTGTGTATACACATAAACATATTTTAAGAGCAAGAAGGATCCTTAAAGATCATCTAATAGTTTTAAGTCTCCTTTCATATTTTGTTTCTCTCTTTTAAAGGCAGCCATATGTCACAATGGATAGTATGCTGGGCCTGAAAGACCTAAAACTAAATCCATCCTCAGATACTTATTTTCTGTGAAATCTTGAGTAAATAAAGTAATTTCTAACTCAGTTTCCTTGACTGTAAAATGGAATAAAATAATATAACTCATAAGGTCATTGTGAAGATTAAATGAAATGATATTTGTGAAGCACATGGCATATAACAGGTACTTCATTAATGGTTATTTTATTATTCATCCTTGCTCATCTTCCTAATCTTATAAATATTTGGGTTTTTTCCCTATTAATCCATTGTTCAAATACCCTATATTTTTCTCAGTAATATTTACTTATTCACATATCCTAGGACAATATGTTTTCAGACTTCAAATTAAGTACTCCTAAAGTAGGGGAACAGCCTCATTTTACAAATGAAGAAAATTAATTCTATAGAATAAGTTTGACTCCATATTTAGTACTCTTTTCACCGTACCATTAAATTCCTTTAAAGCAAATATTAGAAGTCACTTGATTACTAGTTTTTTGATTAATTTATCTCAGTTTTTCTATTTTATGTCTTCCCTATAAAGTAAGCTAAATTGTGCGCAAGATAAATGATTAAAGGGCAGACAAATATCTATTGAAGGATCAAGACTGACCATAAAAGAGAAAGAATGATAGGGACACTCTATTAGGTCTCAGCCAGATTGAACTCTCAAATGTTTTAATGTTTGGTTGATTTTAGTCCTTTTAAATGCCGAGCAGAATCTTGTTTAATAATTCTAGTTCATAGGCCTCCGTGACTATATGGCAAAACAACATGTAAAACAATTACATATAGTAAAAAGAAGACATGCATTATATATTACCCTCAGGAGCCAAAGTATGTCAGGACAAAAGGTAAATTTAATTTGCTGTGTTGTAATTTTGCTTTTCCTAACTAACAAATTCTTATGTCATCCTATTGTGTTTCCAATGGTATTCCCCTTATCTCCAACAGTAATATCTTAAGAGCAAAACACAATTTAGAAAGATTTACATTGGATTTTTTTGACATCAAGTACAAATCATTTGAAGATAACCAAAAAATAATAATAATTATTTGTTTGTTTTGCCTAGGGGCATTTTCTATTTCTTTATCTAACTTTAAACATTGCATACCACATCTGAGCAATTTTAGATCATGAACAACAGAAAATTCATTATTAAAAGGATCTCAAAAATTTTTATTGCCATTTTGATGTGGATTTTGAAATGAGTTTTCAAGTTGAGAAATTTTTAGAAAAATGTATAGACTTTTCTGAACATAGGCATTTTATTTCATTGCTCCCAGCTCTTGGCAGAAGTTAAAAACTAAGTACCTAACACCTGGTTACCAGCTATCAACAGTATTGCAATTCTTGCTTCTCTGGAAACAGAGTTAGATCTGTAAAATAAAGAGTTTTAAAGCTTTGGCCTTCCTTTCTTTGATAAAATGGTTGTTTCCAGGGAAACAGAAAAAACACTATAAACAGATGAAAGCATCACTGGAGGATAAAAAACAATTTGAGTGTTTAAATTTAAAGAAAAAGATTACTCAAACTTCTAAGAGAAATAATCTTATTATACAGGAAAATGCTTTTTGTCCAATGTTTATTTAATGGATAGAGTTCTTCCAATAAGATTAATTAGAATCCTTTCTTATGCACATCATAAGTTGTCAAGATTTAATAAGTTTTCTTATTAAATGTCCTGCAGCAGGAACATGATCAATATCTCATTTTATACTATTTTTATAGGAAAAAAAAAAAAAAACTAGATTTGGTAAGTGGGCTAACTAAAGCTTTAGAAAGCCACTATAAAAGATGAAAAAGGTTCTTGAATAATGAATAAATAGTAAAAATAGAAGATATAGCATAAATTTCACAAAGTATTCACATTATATACTGTCTCCATTTTACATATGAAAACATTGACTCTCAGAATCTATTCTTTAGTCAGCAAGTGGCAGATTTAGGATTTGAATTAGGTCTTCTGATCATACAATCAATGTTCTTTTTTGTTTTACCAAACTCAGACTCTCTAAAAAATTTTTTAATATTCATGAAATGCTTTTTTCCCAACATGTCTATGATATAAAAGTGCTCATAAATGTATTATTATGCTCATTTTGCAGATGAGGAAATGGAAGCTTATGAAAGCTAAATAATTTATTTGGGATTATATAATGGATAATTTTTTTAGTAACATCTCTCTCTCTCAATGCAGAACTCTTTCCTATAATTTTTGGATGAACATTTTCATTGAATGGAGACTTCACAAACATACAAAATAGTGAATTCGAATTTTGAATATGTAACAGGAAACAAAGCTGTTTTCTCTATATTTAAAAGAAATTATTAAAATTGCATGATAGTTTTAAATTATTTTGCCTCCTTTGCCTCTCATATAACTTCAAATTTGTCAAATTTCTTCTAAAACTGTGACATCTAGCCATAGATGTACTATACTAAATGTGACATCACTGTGAAATAAAAGGATAGACTATGGATAAGAAGGGTAGTTAAAAGGAGGGATGAGGAGAGGAAAGAAGAGAAGAAAGAAGAAGAAAAAAAGGAGAAGAAGGAAGAAGGAAAAGGTAGTAGCATCTGCCACACAATGTTGTTCTGAGGATCAAATGAGATAATACACATAAAGTGTTTATCATAATATATCATAGTAGGCATCATATTAAGACATTTTTTTCCTGAAAAATATGGTAGGAATCTAAATAGTGGAAGTGAATAATAAATAAAGCCTTTTAGCAAGTTCCATCAAAACTATTATTGCCAAACAAGGCTTCTAGAGATAGTTGTGTGTCACTGAGGCAAAATGAATGGCATAGCTATTATAGACCTCTTTGACATTGGGGGAAAAAAGGTTCAACTTCTAATTAAATGGTAGCATTCCTATAGTTCTATCTCCTTTGGGGGATTTGGGAGGGAAGGATAATTCCAGTGAGCCTCTAAAAAGGGATGTTGCCTTAGACTCTAATAACATCATTGTTTAAAAAATGTCAATAACAAAATCAATGGTAGATTTCTAGAATACACTCCAAGAGATCTACCTCAACTTGATGTAATTATAAAGCTTACTAACTAGCAAGGTGTGGTCGAGTAAGCAGGTATAAATTCAGCTTTGTGTATTATTGCCCAGCCACTTTTTTTTTTTTTCTCTTATACATTACAAGAATTTTTTCAAGAGATTCAGCATGTCTTTTCTAAAATAAAGATAGTTTATGGTTTTGTATTTTTTGAATCATTAGTCTGGTTGTCTTAACAAAAAAAAAAAAAAAGAAGAAGAAGAAGAAGAAGCCTTATTTGTTCCTAATGATTACAATATAAGTCTTGTTCTTAGTTATCACTCCTTTTTTCTTTGCTAAATTCTGTTAAATAGATTGATAAGTCAATCTTAAACTTCTCATGAGAATAATTAATAGAAGGAATGATGGATCTTTTCATTTTATATGACAAGAATTTTTGATTTAAGGGGGCAATACCTTTGAAATACCTTTTAAAAATGACTAGAATGACTTTAAATATTTTTTTTATTTGTTGCCTCAAAAATGAATTGACATATATTAGCTGTTGTGAGAAAATACAAAATATAAAACATAAAACCTATTCTCAGAAAAGGTCTAAGTAGGAAAGCATATCATGAGAGTATTGGAGCATAAGGGTGTTGAAGCCCAAAAATATTGGTGTTCCAGACCAATGTCAAGAGATGAATCAAAAGAATTTGAAGATTTAGACCATCTCCAAATCAAAAGGCAAATATTTTGTCATTATTATAATGACATTGATGGTGACTGAGTTAAGTTCCAAAAGAGTTATTGGAAAAAATAGAGCAAAGACAGACTTTTTTTAAATAGAGGAGTTGGGTTGGTTAGATTATGCATGTCAATATTGTTTCACATTAGTTCCAGGATGGCACTGATATGCTAATTTTATGGCTTAAAATTTAGTTGGGATAAAGGATTAGGCATCTTCACTTTATTATTGTTAAACTAGAACAAAATAATCTAAAGGCAAAGATAGTCTTACTAAAAACAAGACAACATGATGCATACAATATGTCATCCCCAAGGATTGCCTTTCTAAGATCATTATTTCCTAGGTGAGATAGCCTGGTGGTTATAATCACATCAAAATAATACTTCACAAAGTAATTGCAATCCAGATACTTGCAAAAAAAAAAAACATTCTGCCCTGACTTAACAAAACCAAATTGCCTTGCTTTCTAAACATGTCTATCTTTGCTGTTTTGATTCCTTCTGAATAATAAGAAGAAAAATTTTGAATTCATCAAAGTGACTGGACAAAATTCAGTAAAGAGACAGAGAGAGAGAGAGAGAGAGAGAGAGAGAGAGAGAGAGAGAGAGACAGAGGCAGAGACAGTGAGACATTAAAAGAGGAAAACATTTCTCTCTGTCTCTCTTTCTCTCTCTCTCTCTCTTCCTCTGACACACACACACACACACACACACACACACACACACACACACACAATTTCTTTTCCTGACCCAAAGCAATTCTTTTTTTTTAATTCTCTCTTTTGATCTCTTGTCTTTAGTATTCTTTCTTTTACTCCATCCCCATCTTTGCATGTCATTTGCAAGATCATCTGAAAATTGAAAGTCATTTCTTTTGAGACATACCTCTAAAAAAATATCCTGGCTACATTTACACACCAACTCTCTTTATATTCCCATTACAACTAAATACTTTAGCTCTTTGCTATGATAATTGTGGTCTTGTTTTCCATTTAAATAATCAATACAAAAGATAACTATCAAACAATGAAATGGATCAATCTTCTATATAAAGATATATACAACTAATTACATACATTATATACCTGTATAATTTATATATATAATTATATATGTGTTTTTATAATCACTAGCCACACATGTCCATCTCTATAAATATTAATGGAAATTAGAAGAATTTCCAGAATGGGTTTCCTCAAGCTGAAAAAAATTAAGTAGGATTAAGAAGAATCTTGGTGTGATTATAAAGTAATAAGATGAATGAGTCATTTGTCACAAAGATGATTCTTTTATCCAAAAATAACCTATAAAACTTTTAAAGGTCATCCTCATGCTCTAACTTCATTCAAGGTATTAATTGTTTTTTAATTGTAAACATAAGTGAAATATGAGAAGTGGTGAAGATGAACTTTACAAATTTATTATAACTACCATAAGTTCAAATTCCCAAGTTGTCAGCTCTAAAAATTCCAACATCTAAGTCTACTATCCTCCTTTAACAGAATAACACTTTTTGGGATTTGGAAGTCATTACAAAGATAGTGCAATCATTTTTATTCATTAATCTTCAAAGTCATATTAAATAAGTCGATATTATTATTCTCATTTTAAGTATGTCAAGAAGGCACAGATACATTAAATTACTTGACCACTTTAAGTCACAAATCATGTTAGCAGTAGAATAAGGTTTAAAATTCAAAAGGTTATATTTCTCTCCTAATTCCCAAGATACAGCAACTCCTTCAAAGCATTTTACAACATGACCTTTATAAACAAAGTACAGTGGAAAAGAACTAGACACCTGGTTTCTAGTGGCATTTTTAACACTTACAAACCATATCTGCTTGGATAAGTCCTTTCATTTTCCTGGGACTCGGCTTCCCCTTCCATGAAATTAGATTATTGGAAAAGGTAATCTCTAAACAGCACTTTTTTAAGATAGAGAAAAACTGGAAATAGATTTGGTATCTTTTCAAGTGAAGTATGGCTGAATGATGTTTTATTTTCCTTATCTTTATTGTAAATCATATATTCTTTGTATTCTCTTTGACTCAAAGATATCACTTAGATGGCTTTTAAAGTCCAATTACATTCTTATATTTTGTTTTTATTTTCATTACTAAATTTGATTTTGGTCATATGCTTGTTAGCTCAGAACAGATTGTCATTTTTTTTAAATCTCATAATGTGGCCAGGAGTAGGATTGTTTAGCTCTGCCCTTTTCTTGTTTATTCATCTCCAATTATTATATCATTTTTTAAAAAAATATACAGATTCTTTGAAATAATCTTTTAAAATCATTTGACCATTTTAGTGGAATAGTTTAAATCTATATCTTATCACTTCTAAACCTATTTTTCTTGGCATATATAAATCCCAAAGTATTCATTATTTGTATTCATTATTTGTCCTCCAATACTAACACTGGTCATTGTATTTAACTTGAATTCATCTTTTTTTTCTTTTTCTTTTGCAATTTTTTCCATTTATATTATTCTGGTTATGATACATATACTCTTCTTTTGTTTCTATTTTCTTTGTTGTGCACAAGTCTATAAAATCATTCTTGTGTTTCTCTGAATTCCTCATAGTCATCATTTCTTACAGAAAAGTAATACTCATATACTAGTATTAGCTAGGCAGTTCAGTAAATAAGAGTTATGTTGAATGTAGTTAATCTTGACTTCAAATCTTCTCACAGACAGTGATTAACTTTTCAACATGGATAAGTTACACAACCTTTTTCAAGCTCAGTTTCCTTATTTGTAAAATAAGGATAATCAAAATAATAATTTCATAGAATTATTTTAATTCTCCAACAAGATAATATATATAAAGTGATTTTAAATTTTATTTGCTATATTGATCCTTTGGGGAAAGAATAAGACCAGAAATGCAAAGTGTTGAATATGGTGGCAGATGTTTCCTCTGAGTTGGCTGGCTTTGCTTGAGAGTTTTTCATGTTATATGGGAGGGCTCTAAATTGAATAAAGATATCGAAGAAACTATTGCAGTGTAAAAAAAAAAAAAAAAAAAAAAAACCTAAGTCACCAATGAGGTTTAAAAATAAGATGAAAATCTGTGGTTTTGTAAAACAGTCAATGAAATTTAGGAATTACTGTGCCTCTCTGCAAATTGATCTTTTCATCAGGGACTGGCATACACCACTAAGTAGAACCAGATTCAAAAATGGCTTTTGCACAAAGAACATGAAATAGAATATAGAAACAATTATCTAGATATCTCAGAAGAAAATAAAATAAACATCCTACTACCACAGCTTCTCCTTCCCCAGAATACTGAATACAAATTTTGTGTTACATTGTTAGGTTATATTGAATAAATATAATTTCTTGTGTCTTTTTCCCTAGAGAAGTAACAATTAAACCCATTTGAAATTTAAAATTGATTTTCCTCCTGTAACCTACTAATTTTTTTTCTCAGTAATACTACATGGAATGCTCCCTTAAAAGCTTATAAATCTTTATTTCCCCTCTGCATTATGTCTTTTTTGATAGAACTACCATGTTTTTCTAATCTTTTCATGAAAAAACCAAGGTATTATTGTAGTGTACTAATCAAGAAAATGGATTGCATCTTCCTTAACCTGCCAATCACTTGATAAGAAAAACAAAGAGAGAAAATTAAATTACAGAATGCTCAAATGTTTTATACTTGCAATGAATACATTTTAGCTTTCCTGAGGATCCATTATGTATTGTTTTGGCTTTGATTAGCAGGGAGCATTTCATGAGTAAAAATTAAAAATTCAGCTTTTGAAAAAAAGCAGAAATACACATATACATACACACACATCTGGATCTATGGTTTTTCATCAGCATGGGGAACCCCTAGAGAGGAAACTCATCCTATCAGTTATGATCAGCATCTTTTGTACAGATTATAAAACTGAAATCATCCTGATTCTGGGACTGACATTCTATCCAGTAGGCCAGAAAGTACTTCTTGGTACATTTTACTGACTCACCTTTTTGCAAAGATTTATAATACTGTGTCAAATATGAATGTGTTTAGCAAATAAATATGTTTATATTACTGTAAAAGAGGACTATTTGGAAAAGGCAGTGTCTTTAGCAAACCCAAAATTAAGGAGCATGATTATAGAAAAGAGAAAAACATGGAGTTAAAATGCCTGGATTCCAGGTTAGGTGTGTGATTTTGTACAAAGCACTTAACCTCAATGATTCTGAGTTTCCTCATCTGTAAATAAGATTAGACCATACAGTAACTCTACGGAGCTCTTCTAGTACTCAATTTACTATCCTAAATTCATGTCTGCATTTAACCTAGAAGTAATCCAGAACTGAACCTTGATTATAGTCCTCCCTAGGGAAATCAGAAATAACCACCTGGTTTTTTGGATACTTATATGACACACTGTACTTAACTTTCAAAAGAATTTCAATCATTTGATTACTTTAATCAATTTACTTTGAGCTGCACTCTATTTAATTAATTTCCATTAAGGAACTGACATAACAGGTAAAGCAATGAAGTAAGTCTTTGTGATTTCATAACAGCACTGATATTTCTCAATACATAAAAAAAGACATATCAGAAAATATTTAACTCAGAAAAACAGAAGTTCTAAGATTTCAGATGTGATAGTGAATAATGTAAACTATACCAGGCAGGCTGCTTTTTCCTAATAGATATATTGCTGGTTGGGGGAAAAACCAGCTGTTGTTTTGTTTTGTTTCCATAAGAGCTAAAAGCACTGGATCTTAAAGGCATAAATCAGTTTTATTTAAGAGTAATTACTGAAATGTTACTAAATTCCAGTTATTTTCTATAATTATGCTCCTTAGTGTTCTGTTTGCTGAAGACACTGCCTTTTCAAGGTTGTTCTCTTTTACAGTAAGATAAATATATTTATTTGCCAAACACATTCATAGTTGTCAGAGCATTATTGGTTTTCTTTGCATATGGGTGAGAAAGTTGGTAAAATATATCAAGACATACTTTCTGGCCTACTGGATAGAGAGCTATTCTAAAACTTTAACCTATTGTATTAAAATACATATATACACATCCACAAATTTTATAGATAAAATTCGAATGCAAGAATTGTTTTCATAGATAATAGGTTTTAAATAAATACTTGTGCTTTTAGAGTCATACTCTTTAAAATTTGGCTTTGGCTAAACTGCATGGTACTTAAGATAAACATTCTTGCCAGCTTGCACACACTGCCATTGTTTTAGTAAAAACAGGTTAAAGTTCCGCAAAATACCCAATGAATTCTGTAGGAGGATGCAGCATTTTTTCCCACACTTCTATTGGTCTTAGAGCTCACAGAACAACAATCTATAGAAGTGAAGTCCAAAATTTACATTATTAGTGATCATCTTTGCAACATGATCAGACATATATGTATTTGTTTAGTCAATTAGTCATGTTCTACTCTTTATGATCTCATTTGGGGGATTATAACAAAGATACTAGAGAGTTTATCATTCCTTCTCTAGCTCATTTTACAGATGATGAGGAAGTGAGGCAAAGAGGATTTAGTGGTTTGTCTAGAGTCACACTGTAAATGCCCGAGGTTGGATTTGAACTCTGCTCTTCCTAACTCTGGATCCTGCACTCATTTCAAATGAGTCACCCATCTTCCTAATTATGGCAACATTTTAGAATCATAAATTGGAGACTAAAAGAAAAAGAATTTAAAGTTGAAAATTTCAAAGTGGCAAATTAAATAGAAGCTAATGCCTTTAAGTAGTCAACATATATGAAGTTACGTAAATGGCTTTAGCCAGATTTGAAGCAATCAAGGATATTTAACAATTTTAATCTAGTGGTGAAAAAAGACGAACTGTGGCAAAACAAAGTCTTTGTCAGATTCTAGTGTTTAGTGATTTTTCAGGGTTGTATGAATCCTGAGCAAAAGGGCTAGAAAAATAGGGTACTGTTTGCTACGCAGGACTGCCATCTAATGGTTAAATTTTACTAGTCAGCTATATTTTCAAAGATGGCAAATTCCCTTTCATTCTGTAAGCACAGATATTTAACTCTCTTCCTCACCAAATCATTGTTAGTATGTATATCTTTTTTATTTGAAAACACATACACACACACACACACACACACACACAGAGAGAGAGAGGGAGAGAGAGAGAGAGAGGGAGAGAGAGAGAGAGAAGCTTAAAATAGGATACACTGTCACAAATACCTGCAACATCTTATTCAGAAGCACTTTTCTATAAACAAAGGTTTTGTTTTTTGTTAAATGCTTCAAATTCCTAAAATGTAGTTAACATTTTATAGATATGCCTAATGATTGCAATAATGTCTTACTTAAAATGTAAAGCAAATATTCATTCTTTCATTCATTAATTATTCAATTAATCTTTACTGAGTATCTATTACATGCATAATATTGCATCCTTTGACTATGAAAGATATTACAAACATGTAAGAAAATTTACATCTCAGAAACTTGAAATGAAGATAGAATAGAAAAGCACCAAATGATTAAATTTCCATATGAATTATATAATTAAATGCTTCAAGAATTCAGAGAAGAGAGAAGTTTGTGGGGGTGACTGTATAGTCTAAGGTAATACATTATGTTTAAGATACTAAAGGACATATAGATGCAGGGTAGTGGGAAGGAGAGAATGTGAAGGGAAAGGAGCTCTGATAAGAAGGAGAAAGAAACAGACTAGGTAGAGAAAATAACATAAAGAAAATGGTGGAATTTGCATGTGTATAATTAGTTTATTTGTGTTTGGCACACCAGGAGAAAATGATTCTTCAATTCAGATGCATATTCTTTATTATTGTTCCAAATACCAATAAAGTTTGATGACTTCAGTGATATTGAGTTCAATATTTATTCTAGTCACACAATAAAGGAGTATTTTAGCTGGATAAAAGTATTTGTTAAAAAGAATGAATTATGGATGTAAATCTTCTTTCTTCTACATTTCAGTACATGAAGAATCTGTAATTTTATCATGGTGTTTCATTTAGTGTTGGAAATGTAACCGAGGCTTTCACTGGGCCTCTGAATGTAGGATGACCCAGAGAAATGAGAGGCAGGATCCAGCTCCAAAGTATCAATCAAAGGACAGGTGGGGCATGATAGCAGCTGAGGTTACACCCAGAGAGACTTTAGAAATTCAGGATTCTGATGTCATCAACCAACAGAAAAGCAATCAGGATTACAGTTGGGAAGAATACAGGCCTTTTAAGATAACAAGGCAGTATCCAGTGCAAACAGCTCCAATGTAATTGCCAGATGATGAGGAGAAATCCCAAATTTGGTAAATAGAAGGGAATTAGATAAGTTAACTGCTTGGGGAAGAGGATCTGCTTATATTTCCACAGATGAAGAAAGAATCAGATGGTTGACAATGAGACTGTTAAAAGAACTTTTTAAAATCCCAGGAATCATTGGATTTCCTAGGACAAGATGAGACTGTTTCAGTTCTTGAAAAACTAGCAAGAATCATTGGATTCCTTAAGATGAAAAATTGTTGATGAGACTTTTTGCAGTACTTCAGAGCTTACAGGAATTATTAGATTCCTGGCACATGAACTAATGGACAATGGATTGCTTATGGACTATTTCTAGGACTTATGGACATGTGTAAATTTTCAGGTTGATTCATGTTGTTACATTACTACTAGCCTGTGTTATATTGCTATGTGCTTATGTAAATTATGTATAATGCCTCCCATATTGATGGATTTATGTATACCATGTATATCATATTGATGGATTTGTGTGTACCCCTTCAGAAACCCACTAATCTGATTAGATTTCCTATTTCCTTTGGTGTTTTCATCTAACAAAAGAAAGGGGGAGATGTTGGAATCCTTACTAACTGCTAACTAATTAGAGTTGATCTAATCTTACAAGAAGATGTTTTGGGCAGAACCTGAAACAAGGTACTAAGTAGAATTAATTAATACAAGGCTTGTGTTCACACCTTTACTCATTGGAGTTCAATGAGTTCACACCTCCCTTGAAGCTCTTTGGGAGCTAAATAGAGCTTCAATGGGCCAGTCAAGGAAGTTCTTCAGAGGAAGAAGCTACAAGTCGAGATTTCACCGGAATGACATGAAGAGCAGTGCTGGCTCTGGAGGCTGAAGAAAGCAGAGGCAGAAGCAAAGGACAAAGCGGCAAGAGCTCTTGGAACCAAGCAGAGAGATAGGCCTCTAAGCTAACCGGGCTATATTGGATATAATAAAAGATCTGAACTTTTATCACCTGACTGCTTTTTGAGAAGAAAAAGATCACCAACATTTTGGCGCCCAAACAGGGACCGATTCAGATCCATATGAACCAGATCACAACAATTTAGGTAGAACAAAATTCCTCTGTGATTTTATTCATGGCATTCCAAAATTGCCACAATTGAAAATGTATTCACCTTTTGGCCAACATGATGATAAACTTCTCCAAATATACCTATGCTGCTCCTCCCTTCATAAGGCAAAAAGAAATGTATCACCAGGGTCACATTTGAAGACCTTCTGGTTTGGTAGAATTTTCTTAAAGTTAATTTGCACACTTGTGGGAAATAGAGAGATAAGGTAAAGAACTTAAAGGAATGTATGAATTCTTTTTCTGTATTTTATTTTTATTATTTCTATGTCTCTATAATCTGCATAAGTATGGTGTGTGCAAGCCAATATTTACTTAAAACTAGATATATTTACTTAACCAGAAAGGATGACATTTATCCTTGTTCAATGTTATCAATATTTAGATTATTAAATGCATCAGCTCAGTAATCTGAAGTTTGAAGGTCTGACTGATGATTCCTCTCGGAATCAGAGAAACAAAGCATTCCGTTCTGATCTGTCTTTGGTACCAATGTTTAACATTCAATTAGGGGAGAAGGCCCCTATTTCTCAATGTTCCCCAACCTATGATGTAATCCTTTGTAACCAAACCTAAAAAAACTGTATATCTTTCCTAAATCTTTAGCCCTTCTACTGTAAGATTTCTCTCTTTCCCTCCTTGCAAGGGAATTGCTCATTCTCATGAGAATTTATTAATAAATAACTTTTCTGCTTTCTACTGAGTGATCTCTTAGTAGTCATTTTGGGTAAGGTTCTTCTACATCCCTCACACAGTCTTCCAGTGACCAAATCTTAGGGATACTCAACTAATACAGATTTTCAGAATTTAGAGTTGAGTAGCTCCTTCTGGGACAGTTGTCACATATAAAGAAAATGCCATAGAGAGAGAGACTTAAGCATGCATGGGTATCCTGTAACTATTTCTTGTCTGCTAATCTCTTGTTAAAGAAGCCTTTTTGGTTGTATAACTAGGACTGGTATAATGATAATAATCCTAACAATCTGATACTCTCTAAATGATGTAAATAGAATTTTCTTTAACATACAAACATAGACATACCACATTTTCTTTTTTTTTTTTTTAATAACTTTTTATTGATAGAACCCATGCCAGGGTAAATTTTTTTTTTTACAGCATTATCCCTTGCATTCACTTCTGTTCTGATTTTTTCCCTCCCTTCCTCCACCCCCTCCCCTAGATGGCAAGCAGTCCTTTACATGTTGAATAGGTTACAGTATATCCTAGATATAATATATGTGTGCAGAACTGAACAGTTTTCTTGTTGCACAGGGAGAATTGAATTCAGAAGGTAGAAATAACCTGGGAAGAAAAACAAAAATGCAAGCAGTTTATATTCATTTCCCAGTGTTCTTTCTTTGGGTGTAGCTGCTTCTGTCCATCTTTGATCTGAATTAACTCTCTTTATCAAAGAGATCCACTTCCATCAGAATATATCCTCAAACAGTATCGTTGTTGAGGTATATAATGCTCTCCTGGTTCTGCTCGTTTCACTTCGCATCAGTTCATGTAAGTCTCCCCAGTCCTCTCTGGACATACCACATTTTCTTGTCATTTCAGCAAAGGTAGGAGCTAAGAATTTATGGACTTCACATTTAATGATCGGAAAATGAAAATAACCTGTTTTTCCCCTAAGGATACAGTATTTTTTGTTGTTGTTGTTTTTGTTTTTTTCAGGCACAAAGCCAGGACTTTTTAAGCACCATAACCACTGACTCCTAGATCATTCTCCTTGCTAATGGATTAAATTGGAACAACTTAATTTATTACATGATCCTTTAGAAACTAAAGAAAAGAAAAAAATGGTTGCATATACATTTTTCTATATATCTAGAATGAATTAGTTAGATCTCTCTGTTCTTGTAAAAAATTTTGTGAGTGTATGTGTGTGTGTGTGTGTGTGTGTGTGTGTGTGTGTGTATGTATAATTTGTTTTTGTAATTATACCAAAACCTTTTCTAAGTATTGGTAAAACTGCCTTCAATTCATCTTAACCCCACAATATAACAATATACAATATAACCCAGTATTGATATTTTGTAGATGAAATCAAGTCTTTTTTGAATATAAAAGTCACAAATAATGACACAATAAAAACTTAGTATAACAAAAGAAAAAACAAAAAAGAGGTACCATACTGGTGAATAGTCAAATAATTGACTTATCTTGTCAAAACCAATCAAAGATGGTTAGCTATTCAATGGTTAGAAATAGAGATTAGAAATACAGTGTGATATAGATCCATTGACACCATAAACAGAAAATAACGTCATCAATGAATGAAAGTTTGTCTCCTACAAAATCTTGAGGCAACTTAAGTTGTCTTTAAAAATATTTATTTTTGAACTACTTACATTTTTGTTTTTCTTTCCACGTTATTTTTACCTTCTGAATCCAATTCTTCTTGTGCAACAAAAGAACTGTATGGATTTGCATACATATATTGTATCTAGGATAAACTATAACATATTTAACATGCCTTCAATCTAGGGGAGGGAGTGGAGAGAGGGAAGGGAAAGGTTAGAACAGAAGTGAGTGCAAGGGATAATGTTGTAAAAAAAATTACCCACGCATATGTTCTATCAATAAAAAAGCTATAATTAAAAATATTTATTTTTAATATACATTGTTTTGGAATCATGCTGGGAGAGAAAAATAAGAACAAAAGGGAAAAACCATGGGAGAAAAAAAAAACAGACAAAGAAGTCAAGATAGAATGTTCTGATTTACATTCAATCTCCATAATTCTTTTTTCTGGATGCCAATAGCATTTTCTATCCAAAGTCTAGTGAGATTGCTTTCAGTCATGGAACCACTGAGAAGAACTAAGTCTTTCACAGCTGACCATCACCATTCTTGCTATTGTTTGTATACAATATATTCCTAGTTCTGTTTGTTTCTCTCAATCTTTCTCCCCAGGCCTTTCTGAAATCAGTTTGTTCATCACTTTTTTATAAAACAATAATATTCCATTACCTTCATATAACACAACTTGTTCAAACATTCCCCAATTGATGGACATCTATTCATTTTCCAATTTTTGCTGCCACAAAAAGAGTTGCTACAAACATTTTTGCATATGTAGGTCGTTTTCCCTCCTTTATGATTCCTTAGGATAGAGACACAGTAATGGTTCTGCTGGGTCAAAACTTATGCATACTTCTAATTTCTTTTTTCATTTTTTTCTTCTACTTTTTATTTGTCTTTTAAAGCTTTTATGAGCACTTCCAAAAAGCCCCTTTGGACTTAAGACCAATTCACACCACTCTTTGAGATTTCCTCTGGGGATATTTTGTTTTCTTCTGAGTTGATGTTTTGGTCTGCCTTATCTATGGTCAAGGTTCTTTTCTGTTTCTTGCTCATTTTTCTTTTGATATTTCTTTTTTTTTCACTTTGATGTTTGAGCTCTGCTCCTGGGGTAAAGGGGCACCAAACCAAAGTTTCTTGTGTAGCTCTGAGTCTTGGCTTTGAGCACAGGGACCCCTTGTGTTTTTTTTTGGGGGGAGGGTTGTTTAAACGTGCGGGTGTGCGCGGGTGTGCGCGGGTGGTTTAAGTTTAGACGTGCGGGTGTGCACGGGTGTGCTCGGGAGGTTAAAGATTAGGTGAGCGGGTGTGCGCGGGTGGTTTAAGTTTAGACGTGCGGGTGTGCGCGGGTGTGCGCGGGTGGTTTAAGTTTAGGCGAGCGGGTGTGCGCGGGTTGTTTAAGTTTAGAGGTGCGGATGTGAGCGGGTGTGCACGGGTGGTTTAAGTTTAGACGTGCGGGTGTGCACGGGTGTGTGCGGGTGGTTAAAGTTTAGGTGAGCGGGTGTGCGCGGGTGGTTTAAGTTTAGAGGTGCGGATGTGCGCGGGTGTGCACGGGTGGTTTAAGTTTAGACGTGCGGGTGTGCACGGGTGTGCGCGGGAGGTTAAAGTTTAGGTGAGCGGGTGTGCGCGGGTGGTTTAAGTTTAGACGTGCGGGTGTGGGCGGGTGTGCACGGGTGGTTTAAGTTTAGACGTGCGGGTGTTCATGGGTGAGCGCGGCAGATTAAAGTTTAGGTGAGCGGCTGTGCGCGGGTGGTTTAAGTTTAGAGGTGCGGGTGTGCGCGGGTGTGCACGGGTGGTTAAAGTTTAGGTGAGCGGGTGTGCGCGGTGTGCGTGGGTGGTTTAAGTTTAGATGAGCGGGTGTGCGCGGGTGTGCTCGTGAGGTTAAAGTTTAGGTGAGCGGGTGTGCGCGGGTGGTTTAAGTTTAGACGTGCGGGTGTGCACGGGTTGTTTAAGTTTAGACGTGCGGGTGCGCACGGGTGTGCGCGGGTGATTAAAGTTTAGGTGAGCGGGTGTGCGCGGGTGGTTTAAGTTTAGACGTGCGGGTGTGCGCGGGTGGTTTAAGTTTAGGTGAGCGGGTGTGCGCGGGTGGTTTAAGTTTAGACGTGCGGGTGTGCACGGGTGTGCTCAGGAGGTTAAAGTTTAGGTGAGCGGGTGTGCGCGGGTGGTTTAAGTTTAGACGTGCGGGTGTGCGCGGGTGTGCGCGGGTGGTTTAAGTTTAGGCGAGCGGGTGTGCGCGGGTTGTTTAAGTTTAGAGGTGCGGATGTGAGCGGGTGTGCACGGGTGGTTTAAGTTTAGACGTGCGGGTGTGCACGGGTGTGTGCGGGTGGTTAAAGTTTAGGTGAGCGGGTTTGCGCGGGTGGTTTAAGTTTAGAGGTGCGGATGTGCGCGGGTGTGCACGGGTGGTTTAAGTTTAGACGTGCGGGTGTGCGCGGGTGTGCGCGGGTGGTTTAAGTTTAGGTGAGCGGTGTGCGCGGTGTGCACGGGTGTGCGCGGGTGATTAAAGTTTAGGTGAGCGGGCGTGCGCGGCTGGTTTAAGTTTAGACGTGCGGGGGTGCGCGGGTGTGCACGGGTGGTTAAAGTTTAGGCGAGCGGGTGTGCGCGGGTGGTTTAAGTTTAGACGTGCAGGGGTTCACGGGTGAGCGCGGCTGATTAAAGTTTAGGTGAGCGGCTGTGCGCGGGTGGTTTAAGTTTAGAGGTGCGGATGTGCGCGGGTGTGCACGGGTTGTTAAAGTTTAGGTGAGCGGTTGTGCGCGGGTGTGCGCGGGTGGTTTAAGTTTAGGTGAGCGGGCGTGCGCGGCTGGTTTAAGTTTAGACGTGCGGGGGTGCGCGGGTGTGCGCGGGTGTGCACGGGTGGTTAAAGTTTAGGCGAGCGGGTGTGCGCGGGTGGTTTAAGTTTAGACGTGCGGGTGTTCACGGGTGAGCGCGGCTGATTAAAGTTTAGGTGAGCGGCTGTGCGCGGGTGGTTTAAGTTTAGAGGTGCGGATGTGCGCGGGTGTGCACGGGTTGTTAAAGTTTAGGTGAGCGGTTGTGCGCGGGTGTGCGCGGGTGGTTTAAGTTTAGGTGAGCGGGTGTGCGCGGCTGGTTTAAGTTTAGACGTGCGGGGGTGCGCGGGTGTGCACGGGTGGTTAAAGTTTAGGCGAGCGGGTGTGCGCGGGTGGTTTAAGTTTAGACGTGCAGGGGTTCACGGGTGAGCGCGGCTGATTAAAGTTTAGGTGAGCGGCTGTGCGCGGGTGGTTTAAGTTTAGAGGTGCGGATGTGCACGGGTGTGCACGGGTTGTTAAAGTTTAGGTGAGCGGTTGTGCGCGGGTGTGCGCGGGTGGTTTAAGTTTAGGTGAGCGGGTGTGCGCGGGTGGTTTAAGATTAGGTGAGCGGGTGTGCGCGGGTGGTTTAAATTTAGGTGAGCGGGTGTGCGCGGGTGTGTGCGCGGGTGCGCGGGTGGTTTAAATTTAGGTGAGCGGGTGTGCGCGGGTGGTTTAAGTTTAGACGTGCGGGTGTTCATGGGTGAGCGCGGCTGATTAAAGTTTAGGTGAGCGGCTGTGCGCGGATGGTTTAAGTTTAGAGGTGCGGGTGTGCGCGGGTGTGCACGGGTGGTTAAAGTTTAGGTGAGCGGGTGTGCGCGGGTGTGCGCGGGTGGTTTAAGTTTAGGTGAGCGGGTGTGCGCGGGTGGTTTAAGTTTAGGTGAGCGGGTGTGCGCGGGTGTGCGCGGGTGGTTTAAGTTTAGGTGAGCGGGTGTGCGCGGGTGGTTTAAGTTTAGGTGAGCGGGTGTGCGCGGTTGTGCGCGGGTGGTTTAAATTTAGGTGAACGGGTGTGCGCGGGTGGTTTAAGTTTAGACGTGCGGGTGTGCGCGGGTGTGCGCGGGTGGTTAAAGTTTAGGTGAGCGGGTGTGCGCGGGTGGTTTAAGTTTAGACGTGCAAATGTGCGCGGGTGTGCACGGGTGGTTTAAGTTTAGACGTGCGGGTGTGCACGGGTGTGCGCGGGTGGTTAAAGTTTAGGTGAGCGGGTGTGCGCGGGTGGTTTAAGTTTAGAAGTGCGGGTGTGCGCGGGTGTGCGCGGGTGGTTTAAGTTTAGGCGAGCGGGTGTGCGCGGGTGGTTTAAGTTTGGGTACGCGGGTGTGCACGGGTGTGCGCGGGTTATTAAAATTTAGGCGAGCGGGTGTGCACGGGTGTGCGCGGGTGTGCGCGGGTGGTTTAAGGTTAGACGTGCGGGTGTGCGCGGGTGGTTTAAGTTTAGACGTGCGGGTGTTCACGGGTGAGCGCGGCTGATTAAAGTTTAGGTGAGCGGCTGTGCGCGGGTGGTTTAAGTTTAGAGGTGCGGATGTGCGCGGGTGTGCACGGGTTGTTAAAGTTTAGGTGAGCGGGTGTGCGCGGGTGTGCGCGGGTGGTTTAAGTTTAGGTGAGCGGTGTGTGCGCGGTGTTAAAGTTTAGGTGAGCGGGTGTGCACGGTGTGCGCGGGTGGTTTAAGTTTAGGTGAGCGGGTGTGCGCGGGTGGTTTAAGTTTAGACGTGCGGGTGTGCATGGGTGAGCGCGGCTGATTAAAGTTTAGGTGAGCGGCTGTGCGCGGGTGGTTTAAGTTTAGAGGTGCGGATGTGCGCGGGTGTGCACGGGTGGTTAAAGTTTAGGTGAGCGGGTGTGCGCGGGTGGTTTAAGTTTAGACGTGCGGATGTGCGCGGGTGTGCACGGGTGGTTTAAGTTTAGACGTGCGGGTGTGCACGGGTGTGCGCGGGTGGTTAAAGTTTAGGTGAGCGGGTGTGCGCGGGTGGTTTAAGTTTAGATGTGCGGGTGTGCGCGGGTGTGCGCGGGTGGTTTAAGTTTAGAGGTGCGGGAGTGCACGGGTGTGCGCGGGAGGTTAAAGTTTAGGTGAGCGGGTGTGCGCGTGTGGTTTAAGTTTAGACGTGCGGGTGTGCGCGGGTCTGCGCGGGTGATTAAAGTTTAGGCGAGCGGGTGTGCGCGGGTGGTTTAAGTTTAGACGTGCGGGTGTGCACGGGTGTGCGCGGGTGGTTAAAGTTTAGGTGAGCGGGTTTGCGCGGGTGGTTTAAGTTTAGAGGTGCGGATGTGCGCGGGTGTGCACGGGTGGTTTAAGTTTAGACGTGCGGATGTGCGCGGGTGTGCACGGGTGGTTTAAGTTTAGACGTGCGGGGGTGCACGGGTGTGTGCGGGTGGTTAAAGTTTAGGTGAGCGGGTGTGCGCGGGTGGTTTAAGTTTAGACGTGCGGGTGTTCACTGGTGAGCGCGGCTGATTAAAGTTTAGGTGAGCGGGTTTGCGCGGGTGGTTTAAGTTTAGAGGTGCGGATGTGCGCGGGTGTGCACGGGTGGTTTAAGTTTAGACGTGCGGGTGTGCACGGGTGTGCACGGGTAGTTAAAGTTTAGGCGAGCGGGTGTGCGCGGGTTGTTTAAGTTTAGAGGTGCGGATGTGCGCGGGTGTGCACGGGTGGTTTAAGTTTAGACGTGCGGGTGTGCACGGGTGTGTGCGGGTGGTTAAAGTTTAGGTGAGCGGGTGTGCGCGGGTGGTTTAAGTTTAGACGTGCGGGTGTTCACGGGTGAGCGCGGCTGATTAAAGTTTAGGTGAGCGGCTGTGCGCGGGTGGTTTAAGTTTAGAGGTGCGGATGTGCGCGGGTGTGCACGGGTGGTTTAAGTTTAGACGTGCGGGTGTGCACGGGTGTGCACGGGTAGTTAAAGTTTAGGCGAGCGGGTGTGCGCGGGTTGTTTAAGTTTAGAGTGCGGATGTGAGCGGGTGTGCACGGGTGGTTTAAGTTTGGACGTGCGGGTGTGCACGGTGTGTGCGGGTGGTTAAAGTTTAGGTGAGCGGGTTTGCGCGGGTGTGCGCGGGTGGTTTAAATTTAGGTGAGCGGGTGTGCGCGGGTGGTTTAAGTTTAGACGTGCGGGTGTTCATGGGTGAGCGCGGTGATTAAAGTTTAGGTGAGCGGCTGTGCGCGGGTGGTTTAAGTTTAGAGGTGCGGGTGTGCGCGGGTGTGCACGGGTGGTTAAAGTTTAGGTGAGCGGGTGTGCGCGGGTGTGCGCGGGTGGTTTAAGTTTAGGTGAGCGGGTGTGCGCGGGTGGTTTAAGTTTAGGTGAGCGGGTGTGCGCGGGTGTGCGCGGGTGGTTTAAGTTTAGGTGAGCGGGTGTGCGCGGGTGGTTTAAGTTTAGGTGAGCGGGTGTGCGCGGTTGTGCGCGGGTGGTTAAAGTTTAGGTGAGCGGGTGTGCGCGGGTGGTTTAAGTTTAGACGTGCGGGTGTGCGCGGGTGTGCGCGGGTGGTTAAAGTTTAGGTGAGCGGGTGTGCGCGGGTGGTTTAAGTTTAGAGGTGCGGATGTGCGCGGGTGTGCGCGGGTGGTTTAAGTTTAGACGTGCGGGTGTGCACGGGTGTGCGCGGGTGGTTAAAGTTTAGGTGAGCGGGTGTGCGCGGGTGGTTTAAGTTTAGAAGTGCGGGTGTGCGCGGGTGTGCGCGGGTGGTTTAAGTTTAGGCGAGCGGGTGTGCGCGGGTGGTTTAAGTTTGGGTACGCGGGTGTGCACGGGTGTGCGCGGGTGATTAAAATTTAGGCGAGCGGGTGTGCGCGGGTGTGCGCGGGTGTGCGCGGGTGGTTTAAGGTTAGACGTGCGGGTGTGCGCGGGTGGTTTAAGTTTAGACGTGCGGGTGTTCACGGGAGAGCGCGGCTGATTAAAGTTTAGGTGAGGCGGTGTGCGCGGGTGGTTTAAGTTTAGAGGTGCGGGTGTGCGCGGTGTGCACGGGTTGTTAAAGTTTAGGTGAGCGGGTGTGCGCGGGTGTGCGCGGGTGGTTTAAGTTTAGGTGAGCGGGTGTGCGCGGGTGGTTTAAGTTTAGGTGAGCGGGTGTGCGCGGGTGTGCGCGGGTGGTTTAAATTTAGGTGAGCGGGTGTGCGCGGGTGGTTTAAGTTTAGACGTGCGGGTGTTCATGGGTGAGCGCGGCTGATTAAAGTTTAGGTGAGCGGCTGTGCGCGGGTGGTTTAAGTTTAGAGGTGCGGATGTGCGCGGGTGTGCGCGGGTGGTTTAAGTTTAGGTGAGCGGGTGTGCGCGGGTGGTTTAAGTTTAGACGTGCGGATGTGCGCGGGTGTGCACGGGTGGTTTAAGTTTAGACGTGCGGGTGTGCACGGGTGTGCGCGGGTGGTTAAAGTTCAAGTGAGCGGGTGTGCGCGGGTGGTTTAAGTTTAGATGTGCGGGTGTGCGCGGGTATGCGCGGGTGGTTTAAGTTTAGGCGAGCGGGTGTGCGCGGGTGGTTTAAGTTTAGGCGAGCGGGTGTGCGCGGGTTGTTTAAGTTTAGAGGTGCGGATGTGAGCGGGTGTGCACGGGTGGTTTAAGTTTAGACGTGCGGGTGTGCACGGGTGTGTGCGGGTGGTTAAAGTTTAGGTGAGCGGGTGTGCGCGGGTGGTTTAAGTTTAGAGGTGCAGATGTGCGCGGGTGTGCACGGGTGGTATAAGTTTAGACGTGCGGGAGGGCACGGGTGTGCGCGGGAGGTTAAAGTTTAGGTGAGCGGGTGTGCGCGGGTGGCTTAAGTTTAGACGTGCGGGTGTGCGCGGGTCTGCGCGGGTGGTTAAAGTTTAGGTGAGCGGGTGTGCGCGGGTGGTTTAAGTTTAGACGTGCGGGTTTGCACGGGTGTGCGCGGGTGATTAAAGTTTAGGTGAGCGGGTGTGCGCGGGTGGTTTAAGTTTAGAGGTGCGGATGTGCGCGGGTGTGCACGGGTGGTTTAAGTTTAGACATGCGGGTGTGCACGGGTGGTTTAAGTTTAGACATGCGGGGGTTCACGGGTGAGCGCGGCTGATTAAAGTTTAGGTGAGCGGCTGTGCGCGGGTGGTTTAAGTTTAGAGGTGCGGATGTGCGCGGGTGTGCACGGGTTGTTAAAGTTTAGGTGAGCGGGTGTACGCGGGTGTGCGCGGGTGGTTTAAGATTAGGTGAGCGGGTGTGCGCGGGTGGTTTAAGTTTAGGTGAGCGGGTGTGCGCGGGTGTGCGCGGGTGGTTTAAATTTAGGTGAGCGGGTGTGCGCGGGTGGTTTAAGTTTAGACGTGCGGGTGTTCATGGGTGAGCGCGGCTGATTAAAGTTTAGGTGAGCGGCTGTGCGCGGGTGGTTTAAGTTTAGAGGTGCGGATGTGCGCGGGTGTGCACGGGTGGTTAAAGTTTAGGTGAGCGGGTGTGCGCGGGTGTGCGCGGGTGGTTTAAGTTTAGGTGAGCGGGTGTGCGCGGGTGGTTTAAGTTTAGGTGAGCGGGTGTGCGCGGGTGTGCGCGGGTGGTTTAAGTTTAGGTGAGCGGGTGTGCGCGGGTGGTTTAAGTTTAGACGTGCGGGTGTGCACGGGTGTGCTCAGGAGGTTAAAGTTTAGGTGAGCGGGTGTGCGCGGGTGGTTTAAGTTTAGATGTGCGGGTGTGCGCGGGTGTGCGCGGGTGGTTTAAGTTTAGGCGAGCGGGTGTGCGCGGGTTGTTTAAGTTTAGAGGTGCGGATGTGAGCGGGTGTGCACGGGTGGTTTAAGTTTAGACGTGCGGGTGTGCACGGGTGTGTGCGGGTGGTTAAAGTTTAGGTGAGCGGGTGTGCGCGGGTGGTTTAAGTTTAGAGGTGCGGATGTGCGCGGGTGTGCACGGGTGGTTTAAATTTAGACGTGCGGGTGTGCGCGGGTGGTTTAAGTTTAGACGTGCGGGTGTGCACGGGTGTGCGCGGGTGATTAAAGTTTAGGTGAGCGGGCGTGCGCGGGTGGTTTAAGTTTAGACGTGCGGGTGTGCGCGGGTGTGCACGGGTGGTTAAAGTTTAGGCGAGCGGGTGTGCGCGGGTGGTTTAAGTTTAGACGTGCGGGTGTTCACGGGTGAGCGCGGCTGATTAAAGTTTAGGTGAGCGGCTGTGCGCGGGTGGTTTAAGTTTAGACGTGCGGGTGTTCACGGGTGAGCGCGGCTGATTAAAGTTTAGGTGAGCGGCTGTGCGCGGGTGGTTTAAGTTTAGAGGTGCGGATGTGCGCGGGTGTGCACGGGTGGTTTAAGTTTAGACGTGCGGGTGTGCACGGGTGTGCACGGGTAGTTAAAGTTTAGGCGAGCGGTGTGCGCGGGTTGTTTAAGTTTAGAGGTGCGGATGTGAGCGGGTGTGCACGGGTGGTTTAAGTTTGGACGTGCGGGTGTGCACGGGTGTGTGCGGGTGGTTAAAGTTTAGGTGAGCGGGTTTGCGCGGGTGGTTTAAGTTTAGAGGTGCGGATGTGCGCGGGTGTGCACGGGTGGTTTTAGTTTAGAGGTGCGGGTGTGCACCGGTGTGCGCGGGTGGTTTAAGGTTAGACGTGCGGGTGTGCGCGGGTGGTTTAAGTTTAGACGTGCGGGTGTGCGCGGGTGTGCGCGGGTGGTTTAAGTTTAGGTGAGCGGGTGTGCGCGGGTGGTTTAAGTTTAGACGTGCGGATGTGCGCGGGTGTGCACGGGTGGTTTAAGTTTAGACGTGCGGGTGTGCACGGGTGTGCGCGGGTGGTTAAAGTTTAGGTGAGCGGGTTTGCACGGGTGGTTTAAGTTTAGAGGTGCGGGTGTGCACCGGTGTGCGCGGGTGGTTTAAGGTTAGACGTGCGGGTGTGCGCGGGTGGTTTAAGTTTAGACGTGCGGGTGTGCGCGGGTGTGCGCGGGTGGTTTAAGTTTAGGTGAGCGGGTGTGCGCGGGTGGTTTAAGTTTAGACGTGCGGATGTGCGCGGGTGTGCACGGGTGGTTTAAGTTTAGACGTGCGGGTGTGCACGGGTGTGCGCGGGTGGTTAAAGTTTAGGTGAGCGGGTGTGCACGGGTGGTTTAAGTTTAGAGGTGCGGATGTGCGCGGGTGTGCACGGGTGGTTTAAGTTTAGAGGTGCGGGTGTGCACCGGTGTGCGCGGGTGGTTTAAGGTTAGACGTGCGGGTGTGCGCGGGTGGTTTAAGTTTAGACGTGCGGGTGTTCACGGGTGAGCGCGGCTGATTAAAGTTTAGGTGAGCGGCTGTGCGCGGGTGGTTTAAGTTTAGACGTGCGGTGTTCACGGGTGAGCGCGGCTGATTAAAGTTTAGGTGAGCGGCTGTGCGCGGGTGGTTTAAGTTTAGAGGTGCGGATGTGCGCGGGTGTGCACGGGTTGTTAAAGTTTAGGTGAGCGGGTGTGCGCGGGTGTGCGCGGGTGGTTTAAGTTTAGGTGAGCGGGTGTGCGCGGGTGGTTTAAGTTTAGGTGAGCGGGTGTGCGCGGGTGTGCGCGGGTGGTTTAAATTTAGGTGAGCGGGTGTGCGCGGGTGGTTTAAGTTTAGACGTGCGGGTGTTCATGGGTGAGCGCGGCTGATTAAAGTTTAGGTGAGCGGCTGTGCGCGGGTGGTTTAAGTTTAGAGGTGCGGATGTGCGCGGGTGTGCACGGGTGGTTAAAGTTTAGGTGAGCGGGTGTGCGCGGGTGTGCGCGGGTGGTTTAAGTTTAGGTGAGCGGGTGTGCGCGGGTGGTTTAAGTTTAGGTGAGCGGTGTGCGCGGGTGTGCGCGGGTGTTTAAGTTTAGGTGAGCGGTGTGCGCGGGTGGTTTAAGTTTAGACGTGCGGGTGTGCACGGGTGTGCGCGGGAGGTTAAAGTTTAGGTGAGCGGGTGTGCGCGGGTGGTTTAAGTTTAGATGTGCGGGTGTGCGCGGGTGTGCGCGGGTGGTTTAAGTTTAGGCGAGCGGGTGTGCGCGGGTTGTTTAAGTTTAGAGGTGCGGATGTGAGCGGTGTGCACGGGTGGTTTAAGTTTAGACGTGCGGGTGTGCACGGGTGTGTGCGGGTGATTAAAGTTTAGGTGAGCGGTGTGCGCGGGTGGTTTAAGTTTAGAGGTGCGGATGTGCGCGGGTGTGCACGGGTGGTTTAAGTTTAGACGTGCGGGTGTGCGCGGGTGGTTTAAGTTTAGACGTGCGGGTGTGCACGGGTGTGCGCGGGTGATTAAAGTTTAGGTGAGCGGGCGTGCGCGGCTGGTTTAAGTTTAGACGTGCGGGGGTGCGCGGGTGTGCACGGGTGGTTAAAGTTTAGGCGAGCGGGTGTGCGCGGGTGGTTTAAGTTTAGACGTGCGGGTGTTCACGGGTGAGCGCGGCTGATTAAAGTTTAGGTGAGCGGCTGTGCGCGGGTGGTTTAAGTTTAGACGTGCGGGTGTTCACGGGTGAGCGCGGCTGATTAAAGTTTAGGTGAGCGGCTGTGCGCGGGTGGTTTAAGTTTAGAGGTGCGGATGTGCGCGGGTGTGCACGGGTGGTTTAAGTTTAGACGTGCGGGTGTGCACGGGTGTGCACGGGTAGTTAAAGTTTAGGCGAGCGGGTGTGCGCGGGTTGTTTAAGTTTAGAGGTGCGGATGTGAGCGGGTGTGCACGGGTGGTTTAAGT
Source organism: Antechinus flavipes (assembly GCF_016432865.1). Lineage (NCBI taxonomy): Eukaryota > Metazoa > Chordata > Mammalia > Dasyuromorphia > Dasyuridae > Antechinus > Antechinus flavipes. The sequence goes on along the minus strand of NC_067400.1, from coordinate 127,048,219 downwards.
TTAGACGTGCGGGTGTGCACGGGTGTGTGCGGGTGGTTAAAGTTTAGGTGAGCGGGTTTGCGCGGGTGGTTTAAGTTTAGAGGTGCGGATGTGCGCGGGTGTGCACGGGTGGTTTAAGTTTAGAGGTGCGGGTGTGCACCGGTGTGCGCGGGTGGTTTAAGGTTAGACGTGCGGGTGTGCGCGGGTGGTTTAAGTTTAGACGTGCGGGTGTGCGCGGGTGTGCGCGGGTGGTTTAAGTTTAGGTGAGCGGGTGTGCGCGGGTGGTTTAAGTTTAGACGTGCGGATGTGCGCGGGTGTGCACGGGTGGTTTAAGTTTAGACGTGCGGGTGTGCACGGGTGTGCGCGGGTGGTTAAAGTTTAGGTGAGCGGGTGTGCACGGGTGGTTTAAGTTTAGAGGTGCGGGTGTGCACCGGTGTGCGCGGGTGGTTTAAGGTTAGACGTGCGGGTGTGCGCGGGTGGTTTAAGTTTAGACGTGCGGGTGTGCGCGGGTGTGCGCGGGTGGTTTAAGTTTAGGTGAGCGGGTGTGCGCGGGTGGTTTAAGTTTAGACGTGCGGATGTGCGCGGGTGTGCACGGGTGGTTTAAGTTTAGACGTGCGGGTGTGCACGGGTGTGCGCGGGTGGTTAAAGTTTAGGTGAGCGGGTTTGCACGGGTGGTTTAAGTTTAGAGGTGCGGATGTGCGCGGGTGTGCACGGGTGGTTTAAGTTTAGAGGTGCGGGTGTGCACCGGTGTGCGCGGGTGGTTTAAGGTTAGACGTGCGGGTGTGCGCGGGTGGTTTAAGTTTAGACGTGCGGGTGTTCACGGGTGAGCGCGGCTGATTAAAGTTTAGGTGAGCGGCTGTGCGCGGGTGGTTTAAGTTTAGACGTGCGGGGGTGCGCGGGTGTGCACGGGTGGTTAAAGTTTAGGCGAGCGGGTGTGCGCGGGTGGTTTAAGTTTAGACGTGCGGG